>NC_081408.1:269456663-270781663 GCF_030272615.1 Cryptomeria japonica
CCAACATTCATCTTTACATGCTTCAATTACTGATACCGGTTCAACTTGAGAAATTAAACATATCTCATTAATTGCCAGTCTTCTTCTTTTCATCACTCCATTGTTCTTATCCCCAATGATCTGATCTTGTGAATGATTCAATCTCACATACCTAGGAGTATTCTAACTCTCTGTTCCTCTTGTCGGTTCTTTAGTTACTTTTGAATTTTATGATAGTGTTTGAGTAACTGGTTCAATATTTTGTTCCGGTAAAGGTATTACAAGTTCAGTTATGATCATTTTCACTGCCGATTCTTGCTCATAAACTCTAATTTGACCTTTATTCAACTCATCCACCTTGACATAGCACTCTCCACAATTCTCTTCAATCTCTTGTTATAGCATCTATATGCTTTTCTTTCATTAGAATAACCAATAAATATACCTTCATCATATCTAGGATCAAATTTGCCAATGATATCATCTCTCCTGATATAACATTTACTAGTAAAGATTCTAAAATACTTAATTGTAGGTGTATTTCCAAACCATAATTCATAAGGTGTCTTACTAGTTACTCCTTTGATATGTACTATGTTGAATGTATAAACCACTGTGCTCACTACTTCTCTCCAGTAGATATGAGGTAGACTAGCTTCCATCATCATTGTTCTAGCAGCATCCAAGATAATTTTGTTCTTCCTTTCCACAACTCTATTTTGCTGAGGTGTCTAGGGAATAGAAAATTATCTCATAATATTCTTCTTCTCACAAAGGTTATTAAACTCACCGGATAAGAATTCTCGACCATGATCTGATCTCAAACATTTAATCTTCAATCTTGTCTTAGTTTCCACTTTAGCCTTAAAGATTTTAAAATTTTCAAAAGCCTTAGATTTCTCCCTTAGAAAAGTAACCCACATCATTCTAGAATAATCATCAATAATTACCCTAAAATATCTATCACCTTGAAAAGTTTTAACTCTAGCAGGGCCACAAAAATTAGTATGAATAAGATCAAGAACATCATTATATTTATCTTGTATACTCTTAAAAGAGGTTTTGACCCATTTTCCCATTTAACATTCTTTACATATCGGATTATAGGGCTTCACAATCTTAGGTATATCTCTAACTACCTTAGGTGAACTAATCTTTATAATGCAATCAAAATTCACATGAGACATCTTTTTATGCCATAGCCAACTCTCATCAATTTATGCAATCAAACATGTCTTCTCACTAGAATTCAAATGAAATATATTACCTTTAGTCTATGTACCAGTTGCAATCTCCAAATGAGATCTATTAATGATTTTGCACATTTTCCATCCTTGAACAGTAATTGAAATCCCTTATCCACCAAATGTCCTACACTCAAAATATTATGCTTCAAGCCTTCAATAAAATAAACATTATCAGTATTGTGCTTACCATCCAATGATATAGTTCCTTTTCCCTTGATCATACATGATTTGGCATCTCCAAATCTACCCAGACCGCCATCAAATTATCGCAAAGAAAAAAACTTCCATTTATCTCCAGTCATATGATGTGAACATCCACTATCAGTTACCCATTCATCCTTGTCTCCAGTTTTAGCAGCAAGTGCCTTCTCTTTAGGTACATTCTCTTCCAGTGGTGAAACATCTTCCTTGATATCCTAGAACACCCATTCCTTCCCATTGCCGGAACCACTAGCATAGTATTCTATCAGTTCATCATCAAAATCAGTCACACCTTCCTCATCCGCTATGTAGAATGATTTATCTCTATTTTTCCCGTACTTATAATTTTTTCTGATATCCAGGGTTAGGCTTAAAAGATCTTCTAGCTCTTTCTTAAAATCTTGAATTCCTTTCAGGACATCTAGATGCAAAATGACCAATGTTATTACATGAAAAATATTTAAAAGATGCTTTCCTTTCATACTTACTTCCTATTGGTCCTTTAGGTACTCTTCTAGAAAATAGTGCTTCAAGTTGCTCAAATTCTTCATCTTCTCTCTTCATATCATCCAATTCCTTTGTATATAAAGTTGTCCAGTCTTTCTTATCAGTTGATGATGCAGATGCATGAAAAGTAGGTTCAAACTTCAAAGCTCCAGAAGGTCCAAATTCTTCAAGCTCAAAAGAAGATAGTTTTCCAACCAAGGTATCTTTGTTGATAGAAGTATTAGTTATTATTCTCAATTCATTAATTGCAGTAGCCTTCATCTTGTAAGATGGTGGTAAAGCTCTCAAAACTTTAGAAACAATTTCATCTTCACTCAGAGTACCACCACAATATTGAATTCCCATAAAAATCTCATTTACCCTTTCCATGAATGCAGTAATCCTTTCATCTTCTTCCATCTTAAATTTCATATCTCACCAAGTAACCATCAAGTTTAGCACTCTTCACAGTAGGGTCACCTTCATTAAGAGTCTCCAACTTATCCCATATAGCCTTTGCAGATGATCTGTCAGTTAATCCCATTATTTGCAGATCAGAAAGTGCACACCAGAGGGCTTCTCTTGCTCTACAATCATTCTTAAGCTCCTAATCCAATTTTTCTGGAGGAGGGTTGCTAGATGTTGGATTATGAGGTGTTACACCATTCTCTGTGATCTCCCAAATCTCCTTTCCAAGACATCTCAGATGAGTCTCCATCTGAATCTTCCATGCCCTATAATTTTTTTCCATCAAACCTAGGAATATCTCTCTAGAAGATAGCTCCAGATGAACTAGATGAAATTGAACTGTTAGTCACCAAAGGATCTTCCTCAAGCGGTTAGGCTTTCTATTGAGTGGACTAGAGCTCTGATACCAATTGTTAGACAGTTCAAACAACCAGAAGACAACTAAGAGGGGGGTGAATCAGTTGTCTCAGATTACCAGAACCTTAAGCAATTTAAAACTTTAATACTAGAACCCAAAACATTAATACCGAAATCTTAAACCAAATACTAGAATGACAGATAAACCAATTAAGCATAAAAAATAATCAAAGAATAAATACCATCCACATGACACCAAGATTTATATATGAAAAAATTGGTAAAGGGAAAAACCATGGTGGGAAGCCTACCCATAGTAAGATAATACTTCTGTAGTAAGTATGTGAATTACATTGAGGGGCCTGCAGTTGTAGGAAGGCGAACAACCTAGTTTCTCATCACAAAAGGAGTCTCCCTAACTACATATAAATCCAAACAACAATCCAAAAGAATGAATGAACTGTGAAAGATAGCATCTCCAATGCTTGAGTAGAGTTTCAGTTAAGCTCAATACCGGAGGACTCAATTCTCTTACATAAACCCAACTCAATCTCTAAAGATTGACCAAATCCTCTGCCTGAATGATATTATATTATTTGCACATTACATATTCATATCCCTTTCCTACGACCATGATGATCTACAATCAGATCTTACATCATATATATACAAACCCTCAACGATAAACAATCAGGATGACCACAAGAAAATAAACCAATTACATAATTATAAAACATGTTGGCCTAAGACCAAACAAATAATATCCAACCCATGATACATCCAGAGATACAATCCACATGTTACATTAAGGCAGTCCATAACCTAGATACATCGGGACCAAAATTACGTCCATACACACTAAAAAAATGATCCCAATCAACTAAGTCTTGAACATGATCACCATCAATATCCTAAATCTCCACTAGAAGCTGAACCAACACTACTTATGCATATCATCAAAGATCTTCAACAAATCTATGCTAGTGAAACCCTCTCTGGAACCACAAACCAAGCTTTCTAGCAAACATGATACCATTTGATTACCAGATCAAAACCAACTGACTAAATATGAACATGAGTAAGCCAATTCCATAACCAAATCATCTTGGAGCATACCAAATCATGCCGGATCCAATCCAACCAGAAACCACACAACCTACAGGGACCAGAAGGGTGCAAGTAAAGCAACCAAACAACTAGTGTTGACATCAATGCAACACAAAATCAATTCCTCCAAATGGCCAAATATATATATATATATATATATTCATTAGATCAATATAGTCATGTGAAAGAGCATTATAACATCACATCCTTCTCATGATGAGTTATGTGATATCATCCCTTACACACTTGTAGATAGTAAAACAACACAAACATAGATATAGTATAGTCAGGCATACATCATCCATATCCAATAAGACTATTAGAACTAGGGTTAGCACAAGATATAACATTATAAGTAGTAAGCATAAACCATGTCATCTAAGAAATTCATTATCACTAAGTCCATCAAATAGTAAACCCTAAAATCATCTAGTAGCCCGAAATCTAGAATCATCATCATAAATACCATATTGTTTCCACTAATATCCAGAAGTATCTCAAATTAATAAAGATAAAAGAATGAAATAAGAAGTATGTGTTAGTTAGATGAGAGGGGGGGGGGTTCAATCAGATAACCTCAGTAGAATTAACTTGATATGCAACTTATGACTGTAAATCGTTCAAACTCATAAACAGATAAACATGAAACATTAAATCACATTTGAAACCATATTTAACGTGGAAACCCTAATAGGGAAAAACCACTATGGGATTTCAGACCCACAAGAAAATATACTCTTCTAGAGTATGCTCGGTTAAAACAAAATCTTGTTAAAGATTACATACACATTGCTAGATGTGACCTAGTCAAGGGATTTCCCTCAGATCTGTTAGAATCTTCACTTTGTTAGAAGTGACCTTGTCAAAGGATTTCAAACACTCATTCAGAATGTTACCTTCCAAGAGGATTTACAAATAAGACTGTTAAGTCCACTCGGTTAAGAGATTTCCTGTCACTTACAAAAATAAATAACAGTAATAAAATATATCTTCAACTTCACATATAAAATGTTAAAGTAGATTCTATGTGCTCAATGTGCTCAAGATACTCTTGTCATAACACTTATCTTTCTCCTTGCTGGGCTTCTCAATCTGTTCTTCAAGTAGATCTTCAATCTTCTGTACTCGATAATCACCTCTGTAGCATCATTGTGCTTCAGTTTGCCTGCATACTTTGTTCAACATCATTACATTATTTATAAGCAATTCCCAACCGCTTAATCTCCTTAATCACATTTCCCATGATTAATCTTAGCCATCAGATCTTCAAACTTGACTACTAGGTTCATTGTATCCTTCGATCTGAAAAACATTTTATCTTGCATTGAAACTTGTATACCTTTCTTGGTACTTGTGCTCGGTTAGGACCGTTCAATCTATGCTGTAGATCTTACTCTTGTATTTTAATTGTCGTTGATCCTTAACAAACTTCTTGCATGACATTCCTATCTTCAATAAACCTCCATCTCATTGACATCCTTCATTTAATAATGTATACACTTATTTAATGCATTCTGTTACTTCTCGGTTGATACTTGGTTAATACTGAAATTTACTCGGTAGACATTCTCTTCTCGGTGACTTTTTCTTTCAATAACTGACATCAGTAACCTTGGAGTTTACCGACTAGCTCCTTGCTCAGTAAAATAGAATAGTATCAAACCTTTACTCATTCTATTACATGAAATCTTTTCCCCTTCATGTTCAGTCTTCGAATGCACATATATAGGATATCAAAACAATCAAAACATCATAATCTCATCACTGTCTAACTTGGCAATAGTTGCCCATTGAATAACTTATTACTGCCCTTCATTTTCACATTCTTTCTATGTCACTTACCAACATCTTTATACTCATCAAAACATACTTTTTAAGATGTGGCAACATCATACTGAATCAGAAAATCAATTGCTTGACATCAATGACAAAATAATAATATTAAGACAGTAATCATCCTTTATCAATTATATCATTCATCTCCCGCAACCTTCTCAATATCATCAACCATCAAACTTATTGTAATGCCAGAAATATCCCAACTTATTGTAATGCCAATAGTATGAAGACTTGAGAAGAGTCCATCAAAATCTATCATAACCATCATAGAGTATAATCATGGAGGGGCACTACATGGTTGCTCATGAGTAGGGCCATATCAAAAAATTGATACAACATGAAATACCTATTGAATATCTGAAATACTGAGAGGGGAGGGGTGAATCAGTATTCCCTTGAACTCACTAAAACTTCTAACTAACCAATCACATAACATAATTTAAATTTAGTAAAGAGAAATCAACACAAATAACATACACCTGATTTATATGTGGAAAACCCAACATGAGAAAAACCACAAAGAGGATGAACTCTCAAGTATAGTGTAATATGTAACCAATTACATAGTACAAGGGTGGCTCACTACCAATGGGGATCATTGCCCAAATGCCAAAGGCTCACTACCAGAGGATAGGCTTATAACCAAAATGCAAAATTGAATTGCTAGAATTGCATCTATCATATGCATGAGACACAGTTTCGATGAAGTACATAGTTGCCTTTACATTCACTACATATATCTCACAAAACTACTGATTATATATTTGTATCAAAAATTTTGTTAAGTCAACTCAATCAGAGAGGGGATACGACCAAGATACACACACACTACTACAAAAGAGATTCATACAATGTCAACTACAATATTGAATCCAAAACACCTTGTAGAGAATGCCTCATTCATATCCAGATAGAAATAGATCTAAAATTGCCTTGTATAAAATTCCTTCATCATTTCTAGATGGGATCGGCCCTAAAGATGCCTTGATGGATCACAAAACTGTGTGAGATAAATACCATAATAAGTGCACATACTCTACATATTTAACAGAGAAACAATCAGACCAAAACATATGCCAGATCAAACAACTAGACCACACCAAAAGTATGTAAGTTGGACCAGACTACATTAATGGCATCAATGATAACATGCTAACAATCTCCCCCTTTGTCATTGATGGCAACATAAGAAATAGTGTATAGGTTTGCTTGAAAATAAAATTGTAACATAAAACTAAAAAAGCAGAGTTGTCTGAAAGTATTGCATAACATTACATTGCACTGCTCCCTCTTTGACAACAATGACAAAGGGAAAATTTGTTCATAAACTTAACTCCCCCTAAGGGAGAAAAAAAAGGTTACCCAGTGAACTACTTGATCTTTTGAACATGTGTTGTGCATGAATCTTTATTCTTGTCCCAATGTGAAATGGCTTCTGTTAGAAACTCAATCTACACCTGCAAGGATGCATGCATCTGCTCTACTTCTTGCACCAAAATGGGGTCGGAATAATTGAACTATTGTGCCTTGTAAATAGCACAATTCATAATAGATATGCTTTCAGTGCACATGTCTATCAATTGACCCAAACGAAGAATGATATTAAATTTTTGCTATTGCAACTCAAAATATTTCTTATGAATATCTTCAATGGACAATCTATCAAAGCCAAATAGATCCTGGGTTAACTGGTAATTGGTGTAGGCTTGTCGAATTTTGTCTTCAATAATGTTGATTTCATCTTTAAAACTTTTTGTGGCGTCTAGCCACTGGAGACTATATAAAAAGAGTGCATTCCCATTTGAAAGACATGATTGACCATGAGAGATGAGTTTGGATAGCTATTGATATGCAATCTCACATTTACCTTTAAGTTCATGTAACAATTTCTCTTTGTCTTCCTTTTTTTCTTTCTCATATTTTTCTTTCAATTTTTCTGAATGATTTTTCAAATAATTTATCAACACTTTACATTTATCATCACTAGGGGCAACTAGATCTAAATCACATTTAGGCATAGAAACATGAAGTGAAATAAGTAATTCTTCAACAATTTTATCTTTGTTCTATGACTCACCTATAAAGTCTTGGTTGGCAGAAGATAGAAAAACTACTCCAATCTAAAATTTATGTATTGGATCAACCTTAGTAAAGTCAACTATTAATTTAGAAGAAGTTATGGGTTGGTAGTTTAAAGGAGAAGAGAGAAAACTCTTCAAAGAGTCATCAATTATACCAGAATGGGTACCAATTTTAGTCACAGTCTTAGTCACTTCTTCACTTGATACATTGTCCTGATTTTTTGTCTTTTCTTTTGTTCCACTGGCACCTGATCATCTTGACCTTTATCACTCGAGCTATCCATTTCTTTACCTTTTTTGGAATTAGTGTTTACCAAAGGATTTTCAAGTTCATTCATTACATCCTCCACAATAGGCATATTATCTATAAGATCAGTGCTCACATCCTCAAACTCACCAGTAAGGGTACTCAAATTAGTAGTTGGTAACATTATAATGTTTTTGGCTATAGTCATTATCTTTTCAATGGTTTCTTCCTTAAGTTTTTCTTTTGCATCGAGTTCTCCTAGCATGGGACAACCCAAACTTTTCTTTGTACTTAATTTTGTCTTACATGATTCTATAAGACTAGCTTTGTTTTCTTCTGAAAGAGCGGAACCAATAAAATCAAAAGCATGATCCTTAATGATTCATTCTTCTTCTCTTGTAGATTTTCTAGTTCTAATTAATTTTTTTCATAATTCATCTAGTATATCCTTTCTAAATTCATTTGCAACTACATCTAACTTAACACAATACAATAAAAAGGTTTTTACTATACTATCTTTATCTTTTTACTAGCCTGAATGTATAGATCACCTATTGGCCATTTGGAGGAATTGATTATGTGTTGCTTTGATGTTTTGTCATTGATGTCAACTCTAGCTGCTTTGGTTGCTTTACCGGTATCATTTTGGTCCCGGTAGGTTGATTGGTTTCTGGTTGGTTAGATCATGATGATTCGGTATACTCTAGTATGCTTTGTATTATGGAATTGGCTTGGATCGGCTATTCATGCTACTCAGATTCATGTTTAGTCAGTTGGTTTTAATTTGGTGATCAGATTCTATCTTATATGCTGGTAAGCCTAGTTTGTTGATCTGACGAGGGTTTCACCAATAGAGCTTGATTGAAGATCTTTTGATGTTATGCATAAGTGGTGTTGGTGCGACTTCTAGTAGAGTTTCAAGATGCTGATGGTGATCATGTTCGATAGTTGGCTGATTGGTATCATTTATTTAGCACATGTGGACCAAAATTGGGTTCGGTTCTATCTAAGTTTTGGACTAGCTTAATGTAACGTGTTGTTTTCTCTTCTCGATGTGTTTCCGGGATGTTTTATGGGTTGGATAATATTTGTTTTGTATTAGGCCGACATGTTTTATAATTATGTAATTGCTTTATTGTCTTCTGATTATTTGAACTATCTAACATCACCCACCTTTTTCAATATTTTTCCTTGTGCAATTGACTCGAATAGACTATCCGCATCAAGGGGTCTCTTGGATTTCTTGACTTTGGACTTTCGGATGTGTATCTGGTATTTCTTTGCTTCTTCTTCCTCTAATTCAATTTCTATGGTTTTACTTTTTTCATCTTTCTGCTTCTTTTCTTTGGAGGGACCAAGTGAAGGGAGTACCTTCAGATTCTTTTCTTTTGTAGAAGTTCTAGATGAACCAGCTAGTCTTCTGGAGAACCTATACTCTATAATCTCCTCTTCAGTTACATTTTCTTTTTCCATTGATTCTTGAATGACTTTCTTCACATTCTTTTCTTGGGTCTTCTTGGTATGTTCCATGTGAATCTTCAAAGACTTTTCAACTGTCATTCCAAACCTTTCTTGTGTTTCATCCACAAGGCTCTTCAACAACACTTGAGTTGTACCTTCTAGCACATCTTCAGTAACCTTGTAGCCAAATGGCAAAATCCAAATTTTCCTTGGGACAATGGCCTCCATGTAGCATTTGTTAGTTGTGAACATGAAGGGAATATCTTCTTTGTATTTCTCAATAATTTCCTTAGGAATGTTTTGTCTCCTCTATATGTTGAGTTGAAAGAGAGAGAAATAGGAGGTGAATGTGTCTTCCCTTGCCACATCATTAGGGAATCTCCTTAGCTACTCTACAATCTGATGACCTACTAGTCTATTAGGTGACCAAAGTACTCTTTCTTCACTAGGAATTTCTCATAGAAAATAGAAAAAAGTACACAATTCTAGGGTTCCATGCTTGAAAGGGTATTTCTACTTTCTGCATTGTGCAAAGTTGTCCAGGAATTATTGTTTCAAAATTTCATAGAGATCAAAGTCCTTGTTTAACTCAGCTGTCTCATAGCCATGTTTACCGTCATGGCGAAAATGGAATTGTGTTGGTTGGTAAAGTAGAGTTCATTTCCTATCATCATTGATAGATACGTTACCACCTTGTTTTAATATAAGTGATGGACGAAGAATGCCCATTATAGGTTGCCCCTATTAGGTTTACTACATCCTTGTTCTCTGCCAATTTTGGAACAAGAATGGTCTTGGAATCGCTCAAATGATTAATAACCCTCATTAATTCCTTAGTGATAAGATAGGTCTAACCTAACCACAAGAATTTATCATGGAATCTAATCATTTCCATTGTTACCCATTAATCATCATAGCAGAAATTGGGAAAATCATGCTAGGTATTCAATTTCTTTTCAACTAGGGTTTTGAATTCAGGTTTTACCTCAAGGTTGTTTCCCATCATCTCATCTCTTCATAGATTCAACAGTTTCCTATGGTGATTAAATTCATTGAGCTTGATGTGAATGTATGATCGGATATCTTCAACCAACACGACTCCAATAGGTATACTAGAAAATGCACCAGCCGAATTAGTCTCCATCGCCTTGTACAAAGTTTACTCAAATACTAGGTGAGGTTCAATCACAATGTCAATAACTACGGGAGTAGCCATGGAAGTTATTTCAACAAATTGTAACTCAGATAGATTCACCAGAAAATCCTAATTGCCTTGATTACCTTTGATACTTACAATGCACTTCTTTTTTTGGTGAGATAGAAATTTGTTGAAAATCCCCTTTTAACCTTTCATCCACTAGCTTGCACTAAATTATTATGTGATGTCATCCACTACCTCAATTTTTGCAATGACATGTCAGATTTCCATGATGAGTTATAACTTAGCACACTTTTCCGAATTTACACACTCTCCGTCAAGTTGTCACTGTAGCTTCACTTTCTTTGGCAAGGGAAAAATATCTTTCTTTGATTACTCCCCCTAGGCCAAAGCCACATGTTCTTCAGTTCCAAAATGAAGTACCTACGCTGGAGCTAGGTGCATCCACAATTTCTTTCTTCTTCCATATCTTATTCATTTCAGCCTTCACATCTTCTACATTGATTCTCTTTGCTAGTTTATTTGGAGTTTTAACCTCATTCCTTTTGTATTGCCTTGCCATGTGTCCAAATCTATTATAGTTATAACATCTAACATTTACTGGAGGTTATCTTGATCTGCATTGGTTAGATTTTATGTCCAAAAATATTGCATATATAACATTGACCTTCAAAGTGATTATGTCTATTTTGAACTATAACTAAATTCCTACATTGAGTAGCTTTGTGACCATATTTATTTCATACATAACATGTACCAAAGAAGAAGTTAGAATTTTGATTCATACTATTCTTACATTCTACTACCTTATGACCCATTTTATTGCATTTATAACAATTACCATTAAATAAAGTATTTATTCTACTTAAGTGTTGCTCAACTGGTGACTTACCTTTATCCCCCTTGGTGAATTTTTTGGACTCTACTGCCTTTGCCAGAAATTGATCTTCTTTGTGATTCATGTTGGATTGTGAGCATTCATTGAATTCCAATATTACATCCTTTTTATTTTTAGAAGACATCTTTTCAGCCATCGTCTTATCAGACTTACCAGAACTAGGTTTGTTTTCATGTTTCTTTTCTTTTTCTAGATCTGCTTTCAGAGTTGTTACTTCTTGTTTTATCTTTTAGCACTCCTCTGATTTTCATTTCACCATTTTGTTTAAGTACTCCTTCATTTTCTCATGATATTCACTTTTGTTTTTTAGATTTGTGATAGTGCTATTTTCTTGCTTGAGCTCTTCACTAACTTCTTTATGCCTTATTTTAAACTTATGAATTTATTCTCTTAGATTCTTAATGCATTCATTGGCTAGCTAGATATTTTCTTTCACTTTCTACTACCTCAATCTCTTGAAGAACATTTCTAAGATCTTCACTTAAATCCATAAGTTCAACTTTTTAGATCTACTTCAAGTAATCTCTTCTAAAGGACTTGGCTCTGATAGAAATTGTTGAATATACAAAATACTGAGAGGGGAGGGGTGAATCAATATTTCCTTGAACTTATTAAAACTTCTAACTAACCAATCACATAACATAATTTAAATGCAATAAAATGAAATCCACACAACACATAACACTCGATTTATACATGGAAAACCCAACATGGGAAAAACCATGGAGAGGATGAACTCTCAAGTATAGTGTAATATGTAACCAGTTACACAGTACAATGGTGGCTTTCTGCCCAAACGCAAACACCTCACTATTGGAGGATAGGTTGATAGCTAGAATACAAAATTGAACTCCTAGAATTGCATTTGTCATATGCATGAGACATAATTCCGATGAAGTACATAATTGCCTTTAAGTTAACTGTACATATACTTCCTAGACAAAATTCACATTCGCAAAAAAATTTAATACACAATATGTAAATATTATTTATTTTTCAACAACACTACACATATCTTACAAAACTACTGATTATATATCTCCACCCAAAAAATTGTTAAGCTGTCTCAACAGGAGAGGGGATAAGACCGGGATATACATATGCTAGTAGTAAATATCTACATACGATGTCAGTGATAATCTTGAATCTGAAACACCTTGTAGAGAACACCTCCTTCATATCTAGATAGGACAAGATCCAAAATTGCCTTGTATAACATGCCTTCATCATTTTCAGATGGGACGAAACCCAAATATGCCTTGCTAGATCACAAAACTACATGAGATAAATACAAAAACTATTGGAATCAAGGAACACTGAGAGGGGGGGTGAATCAATGGTCTGCAAACTTTGATATTATTAATTTGTTCCTTTAACCATTTAATGCATTTAATCAAAAGAAAGATGCAGAACATAAAATGAACAACCACAACACCATAATGCTAGGATGTTATATGTGGAAACCCTGTTAGGAGAAAAACATGGTGGAGATGAACCCACAATATGAGTATACTCATAATAAAGGTTTTACAATGGAAATGCACATGTGCATTTAGGCACACTGCCTAGAGCTCATTTCTCAAAATAAGGCTCATTGCCTATAAAATCATTAACAAAAGATAACTGAAATATTTGAACTGAAGAACAACATCTACTAATGCCAAAGTACAGTTATGGTTAAGCACAATACACTAATTTCTTACACTTCATCTCTCACTACTCTGTTACACTATTTTGCTATGAATTTGAAGCATATATCTTTGTCCTGTGCACGTGAAACTACACACAATCAATCACAAACATCTTTTACATACTTAAAATGATTAATTACATTGATTATATATATGTTAGGTCCCAGAGACAATTGAGAGGGGGGGGGGTGAATCAGTTGTTTAATAAATTCAAACCAAACTAATAAACCAACTTAATGCTTAATACCAGTAAACCAATTAAGCATGCTGGTAGACAGAGTTAACAGTAAATTGCTATACCGGTAAGGATTAATGTATGAAACATAATCATAAAGTCATCCACAACACATAACACCAATATTTGTACGTGGAAACCTTGTAAGGGGAAAAACGATGGTGGGAAACTTTACCCACAATCAGATGATACTATTGCAGATAGTAAGTGTACATAAATGGGGTCTGCACATGCAGAAAGGCCAAAAGCCTAGAGTTCACTACTCAATCACAAAATGGGAGTCATACTAACTACAGTTGGATGGTTAAATCCAATAAGAATGTACTGCACAAAATAACATCTTCATATGCTGGATTCAGTACCGGTGTAATGCTGATATGCTTCTACCAAAACCTAACTTCACCTTCAAATGATGTCTTCATGTATATCCCTACTTGATCTCACATATACCTTCACTCAATTCTTTTTCTCATTCCACAGTTGATCTTACAAATAAGATCTTACATTTATACCATACCATAAGACCAATTTTAGTAGGTCGGCTCTACAATATATTACAATAAAAATATTTTACAAATAATATAATATCCGATGCAATAACCGATTGAACATGTCAGCTTAATGCATTTACAACAATAATAAATCATCTCCATAGCGTTGCATGTTGATCTAGAAAAGATAAACCTGTCGGTGTAACCCTAGATAACCTGGACCTATTTGCCGGTAAAAGCAAATATGCAAATATGAATATACCAATGATCAATTCTTCAAAACAAAGTGTCTACACGATGTCTTCAACATTACCAAGTGTCTTCCATATCATTCCAGGTACCAGTGAACAATATATCCTGCCGGTGAACCATATACCAGTAACTGTTGCACAGTTTACTTGCTTACCGGTGAATGTTGCTGGATCTTCAAAGTTGGTGTTGACATCAATGACAAAACCATACCAAAATACCAACAATCTCCCCCTTTTTCATTGATGGCAACACAAGATGGAAAAACCATCAAAGTGCCAAAACAAAAATGCCAAATACAAAAACCAATAATCTCCATTTCTCCCCCTGGGAGTAACATGTGTTTATCCAAAGATTTATTTTCAATACCAATCTCTCATACCAATTTCTCATACCAATCTCTCCTTAAATGAGTTTTTCAAAATCTCTCCCCAAAAAGAATAATGTGTTTTTCCATAGTTATCTCTCCCCCTTTGTCATCAAATGCCAAAGTCACAAAAAGTTAAGTTCATACAAAATACCAACCAATTCAATATACCAACTACTCCCCCTGAGAAGTAGCTTCCTCATCAAATACCAGAATAAAATATTTGTCTTTTTAATTATGTTGGTTGATGACAATCATCAACTGTCTAAGTCTCTACCGGTGGTGGTATGACTCCAAGCTGATCTCTGAGATACTCATAAGTCTCCTTAAGCAAATGTTTTGTGAAAATATCTGCAAGTTGTTCTTTAGTATTCACATAAACCAGTTTTATCTCCATTTCTTCAACTTTTTCCCTTAGAAAATTCAGTTTGATAGAAACATGTTTTGTTTTAGAATGTAATACCGGATTCTTAGATATATCAATTGCTGCAGTGTTATCATAGTATATAGTAATGGGTTCCTTGCATTTTACCTTTATGTCTTTCAACATTTGCTTAAGCCATAATACCTGTGTACAGTTAGTTGCTGCTGCAACATATTTTGATTCTGCTGTTGATAAAGATGTACAACTCTGTTTCTTACTCAACCAAGAAACTAATCTCTTTCCAAGAAAGAATGCTCCTCTAGTGGTGCTCTTTCTATCATCTATATCTCCTGCCCAATTTGCATCTGTGTATGCACATAGATCAAAATTTTCATCTTTAGGATACCATAATCCAAGATTTGTTGTGCCTTGTAAGTACCGGAAAATCCTTTTTACTCTTGATTCATGATTTTCCCTAGGATTACTCTAAAATCTAGAAACAATACATATTGCATTCATAATATCAGGCCTAGTTTGTGTCAAATGCAGTAAACCTCCTATCATAGATTTGTATCTAGTTGGATTAATAGGTGTAGATTCATCCCTTTGAGATAATTTGTCATTTGTAGTCATAGGTGTGCTTATCGGTTTAGAGTTCTCCATCCCAAATTTCTTTAGTAATTCTTTCAAGTACTTGTACCGACTCAAAAATATACCTTTATTAGTCTAAGAAATCTGCAAACCTAAAAAGAATTTTATTTCTCCAATCATAGACATTTCAAATTCTTGCTGCATTTCAAGAGAAAATTCCTTACATAATCCATCTTCTCCTCCAAATATTATATCATCAAAAAATACTTCAATAATCAAGATGTCATCATTAGTTATTTTGTAATATAAATTGCTATCTGCATTTCTTTTAGTAAAACCAATCTTCAAAAGATACTTATCCAACCTTGCATACCAAGCTCTTGCGGCTTGTTTCAATCCATACAGAGCTTTTCTTAACCTACAAACCATATCATTATCATCTGTCAAAGAAAATCCATCAGGTTACTCAATATATACTTCTTCTTCAAGATCTCCATTCAAAAATGCACATTTAATATCCATTTGATAAACTTTGTAGTCCTTGTGAGCTGCAAAAGCCAAGAATAATCTAACTGCCTCAATTCTGGCTACCAGTGCAAAGGTTTCATTGTAATCAACTCCTTCTTTCTGAGAATATCCCTTACACACTAGTCTTACTTTATTTCTGATAACCTTACCATCTTCATTAAGTTTGTTTCTAAGTACCCATTTGGTTCCAATTACATTTTTATCTTTAGGCCGGGGAACTAATGTCCAAGTATTATTTTTCTCAATTTGTCCTAATTCTTCTTCCATAGCTTTAATCCAAAATTTATCTTAACATGCTTCATCGATAGATGATGGTTCAATTTGAGAAATAAGACATACCTCTTCATTTGCCAATCTTCCTCTTATCATAACTCCTTTAAATTTATTTCCAATTATCTGATCTTCAGAATGATTCAATCTTACATACCGGGGTGTCTTAGTTTGCTATTGTTCTTCAATTATTGTGGAATCTTCTGATGATACCGGGGTAACTAGATCTTAATTTTGTACTGGTGGATTCAGTATAGGTTCATTTGTCACAATTTCTTTTGTCGGTTCAGAGTCTATATATCTTGAAGTTCCTTTGAATTGTTCATCAATCTTTACATTTGTACTCTCAACAATTTTCTGCAATCTTTTATTAAAACATCTATATGCCTTGCTCTTAGATGAATAACCAAGAAATATTCCTTCATCACTTCTAGGATCAAATTTGCAAATATACTCATCTCTTCTAATATAACATTTACTTCCAAAAATTCTGAAATACTTAAGAGTAGGAGTATTACCAAACCATAGTTCATGAGGGGTCTTACCGGTTTCACCTTTGATGTGAACTTTGTTGAATGTATAGACAGCAGTGCTAACTACCTCTCTCCAATACACATGTGGTAGATTTGCTTCTGATAACATACTTCTAGCTGCATCCAAGATAGTTTTGTTTTTCCTTTCAACAACTCCATTCTGCTGTGGTGTTTGAGGTGTTGATAACTGTCTTCTGATTCCATTCACTTCACAGAATGTATTAAAGTCCTTAGATGTGAATTCTCCTCCTTGATTTGATCTTAAGCATTTGATTTTCTTACCAGTGTCATTTTCAACCATTGATTTGAATAGTTTGAACTTTCCAAGTGCTTCTGATTTCTCTCTGAGAAAAGTAACCCAACACATTCTAGAGTAATCATCAATAATTAGCATGAAATATCTATCACCTTGTAAGCTTCTAGTTCTAGCTGGACCACATAAATCAGTGTGAATTAAATCAAGAGCATTATTGGATTTTTCTGGAATACTTTTGAAACTAGCTCTAACATGTTTTCCAAATTGACATTCCTTACAAATTGTATTCTAAGGTTTCACAATTTTAGGTAGATCTCTAACTGCCTTAGAAGTACTGATATTTACCATGCATTCAAAGTTTACATGACATAGTCTCTTATGCCATAACCAACTTTCATCTATATGTGCAATTAAGCATGCCTTTTCACTGTTATTCAAATGAAAGATATTGCCTCTAGTCTAATTACCAGTTGCAATTTCCAAACCAGTTCTATCCATGATTTTACATTTTCCATTTTTAAATTGTAACTAAAATCCTTTCTCAACTAATTGACCAACACTTAAAAGATTATGATTTAATCCTTCAACATAGTAGACATTGTCAGTGTTATGCTTACCATCAAGAGATATTGAACCCTTACCTTTGATTGAACAAGCTTTGTCATCTCCAAAACTTACTAAACCTCCATTGTATTCTTGAAAGTTCAAGAATTTACCTTTGTCTCCAGTCATATGATGTGAGCATCTCGAGTCAATAATCCATTCATCCTTTGCTTCAACTTTAGCTGCTAGGGCTTGTTCTACCAGTTGAGCAATAGGTGTCAGTTGATCTTTTGTTATAGAAAAAAAATCCCATCCGTTGTCTGCTGGATCCTCATCAAAATCATCAGTCACACCTTCATTAGCAATGTAACAAGATTTATCTTTGTTCTTTTTAAATCTGTATCTCTGACATTGAAGATTAGGCTTGTATGTTCTTCTAGCTTCTTCTCCTAGTCTAGCATGTCTATCAGGGCATCTTGAAGCCATATGACCATTCTTATTGTAGTTAAAACATTTAAAGGGTGCTTTACCTTCATTCTTACTTCCAATTGGACCTTATGGCAATTTTCTTGCACATAATGCTTCAAGTTCTTCAAGCTCTTCATTCTCCTTTCTGGATTCTTCAAGTTCTCTTGCATAAAAGGCTCTCCAATCTGATTTGTCAAATGATGGAGCAGATGATGTTGATGCTTTAAAGGCCAAATCAATCTTGATAGTAGCAATAGGACCAAATTCCTCAATTTCAAAGGCTGAAAGTTTTCCAATCAATGCATCCCTAGTTACTGATGTATTAGGCATTGTTCTCAACTCATTTATAGTAGTAACCTTCATTTTATATGTCGATGGGAAACCTCTTAATATTTTTGAAAAAATTTCATCCTCACTCAGAGTTCCTCCACAACATTTAATACCCAAAACAATTTCATTTACTCTTTCCATAAAAGCAAAAATCCTTTCATCTTCTTCCATTTTCAGATGTTCATACCTGATGAAAGCTTTCAAGTTTTGCAATCTTGACTGTGGAATCTCCTTCATTTAGTGTTTCCAAATGATCCCAAATAGCTTTAGCAGTAGACCTATATGATAATCCCATGATTTTTTGATCTGATAATGCACTCAAAAGTGCTTCTCTTGCTTTGCAATCATTCTCTTCATCTTTAGCTAAAGTAGTTGGAGCAGTCTGACTAGCTACAATAGCAGTATACCCATTCTTAGTAACTTCCCAAATGTCTTTACCAATGCAATTCAGATGTGTCTCCATTCTGATCTTCCATATCCCATAGTTGGTTCCATCAAGTTTAGGACTATAAGGATTAATGTATGAAACATAATCATAAAGTCATCCACAACACATAACACCAATATTTGTATGTGGAAACCCTGTAAGGGGAAAAACCACAATGGGAAACCTTACCCACAATCAGATGATACTACTACAGATAGTAAGTGTACATAAATGAGGTCTACACATGCAAAAAGGCCAACAGCCTAGAGCTCACTGCTCAATCACAAAATGGGAGTTACACTGACTACAGTTGGATGGTTAAATCCAATAAGAATGTACTACACAAAATAGCATCTTCATATGCTGGATTCAGTACCGGTGTAATGCTGATATGCTTCTACCAAAACCTAACTTCACCTTCAAAATGATGTCTTCATGTATATCCCTTCTTGATCTCACGTATACCTTCACTCAATTCTTTTTCGTATTCCACACTTGATCTTACAAATAAGATCTTACATTTATACCATACCCTAAGACCAATTTTAGTAGGTCGGCTCTACAAGATATTACAATAAAAACATTTTACAAACAATATAATATCCGATGCAATAACCGATTGAACATGTTGGCCTAATGCATTTACAACAATAATAAATCATCTCCATAGCGTGCCACGCTGATCTGGAAAAGACAAACCTGCCGGTGTAACCCTAGATATCCTGGACCTATTTGCTGGTAAAAGCAAATATGTAAATATGAATATACCAATGATCAATTCTTCAAAACAAAGTGTCCACACAATGTCTTCGACATTACCAAGTGTCTTCCATATCATTCTAGGTACCGGTGAACAATATATCCTATCGGTGAACCATATACCCGTAACTGTTGCACAGTTTACTTGCTTGTCGGTGAATGTTGTTGGATCTTCAAAGTAGGTGTTGACATCAATGAAAAAACCATACCAAAATACCAACAATATATACACACAATATGAAATCATATCCATTGCTAGTCGGCTCATCAATACTTAGAACATTATTGAAATGTGTGTGAAATGTCGGTTGAATTTGAGCACAAATACTAATGCAAACCAAATCAATTACTCACACGTTACCAAAATTATTTGATATACCTTCTGGATCACAAAGCCAATCACCAAAACCGCTCCATCAAATCTACCCAATGATCAACTACACAAGTCAGCTTGTTCTACACTGATAGACTAGAACTCGATACTTAGAAGCTTCTAACTTGCAAATGAATTATCACTGGAGACCAAAACTCTAGAATAAGATGTTCTATGAATCCATCTACCTTCCTTCAAATATTCAACATACAATGGTAACCTAAAAAGAAATATGGACTAAAATACTAAACACTGTTAGATGCTTTGTTCTAGGCTTGTCAAACTTAAGAAAATCACCAATCAAACTTTCAGTGTGAGAAAATGAAGTAATGCAGATGGGATCACGGAGTTGGGTTACCATCAAAGACAACACTTGATAATGTGTGCAATGTCTCTTGCCAATGATCTCCCCCTTTTGCATTGATGGTAACACTTAGTGAAAACTATCTATGTCAGAATTAGTACTAACATATGTATGCAATACAAAACTCAAACACTTCAAAACTCCCCCTGAGATGAATATTATATTTTTCACTACCTTACTCTCCCCTTTGACATCAATGGAAAAGGTAGGGATCTGCATGCCAAATTTCATTAAAAAAATCTATATATAGTAGCGTATGTACACATAGACCTTACTAAAATTAACTTGAATATATGTGCAAATGTGTTCTTCAATGAGTTCAAATGACTATCCCAACCTTTCTTGACACACTCCAAAAATGAGATCTGACCATTGAAAAGGAATGTTTGCATCTCTGTCGACTGAAGATCTGAGGGATCATTTGTGTTCAAGGCACCTTGGACTTACTTTAAGGAACTGAGAATTGTATCTAACTTAGGCGTAGTCAGACTCCAAAGCTCACCAACTCTACCAATGATCTTCACCTTATCATGGCTTAAGCTCTTAATTTTGTCAAGTAGAGATATAACTTGACTTTCTTGACTAGGTACAGAAGTAGTCAAAGGATTACAAGATTGAGAGATACCTACCAATTCCTTCTCATTCTCCTTTATCTACTTCTTAATATCTACAACAAAATTAGAAAATGATAGACAGGATTTGTAGACACTACCTCCTTTAGATAAGGCATTTTGATTAATTTTCACATAGGTGTCTAGCAAACTTCTATCATGAGCAATCATCTGCTTCAATTCACTAAATCATTTTTAATCAATCTCATTCCAGACTCTAACTTCAGCTGACTTTTTTAAGGACTCAAAGTGAATACTTATAGAATTGATTAGGCTCTTCAGCTGACCGAAGGGAGAATCAGATGTGTCTTTGACATATGAGGGCATTATCTTCTCTAGGATACCAGATGCAAGACTTATTAGCTCACTATCCTCCATGTGAGTTTTCAGGATCTCCTCTCTTTCTTTTGCATGTGCAAATGATGCTAGCTTCAATTTCTGAATGGGAGAAAGGGTGGCCAAATTGATAGCCCTTGAGACAGTGTTGGATCATCCAAATGCAACTTATCTTTCTCAAGGAGGTCCTTGACATCTTCTGTAGTGTCTCTTTCTTTAGAGACAACACCAATTACCTCAACCTTTTTAACTTTTGTGTCAATTTCTTTTTTGACCTCCTTTGGACCTTCATTATTAATTGGAGCTTGAGTGTCCACATATGGCATTGTGTCCATTTGATTTAATTGATCTAGAGGATTCTAAGTATCTTCAACTGACTCTACTTTCTCTATCTCCTCTCCACCTTGATCTTCTTTCTCTTTATCCACACCTTCCTCTTCCAGAATAGGGGAAACATTTACTTCAACCTGTTCAACTTTTGAATGTACTACTTGTACTTCCAGAATATATGAATCAACACCATCATGGGATTCTTTTAAAACAACATCAAATTTGTTCTTTCCCAAAATTGGCTTCAAGATCTTCTTTGTCTCTTTGATCACTTCATCAATTTTCCAAATCATAAGCTTGTTTACTCTGGTGAACCAAGGGAAACTTCCATGCAACGTTAGCAGGTTAGTTAAATCCAAATAAGCATAAAAGCTAAATGAAAACAACAAGCTAACTAGATTATACCTTGCAAGAGAGGAGTCTCTCTTGCTCCTCTGATTTGGACCCTAGTTGAAGCCAATAATGCACCCCTTCTTGACTTGTTTGGAGTGGTCCAATGATGTGATCTGGACGGCTCTCCAAGTTTCACAACAATAGATGGATATAAGGATGGATAATTGTTCAAGGATGGATTATGGGAAAATATGGCTATGATGTGGATGCTCTTGATGGATGGCTAGACTCAAATTAGTAGCATAAGATTACTTGGATTGTGGATGGATAATGAAGGGGAGGAGACCTCAATTTATAGATTTGAGAAAGGATGAATGGATGGTCAAGATTGAGGAGGAATGGAGGGCTAGGATTTGAAGAGAGGAGATCACATGGATCAAGTGACAATGACATTACAAGGGGGGTGGAGACCAAAGGATTTTCCATAAAGGCCTTTCTTGTCGAAGAGTTCCAAATGCACCTAGGAGGAATAAAAGGAATTAAAAATTCCTTGGGGGATGCACATGGAATTAAAAATTCCTAAGATATTGTGTGCATGGGGATTGTAAAAGGGAAAAGGAATTTAAAAATTCCTTGGGAAGGTGACAAGCATGGGAGAATGTGAGATTTTTAAAATCTCACATTTGCCCAAAAGAGGAGCATTTAAGGTGGAAGGTGAAGAAGGGGACAAAAGGATTTAGCCATAATTGTCTATGGTTGACTTTTATGCCTAATCATGGGGATTAGGCATTAGCAAGGGATTAGGGGGACTATTTAGAAGAATTAGGTGAGGATTAGGAGCAAGTGGGATTTGTAGGAGGATTTGAATAGGAGAGAGAATGAGTGGAGGTAATTAAAAATTGAAGAATAATGCTAAGTAGGATTAAGGGGGTTTCTAAAAGAATTAAGTAGACTAGTGATGAATTAGGAAAAGGTGATTTGTAGGAATCACTTAGATTAATTAATTAAAAGGGAGGATTAAGAAGAATCTATAGTGACAATATTAATTAGATTAAATTTAATTAATATTGAGAAGATAAGGATTAACATAACTAAATAAATTAATTATGTGGGAGAGTTAAATTAAAATAATTAATTTAAGTGTCTACATTTTGCCCCTCTTTTATATAGCGGCAAAATTTGGCGATGGGTAAAAGATAGAAGAAAGAGGATGCCCCGACATAAAATGCGGGTGGTGTATGACCCCTCGAGAAATTTTCAGAATTATTTTTAAAAAATTAGTGGAAAATTCTCGAAAAGAAGAAGGAAGAAGGGAAAATAACAAATTGATGAGAAAAAAAGGAAGGAATGATTGAGGAAATACAAGAAGAGATAAAAGAAGGGGGGAGACAAAGGGGTGGGCCCATGAGGGTGGGGGGAATATAAGCCACATAGGGCCTAATGAAGGGTCTTTGTCACACATAAGCATTAGAGAAAATTAGAGCTTAGAAAATAGAAGGAGAGATGGACCGCATTCCCACACACAAGCACTGTGCAAAGAGGGTTCGTCGACATGAGAGGCCCGCCTAGTATGGTCTACGAGTACGTACCCTAAGCCTATCATATGACTTGATAGGTTTAGGGTAGAATTAGGGGCTAGAATTAGGCTAAAGGTTTAGCGGGGCAAACACACTAATTGTTGTTTCAACACGCGTGCCCCTAGGTTAGTGCAAGCATTGGTGAATAGCGCCAGTGCACGTGTGGATTAGGAGTCAAAGGGAGTTTTGTGGGTGAGAATACACGCATGGCACGAGTGCTTGTGCTAGTCTAGGTTATGGTTTAAATCTAGGGGGGAAGGGGGCACGTGGCACAAGCGCCCGCGCCGATCAGGGGTAGGTCATAGGTCAAGGGTTTGATTTAGCATATGCAAATTTGGCATAGTGTGAGCGCCACAAATTTGGCATGAGCACTGAATGAATCAGTACGAGTGCCTGGAATGGTAAAAATGAAGAATTTAGATGATGAGAATAGGTGTAAGAAGTGGCTTAGG
Source organism: Cryptomeria japonica (assembly GCF_030272615.1). Lineage (NCBI taxonomy): Eukaryota > Viridiplantae > Streptophyta > Pinopsida > Cupressales > Cupressaceae > Cryptomeria > Cryptomeria japonica. The sequence goes on from NC_081408.1 coordinate 269,480,672, forward strand.
AGGGGGGTAGCATGAATGCTTCAGGAATATGATAAGGGGAGGGTTAGGAAGAATGACAAGGTATAATGAAGTGATTTGTGTGAATGTAGGTGGATTTAGGGCCGTTGACATTGAGGGAGCACTAGCTGATGACTATGAGGCTTTACAGGAGATTAGGGGCAAATGAGCTAGAGATATTGAGCGTCATAGGATTGCATTTTGTTGGCCGATGGCCGAGGATCAGCACACACACCACCATGATGATTGTGCTGGTAGAGAGGTGGGATAGACGGACCTGTGCCTTCCATCTTCCTACATGAGAGGTGACAGTGACACTATTAGATGTATGGAGGATCTTGAAGTTCCCCATTCATGGTGTGATTCCTAAGTATAGGCTGGATGTAGCAGACTTCTATCTTTGGGAGGTTTGCAAGTGGGAGGCGTTTCCTATGATGGATGGGATCCGGATGCATTTAGGGAGAGCAATGGAGATTCGACACATTTCTCTCTTGGTACTTGTGATCTATGGATTTCTGAGTGGATGGGTGATGCTTGATCTAGGAGGACATGGATTTCCTATTGGGTCGAGCAGGTGTGTATATTATATGGTACATGATTGCGTGGAGTATGCCTGGGGAGAATCAATGCTTTTTTAATTATATCATGAAATGAATCTTTTTGTGTACATAGATTTTGCGAGTCTATCAACAGGGGTTACCTTAATTCATGTATGGGCATGAGAGCACATTGCAGTGACCCGGTCACTTGGGGTACAGGACAGACGGCCTCCACGACCTTACATTCACCGATACAAGGGGCTCATTCACTACACATGAAAAGGAGCTATATGGTTTTGGCATTGGATTTTTTATGAGCTCATGCAGTTTACATGGCATCCATTTTTGGACAGTGAGCGGTGGAGGGGAGACTGGCAACTGCATTGGGCAGGCGTTGAGATGTGGCTTTTTGGGAGGTCAGTATATGTTATGGAGTACTATGCACCATATAGGGTTGCCCCACAGTTCAGAGAGGTACAAAATATAGTGGGAGATATATCATTATATATTTAGATTACACGAGAGGTAGTCTTGTGGGGGCAGACAGTGAGTCTGTTGGAGGGGAGTGTGAGGCCCTACCCCGAGCCGTCATAGCATTGCAGTTATTTTTCATGTTGGACCTATTATTGATACTTTATTTTGATGAATTATGGATATAGATTCTATATGATCCAGTGATTGGATAACATTGATATGATGTATGTCATTTATTTATGATGTTAGAAAACATGGATGCATGCCTTATGAATGATTGAATTTCATGTGGATTTTATTGGATAATTGATAATTTGATTGTTATAATTTAAATTGTATGAAAAGTGTCTGAATTGTATTCTTTTCATATATTATTATTGCATGTGGTTATTTAAGATTACTAATGTGCAAAGTGAGACATGTAGGAAAACTAATCCATGTGACCATGGAAACTATTCAGAGAATCAAGCTAAACCTATGTGCGTTTGTGAAGCCAAGGGTCATCTATTTGGAGAGAGAACACCTCATGTGTAATATGTTTTATTTGTAAATAAGAATGCTTGAATGTGTGTTTAATTTTTATTTGTTAAATTTGTTAATTCCAAAATGGGACATTGCCATGCATATTAAAGTATTGTGTATTTTTATGGTGTCACTTGACACTTGTGTTGTGAAGTGAGTTGGAAATGACATGTCCCTTGGAGGGAATTTGTATAACCAATACATTATTCAAAATATCTTAGTGTGGTCCCAATAGAGTCTTGGATAGAGAGCCATTAGAATGGTCAACTCAAGTTTGACCCGTAGGTAAACTTTTGGTGAGTTTCTAGAGGGTCAAGCTAACTCCTAAGGTTAGGTATATGGAATTTTTGAAGGCCCATATGTTATACCTATGTGTAAAGGTCAATTTTAACCATGTGACCACTCACATGTGATAGTCAAGTCACTTAAAAAATTGAGTTTTTCAAGATGGACGAAAATTCGACTTTTGAGGATTTCTCCTTGGTTAGGCAACCTTCCATTTGAGTGATAGTTGCTCTTCCCAACTTTCTTTTACCTTTTTTAGTTTCCATTTTAAGAAAGCATGTAAGAGGTTGGGAAGACTAACCTATGTGATCTCACATCCTTTTCAAGAGGTTGGAAAGTGTGAGAAGAGTATACTTAGGGAAGGGATTCAAACTTAGGATTTTGATCACCCGCTCTCCAATCTTGGAGACTTAGAGTTGTTGGAAATTAGGATTTAGAAGTTGCATTTTAAGTTTTGGGAAGAAAATACTAGTGGATTGGGCAGCGCTCCTTCAACCATTCCTTATACCATTTGTAGGATCAAAGGTTGGTAGTATTCGTCCATGCATATTGAATACCATTATTAATGTGAAGGAAAAATTGTTGTGTATTTATCTTTTATTCTTTATGTGATATGTGAATTTGAATGTTGAAGTTCTTTATTTGTGTCTATTTTTATGAGTTGTATGATTATATGTGTTATGGTTGTTTCAAGGCCATACTCACCCTTGGGAGGGTAGAGTAGCCTTGGGGGTGAAGGGCTGCTTGACAACCTATGAGTGTAGAGACTCTCTTCTTGGAAGAGAGAGATACACAAGGGTTATGAGACCCTTGCTGCATTATTTTTATGCTTATGCAAAGGGGGTCATAAGGGGAGATATGGGATTGTAAGACATGGGGGACATAAGGTTTTTTTTGGGTCAAGTATGTGACTTGAGTTGGTTATATTTTGGTAGCCTTGTAAAAGCATTTGTTCCTCTTTCTTGCAAATCTCCTCTAGGTACTTGGTCCACCTTCACCCCACAAAGTTAGTCACTTAGTGACATTGTAAATCCTTGGGTTGGGAGTTCATGTGTTGTTTGATTTCTTCTTTCTTTTGTAGTTGAGTTTGTTTGTAACCCGTTTAGCCTTGGTTCTCCTAGCTCGGGGTGGCTTCTTGTAAGCCTAGGTTGGGAGGTGAGCCTCCATGGTCACAACCTATAAGTTTTATTTGTAGGTTTTCATTTGGGATAAAGGATGGAGAAAAGCCAAGTTCATGTGCAAGGTCTCCTATTAGATTCATTTGGAAATTCTGAAAATATGTATTGTAACAAGCCCTCATTCTTGTAGAGATGTAAGAGGCTTGAAATTGTAACTTTGTTATTATTGTATAGTGGATTAAAAAAAAATGTATATTTACTTTATTGTATATTCATTTCAAAGAATATCATAGAAGCATTTAAATAATGTCCCTATATTGTTATTTATTATCTTGAAATGGAGTAGGAAATGTAAGCTTATTTTCTTCTTTAATGTCTATTGAAAAAGAAATGCATATAAAAATAAAAGGGTAGATAAACATTTAAATAAAATGCAGCTTTATCTATTTACTCAGTTTTATGTGTAAACTTGCTTAGTATAAAATCTAGGATGCAATGTTGAATAAAGCTACTTGCACTTCATTTATTTAATCTAATCATTTTCAGATATGTTAGTTGTAAAACTGTTAATAGAAAGGAATTTTATTTCAGAATGTAGATTAAACAGAAAACACGTCATTCTATTAAACCATCATTGTTCAGTTAGAAATGCATTTGTTGTATTTTATTTATTCTTATAAGCACCATTTTTCATTTAAAAAAAACATAGAGAAGGATATTCCATTGTTGCTATTCCATAATAAATAGAAAATATACTTCATATGTTTAAACTTAAATTTACCCATTATTTGCGTCTAGTTATAATGCTGGTTAAATAAGAAAATAATATCTTGCTAGTTAGGACAAACAGATCTAGATATATGAGTGAAAATTTCATTGAATATATACTCATTTTTAATATACATCTTTACATATATATATATATATATATTAGAAATGTAAATGTTGTTGTAAAATAAAATCATGTTGGATGTATGAATTGTACATACACGTGTATATATATAATAAAATAAGGTGTTGTTAAGTGAGAAGAATATGATTGCTCAGAATATATATATATTAAATGTTCTCATTGTAAATCATTGTGAGAAAACCTATGTAAATAAAATATAAAAAATAATTATTATTATTTTTCATGCTTGAATGTCGATCGAGAGGTGAGGTGTGTGTCAGCACACACAGTGCAGGCCGCGACCTCACTGTGTGGACTGACACACACACAATGTGGCTGCGACCCCACTGTGTGGGCCAAGGCACACACATTGTAGCCGTGACTTCACTGTGTGGGCCATGGCACGCACTGTGTGGGCGGCACACACAGTGCAGCCATGACCCCACTGTGTGGGCCGAGGTACGCGTAGTGTAGGTGACACACACAGTGGTGTTGGCACTTCGCTGAACTCCTTCCTCGGCCTCCACCATTTTTTTTAAACCTGTCGCCACCATGGCCCCTCTGATCTGCAAACACCCCCCAAAAAAGAAGGAGATGAAAACCCTAACCCAATTTCGGGTTAGGGTTAGTAAAGCTAACAAAGAAAAATTAGAATGAATGATAGGTGTTAAAAAGAAATAAATAAACCCTAGTTAGGGTATAAAGAGAAAAAAAGAAAAAAAAATAGAAGGCCTTTTGGAATTTAAATTAAGAGAATGGGAAAATTCCCATTTTCATAGAGTTGAATTTATTAAAGTTTTGGGAGGGAAAACCCCATTTCAAATGGGGGAAAAAAATTATAATACTTTAATATCAATGCCTTTTAATTAGGGAGGTAATTGTGGTCATAACCTTTTTAATGGAAAATTTGTATAACAACTTGATTAGAGTTATTTTAATATAATGGAATGATTTAAATTCAATGTTTATTTTAATCAAAAGAGGGGGGATAATTTTTACTTTCTAATGAATATTAAATATTGGAGGGAAATTTATTTCAACATTAATGGAAGGTTTATTTGTTAGGTAATTATTATAGGGTTAGTTAAATTTTGAAAAGACTATTTTGAACACCTTATTAGTTATTGGCTCAATGAATTATTATTAATACAATGGAATTTTATTAATATTAATTTTATAAATATTGGAATTATTTAAATACTACTAGGGCTTATTATTATCTCTTAATTAAAAATTGAAGATTTATTTGGGCAAATTAATTAATTAATAAATAAAGTTGTGATGACTTTATAGGGTTAAATGATTCAATTTAAGTAATGGTAATTATTGTAATTGATAAGTAAATTAAAATCTATTTTGTTATTGAACCGTCTAGGAGATTGAGATAAGACTTAAGTCTCCTAATTAAATTAAATATACTATCGCTCTCTTTAGGAAACCATTATTAATGAAACATGAGTCAACCTTTAGTGTAAAATAATTAAGTTATCTCATCATTTGAACTTAGAACATCAGGTAATTTAGTGTTGTTTAAAAAAATTGTTGTTACATTTTTGCCCAAAAGTTTGGGCATGACAGGGAGGACCAGTTTTCAGACTACAACCTACTTGGTTTGGGATGAGCAGAGGGGTGTGGGGGAGGATCCAAGCACCATAGGGGGATACAAGAGACAGTGAGAGGTGCACCTACTAGTGTGGTTGACCATTCCAGAGGTGTTGGAGGATGATGAACTGCAATCGGCTATGGATGAGATAGTCAGAGGGGAGGAGGATGCTCCTGGGGATAGGGCTTTGGCAAGAGGAGGCGGGGGTATTGTTACGAAGAGGAGGGGGGTGGTACAAGGGAAAGGGCCATAGGTGGCCATTCTAGTATAGGTGCAGGTGGTTGGAGCAACGATAGGGAAAGAAGCAAGGGAGGGGGAGGGTGGAGGAGATGAGGCAATGCCAATGGATGTTCCTGATGTACATGCATAGGATACTGGAGTGGAGGGTGGTGGCAAAGTTTCTCAAGCTGATTTTGTTAGGCTAATATAGGAGAGGGATGCTCCTAGAGTGAGAGTACACTTGTTGGAGGATGAGTTGCAGGTGGAGAGGGTGAGAGAGGACAGTCTACAGGCGGAGGTGGGGAGGTTACATCGGGAGATTGATAACTTGATAGAGATCTTGCAGAAGGCTAGAACTGAGGTGGATGATTTACGGAGGGAGGGAGAGGAGGCAGAGAGGATTCTAGATGAGGCAAGGATAGGGACCGCCATTGGGGAGATTTGGAGCACATTACAACAACAAGATGAGGAGCTAAAGAGTCTGTGGGTGAGGGTACAAAGAACAAAGGCAAATGTTACTCACCTACGAAGGAGAGGGACTTATCATGACAGATATACTCTCATATGATGCAGCATCGAGAGAGGGCAGAGAGGATAGGACATGAGGTTGCATACTATAAAGGATTATATCATGGGGTGGTCCCAACAAAGCATAGAGAAACATCGTACATAGAGTGTATGTTCGCACAGGACCCACAACCAGTGTCCAACATAGAGCTAGAAGATAGGTGGATCAGTGGGTATGATACCACCTAGGACAGGGGGAGTGGAGGGATACAGAGGAGGAGGAGGAGATGATGAGGGGGTTGGAGAGACATGAGGGGAGAGTTAGCTCCATATGACCTTATGTATTATTTTTTACCCTTCGGGGTGGCCATTGTACTATGATTGTTATATTCATTTTTTAGATATATATGTGATATATTATTTTTGGTGGTGCTTATTTATGCATGTATTTTTTATGGATATTATTTATTATTTTATGATGTGATGCATTGATGATGATTATGGATGTTCTGACTTGACATTTTTGTGATGCAGGATGGATGCTTACATATGCCTATGCTTATGATATGTTACTGACACTTTGGTGAGTGCAAGATGGATACTTATATATGCATGTGTTTATGATATATTACTGACACTTTGGTGGACGCAGGATGGTTGTCTATGTGGGTGCATATATTTTGGGATTTATCTTTTAATGATGTATTTTTTTTGGATTTTCTGATGAAATTGAGAATAGATAGTGTGATTTAATGGATTAATCTATAATGAATATGCAAAAAAAATGAAATGAACATGTACATTATAATGGATAACCTAAGAAATGCAACAAAATTTGGAATGCAAACTAAGTGATAGGCACATTGTACAAAATAAAAATGAATAATGAAATTAAATTTGAAATGCAACCTAAATCATGGATAAAAAATGAATAATGCAACAAACGAAAGATTAATGCAGTAGATAAAAATGAGTAATGTCCCTATATGAATATTGCAGAATTTGTTTGGGAATATGCCAATCATAATACAATGACCTTAGGTAGGATAGAAGAACATGGGGGGGGATAAATTGAGGTCTCAAAAATATGAAAAGGGGGATATGATTAGAAAATGTGATGATATGGGATGTGTAGGGAGATTTGTTGTGCACAAGATGTGGAGAGCCAACATAGTTTGATATTGCCAAGGGTAGTCTACACCACTGATTATAGGAACCAGGATGTCATAAAAAACCCAAGGAATGGACTAACTCTTAGACAAATAGGCATAAACACTAATGCAGGGTTTCCGGTACGTACAAGAGAAACCTTCAAACACGTGATACCAAAAAACATGCCCCAATATGTCCCTCCTAAAAAACAACCAAGATATAGATTGACCCTGGCCGGTAGCCATAGTACAAAGTGATGTAAATCAAAGAAAAAAAAATCATGCAAACAAAATGAATCATGCTAACTGACACCTCTTGCCAAGAGTAGGACTTAGGATTAGTGGGTATATTTTCGGATAGGGGAAGGATTCATCCCAATGGACATGAGTAACTGATGGATGTGAATAGGCAATAGAGAAAATGACATGGACACCTAAGTGCATGCATTTGATTGCTCAGACTTGATGGAGTACATGTGGATGAGTGTTTGAATAACACACAAGTCAAAAAGAAGCTCAGGACTGGGAATTAAACTTAGTTAGTGGGATGAAAGCTCAGTTTAATGGGCTAGTCCTTACTCATGATTCAGGAAAAGATTCATCATCATGTGGGTGATCATTCTATCGGGTGTGACTAAGTAGATGAGGGGACAGTATTCATTCTCGGATGGAGGGGAGAACCGGCGACAAACGGGGTGATGGATGTGATGGCAAATATGAATATCTAATGGTTCAGTGGTGTAGACAAAGTCTGACCTGATAGACGATGGATCTAGATTATTTACCTTGACACCTGCATGCAAGTTTTCACCAAGGTACTTGCCCATAGCGCTAGAAAGTGGTTTTCACTGATGGACAAATTGATTTCTTTTCTTTCTTTTTGCCTTTTTTCATTTTTTTCATTTTTCTTGATTTTTCTATTTATTTTATTTGAATTTTAGAGATTTTAAGACAATTGGCAACCTTCTGAGGACTAGGCATAGAATCTCTTTAGGTGCATGATATTCATAGTCTCATCCAAGGGATCTCCTTCAGGAGTAGCCAACTGATATGCCCCTAATCCATACTTTGATGTGATTACATAAGGTCCAAGCCAGTTGGGCTCAAACTTTCCTTTTTTCTCTCTTTCTTGGAGGTTTCTCTGATTTTCTATAAGGACAAGATCACTAACTTCAAATTCTCAAGTTCTAACTTTCTTGTTGTAACTCAAGCATAATAAATTATGATATACCCAGAGATGGTTTAAGGCCTTGAGGCACCTTTCATCCAATAATTCTAGCTCTTACATTTTGGTAACTCTATATTTCTCATCTGGAAGGATATTCTACAATGACACCCTTAGGGAGGGGATCTCGATCTCAAGAGGGAGGACAACTTCAAAGCCAAAGATGAGGGAATATGGAGTGGCACCTATGGGTGTGCAGATGGAGGTATAGTAGGCCTACATAGCAGGATGGAGTTGGAGATGCCAGTCACGACTAGCTTCATTGACTATCTTTTTAAGAATTTTGATTAAGGTCTTATTAGAGGCCTCAGCTTGACCATTACCTTGAAGGTAATAGGGAGTGGAGAAGCGGTGCTGGATATCAAACTTCTGATAGAGCTCTTTAACATCTTGATTTTTGAAAGGTCTACCATTATCCGTTATAATAAACTTGGGGATTCCATATCGGTAGATTAAATAATTCAAAATGAATTTAGAGATATGTTTGTCAATGGTGAAGGTAAGACGGATGGCCTCCACCCACTTGGTGAAGTATTTAGTGGCAGTAATGATGAATTTATGACCATTGGAGAATGCAGGGTAGATTTTCATGATGAGATCGATCCCCCACTATGAGAAGGGCCAGGGTGTGATAGAAGGCTACAGATCTTGTGATGGAGCATGGATCTTGTCGCCATGCTTCTGGTAAGGGATACATTTCTTCACATAATTATATGCATCTACTTCCATCGTAGGCTATTAGTATCACGTTCACAAGAACTTTTTAGCCAAAGTGAGACCACTTGAGTGTGCCCCACATATACCTTTGTGTACTTCACATAGTGCCCATTCACTCTCTTGTTTGTCTAGACACCTTAGGAGGGAACCATCGAAATGCCTTTTGAATATGATGTCTCCAAGGATAATATAATGGGCACATCGGCGGATAAAGGTTTGTTGTTGGGTTTTGGTGAGGTGTGGGGGAATGATGTTATCTCTTAAGTAAGTAAAAGTCTCCTTATAGCAAGGGGATTCGGGATTAATGAGTATGCACACCATTTCAAATTCTGGTAGGTCATATACTGGAATGAATATTTGCTCGACCAAAAACTCACACTTTTGACTATGTGCCGACATCCGAAGGAGGGAACCAATAGTGACCATTACATTTGCAACTCTATTGTTGCTACGTGGATTCTAATCAAACTTGATTAATGTGAAATGTTGCTTGAGGTCCTCAACCATACTGCAATAAGGAAGAAGCTTGTCATCTTTTGTTTGATACTCATCATTGACTTGTTTAATGACAAGTTGGTAATCGCCATAGACATATATTTCCAATATATTCCATTGGATAGCTAGATGGAGTCCACTGATTAGTGCTTCATATTCTGCAATATTGTTAGTGCATGCAAAGGCTATGTTGTATGATTTAGGGATACAATCTCCTTGGGGTGTGATTAACAATATGCCTACCCCTGATCCATTCTGGGTGCAAGAACCATCAAAGTAAAACTGCCACACAGAAGATGTATTGATAGTCATAATGAATTTATCTGGAAATTCTATAAGGATAGGGTGATCACCTAGAAGCAGAGCATGGGCTAGCTAGTCTGCTATCACTTGTCCTCATATTGCCTTTCTATATATATACTAGATGTCAAACTCACTTAGTAACATGACCCATTTATCAGTTATTCTAGTGAGAGAAACCTTTGATACAAGATAGTTGAGAGGGTTGATCTTAGCAATCAATTTTTTTTATTGTTAAGCATGTAGTGCTAGAGCTTTTCTATGCTAAGCATGCTCTTTCAATAGGGTATAATTGAGCTCATACCCTACTAATGTGTGTTTGATATAGTATAGCATTCTCTTTTCCCTGGTCATCTATATGTGCCAACAATTCCCCCAATGCCATTATAGTAGCTGATATGTACAAAAGAAGTGGTTGTCCTGGAATGGGAGGCATAAGAACCAGAGGTGATGAAAGATATTCCTTGATTTTCTGAGAAGCCTTCTGACAGAGGAAGTCCCATTTGAATTTGGTATCATTGCATAGTAGGTGTGAGAATGGGTGACATTTGTTTGCAAGCTATGAGATAAAGTGTGATGGATTAGATCTTTCCTTTTAAGGTTGTGCAACTATCTAAGAGTCTTTGGGAGAGGCATTTCCATGATGGTTGGCATTCTGCACTCTTATGAGAATAGTTGATGTTGTCATTGATGGCGACCAACTAGCAATCATCTGGCAACCCACCGGCAATTACCAGCACTATCAATAGACTTCTACATACACCAGTAGGAACTTCACCGACAGTGGCAACAATGCATACGGGCACTCAAGACGACATGGAATAAACTTTTGCTTATTTTTTTATAAAGTAATTATCTCTTGTAAAAGCCGACATGGCATATTGTAAAAGACTCATATATGTATGAGATCTTATAGGTCATTATGATATGAAAGAGAGAGAGGATAGATGAGAAGTATAAGGCAATTTTGTGTAAGGTGATATAGCTGACAACCAAGGTTTTGGTTAGACTGAGCTTAAAATGGTACTGAACCTGGCATAGTTGATGCTGATTTGAAGCAGTACATTGTATTGGATTTTCATAATCCATTTTGTAAGTCAGTGAGACTTCTATTTTGTAGCTGACCAATGAGCTCTAGGCTGCTAGCCTTCCTATATGTGTAGGCTCCTCATTGTAAGTAATATTTATTCATTGCCCAGTGAGTGAATATTGTGGGTCACAAATTCCACCGAGGTTTTTCCCACACCAGGTTTCCTCATTAAATATCATTTGTTACGGTGTGTTCTCTATGTTGTCTCTGTTATTCTTATTTGCTGCATTAATTCTTATTTACCAGTACACTATTTTGAGATAAAAAATTCTCAATAAGTATAAATATTCTGCTAACTGGTTAGACATTGATTCACCCCCCCTCTTAGTGTCTTTGGGACTGTCATTGATTCTAACAATTGGTATCAGAGTGTGGTCCTCTCTTTTGAAAAGCCAAAATAGCTTGAGGAAGATTTTGACACCGATACAGATGGAAAACTTAAGAAAACAATTGGAAGGAGCTCTTGTAGATTATGATGCAGAGAAATTGAAGAATATCAAACTTGAAGATGATCTAAGGACTGCACAGGAATTCATTAAAGGATTTCAGGAGAACTTTGCTATAGCACAAAATAAAACAAAATAACTTCATGAGAAGATGCAGAAAGATGATGATGAAAAAGAAACTCTTAGATAACTTGCAAACAAGTTGAGACAAGAAAACAGTAATATGAAGAATGAAATGCAAGATATGAATATGAGTTTATGTAAAGATATTGAAGACATGAAGAAGAATGAAGATGACTTGACTAGGAGACTCAATTATGCAGGAAATGAAAATCTAAGACTTAGTCATGAAAATGATATGCTGAAGACAGATCTGATTCACATGCAACATGATAAAACTGAGCCTATGAGACAAATGGGAATTCTAGAAAATGAGTTGGCTACTACAAATAAACACAAATAAAAATTCAAGAAAAGTTCAGAGGAGCTTGATGACATGCTAAAAAGTCAAAAACCTAATGGAGATACTAATGGACATGGATTTGAAGTTGGAGAAAGTTCTAGTACTACAAACAATCTAGATATGAACAAACCAGTAAGACAACCTAATCCTTATAAGTTTAATGGAAAATGTTTCAATTGCAACAAATACGGTCATAGAGAAAATCAGTGTAGATTTAGAAATAATTATAATATTAATGCACCCACCGGTCAATGTTCCAAATGCAACAAAGTTGGTCATAATTCAGAAAAATGCAGAATGAATGTTAAATGCTATGTTTGGGGATGATATAGACATTTATCTAATCAATGCAGAACACAAACCAGTGTAGGATATGGAAAGGCTATTAAGAGGAATAATGTGACTTGTTATACTTGTAACAAAATTGGACATATTGCAAAATTTTGTAGAAGCAAGACTTCACCAGCAAACAATAAAGGATCCAGTTTGAAAGGCAAAGAAAAGGTAGATGAAGTAATGCAAGAATGTTTGAAACAATGGATTAAGAAGAGAGATCAGAAAGTTGATGAAACTATCTCTACACCAATAGAACAGAGTAATCCTCCACCAATAGGAGATTCTTCATCCAAATGAGAAGTAACCTTTTGGGGGTATTGCGGCAAATTGAAAATCATGCAGATTACCATCGGTTGATGGTGAGAAGATAGATTTCTTCTTTACCAGTAGATGTGTTAAGTTTTCAGTTAACCAACAAGCATTTAATGTGGTTGGTGAAAGATATGTCATTATAAATCAACTGATTTCCCTCATTTTTGACTCACCAAACATTCAAATTATCAGAGAGCATGAAAAGGGAGTGAAGGCATTCAAGGCGAAGGTGCGAAGTGATTTCTTTAGACGTTCAAAATATTTTCAGGCAGTAAAAGGTATTTTTCAATGGCCTCTTCCTCTACTCCCGAATTTATTCTGAACCCTACCATTGTGGAAAATGTGAAATGCCCTAGGCCCATGTTTAAGATAATTCCTGAAATTGCAAAGCAAGATGACTCTGTAGGGGCATTCTCAAAAATTCCTAAAGGTGTAGCATTTGTAGAAGACCCTAGGATTTATCTACATTGCAATATAGAAGAACTAGGTTCTGAGGAATTAATGAAAATGTTTACTAAGGTCATTTGTGATGAACATGGTGCTATTAAACCCAAACACAAGATTATGGAAACTCTAGGTTTTGTGGAGATACTAAATATCCCTCAATTTCCAGAGGAAGTGGTAAGGATTGTATAGAGTAGAGAACATGGATAATTCCTATGGTTGGATTTTGTTTGCAAGATAACCTGACAAGCAATTAGGGAAATTACTAGTTTACCCTCAACCGACAACAGACCTGATAAGACAAAGAAGATTCCCAACAACAAAGTGATAAGCTTAACCGGAGCAACATCTGACAATAGATCACTTAGAGTAAATGATATTAAGGACATCAATGTGAGATTTGTAAGTATGGTGCTAGGTTACAAGGCCACACATGCTAATAGACTCAACTCTATTTCTAGTCTCTATATACACAGTGCTTATGAGATGGTAAACACCAATCTAGTGATAGTGTGTGTGAGTGGTTAAAAGATGAGCTTATTGAAAATTTGAAAAAGACTAAGGGAGACAAGAAAGGGACATTCCATTTTGGAAATCTGTTGGTATGTTTAATGCTATATTTCACCAAAGAGATCCCCGGTACAGGACCCAAAGACATTGGTTATGATATACTCATAGAAAAACAACTACAGGAAGCTTTTATCGGCATGGGAACTGCTAGAGACAACAACATAATAGATTACTTCAAAACTTTCCAAGCTAAGATGAGAGCTAGAGAAAGGTTACCATAGATTATAGTAGATAAATATGACAAAGAAATTTGTTTTGTTATCAAATGATATGAGACATGGATGGAGGCAGTAATCCCTAGGACTATCTGGGTCACCGAGATGGGATATGAAGTAGATCTTACTATTCTGGAAACATATGCTAAATCTTTACTGGAAGCACCGAGAGAACCATCAAAAAAGGTCTTTGGTAGTGCTAAGACTATTGAGAGTGATATAAATTTGTTGAAGAAAAGGAAGAAAATAAAAAAATACATAAGAGATGCTTCTAAGAAAGTAAAGGAAATCAAATAAAATGTCATGAACATCAGTGGCATATTGGCTAGTGAGCTTGAAAGACTTCAACCAGAGGCACATATTTTACCGGTTGACACCTCTTCTAGAATTGACAGTGAGAAGGAAGCAAAATTTAAAAGAGTTGAAAGAAGGAAGAGAAAACTTTTCATTGGTACCCTCTCCTTTACCTAAGAGAACAAGGAATTTGAGAAAGAAACGATAGGAAGTAAGGGGACCGCCCAAGAAACTAACACCAAAGAAGAAACAACAATCGGTTACCCCTTCTTTGAATGATTTGTTGAATGAAATAACTGATTACGGCAATTTGGCTAATGTACACAAACTGTATAATACATTTAATGATTCTGACAGGGAAAGCATTGACAACAATATTATTTTACACTTGGACATATATAAGAAGGTTCTAATTGAAGTTGTGGATGACTTACGTAATGAACTTTATAGAAGATTGGAAGCAAAAAGGATAGTAGTGATGGAATTAGACAAGAAACTAAAAAATTGAAAAAATTCTAGTTGTACATCCTGTTAATTCAAAACAAGAAATTGATGAATTGATTTCTGAGGCTAACCGATCCATTTTTGCTAGTGGGCACTAGCAAGTAAGCTTAATGGCAAGAAGATTGAAAGAGATTGCAGATGAGACTGCAGATAATTGGGATATATTTTTTGTGGAAAAGGAAAAACAAGAGGAAATGAACCGACCTAAAAAGACATTTAAAGTGTATCAGAAGGATAAGGACAAGGGAAAAGGAAAAATTGTTGGAGTTTCAAACATCAAGATTACTGACAATCTACCGCCACCTTTGGATAATGCATTGGTACACTCACAAGATCCACCGATTATTGACACTAAAGGTATTACACATGATGATACAAATCCTAAATCTGAGATACTCTTTACCATGAATGTGGATACTCAAGAAGTAAATATTGTTGTGGATAAGGATAATTTAGAGGTTAAGGCAGACAATATTGACAGTGGCAACATGGCAAAGAAACCGGTAGAAACTGTTGAAGTTGAGATTCCAACCCAAACAGAGCAACCATCAGAAACTAGAAAAACCTCCTAAAGGTAAAGATGCTGGCATAGGGCCACCAGAGACAAAGATACTGATAGTTGAACTTTCAGAAAAACAAACTGAGATAGAGGTGCACACTAAAATAGAGAAACTAGCAATCACAAAGACATTAAAATAGTCTGAGAAACCTTTGCAGGTTGAGATGCAAACCTAGACTGATCCACCAGAGGAAAATGCAAGCAAATTGGTTATACCTGATGGAAGCATAGAGGTAATAAAGATAATTGGTCAGACATCCGACACATCTATAGGTGAATTCAAACCTACCAATGTTATAGAGGTACTTTTGGATTCAATCAAGAAGATAATGGATTGCAATGCATTGGACTACAAGGCAATTGATAACACTTTACCAGTACTTAAATTGATTGCACCAAATTGTAACATAGATCATATTAAGGATTCTTTAGGTAAATTGGACACATTGTCTAAATTTATTGTTGATAATGTAATAACCATTGACAAGGTGAATGAGGACACAATTAAGGAGAGAGTTGAAAAAGAGAAAAACAAATTCTTTGAAGACACCATAAAGAAGTGTACATATCACTTGAATACATTATTACTGGTACTTAACTCTACAATTTTGGAGTACAAAGAGATATATAAGGAAACATGCAAACCTCACCTTTTGACAACGGACATAGATAAGGAGATCAATAAAACACAAAAAGAAATAGATCACATAGTTGATAATATAATTGGTTCATTTAGACATATATCAGTTTTTGAGCAGGAAATGACAAGTTTTGAGGAGAAATTAAAGAAACTTGAAAAAGAAAAGGCAAGGATAAGGTCAAATTCCTGGGAACTTAAAGATAAACTTGGTCCCAAGTTGGACAATCTTATCTCTCAGAAAATTGAAATATCTAAGGCATTACTTCAAGGAGAGCGATCATCGAAAGAACACATGCACTATCTCACCAACACGATCCAACAGACTGAGGCAACCTTGAATGATAGAAAAAGGTTTATGCAGAGTCTAAATTTAGTTTTGGTAGATATTTTTCAGGTTGTAACCAACCGGTTACAGACTTTGAGGTGAAATTTTTGCACTCGTTTGACTATTTTTGACAACCTTTGTCATTGATGTCAAAGGGGGAGTAATGGAGAGAAAAATACTTATACAAAGGAGATCATTTGCTCAGGGGGAGCGCATCTTTTTGGAAACTTTTTGGACTTCAGTTTTGGGAACAACTTTTGGAAACTTGATTGATGTGAAATGCTGCTTGAGGTCCTCAACCATACTGCGATAAGGAAGAAACTTGTCATCTTTTGTTTGATACTCATCATTGACTTGTTTAATGACAAGTTGGGAATCACCATAGACATGTAATTCCAATATCTTCCATTGGATAGCCAGATGGAGTCCACTGATTAGTGCTTCATATTCTGTAATATTGTTAGTGCATGCAGAGGCTATCTTGTATGATTTAGGGATACAATCTCCTTGGGCTGTGATTAACAATATGCCTGCCCCCGATCCATTCTAGGTGCAAGAACCATCAAAGTAAAACTGCCACACAAAAGATGTATTGACAATCATAATGAATTTATCTGGAAATTATGTGAGGATAGGGTGATCACCTGGAAGTGGAGCATCGACTAGCTAGTTTGTTATCACTTGTCCTTTGATTGCCTTTCTATCTACATACTAGATGTCGAACTCACTTAGTAACATGACCCATTTAGCAAATTATGCCAGTGAGAGAAACCTTTGATAAAAGATACTTGAGAGGGTTGATCTTAGCAATCAATTTTTTTTATTGTTAAGCATGTAGTGCCAGAGCTTTTGTGTGCTAAGAATGCTCTTTCAATAGGGTATAATTGAGCTCATACCCTACTAAAGTGTGTCTAATATACTATATAGCATTCTCTTTTCCTTGATCATCTATATGTGCCAACAATGCCCCCAATGCCATTTTAGTTGCTGATATGTACAAAGGAAGTGGCTGTCCTAGAATGGGAGGCATAAGAACCGGAGGTGATGCAAGATATTCCTTGAGTTTCACAAAAGCATTCTGACAGAGGAAGTCCCATTTGAATTTGGTATCTTTTCATAGTAGGTGTGTGAATGGGTGACATTTGTTTGCAATCTATGAGCTGAAGTGTGATGGATTGGATCTTTCCTTGAAGGTTGCGCAACTATCTAAGAGTCTTTGGGGGAGGCATTTCCATGATTGTTGGCATTTTACACTCTTATGAGAATAGTTGATGTTGTCATTAATGGAAACCAACTAGAAATTATCTGGCAACCCACTGGCAGTTACCGACACTGGTAATAGACTTCTACATACATTGGCAGGCACTTGACTGACAGCAGTAACAATGCATACTGACACTCAAGCCGGCATGGAATTCAATTTTGCTTATTGTTCTATAAAGTAATTATCTCTTGTGAAACCTGACATGGCATATTGTAAAAGACTCATATATGTATGAGATCTTATAGGTCATTATGATATGAGAGAGAGAGGATATATGAGAAGTATAAGGCAATTTTTTATAAGGTGATATAGTTGACAACCAAGGGTTTGGTTATAGACTAAGCTTAAACCGGTACTGGACCTGGCATAGTTGATGCTGATTTGAAGCAGTACATTGTATTAGATTTTCATAATCCATTTTGTAATTCAATGAGACTTCTATTTTGTAGTTGAGTAGTGAGCTCTAGGTTGCTAGCCTTCCTACATGTGTAGGCCCCTCATTGTAAGTAGTATTTATTCATTGGTCATTGAGTGAATATTGTGGGTCACAAATCCCACCAAGGTTTTTCCCACACTGATTTTCCTCGTTAAATATCTTGTGTTATGGTGTGCTCTCTATGTTGTCTCTG
The DNA here is from genome assembly GCF_030272615.1 of Cryptomeria japonica. NCBI lineage: Eukaryota > Viridiplantae > Streptophyta > Pinopsida > Cupressales > Cupressaceae > Cryptomeria > Cryptomeria japonica. The sequence continues at coordinate 269,498,807 of NC_081408.1, forward strand.
TTATTCTTATTTGTTGCAATAAGTCTTATTTACGGGTACACTATTTTGAGATGCAAAATTCTTAATAAGTATAAATATTCTACTAACCAGTTAGACACTGATTAACCCCCCCCTCTCAGTGTCTTTGGGACTATCATTGATTCTAACAATGATATCTTTCACCTTTGCAGGATCAACCTCTATGCCTTTGCGAGAAATAATAAAACCTAATAGTTTCCTAGATGTGATGCCAAAGACACATTTCTTGGGATTTAGGTGAAGTTTATATTTTCCCAATCGCTCAAAAATTTGCCATAGGTTAGGGATGTGCTCATGTCTTGTCTTGGATTTTCCTAGAAGATCATCCATGTAATCCTCAATGATTTTGTACAAAAGGTCATGGAAATTTTTTGTCATTGGTTGTTGGTATGTAGCTCTAGCGCTCTTTAGACCAAAAGGTATGACTTGATAACAAAAATCACCCCATGGTGTTGTGAATGTTGTTTTATGTTGGTCTTCCTCTGCGATCCTAATCTGATTGTATCCAAAAAATCCATCCATAAGTGATAACATATCATGTCCCACTATGAGGTCTACAATCATGTCTATGTTAGGGAGTGATAAATAATCCTTAGGGAAAGCTTTATTCAAATCTCTGAAATCCCCGCAAATACAGCTATCCCCAGCAGGTTTGCCGACAGGTACAACATTGGATACCCATTCAGGATAATCTATTGGTTTTATGAATCCAGCATTCAACATCTTTTTAAGATCTTCTTTGACAAGGAGTGGAATGTGTTGGTGCATCTTGAATAATTTTTTCTTCACTAGTTTTGCATCCAAACGAACAACAATATTGTGAACTACCAAGTCAGGATCTAGGCCTCACATGTCAACATATGACCAAGCAAAATTGATCTTTGTTTCTATGACAAAATTGATAAAGCTTTTTTTTCTATTGATCCGTCAAGGATTTAGCAATGATTATGTTCCTTGGGCTGTCTTCAGTGCCAACATTGACAGTGTACATTTCTTCTATTAGTAAAGTTGACCTGTCTTGTTGTGGAGGCACAATGGTAGGGAGGTGAAGTCCCTCATCCTCTAGTGCCTGATCTAGGTTTTCACTTTTGGATATGCACTTTGTTTGTGATTTTTTCTCATCCAAAGGTGCCTCAGAGATATTTTCACCTAGGCAATCATGATTTTTGTTTTTATGATCTTTTTTGTGACTAAGGGCATTAAACTGACTACCAAAGTATCCTTTCTCATGTAATTGAATCCCATGAACTATGTTGTAGTCTTCTAAGTTGTGCATAGTCAAGAGAGTCATAAGAGCACTGTCATCAACACAGATGTCCATAAGCTCGTTGTGAACAAGTTGCAGCTCATGCAGGGTGGAAGGGATTACAGGGGTGATGGTGTTGACGTGGGTGTTAAAGAAGATGTCATCTTCATATTCAAAAGGCATCTCGTGGAATTTCTCTTCATTAGAGTCTTTGACATCCAAGGAGGGACTTGAAGAGGTACCAGTGATAGTGATATTAGGTACTAGAGTATAAACCAAGCCCCTGTTATACTTGTATGAGATGAGATTTATCAGTTCTTTGATTCCTTTCTCTTTCAGCCCCAGGCCATGTCCTTTGTAACCCATCTTATCCACTATGGCTGATGCTTTTGGATACATCTTTTTGGGAATCTTTGCTGGTTCTTTATCTTGTTCACGGTACAACCATGAAAAAACATTTGTCTCAAGGCTCTCCTCATCAAGTGGGCCCCATTTCTTAAAGGTGGTAACATTGTATAATAGGTTTCTGGTCTTTTTTAATTTCTTTAGGCTTGCTAAGTGACTTAGGGGACAAGGGTAGATTTCCTATTAATAAGAAATCCTCAATTTTGTATCTCCACAACCATTGTCTAGAATCTTGACCTCAGGCTCCATTTGAGATGAGGTGGAGTCGACTTTAGATGCATCAGATGGAGGAGATGGAGTGGGTCTATTTAATGAGAAATGATATGGATGTTTACACTCTAAGAGCTTGCAATATTGGAAAGGTTATGGATCACCTCTGATAGTGATTTCCTTACCATTGAAGGGAAATTTAACATATTGATGGTAAGTGGAAGGAACAACTTGAAGGGAAAGAATCTATGGGTAGCCAAGGAGAATGTTATAGGGGAGATCAAGATCTAGAACTTGGCAAGGGGTCTCAATTGTAATAGGACCCACTTGAAGAGGTAGAGTGGTCATTCCTCTGGAAACCCTTTCTGCATCATCATAGGCTTTGATTGTGATTCATCCTAATGTATCAACTAGGTTCTCAGAAAGCCCCAATTTCTTTCTTAACTTATATGTACAAAGACTGAGTCTAGATCCACTATCTATCAAGATTAGTTTAACCTAGTGTTTATGGATAAAAGCTTCAATATGCAATGGTTTATTATGATCACCATCCATAGGAGCATCATTGGATGTGAAAAAAAGGTGTTTATGGGTAGTGAGGTTTCCAATGTGGGCTTGGAATTGGGAAACATTGATGTTTTCGAGGACACGTGAATTGAGGAGGGATTGTTCCAAAATTTCCTTGTGGACAAGGGAGGTCTTGCGGATCTCTAAGATGGAGATCTGTGCGGGAATCTTCCCAAGATGGTCAAGGAAGTCATATCAATGGGTGGAGGAGGGGCTCCTTAGATAGTTACCCTCCCACAATGGGTAATTACATTGCAGTCACTCTAAGAGTGGGAAGTGGAAGGTGTGATGCCTTGAATGACTATCTTGGTAGGGTTAGGTCTGCTTGCCAGTTGAGGAGGGGCGAGGTTGTGTGTGTGAAAAAGTGGTTTGTAGCTGCAAACACAACGCTTCAATTAAGTCATTATATGCATGGTTAGTAATCAATAATCAATAAGTAATAACCCATAACAAAGTGACTAATTGCCTTCTAAAAGATGCGAGTATAAGATTGCTCTCAGATTTTTATAAGCAATACCAGTGACTAGACTACACCAAGATGAAGGATTTAATCTATATGATATTAACTATATGGATGCAAGATGGATGAATAATTCAAGCAAATAATCAATTCAAGCAATAATGGATTCAAGCAATAATAGATGCAAATAATTTAAAAAGCACAATAATCTTCAATGACTCCAAAGCGAAATTAGTGTGATAATAATCTCCAAGCGTGTTCTCAAAAATCTCTAAGGTAAATTGGAATGAGAGCTAAAGACTGAATTTATAGAGAATTACCAAGAGAAAAACTCAATTTAGGATTAATTGAAAAAATTGAGAAATCAGGTTTAGTTAACCTTGAGATAGATTCCAATTATAGTTTAATTGAAATGCATTCAAATTAGAAGTCCAAGTTGCATTAGAAATAATAATAAATTAATTCCATGCATTTGTGATAAAAATAGATAATTCTTTTATTTATTCAAGAAAAGAGTTTTTTCAATGCAACTGAACTTGTTTTTCTGAAAAGCTTCGAGTTCTAATTTTAGAGAATAATTTAATAATTCAATTAATTGCTTTTATGATTTTAAGTTATAAATTTAGAAAAAGAAATAATATCTCAAGTTTGATTTCTCTTTCAATTCAATTCTTGTTGTTTAATTTCAATGCAACTCTTGTTTGGTAATTAATTCCTCTTTTGTAATAAATTAATTCCTTTTGCATGATTAAATGGCAATTTTATTAATTAATTAAATATACAAGGATATTTAATAAATTAAAATAGAATAACTGATCAAAATGATATTCTTGGAAATGATTCAATTAATTAAATGAATATTTAATTAATATTGAGTAATTGATTTGCCATGTGATATTTGATGATTAAAGAATTAATAATGTGCTCAAGATTGATATAATGCCTTTGGTTAGGACCTTGGTGATGTTGTTGAGATTAGGGGCCCATGGTTTAGATGACCATTTTTAGGGTATTACATTTGCCCCTCTTTGAATTAATGTGCGAGCAGCGCATTGGTTCAAAGAATGTTTGATGTCTAGGAGATGCCAGTTCTGAACTTGAATGATCACAAACTAGATGAAGAGCAAGGTGTTTAGCTTGATTAGAAGCAACAAAGTTGAATGAAGTCTGATTAAAGCGATACCGTTCCCGAACTTGATTGAACTGAGGAACGATAGAAACAAAAGATACCGAACTTGAACTTGATTGATCAAGAAGCGAATCTTACTGATCTAGAACTTGATTGATCTAGACACAGTGAGTGATGATAAAAATTGATCTTGAACTTGATTGATCAAGATACGATGAAGATAAACTATTTAGCTTGATCAAGAAATGAATACTGAACACCTGCTTAGATTGAGTGTGATCCAAGATACTCTTTAAACTTTTGATTGAGTTTAAACAAATAATCAGCTTGATTTGAAGCGATGAAACAGATTAACGTTAAGAGATTAATTCAGATGAAAGACAAATATCAGCTTGATTTGAAGTGATGAAATTGATATGCCCCTAGCGATTGATTCGATTCAGATGATCGAGAGATCTCAACTTGATGTGAAGCGATGAAGCTGGGATGCTCCTTAGCAATAATAATTGATTTTCTTAGAAAAGATTTTGCTCAACTTTTGATGAAGATTTGAAAAATTACTTGACATGTGAGATGTGAAGTCATAAGGTCATGAGTATGCCCCCTCGGGAATGAAATCGACAGATAACGAGGGTACATTATAGGTAATTGTTGGCGATAATAAGTTATTTGAGCACAAATTGATTCTGAGGATTATTTGAAAAATTCGGCATTGATTGATAAGAAATTGAGCGCAAAGTTGTTGTGTAGAAATGATGTGTGGAATTGAAATTGATATTCAGATTCAGCATTTGAAATTGAGTGCAATTTGAAGAAAGAATGAGCATTTGATGAAAAGAGCGCTAAGTGGTCCAAATTGTGAAATTGACTAGCAAAATGATCTTAAATTTTGATTTCGATTCTGAAAATGGAATCAAAATGTTCAAATTAGCTAAGGGTACAATTTTTATGTCCATCAAAGCAAGTTGAAAAATTAGGTTTTTGGAGTTATATGGGACGAAAGTGTCATTTTCAAATCATTTTAACACTCCAAGTTTGAAAATTCAAAAAGCCTTCTACGAAGAAAATGGTGGTTCCTACTTGTCAGCATCGATTCAAGCACCAGAAACGTCATAATCGACCCCAAAACTATGAGCCAACGGTAAGTGATTGATCTTAAGCCTCTTTATGTTTTCAATTTTGAATTTTTTTTGCTCAGTTTTTAAGTTTTTCACATGTTTGGGGTCGGGTTTCACGTTTTATCGTGCGAGACAGGATTATGTCTTGTATGAGTAACTAGTAAATTATATTGTGTCGTTTGAAGTCATTAGAATTGTTGTTCGCGATGCACCCTTGTATCGTATGACAGGTCTGTAAAAAGGCCATTTTGTCATGCGAAATCTAATAAATTGTCATTTGGGGTTGTTTTGTCGTACAAAAGCTATTCCTGACTCGTACGAGATTCTGTCCCTCTGTGTTTTGTTGTTTGGGAGACAATGAGCATTTTTGAAGGTCTAAACGTGAAATTTTGATTCTGCATTTGACTTAGTTGGATTTGCTTGATGTTTTACTTCTCGTGTAGGCTCATTTGGAATGTTTCCTGATGCTTCATTGTTGGGTTTTTTTTATAGGTTCGATTACCTCCTATTCTATTTAGATGTGTTTATCCTCCTACTATGGCATTAGCTCGACATTTATCTGAGGTTGAGCAAGCTCATAATTATGTATGTGGTTTGATTCATCTTCTTAGTTTGCTAGATATCTGTGTGAATCATGGTATGCTCATGGCATTGGTAGAGCGTTTCCATTCAGAGCATAACACATTTCATCTATCGGTGGGGGAGTTGAATATCACTCTCGAGGATGTATATAGGATCCTCCATATACCTTTTGTTGGGGATAAGGTGGATTACGATTCAGGGAACCTTCCAGGATTGTAGGCAGTGAGGCATGTCTTCAAAGATCCTGATATTTTGAATCATTCCATTAGTTGGGACATATTGATGAGCAGATACAGCGAGGAGTTTCCTCTGGCATGTGTTCTAGCAGGATTCATAGGTTGTTTTCTGATGCTAGATAGAGGGCAGCAGGGTCTCCAATGTGGCTGGGGTAGGATGTTGATGAGATTGATGGAGACCCCTCAGAGGCTTGGCTGGGGTTCTTTCTTGCTAGCGCATATGTATCACGATATGCATGAGATCGTGTATAGAGATGGTTAGAGCATGGCTGCAGGTGTATATATTTTATAGGTTTGGGTTTGGGAGCATCTTCCCATTTGTCGGCCAGTGGTAGATGATAGTAGACATCTAGAGAAGCCGATTATATATAGGTATGTCAGTTATATTACGCAGCCCCATCTGGGCAAGACAGATTTTTGGTGGCGACAGTTACATGATTTGATAGTTGTAGTGTGGAGACCTTATAGAGGTTTGGAGCTATAGGATGACTAGCGGCTAGTCCACAGAAACTTTGTTGTCACGCTCCCACTTATTGGGAGATCATAGACTATTGTGGAGTAGTTCATCATTTCTCAAGTGATGAAGCAGTATGGTCAGCCTCAGGGGATCTCGTAGGAGTTTACAGTATATGCATGTTACGTGGATGAGGAGAGACAGGGATGGTCTCCACGATTATCTTATGCATTAGCCATGTAGAAGCTGACTGGTCTACAGTGCCTCAGATGGGATTAGATGGACGATGTTGTAGATGCAGGGGTATTACCCCAATACAGAGAGTGGTTCCAGCAACATCCTTTTCCTAGGTTTACTGATCCAGGGGAGGAGGCGCCGCACTTTGAGGATATTGAGGATGATTCTCCCACACAAGTACAGGGACAGGATTTGAGACAGGGCTAGAGATAGGGATAGGGATAGAGAGCTGAGGCTCTGAGGTGGATAGGTGGGGATCCTAGTGCTAGTCGTAGCAAGATTCCAGCTGAGGGTGGACAGCAGAGGGGTGAGGGCGGATCCCTTGGGAGAGTAGGAGTCAAATTGGGTTTAGCTAAGGAGGAGTGAGTAGCTCTGAGACAGGTCAGACAATAGCGAGAGGAGCAAGGTGGTACTAGAGGTGGAGATGGGGGTGGAGAGCCTGTGAGAGAGTAGGGGATAGACATAGGACAGTTGATGAGAGCACATCTTGCAGAGATGCAGTCACAGTTTATAGTGGCTCAAACTCAGCTAGCAGAGCGAGATCGTCAGCTTATAGAGCTGAGAGGCGAGCATGATCGTCAGGTCACGACGATGAGAGTGGAGCGAGACACCCTCCAGCATGAGGTTTTGCATCCAGAATAGCAAGGCAGTGTACGCAACATATAGCGTGATAGTTCTGGTACCACAGCAGGTGATTCCTTATTCTCAGTATATGGCATGTTCTGAAGGAGCTCGAGCACCTCGACAAGATCCTGATCATCAGGCTCCTCCTCCTCCACCAGGAGATGACGGAGAGGCTCAGAGCTAGATATTTTTTTTTGTAGCTCGGATATATTTTTTGTAGGCACACCCATTTTTTTGTAGCTTATACGATTCTTGCTCCAATGGGAGTTTGTATATGTCATTCGACATCATTTTGTACCTTTAGGCTTCACATGATATATATATATACATATACATATACATATACATACATATATATATGTATGTTTATATATATATATATATATATATGTATGTATGTATGTATGTATGTATATGTATATGTATATGTATATGTATATGTATATATATATATATATCTATATATATATATATGAGAGATCTGATTTGACTTCATCGTACTTGTGTTGATCTGTTTATGAGATGTCTTTTATATTCTTTGTTCTATATGTATGCATTTCTTTTCAATATGAATGTATGTAATGCAAATGATTATGGATGTCTATTGTTGTTTCTTTTCATACGCAAATAAATGAATGTGCAACTAAGTAATGAATAATGCAATGTTTTTTTTTTCTATGCAATAAGATGAATGTAGATGAGTGAATAATGAAAAGTATGAAGCTATATTAAATGTGATGTATGCAGCTAAAACATCTCAAAACACAAGTACTCGATCGAAGAAATGATGATGCTTTCAGCTCTCATTCAAAAGATAAAGAGATTATTACCATACCAAAATCAATCTAAAGTCACAAAAATGCAGAATGATATGCAAAATGATATGCAAAATGCATCATAAACCTAGTCACTGGATTTAAAATACTTAAGACTCATCATTGAGCATAACGAACACAACAGGCAGGTTAGAGTTCCTTTCTTTTTCAATGTGCAATATTAATTATCTTGTCCACAATGACCCTTTTTTTGTTCATATCCTTGGATAGATTTCGTAGGTACCCGAATTGCATCATAAAGAAATTCCCTCAAAACAAACAAAGAAATGATATGGACCTCCCTGTAGCATACAAATAAGCGGAGTCGAGGTATCTAAAGTGATTTCATCTTGTTGTGAAGGCTCTTATCACAGACACCCAACTAATTTATATGTTTCCGGATCATTGGGATCATTCTTACAAGCATAAAACAAAGAAAATTTTATGCCCCCAATCCTTGCTCCTCTTAGTCACAATAGACTTCCTCGAGTTACTCAGAGGGATAATAATCTAAAACCAATATAAAAGACAACACACAAAGAAAATTGTTCATTCATAGCTCAAATTGTTTAGTGATTGTTTTCCGTTATGTTGTTTTGCTTGTTTACTTAGTGATAAAAACTCTTTGGTAGTTAGGAGATAGGTGACTGACTCGTAGTGGATGACCATGATTCACTGATGGAAAGATGACTTGGTTGACACTGCTTAGGATATGTAATATGCTCTGTCGAGTAACCTAAGACTAGGACGTTGATTAGTTTCAAGTCATGAGGGTTTCAATGAACCAGGATGTCACAAAACTGACTAAAAAATATGTACAAGCAAAAGCAAGGATGCATGAAAGCGGTAAATGTCAACGTTGCATTGATAGATAGAGCACTTGAGTATAAGAGGTGCCTGTTTGCCAGGTTTTCACCTGCTTGGCAGAGATTCATTTTTTATTTTATTTTTACCAAGGTGCCTGTTTACCAGGTTTTCACCAGGGCATTTTCTCTCTTTATATATATATATATTTTTTTTTTCTTTTTTTTTCTCTTTTTTTTTTATTTGATGATTTTTCTGATTTTTTTTATTTTTTTCAGGACTTTTTCAGCTGTACAAGTTGGTGGCATAGAGAATGCTAAGCGAAGAATTTCTTCAAGTGGATGGTGTTAATCGATTCATGGAGTTGTTCTCCTTCCAATTTTGAGAGTTGATAGGCACCAGAGCCGAATACTGCAGTAACAATTTAAGGACCCAGCCAGTTGGGTTCAAAATTCCCTTTATTGTCGTGAAACTGTTGATTTTTTGGATTTTCTCTCAGAACCAGGTCACCAACTTGAAATTCTCTTTGTTGAACTTTCTTGTTATATCCTCTAGAAATTATCTTCTGATACACTCTGAGATGATCAAATGCCACTTGTCGACGCTCATCTAGCAATTCGAGTTCTTGCAATCTAGATATTCTATGATCCTCATCAGTAACAAGACCTTGCGAAGAAACTCTTAGAGATGGTATTTCTACTTCAATAGGTAGTACTGCTTCGGACCCATACACCAAAGAGAAAGATGTAGCCCCAGTAGGTGTTCTGATACTTGTTTTGTAAGCCAATAGTGCAGGATTGGGTTGCAGATGCCAATCCTTCCCAGACTTGTTCACTGTTCTATGCAAGATAGTCAGTAGGTTTTTGTTAGACGCCTCAACTTGTCCATTACCTTGAGGGTAATATACTGATGACTATGGTAGCTTTATTTTTAATTTCTCACAAAGATCATCCAGATCTTTATTCTTAAACTGCCCTCCATTATCAGTCATGATGGACAAAGGTATCTCATACCTGCAGATGATATAGTTCAGGATGAACAAGGCAACTTGTTTACTGGTTGCTTTAATGAGCAGAACTGCTTCTACCCACTTGGTGAAATACTCAGTGGCAGTTATGATGAATTTATGTCCATTGGATGAAGCAAGATATATCTGACCAATGAGATCAAAGGCCCATTGCTAAAAAGGCCAGTGTGTAATAAATGGTATGAGGTCCCTTGCTGGGGCATGTATGAGATTTCCATGAAGTTGACATTTCTCATAATTCTTAGCAAATTGGATGACATCTTTTTCCATGTCTGGCGAGTAGTAGTTAGCCCATAGTAGTTTCTGAGCTAAAGTAAGGCCATTCGAATGAGATCCACAAATACCTTCATGGACTTCTGATAATGCACGTTTAGATTCTTCAATTTCTAGACATCTAAGCAATGTACCATCCAAACCTCATCTAAATAAATTGTTAGCTATAATAACATACCGTGAAGCATTTCAAGTTAGGTTTATTTTCTCATTTTAGGTAATATTTCTAGGCATAATTTGGTCGCATAGATAGGAATAGATGTGGCTGTATCGGGATGAGTCATGCCCAATAATAGAATAGACTATTTGGGTCTTAGGAGAATCATAAGCGGGGAAATATAACTCTTCCACCAGGAAATGAAAGCAGAAAATTGGACTCCTATAACTCAGGTATAGATGCCAAGGTAGCCATAGCATTTGTTGCTCTATTTGCGAACCTAGGAATTTGTTGGAATGATACAAAAGCAAAATACTTCTTAAGATCATCAACCATCCTCTTTTAAGGTATCAATTTCTCATCTTGAGTCTGATATGTATCATTGATTTGATCAACCACCAGCTGAGAATCTCCATAGATATACAATTCTACAACCTTTCATTCAATATCTAGTTTTATCCCATTCACCAAAGCTTCATATTCTGCAATGTTGTTTGTGCAAGGAAATGGAATCTTATAAGACTTTGGGATTGAATACTTCTGAGGAGTAATGAATAATATGCAAGCACCTGAACCATTTTGAGTAAAGGACCCATCAAAGAACATTTTCCAAGGTTGTTGAGTAAGGTACATTATAGATTCATAGATTCATCTGGAAACTCTATGTGTAGTGGTTGAGTGTCCTCAAGCGGAGCTTCAGCAAGTTGATCAGCAATTACCTATCCTTTTATGGATTTGCATTCCACATATTCAATGTCAAACTCTGTAAAGATCATGACCCATTTCACCAATCTTCCTGTAAGTGTTCCCTTATTGAGAAGATACTTGAGTGGATCAATTTTGGCCACTAACTTGACTGAATGTGCTAGCATGTAGTGTCTCATTTTTTGTAATGCAAAGACTAATGCCAAACATGATTTTTCTATTATAGTGTAGTTCATTTCCTAAGACACCAATGTCCTACTAATGTAATAAATAGCTCATTCCTTTTTGTTGTCATCTTGTTGCACTAGAAGTGCCCCCAATGATGAATCAATTGCTAATATATATAAGATTAGTGGTTTACCCTGAATCGGTGGCATCAATATCAGTGGATTCGACAAGTACTATTTGATTTGCTAAAGATGTTGTTCACACTACTGATCCCAGTTGTAAATTACTCCTTTTCTCAATACCTTTGTGAAAGGTTGAGCTTTGTCTGCTAGCTAAGAAATGAATCGTCTAATGGATTGGAGACATCCCTGTAGACTTCTCATTTGACTGATGTTCTTCGAAGGTGGCATTTCCATTATAGCTTGGACCTTCTCAAGATCAACCTCGATTCCCTTCTTTGAAATGATATAGCCAATTAGTTTACCGGATGTCACTTTGAATGCACACTTCTTTGGATTTAACAAGAGTTTGAACTTTTCCATTCTATCTAGTATAGGACCTAACTCTTGAATATGCGTTGATCTTTTCATAGTCTTCACTAAGGTGTCATCAACATAATCTTCCATATTCTTATGCATCATATCATGAAAAATAGTTGTAACTTCTCTCTGATAGGTCACTCCTGCATTCTTTAGCCCAAATGGCATGACGTTCCAACAAAAGGTTCCCCATGCACAGGTGAAAGCTGTCTTTTCTTGATCTCCGAGAGCTATTTTGATTTGATTATATCCAGAGAATCCATCCATTAGTGAGTACATTTCATACCCAGCAGTCATGTCGACTATCATATAAATGTTTTGCAATGGAAAGTCATCCTTCAGACAAGCTTCATTAAGATCTCTGAAGTCAATGCAAACTTTGATAGCTTTGATATGTACTATGTTTGACACAGTCACTATGTGCAAACTTTGATAGATATGTGTGTGTGAAAAAGTGGTCTGTAGCTGCAAGCACAACACTTCAATTAAGTAATTATATGCATGGTTAGTAATCAATAATCAATAAGTAATAAACCATAACAAAGCGACTAATTGCCTTCTAAAAGATGCGAGTATAAGATTGCTCTCAGATTTTTATAAGCAATACCAGTTACTAGACTACACCAAGACGAAGGATTTAATCTATATGATATTAACTATATGGATGCAAGATGGATGAATAATTCAAGCAAATAATCAATTCAAGCAATAATGGATTCAAGCAATAATGGATGCAAATAATCTAAAAAGCACAATAATCTTCAATGACTCCAGAGTGAAATTAGTGTGATAATAATCTCCAAGCGCATTCTCAAAAATCTCTGGGGTAAATTGAAATGAGAGCTGAAGACTGAATTTATAGAGAATTACCAAGAGAAAAGCTCAATTTAGGATTAATTGAAAAATTTGAGAAATTAGGTTTAGTTAACCTTGAGATAGATTCCAATTATAGTTTAATTGAAATGCATTCAAATTAGAAGTCCAAGTTGCATTGGAAATAATAATAAACTAATTCCATGCATTTGTGATAAAAATAGACAATTCTTGTATTTATTCTAGAAAAGAGTCTTTTCAATGCAACTCAACTTCTTTTTTTGAAAAGCTTTGAGTTCCAATTTTAGAGAATAATTCAACAATTCATTTAATTGCTTTTATGATTTCAAGTTCTAAATTTAGAAAAAGAAATAATATCTCAAGTTTGATTTCTCTTTCAATTCAATTCTTTTTGTTTAATTGCAATACAACTCTTGTTTTGTAATTAATACCCCTTTTGTAATAAATTAATTCCTTTTGCATGATTAAATGCCAATTTTATTAATTAATTAAATATGCAAGGATATTTAATAAATTAAAATAGAATAATTGATCAAAATGATATTCTTGGAAATGATTCAATTAATTAAATGAATATTTAATTAATATTGAGTAATTGATTTGCCATGTGATATTTGATGATTAAAGAATTAATAATGTGCTCAAGATTGATTTAATGCCTTTGGTTAGGACCTTGGTGATGTTGTCGAGATTAGGGGCCCATGGTTTAGATGACCATTTTTAGGGTATTACAGACATCACCTTGAACAATGATCCTAGGTTTGCTTTGGGAAGGGGGAGGATTAGTTCCCTGGACAACGATGACGTTGACATGATTATCTACAGGCTCAATGCGACCTACCAAAAATTCAAAGATGGTTATCATAGTTCATGGTATTAGATGATGAGCCCTTTCCTTTGTCATGCTATGGGAAAGGTTCCTAGTACATCTTGAGTTTGTCATTATTGTTACCAAGTTTTGTTGTTGCTACCTTGATATCACCCTTATCAATGAGATCTTGTATGTAGTTCTTCAATTTCATACACTTTCACGTATCATGCCCATTGATACGATGATAGTCACAATACTCATTCTCATTATACCACCTAGGTTTAGGTTGATTGGGATCAAATGGGTGAGTTATTGGAAAGACGACTACACCCACCTAGACAAGCTTTTGGAACACAACCTCAATGGTCTCAGCAAGGGGAGTATACTCTCTTAGAGCCTAATTGTTAGATCGGGGTGGTTTCCCCTAGACTGAGACATAGTTGGGAGGTCTCTAAGATTGATTTTGGTTGTTTTGATGAGTATTGAATTGGTGATTAGTGGTGGTAGAATTTGGAGGGGTAGCCACAGTATAAACCCGCTTTGCATCAGTGACACCATCGTTGACTACGTTCTTGTTTTTTAACCAAAATTTTGGTTTGTCATTATGATAAGAGGAAGTATTATGACCTGATTTTTGACAATTCTTTAGGGTACCTTCCTTTAACAAGACACGTTCAAGGGCTAGGCCCTTATCAGTCAACTTCTGGAAAGAATTAATGCACTGAGATGTTAAGGGTTTTGATAGTTTGGGCACCAATTTTTTTTTAAATAATTCAATTTGGTGTTGTTTTGGCAGATCCCATTGGAATTTCTTGATAAGGTGTCACCACCTTTGTAAGAAGTTAGTGTAAGTTTCCTAGGCCTCGGTTTCATGTTACAAAGGTCCATTATGGAAACATCATTGACAATGTTGTAAGTATAGTGGGCCACAAACTTTTTTGCAAAGTTCGGGAAGGAGGTGATAGAACCTCTGGGAAAGGATGAGAACCATGCAAGAGCATCTCCCGTGAGAATCTTAGGGAAGAGCCTTCAAAGGTATAAATCACTATAGGAAACCTCATGGCATAAGATATGAAATTCACGGACATGGTCTTGAGGGTCCCCTTGGGCCTCATACTTCATGAACTTAGGCATCTCAAACCCTGGTGGGTAAGGTGCACTTGGTATCGAAGGATCATAAGGACAAGGGAAAAATTCCTCAAATGAATAAGGTTTTCTTTTGTTAGTCCCTTCATTCATGTTTTTGATGATGTTCTTCATGTCCTAGATTTCCTTGATTATATCGTGTTGCGGGTCTTGGACATGATGGACCGTGTTTGCCCCAAGTATCTAGTGAGTCATGGGAGGTATACCACCACCACTAATATATTGAGATGATGAAGAAGCGGGAATGTGAGATATGATGACCAATGTAACGGGAACTTGAGTGATGATTGGTCATGGCCTATTAATTTTTGTGATCAAAGGAAGGGAAGCATTGATGAAATTAGTGACATTGTTGAGAAGAATGGAGGAATGTTGAATAGAGACATGTGGTTAGGTAGAAGAATATGACATAGAAGCATGTTAGAGTGAGATGTGATGACCAATGTAACAGGGACTTGAGTGACGATTGGTCGTAGCCTGCAAATTTTTTCAACCAAAGGAAGGGAAGCATTGATGAAATTAGCGACATTGTTGAGAAGAATGGAGGATTGTGGAATAGAGACATGTGGTCAGGTAGAAGAAGATGCAATAGAATCATGTTGGAAAATAGATGTAATTAGATTGGATAATGGTATAGATGTCAAGAAGGAAGAAGGTTGGATGGAAGCCATGGGGATAGATACCGCAGTCACTATTGATTGGGGTTGAATGATAGGCAGAGGTGCGATTTATTGGGATTGAATGATAGGCATAACGATGTGGTAGGAGAAAATTCTCCTTGTGGTTAGGAGAGCTCCATTTTTAGTAAGAGTCTTTAGAAGACCACTAGGATTATGTCAGATGAATTTCTCCATCATTTCTTGATTGTAAGAATTCTCTAGGAATGTTCACACTTTGAGGGAGAGGTCATCTTGATCAACCATGTTAGGGTCCCCTTGTGGTTGTGGATCTTGGATATCATGTTGCACAATTTTCCCTTGCATAAGATCTTGTCCAGGGTCTTGATAGGGGATACTAATGTCCAACATGCCATATTGATGTTCAACCATCTTCTTCTTTTGAGATCCAGCTGTGACCATGCAAGAATAATCTTAGGAAAATTTATTGGAAGAAAAGTTGATGACAAGACTTAGCTAGGATTTTTGGATCTTGATGTTATTTGGATCCTGATA
This sequence comes from Cryptomeria japonica, assembly GCF_030272615.1. Classification (NCBI taxonomy): domain Eukaryota; kingdom Viridiplantae; phylum Streptophyta; class Pinopsida; order Cupressales; family Cupressaceae; genus Cryptomeria; species Cryptomeria japonica. The sequence goes on from NC_081408.1 coordinate 269,514,544, forward strand.
AAGCTGGATAGAATGATTGATGAGGTCCTTGGATTAGGACAAAAGTTTGATTAAGATTGCACCTTAGTCCTTTGATGAGGATTTTAGGTGGGAGATGTTGATGAAACCATAAACAAGGTGACAACCAAGTTGGGTAAAATTTAGACCTTAGGATAATGATCAAAGTCTCTCTTCTACTAAGGATTGACTAATGATCCTAAGAAAAATAAAGACATAGGATAGGAGTCTTGATCAAATCAAAATATGAGGCAAAGGTACTTGGGGGAGATTATTTCCCGAGCACAAAATCCAAGTGATTAATTGATTAAAGATGAGGTCTAAGTAAAGCTTCACAAGGTATGAAACTTTAGAGTGAGGTTGATTTGATTGAAGGATGATTGATTAAGGATTGGTTGATGTGCTAAGTCCTTAGAACATGTTAGTGATGAAAGATCAAAGGAGGGTGATAATGATGACTAGAAGAACTTGATGACTAGATTATCCTTAGAATGGAAATGAATCAATAAGTGATAGATTCAAACGACAAATTGTATGAAGGTATGGGACCACCCTGATTTTTATGATAGTTGGTATTGAAAGACAAGCCCGATCCTTGGTGTAGAGTGCAAACTCTTAGTTCATCACTAGCATCAAACTCGTTGCTATGACCATGGGTGTAATTGTGGTATCAATGTAAAAAGGTCATGTGTTTGAGCAAGAGTTTGTGGTTGGTATATCAAAAATTTCATTGTCTAATGAGATGGGCTTGGGTGACCTTCTTTTTTCTTGATTGGACGTGAAAGTGACTTATTAGGATGTTTATACAACTTAGGTGTGTGATACATGAGACGGATGGGGTTTTGATGTAGTTTTGACTTGTTGGAAAATTTGGACTTGAGTGTGACTTGGACTTAACTAAGGTTGACTCAAAATTTGACTAGGATGTGAATAAGACAAAACTAGGACATGACTAGGATGACAACTTGTACATGACTCAAGTATGACTAGGACATGACTTAAGCATGACTAAGGACTATGACTTGGACTATGCTTGACTTGGAGTATAATGTGAAAAAGGTTGACTTAGGCTTGGACTATAATGATGACTAGGATGTTGACTAGGACATTTTTTTTATTTGGATTGTTTTTTGAAAAAAGGTTTTGTGCAAAATGAGGAGGTAGTGTTTTATACTAATTCTACTCTTGTCAAGAAGACATAGAAAACACATTAGCCATTGATGCAAATAGAGACTTCAAGCACAACATGCTATCCTAGGAAGTCGACTGAGGAGGAAAACCTTTACTTGCTGACTCGGGTAAACACCCAATAGCTAATCAAAATACGACTGCTGGGTCTCGCGCAGTGGATCCTCAACACCGTATTAGCCGACTACAAATGCTAATGGGGTCACGATATGGAAAGTCTCTTGGGGGAGTTACTATATCCCTTGCACAAAATTATCCACCTTTTGGAGGTGAACCAGGTAGCTTCTATTTCTAGAGTTCTTAGTAAGGGTTTTCGTTTGAAGACTATCCTTTGTAGTCGTGCAAGCACGATTGAGGCCTGTAGACACCCAAAATTGTCATGTCTAATTAAATAAATATTTTATTTATTTAATTATCCAAGCTTAATTCTTCTATTAATTAAATAAATATTTATTTATTTAATTAATTCATTTATCCTCTTCTAGCCTTATTTCTCATTTAAATAAATACATTTATTTATTTAAATTATCTTTTTCCTAAATTAAATAAATATCTTATTTATTTAATTGATCCCACTTCTTCTATTAATTATATAAATCTTTATTTATTTAATTAATTCATTAACCTTTTCTACCCATGACACATGTCATTCATCTCTTAATTCATACACTACCTACCCCTTTCATTATTTTATTATTTCTTTTACCTACCCTCTAATCATAGCCGACCTCCTTTTACACCTCTCAATCTTATCCCTCCATTTCATATAGTGTCTTCTATATAAGGAGATGCTTCATTCATTATCAAACCCTAATGACCCTAATTGTTCTATGCATTCTAATCAATCATCTTAATGACGTGACTACACTACGATCCTACTTGCAACCACATTCCGTTCTTTGTTGAGCTCTTGTGTGCATAAAATCTGAGAGCAAATATATCAAGCAAGATCAATGGAGATCCAAACCCTATTGGACATGTGATGGTATAATCTTTGTGATTTCATTTGATTTGCATTGTCTTAGGTAATCTTCATATGTTATGGTGGATCTTTCTTGTTGTTAGGCTAGGGTTTTGTGGTTGAATTCATTTAGCCTTTCAATATCATTATTATTGTTATCCATTTTCACCATATACATTTTGGCACACCCGGTGGGACCCTTGTCCCTTTTGCATTTAACATCCTTGTTGCAGATTTTGTATTTTGAAGTTGCAGATCTGACGTTTTCGGTAGCATTTTGATATTCCTGCGTCTGTGCACTTTCGCATCACGTTTTTCTTTTTTTGGTGCGTCTGCGACTTCTGGAATCGTGCCTGTGTTACTGGCAGTATTTTATTTTGCAGGTTCCAGGAAAGTGCATTTGTGTTATAAAGTCTCGTCTGTGCTGTTTTTAGCCGCGTCTGTGTCCAGAAGTCACGTCTACGTTCTGTAGTCACATCTATGTCTCACAGAACTGCGTCTGTGTCACAAAGTCGCATCTATGTTGAGGGTAATCACGTCTGTGTTCACCAGTTTCAAATTTTTGGTTTTTATTGATTCAGTTTTTGGATTTTGCATTTAGGGTTTTAGATCTGGTTTATTTTGAGCTAACATTTTCAGATCTACCTAACGAAATTGGTGCAGCTTGTCTTGAAAGCAAAATCGTTTGGTCGAAGGCCCCTATTTTCACAAATTCTTTTGGGTTTAAAATTTACCTAACTTGTGTGCTTGCAGGAAGGGGTGATTATTTCAAACAAATCCAAACTACTAATAAATCTTTGTTGCAGGTCCTTGGCAAGGGTTTTTGGATTTTATTGTGTGCCTTGTTTTCATAGACTAGCAAACACTTCAATTGGTGCACTAAAATTGAATCATTGTCTTTTGTTTCTTGAGCAATAGGCTCTTTTTGTTTAATCTTTAGAGGGCCTGTCTTCTCATGTGGTCATTAGGACAACTAGTGAGAAGAGAACGACCCAAGTGGTAGCGAGGAAAACCCACCTCTTCCAAACCACTACAAACAAATGTATTCATGGTGAAAACTATGGATAATGTGTGTTGATTAGTTCATACTGACACTATGTCTCCCCATAAACCTGTTTGATCAAATTTATTTGATCAGTTGTAGGGCGTAACCCCTACCGACTGGGAGCCTTCTGTATTTACAGAGCTGAAAGTGTCGCATGTATGGCCACACGAGCGGATGCCCTTACTAGCACCTTTTTGTTTTAGAAGCCCAAATCCTTCTAGTTGTTGGGGTAGGAGGTTGGACCTCTGGTAGCATCCTACACACATACTGTTCTTAGTAGAGACACAAAGTTCACCACGGGGAGTTTTCGTGGGGAATGATGCTTGGCTGACCTGAGAAGTGAGTGTCGAGGGTGGAGCCAGTGAGGTCAAGCATCTAAGTATCCGCTCTGAATAGTGTAGCCTCGGGGGTAAAACCCCATGTGGGATCAACAACTATTGTCTTGTCGAGCCATAAGAATTGTGCTTGACTTATGTTAAACATTCAAAACATTCAAGACCAAATAGCAAAACATTGTGTCCTTTGTGTCTTCAAGTGTATGCAAAACATTTTTTTTCATCAAACAACACACTTTTATTGGAGTCATTTTGAGTCTAGACACTTGCAAACATTGAGTCCTCATCAACACTGTGTCCTCTTGTCACAAAAAATAGTCAAACAGTCAGATTTGGTCACAACAAAACAACTTCACAGATTGGAAAAAATTGCACAAATTTTGTAGAAACGCGTCTATGTCTGACATAATAGCATTTGTGTTGTATAACCATGTCTGTGAAGGGCAGAATCATGTCTATGTTCCCAGAACAAATCTTATACTTTGCAAAAAATCTCAGAAGCGCGTCTGTGTTGAACAGAGCCATGTCTGAGTCGGAAAACCGTGTCTGTGTCCAGAATTGAAAAACTGTTACAGTCCAGCAAACAAACACAGTCAGTTTCGGAATTCTTGAGCTTCCTAGGTCATTTCTCCAGGGTTTCATTTAGCAGTCAACCTATCTTTGGGTCTCGCAAAGTCCATCATTGCTTTACATCTCTCATTACATTCACAATTGTCTAAACTTGAGTCAAAAGGTCACTTGCTTGTCCTCATCATACATTGTCAACACACTACATACAACAACACTTTGCTAAGTGGTCCCTCATCAAGGTTTCTTACCTTTGGGTCTCATTTGGTCTTACTTAGAGTCAAGGTCAACTTACCTCATCAAGAGAAACTATCCTCTCCTTGGAAGTCACACCTACTCTACTACATACATACTTGGTCTTACAATTTGGACATTGCAAGTACACCTCAGATTCATTTACATTCCATCCAACTCTTGGTCTTCCATACTTTTTCCATTTCTCATTTAGTCTCACACATCTCGGTCAATACCTAGTTCATGGTTGAAACTTGTCTTCAAAAATCTAGAAGAGAAACTAAAGAGGCTCAAGAGTCCGTGAACATGAGTGTCTATGAGTATGACAATGATGTCTTTTTCAATACTGATCATAACACATTACTTGACATGGATGTCTATAGAAACATTCCAAATGTTGAGAACATGGACACTACAAACAACAATGATACACATAATGACAATATGGACAACTTTTCCGTACATTCAACAGATGTGGAAGAATCCATTATGAATCCCCATTTCAATCGATTGGTTGAGGAAATAATGAGGAGGGATAGACAATACTTCTTACAAATGATGGCACAAAGTGGAGCCAAGATACCTCATGATTTTGACATGTCTCAAATAATGGAAAATCAGCCTTTGCAACAAACTCACTCCAACATGGATCAACGAAGGCCTAATAGTGGAGGAAATAGAGGACCACATATGGTGCCTGAATCACCATCATCTTTGTTTCAAAAACCAGAGGTCCCACATACACATGGTCAAGCATATGATACTCACTTTCGCAGACCAATATGGAAGTCTTATGTAGAGAAATATGCTCAATCACATATCAACACTAAGGATTGACCACCAAAGCAATTGGATACTCAAAGGCATGCTCAAAATTTGGACACAAGGAAACCCTGTGTCAAATTTGGGGGCAACACATTAGAACATGACATGCCTGTAGAGTACGGTTTACATGGAAAAAATAGATATGGCATTCCTCAACATGAATCTATACCAAGTGGTCCATATATGCAGCATCACTATAGACCTCCTCCATATGAACATGTGTATGATCAATATCATCCATATATGCAACATACTCCTCCTCAAATTGGTGCCTCAAACATGGGGTATGGTCCAAGAAGTCGATCTCCACCTAAGAACAATTTGGAGCAACAAATCAGGGACTTACAAAAGAAAATGGAGGACATAAATACACCGAATCCAACATACACAATGAGAGACATATGTCCCTATCCATTTGACAAAAGCATTCCAATGCCTCCATTTCCTACACACTTTGTGATGCCTAAATTTGATAAGTATAGAGGAAAAGGGGATCCTAAGGCACACATAAGATAGTTTTTCATAGCTTACATTGAGGTAGCAGCAGAAGAGACATATTTGATGAGATTATTCCCATAAAGCCTAGGTGATCAAGCTATGGAATGGTTCTCCCAACTTCCACCTGGAATTAAGTCATGGGGTGATCTAGCAGAGGCATTTATTCAACATTTCTCCTACAACATAGAGACAGACATATCAGTCACTACTTTGTGCAACACCAAGCAAAAAGAGGGAGAGTCTTTTGCATCATTTTTACAAAGATGGAGGAATCTAGCCAGCAGATACTCTTGTGAAATTCCACAAAAACAAATGGAAGAGATGTTCACACAAAATGTTAACAAAGACATTGGCTATGATCTAAGGAAAGCTTGTTTGTCCACCTTCAAGGACGTTATTGAAAAAGGCTTAGTGATAGAAAAGGTCCTAATTGAACAAGGAGTCATCAAGATATTCAAAGAAAACAAGGATGACTTTAAAGGAAAAGATAAGCCAAGATTTTGGAATAAAAACAAGAACATAGTCAATGATGGTGTTGTTGATGCCAATACAGTGCGACCCAAATTCATCTTTTCTGGATCAAGTTCTACAAACAATCAAGTGAATACTCAAACAACTTCCAGATCATGAAGGAAGTACACTCCATTAGGAGAACCACTTGAGTCAGTTTTCAAGAAGCTAGTGGCAAACAAGGTAATCATAGTTCTAGATTTTCCTCCATATGAACCAAAGGTCAAACCAAATTGGTCAAATGATGATGAGTATTGTGAATTTCATAAGAGCAAGGGTTATAAGATAGGAAATTGTCATCGACTGAAGAACATCATACAAGATCTCATTGATAGAGGTGACATAGAGATTGAAGGACACTCATCCAATCAAGAACATGAGATGTTTAAGGAACCATTCCCAAAACATGACAAAGGAAAAGATAAAGCCACAGATGACCAAACCAACTATACCAGAGCATCCTACAACTATGATTCAACTATCAATCACATCTCGATGGACAATTATGTCTCTACCATTATCATCAAGGACAAAACGTCTGAGAATTCTACTCGGAGACCCAGGATTGTCCTAAAAGGTGTTGGATCTTCTTCTGAACCTACCTCTAAATGTCATGTCACAACCCGCCGAGGTAAAATCACTTTGCAAGGTGCTTCAACTAAAAACACCACTTCTTTATCAACTATACCTGAGTATGACCTTGTAGAACAGTTAGGGAAGACAACTGTGCTAATCTCCATTCTTGAGCTCTTACACATATCCCCCGCACATAAGGCCATTCTTGACAAAATCTTGAGAGACACTGTTGTTCCTACTAATCTGAACATAGACCAGTTTCAAGCCATGGTGGGATACCTTTCCATTCCACACTCCCTTACATTCACAGAAGCCGATGACGCCTCCGTAAGTCAGCCACATAATGCACCACTACACGTTGAAGCCTTCGTACACAAACATTGAATAAAATGAGTCCTGATAGATGGAGGAGCTGGTCTAAACATTTGTACATTAAGCACTATTAAACAATTGGGATATTATGATAAAGTTGTGAATTCTACAAACAAAATTACCATCAAAGCATATGATGATGAAGAGCGTTCATCCAAGGGCACAGTCACCTTACCTCTTAGAGTTGGGCCAGTTACAAAGGATGTGGTTTGTCAAGTCCTAGATCTAGATCTCACATATAACATACTCTTGGGATGTCCATGGATTCATGAGATGAGCGCAATCCCTTCTACATATCATCGATGTATCAAGTTTCCACACAATGGAGTTGAAGTGACCATCAAAGCAGATCCAAATCCATTCATATATTGCAACAATCTGCAACCTAGATCAGAAATAACAATACCAGTCAATCGAGAAGCTATTCCTTCATCAGCATATGTTGATCCAGAATCCTTAAAAGCTTCTACATCAAAACAAGTAGAGCTAAAAGAAAAGTTCAAGATTAAAGACCTAGGATGTGGTGAGTATATCTTTCATGTTGATCAACTCCCACTATCTCCTAACACATTTTGTCGACAAGAACAATCTACAAGCAATATGCAAGACCAAGGAATTGGGTGTGAACCACCTAGTGTTGTGGCTACTAAGTCCGAATGCAAATCTCCTCTAGTGGTGCAATCAACTCTTGATATCAATACTCCTAAGAGTGGTTCCAACAAAGAATCTATTGAGCGTATTGCCAGCCCTCTTGAAAACTCACATAGCTTTACTATTTCATCCACTCATTCCATTTCCACTCCACTTCCAGACTTGGATCAACAAGAATTACAAAATCCCTTACTCATTGGGGATGAAAAATCAAGCTTTGAAAAGAAAATTCTAAAATTCAATAACAAAGAAAAGTCCTTTAGTCTAAATCAAAATCAAAAGCTATTGGACTCTACAAAAATCAAAGTCAAGGATAAAAATCCTATGAAAGAAAAGGAACAAGAGTTGATCTCCCCTAATATCAAAATAACTGGGGGCAAAATTTCTACAATTTTAAGTCATAAAGCATACTTGTTGATCCTAAGTCTCCATCATGTCATCCTACTTTCACTTCTTTTCGCAATCATAAGCCTTCATAACTCATCCACTTGTTCCACACATCCATCTCCTTCTGGCGATACATCATGGACCTTTAATGGAGCTTCCTTGAAGGACTTTGTTATCAGGGATGCCCAAACTTCTTCAGGGGACACGCATATGGGCCTACGTAGTCCACACACTAGTAATTCTATCTCAGTTTCTTCATCAAGGAAGATAGTCACTCAAGTTGCATATCATTCAGTCAAGGAACATCACAGTTACAATCACAAGGTAAAGCCTCGTACATTTGAGGTAGGTGATTTGGTTCTCAGAGAACATCCTAAAAATCAGCAAGACAGAGAGAAGAAGGGAAAATTTGATCCAAACTGGCTTGGTCCTTACATCATCACAGCAGCATATGGATCTGGGGCATATCAGCTCTCAACTACAGAAGGTGAACCTTTGGAAGATCCTATCAACAGCATGCACCTTCGCAGGTTCTACACATAGCTCTTCAGAGTATCCTAATTTCAAAAATACAAAAAAATAAAAAAAAATTCAAAAATACAAAAAAATTATAAAACAAAAAAAAATCATTACTTGGTGAAAACCTGGCAAACAGGTGCCTTGTGACACAAAAAACATTGAAAAATCGAAAAAAGTAAAGAGAAATAATTTCGTCCAATGGTGAAAACCACTTCGATGGCACCCTAGGCAAGTATCATGGTGAAAACTGGGTCACCAGTGCCATGTGTAGAGACATTGCTCCTCCCTCCTTTAGGATTCTCTTTCATCACTTCACTTTGCACACACTCATGACCAATTCATCCATAATAAATATACCCATTCCCATCATGGCTTGTTATTGATCTACCCAAGATTGGTTAGCCATTCATAATAAACCTCCCTTTTCACCTTTTTCCATTCATAATAAATCAGCTCCTATCTGTGGCTAAGGCAGATCCTACGTCTAGTAATGGGTGTGGAACTAAGAACATCACATGTTTTGAGGAGTACAGTTTCTTCCAGCTTCCTTCAATCTATCCGCGCACAATCCGCAATAAAGCAACATTTGCATCACAGATTAGTAAATAAGTTTCATCTTCTCCGCAATAAAGTATCAGTTTCAGATGAGACATAGCAGCAACAATGGGCTTCAACAAATCAAACCTTGCAATAGACTCAGACAACATTATGGTTCATTGCTATCTATCCTTTCTGTGAAAGTAAACATTGTGACCACAATCAAATAAGACTTATACAGTGACAAGAGACACTAAACTTGAGGACTACAGTGGATGTTGGTGTCGAGTCTTGGTTTTCTTTTGATTTCATTTTTTTTTTGGTGACATGTCTTTTAGCTTTTCTGGGATGTCTTTGACTAGAGATTCTATCTCCAGGATGTCTTTGACTAGAAAGGCGAGGATGGGGTATCGTCACCTATTTGTATTTGTTGTCTGTGGATTGTCTCTTAGTAATGCCTTGACTTGTCCAAGGATATGAGGACACTGTGAGTCTAGTGTGAACTGGGGCATTCCTTGTTTGTGACTGTCTTATCTCCATGCCAATAGGTACAATGACTTTTTGGGTCGAACATATGCCTCGATTGTCATAACCTACGTGCCATAATAAAGCTCAATGATGATAACACACAAGAAGCTCTTTCACTTTCATATCTTATGTCTTTCATCCCCTTTTCTTGATTGACTTCCATCGTCCTTCTCAAGTCCGCGTAGCCTGCTATCATATGACTGAGTATAATGAAACACCAAAAACATTTGCATTTCATGTAGTTGCACCTGCATTACCACATATAAGCATTTCATACATACATATAGATATCACAACTACATCACATCCTGCACACAACACCTGTTAGCACAATTTACATTTGCATTGTCATATTCATCCGCATTACATACATTCACATTTGCATCATGCATACACATATAAAACATAAAAGAACAAAAATAAAATATATTGCATTGCGTCATGTACATATTTGCATCCATATCATAACCATCACATAGAAACATACATCATGAAACATCTCATCACATAGGTACACATCCATATAGCTACCGCAAAGATGAATCATCTCATATATATAATCATAAGTGTCATGATACAATGATGTCAAAATCATATGGCTACAAAAGCACCCGCAGGTGTCTACATCATCATACAAAAATGGTACAATACTGATACATAGGGAGCCCTCTATGGCTATGATGAACTCCCTCCCTCAGAGCCACCTGGCCTTGATGGAATCTGAGCCCCTAAAGGACCCGCCCCAAGATCATCCCTCCTATCCCCTCTATCTGGTGGGTGGAGGACCCATAACCCCACCACTCGATGCCTATCTCCTCCGGCTCCCTCTCGTAGCTGTTGTTGTACACGATGGTCTATGGAAGCTCCTCGCCCGCTGATTTGTTGGCACTGCACCATAATAGAGATCCCGCCAGTAGGCAATCTCCTCCCCTACCCGCAGGACATAAGCATATCCTGCCCCTGTGTCCTCTGCTGCCTGTCTCCCAGCCTTCAGTGCTGCCTCAGCCTTTGTATAATGTTGAATAGCCTAATCCTGCTCCTGCTTAGTATCTCTAAGCCTCCTCCTGAGCCAATCCCTCTCCCTCTCCAACTCTTGGATCTCATCTTCCTATCCCTGGCAGATCTCCCTCAGCTCTATCAGCTCATCCTCCTCTGCGTCAGCCCCCGCCGCCTCTGCCTGTGGCTCCCCCTATATGGGTGCCTACCCCTATGCCTGTATCTATACTGGTACCTGTCTCTATCCCTATCCCTGTACCTGTACCTGTCTGGGACCCTGTGCTACTGGCACCTATAGTGGCAATCCACCGCGATCCCATGCCACATGTCTTGCCCTCATCTCCAACCCTAGGTCCTGGAATACTCATCTTAGGGCCTCCCTATCTCCATCTCAATCATATGGGATCAGCTCCCCATTGATCGGTATCCGTAGAATCCTGTACACATCCTCAAGGGTGACTGTCATCTCACCCATCAGCAAATGAAATGTACATGTCTCGGAGTGCCATCTCTCCGCCAGCGCAGTCAACAATCCCATGTTCGCCTGAAACTCAGGCACATATAGAACATGTCTCAATCCCATCTCCTCAATAGCAGCTCGCTCCTCGAAGGTCAGCTCAAGTCGCAACCTCTGAGTCAACGGAAATCTCTCCCGTGACTCCAGCATCGGCAAATACTCCTACAGTCAAGCAAATCAATCATGTCAGTCATAGTGGTATTCACTGTTCATCACAAAATGCTACTTTTTATCCAAATGCATATTGTTATCTACCCTAGTGACACTCACTATTCATCACAAAGTGTTTCTTCTATCCTAGTGGTACTCCCTGTTCATCACAAAGTACTACATGTGTGACATTCACTGTTCATCACAAAGTGTTGCTCACATTTGCACTCACTGTTCATCACAAAGTGCTGCTCATATTTTAGTACTCCCTGTTCATCACAAAGTACTCTATCTTGGTACTCACTGTTCATCACAAAGTGCCTTGATCTATCCTAGTCTTCCCTAGAGGACCTGCTTGAGTGTATCCTCTCAGCAGCTTATCCAATCGACAGCATATGTTCATCACAGAACTGCTGATTTGACCTAGAAGACAAAACTTAACACAAACGCGCTTTCTTGACATGAACGCGCTCAAAGACTGCATAGACACGCCTGGAAAACACAGACATTCCTGACAAACACAGACGTACCTATGCTCTGCACAGACACACCTAGGCGACACAAACGTGCCTTCTTGGCACAGACACGCCTGACCATCACAAACGCGGCCGCATTTGACACAGACACGGTTTCAAACACAGACACACCTGACACAAACACAGACGCGTCTCGCGAGCACAGACGCGCCTGGCACCAACGTAGACGCGCCTGGATGTTTTGAACATTTTTTTGGACCCTAGTCTAAGCGCATTTATTTCTCTACCTACCATGCATTAATGACAATATTAAATGCATCGAAGTACGAGGAGGTTTGGTGGTACTTACTGGCTCTCCTGCCTCTGCTGGCCTTTGAAATCAGCGAACGCAATCGAATCTATGAGCCATAGACATCGCTGCTGATTACTGCTGCTCTATCTTGCTCTACACTCTACTCTCATGGATGTGTAGATGACAATGAGGATGTATTTCCCTCGTGGTCTATCTTATAGACTACCCTAGCCCTAGCCCTCATCTCCCGAGTCAGTCTTCTTTATCCCGTGACTTTGTCACTTTATCTGGTCAGTCCATTCTAGCCTTTCTTTCTTATTGAGAGATTGTCTGTGATCTTTCCAGACATTTTCATCCAATCTCTCGAGGGGGCATATCATTCCCATCTTGGCGCAACTCTATATCAGTTCATCTTATCTTCTTTGAAACAACGTGACAAGCCGCATTGTCTCAAAGAGGGGCAAAATGTAGACACCCAAAATTGTCATGTCTAATTAAATAAATATTTTATTTATTTAATTATCTAAGCTTAATTCTTCTATTAATTAAATAAATTTTTATTTATTTAATTAATTCATTAACCTTTTCTACCCATGACACATTTCATTCATCTCTTAATTCGTACACTACCTACCCCTTTTATTATTTTATTATTTCTTTTACCTACCCTCTAATCATAGCCGACCTCCTTTTACACCTCTCAATCTTATCCCTCCATTTCATATAGTGTCTTCTATATAAGGAGATGCTTCCTTCATTATCAAACCCTAATGACCCTAATCATTCTATGCATTCTAATCAATCATCTTAATGACGTGACTACACTACGATCCTACTTGCAGCCACATTCCGTTCTTTGTTGAGCTCTTGTGCACATAAAATCTGAGAGCAAATATATCAAGCAAGATCAATGGAGATAGGAAGAATGGAGATCCAAACCCTATTGGACATGTGATGGTATAATCTTTGTGATTTCATTTGATTTGCATTGTCTTAGGTAATCTTCATATGTTATGGTGGATCTTTGTTGTTGTTAGGCTAGGGTTTTGTGGTTGAATTCATTTAGCCTTTCAATATCGTTATTATTGTTATCCATTTTCACCATATACAAGGCCTATAACCCAGCAAAGTACCAAGCACAATAGTAGTCACACAAGAATCATTTAGACCTCAAGGTCCCTACCAAGTGCTCAATATGAGAGTAAACTCAGATAGCTCCGTCCTCTGAGATTTTAATCTCAAAAGGTGATTTGATTATAGTGAGTTGGAATGCTCGGGTTCAACCATACTCACCTGGGTCTGTTGGTGTAAATAATTATTCATCTTCGATATTATTACACCTTACTTAAGTTTACTTAGGAAATGCATTTAATAGGAGTTTGGGTATGAGACACTTGGGTGTTTATGTCACATTGGGATAGTGTGTGTAGGAGAATTTCCACCTTTTGTGGTCTTGTCTTGTTGTTACATTCCACCTTCGGTGGGTGATCCACCTCATGTGGAATATTATATTGTTTCTCCTACCTACCAACACCTATTTCCTACCTACCCTTGTTTCTTATTCATCCACATGTCATGTTTGTTGGCTCACATATCGATATAGCCTTACCTATATAAGCAGGCTCATATTCATTGTATGTAACACTTGCTGATCCAATTGATCATTATTTTCATCTTGATAGAATACAGTTTATTTCTATCATCTATTTTGTCTCTTTATTGTATTTTTCATTGAGCCCTTGATCTTGGCAAAATATCACATGGTATCAGAGCCTATAGGGCTTCATTGATTAGTCTTTTTGAGACATTTTGGAGGGTTCAATTTTTGGATTTGGGGATCTTCATTTTTTGGGGGCGTCATACAGCGATTTCGTTATCACGGTTGATTTCAGGAGGCCGTTTCCATGAATTTTGACTATAAAGTCGACTATATTTGGTGATAAAATTTTTTTTGCCTATTTTGGCTATAGTCGTACGGATTTTGAAATTTTATTAAAAAAAAATTCTTTTTTTCTGCAAAAACAAATTTGATTTCTGTAGGGAAAAAAAAATATTGATGAAAAAAAAGAGCGTAAAAGATTTTTTATTTTTTTTTAAATATATATATATATATATTTGGGGGGGTCCACAGACCCCCCCGTACTGCACCGATGTGTGTTGTAGGTTTTCGGCCACCGCTGCCCATTCATCCGCGGCCACTGCCTTATCTTCTTCATCCGACCACCACCCGTGTGGCCCCCACCTGCCGGCTCGTTGTTGCCGACGTACCTCCCCGCGGGGCCCGTGGTACCTCCCGTCGTTGCCACTATCTCTCGATGTTCTCTTCCTGTCTGTGCCGCTGTCTCCCAATGGTCACCTTTCTACTACTTCGGGACCCTCTGTTGTTGGCACCGGCCCGGCCTCCCCGCTGACAGCCTTGACACCGTCGACATCGGCCCCTTCTTGCTGCTTGACACCTTCTCGTCGGACACTACCTTCCAAACGGCCTCCACGTAGCCTTTTGGACCACGTCACCAGCCGGGCTCTGCCACATCAACAGACCCTAGCTTGTCTCCCCCACATCAGTGCCTACTCTGCCACCTCGGCTGCGACATCGACCATCGATCATACCTACTCAATCAACAGTTCACCTCAGCAGTCTGTATGGTACGGACGCCAAATGGGCAAGGAGACGAAATTTTTTTGACAGCCAAATGGGTGTCAAATTTAAGCTTGCCATTTGCTGATATCAGCACCATGTTAGTAGTATTTTCAAATTTTGATCCCCTCTTCATTTGGCTCTTTTAGTTTTGTAGTTCAACTTTGGAAGGCCATATCTTGCTCATTTTTGCTCCCTTTTTGGTGCAATTTTTTTTCAAATGGCCTAGACTTTTGTGCTCTTCGCAGTGGTGGAGGAATTTTCCAATTTTGATGGATGAAGTTTTCCGAAATTGCAGATGTTCATGACTATATTTGTCTAATGCCTGAGTTTTTAACTTCAGAGGATTCGTTTGGGGTCATACGACCTCCTTTTCAGGTGGCATTTTTTTTGAAAGTGCATAATTTTTCGTCTACTTTCATAATCTGCCCTTTTTTTGCAGTGATTTTGAGTAGAAATTGTACTTTCAGTATTTGGTCATTTTTGGCCTATTTGGTACTTGTATTTTGCTTGGATCTCAGTTTAGACCACTAGCATTATTTGTTGAAGTGTCTTATATATCATTTTGAGAATCTATAAATTGAAATCAGAAGTCCACTTTTCCTTGTTTTGCAAGTGGCCCATTGTATACGTATTAAGTATAAAGTACCAAAATCACCATTTCTTTTTTTTTGGGGGGGGGTTTCTTGATTGAGTATTTTGGGGGGGTGTCTTGTGATATTGTGCCTCTCTCTATCTTGTGTTTTTTCATTTTGGTGCTATGGGTTCTCCTAAATTTCCACTTTTAACTCCTCATAATTATGCTTCATGGAAGATTAAGTCTTGGAGTAAACTAATGGAAAAAGGACTCATTCATTATGTAAATGGAACTATTACAACACCACCTAATCCTAAGGATGATCCTAATGCTCAACTTGAATGGATCACTAAGAATGCTATGTCACTTGGAACTCTTAGAAAGTATGTATCAGATGACCTTATTTTTCACATTGAGAAGTGTACAACAATTAAAGAGGCTTGGGATATTTTTCAAAAATTGTATGGTCAAGTTGATGAGATTAAGGGCCACAAGCTTTATAGTGAACTCACAACTTTGGATCCCAAGGATTTTGATAAAATCCAAGATTATTTCACAAAAGAAAATGAGCTAAGAGCAAAGCTAAAGGATTGTGGAATTGACAAAAAGGATGCTCAATTGGTTTATAACTTGTTGGACAAGCTTCCTTCAAAGTATGTAGCCTTTGTATCTAGATTTCACACCCATAGGTCAGCTCAAGGTTCCTCATACACTTCTCCCTCATTTGATTCATTCACGGAGATGTTGATACTTGAGCAATCCAACTTGACTAAGATGGGGATTCTCAAATCTTCAAAGTCACAAGCTTTGGTGGCTAATAAAGGGAATCAAAGAAATCAAGGAAAAGGCAAGAATCAAAAGCAACCTAAGTCAAAACCACAACAAGATGGAGCACAATCTTCCTCTCCACAACAAGGTGATTCACCATTCTTGCCTAAGAGGAAATCATATAAGGACAATCTTTTTTGTGGATATTGCAAGAAGTCAAGACATGATGAACATCATTGTTATAAGAAGGCTATTGATGAGTTGAAGAATCTTCTTGAGAAGAATAAAATCTACCTACCTTATAGAAAGTGTACATCGGCTTCTTCTTCCAACGATAAAGGAAAGGATCACTCTTTTGGGATAGATAAAGGAAAGGGACAAGCTCTTTGTGCTACTGCAAGTCATTCTTCAGGGAGATGGCTTCTAGATTCAGGGGCTTCTCATCATATGGCATATTCGTAGTCTATGTTTTCTACATTTGAGCCTTTCCATATGCCAAATATTTTGATGGGAAATCATACATACATGGATGTGATTGGGAAATGATCTATTGTCATTGGGGATAACTCCTTCAATGATGTGTTGTGTGTACCCCACTTGACAGACAATCTTCTATCCATCTATCAAATCACACATGGGGCAACTAGGAAAATAGTGGAGTTCACTCCTAATTCAGTTATCATTAGAGACATGGAGAGTGGAGCCATCATTGTGACTGGGGTGGTTGATCATGCATCTTGGTTGTACTCTTTTTCATATTTTGGTCCTATTGATGAGGTTGATTCTTCCTATGTTGATGATTCATATTTTGAGAACATTGGGCACTTGAACTTGGGGATTCTCACATGTGACCCCATTCTTGATCCTTACATTTCATCTCCTTGTTTTGATATCACACCACCTATTGCACCTGAGGATGCAGCTAGCGTGATAGTTTTGCCTTCTTGTGATTCAGTGCAGTAGGATTTGCCATGTCTTCCAGCTTTAGTTGATTGGGATGCCTACTTGATAGACATTGCAGGTTTGTTTGTAGAGTCCTACATTGTAGATTTGGGTGACATTCATCTTCTCTTTGATGAAGATGATCCTTCTTCGATTGTTGTGAGGGATCACTCTAAGCCTCTTGTCCATTCTCTACATGATCAATCTTTAGAGGTTGACATGATTGTGGATACTTTTGTCCAGCAGTTGGAGTAGGTCTCTTTATCTTTTGAAGAGACATGTGAGTCTTTGGATATTGTTCTACATTCTTCTCCACTAGATCTTGGAGTGCCTTTTTTAGTAGTGTGGCATAGTTTACCGCCTTTGGAGGGGGTAACTTTCAGCATCGACATGGGGACACTTGAGCAGTTTTTAGAGATTCCTTTCATCATGAGTATTTTTTCTACATCTTCCCTTCATGATTGGGGAGACTTCATGGATACACCTTTGGTTTTGTTTCTTCCTAAGGGGAGGAACATGGTTCGATTTTCATGGAGAAGTTTCTTCATTCATCATTGAGCTTCTATCATTGGTGCAAATTCCACATTTAGGGGGGGCTTCCTAGTCTCTCTTCTTCTTCTCTCATATGGGGGGGAATTTTTCATTGTTAGATTCAATGATAGCCCCAAAGACACTGAGAGGGGGGTGAATCAGTACCTAACTGGTTAGTGTTATATTTGAACTTATTTATAATTTTGCAACCCAAATCAATGTACCGGTAAGCAAGAAATAATGCAGTAAATAGAAATAACAGAGACTAAACATAAATGCACACCATAACACAAGATATTTTAACGAGGAAACCCAGTGTGTGAAAAACTTTGGTGGGATTTGTGACCCATAATATTTATTCAATGGCCAATATGAATAAATAATAATTACAATAGGGGTCTGCACATGCAGGAAGGCCAACTGCCTGGAGCGCACTGCTCAAAAGAGTCTCACTGACTACAAAATAGATAATTAAATCCAATACAATGTACTGCTCAAAATAGCATCTCTAATGCCTAGTTCAGTACTGATTTAAGCTCAGTCAGATACCTTAACAAAAACCATCCGATGTCCACTATATCACGTCATACAATAATCTCCTATTCTACAAAATGACCTATGAGATCTCATACATATATGAGTCTTTACAATATACCAAGTCAGCTTACAAATAACTAATTACATTTACAATACAATTCATATAAACAAAACTTGTCTCATGTCAACCTAAGTGTCGGTATACTTCATTGCCAATGTAATCTAGATGTCGGTGAATATGTCTGTCGGTGTTGGTAGATGGTATCTGTATGGACCCTGTTGCCGGTGTATGTGTAGAGACCTAATACTAGTTGGTTGCCATCAATGACAACATCAATCATTGTCATATGAGTGTAGAATGCCAACATTCCTCACATGGGGTTTTGTTTCTCACATGCTTCTATGAGAGTTTTCTTTGTATATGGTTTTCATCTGTCTTTTTTTGGGGCGACAGTTTCCCATTGGGGTTTTCTCTCTTTCCCCGCTTTGTGAGAGATTTCATTGCATTGGTTTACATGCATTTGCATTTGTACATGGGTACCTAACATGGCCTAGTAGCCGGGACCCATCTTGCATTGCTTAGTTGCATTGTAGACTTAAGTGCATTCCCCTAAGTTGCACTTAAGGGGGGTTGTTGGTGTAAATAATTATTCATCTTGGATATTATTACACCTTACTTAAGTTTACTTAGGAAATGGATTTCATAGGAGTTTGGGTACGAGACACTTGAGTGTTTGTGTCACATTGGGATAGTGTGTGTAGGAGAATTTCCACCTTTTGTGGTCTTATCTTGTTGTTACATTCCACCTTCGGTGGGTGATTTGTTGGTATTTTGGATATGTTGATATGGTTTTGTCATTGATGTCAACACCTATTAACACTTATCAACTCTGGCACTTTGGAGGATTGACAATGTTCATCGGCAAGCAAGAGACTTATGCACAGTCACCGGTATCTGGTACATCGATAGAATATATTGTTCACCGACACTTGGAATAACATGGAAAACAATTGGTTATGTTGAAGACATCATTTGGACACTTTGTCTTGGAGATTTTACTTTATTGGTATATTTGTGTTTGTATATTTGTTGTTACCGGCAAATAGGTCCAAAATAAGCACCAGCAGGCTTATCTATTCCAGATCAGCACGACACACTTTGGAGATGATTTTGTTGTTATTGTAAATGCATTAAGTTGATGTGTTGAATGGGATATTGTATCGGTTATTGATTTACTTGTAAATTGATTTTATTGTAATATCTTTTAGAGCCGACCTACTAAAATTGATCTTAGGTTATGGTATATATGTAAGATCTTATTTGTAAGATCAATATGTGATTGGGAAAAGGAATTGTAAGAAAGTATATGCAAGAATAAGCAGAGCCATACACGCAGACATCATTTGAAGGTGAAGCAAGGTTTTTGTGAAGGCATATCAGAACTGAATCGGTACTGATTCCAGCATATGAAGATGCTATTTTGAGCAGTACATCATTATTGGATTTAACCATCCATTTGTAGTCGGTGTGACTCCTATTTGTGTTTTGATTAGTGAGCTCTAGGCGCTTGGCCTTTCTGCATGTGTAGACCCCATTTGTATACACATACTATCTGCAGTAGTATCATCTGATTGTGGGTAAGGTTTCCCACCATGGTTTTTCCTCTTACAGGATTTCCAAGTACAAATATTGGTGTTATGTGTTGTGGATGCTATTATCTTTCTGTTTCATGCATTAATCTTTACCGGTACTACAATTAACTGATAAATTGTCTACCAACATAAAGTTTGGTTTACCAGTATTAAGCATTAAGGTTGGTTAAGTTGTTTCTAGTTTGAATTTATTTGACAACTGATTCACCCCCCCCTCTCAGTTGTCTTTGGGACCTAACATGATCCACCTCATGTGGAAGATTATATTATTTCTCCTACCTACCCACACCTATTTCCTACCTACCCTTGTTTCTTATTGACCCACATGTCATGTTTGTGTTCTCACATATCCATATAGCCTTGCCTATATAAGTAAGCTCATATTCATTGTATGTAATGCTTGATGATCCAGTTGATCAGTATTTTCATCTTGATAGAATACAATTTATTTCTATCATCTATTTTGTATCTCTATCGTATTTTTCATTGAGCTAAGTGCCCCTCTCACCAATGCCTATGCTAAGTGCCAGGCAAATTGGGAAGGCAGGCCGTCTAAAGGTAAAAAAATGCCATCAAAATAAAATAGGACATGGAATACATGATGTTATTTAACCATTAGAAAATCAAAATGTGCAACTATTCTAAAAGAGACAAACACTTGTAAGATTTTAAGCCTTAAAGTAAGTGTTTTCTAATCTGAAAAATACATGAAAAACATCTAAACTAGTGGAAAGAACATGTCTTCATCAAACATGTTGCAAAACAAAATGAGTTAGTAGTCTCAGTTTTTGATCTTGGGAAGATGGTGCAGACCTGCAAAACTAAAAATTTGATCAGTAATTAAATCCCTAAGGGATACAATGCAGGCACTGTTCCACAAGAAGACGTGCCAATGCCTGCGTAGGAGTTGATCTACCTGTGCATGCGTTGAAGTAAGTCTGCCGCCTACAAAAACAATCAGAAAGTGGGAAAAAAGACTGAATTTAAATTCAAAAATTTGAACTGCGGTTATACCTGATTGGACACGTTGAGGCAGAAGTAGATGTGTTGATGTGGGTTTGTATGCATTAAAACAAGAAAATATAAAAAACAATTAGTGAGAAAAGAAAAATTTAAAATTTCAAAACGAGCTAGTTAACAGGGTTCTGTAGTCGCGTTGGAACTAGAGCGTAGGCGTCGAACCATCTACACACGCACTGATTGCACAATTAACCAAAAAATACAAGTATCAATCTAAGCATAATTACAAGCTACATTTTTTTTAATTTAGTTGATTTTTTAATTTTTAATTTATTTGATTTTAACTAATTAAGAACAGAAAACAAAAAGAAAAAAAACCTAAAACATGTAATGGGGTAAATCATGAATAGTGGATGCGTTGAAGCTATGGCAATCACACTAATCAACAGACCTACAAAAATGGCAGGTTAGTAAAATTTAAATTTGAAATAGAATTGTTGAAGTGCTTGCGCACGCACCGAAGTAGAAGCACATGCATTGAAGCCGAGGTGCACGTGCTAGTTTGTAGACTCTCGCACTGATCTAGAACCTGTGACTAAAAATGGTGAAAAGCTTGCAAAAAAGGTTAAATTTTTGGGACATGGGTCCCACCAGGCATGCCAAAATGAACCAAGGGGAAACTTTCATGCAAGGTTAGCAGGTTAGTTAAATCCAAAAAAGCATAAAAGCTAAATGAAAACAACAAGCTAACTAGATTATACCTTGCAAGAGAGGAGTCTCTCTAGTTCCTCTGATTTGGAACCTAGTTGAAGCCAAGAATGTGTCGCTTTCTTGACTTGTTTGGAATGATCCAATGATGTGATGTGGATGGCTCTCCAAGTCGCACAACAATAGATGGATATGAGGATGGATTATGCAAAAATATGGCTATTATGTGGATGCTCTTGATGGATGGCTAGACTCAAACTAGTAGCATAAGATTACTTGGATTATTGATGGATAATGAAGGGGAGAAGACCTAAATTTATAGAAAGGATGAATGGACGGTCAAGATTGAGGAGGAATGGAGGGATAGGATTTGAGGAGAGGACATCATATGGATCAAGAGACAATGACATCACAAGGGGGTGGAGACCATGAGATTTCCCATACAGGCCTTTCTTGTCTCCACCCTCCTCAAGGAACATGGGGAAGAGTTCCCAATGCACCTAGGAGGAATAAAAGGAATTAAAAATTCCTTGGAGGATGCACATGGGGATTGGAAATGTTGGAATTCTACACTCTAAAGAGAAATGATCATCTTGTCATTGATGGCAACCTTCTGGCATTCATCTAGTAAAGTCACCGGCAGGCACTGACACTAGCATAGACATCTAAATACACCAGTAGACACTTCACCGACAACAGCTACAATGCATACCGACACTAAAGCCGACAAGGAATAAAATTTTGTTTATTGTATTTAATGTAATTATCTTTTGTAAAGCCGATATGGCATGTTGTAAAAGACTCATATATATGTATGAGATCTTATAGGTCATTTTGTGAAAGAAGTATGGTAGAAGGATAACATGAATGAATGATATTTTTGTATAAGGAGATATAAGTTGATAGCGAAGGTTTTGGTTATAGAATGAGCTTAAACCGATACTAAACTTGGCATAGTTGATGCTGATTTGAAGCAGTACATTGTATTGGATTTTCATAATCCATTTTGTAAGTCAGTGAGACTTCTATCTTGTAAATTGAGCAGTGAGCTCTAGGCAGTTGGCCTTCCTGCATGTGTAGGCCCCTCATTGTAAGTAATATTTATTCATTGGCCAGTGAGTGAATATTGTGGGTCACAAATCCCACTGAGGTTTTTCCCACACTCGGTTTCCTTGTTAAACATCTTGTGTTATGGTGTGTTTTCTATGTTGTCTTTATTATTCTTGTTTACTGCATTAATTCTCATTTACCGATACACTGTTTTGGAATGCAAAATACTTAATAACGTTAAATATTATGTTAACCGGTTAGATATTGATTCACCCCCCCTCTCAGTATCTTTGGGACTATCATTAATCCTAACAATTGGTATCAGAGCCTGGTCCTCTATTTTGAAAACCCTAAAAGCTTGAGGAAGATTCTGACACCAACACAGATGGAGAACTTAAGAAAGCAATTGGAAGGAGATCTTGTAGACTATGATTTAAAGAAGTTGAAGAATATCAAACTTGAAGATGATCTAAGGACTGCACAAGAATTCATTCGAGGACTTCAGGAGAATCTTAGTATTGCTAGAAATAAAAGAAAAGAACTTCATGAGAATATGCAAAGTAATAATGATGAAAAGGAAACTCTTAATGAACTTGTGAACAAGATGAGACAAGAAAATAATACTATGAGGAATGAAATGCAAGATATGACTATTAGATTTTGTAAAGACATTTAAGACAGGAAGAAGAATGAAGATGACTTGACTAGGAGACTCAATGATGCTGGAAATGAAAATCTAAGACTCAATCATGAAAATGATATGTTAAAGACAAATCTGATTCACATGCAACATGATAAAACTGAACTTATGAGACAAATGGGAATTTTGGAAAATGAGTTGGCTACTGCAAATCGACACAAAGAGAAATTCAAGAAAAGTTCAGAGGAACTTGATGATATGCTGAAAAGTTAGAAACCTAATGGAGATACAAATGGACTTGGATTTGAAGTTGGAGAAAGTTTTAGTACTGCAAACAATCATGATCATAGTAAATCGGTAAGACAACCTAATGCTTACAAATTTAATGGGAAATGCTTTAACTGTAACAAGTATGGTCATAAAAAAATTAGTGTAGATCTAGAAACAATAAGAACATTAATGCACCCACCGGTCAATGTTCCAAATGCAACAAAGTTGGTCATAATTTAGAAAACTACAGAATGAATGTGAGATGTTATGTTTGTGGAAGATTTGGGCACTTATCTAATGAATGTGACTTGTTATGCTTGTAACAAAATTGGACATATTGCAAAATTTTGTAGAAACAAGACTTCAACGATAAATAATAAAGGACCCAGTTTGAAAGGCAAAGAAAAGGTTGATGAGGTAAAGAAATAATTTTGAAAACAATGGATTAGAAAGATAGATCAGAATGTTGATGAGACTATTCCTTCATCGGTAGAATAGAGTATTACTCCATCGACAGGAAATTCTTCATCCCACTGAGAAGTAACCCTTTGGGGGTATTGCAACAAATTGAATATCATGCAGTTTACCCTCGGTCGATGGTGAGAAGATAGATTTCTTCTTTACTAGCAGATGTGTTAATTTTTCACTTAACCAGTGAGCATTTAATGTGGTTGTTGAAAGAAATTTCATTATAAATCATCGATTTTCCTTCATTTTTTATTCACCGAGCATTCAAATTAGCAAAGAGTACAAAATTTGAGCAAAGGCATTCAAGGAAAAAGTGTGAAGCGATTTCTATCAATCATTCAGACATTATCAGGCAGCTTAAGGTATTTTTCAAATGGCTTCCTCTTCTACTCCCAAATTTATTGCAAACCCTAATGTTGTCAAAAATATAAAATGCCCTAGGCCGGTATTTAAAATTATTCCCGAGATAGCTAAGCAAGATGATTCCATAGGCACATTTTAAAAGATTCCTAAAGGTGTAGCTTATACTGAAGACCCTAGGATATATATTCAATATAATATTGAACAATTAGGTTCTGAGGAAATGTTAAAGATATTTAAAACTGTAATTTGTGATGAAAATGGCAATGTCAAACCCAAGCACAAGGTTATTGAGACTTTAGGTTTTGTGGAAATCTTGAACATCCCTGAATTTCTGGAGGAAGTTGTGAGAATTGTCCTAAGTAGGACACATGGAGCATTTCTTTGGTTAGATTCAGTTTGCAAATTCACCCAGCAAGCAATTAGGGCAGTGACAGGTCTACCCTCAACCGGTAGCAGACCTGACAAAACTAACAAGGTTCCTAATAACAAAGTCGTGACCTTAACCGGAGCAACATCTGATAGTAGATCTCTAAGAGTGAATGACATCAAGGACATTAATGTGAGATTCATAAGAATGATTTTAGGTTACAAGACTACACATACAAATAGACTTAATTCAGTTTCTAGTCTTTGCATTAATAGTGCTTATGAAATGCTCAATAATAATGCAAAAATAGATGTGTGTGAATGGCTGAAGGATGAACTAATTGATAACTTGAAGAAGATAAAAGGTGATAAGAAAGGGACATTTTGTTTTGGCAATCTCTTAGTATGCTTAATGTTGTATTTCACAAAGGAAATTCCTGGTATTGAACAGAAAGACTTTGGATATGACATACCGATAGGCAAACAATTGCAAGAAGCTTTCATCGGCATGGGTATTGCTAAGGAAAACAACATAAATGAATATTTCAAATCTTTCCAAACCAAAATGAAAACCAAAGAGAGACTACCACAGAGTGTAGTAGATAAATATGATAAGGAAATTAATTTTTTTTAAAAGAAAGATGAAACATGGATGGAAGTTGTATTACCTAGAACTGTATGGGTAACAGAAATGGGTTATGAAGTAGATCTGAACATTGTTGAAACTTATGAAAAAGCTTTGTTAGATGCACCTAGAGAACCATTAGAAGAAGTTTTTGGTAGTGCTGAAACAATTGAAAGTGGTGTACAAACAATGAAACAAAGGAAGAGAAGACAAAAGTATATAAGAGATGCTTCTAAAAAGGTAAAGGAAATAAAAGAAAATGTTATGAACCTTACTAGTATAAAGGCAAGTGAATTGGAAGGACTGCAACTGGAGGCACATCGTCTGACAGTGAGATACCTACAGAATTCAAGAGAGTTGATAGGAAGAGAAAACCCTCACTGGTACCCTCTCCTCCACCCAAGAAAGCAAGAACCTTGAGAAAGAAACAACAAGCAGTAAGGCAACTGGCAAAGAAACTTACACTCAAGAAGAAACAGAAATAGGTAATAACTCCTTTAGATAATTTGCTGAATGAAATAACCAATGATGGTAACTTGGCAAATGTGAGCAAATTGCATAACATATTCACTAATTCAGAAAAGGAAAGTATTGAAAATAGTATAATTGTACATCTGGACATATACAAGAAAGTGTTAATTGGAGTTATAGATGACTTACCAAATGATCTATATAGAAGGTTAGATGCAAAGAGGATTGCAGTAATGGAGTTAGACAAGAAACTTAAAATTGAAAAAAATCTAGCTGTACACCCATTTAACTCTAAAGAGGAAATTGATGACTTAGTTTGTGAGGCTAACAGATCAGTTTTTGCTAGCAGTCACTGGCAAGTGAGCTTAATGGCTGGTAGAGTTAATGAAATTGCAGAGGAAATAGCTGATAATTGGGATATCTTTTTTGTAGAAAAATAAAAACAAGAGGAATTTAATAGGTTGAAGAATACATTTAAGGTATATCAAAAAGATAAGGACAAAGGGAAAGGTAAAGTTGGTGGAATATCAAACATCAAAATAACTGACAACTTACCACCACCTATGGACACTACACCGGTACATACTGTTGATACACCGACTACTGACAGTGTAGGTATAACACATGATGACACTAACCCTAAATCAGAAATTCTATTCACCATGAATGTGGACACTCAGGAAGTGAACATTGTTGTGGATAAGGATAATATAGAGGTAAAGAATGATATTGCTGGAAGTGGAAACATTGTTGAGCAACTGACAGAGAATGTTGAGGTTGAAATGCAAATAGAGCAAATGGAGCATACACTACAAACAGAACAACCATTGGACACTGGTATGAATACTGGTAGTATAGATGCTGGCACTCAGAAACCTACAAAGACAGAGATACCAATAGCTGAGAGCATAGAGAAACCCACAGAGAAATCCATAGAGGCACAGGTACATATTGAGATAGTGAAAATGGTAATCACTAAGAAACCCAAACCATTACAGGTTGAAACACAAACTCAGACTGGTCCACTAGAGGATAATACAAGCAAATTGGTAACTCATGTTGGAAGCACTAAAGTAATCAAGGCACTTGGTCAGACATCCGATACTTTTTAAAGTGAATTTAGGCCTACCAATGTGACATAGGTACTCTTGGACTATATTAAGAAGATAACAGACTGTAATGCATTGTCTTATAAAGCAATTGATGATACAATACCTATTCTTAAGATGATTGCACCAAAATGTAATATAGATCATGTAAAGGATTCTTTAGGTCAATTGGACACATTGTCTAAATTTGTTCCTAGAAATATAATAACAGTTGATAAGGTGAATGAGGATACATTCAAAGAGAAAATGGAAAAAGAAAAGGAAAAATTCTTTGAGGAAACAATAAAGAAGTGCATTGAAAATATTAACACACTTTTACCAGCACTGAATACAACAATTTTGGAATATAAGGAACTATACAGAGAAACATGCAAGCCGCATCTGTTGACAAAGGACATTGAAAAGGAAATAAGCAGAGTACATAAGGAGATAGATGATATAGCTAATAACATTGTTGGTTCATCTGAACCTATATCAATTATTGAGAAAGAAATAGCAGGATTTGAGGAAAAGTTGCAGAAGTTTGAGAAGGAAAAAGCAAGGATCAAAACAAATGCCAGAGAGCTTAAGCATAAATTTAGTCTGAAATTGGATAACCTTATCTCTCTAAGAAATGAGGTCTCTAAGGCATTAAATCAAGGGGAAAGATCACCGAAAGAGCATATGCATCATCTCACTGACACGATCCAACGAACTGAGGCAAACCTAAATAGCAACAACAGATTCATGCAGAGTTTAAACTTGGTTTTGGCAGACATATTTCAGATTGTAACCAATCGGTTACAAACCTTAAGGTGAAATTTTTGAACTCGTTTGACAATTTTTGACAGCCTTTGTCATTAATGTCAAAGGGGAAGTAGTGGATAGAGAAAAATGTCTATTCAAAGGAGATCATCTGCTCAAGGGGAGCACATATTTTTGGTAAATTTTTGAACTTCACTTTTTGGAACAATTTTTGGATTTTTCTCATGACTGTTGCCATCAATGCCAAAGGGGGAGATTGTTGGCATTCTACACTCTAATGAGAAATGATGGTGTTGTCATTGTTGGTATTTTGGTATGGTTTTGTCATTGATGTCAACACCTACTAAATACACCTACTTTGGAGATCAAGCAACATTCACCAGCAAATAGTAAACTGTGCAACAATTACCGGTATATGATTAACCGGTAGGATATAATGTTCACCAGTAAATGCAATGACATCGAAGACACTTGGTAATGTCGAAGACATCATGTGGACACTTTATTTTGAAGTAATAATCATTGATATATTCTTATTTGGATATTTTCTTTTACCGTCAAATAGGTCCAGGTTATCTAGGGTTACACCGGCAGGTTTATCTTTTCCAGATCAGCATGGCACGCTATGGAGATGATTTATTATTGTTGTAAATACATTAAGCCAACATGTTCAATCGGTTATTGCATCAGATATTGTATTGTTTGTAAAATGTTTTTATTGTGATATTTTGTAGAGCCGACCTACTAAAACTAGTCTTAGGGTATGGTATTAATGTAAGATCTTATTTGTAAGATCAAGTGTGGAATGCGAAAAAGGTTCAAGTGAAAGCATACGCGAGATAAAGCAGAGGCATACATGAAGATATCATTTGAAGGTGAAGTTAGGTTTTTGTGGAAGCATATCAGCATTACAC
The DNA here is from genome assembly GCF_030272615.1 of Cryptomeria japonica. Classification (NCBI taxonomy): domain Eukaryota; kingdom Viridiplantae; phylum Streptophyta; class Pinopsida; order Cupressales; family Cupressaceae; genus Cryptomeria; species Cryptomeria japonica. The sequence continues at coordinate 269,543,039 of NC_081408.1, forward strand.
CGGTACTGAAATCAGCATATGAAGATGCAATTTTGTGTAGTACATTCTTATTGGATTTAACCATCCAACTGTAGTCAGTGTGACTCTCATTTGTGATTGAGCAGTGAGCTCTAGCCTGTTGGCCTTTCTGCTTGTGCAGACCCCTCTTGTACACTTACTATCTGCAGTAGTATCATCTGATTGTGGGTAAGGTTTCCTATCGTGGTTTTTCCCTTACAAGGTTTCCACGTACAAATATTGGTGTCATGTGTTGTGGATGACTTTGTGCTTATGTTTCATGCATTAATTCTTACTGGTATAGCAATTTACTGTTAACACTGTCTATTGGCATACTTAACTGATTTACCGGTATTAAGCATTAAGTTGGTTAATAAGTTTTTGGTTTGAATTTATTAGACAACTAATTCCCCCCCCCCCCCCCGCTCAGTTGTCTCTGGGACCTACAATTGGTATCAAAGCCTAGTCCTCTTTTTGTAGAAGTTTAACAACTTGAGGAGATCCAATGTCTACTAATTATTTCAAAAAGGATAGTCCTAAACTTGATGGAACCAACTATGGGATATGGAAAATCAGAATGGAGACACATCTGAATTGCATTAGTAAGGACATCTGGGAAGTTACTAAGAATGGTTATACTATTGTTGTCGCTGGTCAAACTGCTCCCACTACTTTGCCTAAATATGAAGAAAATGATTGCAAAGCAAGAGAAGCACTCTTGAGCGCATTATCAGATCAACAAATCATGGGATTATCAGATAGGTCCACTGCAAAAGCTATTTGGGATCATTTGGAAACACTGAATGAAGGGGATTCAACAGTCAAAATTGCAAAACTTGAAAGCTTCCGAGTTAGGTATGAACATCTGAAAATGGAAGAAGATGAAAGGATTTCTGCTGTTATGGAAAGAGTAAATGAAATTGTTTTGGGTATCAAATGTTGTGGAGGAACCTTGAGTGAAGATGAGATTGTTTCAAAAATCTTAAGAGATTTGCCACTAGCATATAAAATGAAGGTTACTACTATAAATGAGTTGAGAACAATGCCTAATACATTAGTAACTAGGGATACATTGATTGGAAAACTTTCAGCTTTTGAAATTGAGGAATTTGGTCCTATTACTACTATAAAAACTGATTTGGCCTTCAAAGGATCAACATCATTTGCTCCATCCTTTGACAAATCAGACTAGAGAGCCTTTTATGCAAGAGAAATTAAAGAAACTAGGAAGGAGAATGAAGAGCTTGAAGAACTTGAAGCACTATTTGCAAGAAAAATGCTAAAAGGCCCAATTGGAAGTAAGTATGAAGGTAAAGCACCCTTTAAATGTTTTAACTACAATAAGATTGGTCATATGGCTTCAAGATGCCCTGATAGACATGCTAGACTAAGAGAAGAAGCTAGAAGAACATACAAACCTAATCCTGAATATCAGAGATAGAGATTTAAGAAAAACAAAGATAAGTCTTGTTACATTGCTGATGAAGGTGTGACTGATGATTCTGATGAGGATCCAGTAGATAATGGATGGGTCTTTGTTGCTATAACAGAAGATCAACTAATACCTATTGCTCAACCGGTAGAACAAGGCCTAGTAGCTAAAGTTGAATCAAAGGATGAATGGATTATTGACTCAGGATGCTCACATCACATGACTGGAGACAAAGGTAAATTCTTGAACTTTCAAGAATACAATGGTGGTTTAGTAAGATTCGGAGATGACAAAGCCTGTTCAATCAAAGGTAAGGGTTCAATATCTCTTAATGGTAAACATAACACTGAAAATGTCTACTATGTTGAAGGATTAAAACATAATCTTTTAAGTGTTGGTCAATTAGTTGAAAAAGGTTTTCAGTTACAAATTAAAAATGGAAAATGCAAAATCATGAATAGAACTAGTTTGGAAATTGCAACCAGTAATCAGACAAGAGGTAATATCTTTTATTTCAATAATAGTGAAAAAGCATGCTTAATTACACATATAGATGAAAGTTGGCTATGACATAAGAGACTATGTCATGTAAATTTTGATTGCATGGTAAAAATCAGTACTTCTAAGGCAGTTAGAGATCTACCTAAAATTGTGAAACCTCATAATACAATTTGCAAGGAATGTCACTTTGGAAAACAAGTTAGAGCTAGTTTCAAAAGTATTCCAGAAAAATCCAATAATCCCCTTGATTTAATCCACACTGATTTATGTGGTCCAGCTAGAACTAAAAGCTTACAAGGTGATAGATATTTCATGCTAATTATTGATGATTATTCTAGAATGTGTTGGGTTACTTTTCTTAGAGAAAAATCAGAAGCACTTGGGAAGTTCAAACTATTCAAAGCAATGGTTGAAAATGAAACCGGAAAGAAAATTAAATGTTTAAGATCAAATCAAGGAGGAGAATTCACATCTAAGGATTTTAATACATTCAGTGAAGTAAATGGAATCAAAAGATAGTTATCAGCACCTCAGACACAACAATAGAATGGAGTTGTTCAAAGAAAAAATAGAACTATTTTGGATGCAACAAGAAGTATGTTATCAGAAGCAAATCTACCACATGTGTACTAGAGAGAGGCAGTAAGCATTGTTGTCTATACATTCAACAAAGTTCACATCAAAGGTGAAACCGGTAAGACCCCTCATGAACTATGGTTTGGTAATACTCCTACTCTTAAGTATTTTAGAATTTTTGGAAGTAAATGTTATATTAGAAGAGATGAGTATATTGGAAAGTTTGATCCTAGAAGTGATGAAGGGATATTTCTTGGTTATTCATCTAAGAGTAAAGCATATAGATTTTTTAATAAAAGATTACAGAAAATTGTTGAGAGTACAAATGTAAAGATTGATGAACAATTCAAAGGAACTTCAAGTTATATAGACTCTGAACCGGAAACAGAAATTATGACAAATGGACCTACAATAAATCTACCAGTACAGAATGATGATCCAGTTACTCCGGTATCATCAGAGGATTCCACAGTAATTGAAGAACAATAATAGACTAAGACACCCTGGTATGCAAGACTAAATCATTCTGATAATTGAAAGCAAATTTAAAGGAGTCATGACAAGAGGAAGATTGGCAAATGAAGAGGTATGTCTTATTTCTCAAATTGAACCATTATCTATCCATGAGGCATGTGAAGATAAATTTTGGATTAAAGCTATGGAAGAAGAATTAGGACAAATTGAGAAAAATAATACTTGGACATTAGTTCTTCGACCTAAAAATAAAAATGTAATTGGAACCAAATGGGTATTTAGAAACAAACTCAATGAAGATGGTAACGTTGTTAGAAATAAAGCAAGACTAGTGTGTAAGGGATATTCTCAGAAAGAACGAGTTGATTACAATGAAACCTTTGCACTGGTAGCCAGAATTGAGGCAGTTAGATTATTCTTGGATTTTGCAGCTCACAAGGATTACAAAGTTTATCAAATGGATATTAAATGTGCATTTTTGAATGGAGATCTTGAAGAGGAAGTCTATATTGAACAACCTGATGCATTTTCCTTGACAGATGACAATGATATGGTTTGTAGATTAAGAAAAGCTCTGTATGGATTAAAACAAGCTCCAAGAGCTTGGTATGCAAGATTGGATAAGTATCTTTTAAAGATTGGTTTTACTAAAGGAAATGTAGATAGCAATTTATATTACAAAGTAACTAATGATGACATCTTGATTATTGAAGTATTTGTTGATGATATAATCTTTAGAGGAGAAGATGAATTATGCAAAGAATTTTCTCTTGAAATGCAGCGAGAATTTGAAATGTCTATGATCAGAGAAATAAAATTCTTTTTAGGATTGCAGATTTTACAGACTGATAAAGGCATATTTTTGAGTCAATCTAAGTACTTGAAAGAACTACGTAAGAAATTTGGGATGGAGAACTCTAAACCAGTAAGCACACCTATGACTACAAATGACAAATTATCTCAAAGGGATGAATCTACACCTATTAATCCAACTAGATACAAATCTATGATAAGAGGTTTACCATATTTGACATAAACAAGACCTGATATTATGAATGCAGTATGTATAGTTTCTAGATTTCAGAGTAATCCTAGGGAAAACCATGAATCAGCAGTAAAAAGGATTTTCCAGTACTTACAAGGCACAACAAATCTTGGATTATGGTATCCTAAAGATGAAAATTTTGATCTATATGCATACACATATGCAAATTGGGCAGGAGATGTGGATGATAGAAAAAGCACCACTGGAGGAGCATTCTTTTTTGGAAAGAGATTATTTTCTTGGTTAAGTAAGAAACAAAGTTGTACATCTTTATCAACAACAGAATTAGAATATCTTGTAGCAGCAACAAACTGTATATAGGTACTTTGGCTTAAGCAAATGTTGAAAGACATAAAGGTAAAATGCAAGGAACCTATTACTATATATTGTGATAACAGTGCAGCAATTGATATATCTAAAAATCCAGTATTACATTCCAAAACAAAACATGTTTCTATCAAACTGAATTTTCTAAGGGAAAAAGTTGAAGAAAAGGAGATAAAACTGATTTATGTGAATACTAAAGAACAGCTTGCAGATATTTTCACAAAACCTTTGCCTAAGGAAACTTTTGAGTATCTTAGAGATCAGCTTGGAGTCATACCTCCACTTGTAGAGACTTAGACAGTTGATGATTGTCATCAACTAATAGAATTAAATAGACAAATCTTTTATTCCGGTATTTGATGAGGAAGCTACTTCTCAGGGGGAGTAGTTGCTATTTTTGTATGGACTTAAATTTTGTAGCTTTGGCATTTGATGTCAAAGGGGGAGAGATATATGGAAAAACACATTATCAATTGAGGAGAGATATCTATGGTGAAAATTGGTAAAGGATAACATAGAATAACTCATGTTGCTTCTAGGGGGAGAGATTGTCACTTTGAGGAGATTGTTGGTTTTACACATGGCATTTTTGTTTTGGCACTTTGATGGTTTTTCCATCTTGTGTTGCCATCAATGCCAAAGGGGGAGATTGTTGGTATTTTGGTATGGTTTTGTCATTGATGTCAACACCTACTAAATACACCTACTTTGGAGATCCAACAACATTCACCGGCAAACAGTAAACTATGCAACAGTGACTGGTATATGATTAACCGATAGGATATAATGTTCACCGGTACCTACAATGACATGGAAGACACTTGGTAATGTTGAAGACATCATGTGGACACTTTATTTTGAAGTAATAATCATTGATATATTATTATTTGCATATTTTCTTTTACCGGCAAATAGGTCCAGGTTATCTAAGGTTACACCAACAAGTTTATCTTTTCCAGATCAGCATGGCACGCTATGGAGATGATTTATTATTGTTGTAAATGCATTAAGTCGACATGTTCAATCGGTTATTGCATTGGAAATTGTATTGTTTGTAAAATGTTTTTATTGTAATATTTTGTAGAGCCGACCTACTAAAATTTGTCTTAGGGTATGGTATAAATGTAAGATCTTATTTGTAAGATCAAGTGTGGAATGTGAAAAAGGTTCAAGTGAAAGCATATGCGAGATAAAGTAGAGGCATACACAAAGACATCATTTGAAGGTGAAGTTAGGTTATTGTGGAAGCATATCAGCATATGAAGATGCAATTTTGTGTAGTACATTCTTATTGGATTTAACCATCCAACTATAGTTAGTGTGACTCCCATTTGTGATTGAGCAGTGAGCTCTAGGTTGTTGGCCTTTCTGCATGTGTAGACCTCTCTTGTACACTTACTATCTACAGTAGTATCATCTGATTGTGGGTAAGGTTTCCCACTGTGGTTTTTCCCTTACAGGGTTTCCACGTACAAATATTGGTGTCATGTGTTGTGGATGGATTTCTGCTTATGTTTCATGCATTAATTCTTACCGGTATAGCAATTTACTGTTAACACTGTCTACCGGCATACTTATACTTATTTACCGGTATTAAGCATTAAGTTGGTTAATAAGTTTTTGGTTTGAATTTATTAGACAACTGATTCACCCCCCCCCCCCCCCCTCTCAGTTGTCTCTGGGACCTACAGTCATTGATGGCAACCTTCTAGCAACCTTCTGGAATTCATCTGGTAAAGCCATCAGTAGGCACCAATACCAACATAGACATCTACATACACTGGTAGCGGCTACAATGTATACCGACACTCCAACCAATAGGGAATAAACTTTTGTTTATTATATGTAATGTAATTATCTTTTGTAAAGTCGACATGGCATGTTGTAAAAGACTCATATATATCTATGAGATTTTATAGGTCATTTTGTGAAAGAAGTATGGTAGAAGGATAGCATAAATGAATGATATTTTTTTATAAGGAGATATAAGTTGATAGGGAAGGTTTTGGTTATAGAATGAGCTTGAGCTGGTACTGAACCAGACATAGTTGATGCTGATTTGAAATAGTACATTGTATTGGATTTTCATAATCCATTTTGTAAGTCAGTGAGACTTATATCTTGTAAATTGAGCAGTGAGTTCTAGGCAGTTGGCCTTCCTACATGTGCAGGCCCCTCATTGTAAGTAATATTTATTCATTGGCTAGTGAGTGAATATTGTGGGTCATAAATCCCACTGAGGTTTTTCCCACACCGGGGTTCCTTGTTAAACATCTTGTGTTAAGGTGTGTTTTCTATGTTGTCTTTATTGTTTCTGTTTACTGCATTAATTCTTATTTACTGGTACATTGGTTTGGAATGCAAAATACTTAATAAGGTTAAATATTTTGTTAACCAGTTAGATACTGATTCACCCCCCTCCCCCCCACCCCTCTTAGTATCTTTGGGACTATCATTAATCCTAACAGGAAAAGGGAAAAGGAATTTTAAAATTCCTTGGGAAGGTGAGAAGCATGGGAGAATGTGAGATTTTGAAAATCTCACATTCATCCAAAAGAGGAGCATTTAAGGTGGAAGGTGAAGTAGTGGACAAAAGGATTTAGCCATAATTGGCTATGGTTGAATTTTATGCCTAATCATGGGGATTAGGCATTAGCAAGGGATTGGAGAGACTATTTAGAAGAATTAGGTGAGGATTAGGAGCAAGTGGGATTTGTGGGAGGATTTGACTAGGAGAGAGAATGAGTGGAGGTAATTACAAACTAAAGAATAACGCTAAGTAGGATTAAGGGGGTTTCTAGAAGAATTAATTAGACTAATGATGGATTAGGAAAAGGTGATTTGTAGGAATCACTTAGATTAATTAATTAACTAAGATTAATTAATTAAAAGGGGGGATTAAGAAGAATTAATTTTGAGTGTCTTAGAAGAGGAAAGGAAAACTGATTTATTAAATAATCAATAATTGGACTATAGTGACAATATTAATTAGATTAAATTTAATTAATATTGAGAAGAATAAGGATTAACATACTTAAACAAATTAATTATGTGGGAGAGTTAAATTAATTAAAATAATTAATTTAAGTGTCTACATCTGGTTTTGCTTGTAAACTCCTTTCTAGCTTCTTTGAGTATTCTATTTATTTCCTCTATAGCTATCACAAGGCATAGATTTACTAGCACATATTCTTCCTTTGCACTACCACTTCTCATCTCTAAAACATGATTTCAACATGAGCCTTATTGAAAATATTCAAGTACTTCACTATGGTGTCTTCAAGAATTCTCTTACCAGCATCATCAAACTTGTCATAATATTTAGAGAGCGGCTTCAAATTACCTTACACCGTGAGAGCTTCTTCAACATCTTCAACTGACATGCTAGGCTTATCTGAATCTATCTTTATTTTCTTACTAGTTTTTCCTTCCCCAGAGGGCTTGTTCTTAGAGATTTTAGATGCTTTTGTGGCCTTCATCTTGATTTCCTTCACAACTTCATTAGACTTTTTCTCTTCATCATCCTTAACAATGACATGTACCCTTGATATTTTGTCCTTCTTTCTCTTTTCACCTTTTTCGGATGATTTAGCTTGTGATTTTTCTGAGCTAGCTAGCTTATGAGAATCTGAGGATGGTGAAGAGCTTCTGATTTGTCTTGGCTTGGGGGTAGAGGCTTCTAGACCGACTGATTCAAATTTGACTGGCCTCTCCTCTGCAACTTGTTGGGTTCTCTTCCTAGCTTCCCAAACTACTTCTTTTGTAATTCTAATGCTCTTTGTGTACTCTTCTACTTCTTTTCTAACCTTTTAGACTATCTCGGGCTTCTTGAATTGCTTATGCAATTGCAAGTATTTCTCTACAAATGTGCCAAATCTCTCCCTTGAGGCATCTAATGGCTTACTCTTCAAATTTTGAGCATACATATTCAATATATGAGCATCCACTTCATACCCCATGGGGATGATCCAGACTGTCCTTGGTTATACTGCTTCCATCAAGTATTGATAAATGTCAACCATGAAGGATATTGTATCTTTGTACTTTTCAACAATTGATTTAGGGATTCTTTATCTATCCTGCATCAGACTTTGAAAGTTCTTGAAATAACCCCAAAGAGTAGCTTTTCAGGACTTATTGTCACCAATGTATAAAAGTTCTTTGATTTGAACTGCTACTGGCTTGTCACTTCCCCATTGAACATGACCAAGACCTAGAACCTCATTCATGAAATAGAAGAACAAACATAGGATAAAAGTACCATACTTGAATGTGTTTTTCTTGTCCTTCTTTATCTTGGCCATATTCTTCATTAGTTCACTCCACAACAACTCACATAGGTCATATTCTTTATTTTTCTTAACCATTTCATAGGCTACATAGACTGCACTATCGAATATAAATTTCTCCTAGCTGGAGTTATACATCGTGTATCCAATTACCATTGAATAAAATATCACATCATACTCAAGTATATCATTGATTGTCATTGCCCTTTTGTCAAATCTTTATCCAGTTGTATAAGTGACAACTTGGTTCTTTACAGATTTCAATGTAAGCAACTCACTGGATGAGCACAAACCAATTAAAACCTTGATTGGATCCTTAGTGATCATAAATGGCTTTCTCTACCACATAAAATCATCATAAATCTAGCTTAGCACATACCAAATCCATTCATTTTCATAGAACATCAGGAATTTGACAAACTGTGCAAAGTTCTCCTCCAACACCTTAAATTCCAGTTTGAACCTGAAATCATCTCCTAATAGTTGCTTGGAGTACAAATTTAACAGATGTGAGCTCCCTAATTCTTCAAGATTTGTGTGAATGTAAGCCCTAATAACCTTGACATACAGAACACCATAGAAAATTGAAGAAAATGCACCAAGTGGATCTACTTCTACTGATTTGAATGGATGTTTCTTGAAATTTGGGTGAGATCTTTTAGTGATATCAATGACCAATGGAGTATCCATCTTCATAAATTTCAATTTGAAAGTTTCACGGATAAATACCTTCTCACCAAATTAAGGTTTCACACAGAAATCTTCTGGTGACTTTGATCTCTGGGAAATCTTCTTGCAAAATGCTCCAGACTTCTTTCTTTTCGAATGCAAAGTGACGAATGAGAGGGTTACATTGCCTTTTATCATTCGCATATCTAGTTTTTTGGTGTAATAAATGCACTTGCCCTAAACCTTTTGGATACCCTATTTTCTCAGACTGCTCCACAAAATTCATCTGCAGATCTTTAATATCCCTCAAATTCTTCTGAAAATCATCCCAAATTATCTACAATATCTTGATACAACTTCTTCCAATCTATCAAATTCAGGTACCAACTTCTAGTAGGGGAAATAGGATTTTCTTGAAAACTCCCCCTAGGGAAAAGGCCTTAAATCAATTCCCAGAGGAATTTCCAGCACCAGATTCAGGTGCGAACCCATTCCTTGCATCAGTATCACTCTTCTTTACCCATGTTTTCTTCATTTTATTCTTGATCTCAAACACTCTTGCTTTTCCTTTATCATTTGTCTGCACATTCTTGTTCTTGTTTGTCGAACCATTCCTTTTCACATTCTTGCTTCTGTAAAATCTTGCAATATGACCAAATTTGTTGCAATTGTACCACACAATATTTCCCTATCCAGACTTGTAATTTCCTTGATTTCCTCTTATTTTGCACTGATTATAAATGTGTCAAAATCTATTGCATGCATAATATCTAGCATTCCTTATATTGAAATAGTTATTCATCATACTTTTGCATTCACTTGATTTATGTCCATACTTATTGCATTTGAAACATTAACCTAAGAAAGATGGACCATTATGATTCATTCTACTTCTGCATTGAATAGCTTTATGACCAAATTTGTTGCAAACAAAGCAATTACCATTGAACTTTTGAGTATTAGGTATCTTACCGAAGACCTTCAAGATTTGTTCTTCAGATTTATTGGCTTAGGATTGCTTTGACTAGATCCAAAGCTTTCACCTTTCTCAAATCTAAGACCTTTCTCGTAATCTGCACTCTTCTGGCTTTCAAGCATCACATCAAGTTTATTTCAGCTAACTTTTAACTTCTCCTTGTGCTGGCATTCTACACTTATATGAGAATAGTTGATGTTGTCATTGATGACAACCAATTGGCAAACCAACCGGCAATAGGTTTCTACATGCACCGGCAGACACCAGCACCAGCAGGCACTTCCACCGGCATTTAGATTACATAGGAAACAAATCATATTGGCACTCAAGCCGACATGCAATGCACTTTTGTTTATTGTAATATAATTATCTTTTGTAAGCCGACTTGGTATATTGTAAAAGACTCATATATGTATGAGATCTTATAGATCATTTTGAAGGATATGTATGGTAGAAGATAGTAGTTTAGTGGTAGCAAAGGTTTTTGGTTAAGGTATATATCTGAGCTTAAACTGGTAGTAAACCTAGCATTAGAGATGTTGTTTTGAGCAGTACATTGTATTAGATTTAATTATCCATTTTGTAGTTAGTGAGACTCTTCATTGAGCAGTGAGCTCTAGGCTGTTGGCCTCCCTACATGTGCAGCCCCCTATTGTAAGTAGTATTTATTCATTGGCCAATGAGTAAATATTGTGGGCCACAAATCCCACCAAGGTTTTTCCTACACCAGGTTTCCTCATTAAAATATCTTGTGTTATGGTGTGTTTCTATGTTGTCTCTATTATTTGTCTTTACTGCATCAATTCTTGTTTACCAGTACAATGTTTTGGGTTGCAAAGTTATAAATAAGTTTAAATATTCATTCAACTGGTTAGACACTGATTCACCCCCCCCCCAAGTGTCTTTGGAACTGTCATTGAATCTAACAATTGGTATCAGAGCCTGGTCCTCTATTTGGAAAATCCTAACAGCTTGAGGAAGATTCTGAAACTGGTACAGATGGAGAATTTAAGAAAATAGTTGGAAGGAGCTCTTGAATATTTTGATGCAGAAAATTTGAAAAATATCAAACTTGAAGATGATCTGAGGACTGCTAAGGAATTTATTAAAGGTCTTCAAGAGAACCTGGTTATAGCACAAAACAAGAGAAAGGAACTTCATGAGAAAATCCAGAATGATGATGATGAAAAGGAAACTCTTCGAGACATTGCAAATAAGTTAAGGAAAGAGAACAGTAATATGCAGAATGAAATGCAAGATATGACTATGAGGTTATGCAAGGATATTGAAGATAGGAAGAAGAATGAAGAAGACTTGACTAGGAGACTTAATGATGCAGGAAATGAAAGTTTGAGACTCAGTCATGAAATTGATATGCTAAAGACAAATTTAATTCACATGCAACATGATAAAGATGAGCTTGTGAGACAAGTTGGAATTATGGAAAATCAGTTGATCACTGCAAATGAACACAAAGACAAATTCAAGAAAAGTTCAGAAAGGCTTGATGACATGCTGAAAAGACAAAAACCAGATGGAGATACAATTGGACTTGGATTTGAAATTGGAGAAAGTTTCGGTACTCCAAATAATCAAGATCAAAACAAACCGGTAAGACAACCTAATGCTTATAAATTTAATGGGAAATGTTTCAATTGCAACAAATATGGTCATAGAGAAAAACAGTGTAGATTTAGAAATAATCAGAATACAAATTCACCCACCAGTCAATGTTCCAAATGCAATAAAGTTGGTCATAATTCAAAGAATTGCAGAATGAATGTGAAATGCTATGTTTGTGGTAGATTTGGGTATTTATCTAATAAATACAAATCACAAAACGGTAAAGGATATGGAAAGGTTATTCAGAGGAATAATGTAACTTGTTATGCATGTAACAAGATTGGACATATTGCTAAATTTTATAGAAGCGAGACTATACCGGCAAACAATAAAGAATCTAGTGTGAAGGGAAAAGAAAAGGTAAATGAAATAAAGCAATATTTTTCAAAACAATAGATTAAGAAGGAAGATCAAAAAGTTGATGAATCTATCTCTGCACTAGTAGAACAGAGTAACCCTCCATCGGTAGGAGATTCTTCATCTAACTAAGGAATAATCCTTAGGGGGTATTGCAGCAAATTAAAAATCATTCATTTTACCCTTAATTGATGGTGACAAGATACATTTCTTCTTTACCGGTGGATGTATTAAGTTTTCACTTAACCAATGAGCATTTAACGTGGTTTTAAAGAACCTTTTTGGCTATAAAGCATTGGAAAACCTTCATTTTGACTCACCAAGCATTCAAACAATCAGAGAGCGTGAAACTGAGCAAGGGCATCCTAAGGCAAAGATGCGAAGTGATTTTCATGCATTTAGAGAACTTAAGTTAAGAGGTATTTATCAAAATGGCAACCTCCTCTTCTATTCCTGAGTTTATTGCAAAACCTATCATTGTTGAAAACATCAAACGCCCTAGACCCGTGTTTAAGATTATCCCCAAGCTTGCAAAGCAGGATGATTGTGTCAAAGCTTTTTTGAAAATTCCAAAGGGTGTAGCATTTGCAGAAGACTCTAGAATCTACATACATTGCAACATAGAAAACCTAGGGATTGAGGATTTGAAGAAAATGTTTAATGAGGTTATTACTGATGAAAAAGGCGTGATTAAACTTGAACATAAGATTGTGGAAGAATTAGGTTTTGTAGAAATACTGAGAATTCCTGAATTTCCAAAGGAAGTTGTACGACTTGTATTGAGCAGAGTCCATGGAGAGTTCATGTGGTTAGAGTCAGTTTGCAAGATTACCAAGAAAGCAATTAAGGCAGTTACTGGTTTACCTTCAACTGGTAGTAGGCCTGATAAAACCAAGAAAATACCTAACAAGAGTGTGACAAGCTTAATCGGAGCCACATCTAATAGCAGGTCACTTAGAGTCAATGATGTTAAGGATATAAATGTGAGATATGTTAGTATGATACTTGGATATAAAGAAACAAATGCCAATAGACTGAATTCGGTTTCTAGCCTTTGTATTCACAGTTCATATGAGATGGTGAACAATAATGCTAAGATAGATGTTTGTGAATGGCTTAAAGATGAACTAATTGACAATTTGAAGAAGATTAAGGGAGATAAGAAAGGTACTTTTCAATTTGGGAACCTACTAGTATGCTTAATGTTATACTTTACCAAAGAGATACCCGACATAGGTTACAAAGATTTTGGTTATGACATCCCGATAGGAAAACAGATATAGGAAGCTTTCATCAGTATGGGCATTGACTGTGATAAGAACATTGCAGATTACTTCAAAACATTTAAAACTAAGATGAGAGCAAAAGAGAGATTATCGCGGAGCATAGCTGATAAATATGACAAGCAAATCTATTTTGTCATTAAGTGAGATGAGACTTGGATGGAAGCAGTAAGCCCTAGAACTATTTGGGTTATTGAGATGGGTTATGAGGTAGACCTACCTATTCTGGAAACATATGCAAAAGCCCTACTTGATGCACCTAGGGAGCCATCTGAAGGAATATTTGGTAATGCAGAAAATATTGCGAGTAATGTATCTATGCAGAAAGAAAGGAAGAAAAGAGACAAGTTTATCAGAGATGCCTCTAAGAAGGACAGTGAAATTAAGGAAAATGTCATGAATATCAGTGGTATATCACCTAGTGAGCTTAAAGGACTACAACCGGAAGCACATGTTTCACTGGTTGCAACATCTTCTGATACTGACAGTGGTGAGGCTGTTGAGTTTAAGAGAGTGGAAAGGAAAAGGAAAACCCCACTGGTACCTTCTCCTCCTCCTAAGAAAACAAGGACACTAAGGAAAAAGCAATAGGCAGTTAGGGAATAGTAGAAGAAGCTTACACCAAAGAAGAAACAGACACTAGTTACCCCTACACTAAATGATCTACTGAATGAGATTACATAGGAAGATAATCTAGTAAATGTAAATAAATGGTATAATTCTTTTAAGGATTCTAACAAACAAACTATTGAAGAAAGCATTGTTTTACATCTGGATATCTACAAGAAAGTTTTGATAGAAGTAATTGATGATTTACCCAATGATTTATACATGAGATTAGAAGCTAAAAGGCTATCTATGATGGAACTAGATAAGAAGTTGAAAGTTGAAGCACTTTTGGCTGTACATTTGGTAAACTTGAAGGAAGAGATAGATGAGGTTATATCTGAAGCAAACTCGTCAGTATTTGTCAGTGGACACCAGCAAGTAAGCTTGATGGCTGGAAGGGTTAAGGAAATTGTAGATGAGACTATAGATAAATGGGACATATTTTTTGTTGAGAAGGAAAAGCAAGAGGAAAGAAACAGACCGAAAGTGGAAAAGACATTAAAGGTATATCATAAAGATAAGGGAAAAGGTAAAGTAGGTGGTGTACCTGCTATAAAAGTAACAGATAACATCCCTCCACCAGCTCAGGACACCCCTTCATTAACTTCAACATCACCGGTACATACAGCTAATCCACCAGATATGGCTACTGAAGGTATAACTCATGATGATACTAACCTAGAGTCTGAGACACTTTTTACAATGAATGTAGATACTCAAGATATAAACATTGTTGTGGACAAAGAAACTGCAAAGGTTAAGGCAAATGATGTCAAAGACAGCAAGATCTCTAAGATACCAGCATAAACTATTGATTCTTAGAACATTGAGCAACTGGTAACTGGTAAACCTATAGAGGATAAGACAAGTAACACAGGGCAACTGAAATCAGAGAAACTGGTAGCTGTACAGATTGAGAAACAATCTGAGGCAGAGGTTCATGTTGAGTCTGGGAAATCGGCAATTGCAGAGTTACTTAATCAAACTGAGAAACCATCAATGGCAGAGACACATACATAGACACATCCACCGGAAGAAAATGTAAGTAAAGTGGAAGCATCTGATGGAAATAAAGAGGATATAGTGAAGGTAACTAGACAAACATCTGTTGAGAAAAAACCCATAGCAAAACCAAGCACATCTACAAGTGAATTTAGACCTACTAACATAACAGAGGTTCTATTGGATTCTATCAAGAGGATAGCAGATTGTAATGCCTTAGCATTTAAGGCAATTGATAACACATTACCTATCCTGAAGATGATTACACCTAATTGTTAGATAGAGCACATTAATGATTGTTTAGGTAAATTGGACACATTGTCCAAATTCATTGCTGATAATGTCATAACTCTGGAAAAGGTGAATGAGGATACCATTAAGGAGAGAGTTAACAAAGAGAAAAATACATTCTTTGAGAACACTATAAAGAAATGTACCGATCACTAAGACACACTTTTACCGGTACTTAATTCTACAATTTTGGAGTATAAGGATCTATATAGAGAAGCATGTAAACCTCACTGTTTGATAGAGCATATTGATGAGGAGATTAAGAAGACACAAAAAGAAATTGATGACATTGCGGATAATACGATAGGTTCATCTAAACTTATCTCATTTTTTGAGCAAGAAGTGGCTGTTTTTTAGGAGAAGTTGGAGAAACTTGAGAAAGAAAAGGCAAGAATAAGGTCCAAATCCCGGGAACTAAAGAATAAACTTGGTCCAAGGTTAGATAGTCTGATTACTCAGAGAGCTGAAATGACTAAGGCAACAATTACTGGAGAAGGATCATCAGAGTAGAAAATGCACTATCTCACTGGTATGATCCAGTAGACTGAGGCAACTCTAACTGACAGCAACAAGTTTATGCAGAGTTTGAATCTAGTTTTGGCAGCCATTTTTTCATATAGTAACCAACCGGTTATAGACCTTGAGGTAGCATTTTTTTGTACTCTTTTGATTATTTATGACATCCTTTGTCATTGATGTCAAAGGGGGAGTATTAGAGAGAAAAATGCATGTACAGAGGAGATCACTTGCTTAGGGGGAGCACATCTTTTTGGATTTCAGTTTTGGGATAACAATTTTGATTTTTCTCATGAGTGTTGCCATCAATTCCAAAGGGGGAGATTGTTGGCATTCTACACTCATATGAGAATAGTTGATGTTGTCATTGATGGCAACTAACTATCAAACCAACTGGCAAACCAACTAGCAATAGGTTTCTACATGCACCGACAGACACTGGCACCAGCAGGCACTTACATCGACATTTAGATTACATCAGCAACAAATCATACCGGCACTTAGGCTGACATGGGATGAAATTTTGTTTATTGTAATATAATTATCTTTTGTAATCTGACTTGGTATATTGTAAAAGACTCATATATGTATGAGATCTTATAGATCATTTTGAAGGATATGTATGGTAGAAGATAGTTGTTTAGTGGCAGCAAAGGTTTTTGGTTAAGGTATCTATCTGAGCTTAAACCAGTACTGAAACTAGCATTAGAGATGTTGTTTTGAGAAGTACATTGTATTGGATTTAATTATCCATTATGTAGTCAGTGAGACTCTTCATTGAGTAGTGAACTCTAGGCTGTTGGCCTCCCTGCATGCGCAAGCCCCTATTGTAAGTAGTATTTATTCATTGGCCAATGAGTAATTATTGTGGGTCACAATTCCCACCGAGGTTTTTCCCACACTGGGTTTCCTCATTAAAATATCTTGTGTTATGGTGTGTTTCTATGTTGTCTCTATTATTTGTGTTTACTGCATTAATTCTTGTTTACTGGTACATTGTTTTGGGTTACAAAGTTATAAATAAGTTTAAATATTCATTCAACCGGTTAGACATTGATTCACCCCCCCCCCCCTCTCAGTGTCTTTGGGACTATCATTGAATCTAACACTTTGTACTCATTTACAGTCACAAGTTCATCCCTAAGAATGACAATCTACATTTCAATTTCTTCCCCATGGTGTTTGGATTCTTGCAGGTCAAGCTTTAGTTGGCCAATCAAACAATCAAGTCTGCAACATTCATCAGTTCTTTCTTGCAAGGATTGATTGATATTCTCTTCATTCATCTTCTTTCCTTCAATTTCCTTAGTCAACCCCATCACTATAAATTCCATCTCATATTATAGGACTGCATTGTGTTTTTTAAGCTTCTCACATTCTTCTATCTTCTCCTTCAGGGCTTGACTCAGGTGGCTATCTTCCATGCTTTTTCTTTCTTTAGCTTTTCACAAAGTTCCTTTCTCTTTTCCTTCAATTTTTTTAGTTGCTCTTTCAATGACTAAATGAAATTCTTTGCATCCTTAAGACTCCCTTGTGATTCCTGGACTTTAGCTTTGGACTAATCAAGATCTTCTAGTGCAACTATGAGTTGTTGTTGAAGACCATTAGAATCCATTGAATCACATTCCCAAATCTACCTCAAGTTGTTAAACTTCCTCTGAGGAACCATGCTCTAATACCAATTTTTGGAATCAAGGAACACTGAGAGGGGGGCAAATCAATGTTCTACATATTTTGATATTATATATCTATTCCTTTAAAGATTTAATGCATTTAATTGAAACAAAGATGTAAGAACATAAAATGAACAAACACAACAAAATAACACAAGGATTTATTGTTGGTATTACGGATGACTTCGTCATGTGTTGCATTGGTTTTGTCATTGATGTCAACACTTATCATCTTGGAGGTCTACATTTTTTATTTGTCACTATGTTTATATTGGTTTATTGTTGAACCAACACATTGTATGATTAGTGGCCTATGCAGAGTCACCGGTATATGCTTCACCGACAGTGATGATAACTTGTTATCATCTGGAGATTAATTGGTTATGTCAAAGACATGGATTGGATGTTTGGATCTGGTGTTTTTCTTATTGGTCTAATCAAATTGATAGATTTGCCTTTATCAACAAATAGGTCTAGGTTATGGACTAGTACATGATATCTATTTCAGATCAGCAAGACACATCTTGGAAATGGTTTCTTGATTGGATAATGTGGTAAATGTATTGAGCCGACATATTGTATCGCATCAAGACTTATTTGTAATTATTTTAAATGTAATATCTTTAGCGAGTCAACCTTAACATTTGGTCTTAGGTTTTGCATATATGATTGTAAGATCTTATTGAAGATCAATAACTATCAGTATGTGCAAATATTGAAGAGCTAAAATAAGCAGATCCTTGTGTGAATCATGGAGACATTATCTGAAGTTTGAAGGAAAGGTTATGAAGGTTTTTGACACTCATGTTCAAAGCTTAAACCAATACTGAATCTAGCATTGCAAATGCTATTCTGAAGCAGTACATTGTTATTGGATTTAACCATCCAACTATAGTCAGTGTGACTCCTATTTTGTGATTGAGCAGTGAGCTTTAAGCAGTTGGCCTTTTTGCATGTGCAGACCCTATATGTATACACTTACTATGTGCAGTAGTATCATTTGATTGTGGGTAAGGTTTCCACCATGGTTTTTCCCCTTATAGGGTTTCCACGTCAAAATGTTTTTGTAATGTGTTGTGGATACTATTTCTCTTTTTGTTTCATGAATTAAGTTATACTAGTACTGCTATAGCTGTTAAACTATTTTACTGGCATTAAAGTTTGTTTTATCGACACTAAGTTTCAAGTTGGATTAATTGGTTTTGACTTGTCATTTATTGACAACTGGTTGACAACTGATTCACCCCCTCCCCTCTCAATTGTCCTTCCCAGTTCCAAACAATTGATATCAGAGCAGAGACCTATTTTTGCAGAAGCCTAACAACTTGAGGAGATCCTATGGCAACAAATATTTTCAGGAAGGATAGTCTGAAACTTGATGGAACTAACTATGGTATATGGAAGATCAGAATGGAAACACATCTAAACTGCATTAGAAGAGATATATGGGATGTCACTAAGAATGGCTATGTTGGTCCTAATCTGAATCAACCTCATCCACTGACATTGGCTAAGGACTTGGAGAATGATTGAAAACCAAGAGAAGAACTTCTAAGCACATTATCAGATCAGCAAATCATGGGATTATCAGATCAATCTACTGCTAAAGTTATTTGGGATAAACTAGAAACATTGAATGAAGGAGATACCACTGTCAAGATTGCAAAATTGGAATGTTACCGGGTCAGGTATGAAAATTTAAAAATGGAAGAAGATGAAAGAATTTCTGCATTTATGGAAAGAGTTAATGAAATTGTTTTAGGAATACAATGTTGTGGAGGATACTTAAGTTAAGATGAAATTATGTCTAAAGTTTTAAGAGAATTTCCACCAGCTTATAAAATGAAAGTGACTGCTATTAATGAGTTGAGAACAATGCCTAACACATCAGTTTCTAGAGATACTTTGGTTGGAAAACTTTCTACATTTGAACTTGAAGAGTCTGGTCATGTTGCTACAGTCAAAACTGATATAGCTTTCAAAGAATCATCATCATTAGCATTATCATCATCATCTAAAAAAACTGATTGGAAAACACTTTATGCAAAAGAACTTGAAGAACTTGAAGCATTATTTGCAAGAAAGATGCCTAAAGGTCCAACAACAAGTAAGTATGAAGGTAAAGCACCTTTCAAATGTTTTAATTGCAATAAATTTGGTCATATGGCTTCTAGGTGTCCTGATAGACATGCACGACTAAGGGAGGAAACAAATAGAACATATAAACCTAACCCTGAATATCAAAGATACAGATTTAAGAAAAACAGAGATAAGTCATGTTAGTATGCAGATGAAGGTGTTACAGATGACTCAGATGAAGAGCCAACAGATAATGGATGGGCTTTTGTTGCAATAAAAGAAGATCAAGTGACACCTATTGTCAAACCGGTAGAGTAGGCACTGTCAACAAAAAAAGAAGAAAAGGATGAATGGATTATAGATAGTGGATGCTCGCATCATATGACTGGTGAAAAAAGCAAATTCTTATCATTTCAGGAAATTCATTGAGGTCTGGTAAGATTTGGAGATGATAAAGCTTGTTTAATGAAAGGAAGAGGCACTATATCTTTGGATGGTAAGCACAATACTAACAATGTTTATTATGTATAAGGTTTAAAGCATAATCTTTTGAGTGTAAGTCAGTCAGTGGAAAAAGGATTTCAGTTACAATTTAATAATGAAAAATGAAAAATCATAAACAGAACTGGATTGGAGATTGCAACCAATAATCAGACTAAAGGTAATATCTTTCATTTGAATACCAGTGATAAGACATGTTTGATTGCTCACATTGATGAAAGTTGGTTATGGCATAAGAAACACTTTCATGTGAAATTTGATTGCATTGTAAAGACTAGTTCAACTAAGGCAGTAAGGGATATACCTAAGATTGTAAAACCTGATAATCTGATATGTAAGGAATGTCAAATGGGAAAGCAAGTTAGAACTACATTTAAGAGCATTTCTAAGAAATCCAATAAATTCTTGATTTAATTCATACTGATTTATGTGGTCCAGTAAGAACAAGAAGTCTTTAGAGTGATAGATACTTTATGCTAATAATTGATGATTATTCTAGAATGTGTTGGGTTACCTTTCTCAAGGAGAAATGAGAAGCTTTTGGAAGATTCAAGATATACAAGGAAATGGTAGAGAATGAAACTGGCAAGAAAATCAAATGCTTGAGATCAGATCAACGAGGAGAATTCACATCTAGAGAATTTAATGCATTATGTGAAGTGAATGGAATCAAAAGATAACTATCAACACCCTAGACACCTTAGCAAAATGGAGTTGTGGAAAGGAATAACAAAAATATTCTAGATGCAGCAAGAACCATGATGATGGAAGCAAATCTACCTCATGTGTACTGGAGAGAAGCAGTGAATACAACGGTTTATACTTTCAATAGAGTTCACATCAAAAGTGAAACCGGTAAGACCCCTTATGAACTATGGTTTGGTCATACTCCTACTCTTAAGTACTTCAAAATATTTGGAAGTAAATGTTATATTAGGAGAGATGAGTATATTGGAAAATTTGATCCTAGAAGTGATGAAGCAATATTTCTTGGTTATTCCTCTAGAAGTAAGGCATATAGATGTTATAATAAAAATTTGTAGAAAATCATTGAGAGTACTAATGTGAAGATAGATGAACCTTTTAGAGGAGATTCAAGATCTGTAGAACTAACAGTTGAAATGATCATAAATGAACTAGCATAGATTGTACCGGTATAGAGTGAAGATCCAGTTACACTCGCATCATCAGAAAACTCAACTGTGACTGAAGAGCAGTAGCATGTGAATGTAAATCAGAATAAACCCAAGTATGTAAGATTGAATCATTCAAAGAATCAGATAATTGGAAATAAGAATCAAGGTGTTATGACTAGAGGAAGATTGTCAAATGAAGAGTTATGTTTAATTTCTAAAGTTGAACCAGCATCAATTGTTGAAGCATTGCAAGATAAACATTGGATAAAAGCAATGGAAGAAGAATTAGAACAGATTGAAAAGAATAATACTTCCAGGACATTAGTTCCCCAGCCTAAAGAAAAAAATGTAATTGCAACTAAATGGGTATATAGAAATAAACTTAATGAGGATGGTGAAGTAATCATAAATAAAGAAAGATTAGTTTGTAAAGGTTATTCACACAAAGAAGGAATTGACTATAATGAAACCTTTGCACCGGTAGCTAGAATTGAGGCAGTTAGACTATTTCTTGCATTTGCAGCTCATAAGAACTATAAAGTTTATTAGATAGATGTAAAATGTGCATTTTTGAATGGATATCTTGAAGAGGAAGTTTACATTGAACAACCTAATGGATTTTCATTGACAAATGACAAGGATATGGTTTGCAAGTTAAGGAAAGCTTTATATGGATTAAAGCAAGCTCCCAGAGCTTGGTATGCTAGATTGGATAAATATCTTTTAAAGCTTGGATACACAAAAGGTAATGCTGACAACAATTTGTATTACAAAGTTACGAATGATGACATTTTGGTTATTGAAGTATTTGTGGATGATATCATTTTTTGAGGTGAATAATAGTTATGTAAAGACTTTGCTAACAAGATGCAGGAAGAATTTGAAATGTCTATGATTGGAAAGATAAAAAAATTTCTAGGTTTGCAGATTTCACAAACAGATAAAGGTATATCCATATGTCAAACAAAATACATGAAGGAACTCTTGAAGAAATTTGGTATGAAAAATTCCAAACCGGTAAGAACTCCTATGACTACAATTGATGAATTGACATTAAAGGATGATTCAACTCCTATTAATCCGACAAGGTAAAAACCTATGATTGAAGGATTATTGTATTTGACACATACTAGACCTGATATAATGAATGCAGTGTGTATTGTTTCAAGATTTAAAAGCAATCCTAAAGAAAATCATGAATCAATAGTTAAAAGGATTTTCTGGTACCTACAAGGCACAACAAATCTTGGTTTATGGTATCCTAAGGATGGAAATTTTGATTTATGTGCATACACAGATGCAAATTGGGCAGGAGATGTAGATGACAAAAAGAGTACCATTGGCAGTGCATTCTTTCTTGGCAAAAGACTGATTTCATGGATAAGCAAGAAATAGACTTGTACATCATTATCTATAACTAAATCAAAATATGTTGTAGCAGCAACTAATTGTACTTGGGTATTATGGATCAAGCAAATGTTGAAGGATATAAAGGCAAAATGCAAAGAACCAATAATTTTTTAATGTGATAATTCAACAGCAATTGATATATCAAATAATCTGGTATTTCACTCTAAAACAAAGCATGTTTATATTAAGTACATTTTTTTGAAAGAGAATGTTGAAGCAAATGAAGTGAGATTGGTTTATGTGAATACTAAAGAGAAAATTGTAGATATCTTTACAAAGCCTTTGCCTAAGGAAACATTTGAATATCTCAGAGAGAAGCTTGGGGTAATTTCCCCATTGACAGAAACTTGAATGATGAAGATTGGCATCAAACCGGTAGGAACTAACAAAAATATCTTTTTTTGGCTTTGATGAAGGAGACCTACTTCTCAGGGGGAGTAGTTGGTTGTATGTTAAGATCTTTGACTCTTAACTGCTTTGGCATTCGATGTGAAACGGGGAGAGATATCTATGGAAAAAACTTGTACTAACCTTTTACTTTGGGGAGAGATATATTTTTGGTTATATGGTTTATGTTTTGGCACAGAACTTTGTATTGATCTATTTTAGGAGATTGTTGGTTTATTGGATTTTGGCATTCTATTTTTGGCACTTAGATATTTTTCTATCTAGTGTTGCCATCAATGACAAAGGGGGAGATTGTTTGTATTATGGATGACTTCTTCATGTGTTGCATTGGTTTTGTCATTGATGTCAACACTTATCTTCTTGGAGGTCTACATTGTTGATTTGGCACTATGGTTATATTGGCTTATTGTTGAACCAACACATTGTATGATTAGTGGATTATGCACAGTCACCGGTATATACTTCACCGACAGGATATATGGTTCACTGACAGTGATGATAACTTGTTATCATTTGGAGATCATTTGGTTATGTCGAAGACATGGATTGGATGTTTGGATCTAGTGTTTTGCTTATTGGTCTAATCGGCTTGATAGATTTGCCTTTATCAGTAGATAGGTCTAGGTTATGGACTGGTACATGATATCTATTCCTGATCAGCACGACACGTCTTGGAAATGGTTTCTTGATTGGATAATGTGGTAAATGTATTGAGCCAACATATTTTATCGTATCAAGACTTATTTGCAAGTAATTTAATTGTAATATCTTTAGTGAGCCGACCTTAACATTTGGTCTTAGGTTTTGTATATATGATTGTAAGATCTTATTGAAGATCGATAATTATGAGTATGTGCGAATATTGAAGAGCGGAAATATGCAGATCCTTGTGTGAATCATGCAGACATTATCTAGAGGGTTGAAGGAAAGGTTATGAACGTGTTTGACACTCATGGTCAGAGCTGAAACCTGTACTAAATCCAACATTGTAGATGTTATTCTAAAGTAGTACATTGTTATTGGATTTAACCATCCAACTGTAGTCAGTGTGACTCCTATTTTGTGATTAAGCAATGAGCTCTAGGCGGTTGGCCTTTCTGCATATGCAGACCTCATTTGTATACACTTACTATCTGCAGTAGTATCATCTGATTGTGGGTAAGGTTTCCCACTATTATTTCTCCCCTTATAGGGTTTTCACATCAAAATATATGTGTCATGTGTTCTAGATGTTATTTCTCTTTCTGTTTCATGCATTAAATTATACTGGTACTGCCATAACTGTTAAATTGTTTTACCAACATTAAAGTTTATTTTACTGACACTAAGTTTCAAGTTGGATTAATTGGTTTTGATTTGTAACTTATTGACAACTGATTCACCCCCCTCTCTCAGTTGTCCTTCCCGATTCCTAACATTTTATGCATGGAAAACCTATTAGGGGAAAAACCATGGTGGGGATGAACCCACAATAGGAGTATACTCAAATAAAGGATTTACAATGGGAATGCACATGCATTTAGGCATACTTACTCGAGCTCACTGCTCAAAAGGAGGATCACTGCATACAAAATCATTAACAAAAAGTAACTAAAATATCTAAACTAAAGAACAACATCTACAAATGTTAAAGTACAGTTCTAGTTAAGCACAATACACTGATTTTTTACACTTCATCTCTCACTACTCTGTTACACTATTTTGCTATAAATTCAGACCATAGATCTCTATCTTGTGCACATGAAACTGTGCATGATCTATCACCAAAACCTTTTTCATACTTAAAATGATCAATTACATTGATTATATATATCCGCAACATGAAATCATATCCATCGCTAGTCGGCTCATGAAGACTTAGAATATTATTGAAACGTGTATGAACAGTCGGCTAAATTAGAGCACAAATACTAATGGAGACCACAATAATTTATCACACATTACCAAAACTATTGGCTAACCCTCTTGGATCACAAACACAATCACCAAAATCACTCCATCAAATCTGGACAACGATCAACTACACAAGTCATCTTGTTCTACATTGACAAACTGGAACCTTGTACTCAGAAGCTTCTAACTTGTAAATAAATTATCATCAGAGACCAAAACTCTAGAATAAGATGTTCTAGGAATATATCTAACTTCCTTTAGATCTGCAACATAAAATGGTAACCTGAAAAGAAATACAGACCAAAATACTGAGCATTGTTAAATGCTTTGTTCTAGGCTTGTCGGACTTAAGAAAATCACCAATCAGACTTCGGATATGAGAAAATGAAGTAATGTGGATGGGATCACGGAATTGGGTTGCCATTAATGACAACGCTTGATAACTTGTGTAGTGTCTCTTTCCAACAAAAAACAAGTGTACATACTCAGCACATTTAATGAAGCAAAAACCGGACCAAAACATATGCCAAAGCAAACAACCAGACCACACGAAAACTATGTAACCTAGACCGGACTACATCAATGAAAACATGCTAACACTACTATTACAACTAAGTGAAGAAAGATATTATTTTCCAAGCACAAGCTTCTTCAAATGGTTAATACTAGAAAGAAACATAAATCTATGTTCCAAGAAATGTTAAAAAGGAATTGTTCAAATGATCTACAAAAGGTAATCAAGCCACTAGTAGAGTTGGGCGTGAAAATATAAAATTCAATTATGAAGTTACAAATCTACTCATATAATGGTACATTTGAATTAAATTCATATTTTAAAAAATTTCAATAATCTTGAAGTCTGTATGAGGAATGAATAGAAGCAAATCCAAGAAACTTAGGAAAATTGCAAAATATTCTCTCCTCCACAATTTTTGTCTTTCATTTTTTTATTTTTAATCAGAGGTACTATAAAACCAATGAATAATGACTTGTCTTCTGTGCCCATTTCACCCTCAAGAGAAAAGGCCTTAGAAAGACACCATAACTATAATGCCTTTTCATTATATTTTGAAAGCATATAATTCATGTCATATACTAAAAATATTTAGTTTATTGTAAGAAAATAAAGGCACCAAAAGTATTGGTGGTATTGATTAGATTTTATTTAACAACATGCAAATTTTTGTAGTCTAACAAGTTTTGTGAAAGACTTTCGAGAAATGAAATTATTGATTGATGATTCATAAGAATCTATAGAGAAATAGAAGCATTTTATTAAGAAGTTGTGGTGTAAATTTTGGTTATGGAGATATCCACTCAACACCAAGTAATTCTAATGAAATGAAAAAAAGAGACCAATATGAGAGAATAAACTATATTATATTAGAGGAAGTAATACAATAGAATAGATGGTGTTGCAAAGTATAATGAGAACCCTTTGATATATAGGGAAACATGAAACATAAGACAACATAAGTTTATGACATGTATCTTAATGTTTTGACATGAGACATAAAATAAAAATGGTCTAAAAAATCCTTAAGTAAACTTGAGTGATTAGGTTTGAAAAGGAAGCAAGAGTGAAATTAGTAAGGAAAATATTCTTGTTCATACCAACACCCCCTTAGGTACAACATAGAGAGAATGAGAAACCATTATGTTATCACTGTTTAGAAAATTGGGTATTCTTGTCCCATAATCGGCTAATAATCTGCAAAAATGTGTTTGGCATGGCCTTGTTGCCTCTATGTTCCTTGGGTCAAAGAGGGTTTAAGGTTTTTGAAAAGTTTTAACCCTTCCTATGTTTTAAAACCCTTGTGTTCTTTTTCCACTTAAGTGGAAGGGTCGCTCCGTCATGAAAGTGTCCCCCCTTCAGGTTTTCCCTAGGTGGTCCTTTAAATATTTACAATTTTTATGCCTTTGCCTATGTATTGTTTTAATCTTTGTTGGTCTTCTTAACGATCGTGCAAGGCAAGGTTCATCCTGCGGTGTGCATTGGTTCACTAGGAGAAGATGCCCATGGTTTACCGTATGTGAAGCAGCGAAAAGGGTAAGCGGGCTCGACCAGAGGATTGTTAGTCAGGTTAAAAGAATGCATCTTGTATTGGATCCAATGGCTCACGTTGCTTCGCTAGCCCAAGATGCTTGTGACTTACCCTCTGCGAAATAGCGAAAGAGTTGGCGAGTCTTAGAGGCAAGCGGTTCCTTTGGTTAAAGGATGATCAGTTCAGAAAAGATCAATGGTTGGCATTGATTCGCAACCAAAAAGTGTATGTGTGTTACCTTTCGTGAAGTAGCAAAAAGGTGGAGGGCTCAGGCAAGGTATTCACGACAAGGGTAACAAACGAGCAGGTTTCTAAGATCCTACAGTTGTTGTTACTTCGCGAAGAAGAGTTGCCTAAGATTTAAAGTCTATGAAGTAGCGAAAAGGTCGGTGGGCCCAAAGAACAAGCAAGTCGGAGTTTTAAAGACCAATTAAGTAGGAGTTGATTAGACAGCTCGCATGGATTCGCAGCCCCAAATCAAACAAAAGTTACTATTCATGAAATAGCGAAATGATGTGGCAATCACATGGTGGATGACATGGCAAGACAGATGGGTTGCTCCGTGGAGACAAATGGTGACTTGTCAGATGCACATGGCTCCAAAGGATAGTTGAGGGCCCACTGTGATTTAGTCAAAGGTTGTGTTAAAGAAGGGTAAAGTGAAACACGTGGTGGCCTTAGAATGGAGCTCAATGGAGTTATCTAAGTGAATAGCCGATTGACACATGACATTCATTCACTGGTGATGAAACAAAGCAAGTGGTCTCTGGGTTGAGGGCCCACTTTAAAGATCTAAGCACGTTAAATGGTGTACATCTCGAGGTGGATCCAATGGTTGTAATTGTTTTGCAGCCCGAAGATGCATGCAGTTTAGCCTTCGCAAAGTGGCAAAAACCGTTACCAGTCATGGTTGTGCGTAGTTAGTTAAGAAGACTGACGATCGATGTCGGAAGTAAAGATTGAGCAAGTGGATAATGATCTGACGGCCGACATTTTTTCGTGTGGTCAAAGTGCGCAGTGTTTACCCTTCGCGAAGTAGCGAAAGGAAGGTGGGACCCATTACTAATGCAGAGTGACCGGGGAAAGTAAAGGCAGTGCAAGTTTCTAAGATCCAACAATTGTCATTGCTTCGCAAAAGAAAAGTGTGGGCGTTTTAAACTCTACGAAATGGCGAAACAACGAAACAGGGAAATACTCATAAGGTTTGTGATCCATTGGAGCCCGTTTTTTAATTCAATTTGCGAATTCAATTCAGAGGTGATGTTTGAAGCATGCGAGATTAATGCCTCAATTCAATGCCAAGTTGCTGAGTTAAGGTCCACATCAATTGAGTATTGGCACCATTTCGACAAGTTTGTTGTAGAGGAGCTGATGCAGAGCAATTTTCTTCAGGCGGGTAATGAGTTTTTGTGTTTTTTCTTGCTAATTGCAGTTTGAAAATCGATGTTACTATGTGAATTGCTTCGTTAGAGTTTTGTTTAACTCTGAATTGGTATAATTGTATTAATGGGATGGCGCCAAGAAGGGATTTCACAGGGAAAGTAAATTACCAAGATAAGAACATATGTGATGATTTCCTAGAACAACTAACCATGTCTACTAATGCTGCGGCCAAAGCTAAAGAATTGGTACCAAAAAACCCTCATTTAAGAATAGGGGACGGTCTATATGATAAAGGCAATTGGTTAAGGGATCCACAGATAGGGATGTCAAGTTTAGGACTTTTCAAGGTAGTTTTTGGTCAAAGACATTCCCTTGCCCCATTAAATAGTATATGGGAGTTGGATGTGGGAAAGCTTATAGTCCCCGACATCTTCATGGATGTAGATTTGTTGACCCTGATTGCACAAAATTATGACCCTATAGCCAAATGTATCAGGAATATAAAGGGAGCAACCTTAATTGAGATTAATGATGATGAGTTCAGGAAGGTTTTCAAGCTCAGTGAAGTGTCCAATTAGTTAGAGCCTATCAACTTTGAGGCACTTGCACAAGTCTACAATGTGCAAAGGGATCACCTTAGGAGTGGCCCACTAAAAGAGTTTTTTGTCAAGATAGGAGGGTTAACTATTGTAGGCCCCAGTACCATGGAACCTTTCTCATTGAATATGTTTATTCTAAGGGATAAGGGCATGTATTGGGCACTTTGTCAAATTTTTGGAGAAGATGCTGAGAGAAACATGCCAACCCATTATATGTTGATGATAGCACAGATTCTGAACCCCTCTCTAGCAGTGACATTTTATTATGCACCTTACCTCATTGATGCAATTCATGCAGGGCTTGTAGGGATAAAAAATGGTAAGATGGATAAACCTTTTGGATGGTATTCTCTTCTAATCCACATGTTCTTGTTCAAAGGAGTTGATTATTTTGCTAAAGAAATGGATTTAGTTAGAGAAAAGGATGGTGAAGAGATGCCAGTGCAATTATGGAGTACCATTATGTCCTGGGATAGACAAGACACCAATTACCTAAAGTTTGATAGGTGCTTTGCATCTAAAATTAGGATTCTCTTGTGCGCAGAAAACCCTAGGATCCCAAAGGCTCTTTTGGAGTTCCTCAGGCCTAAGGAGTTTGCTGAAGGTATTAAAATTGTTCATAATTGGGGTGATTTGTATTTGTACCTTGTTTCCATAGTTTTTCAGAGTTTATGGTTTTAGAGGCACTCCATATTTATTGCCTTATCAAGTCCCATTGAAGATAGGGATTGCAAAAGTCTTAAGGCAGATTGGAGGTGTGCAAGAGGCAGAACTGACAAATAGGGGTAAAGGGACTACTTTCCCAACTATTACCATGGCCCATCATTTTGTGATCACCAAAGGTGGCTGGAAGTAGTTTGAAGAATTCTTTAAACCATATAGGTTGTCTACTATGGTTTCAAGATTTGTAGACCCAGAAGATTTTTTCAATGGCATGTTTAGAAAGAGAGAAGTATGTAAAGGTAGGCCACACCAATTTCATTTCCCTGAAGATCTGATTAGGAATGAATTTAATTTGGATGAGCAAGAATTGAGGAAGGAGAAGTGGGCATCATACAAAAGGGCTCTTGACTTCATTCATCAATTTGATAGTAGTTATGACCCTCTTTCTAGTTTTAATCCCTTTGAGGAAAAAATAAAATTCTTAATTCTTTATTTTGAAGACCTCATGCAAACTTTGAAAGAAAAGAGGGAGGCTATAATTAGAAATAATCCTGACATGGTTAGACTAGTTCTGTCTAAGCCTGCCTTTGCTAAGGCCATCCCACTAGGTGATTATGTAATGCACAGGAAATCAAAATACAATGTGATGATACCAGTGACTGGTGAGCCTTCTACTTCAAGAGGGAAAAGATCAATTGAAGATTTCATTGACATCCAAGACTCCCCTAAAAGGAAAAGAGTGGGGAAGGAAGTGCAAACCAATGAGCCTCTGTATAGTCCATCGCAATCCCCTATCCACATAGGATATGAGCAGGCAGTGGCCGAACAATTGTTACAGTTAGGGAGTCTTGGGGAGATTGCCTAAACATATGGGGAAACACAAGAGGGGATGCCAGAAGAGACACCTAGTGCTGAGATGAACTTGACTGAAGGTGAGTTCAAAGGTAAAGAGTTAGACCTAACTGTCAAGCAAGCCAATGAGGAGTTCTTGGCTGATAGTAACTTTGTTACAACAAGGACCTTCATCCAATTTGTATGGGAACAAAACATTGAACAGTTTAAGGCAAGATGTGAAAAATGGAAGAATGAGCAGCCTCACAAAGATGTAACCCTGGTGGAGGAAGAGGTAAAACAAGAAATGATTGAGTAATTCAAGGCCATTACTCCTGAAAAGGGAAGAGAGATGGTATCAAAGGCTGGTGTTTTAATCCTCCCTAAGTGGGATATAGCTAATGCTTTGGTACTTGAAGCGGTCAGGAAAGAAACCAAGCCTATGGAAGGAGTGACATTCAACAAAGATAATGCTTCTTTAGTCATATGGTCATTGAAAAGGGATGAAAATAGAAGAAGGAAAGATGCCTCAAATTTTAGTTTCTTAGGAGGTATGATTGTGAAAAGGGTCCAAGATACAGGGGTGGTAGAAGTTGCTAGCACAGTTTTAGAAAATGCAATATTTAATGTAGCAGTGGCAGAAAAGGAGGCAAAGGAAAAAGCTAGTCTACAATTAAAATTGGAAACAATCTTGAAGGCTTATAATGAGGTGAAAGAAGGAATAGCTAATTGAGATAGCATCATTGCTAGAATTTAGAGTCAAATGGCAGGACAACACCATCAAGGTGAGTCTTCTACTCTAATGATAGCTTCTTCTCCAGCAAGACCTCCACCTACAAGTCTTATCATAGAATATCCCCCTTCTCCTATGCCTTCTGGTTTCCAACCAGCTGAAACTATTCAACATGAGTTGGAAAAGTTGAAATAGGATCAGGTCCTGTTAGCAAGTAAATATGAGGAAAAGGTAAAGGCTACAATTTTGAAATTTGTTGATTCAGTTAGGGCCTCTGTCGTGCATATTTCTATGAAGAGGATTTTGAATATTTTGACTAAATTAAGAGAAGATGAGACCACTCTGGAATCGATTCTGAATAAGTGGATGCCTAGGGGAAAGGAGTTAGAGCTTATGTGTTCATCTCATGCAGATGCAGAGGCAAATGATGGTCTCAGATCCACTTGTGAATTCATAAAAGAAATGAATATACTCTCAGAAGAAAGGGCAGGTGTGAAGAGAAAAGCCCAATTATATAGGAAAGAATATTTTGATCACAAGTATGAGTTGTTTCCAGGGGGTTTTGTTGGTCTGACTCAGTTAAAAGAGGAGAAAGCATGGCTGGAAGAGTTGGACCACAACTTGTCCAAAAGGGTAAATGAAATCATCAATACTGATGACACGTCCTTATTTGTCAAAACAATTAAGGAGATTGAAAAGGTAAAGTCACATTATGGTTTCATAGAAATAGAGATTGGGCAGTTGGGAGTCACTTGGAAAAGGCTAGAAGGAATGAAGAAGAAGATTGTTAGCTTTTCTTGGCCAAATGATGACGTGTTCTAGGAATGGAAGGACAAATATGTTGGATGACAAGAAGAAGTTCCAGAACAGTTAGAAGATGTTGCAGTAGGACAACAAGCTGAAGAGGTTGTTGATAGTGAAAAGGACTTATAACTATTTTTTGGAGAAGATTGAAGTTTGTAACAAATTTTTCTTAGGAATGTCTGAAGCTTGTATGCATCCATGATATTATAAATGGATACCAGGACTAATAAAAAAAGGATCACAAGAACTTTTGTAAAGAAACTCTGCAGAAATATATCTAGGTTTTTCTAGTTATCAGAGAATATTTTGAATCATGTAAGATTAAATTTTCAAAAATGAATATAAAGATGCAGATCAACACTTTTTAGGCTTAAATTTTTATTGTCTTCTGGTGTGCACTCGTTAATTTACTGGCTTCATTTGAATAATCTAGGGTTATTTGATTGAGCATGGATTGTAAGGAAGTCATATGGATATGTTTCTAGCTTTTCTTTTCAAGGGAGAGGAATTAAATATGCTTGAAATATCTCTATCAGTAAATCAATCATTTTTTTACTTTGAATTTGATGAACGGTTTTAGTTGTTTAGAGGATAAAAATCATATATATGTCAGGCATGTGTGGGGTTAGCTAAGGCCGAGGTGGTGAAATGTATGGGATTATTCAGTTTTGGAATTCTAACTTGATTTGAGTGACTCTGTAGCCTGAAATAAGGCACTGGTATTTAGTTGTGGGATTATTTTTACCTTTCTTGAAGATCAATACTGAAAATGGACACAAGTTTTCTTTTAATGTTTCAGTTTCATTGAGGTGATGAAATCCATGGGTTTTTTGACACTGGTTTACTGTGGATCTCAATTTTAAAAGTGTGAAAATATTCACAGAAGGTATACCCACCTGAACTATAGATAAGTTCAAAGTGTAGAAGGTTCCAAAACCTTGTTATATGTTATTTTTGAATTCTATTTCTCTGATCTCTTCATATGCAAACAGAGTTACTTGATTTTTACCAGAAGGATAGAAGGGAAATCAAAATTTGAGAACAACACATTCAAAGATGTAAATGTGATCTTAACAACAAGTCATGATGAGGTAGGTCCATTTACAAAATAATCTCTCACAAATAGAGAAAAGCAAATCATTTGTAGGAAAGAACTCCTCTAAAAAAAGAAAGAAAAACATGAATGATATTCTCTATGTATTAAAAAAGGGTAAAACTCCATATGAGTAAAAATTACCCCCATAAGAGAGAATGAAGGGAGAACATCAAGTGAACCCCATGAATAAATATTTTGCAACATAAAGAGAGCATACAAATAATTATACTTTCTCTTAATAAACACTTTGGTGAAGATATTTATAACTTGCTTTGTTATAGGAAGATATTGAAAATCAATCACCTACTCCTAAATTAGTTTCTAAATATAGTGCATGTTATATCTTTATGTGCTTGGTTTTCTATTGTTGAATCAAGTTCTTAAACAAATCTATATGGCGTGATTTAATTACAAAAATTCTTAATGAGCTCTAAAAATGATCAGAAAATGAGCAGTGATGGAAAATATTGAAATTATAATTTTTTCAGTATTTTCTATGTTTTAGTAAATGGCATTTTTGGAGGTCTTCAAAACATTTTTAGCCCTTGAAACTTTGGGAAGTCCTTTATGTACATTGTCGTAGGCAAATCCATAAAGGATTGAAACTAGAGATCTTAGGGATCTTTCCAATGGCGAAAATGGTTCACAGTTTCGAGTCCTAAGTGAAAAGTTAAGACTTTTCAAAGTTGGACTAAGTTTTTATAAAAAAATTTATATTTTTCATAGTTTTTGGTTTTTATTCTTTAATAAACATTCCATACCATTCATTTTAAATTCCAAGGGGATTTTGGTGACCCTTGGGATCTCATGAACTTTGTATATAGAAGATTTTTGAATGGAGTGAACTCACTTTTTGGCTTGCAATAAAATTATGCTCGAATTTTGTTTTTGTATTTAGAATTGTCAATACGACAGGTTAAACACCAAGTGTTGTACTTCAAAGTTATAATTTGGATCAATGGTATCAGAGATTGTTTTCTCTTGTATGTCACATCTTACGCAAACAACATATCAAAGGCTTGGGTTAGAAATAAAAGATCCTTTAGATTACCTTCCTTTAAGATGCACATGATCATAGATGTCTAAATTTCAAAGTGATGGTTCAGATGACACAATCAAAACATTGGTTGAAGATGCATTATAGAAACAATGTGAAGAAATGATGGAAAAATTCAAATAGATGTTTTAAAATTGCAAGTCATAAGCAAACCCACCATTTGATGGATATACTCCATTCAAGGTGCAGGTGAACTTTGATGTTCCTACTTTTCAAGGAAAAAATGATGCAGAAGCTATTGATGATTGGATATCAAAATTGGAGTGGTATTTTTCTATTAACCAATTCTCAGACACTGAAAAAATTACTTTTGCCCTCCTCAAAGCCAAGTCATGTGAAACATTCATGGGAAGCTAAAACATCATCTAAGGGAGTACAAGTCGAGGATGAATTTGGCATAAATTTTGATTAAAAACATACATGGTGGAATTTGTTGAGCACATAAAGGAAGAATATTTTCCTGAAGATACCTATAAATAGAAGTATATGCAGTGGCAATTGCTTTGATAGAAAAAGGATCAACTAGTTTAGGAATATACTAACACATTCCATGCCCTATAAGCAAAACTTGGCATCAAGGATTCTAAGAAACACCGAGTTCTGAAATATCAAAGTGGGCTTCATAGGTTTATACAAATTGAGATGGACTTTCTCAACATAGAGACTTTGTTTAGTGCCTTCAAGTTTTCTTCAAATATTGAGGAGAAATTCAAGGAAAAAGGAAGGAGGGATAAGGGAAACAAACAACCAAAGAGTCATTTTCCAGTTCACCAACAAAGAAAACATGGGGTATGAAAAAAACACAAGATACAAGTATGTGGTGTGAAGTCCATCAAAGTCCTTCTCATAATACAAAAGATTACAGAACTATAAAAAATTTAATGATGGAAACACATGAAGACGATGTGGAACCTGAACTGGTGGATTCTTGCAAGGAAAAGATAATGAACAGGTCATTGAGGCTGACCCATATGCTATAGTAGCTACTACAAAAATATTGCCTCGAGAGGATGAGGAAAGATTGTTCCATTTAAAAATGTGAGTTGGAGGAAAGGCCCTACACTTTATTGTTGATAGTAGAAGCCAAAAGAACATAATATCAACTGAGACTATAAAAAGGTTGAATTTGAAAACAACAACACATCCACAACCCTACTCCATGGGATGAGTGAGTCAAGGGTGATATATTCAACTAAATCAGCAATATTGTTGTCCATATTATATCAAGACTTTCAAAGATGAGGTGATTTATGATGTGTTACTGGGACAACCATACATGTATCAATATCATGGTGTATATGAGGCTATAGCATGCAATTTGACAATCAAATTGGGTGGACAGAAGCATTGGATACCAAAGGTAAGTCCTACACATTCTGCATCTTTGATTAGTGCTAAGAAATATAGAAGATTGATTTCCTAAAATAGAACATTTATATTATTGATGATTAGTTCTAAGGAAGAAATAACACCAGTATATAATTCCCATGGCACTGTGAACACCACAACACAACAACAAAGATCAATGGATCAGATTTTGACAAAATATCAGAATTTATTTAAGTTACCAACTAGGGTACCCTTACATTGCCAAGTTAGACACTATTAATTTGATACCAAGAACTTCATTGCCCAATGAACTAGTGTACCAGAGGTCAACACTAGAAAATGATGAAATTAAAAGGCAGATACAAAAATTGATTCAGAAAGGTCATATTCGTCCAAGTGCATCACCCTTGTGGTAGCCTAAATATTTTGGCAAAGAAAAAGGATGGAACGTGGAGACTTTTTATTAACTATTGGGCATTGAATAAAATCACAGTGAAAAATAAATATCCAATCCCTCAGATAGATGATCTTTTGGACCATATTAGAGGAGCCAAATTCTTCACTAAAATTGATTTGAAATCTCGGTACCATCAAGTACCAATTGATCCAATAGAGGTGTGGAAGACTTCTTTTAAATATAAGGAGGGCTTGTTTGAATGGTTAGTGATTCCTTTTGGCCTAATGAATGCCCTAGCCACATTCATGAGGATGATGAATGACGCACTTATACCATTCATTGATTCTTTTGTAGTGGTATACATGGATGACATACTCATTTTCAAAAAAAACTTGGGATGAGCATATGCAACATGTGGAACAAGTCCTTTCAACTCTGCAAGATCATGGACTTTATGAAAATAAAGAAAAATATTCCTTTGGTATGCATCGCATTAAATATTTGGGATACGTCATTGTCAATGAGAGTGTTCATGTTGATCCCAAAAAAATATAAGTGATTAAGGATTGGCCTACTCCTAGAAATCTCATAGAGTTACATAGCTTCCTTGGGCTAGCAAATTTTTATTGCAGATTTTTGTTTGGATTTTGACATCTATCTTGGATTTTAAATTAATCATTGCAAGGAGTGCAAGTGAAATTAAAGTGGATAGGTTCTCAACAACAAGCATTCGAGGAGGTAAAACAAAGCTTATGTTCTACACCATTTTTATCTCTTCCTAACTTGCAATAGTCATTTGAAATACGAATTGGCGTATTAGAGTATTCTCTATGAGCAGAACTCATGCAACATGGCCATCCAGTTGCTTACCATAGTGATACCTTTTCTGATATAGTGCATAAATATCTCACCTACGACAAAGAGCTATATGTCATTGTTCAAGCTTGTAAACAATGGATGTTAGGCCCAATATGGAAAGCTAATGTACTGAGAGGGGAGGGGTGAATCAGTACTTCAAAACTTTTCTTCAACAATAACTTTACTATTATGCATAAACCGAATAGTGCAGTAACATACTATAAAGCTAAAATAAATAGATAACAATCATACATGATTCACTCCATAACACACATATTTTGGTTATGCAGAAACTCTCGGTTAGAGAAAAAAACTGCGGTGGGGATGGCACCCACAGCTTCACTACTGCAATAATAAAGGTTGCTCGGTTAGAGTTACATGTTTAGTTATTTCTGATAGCTTACCCTATTAGGAGTATCAAGATCTGTTAGATCTACCTTGCTAAAGGATTTTACAACACTTAAACTAAATGTTGCACCTAGTTAGAGGCTTTACAATTTATAGACTTGATTAGAGTCTTTTATCTTGTTAAAGGTTTCTCTTACAACTTCAAAATATTACAATAAAATCATTACAAATATCTGCAACTTTACATCTGAAATGTTATAGCAGATTCTATGTGCTCAGAATAAGATTACCTTGCTTTTAGCATACCTTGGTAACCCATATAGTAACTCGGTAAACCCTTATGTTTACTCTATTCTTTGAATGTTCTCTAAAATCCTTCTCAGTTACCTCTGTGTCTCTATAACAGTCATAACACTTAGTGCTTTCACATGTCTTGCTTCATATATTTCTATATCTTCCTTTCTGTCATGCTACATGTATATTTCTGATCTTAATCCATGTTGTATAAATAGATGTCTTATGTCGGTGATCTATTCATTGCTTCGATCTTATAAACATGTTTTATTGAATGAATAACCATGCAAAATATTTCATTGGTTAGATGTCCTTAAAATCATACACAATCTTTAAGTGCAATTTCCAATGTGATAACGGTTAGATGTTCCTTGATCTTGTAACACATTTCCATATGTATGTCCAGGTTCAATGAATCTAGTAACACGTTTCACTTGGTGTATATCAACTTGATGTGTCAACTTTTCTACTCAGTAGACATGGAATTATACTCGGTAGACAGATCGGTGCATACTGGGCTCTGTGACTAGTTTCTTCTATAACCGACTGGACTATGCATACCAACTGAATATTTTGGTAGAGATAACTGACTAGAGTTTATAGAATAACTTTGAATATAAATTTAATGACAACTTGATAAGTAGTAACAATCTCCCCTTTTGACATTAGTTGAGATGTTTGACAAAAACTACTTTCGAAGTTATAACTCAATAATCTATATACTTGCAAAATTTGACTATACTGACAGTATGTACAATAGTCAATAAAATAATATATCCTGATATACTCCCCTTATCGATATACTATACAAAACTCTGATTTTGCATGCTCAGTGATCTACTCTTGTTCTTTGCTTATTGTTATGTTAACTGCTCTTGGGTACTCTACTTACTCTGGTCGGTATACTCCCATTGTATACTACACTCCTATTGATTGATATTATACTTTGATGCTTTGAATACTATATCACTCCCTCTTTTTGACAAACATCAAGACTTAGTTACCATTTGGTGGAGGCAACTAGTCAAAAATGGATTTGTACTTTGTCCATGCTTCGGTGTGAGCGACAGAGAGGGCATCCTTTACATTGTCCATTAAAGAATTATGCACTTGAATATCAGCCAATAATGATATTAAGCCATCTAGAGTGCTTCCCTCTTGTGTAGTAGATAAGTATGTTTCTCAGTTGATCTATTCTTGGACAGATGAAAGATGAGGAAGAAATAATGTCTGAAGTGTCATTATGTCCATCCTAATCTTGTGTTCTTTATTTCTTAGGTCCAACTGTTGAGCCATGAGCTATTGTAACTTTGTATAGAAATTTTGAACTAAATTGGGCTTTGTGGTCAACTTATTTGAGAGATCGGTGATCTCTTTCTCAATTGCTTCTGTTTTATTTTTTATGTCTTTAATGAATAAAGAAAATGTATAAAGTTTCTGAAATAAATAAAGAATGTGCTTGAGTTGAGGGGTCAACTCAGCAATAAATTTGACAAGTTTAACTTTGCCAATAGCTATAGCTTTATGTACCTCTTCTATCATTTTTGTAGTGAGCTCCTTGTCTTTTAGCTTGCTCAAATATTTAGATGCATCGACTCCAGATGTCTCTATCTTGGTTAGGAGTTCATCCAGTTGAATGTGGATGGCTGCATCTTTGGTTATTCTAGCTTCAGGTAGCATATCTGTTAAGAGTGCTTTTACCTTCTGAAGTACTTTTTTTTGTTTTGAATGGCTATTTGCTTCTCTTGTTCAACCTTTGCTTTGCATAGTTCACTGAAATCAATTAGTGCTTGCCCCTTTAATTTGGATATATCAACATTGGGCAACACTATTGGTTTTGACAAATCTACTTTGAAACTATGCTTTTTCATCTTCTTTTCTTTTCCTTTCACCGATTGAACTAAGACAATGGCTTGTGAGGCTTGATGACCCTCGATAGGTTGCTTGGTAGAGGCAACACTTTGGTTGGTTTCTTTAGCCTCTATAGTGTCCTTTGGTGTCTTGGTACTCGGTGTCTCAGTTGCAACATTTTTAGTGCTAGAAGGATCCTGAGACATCTGTTCTTGAGTAGTACCTTCTCCTGCTATAGACTTGTGACCTTTGGTGCCTGTATCTGTATCCTAAGGGGTTTCAGTTGAGACAAGTTGATTGACCAGTGGATAAGGTTGAACTTGTTCCAAGACTGATTCACTGGATACAAGTTTTGTATATGCATTGTCTTCTATCATTTTCTGTTCCAGTGCCTCTGTATCCATAATATCTTCATCTATTTGAATGGTGTCAGCAAGATCTTGCTTGGTAACATCAGGATCTTGCTCAGTGACATCAACTATTTCAACTTTAGCTTTCTCACTAGCATCCTTGTTTCTAAAGATTTCCTGCCACTTTTCTTTTGTCTCATTTTCCACTTCAATATACAGCCCATTCATCAATTTCAAGGCTTTTTGTTTGACGAGGAACTTTTTGTGGTAGGTTGTCAGATGTTCTTTTTATTTTGGCTACCGACATGTTAGGAAAGAGATGTACCAAACTTCTTTCTCTGATTTGTTTCTTCGAGTCTAGGGCATATTGCCACCTGTTATCAATATGTGCATATAATTCTTTTGGGAGAGAATTAGAGACTTCTAATGGGACTAATCGAAATTTCAAAAGTGTGCAGATGACAACTTCTTCAATTTGTCTCTTTTCATCTTCATTTCTACATTCATACTTAACATATCTGAATCCACCAAATCCACCATATTATTTCAGATTAGCACATAAATTTTCAACACTATGTACATTTACCTTCTTGCTCTTGACAATCTGAAATTTGCTTGCATCCTCAGATTCGGTGGCACTAGACTCTTTTGCCAAAATGAGTCTCTGAGTATATTTCTTGTAAGTTTTTGTTACCTTGGGAATAGTAACACTCTTTGTTTTCTTACTCAGTGAAGCTGTAGATGCTCTTGTGTTAGGTCGCTTTGTTGGACCAGTCGGTGAGGCCTTTGATGTGTCTTGTTTCTTTCTTTTCAAGACTTTTCCCTTAGGCAATTCGGTGCTCTATGTTATAGCTGCCTCTTGGGCTTCAGATTCCTCTTTGGTAATGGTTATAGTGCCTTTGACAGGTGTGGAGGAAGAATCTTCTCTGAATTTCTCTGATAATGCCTTTATCATCTTTGTTGCCTTTCTTGTAGCTTTGGGTACTACAATGCTCATTTTTACCTTTTCCTTCACTTCTTCATAGGTTCCATACCTTAGCTCAGTAGCATGCCTTGCCAATGTAAGAAATGCATCAATTTGCTATTGTGTGATGTCAAAATCAATTTCGTAACCCATAGGTGACAAAGATTGAGTTCTTGGTTCCACAACATTCACATAATAGTAATTAGTATCTACTTCAAAACATATGTCATCTTTGTATTTCTCCACTAGCTTGGGTGGAATCTAGTACCTGTTATGCATTTTCTCTTGAAACTTACTGAAGTAATCATCCATAATATCATTAAAATTATCTCCTATCTTCTTAATGAAGTCATTGATCTGATGGGTGATTGGTCGGTGTAGTTCACAAACAACTTTACTGACTAATGGAAAGAATTTTTCAAAATAGAAAAACATGCATACAAGTAGTGATCCAAACTTTAGTGTATTAGCCGAGTTTTTCTTCTTCGGCTTCCTAATGGTGTTCAGATTATCAAATAGGTTTTTCAACAACACCTCACATAGCTCAATTTTCATTCCCTTTTTCACAATTTTGTTAGCTAGGTCTACTGCTCTACAGGGTACATTGTTTTCCCTTGCCGATTGGAAGAAATAGTAACCTATTACTCTAATGGAAAATTTTAGTTCTGCATCAATGACATTATTCAGTCTCAATCCTCTACAATCTGATTCCACTCTGGTTAAACTAATCAATTCCTTATGTGATATCATCTTTTGAGCTCGGGCATGATCATAAATAGGGTAACCGGTAATCAGATGAATGATTTCCTTGGTAATCTTAAACAGTTGCTCTTCTAGCCACATGAAATCATCGTGAACTCTGCTTAGAACAAACTTGACCCACTGGGGTTTGAACATATAGGGATAGGTTAGGGCTTCAGTTAATCTCTTGATCTTAATGTACTCATACTTGCTATCCAATTTACCATCGGTGCACAATTCATC
Source organism: Cryptomeria japonica (assembly GCF_030272615.1). Lineage (NCBI taxonomy): Eukaryota > Viridiplantae > Streptophyta > Pinopsida > Cupressales > Cupressaceae > Cryptomeria > Cryptomeria japonica. Next base: position 269,584,692 of record NC_081408.1, read on the forward strand.
ATAGGTGTCTTTGATTTCAACATGACCGAGTTCTTCAACACGATATTTGGTGAAGAATCTCACATCCTCTACTAATAACACTCTATCCAGGATGAGTGAAAATGTAGTTTTGTCATCCGGTTCAGATGCAACTTTGGGAGTTAACGAGTATTTTAGTGAGGGCTTTTCTACATTCTTAACAATGATGGGATCTTGGATCTTAGGTGCCATTTGAAGATTTCAGATAAAAACTAACAAAAGATCCTTAGGGTTTTAGGATTTTCAAACGACAGATGCTTCACACTTAGCAGATAATAATAACTTGATAACATCGGTAAACTAGCTTAACAATGCATTGAGATTGATGTAAATACCTTGAATTTTGCTTTGTAGGAGGTTTTATCGCCTTAGATTCGCTATGCTCTGCTCTCTCAAAAACTTGGTAAGTGAAAATGACCACGTAAATGCTTTAAGTACACAATATACCTTATCGGGCTTCATGCGGGTTAGGTCAAAAACATTAAATGCACTCGGTTCAACTATACTTTCATTTTTTTTGCTTATACCGAGTAACCAAACTTCCTTCATTTACTAACTTGACAGGTTTCCTGTATTCACCGACTTTATAGGTTTCCTATATAGTGCTCCAAAAGACTTTGATAGAATTTCAAGCTTACTAATACATCTTTAACTATGCAGATTTTGACTTAAGTACATAATAAAATAGGAACTATTAAGATTTAATCTTGAGAGAATGCAGTCCCTTCATACCTTTACCAATTAATTTGGAATAGGTGTACCTAACTCAGTAAGTAAGGTGCTTTCTTCATTTGACACAATTTCCTTCTTTCTCCAAATCATCTTTAATTTTTCTTTTATTTCCTCAGTGTCTTTTCTAGGTTGATCTCTACAATCTCTAGCTAAGTGTCCAACTTTGTGACAATGAAAACATGCCATACCAGGATTTCTCCATGATCTTCGGTTGTTCATCCCAAACCTTATAAAGCAGTTGGCACTTATATGTCCATATCTTCCACAACATTCACACCATATCCTTGTATTGTAATCCCATGGTACTGCAGAATACTGTCGGTAAGGATCTGTGTGAGCTCGGTAACCTCTAGCATTTGCTTAGTGCTTAGACCACATATAGTTCTTTTGCTTAAGCCAACACTTCTCGGTACTATGTCCGTATCTATTGTAGTTTTTACAAAACCCTTTGAATTTTGCCTTCTGATAATTGTTAACAAACTTTGTCCTACATTGATTAGATGTGTGAGCATATTTATTGCAACTGTAACAATAACCATTGGACTTAGTGACATTCGGTTGCTTACCTTTTCTGATTTGACACATGTTGGCAGTCTGACCTTGATTTCCAAAGTAGTTGCAAATAGGCTTCTTTCTTTTGACGTTCTTCTTGATTCCTACTTTGATGATTCTCCTCTCTCAGTAGTATGGATTCCCTTCTCGGTAGAGTCTTTTCCTTTGTAACCGAGTCCTGCATCTTTGTTGGGTCATCTTGTATTCAGTTGCTCATCCAACATCTTTGATGCTTCATAAATTTTCTTCAGTATTTCTTTGGATTTCTTCTCTATTTCAAGTTCATTGGTCAGCCTTGATACTTCAAGTTTCAATGCTTGATTCTCACCATCTTTCAGATTTGCTTCATGATGTGCATAACCTAGTTGATCTGACAGGTTTTGTTGAATTCTGGTCATCCTTGTGATTTCATCATCCTTATCAGATACTAGACTTCAAGTTGGTGTTTCTCTCTTTCTAGATCTCTTACTTTATCCTCGGCTATCCTCAATGCATCAAGATTTTCAGTCATCTATGAGCTGAAATGTTCATGTTCTCTTTTCATTGTTTTTAGTTGATCAACCAGTTCTTTGTTCTTTTCTTTCAATACTCCAATCATTTCTTCAGTCTCTTAAGATATACTGTTCTCAGATGATGTCTCAATTTGTTCCACTAACTCTTGAGAGTCCTGCAAATCATCAGATAATCTTCTTCTCACTTTCAGAGTTTTTTGCATTTGCCTTTGCATGTCTGCAATCACTTAATTAGCATGATCCAGCTCTTTTTGCAGATACACAATCCTCCGAGATTGTTTATATCCTTCCATTGATAATATCTTTCTCTTTAGGAAGTTAAACCCTTTTCCAAGATTGAAGCTCTAATACCAATTGTTATGCCCAATATGGAAAGCTAATGTACTGAGAGGGGAGGGGTGAATCAGTACTTCAAAACTTTTCTTCAACAATAACTTTACAGTTATACATAAACCGAATAGTGCAATAACATAATATAAAGCTAAAATAAATAGATAACAATCATACATGATTCACTCCATAACACATATATTTTGGTTACACAAAAACTCTTGGTTAGAGAGAAAAACTGCAGTGGGGATGGCACCCACAACTTCACTACTGCAATAATAAAGGTTGCTCGGTTAGAGCTACATGTTTAGCTATTTCTGATAGCTTACCCTATTAGGAGTATCAAGATTTGTTAGATATACCTTGCTAAAGGATTTTACAATACTTAAACTAAATGTTGCACCTAGTTAGAGGCTTTACAATTTATAGACTTGATTAGAGTCTTTTACCCTGTTAAAGGTTTCTCTTACAACTTCAAAATATTACAATAAAATCATTACAAATATCTGCAACTTTACATCTAAAATGTTATAGCCGATTCTATGTGCTCGGAATAATATTACCTTGCTTATAGTATACCTCGATAACCCATATAGTAACTCGATAAACCCTTCTGTTTACTCTGTTCTTTGACTGTTCTCTGAAATCCTTCTCAATGACCTCTGTGTCTCTGTAACAGTCATAACACTTAGTGCTTTCACATGTCTTGCTTCATATATTTCTATATCTTCCTTTTTGTCATGCTACATGTATATTTTTTATCTTAATCCATGTTGTATAAATAGATCTCTTATGTCGGTGATCCATTCATTGCTTCGATCTTACAAACATGTTTTATCGAATGAATAACCATGCAAAATATTTCATTGGTTAGATGTCCTCAAAATCATACACAATCTTTAAGTGTAATTTCCAATGTGATAATGGTTAGATGTTCCTTGATCTTGTAACACGTTTCCATATGTATGTCTAGGTTCAATGAATCTGGTAACACATTTCACTCAGTGTATATCAACTCGGTGTGTCAACTTTGCTGCTCAGTAGACATGGAATGATACTCGATAGACAACTCGGTGCATACTGGGCTCTGTGACTACTTTCTTCTATAACCGATTGGACTGTGCATACCGAGTGAATATTTCGGTAGAGATAACCAACTAGAGTATATAGAATAACTTTGAATATAAAACTAATGACAACTTGATAAGTAGTAACAATGGAAACATTATATTTTGGGAAAGGAAATTGTCATCCACATAGATCACAAGCCTATTCAATTTTTGTAAACACAAGAAAAATTGTAGAATGATAGACACTAAATATGGTCAACCTATCGTCAAAAATTTCATCTGAATATTCCCCATAAGAAACGAAGCACTAACAAAGTAGCAAATTGTTTAAGAAAGCCTCCAATTGCAGCAATAAGTATGGTGCTAGAATCATGTGGTCACCAAACTGAAACTTGGGCTCATTTATATGGGAATGATAATGACTTTCTTGATGTTTACAATTAGCTTATGGAGGCTAAACATGTCAATGATTTCTATTTTTTGGATGGAATGCTTTGCCACCTTGGCCAAATTTGTGTGCCCAAAGAAGAGTGCAAGAAGTTGATATGGGAAGCTCACTACAACAAGGTTGCATGTCATTTTAGAATAGGTAAGACTACTGTTATACTCCAAAGATATATTTATTGGCCAAAAATGAAGAATGATGTAAATTCATACATTCAATCTTGTATAGTATGTGTTATTGCAAATCCTGCCCATCGTAAGTTAGGTTTATATTCACCCCTTCCTATTCTAGAAAAAACATTGGCACTTAGTTTCTATAGATTTTATGTTTGGTATTCCTACCACCATGCGAGGGCATGATTGCATGCACATTGTAGTAGATAGATTTACAAAAATGACAATAATAGTGGCTTTTTGAAAATGCAATTTTTGCAGAGGACACTTCAAAACTCTTCTTTGAGCATGTTTGGGTTCATTTTGGTCTTCCAAATAGAATTATTTCAAATAGGGATAGTATATTTCTCAGCAAGTTTTGGTCTTCACTATGGGAAAAGATGGACACAAAATTAACAAAGTCTATTGCCTTCCATACTCAAACAGATGGTCAAACAAAGGTGGTAATTGGAATGATCATTCAAAATTTATGCATGTATCATTCCAAGAATCCTCACACATGGAATGAAAGCCTTCCATATATTCAACATAGCTACAACTAGGCAATTCACAGTTTGACAGGTCACAACCCATTTGAAGTTTCTATTTGCTATCAACCATTAGCACCCATGAATGTTGCCATACCAATCATCCATCCTGATTTTGTTCCATGTGTAGATAAGGAGGAAGACAAGGAAATCAATTTTATTGATAGAATCCACCACTTGCAGCAACATGTTCATGAAATTTTTGAACACACCAATAAGAAACATAAGAAGAGGCATGATGAGCATTGAACCCCCCATACTTTTCAAATCGGGGATAAGGTATGGTTGCAAATTCAGAAAGAGATATTGCAAGGTCCAATAGGAATCTTTGTCCTCTTCATTATGACTCATATAAGATCATCAAGCAAGTTGGTGACAATGCATTTGAGCTCAATTTACCCCCATTTTTGGGTATTCATCATGTCTTCAATGTAGAGCTATTGAAACCTTATTTTCCTCCACTATTGGATGTTGCTAATGTTGTTGAGACTATTAGTCATACAAAATTAAATCTCAAAGGTTCAGTTCCATTACAAAGTGATTAGGTTAGGGAGGCCACTGTGAAATATTTGAAACAACAGACCATTCATTTGTACAGAGTGGTTCAAGCAAGTCAGTTTGCTCATCAGGGTAAGTGTCTTACTTGAGATTAGATTCAGCTTCATTTCCCTCACTTGTTAAATATTTTTGATACAATGGGGCCCATTGCCTCTCAAGGGGGGAAGATTGATTAGAAAACAAGCACTAAGGCATTTTCTATGTTTTAGTAAATGACATTTTTGGAGGTCTTCGGAGCATTTTTAGCCTTTGAAAATTTGGATGGTCCTTTATAGCCCATAAGGGATTGAAACTAGAGCTCTTGGAGGCCTATCCAACAGTGAAAACGGTTCATAGTTTTGAGTCCTAAGTGAAAAGTTATTACTTTTCAAAGTTGGACTAAGTTTTTATATACTTTTTTTTATATTTTTGTTAGTTTTGTTAGAATCAAGGACCACTGAGAGCGGGGGGTGAATCAGTAATCTTTGGGAAATAAAATTCACAAACTTATTCTTTATACATTGGTTAGCAATGTATAACAGTAAAGAAGATAAACAAGCAATAAATAAACCACAGATCCACAACACCAGATTTTTTATGTGGAAACCAGGAAAGGGAAAAACCACGGTGGGGTTGGAACCCACAATATTCATATATTATGACCAAGATTACATAATGTAGGTCCCGGAGACAACAGAGAGGGGGGGTGAATCAGTTGTCAAATAAATTCAAATCAAATTCTTATTAACCAACTTAAAGCTTAATACCAGTAAATCAATTAAGTATGTCGGTAGACAATGTTAACAGAAAATTGTTGTACTGGTAAGAATTAATGCATGAAACATAAGCACAAACACATGACACCAATATTTGTATGTGGAAACCCTGTAAGGGGAAAAACCACGGTGGGAAACCTTACCCACAATCAGATGATACTACTGCAAATAGTAAGTGTACAAAGAGGGGTCTGCACATGCAGAAAGGCCAACAGCCTAGAGCTCACTGCTCAATCACAAATGGGAGTCACACTAACTACAGTTGGATGGTTAAATCCAATGAGAATGTACTGCACAAAATAGCATATTCATATGCTAGATTCAGTATCGGTGTAATGCTGATATGCTTCTACAAAAACCTAACTTCACCTTCAAATGATGTCTTTGTGTATATCCATGCTTGATCTCGCATATACCCTTCCTTAAATCCTTTTCGCATTCCACATTTGATCTTACAAATAAGATCTTACATTTATACCATACCCTAAGACCAATTTTAGTAGGTCGGCTCTACAAGATATTACGATAAAAACATTTTACAAACAATACAATATCTGATGCAATAACCAATTGAACATGTCGGCTTAATGCATTTACAACAATAATAAATCATCTCCTTAGCGTGCCATGTTGATCTGAAAAAGATAAAACTGTCGATGAAACCCTAGATAACCTGGACCTATTTGCCGGTAAAAGCAAATATGCAAATAAGAGTGTACCAATGATTATTACTTCAAAATGAAGTGTCCACATGATGTCTTCGACATTACCAAGTGTCTTCCATGTCATTACAGGTACCCGTGAACATTATATCCTGTCGGTGAACATTATATCCTGTCGGTGAACCATATACTCGTAACTGTTGCACAATTTACTATTTGCCGGTGAATGTTGTTGGATCTCCAAAGTAGGTGTGTTTAGTATGTGTTGACATCAATGACAAAACCATACCAAAATACCAACAATCTCCCCCTTTGGCATTGATGGCAACACAAGATGGAAAAACCATCAAAGTGCCAAAATAGAAATGCCAAGTACAAAAACCAACAATCTCCATTTCTCCCCCTGGGAGTAACATGTGTTTATGCAAAGATTTATTTTCAATACCAATCTCTCATACCAATCTCTCCTAAAAAAGATAATACATTTTTCATATATCTCTCCCCCTTTGACATCAAATGCCAAAGTCACAAAAAAAAGTCAAGTTCATACAAAATACCAACCAATTCAATATACCAACTACTCCCCCTGAGAAGTAGCTTCCTCATGAAATACCGGAATAATTAGATTTGTCTATTTAATTATGCCAGTTGATGACAATCATCAACTATCTAAGTCTCTACCGATGGAGGTAAGACTCTGAGCTGATCTCTGAGATACTCAAAAGTTTCCTTAGGCAAAGGTTTTGTAAAGATATCTGCAAGTTGTTCTTTAGTATTCATATAAACTAGTTTTATCTCCTTTTCTTCAACTTTTTCCCTTAGAAAATTCAGTTTGATAGAAACATGTTTTGTTTTAGAATGTAATACTGGATTCTTAGATATATCAATTGCTGTAGTGTTATCACAATATATAGTAATAGGTTCCTTGCATTTTACCTTTATGTCTTTCAACATTTTCTTAAGCCAAAGTACCTGTGTATAGTTTGTTGCTATTGCAACATATTCCGATTCTGCTGTTGATAAAGATGTACAACTCTCTTTCTTACTTAACCAAGAAACTAATCTCTTTCCAAGAGAGAATGCTCCTCTAGTGGTTCTTTTTCTATCATCCACGTCTCCTACCCAATTTGCATTTGTGTATGCATATAAATAAAAAATTTCATCTTTAGGATACCATAATCCAAGATTTTCTATGCCTTGTAAATATCAAAAAATCCTTTTTACTGCTAATTCATGATTTTCCCTAGGATTACTCTGAAATCTAGAAACTATACATACTATATTCATAATATCAGGTCTGGTTTGTGTCAAATATAGTAAACCTCCTATCATAGATTTGTATCTAGTTGGATTGACAGGTGTAGATTCATCCCTTTGAGATAATTTGTCATTTGTAGTCATAGGTGTGCTTACCGGTTTAGAGTTTTCCATCCCAAATTTCTTAAGTAGTTCATTCAAGTACTTAGATTGACTAAAAAATATGCCTTTATCAGTCTGTAAAATCTGCAATCCTAAAAAGAATTTTATTTCTCCGATCATAGACATTTCAAATTCATGTTGCATTTCAAGAGAAAATTCTCTGCATAATCCATCTTCTCCTCCAAAGATTATATCATCAACAAATACTTCCATAATCAAGATGTCATCATTAGTTACTTTGTAATATAAATTGCTATTTGCATTTCCTTTAGTAAAACCAATCTTTAAAAGATACTTATCCAATCTTGCATACCAAGCTCTTGGAGCTTGTTTTAATCCATATAGAGCTTTTCTTAATCTACAAACCATATCATTGTCATCTGTCAAGGAAAATCCATCCGGTTGTTCAATATAGACTTCCTCTTCAAGATCTCCATTCATGAATGCACATTTAATATCTATTTGATAAAATTTGTAATCCTTGTGAGCTGCAAAGGCCGAGAATAATCCAACTGCCTCAATTCTGGCTACTGGTGCAAAGGTTTCGGGTGAACTCACAATACTGGTTCCCATTTTTTGACCAACTTTGACACTTAGATGAACATTTTGTAAAAAACCTTCACTTTCCGACACCTATAACTTTTAAATCATTGAGAATTTGAAGATGATGTAAACTAGTGATTTGTAACATCCTTTTTGTAGATTCTAAATATATTTTTTTCAGATTTTTTTGAATAAAATTTTATGATTTTTCCATCTCCCTCAAAAGTAGTTTTTTACAGGAAACAACATTTTTTAAGAGTGATGTGCATCCCGAAACGTATAAATTTTTTTCTATAAATGATAAAAGCTTATCTCTTTTAAATTTTGGTTTGTAACATCAATACCTAGGGCATGCAGTCGGTTTGATAGTGATATGTTGAATATTTTTTATTTTATTAAGTTTTGAAGTCCGACTAATTATAATTTAGATATAGGTGTACGTTTGAACACATAACTTGCTCTATATATATCGAAATTAAGTTTTATTTTTTTTGTTAGAAAGAAGACATCAATACCTAGGGCATAGATATTTTTTAGAATTTTTTAGAATTTTTTTGAATTAGTTTGGTATTTTTCCCAATGCATTGAACAAAGAAGTTCATGTTCGGTGAAAAACCTACATTCATAAAAAATAAAATAAAAATATATTAATAAAATTAAATATATTAAAAACTATACTATTTGGAAAGCTTATAATAAGGACTAAATCCTTAAGAAAATAAAACTTCTAAATGAATTCGTTTGACCCCTCAAAAGCTAATGTAAAATTCATTTTTTATTAGCATTTGATAGATGCAAAGGAGGCTCCATTGCAAGTATGATTTAGAAGTAGAGAGGTTCTATCCAAGAAATTTTGATCTAAGAGCCTTTGATCTAACTCTCTTCAATTAATTACTTCAAATGGGACCTCTTAAAGCTTAAATAATTATATTTTCCAAAAAATGTATGATTTCAGCAAAAATCAGGATGTACCAAAAAGAGAGAACCAGCTTTGTGAAAATATCCCTTACACACTAGTCTTGCTTTATTTCTAACAACCTTACCATCTTCATTGAGTTTGTTTCTAAATACCCATTTGGTTCCAATTACATTTTTATTTTTAGGCCGGGGAACTAATGTCCAAGTATTATTTTTCTCAATTTGTCCTAATTCTTCTTCCATAGCTTTAATCCAAAATTTATCTTCACATGCCTCATTGTTAGATAATGGTTCAATTTGAGAAATAAGACATACCTCTTCATTTGCCAATCTTCCTCTTGTCATGACTCCTTTAAATTTGCTTGCAATTATCTGATGTTCAAAATGATTCAGTCTTACATACCGGGGTGTCTTAGTTTGTTGTTGTTCTTCAATTACTGTGGAATCCTCTGATGATACTGGAGTAACTGGATCATCATTCTATGCTGGTGGATTTGTTGTAGGTTCATTTGTCATAATTTCTGTTACCGGTTCAGAGTCTATATACCTTAAAGTTCCTCTGAATTGTTCATCAATCTTTACATTTGTACTCTCAACAATTTTCTGTAATCTTTTATTAAAACATCTATATGCTTTACTCTTAGATGAATAACCAAGAAATATTCCTTCATCACTTCTAGGATCAAACTTGCCAATATACTCATCTCTTCTAATATAACATTTACTTCCAAAGATTCTGAAATACTTAAGAGTAGGAGTATTACCAAACCAGAGTTCATGAGGGGTCTTACCAGTTTCACCTTTGATGTGAACTTTGTTGAATGTATAGACAGCAGTGCTTACTGCCTCTCTCCATTACACATGTGGTAGATTTGCTTTTGACAACATACTTCTTGCTACATCCAAAATAGTTCTATTTTTCCTTTCAACAACTCCATTATGTTGTGGTGTCCGAGGTGCTGATAACTGTCTTTTGATTCCATTTACTTCACAGAATGTATTAAAATATCTAGATGTGAATTCTCCTCCTTGATCTGATCTTAAACATTTAATTTTCTTACCGGTTTCATTTTCAACCATTGCTTTGAATAGCTTGAACTTCCCAAGTGGTTCTGATTTTTCTCTGAGAAAAGTAACCCAACACATTCTAGAATAATCATCCATAATTAGCATGAAATATCTATCACCTTGTAAGCTTTTAGTTCTAGCTGGACCACATAAATCAGTGTGAATTAAATCAAGGGCATTGTTGGATTTTTTTGGAATACTTTTGAAACTAGCTCTAACATGTTTTCCAAATTGACATTCCTTGCAAATTGTATTGTAAGGTTTCACACTTTTAGGTAGATCTCTAACTGCTTTAGAAGTACTGATTTTTACCATGCAATCAAAATTTACATGACATAGTCTTTTATGTCATAGCCAACTTCCATCTATATGTGCAATTAAGCATACCTTTTCACTGTTATTCAAATGAGAGATATTACCTCTAGTCTAATTACCGGTTGCAATTTCCAAACCAATTCTATTCATGATTTTGCATTTTCCATTTTTAAATTGTAACTGAAAAACCTTTCTCAACTAATTGACCAACACTTAAAAGATTATGTTTTAATCCTTCAACATAGTAGACATTTTCAGTGTTATGTTTACCATCAAGAGATATTGAATCCTTACCTTTGATTGAACAGGCTTTGTCATCTCCGAATCTTAGTAAACCTCCATTGAATTCTTGAAAGTTCAAGAATTTACCTTTGTCTCCAGTCATGTGATGTGAGCATCCTAAGTCAATAATCCATTCATTCTTTGTTCAACTTTAGCTCCTAGGGCTTGTTATACCGGTTGAGCAATAGGTACCAGTTGATCTTCTGTTATAGCAACAAAGACCCATCTGTTGTCTGTTGGATCCTCATCAGAATCATCAGTCACACCTTCATCAACAATGTAACAAGATTTATGTTTGTTTTTCCTAAATCTGTATCTCTGATATTCAGGATTAGGTTTGTATGTCCTTCTAGCTTCTTCTCTTAGTCTAGCATGTCTATCAGGGCATATTGAAGCCATATGACCAATCTTATTACAGTTGAAACATTTAAAGGGTGCTTTACTTTCATACTTACTTCCAATTGGACCTTTTGGCATTTTTCTTGCAAATAGTGCTTCAAGTTCTTCAAGCTCTTCATTATCCTTCTTGGTTTTTTCAAGTTCTCTTGCATAAAAGGCTCTCCAATCTGATTTGTCAAAGGATGGAGTAGATGATGTTGATGCTTTGAAGGCCAAATCAGTTTTTATAGTAGCAACAGGACCAAATTCCTCAATTTCAAAAGCTAAAAGTTTTCCAATCAGTGTATCCCTAGTTACTGATGTATTAGGCATTGTTCTCAACTCATTTATAGAAGTAACCTTCATTTTATATGTTGGCGGCAAACCTCTTAAGATTTTTGAAACAATCTAATCTTCACTCAAGCTTCCTCCACAACATTTGATACCCAAAACAATTTCATTTACTCTTTCCATAAAAGCAGAAATCCTTTCATCTTCTTCCATTTTCAGATGTTCATACCTGACTTGAAAGCTTTCAAGTTTTGCAATTTTGACTGTGGAATCCCCTTCATTCAGTGTTTCCAAATGATCCCAGATAGCTATGGCAGTGGACCTATCTTATAATCCCATGATTGTTGATCTGATAATGCGCTCAAAAGTGCTTCTCTTGCTTTGCAATCATTTTCTTCATCTTTAGCTAAAGTAATGGGAGCGGTCTGACTAGTTACAGTAGCAGTATAACCATTCTTAGTAACTTCCCAGATGTCTTTACCAATACAATTCAGATGTGTCTCCATTCTGATTTTCCGTATCCCATAGTTGGTTCCATCAAGTTTAGGACTATCCTTTCTGAAATAATTAGTAGACATTGGATCTCCTCAAGTTGTTAAACTTCTGCAAAAAGAGGACTAGGCTCTGATACCAATTGTAGGTCCCGGAGACAACTAAGAGGGGGGGTGAATTAGTTGTCAAATAAATTCAAACCAAAAACTTATTAACCAACTTAATGCTTAATACCGGTAAATCAGTTAAGTATGGCGGTAGACAATGTTAACAGAAAATTGTTGTATCGGTAAGAATTAATGCATGAAACATAAGCACAAACACATGACACCAATATTTGTATGTGGAAAGCTTATAAGGGGAAAAACCATGGTGGGAAACCTTACCCACAATCAGATGATACTACTGCAGATAGTAAGTGTACAAAGAGGGGTCTGCACATGCAGAAAGGCCAACAGCCTAGAGCTCACTGCTCAATCACAAATGGGAGTCACACTAAATACAGTTGGATGGTTAAATCCAATGAGAATGTACTGCATAAAATAGCATCTTCATATGCTAGATTCAATACTGGTGTAATGCTGATATGCTTCTACAAAAACCTAACTTCACCTTCAAATGATGTCTTCATGTATATCCCTACTTGATCTCGCATATATTCTTCCTTAAATCCTTTTTGCATTCCACATCTGATCTTACAAATAAGATCTTACATTTATACCATACCCTAAGACCAATTTTAGTAGGTCATCTCTACAAGATATTACAATAAAAGCATTTTACAAATAATACAATATCCGATGCAATAACCGATTGAACATGTCGGCTTAATGCATTTACAACAATAATAAATCATCTCCATAGTGTGCTATGCTGATCTGAATAAGATAAACTTGTCGGTGAAACCCTAGATAACTTGGACCTATTTGCCGATAAAAGAAGATATGCAAATAAGAGTATACCAATGATTATTACTTCAAAATAAAGTGTCCACATGATGTCTTCGACATTACCAAGTGTCTTCCATGTCGTTACAGGTACCGGTGAACATTATATCCTGCCGATGAACATTATATCCTGCCATTGAACCATAAACTGGTAACTGTTGCACAATTTACTATTTGTCAGTGAATGTTGCTAGATCTCCAAAGTAGGTGTATTTAGTATGTGTTGACATCAATGACAAAAGCATACCAAAATACCAACACATAAATATTACATATATAGGGAACACACTTACATTCAGGCTCACTAGCTAGAGCTCATTGCTCAAGTATAACTACTTGGAAAGCTACAACCCTCAGAGAAGTCTCACAGACTTACAATTTGATTACAATAATGAAATATATTGAAATGAACTCTGAAGTAGCATCTGACAATGCATGAATGAGTTTTTCTTAAGCACTAGATCTCTGACTATAATCACTCTGCAAATATTCTATTTCCGTCTCAGTCAACTACCGAATTATCTGGGAATCAAATGCATGCAAGAAACTACCCTCAATCGCACCAAAAAAGATCACCACAATAGTAATACACTAAAAACCAATCATCAATTCAATCTTATATATTTGGTCTTAACAAAAGTAATCTCCTCCAAGTCAGCTATCAAAAAGTGTAGCATGTAGCTCCAACTCGGCTTCAATCTCTAACAAGACATAGCACCAAACTAAAAGAGTATAATCACATGCTTCCTAAGGATATTCCCATTCAACAAGATCACAAAATCAATCACCAAAATCACCACAATCACTGAAAATCTTACCGGACCAAAACTGCACTAGAATAATCCTGATTTATCAGTTAATTGGCTACCAGTTAACTCCTGATTTGGATAAGAGAAATCACGACCACCAGATCAAATTTGCAAGAAGAGTTGCCATCAATGACAACCCTAAATGATGAATCAAGCATCAGAAGTCACCAAATGAGTGTCAATTACCAACAATCTCGCCCTTTGGCATTGATGGCGACACTCGTGAAAAATGGCTAAGTGTTGAAACTTGAGACCTATACATCAGATCAAGAATGAAAGAATTGTAAGGCTCCCCCTTAGATCAAAAATCCAAAAAACTACATCACCGAACTGTACACTCCATATGCAACCAATTTGTACATTTTTCACCTTATCTCTCCCCCTTTGAAAACAATGCCAAAGATAGGGTGTGAAGCAAAATTCCATGTACATAATATATACGCACCAGATGACTAGATCTATACATACTTAAGTACAATTGCATATGCAATCTTAAGGAACCCAAAATAGGTGTTTCACCCTGCTCGCAATTTCTCCAAAATTGAAACAAAACTATTCAAAACATAAGCATGTAATTCTATTTCATGCAACTCAGTTGGAGTCACCTAAGACATATTTTGAAGACATTCCATCTTATGGCATACTAGGGTGTCTAACCGGGGACCAATTAGGTTTCGGAGTTCACCTATCTGCCTTACCATTTTCTCTTTCTCCTTCTCAAAATTCCAAATCTGTTCCACAATTGTCAAAATTTGACCTTCAATACTGCCAGTTAAGTTAATCGTAGCGTCATAAGCTTGGGAAATCTGAGCTAACTGACCTCTACAAGTATCAATCTCCTTGTCTAATTCAATAGTAAAATTTGTCAAAATTAGACAAGACTTATAAATCTTACCACCTTCCATTAAGTCCTCATCAATTAATTTTAGTTCATTGTCAATATGAGCCTTATCATTATCAATCATTTGCATAAATGTTTGCATTATATCATCTTTGAATTTCTCCAAAGCCTTCCTAGTTGATGGCTTGGTCAAAGAATCAAATTGAGTAAATATATGATCTACCAAGTGCTGGAGTTTACCAGATGAACTGGCATTAGCATCAAGTTGCAATTCAAGAACTACCTGTTCTAAAACTTTAGACAATTTCTCAATAAGCTTCTTTTCTTTTGACTCAGATTGTGATAAATCCTAACTAGCTTGAGCTTGGAGAGCAGCAACAACAATCATCCTTTCAACTAGAGACATTTTATTGAAAGGCTTGTCAAAATTGATGTAATTGAGGAAAAACCCCTTGGCTTTGTATTTTTAAAGTGTTAATTTCCATGAGGATTGGAGTTTTTGTTACTTTATCTTTCCCTTTGGTTTTTTCCTCCTCAAAAAACCTCTTCCTTTTTCTCTGCCTATTGCCCTACATTACTTTTATCCTCTATGGGTGCCTCCTATGCACCAGTGTCACCACTTGGTGCACTAACCTCTACCTCAGCTAATTGGTCTTGTGCCTTATCTGCCTCACCCTTTGTTGAATCCAAAATTTATTGCCTTGCAACATCTTGAGTGTCCTCCATCTTATTTACATCATGCACTAGAGGATTCTCTACCCGAGTGGCTGCATCTTGTGAATCCACTTCCGAAGGGGAAGTCATAGGTAGTTGGTTCTTAGAAAGAAACTTTTTCTAGATTTCAATAGTTTCTCTCCTTATTTCCTCTACTCTTCCCATCATCAGGCTATTTACTCTATGTTTTCTTGTAAATTCTTTTTTATTTGCTAGAAAAATCAACCTATCAATTTCTTCAATAGTGATACTATTGCACTGATTGTCCAATTCACTTTCCTTCATAGCTCTTTGTCCATCTGACTTGCAAATTTTCTTCTACCATCAATTAGAGTGTATAGGTCTTTCAGAACATATCTTTCAAATTCAATTAATTTTTTACTAAATACATCGATATGCAATACTACAACTTCTTCAATCTACTTTTTATCATTGTCATCCAAATTTTCATAATATACAGAGATATTTTTCAAATTTCCATCTTTAATGATTTCATCTATTAACTCTTGAATGGATAAGGGAGGAATAATATGATACTTGGTTTTAGTGGTCTCCATCTTACTAGATTCAATCACCTCTTCCAAGTCAGATTCAATTCTCCTTCCTGGCTTAGGCCTGCTGGTCAGAACTGTTAGGTCCTGGAGACAACTGAGAGGAGGGGGGGGGGGGGGGGGGGGGTGAATCAGTTGTCTAATAAATTTAAACCAAAAACTAATTAACCAACTTAATGCTTAATACCGATAAACTAGTTAAGTATGCTGGTAGACAGTGTTAACAGTAAATTGCTATACCAGTAAGGATTAATGCATGAAATATAAACATAAAGTCATCCACAACACATAACACTAATATTTGTACGTGGAAACCCTATAAGGGGAAAAACCACGGTGGGAAACCTTACCCACAATCAGATGATACTACTGCAGATAGTAAGTATACATAAATGGGGTCTGCACATGCAGAAATGCCAACGGCCTAGAGCTCACTGCTCAATCACAAAATGGGAGTCACACTGACTACAGTTGAATGGTTAAATCCAATAAGAATGTACTGCACAAAATAGCATCTTCATATAATGGATTTAGTACCGGTGTAATAATGATATGCTTCTACAAAAGCCTAACTTCACCTTCCAATGATGTCCTCATGTATACCTCTGCTTGATCTCGCATATACCTTCACTCAATTCTTTTTCGCATTCCACATTTGATCTTACAAATAAGATCTTACATTTATACCATACCCTAAGACCAATTTTAGTAGGTCATATTTTCAAGATATTACAATAAAAACATTTTACAAACAATATAATATCCGATGCAACACAAGATGGAAAAACCATCAAAGTGCCAAAACAGAAATGCCAAATACCAAAAACCAACAGTCTCCATTTCTCCCCCTAGGAACAACATGTGTTTATCCAAAGATTTATTTTCAATACCAATCTCTCCTTAAAAGATAATGTGTTTTTCCATAGATATCTCTCCCCCTTTGACATCAAATGCCAAAGTTACAAAATTCAAGCTCATACAAAATACCAACTACTCCCCCTGAGAAGTAGCTTCCTCATCAAATATCGGAATAAAAGATTTGTCTTTTTAATTCTGCTGGTTGATGACAATCATCAACTATCTAAGTCTCTACCGGTGGTGGTATGACTCCAAGCTGATCTCTGAGATATTCAAAAGTCTCCTTAGGCAAAGGTTTTGTGAAAATATCTGCAAGTTGTTCTTTAGTATTCACATAAACCAGTTTTATCTCCTTTTCTTCAACTTTTTCCCTTAGAAAATTCAGTTTGATAGAAACATGTTTAATTTTAGAATGTAATACCGGATTCTTAGCTATATCAATTGATAGAGTGTTATCACAATATATAGTAATGGGTTCCTTGCATTTTACCTCTATGTCTTTCAACATTTGCTTAAGCCATAATACCTGTGTACAGTTAGTTGCTGCTGCAACATATTCTGATTCTGCTGTTGATAAAGATGTACAACTTTGTTTCTTACTCAACCAAAAAACTAATCTTTTTCCAAGAAAGAATGCTCCTCCAATGGCGATCTTCCTATCATCCACATCTCCTACCCAATTTGCATATGTGTATGCACATAGGTCAAAATTTTCATCTCTAGGATACCATAATCCAAGATTTGTTGTGCCTTGTAAGTACCTGAAAATCCTTGTTACTGCTGATTCATGATTTTCCCTAGGATTACTTTGAAATATAGAAACAATACATACTGCATTCATAATATCAGGCTTGGTTTGTGTCAAATACAGTAAACCTCCTATCATAGATTTCTATCTAGTTGTATTAACAGGTGTAGACTCATCCCTTTGAGATAATTTGTCATTTGTAGTCAAAGGTGTGCTTACCGGTTTAGATTTCTCCATCCCAAATTTCTTTAGTAATTCTTTCAAGTACTTGGATTGACTCAAAAATATACCTTTATCAGTCTGAGAAATCTACAAACCTAAAAAAAAAATTATTTCTCCAGTCATAGACATTTCAAATTCTTGTTGCATTTTAATAGAAAATTCCTTACATAATCCATCTTCTCCTCCAAAGATTATATCATCAACAAATACTTCAATAATCAAGATGTCACTATTAGTTATTTTGTAATATAAATTGTTATCTGCATTTCCTTTAGTAAAACCAATCTTCAAAAGATACTTATCCAACCTTGCATACCAAGCTCTTGGGGCTTGTTTCAATCCATAAAGAGCTTTTGTTAGCCTGCAAACCATATCATTGTCATCTATCAAAGAAAATCCACCAGGATGTTCAATATATACTTCTTCTTCAAGATCTCTATTCAAAAATGCACATTTAATATGCATTTGATAAACTTTGTAGTCCTTGTGAGCTGGAAAAGCCAAGAATAATCTAACTGCCTCAATTCTGACTACCGGTGCAAAGGTTTCATTGTAATCAACTCCTTCTTTCTTAGAATATCCCTTACACACTAGTCTTGCTTTATTTCTGACAACCTTACCATCTTCATTAAGTTTGTTTCTAAATACCCATTTAGTTCCAATTACATTTTTATCTTTAGGCCGGGGAACTAATGTCCAAGTATTATTTTTCTCAATTTGTCCTAATTCTTCTTCGATAGCTTTAATCCAAAATTTATCTTCACATGCCTCATTGATAGATGATGGTTCAATTTGAGAAATAAGACATACCTCTTCATTTGTCAATCTTTCTCTTGTCATAACTCCTTTAAATTTGTTTCCAATTATCAAATCTTCAGAATGATTCAATCTTACATACCAAGGTGTCTTAGTTTTCTGTTGTTCTTCAATCATTGTGGAATCTTCTGATGATATCGGGGTAAGTAGATCTTCATTCTGTACCAGTGGATTCAGTATAGGTTCATTTGTCACAATTTATGTTGCCGGTTCAGAGTCTAAATATCTTGAAGCTCCTCTGAATTGTTCATCAATCTTTACATTTGTACTCTCAACAATTTTTTGCAATCTCTTATTAAAACATCTATATGCCTTGCTCTTAGATGAATAGCCAAGAAATATTCCTTCATCACTTCTAGGATCAAATTTACCAATATACTCATCTCTTCTAATATAACATTTACTTCCAAAAATTCTGAAATATTTAAGAGTAGGAGTATTACCAAACCATAGTTCATGAGGGGCCTTACCGGTTTCACCTTTGATGTGAACTTTGTTGAATGTATAGACATCAGTGCTAACTACCTCTCTCCAATACATGTGGTAGATTTGCTTCTGATAACATACTTCTTGTTGCATCCAAGATAGTTCTGTTTTTCCTTTCAACCACTCCATTCTTTTGTGGTGTTCGAGGTACTGATAGTTGTCTTTTGATTCTATTCACTTCACAGAATGTATTAAAGTCCTTAGATGTGAATTCTTCTCCTTGATCTGATCTTAAACATTTCATTTTCTTACCGGTTTCATTTTCAACCATTTCTTTGAATAGTTTGAACTTTCCAAGTGCTTCTGATTTCTCTCTAAGAAAAGTAACCCAACACATTCTAGAATAATCATCAATAATTAGAAAGAAATATCTATCACCTTGTAAACTTTTAGTTCTCACTGGACCACATAAATCAGTGTGAATTAAATCAAGAGCATTATTGGATTTTTTTGGAATGCTTTTGAAACTAGCTCTAACTTGTTTTCCAAATTGACATTCCTTACAAATTGTATTCTAAGGTTTCACAATTTTAGGTAGATCTCTAACTACCTTAGAAGTACTGATTTTTACCATGCAATCAAAGTTTACATGACATAGTCTCTTATGCCATAACCAACTTTCATCTATATGTGCAATTAAGCATGCCTTTTCACTGTTATTCAAATGAAAGATATTGCCTCTAGTCTGATTACCGGTTGCAATTTCCAAACCAGTTCTATTCATGATTTTACATTTTTCATTTTTAAATTGTAAATGAAATCCCTTCTCAACTAATTGACCAATACTTAAAAGATTATGCTTTATGTTGGTATTTTGGTATGGTTTTGTCATTGATATCAACACCTACTTTGGAGATCCAGCAACATTCACCGGCAAGCAAGTAAACTGTGCAACAGTTACTGGTATATGGTACACCGGCAAGATATATTGTTCACCGGTACCTGGAATGATATGGAAGACACTTGGTAATGTCGAAGACATCATGTGGACACTTTTTTTTGAAGAATTAATCATTGGTATGTTCATATTTGCATATTTTCTTTTATCGGCAAATAGGTCCAGGTTATCTAGGGTTACACCGGCAGGTTTATCTTTTCCAGATCAGCATGGCACACTATGGAAATGATTTATTATTGTTGTAAATGCATTAAGCCGACATGTTTAATCGGTTATTGCATCGGATATGCTATTGTATGTAAAATGTTTTTATTGTAATATCTTGTAGAGTCGACCTACTAAATTTGGTCTTAGGCTATGGTATAAATGTAAGATCTTATTTGTAAGATCAAGTGTGAAATGCGAAAAAAGAATTGAGTGAAGGTATATGTGAGATCAAGCAAGGATATACACAAAGACATCATTTGAAGGTGAAGTTAGGTTTTTCTAGAAGCATATCAACATTACACTGGTACTGAATCTAGCATATGAAGATGCTATTTTGTGCAGTACATTCTTATTGGATTTAACCATCCAACTGTAGTCAGTGTGACTCCCATTTTGTGATTGAGCAGTGATCTCTAGGCCGTTGGCCTTTCTGCATGTGTAGACCCCATTTACATACACTTTCTATCTGTAGTAGTATCATCTGATTGTGGGTAAGGTTTCCCACCATGGTTTTTCCCCTTACAGGCTTTCCACGTACAAATATTGGTGTCATGTGTTGTGGATGACTTTATGTTTATGTTTCATGCATTAATCCTTATTGGTATAGCAATTTACTGTTAACACTGTCTACCGGCATACTTAACTAGTTTACCGTTATTAAGCATTAAGTTGGTTAATTAGTTTTTGGTTTGAATTTATTAGACAACTAATTCACACCCCCCCCCACTCAATTGTCTCTGGGACCTAACAATTGGTATCAGAGCTTAGTCTTCTTTTGCAGAAGTTTAACAACTTGAGGAGATCCAATGTCTACTAATTATTTCAGGAAGGATAGTCCTAAACTTGATGGAACCAACTATGGAATATGGAAGATCAGAATGGAGACACATCTGAATTGCATTGCTAAAGACATCTAGGAAGTTACTAAGAATGGTTATACTACTGTTGTAGCTAGTCTGACTGCTCCAACTACCTTAGCTAAAGATGAAGAGAATGATTGTAAAGCAAGAGAAGCACTTTTGAGTGCATTATCAGATCAACAAATCATGGGATTATTAGATAGGTCTACTGCTAAAGCTATTTGGGATCACTTGGAAACACTGAATGAAGGAGATTCCACAATCAAAATTGCAAAACTTGAAAGCTTCTGAGTCAGGTATAAACATCTAAAAATGGAAGAAGATGAATGGATTTCTGCTTTTATGGAAAGAGTAAATGAAATTGTTTTAGGTATTAAATGTTATGGAGGAACCTTGAGTGAGGATGAAATTGTTTCAAAAATCTTAAGAATTTTTCCATCGGCATATAAAATGAAGGTTATTGCTATAAATGAGTTAAGAACAATGCCTTATACATCAGTAACTAGTGATACATTGATTGGAAAACTTTCAGCCTTTGAAATTGAGGAATTTGGTCCTATTGCTACTATAAAGACTGATTTGGCCTTTAAAGAATCAACATCATCTACTCCATCATTTGACAAATCAGACTGGAGAGCTTTTTATGCAAGAGAACTTGAAGAATCCAGAAAGGAGAAAGAAGAGCTTGAAGAACTTGAAGCACTATTTGCAAGAAAAATGCCAAAAGGGCCAAGTTGAAGTAAGTATGAAGGTAAAGCACCCTTTAAATGTTTTAACTGCAATAAGATTGGTCATATGCCTTCAAGATGCCCTGATAGACATGCTAGACTACGAGAAGAAGCTAGAAGAACATACAAGCCTAATCCCGAATATCAGAGATACAAATTTAAAAAGAACAAAGATAAATCATGTTACATTGCCGATAAAGGTGTGACTGATGATTTTGATGAGGATCCAGCAGACAATAGATGGGTTTTTGTTGCTATAATAGAAGATCAACTGGTGCCTACTGCTCAGCCAGTAGAACAAGCCCTAGCAGCTAAAGTTGAAGAAAAGGATGAATGGATTATTGACTCAAGATTCTCACATCATATGACAGGAGGCAAAGGTAAATTCTTGAACTTTCAAGAATACAATGGAGGTTTAGTAAGATTTGGAGATGACAAAGCCTATTCAATCAAAGGTAAGGGTTCAATATCTCTTGATGGTAAGCATAACACTGACAATTTCCACTATGTTGAAGGATTAAAGCATAATCTTTTAAGTGTTGGTCAATTAGTTGAGAAGGGATTTCAGTTACAATTTAAAAATGGAAAATGTAAAATCATGAATAGAACTGATTTGGAAATTGCAACCGGTAATCAGACTAGAGGTAATATCTTTCATTTGAATAACAGTGAAAAGGAATGCTTAATGTGCATTTTTTAATGGAGATCTTGAAGAAGAAGTATATATTGAACAACTTGATTGATTTTCTTTGACAGATGACAATGATATGGTTTGCAAGTTAAGAAAAGCTTTGTATGGATTGAAACAATCCCCAGGAGCTTGGTATGAAAGGTTGGATAAGTATCTTTTGAAGATTGGCTTTACTAAAGGAAATGCAGATAGCAATTTATATTGCAAAATAACTAATGATGACATCTTGATTATTGAAATATTTGTTGATGATATAATCTTTGGAGGAGAAGATGGATTATGTAATGAATTTTCTCTTGAAATGCAGCAAGAATTTGAAATGTCTATGATTGGAGAAATAAAATTCTTTTTAGGTTTGCAGATTTCTCAAACTGATTAAGTTATATTTTTGAGTTAATCCAAGTACTTGAAAGAATTACTAAAGAAATTTGGGATGGAGAACTCTAAATCGGTAAGCACACCTATGACTACAAATGACAAATTATCTCAAAGGGATGAATCTACACCTGTCAATCCAACTAGATACAAATCTATGGTAGGAGGTTTACTGTATTTGACACAAACCAGGCCTGATATTATGAATGCAGTATGTATTGTTTCTATATTTCAAAGTAATCCTAGGGAAAATCATGAATCGGCAGTAAAAAGGATTTTTCGGTACCTACAAGGCATAGCAAATCTTGGATTATGGTATCCTAAAGATGAAAATTTTGAACTATGTGCATACACAGATGCAAATTGGGTAGGAGATGTAGATGATAGAAAAAGCACCACTGGAGGAGAATTCTTTCTTGGAAAGAGATTAGTTTCTTGGTTAAGTAAGAAATAGAGTTGTACATCTTTATCAATAGCAGAATCAGAATATGTTGCAGCAGCAACAAATAGTACACAGGTATTATGGCTTAAGCAAATGTTGAAAGACATAAAGGTAAAATACAAGGAACCCATTACTATATACTGTGAAAACACTGCAGCAATTGATATATCTAAGAATCCGGTATTACATTCTAAAACAAAACATGTTTCTATCAAATTGAATTTTCTAAGGGAAAAAGTTGAAGAAAAGGAGATAAAACTAGTTTATGTGAATACTAAAGAACAACTTGCAGATATTTTCACAAAACCTTTGCCTAAGGAGACTTTTGAGTATCTCAGAGATCAGCTTGGAGTCGTACCACCACCGGTAGAGACTTAGATAGTTGATGATTGTCATCAACCGGCAAAATTAAAAAGACAATTCTTTTATTCCGGTATTTGATGAGGAAGCTACTTCTCAGGGGGAGTAGTTGGTATATTGAATTGGTTGGTAGTTTGTATGAACTTGACTTTTTGTGACTTTGGCATTTGATGTCAAAGGGGGAGAGATATCTATGGAAAAACACATTATGAAAAACACATTATCTTTTTGGGGAGAGGTTTTGAAAAACACATTTAAAGAGAAATTGGTATGAGAGATTGGTATTGAAAATAAATCTTTGGATAAACACATGTTACTCCCAGGGGGAGAAATGGAGATTGTTGGTTTTTGTATTTGGCATTTCTGTTTTGGCACTTTGATGGTTTTTCCATCTTGTGTTGCCATCAATGCCAAAGGGGGAGATTGTTGGTATTTTGGTATGGTTTTGTCATTGATTTCAACACCTACTTTGGAGATCCAGCAACATTCACCGTCAAGAAAGTAAATTGTGCAACAGTTACTGGTATA
This sequence comes from Cryptomeria japonica, assembly GCF_030272615.1. NCBI lineage: Eukaryota > Viridiplantae > Streptophyta > Pinopsida > Cupressales > Cupressaceae > Cryptomeria > Cryptomeria japonica. The sequence goes on from NC_081408.1 coordinate 269,608,813, forward strand.
TGGTACACCGGTACCTGGAATGATATGGAAGACACTTGGTAATGTTAAAGACATCGTGTGGACACTTTGTTTTGAATAATTAATCATTGGTATATTCATATTTGCATATTTGCTTTTACTGGCAAATAGGTCCAGGTTATCTAGGGTTACATCGGCAGGTTTATCTTTTCCAAATCAGCATGGCATGCTATGGAGTTGATTTATTATTGTTGTGAATGCATTAAGCTGACATGTTTAATTGGTTATTGCATCGGATATGATATTGTATGTAAAATGTTATTATCGTAATATCTTGTAGAGCCAACCTACTAAAATTGGTCTTAGGGTATGGTATAAATGTAAGATCTTATTTGTAAGATCAAGTGTGAAATGCGAAAAAGAATTAAGTGAAGGTATATGCGAGATCAAGCAGGGATACACACAAAGACATCATTTGAAGGTGAAGTTAGGGTTTTCTAGAAGCATATCAGCATTACACCAGTACTGAATCTAGCATATGAAGATGCTATTTTGTGCAGTACATTCTTATTGGATTTAACCATCCAACTGTAGTCAGTGTGACTCCCATTTTGTGATTGAGCAGTGAGCTCTAGGTTGTTGGGCTTTCTGCATGTCCAGACCCCATTTATGTACACTTACTATCTGCAGTAGTATCATCTGATTGTGGGTAAGGTTTCCCACCATGGTTTTTTCCCTTACAGGGTTTCCACGTACAAATATTGGTGTCATGTGTCGTGGATGACTTTATGTTTATGTTTCACGCATTAATCCTTACCAGTATAGCAATTTATTGTTAACATTGTCTACCAGCATACTTAACTAGTTTATCGGTGTTTATGGTGAAAGTGGATTAACAATAATTGAAAGACTATAAGGAATTCAACCACAAAACCCTAGCCTAACAACAACAAAGATCCAGCATAACATATGAAGATTACCTAAGACAATGCAAATCAAATGAAATCACAAAGATTATACCATCACATGTCCAATAGGGTTTGGATCTCCATTCTTCCTATCTCCATTAATCTTGCTTGATATATTTTCTCTCAGATTTTATGTGTGCACAAGAGCTCAACAAAGAATAGAAATGTGGTTGCAAGTAGGATTGCATATGAAAGATCGAATGCTAGGTTGCTTCAATAGAATGCATACGAGGTGTTTAGATTGATTGATTAGGGTTGATAATGAAGGAATCATCTCCTTATATAGAAGACACTATAAGAAATGGAGGGATAAGATTGAGAGGTGTAAAAGATAAATGGTCGGCTATGATTAGAGGGTAGGTAGAGGAAATAAGAAAATAATAAGAGGGTAGGTAGTGTAGGAATTAAGAGATGAATGACATGTGTCATAGGTAGAAAAGGCTAATGAATTAATTAAATAAGTAAAGATTTATTTAATTAACAGAGGAAGTGGGATAAATTAAATAAATAAGATATATATTTAATTTAAGAAAAGGATAATTTAAATAAATAAATGTATTTATTTAAATGAGAAATAAGGCTAGAAGAGGATAAATGAATTAATTAAATATATAAAGATTTATTTAATTAATAGATGAATTAGGCTTAGATAATTAAATAAATAAAATATTTATTTAATTAGACATGACAATTTTAGATATCTACAACCGGTATTAAGCATTAAGTTGGTTAATTAGTTTTTGGTTTGAATTTATTAGACAACTGATTCACCCCCCCCGCTTTCAGTTGTCTCTGAAACCTAACACTTTAATCCTTCAACATAGTAGACATTGTTAGTGTTATGCTTACCATCAAGAGATATTGAACCCTTACCTTTGATTGAACAGGCTTTTGTCATCTCCAAATCTTACTAAACCTCCATTGTATTCTTGAAAGTTCAAGAATTTACCTTTGTCTCTAGTCATATGATGTGAGCATCCTGAGTCAATGATCCATTCATCCTTTGCTTCAACTTTAGCTACTAGGGCTTGTTCTACCAGTTGAGCAGTAGGTGCTGGTTGATCTTCTATTATAGAAACAAAAACCCATCCGTTGTCTGTTGGATCATCATCAGAATCATCAGTCACACCTTCATCAGCAATGTAACAAGATTTATCTTTGTTCTTTTTAAATCTGTATCACTGATATTCAGGATTAGGCTTGTATGTTCTTCTAGCTTCTTCTCTTAGTCTAGCATGTCTATTAGGGCATCTTGAAGCCATATGACCAATCTTATTGCAGTTAAAACATTTAAAGGGTGCTTTACCTTCATACTTACTTCCAATTGGACCTTTTGGCATTTTCCTTGCAAATAGTGCTTCAAGTTCTTCAAGTTCTCTTGCATAAAAGGCTCTCTAGTCTGATTTGTCAAATGATGGAGTAGATGATGTTGATGCTTTAAAGGCCAAATCATTTTTTATAGTAGCAACAAGACCAAATTCCTCAATTTCAAAGGCTGAACTTTTCCAATCAATGTATCCCTAGTTACTGATGTATTAAGCATTATTCTCAACTCATTTATAGTAGTAACCTTTATTTTATATGCCGGTGGCAAACCTCTTAAGATTTTTGAAGCAATTTCATCCTCACTCAGAGTTCCTCCACAACATTTAATACCGAAAACAATTTCATTTACTCTTTCCATAAAAGAAGAAATCCTTTCATCTTCTTCCATTTTCAGATATTCATACCTGACTTAGAAGCTTTCAAGTTTTGCAATTTTGATTGTGGAATCTCCTTCATTCAGTGTTTCCAAATGATCCCAAATAACTTTAGCAGTAGACCTATCTAATAATCCCATGATTTGTTGATCTGATATTGCGCTCAATAGTGCTTCTCTTACTTTGCAATCATTCTCTTCATCTTTAGCTAAGGTAGTCGGAGCAGTCTGACTAGCTATAGCAGCAGTATAACCATTCTTAGTAACTTCCCAAATGTCTTTACCAATGCAATTCAGATGTGTTTCCATCCCGATCTTCCATATCCCATAGTTGGTTCCATCAAGTTTAGGACTGTCCTTCCTGAAATAATTAGTAGACATTGGATCTCCTCAAGTTGTTAAACTTCTGCAAAAGAGGACTAGGCTCTGATACCAATTGTTAGGTCCCGGATACAATTGAGAGGGGGGGGTGAATTAGTTGTCTAATAAATTCAATCCAAAAACTAATTAACAAACTTAATGCTTAATACTGGTAAACCAATTAAGTATGCCGGTAGATGGTGTTAATAGTAAATTGCTATACCGGTAAGGATTAATGCATGAAACATCAACATAAAGTCATCCACAACACATAACACCAATATTTGTACGTGGAAACCATGTAAGGGGAAAACCCATGGTGGGAAACCTTACCCACAATCAGATGATACTATTACAGATAGTAAGTGTACATAAATGGGGTCTGCACATGCGGAAAGGCCAACAACCTAGAGCTCACTGCTCAATCACAAAATGGGAGTCACACTGACTACAGTTGGATGGTTAAATCCAATAAGAATGTACTGCACAAAATAGCATCTTCATATGTTGGATTCAGTACCGGTGTAATGCTGATATGCTTCTACAAAAACCTAACTTCACCTTCCAATGATGTCCTCATGTATACCTCTGCTTGATCTCGCATAGACCTTCACTCAATTCTTTTTCGCATTCCACATTTGATCTTACAAATAAGATCTTACATTTATACCATACCCTAAGACCAATTTTATTAGGTCGGCTCTTCAAGATATTACAATAAAACATTTTTCATACAATATAATATCTGATGCAATAACCAATTAAACATGTCAACTAAATGCATTTACAATAATAATAAATCATCTCCATAATGTGCCATGCTGATCTGGAAAAGATAAACCTACCGATGTAACCCTAGATAACCTGGACCTATTTACTGGTAAAAGAAAATATGCAAATATGAATATACCAATGATTAATTCTTCAAAACAAAGTGTCCACATGATGTCTTCAACATTACCAAGTGTCTTCCATTTCATTCCAAGTACTGGTGAACAATATATCCTGCCGGTGAACCATATACCAGTAACTATTGCATAGTTTACTTGCTTGCCGGTGAATGTTGCTGGATCTTCACATTTTGTAAGTATATAGATTTTGTGTTATGACTTTGAAAGGAGTTTTGTCAACATACCAAGCTAATGTCAAAAGGGGAGATTGCTACTATTTACTAGGTTGTCATTAGTTTTATGTTCAAAGTCACCCTATATACCCTAGTCGGTTAATACTACATAAAGATTTAGTCGGTAAGCACTAAGGGTGTCAGTTACAAAAGAAAGGCTAGTCACCGAGATGATATATATCGAGTTGTCTACTGAGTAAATTTCCTATGTCCACCGAGTAGCAAAGAAGGTACACCGAGTTAATCTGAACCAAGTGGAAATGTGTTACTAGAATCAATGAGCCTGGACACATATGTGGAAACGTGTTACAAGATTTGAGAGCAGGGAACCATTATTTCATAGGGAATTGCACTTAAAGATTTTGTATGATTTTGAGGAAGTTTATCCAATGAAATAATTTCTATGTTTATTCATTCGATAAAACATGTTTGCATAATCGATGTATGAACAAGATAACTACCTTAGAGATCTATATAAAGTGTGATTTGAGTATCTAAGACACGAGAGAAAAAGATGGTGAGTTGAAGATAAAATCTTGTGAAAAGATAAGATGTGATGATTAAATAGAGGTATTCAGAGGTCACCGAGAAGATTTTCAGAAAATAGTTTAAGGGATAGAGAATACAGAAGAGGTCACCGAGTTGATCTATCAATTACTGAGGTATGCTATGAGCATGGTAATTTCATATTGAGCACATAGAGTCTGCTATAACATTTTAGATGTAAAGTTGCAGATATTTTGTAAAAGATTTTGATTGAATTATTTTGAGTTGTGTTAGAAACCTTTAACAAGGTAAAAGACTCTAACAAGGTCTATAAATTGTAAAGCCTTTAACCAGGTACAACATTTTGTAAAAGTGTTTGTAAAAATCCTTTAGCAAGGTAGATCTAAAGATCTTGATACTCCTAATAGGGTAAGCTATCAGAAATAGCTAAACATGTAGCTCTAACCGAGCAACCTTTATATTGCAGTAGTGAAGTTGTGGGTGCCATCCCTACCACAATTTTTTCTCTCTAACCAAGAGTTTCTATGTGTGAGGCCTCACCTCGACTCAGTTTGACATTCAGTGGATTTTATATTTTAGACTATTATGGATACTTTATTTTGATGCATTTTGAGACTTAGAACTTATATGATTTCAGGATTTGGATAACATTGCTATGATTTGATGATTTACTTACATGCTTTATGAGATAGAACACTACATGATTATTAGATAGAATGATATTGCAATGATAGATGTCATTATTGAATTTGCAGGACTTTACTCTGAATATAGAACTATGATGTATGTTTAGTTTATGTGAATTGGGATGAAAATTGCTTATGTGAAATTGTTTGATAAAAGATGTATTCAATCTGTGCAGATGAAAATTGTATGCAAGTAATGATGTGTATTGTTATATTATTGAATTATATTATATATGAATATTTGGAAGTACTAATGTGTAAATTGAGATGCGCAGGAAATTTACCATGTGACCATGGAAAATTACGGAGAATCAAACCTAGACTTATGTATGTTCGTAAAGCCAGGGTTTGTCTATTTGGAGAGACAACACCCCGTTTGTGTTGTATTTTATTCGTAACAGTATATGTTGCATGAGTGTTAAGTGTTAATTAAATTTTAATGTGTAAAAACCTCAAGAGACAATTTCATGTTTTATTTTTGTAAAAGTATTTTATTGGTGTCACTTGACACGTGTGGATTTAAATTTAAATATTTTATTTTGTCTCTTGGTGGGAAAGTGTTTAATTATAAATTTCTTAAATAAATTAATGTGTTGTCAAAAAATATTTTGGGAATATAATATTTGGAGTGGTCAACTTATGTTTGACCCGAAAATAAACTTCAGAGGGGTTTAAAATGGGTTAAATGAACACCTAGGGGTAGTTTAATAGGGTTTCCTAAAGCCCATAAGGTATACCTAGGGGTTAGGGGTAATTTTAGGCAAGTTTCTACTTTATAATGATCTTTTTAACGCTTTAAAAATTGGTTTTTTTGAGTTGAGCGAAAATTGAAAATTGAAGTAAAATCAAATCAAGATTTTTTCCTCTTGGAAGGAGAGTCTTTTTGCATTTTTGCTTTCTTTCTTCTTTTTGGTTTTTTTTAGAATCCTGTGAGAACTCAGAGAGTAAGCTTCTTAAGGAAGATTTTTGGGAATAGCAGGGTAATCACCCACTCTCCATTTTTGGAGACAGAAGAAAATTTGGAAAGAAAATAACGTTATGGAATAGAGAAAATTGAATAAGGGTAGAAGGAAAAAGATTTGTGGATTGGGCAGCTCTTCATCAAATACCATAATAACCTTTGGGCAGATTAAGGTTGGTTTCAATATTTACTTTTAATGTCTTCTTCTTGTTTATGTCTGGAAGTTGTTTGAATAAGAATTCTGTATTCTTGAAAGTTTATGTTTGGAAAGCTTTTGGTATTTTGTTTTATGAATTGCTTTGTTTTGGGAGTTTTTCTCAAGATCTCTTACTCTTGGGAGAGAAGAGGTTCTTGAGGGTGGTAGCAATGACAGCCCTTGAGTGAGAGACTCTCTTTTGAGAGCGATCACAAGGGATCTTTGTGTGACCCTTGCTGCATGGCCTGTTTGTGCAATGGGGGTCATAAGGAGGGATATAAGGCTAGAATGTCTTTGGGGGGCATAAGGAATAAGGGGTTGAGATTCTTGATATTTTTTTATTGTGCCATGAGGTGGCTTCTTGTTTATTTCATACTTGCAGTTCTCCTCAGGGTATTTGGTCCACTACCACCCTTTGAAAATGATCATCACCAGAGTGTGGTGCTGTGAAAGCCAAGTTGGGAATGTGTCTGAAAAGAATCTGTTTGCATTGCTTCCTATGTGTTTGCCTGTTTGTTACCCATCTAGGATTTGGTTCTCCGAGCTCGGGGGTGGCTACCAGTTAGCCTAGGCTGGGAGGTGAGCACTCCGTGGTCATACTTGTGTCTTCTATTATGCAGGAAATTCAGAGGAAAGAGAATAGGAACCATGAAAGAGATACAGAAGATTGTTATTAAAGATACTTGAATTCAGATGCAGATGTTTTTGTAAAGTTGTTATAGAAATATGTCTCATTCATAGATAAAGAGAAGCAAGTTGTAAAATTTGAAAGTAGACTTGAAGTTTTATTATTTTGGACTATTCAGAGAAAACATTCTGTAAATTGGTAGGATATCTTAGAGATGTATTAAACAAAAAAAAATATAGCTTGTTATTTCTACTTTTGGTTTATTTGGAAAAAAAAGAAAAGTTAATTTGGGATGCATGCAAAGCTTTTTGTATTATGGAAAGGAATAGAAGAATTGTTTTCATTTAGATTTTACCTATATTTTTACTTGAGGAAAAATAGAAGTTTATATATAATGAAAGATTTTAAGTATTTAAAAATGGGAAAAAGTTGTTTTATTTGGATATTTTATTAGAAGAAAAAAAAAAATCAATGAATTTCTTTATTGCCAGAAAAAGTATAATGTATCTCTGAATAGTGTTCTAAATTGTATTTTAGATAACATTGTTTTAGAAGCTTATTAATTATATATATATATATATATATATAATCTGATTTAACTTTATGTTATTTCCCTTTGTTAAATTAGCTTAAAATTTTGCATGTAAATTCTCTTTTAAAAAAATATATATATAAATTTATATTGAAATAAATTTCATCTTTTTAACTATGATTATAAAAGTTATGTAAATATAAATATATACATATATATATATATATATATATGTTATATATATTTTTTTTTTTTAAATTTAAAAAAAATATATGTTTTGGGCCCCCGCGGACTCCACTGTGTGTACGCACAGTGGACGGCCGCGCAGCGCCCACTGTGTGCACACACAGTGGAGCCGCTTGCGGCTCCCACTGTGTGGGAACACAATGGACGGCCACAGCCGCCACTGTGTGGCCACACAGTGGGGAGCCGCTAGCGGCGCCCACTGTGTGGGCACACAGTGGTGCCGCGGCGCCACTGTGAGCTCACATAGTGGTGCGCGCGGCCAGCCCGCCACCCAAAACTCCCGTGACCTGCAAACTTGAAATCGTGGCTGTCGTTAGGGTCTTCGGCCCAGCAAGGAACTTTGGCTGTTAAAAAAAAATTATATGGGTTAAAACCCTAGCCCAGGTGGGGCTAGGGCAGTTCGGTTTTTAAAAAAAAACAAAAGAAATATTATTTAGTTTAGATATTATTAATGTGAGGAAATTAGAACCCTAATTAGGGTTGGGAAAAGAAAATGGTGTTATAATTAGGAAGTTAAAAAAAGGCTTTTGAGTTAGAGTTAAAATAGTCAGCTTATAAGTAAAATATAAATATATATATGTTTCCATATATATATATGGGAATATATATATACGTATATATATGAATTTTTGAGTATTTTGAATAAGTAATTAAATTATAAATATATAAATATATGCATATCCAAATATGTATATATGTATATATTTATATAATCCTGATTTTAATTTGGGATAAATTATAAAGAGAAATATAAAAGAATTGAAAAGACTATATAGTCATATTGGAGGATAAATTAAAAAACCTCTCCTAATTCCTTTAGTTTGATTAATTTAATAAACCTATTATCTAGATATCTCTTGGAGATAGAATTAAACTAGTTAGTCTCACGCAATTTAAAATTTAACAATTTATCGATGCTTAGTCGTTTCAGAATTAGCTCGAATTTAATAATGGAAATTTCACTAACGTTTGTCGTGAGAGTGAACTTGTTAATTAATTTAGTATGTTTTAAAAAAAAATTTGTTCCATTTTTGCCCTAAATTTTGGGCATGAAACTATGTAACTAAAATCTTTGTGTTATGGAGTGAAATGTGTATGGATGTAATTTCTATGATTGTGTTTTGGCTTTATATATTAAGAGATCAACTATATACAGTTTATGTTTATCAGTAAGATTGTTTTTAAAGAAAAGTTTTGAAGTATTGATTCACCCCTCCCCTCTCACTACATTAGCTTTCATTGTTGGACCTAACAATGATGTGTGTTGAGCTACTAAATATAGTGATAGTGTTGGAAATCTAATTTACTTTGTCATTGATGTAAAACATTTTGTTTCTCTATATCATCAATAAATAGTGAAAATTTACAAATCGTAGACAATACTTTACCTTTGGTCTTTAGTGCATCTTTTATATGTTCCATATTATCACTAAGACCTACCCTGTTTCTGTCAATTTCTTTGATCAAAATTTCAATCCTTCTCTTCTCATATTCCTTCTTAGAGTTCTTGATTGCAACTTCTTCCAAGCTCTTCATCTGCTCACCTGTTACTATGACAAGTTGCTCCAGTTTGTCTATTGGTGTAGGAAGATTGTCTATATCAATCTCCGATAATATATTGGACAAAATTTCAACAATACTTTGAATAGTTTGTGCTTCTTTTTTTTGAGCCTTCATTATTTTCTTATGTTCTCTATATTGCATGGAAGATGCAATCTCCATTAGCTCAGTTGGATTTAGAATATCCATTTTGATCGGTCCTTGTATGCTAACATTGTCATCCTCCTCATCTTCATCAACAATTTTCTTAGATGAGAGTTGATCGAGGTGTCACTTTTTTCTCATGTACCTCTGATTTTATCTTTTCTTCTTCCTTCGTCTTTTATTTTTTCTCTTTAGTCTTCTCCTTTTCCTTTTCATTATCCTTTACCAATGGTGCAGTGGTCTGCACATCATCTATTTGTGTGTTCACTGGTGACTCTTGTGTTTCAGTCTTGCCCAGTTGCACAGTAGGATATACATTTTATGTTTTCTCATTCACCGGTTGATCTGTCATTTCTTCATCTTTCTTTTCTGCTTCTTTACTCTATTCACTTGCACCGATTTTTGTATATCCTTGTAATACATTCTCTTCATCAGGAATAATGATTATTTCTTTCTTATTGCTTGTATCAAAAATAATCTCATCCGATATAATATCATCAATCTTCACATTATCAAGGAGATCTTCTCCTTTTGATATCTCTAGTTCCTCTTCTTCTTCTTCTTCTTCAAGAATCTATCCCAATTTTTTTTCAAAATCTCCATAGTCTCATCTTGTACCGACTGGGATTCTCCAACAAGAAGTCTTGGAAGCCTTTTATTTGATCTGAAACATGATTTTGAATTCAAAAGAATATTTTGCAACTCCTCCTTTGAGACTTCAGGTTGTAAACTTACAAGAACAAATTCAATTATTTTCATCTTGTTTTATTGTTGCCTGTCATCTTTCCTCTAATTTATTATACAAAGAGTTTGGAATTAGCCCTTTTAGTTTAATCAAGGCTTTATTGAACTTATTCATTAACAAAACAACTGCATCGTCAATTTGTCTTTATTCATCATCACCAAACTTATCATAAAGTTTCTTTGCATCAACCATAATACCATACTTCTTAATGGGATACAATACATCTTCAAAGAGAGTAAGTTTAGTTACCAGTTGCTTAACCGATTTCAGAGTAGAAGCTCCAAAAACCTTAGACTTCTTTCCACTGGCTCTAAGTGCTTTCTTCTGACCTTTATAAATTTTTTCCTCTTCATATGCAGTCCTCTTTTCTTGCTCCTTCTTCCTCTTACTGGTGGGTACTGATGCTTTATATGTAGGGGGCTTGACTTCTTTCCCCTTTCTTTTGAATTGAATCTTAGAAGGTTTCTCCTTTGCAACTGTGCTTCTTGTTTTACTACCGGTATTGGTACCGGTTGGGGCACTAGTGGATTCACCAACCTTCTTCGCTTCAAATATTTCTCTAACCTCTACAATTGTCTCTTTAGTGAATCCTTGTGAAACAACTATTAGATAGCTCAACTAACCAAAAGACAATTGAGAGGGGGTGGTGAATCAATTGTCACAGATTACTAAAACCTTAAGCAATTTAAAACATTAATATCGGAACCCAAAACATTAAACCAGAACAAAAGATAAACTAATTAAGCATAAATAATAATCATAGAATAAATACCATCCACATCACACCAAGATTTATATGTGGAAAACCCGGTAAAGGGAAAAACCACGGTGGGAAGCCTACCCACACTCATATAATACATATGTAGTAAGTATGTGAATTAAAATTGAGGGGCATGCACTTGTATGAAGGCCAATAGCGTAGAGCGCACTGCTCATCACAAAAGGAGTCTCACTAACTACATAGAAATCAAGACTACAATCTAGAAGAAGGAATGAACTGCAAAGATAGCATCTCCTATGCCTGAATATAGTTCCAGTTAAGCTCAATACCGAAGGAATAAATCCTCTTACATAAACCCAAATCAATCTCCAATGATCGACCAAATCCTCTGCCTGAATGATATTACATTATTTACACATTACATCACATGCCATGATATGATCTACAATGAGATCTTACATCATATATATACAAACCTTTGACCATAAACAATCAAGTCGGCCACCAAACAATAAACTAATTACATAATTACAAAACATGTTGGTCTTAGACCAAAAAAATAATATCCAACCCATGAGACATCCTAAAAACACATCAAGAGGTCCAATCCACACGTTACATTAAGTCGGTCTATAACCTAGATTAATCGGAACCCTATTTAGGTCCACATGCTAAAGAAATGATCTCCAGTTCTCCAAGTCTTGAACATGATCACCATCAGCATCTTGAATCTCCACCATAAGCTGCACCGACACCACTTATGCATATCATCAAAGCTCTGCCGGTGAAACCCTCACCAAAACCACAAACCAAGCTTCCAAGAAAACAGGATAGCATTCGATCACCAAAACAAAACCAACTAACTGAATATGAACATGAATAAGACAATTCCATAACCAAATCATATTGGAGCATACCGGATCCAAACCAACCAGAAACCACACAACCTATCAGGACTAGAAGGGTGTCGATAAAGCATCCAAAACAAATAGTGTTGACATCAATGACAAAACATCAATGCAACACATAATCAATTCCTCCAAATGACCAAAAATCTCCCCCTTTGGCATTGATGGAAACACTAGATGTCAATAAATTCTAAGTACCAAGAAATGCCAAACAAGTCTCCCCCAATGGAAGACAACCAACAATCTCCCACACAAAGATATAGAAATGAAGTTCTGAAACAAAGACCAAACTCCCCCTGTGAATGATATCTCTGTAAAGCTCTGTTTTTCACATATATCTCTCCCCCTAATGTATACAACTCCTTAATTTTTTCACATCAATATCTCTCCCCCTTTGACATAAATGCAAGAAATCTGACAAAAATATCAAAGGAAAAACATAAACCACTAAAACAAAAGGCTAACTACTCCCCTTGAGCAGTAGCATCCCTACATCAGTGCCAGAATGAGTAATATCTCTGATAATGCATACCAGAGTGATGTCAAAACACATCAATCAGTTCTCTGTTGGAGGGGCAGAAACCCCTAACCTGTCTCCCAGGTACTCAAATGATTCTTTAGGCAAAGGTTTAGTGACAATATCTGCAATCTTCTCTTTAGTGTTCACATAAACCAATCTGACTACATTTTCTTCCACCTTCTCCTATAAAACATTATACTTGATAGATATGTGTTTTGTCTTAGAGTGGAATACCAGATTATTTGATATGTAAATAACAACAGAGTTGTCACAATGAAATCAACATCCTTAGTAAAACCAAGCTTCAAAAGATATTTATCCAACCTTGCATAACAAGCTCTAGGTGCCTGTTTCAATCCATATAAAGCTTTCCTTAACCTGTACACCATGTTAGTATCATTTAAAAGTAAAAAACCATCAGTTTGCTCAATATAAACTTCCTCATCAAGATCCCCATTCAAAAAATCACACTTAACATCCATCTGATAAACCTAGTAGTTTTTATGAGCAGCATAGGCGAGAAATAATCTTACAGCTTCAATCCTAGCTACAGGTGCAAAAGTCTCTCCATAATCAATTCCTTCCTTCTAAGTATATCCTTTACAAACCAATATATCCTTATTCCTTACAACTTGACCATCTTCATTCAATTTATTCCTAAAAACCCATTTAGTTCCAATAACATTCCTATTTTTAGGCTGGGGAACTTAATGTTGGCATTATGGATGAATTGATTATGTGTTGCATTGATGTTTTGTCATTGATATCAACAATGGCTGTTTTGGTTCATTACCAGTAGAAGATCTAGTGTTATCGACAGAAGAGACTGTCTATTGGACACTTCTGGCATGTTTGGATCGATGTAGTATGTTTGATTTTATGTGTTACATGTTCCTTGAACATGTTTTGGTTAGATGGTATTGACTTGGTGATCGGATTATATCATACACTCTTGTAAACCCTTACCAGCATTGGTTTAAGGTTTAACCGAGAGAGCTTTTACTGAGGAATCTTGACACAATACACAAGTGGTTTTGGTGTGGCTTCTACATGGATTTTAGGATGTTGAAGATGTTCTTTGATTGTGCTTCAAACAACTTAAAGACATTTCTTTAGCATGGCGGACCTAAAATAGGTACGGTGCCTATCTAGGTTATGGACCAGTATCATGTTGACATGTACTCTACACATTACCAGGATGTTTCAAGATGTTCTATGGATTGGTTATTTTTGCTTTCATCTTAAATCGACATGGCATATCATTGTAATATGGATTTATGTAATAATCTTATTGTAATATCTTTTAGGTGGCTAACCTAATTGGTTTAGGCCTTAGGGTTGGTATAAAATGATGTAAGATCTCATTGTAGATCATGGGGATTAAGTATTTGTGGTCTTGGAATACAATATTATATGCAAAGGAAATTTAATTGATCATAGGTGATTGAATTGGGATTAAGGAAGAGGTCAAAGGCCTCCAATATTGAGCTTAACCCGGATTAAAATCACGCATGGTAGATGCTATCTCTGGCAGTTCATTACACTGAATTGTTGTCCATTTATCTTGAGGTGGTTATAACCTCTCTGTAGTCAGTGAGACTCTTTTGTAATGAGTAGTGTGTGCCTTCCTGCATGTGCATGCCCCTCATTGTATCACATACTTTCTGCAGAAGTATCATCTGACTGTGGGTAGACTTCCCACCATCATTTTTCCCTTTTTGGGCTTTCCACATACAAATCATGGTGTTATGTGGTATGGTTGCTTTGCATTGATTATCTGTTTAATTGTTAAGTTGTATTATTTATCAGTATCTATTTCTCCTATACCAATACTTAATCTGGTTAAAGGTTATTAAATGGATTAATAGATATAATTAGTTAACAACTGATTCACCCCTCCCCCCACCCTCTCAGTTGTTCACCGTTTATCCTAACAATTGGTATCAGATCTTTGGTCCTCTTTTGCAGAAACTTAACTACTTGAGGTAGATCCTATGGTAGCTAACACTTCAAATCCATCGGTAACTATTTTCAAAAGAGAAATCCCTAAGCTTGATGGAACAAATTATGGGATATGAAAAATTGGAATGGAGACTCATCTGACATGTCTTGGCAAAGATATTTGGGAGATCACTGAGAAAGGATACACACCTTATGATTTGGCATTTGGCAATCCTGCTCCTGCAGACATGGACAAGAATATTGAAAATGATTGCAGAGCTACAGAATCCCTCTTGTGTGCACTTACTGATCAACAAATCATGGGATTGAGTGATAAATCATTGACTAAGGTTATGTAGGACAAATTGCAAACTCTGAATGAAGGTGATCCTACTGTCAAAATTGCTAAACTTGATGGTTACTATGTAAGATATGAAAACTTGAAGATGGAAGATAATGAAAGAATTGTTGTGTTTATGGAAAGAGTAAATGAGATTGTTATGGGAATTCAATGTTATGGAGGATTTTTGAGTGAAGATTAAATAGTTTCCAAAGTCTTGAGATCCCTTCCATTGACTTACAAGATGAAGGCAACTATAATTAATGAGTTGAGAACAATGGCTAACTCATCAGTTAACAAAGATATTTTGATTGGGAAATTATCTGCTTTTGAGCTTGTGGAGTTGTAAAGTCTGAACCTGCTTTTCATGTATCATCATCATCATCATTTATAGGCAAAAGTGATTGGAAAGGCCTATATGCAAAAGAATTGGAATACATGAGGAAAGAAGATGAATAATTTGAGCAACTCGTAGCATTATTCGCTAGAAGAGCACCTAAAGGACCAATAGGAAGTAAGTATGCAGGAAAAGCACCTTTTAAATATTTTGCCTATAATAAAATTGGCCATTTTGCATCTAGATGTCCTGAAAGAAATGCTACATTTGAGGAAAGAGTTAAGAAATCATTTAAGCATAACCAGAACAGATATAGATTCAAGAAGAGTAAATAATGCTACATAGCGGATGAGGAAGGAGTAAGTGATGACTCTGGGGATAAACCAAAAGAAGACTCTGCTAGTGGATCCAAAAATGCAAAGGAATGGGTGTTCTATGCTTTAAACGAAGATGAACCAGAACCGGCTTTCATGAATGAAGAAAAATCCCTAGCATCAAAAGTTGAAGATAAGGATGAATGGGTAATTGATAGTGGATGCTCACATCATATGACTGGAGATAAAGGGAAACTTATATTCCTACAAGAATACAATTGCAGTCAAGTCAGATTTGGAGATGACAAAGCATGTATAATCAAAGGTAGAGGTACTATTTCTCTGGATGGTAATCATAATACTGACAATGTCTATTATGTAGAAGGTTTAAAGCATAATCTTTTAAGTGTTGGTCGATTGGTGGACAAGGGATTCCAACTTTAGTTTAAAGATAGAAAATGCAAAATCATTAACAAGAGTGGTTTGGAGATTGCAATCGGTATTCAGACTGGAGGTAATATCTTTCACTTGAACACTAGTAATAAGACATGTTTGATTGCTCATATTGATGAGTGTTGTTTATGGCATAAGAGGTTGTGTCATGTGAATTTTGATTGTATTGTTAAGATCAGTTCAACTAAGGCAGTTAGAGATATACCTAAGATTATGAAGCCTCATAATCAGGTATGTAAGGAATGTCAATTGGGAAAGCAAGTTAGAACTTATTTTAAGAGCATATATGATAAATCTATTGATTATTGATGACTATTCTAGAATGATGTGGGTGACTTTTCTTAGGGAGAAGTCTGAAGCCCTCTAGAAATTCAAGATCTTTAAAGCGAAGGTTGAAACAAAAACTAGATTGCAAATCAAATATCTAATAACAGATCAAGGCGGTGAGTTCACTTCTCATGAATTTAACAATTATTGTGAGACAAATGGAATTAGGAGATAGTTATCCACACCTCAGACTCCTCAGCAAAATTGAGTAGTGGAAAGAAAGAATAGAACCATTTCGGATGCAACTAGATCTATGATGATGGAAGCCAAATTGCCTCACATATACTGGAGAGAAGAAGTGAGTACAACAGTCTACACATTCAAAAGAGTTCACATCAAAGGTGAAACTGGTAAGACCCCTTATGAATTATGGTTTTGACATACACCTACTGTTAAATATTTCAGAATTTTTGGAAGTAAATGCTATATCAAAAGAGATGATTCAATTGGAAAGTTTGATCCTAGATGTGATGAAGGGATATTTCTTGGTTATTCAATTCAAAGAAAAGCATATAGATGTTATAACAAAAGATTACAGAAAATTGTGGAGAGTGCTAATGTAAAAGTGGATGAGAAATATAAAAATCAATCTAGATCATATGACAGTGAATCGGTAGTGGAAATGATCATAGCTGAACTGACAATGCCTCAACCAGTATAGGAATCTAAGACAATTACAGCGACACAATCAGAAAATTCAATTGTGACTAATGATCAAAGCAGTGAACCTGAATTTCAGAAGACACCAAGGTATGTAAGATTAAATCATTCATGAAGATCAAATCATTGGAGACATCAACAAAGGGAGTTATGACAAGAAGAAGACTGGCAAATGAAGAGGTATGTCTTATTTCTCTAATTCAACCGACATCTGTTATTGAAGCTTGTAAGGATAAACATTAGTTAAAGGCTACGGAAGATGAATTAGATCAGATAGAGAAGAATGAAACTTGGACTTTAGTTCCCCGACCTAAAAATAAGAATGTTATTGGAACTAAATGGGTTTTTAGAAATAAACTGAATGAGGATGGTCAAGTTGTAAGAAACAAAGCTAGATTGGTTTGTAAAACATATTATCAACTGGAAGGAATCGATTATAGTGAAACATTTGCACGTGTAGCTAGAATTGAAGTTGTTACACTATTTCTTGCCTATGCAGCTTATAAGAACTATAAGGTTTATCAAATGGATGTTAAATGTGCATTTTTGAATGGTGAACTTGAAGAAGAAGTATACATTGAGAAACTTGATGGATTTTCATGGACAGATGATAAAGATGTGGTTTGTAGATTGAAGAAAGCTTTATATGGATTGAAACAAGCTCCTAAAGCTTGGTATGCAAGGTTGGATAAATATCTTTTGAAGCTTCA
Organism: Cryptomeria japonica; assembly: GCF_030272615.1. Classification (NCBI taxonomy): domain Eukaryota; kingdom Viridiplantae; phylum Streptophyta; class Pinopsida; order Cupressales; family Cupressaceae; genus Cryptomeria; species Cryptomeria japonica. Next base: position 269,626,357 of record NC_081408.1, read on the forward strand.
TTTTACTAAAGGCAGTACTGATACTAATTTATATTAAAAAATTATTGATGATGATATTCTGATTATTGAAGTATTTGTTGATGATATCATTTTTAGAGGAGAAGATAAATTGTGCATGGAATTTGCTAATAACATGAAGAATGAATTTGAAATGTCCATGATTGGTGAGATGAAATTTTGCTTAGGTTTGTAGATTACTCAAACTGACGAAGGCATCTTTATCTGTCAAACTAAGTATCTGAGGGAATAGTTGAAGAAGTTTGGTATGGATAATTCCAAACTGGTAAGTACTCCTATGGTGAGAAGTGAGAAATTATCTATCAAGGATACTTCTACATTGGTAAATCCAACAAGGTATATGACTATGATTGGTGGTCTATTATATCTAGCTCAGACTAGACTAGATATTATGAATGCAGTACATATTGTTTCTAGATATCAAAGTAATCCTAAAGAAAATTATGAATGTGCAGTAAAAAGGATATTATGGTATTTGCAAGGAACAACAAAATATGGCTTATGGTATTCTAAAAATGATGATTTCACTCTATGTGTATAAACTGACTCAGATTGGGCAGGAGATACTGATGACAGGAAGAGAACTTCTGATGGAGCTTTCTTTCTTGGAAAGAAACTGGTTTCATGGATCAGCAAAAAATAGTCATGCATTTCTTTATCTAGTGCAAAAGCTGAGTATGCTGCAGTAGCAACTAATTGCACTCAATTCTTATGGATGAAGCAAATGTGTAAGGATATCATGGTAAATTGTAGTGAACCAGGAGTTATCTACTGTGATAACTCTGCAACTATTAACATGTCTAAGAATCTAGTATTTCACTCTAAGACTAAGCACATATAAATAAATTATAACTTTCTGAAGGATAAGGTAGAAGGAAAAGAAGTCAAATTGGTTTATGTGAACACAATAGAACAGATTGCAAACATATTCACTAAAACATTATCTAAGGAATCATTTGAGTATTTTAGATATAGGTTAGGGGTTTTTGCCCCTCTGGTAGAGAGTTGTTTGATGCAATTTGTCATCAGTCTGACATGCATTATCAAAGATACTATTTATTCTGGCAATGATGACTGATGCTAATACTCAGGGGGAGTAGTCATCTTTCAGATTTAGGGAATTACATTCTTGCTTTGATATTTTTGTCAGATTCCTGGCATTAATGTCAAAGGGGGAGAGATAATTATGTGAAAAATAATTTCATAACTTTACATGGATATCATTCATAGGGGGGAGTTATTAATATTTAGGAGATCATTGGTTGTCTTCCAAAGGGGGAGATTTGTTTGGCATTTCTTAGTACTTAGATGATTTTCACATCTAGTGATGCCATCAATTCCAAAGGGGGAGATTGTCAAAATTAGCTGTTATAGTTGGTTACTGGCAGATAGGTTTTGGTTACCAATAGAAGATCTACTGTTACCAGTAGAAGAGACTATCTGTTGCAAACTGTCAGCATGTTTGGATCAATGGAGTATGTTTGATTTTATTTGTTACATGTTCCTTAAGCATGTTTTGGTCAATTGGTATTGACTTGGTGATCAGATGCTATCATACACTCTTGTAAACCCTTACCAACATTGGTTTAAGGTTTAACTGACAAATCTTTTACTAAGGAATCTTGACATGATGCACAAGTGATGTTGGTGTGACTTCTACATGGATTTAAGGATGCTAAAGATGATCTTTGATAGCACTTCAAATAGATTGAAGACATTGCTTTAGCATGGTGGACCAAGAATAGGTCTGATGCTTATCTAGGTTATGAACTGATATCATGTTAACGTGTACTCTACACGCTATCGGGATGTTTTGAGATGTTCTAAGGATTGGTTATTATTTCTTTGGTCTTAAGTCGACATGGAATATCATTGTAATATGGATTTATGTAATGATCTTATTGTAATATCTTTTAGGTGGCCAACCTAATTGGTTTAGGCCTTAGGGTTGGTATAAAATGATATAAGATCTCATTGCAGATCATGGGGATTAATTATTCGTGGTCTTCAAATGCAATAACATATGTGAAGGAGATTTGGTCGATCATAGGTGATCGAATTGGGATTAAGGAAGAGGTCAAAGGCCTCTGGTATTGAGCTTAATCGAGATTATAATCAGGCATGGTAGATGCTATCTCTGGCAGTTCATTACTTTGGATTGTTGTCCATTTATCTTGAGGTGGTTATAACCTCTCTGTGGTCACTGAGACTCTTTTGTAATGAGCAGTGTGCTCTAGGCAGTGTGCCTTCCTCCATATGCAGGCCCCTCATTGTATCACATACTTTCTATAGAAGTATCATCTAACTATGGGTAGGCTGCCCACCGTGGTTTTTCCCTTTCTGTGTTTTCTGCATATAAATCATAGTGTTATGTGGTATGGCTGCTTTGCATTGATTATCTGTTTAATTTTTAAGTTGTATTGTTTACCGGTATATGTTTCTTCTTTACCGGTACTTAATCTGGTTAAAGGTTATTAAATGGATTAATAGATATAATCTATTAACAATTGATTCACCCCCCCCCACCCTCTCAATTGTTCACCGGTTATCCTACCAATTGGTATCAAATCTTTGGTCCTCTTTTGCAAAAGCTTAACTACTTGAGGTAGATCCTATGGCAGCTAACACTTCAAATCCACTAGTAACTATTTTCAGAAGAGAAATCCCTAAGCTTGATGGAACAAATTATGGGATATGAAAAATTGGAATGGAGACTCATCTTAGATGTCTTAGGAAGGATATTTGGGAGATCACTGAGAAAGGATATACACCTTATGATCCGGCATTTGGCAATCCTGCTCCTGCAGACTTGGACAAGAATATTGAAAATGACTGCAGAGCTAGAGAAGCCCTCTTGTGTGCACTTATTGATCAACATATCGTGGGATTGAGTGATAAATCAATGACTAAAGTAATGTAGGGCAAATTGAAGACTCTGAATAAAGGTGATCCTACTGTCAAAATTAATAAACTTCATGGTTACTGGGTAAGATATGAAAACTTGAAGATGGAAGATAATGAAAGAATTGTTGTGTTTATGGAAAGCGTAAATGAGATTTTTATGGGAATTCAATGTTATGGAGGATTTTTGAGCAAAGATGAAATAGTTTCCAAATTCTTCAGAGCCCTTCCACTGGCTTACAAGATGAAGGCAAATGTAATTAATGAGCTGAGAACAATGGCTAACTCATCAATTAACAAAGACATTTTGATTGGGAAATTATCTGCCTTTGAGCTTGAAGAATTTGGATCTTTTGGAGTTGTAAATTCTGAACCTGCTTTTCATGCATCATCATCATCATCATCATCTACCAAAAAAAGTGATTGGAAAGTCATATATGCAAAAGAATTGGAAGACATGAGGAAATAAGATGAATAATTTGAGCAACTCGAAGCATTATTTGCTATAAGAGTACCTAAAGGACCGACAGGAAGTAAGTAAGAAGGAAAAGCACCTTTTAAATGTTTTGCATGTAATAAGATTGGTCATTTTGCATCTAGATGTCCTGAAAGAAATGCAAGATTTGAGAAAAGAGTTAAGAAATCATTTAAGCATAACCAGAACATATATAGATTCAAGAAGAGTAAACAATGCTAGATAGCGGATGAAGAAGGAGTAAGTGATGACTCTAGGGATGAACCGACAAAAGACTCTATTAATGGATCTGACAATGGAAAGGAATGGGTGTTATATGCTTTAAAGGAAGATGAACCAAAACTGGCTATCATGAATGAAGAAAAATCCCTAGCAGCAAAAGTTGAAGATAAGGATGAATGGGTAATTGATAGTGGATGCTCACATCATATGACTGGAGATAAAGGGAAATTTATGTCCCTGCAAGAATACGATGGTAGTCATGTCAGATTTGGAGATGACAAAGCATGTATAATCAAAGGTAGAGGTACTATTTCTCTAGATGGTAATCATAATACTGACAATGTCTATTATGTAGAAGGTTTAAAGCATAATCTTTTAAGTGTTGGTCAATTGGCAGACAAGGGATTCCAACATTAGTTTAAAGATAGAAAATGCAGAATAATTAACAAGACTGGTTTGGAGATTGCAATCAGTATTCAGAGTAGAGGTAATATCTTTCACTTGAACACTGGTAATAAGATATGTTTGATTGCTCATATTGACGAGTGTTGGTAATGGAATAAGAGGTTGTGTCATGTTAATTTTGATTGTATTGTTAAGATCAGTTCAACTAAGGCAGTTAGAGATATACCTAAGATTATGAAGCCTCATAATCCGGTATGTAAGGAATGTCAATTGGGAAAGAAAGTTAGAACTTATTTTAAGAGTATAAATGATAAATCTATTGATGTTCTTTAGTTGATTCACACTGACTTATGTGGTCCAGCAAGGACTAGAAGCTTTCAAGGTGATAGGTATTTTATGTTGATTATTGATGACTATTCTAGAATGATGTGGGTGACTTTTCTTAGGGAGAAGTCTGAAGCCTTCTAGAAATTCAAGATCTTTAAAGCAAAGGTTGAAACAAAAACTGGATTGTAAATGAAATGTCTAATAATAGATCAAGGCAGCGAGTTCACTTCTCATGAATTTAACAGTTATTGTGAGACAAATGGAATTAGGAGATAGTTATCCACACCTCAAACTCCACAGCAAAATTGAGTAGTGGAAAGAAAGAATAGAACCAATTTAGACGCAGCAAGATCTATGATGATGGAAGCCAAATTGCCTCACATCTACTGGAGAGAAGCAGTGAGTACAATAGTCTATACATTCAATAGACTTCACATTAAAGGTGAAACAATTAAGACCCCTTATGAATTATAGTTTGGACATACACTTACTATTAAATATTTCAGAATTTTTGGAAGTAAATGCTATATCAAAAGAGATGATTCAATTTGAAAGTTTGATCCTAGATGTGATGAAGAGATATTTATTGGTTATTCAATTCAAAGAAAAGCATCTAGATGTTATAACAAAAGATTACAGAAAATTGTGGAGAGTGCTAATGTGAAAGTGGATGAGCAATACAAAAATCAATCTATATCATATGACAGGGAATCGAAAGTGGAAATGATCATAGCTGAACCAAAAATGCCTCAACTGGTATAGGAAACTGAGACAGTTACACTGACACAATCAAAAAATGCAATTGTGACTGATGATTAGAGCAGTGAACCTGAATTTCAGAAGACACCAAGGTATTTAAGATCAAATCATTCTGAAGATCAAATCATTGGAGACAGGAACAAGGGAGTTATGACAAGAAGAAGACTAGCAAATGAAGAGGTATGTCTTATTTCTCTAATTGAACTGGCATCTTTTATTGAAGCTTGTAAGGATAAAAAATAGTTAAAGGCGACAAAAGATGAATTAGATCAGATAGAGAAGAATGAAACTTGGAATTTAGTTCCCCGACCTAAAAATAAGAATGTTATTGGAACTAAATGGGTTTTTAGAAATAAACTGAATGAGGATGGTCAAGTTGTAAGAAACAAAGATAGATTGGTTTGTAAAAGATATTATCAAATGGAAGGAGTTGATTATAGTGAAACATTTGCACCTGTATCCAGAATTGAAGCTGTTAGACTATTTCTTGCCTATGCAGCTTATAAGAACTATAAGGTTTATCAAATGGATGTTAAATGTGCATTTTTGAATGGTGAACTTGAAGAGGAAATATACATTGAGCAAATTGATGGATTTTAACTAACAGATGATAAAGATATGGTTTGTAGATTGAATAAATCTTTATAGGGATTGAAACAAGCTCCTAGAGCTTGGTATGCAAGGTTGGATAAATATCTTTTGAAGCTTCATTTTATTAAAGGCAGTGTTGATAGTAATTTATATTATAAAATTATTGATAGTGATATTCTAATTATTGATGTATTTGTTGATGATATCATTTTTGGAGGAGAAGATAAATTGTGCATAGAATTTGCTAACATCATGAAGAATGAATATGAATTGTCCATGATTGTTGAGAAGAAATTTTACTTAGGTTTGTAGATCACTCAAACTGACAAATGCATCTTTATCTGTCAAACTAAGTATCTGAGGGAATTTTTGAAGAATTTTGGTATGGGTACTTCCAAATTGGTAACTACTCCTATGGTGAGAAGTGAGAAATTATCTATCAAGGATACTTCTACATTGGTAAATCCGACAAGGTATAAGTCTATGATTGGTGGTCTATTATATCTTGCTCAAACTAGACTAGATATTATGAATGCAGTAAGTATTGTTTCTAGATATCAAAGTAATCCTAAAGAAAATCATGAATGTCCAGTAAAAAGGATATTGTGGTATTTGCAAGGAACAACAAAATATGGCTTATGCTATTCTAAAAATGATGATTTCACTTTATGTGCATATACTGACTCAGATTGGGCAAGAGATACTGATGACATGAAGAGAACTTCTGGTGGAGCTTTCTTTCTTGGAAAGAAACTGGTTTCATGGATCAGCAAAAAACAATCATGCATTTCTTTATCTACTGCAGAAGTTGAGTATGTTGCACTAACAACTAAATACACTCAAGTCTTGTGGATGAAGCAAATGTTGAAGGATATTAGGGTAAATTGTAGTGAACCAGTAGTTATCTACTGTGATAACTTTGCAAATATTGACATTTCTAAGAATCTAGTATTTCACTCTAAGACTCAGCACATATCAATAAATTATAACTTTCTGAAGGACAAGGTAAAATGAAAACAAGTCAAATTGGTTTATGTGAACACAAAAGAATAGATTGCAGACATATTCACTAAAACATTATCTAAGGATTCATTTGAGTATTTGAGAGACAGGTTAGGGGTTTCTGCCCCTCCGACAAAGATTTGATTGATGCAATTTTTCATCAGTTCGACATGCATTATCAGAGATACTATTTATTCTAGCATTGATGAGTGGTGCTACTACTCAGGGGGAGTAGTTAGCTTTGAGATTCAGGGAATTACATTTTTTCTTTGATATTTGTGTTAGATTTCTGGCATTAATGTCAAAGGGGGAGAGATAGTGATATGAAAAATAATTTTAGAACTTTACAAGGATATCATTCACAGGGGGGGAGTTATTAATATTCATGAGATTGTTGGTTATCTTCCAAAGGGGGAGACTTGATTGGCATTTCTTGGTATTTAGATGTTTTTCACATCTAGTGTTGTCATCAATTCCAAAGGGAGAGATTGTTGGCATTATGGATGAAATTGATTATGGGTTGCATTCATGTTTTGTCATTGATGTCAAAACTAGTTGTTATGGTTTGTTACTGGCAGACATGTTTTGGTTACAAGTAGAAGATCTAGTGTTACCGGCAGAAGAGACTATCTGTTGGAAACTTCCAACATGTTTGGATCAATGGAGTATGTTTGATTTTATGTATTACATGTTCCTTAGGCATGTTTTCTTGAGCTGGTATTGAATTGGTGATCAGATGCTATCATACACTCTTGTAAACCCTTATCGACATTGGTTTAAGGTTTAACTAGCAAATCTTTTACTGAGGAATCTTGACATGATGCACAAGTGGTTTTGGTGTGGCTTCTACATAGATTTCAGGATACTAAAGATGTTCTTTTATCATGCTTCAAATAACTTGAAGACATTGCTTTGGCATGGTGGACCCAGAATAGGTTTGATGCCTATCTAGGTTATGGACCGGTATCATATTAGCGTGTACTCTACACGCTACTGAGATGTTTTGAGATATTCTATGGATTGGTTATTATTGATTTGGTCTTAAGTTGACATGGCATATCATTGTAATGTGGATTAATTTAATGATCTTATTGTAATATCTTTTAGGTGGCCGACCTAATTGGTTTAGGCCTTAGGGTTGGTATAAAATGATGTAACGTCTCATTGTAGATCATGTGGATAGAGTATTCGTGGTCTTGAAATGCAATAACATATGCAATGGAGATTTGGTCGATCATAGGTGATCAAATTGGGATTAAGGAAGAGGTCAAAGGCCTCTTGTATTATACTTCAAGCCATAGTTTGCTTTCAACTAAGTTATGAATGTAGCCCATGTTCACCAGTGTTTGAACCTAGGGCTCTGATACCAAAATGTCATGACCAAAATTTAGGGCAAGTTCGGAATAATTTTTTTTTAAATAATACCCTAATAACATTAAATTCACTAATACGAAATGCACTAGCAAGTTTTTGTCTTAACTATGTTATTAGTTGACTTTATCTACTAACTCGAGTAATCAAAATAGGTAGCAATTAGATGCGGAATTTTATTTGATTAGTTTCATCGTCTCATCGATTTGAATAAATGAACTAATTCAGTCAATTAATTTATGCAGGTAAAATTTAATCTCCAATAGCCAATTGACTTATCCTAAGAACTAATTAAATTAGTTCTGACACTTATTTATATAGAAGTCCATGTTATATTTTAACAATAATTAACATATGAACAACCTAAATTGATTAAAGGGTCAATCATAATTATAATAAAAATTCGTTCTATAACGATTATCTCATCTAACACCTATATTTAGGTGGACCTATAATAAAGCAATTTATTATAAAATTTCTTCAAGGTTAACCTTCATAAGAATTTTAAATTTAAACATTTCAATTTCTACCTTAATTAAAACCATATGTTAAAATAAAACATATATAAATTATAACGCTTAAATAAATACTAAATCTAAATCTAAATCTATTATCCTCTTATATCGCTAGGGTTTTGTATTTTATTTTATTTTGCTATGATGAGCAGGGCGGAGGAGGGCCGAACCCTGGAGCGGTGGCCAAGCATCTAGGCGGGCAGAGGCATTATTTCCAAAAGAGAGGGGGAGGCGACGAGTTCTCCTATCCAACACCACCCACTGTGTGACCACACAGTGGCGGTGCCGTGGGCGCCACTCACTGTGTGCCCACACAGTGGCTTTGCCGCGGGCGCCGCCCACTGTGTGTTCACACAGTGGCGAAGCCGAGGGCACCGCCCACTGTGTGCTCACACAGTGTTGGTGTCGTGGGCGCCCCCCACTGTGTATTCTGTGTGAATACACAGTGGGGTTCGGCCCACCCCCGAGACCCTCTTTTTTTATATTTTTTTTAATTTTTATTATTATATATATATATATATATATATATATATATTTATAGAAATATACTATATATATACTAGGTACAAATTAAAGGTGAAACCAAATAAACACATTTTTTTTTTTTAAATAGCTTAAGTCATCTAATTTGAATTTATGCATATATTTTCTTTATTTTAAGTTACTCGCTATTAGACTCTGAGATGGACTAGTTTCTGTAAATTTTATTTTCTACAAATATTTAACTCACAGATTTAAATAAACTATCCAGCAACTATAGAAATAGGATATTATTTAAATTAGATAGGCCATTTCACTTTAGATTTACTTTCTGCAACAAGGCAATTAACAGAATAAACTTGAAACAACAACTATTGAACTAAGGAATGATTTAAATCAAATAACTATTTACTCTATTTTATTTTTTTTCTTTTTCTTTTAATTTATGCAGCTAAGTAAATTCCAGAAATCAATAAATTTAACAGCAACTTAATAAATCCAAAATGTATCAAATTAAAACTATGGAAATAATTATAAATACCTTTAGATTTTATTTCTACAATTCTATATGTGATTTTATTTTCTGCAACTATAATTATCTAGAACCCTTAAACTAAAATCATGCAATTAGGAAAATAAACTGCAGTATTTTTATTCAAGCAACATGCATACAATCATTAAATTCTTTCTTTATTTCCTAGATTTATTTCACTTGCATAAAGGGTAAAATAAATTTAGTTGCTTTCCCAAATTATTAATATCTTCAACAATTATTAAATTCAGAAACACAACTTTAGAAAACTAATCCAGATTTATTCATTTCATCTTTCGCAATATAACAAATAAACTATTACATTTCTAGGAATTACTTTAAAAGACACTATAGTCATTACAATAGGTCACTCAACTTTTAAAATGAGGATATTTTAAAACAGAATAGCAACATATTTCCAAATGGATTCTGCAACAAATAACTCCATTGAATTTTCCACTCATCCTAATCCCTTTCTTTCAACAACCTGCAAATGAGATCAAGGATATGACCATGGAGTGCTCACCTCCCAGCCTAGGCTAACTAGTAGCCACCCCCAAGCTCAGAGAACCAAGCCCTAGACAGGTAACACACATGCAAACACAAAAGACAAGGGAAAACACAATCTCAAACACAATCCCAACCCAGGCCACACTGCAGCACACATTTGTGATGTCTTTTCAAGGGTGGTAGTGGACCAAGTACCCTGAGGAGACTGCAAGTATGGTAAAACAAATAGCCACCTCATGGCAAACCAAAACATATGGCCACCTCATGGCAACAAAATACATCAAGTATAACATAATCAACCCCTTATTCCTTATGCCCCCCAAGGCATTCATGCCTTATTTCCCTCCTTATGACCCCCAATGCATAAACAAGCCATGCAACAAGGGTCACATAAATTCCCTTGTGATCGCTCTCATAATGAGAGTCTCTCACTCGAGGGCTATCACTTCTACCACCCACAAGATCCTCCTCTCTCCCAAGAGTAGGTGGTCTTGATTACTCCCAAAAACATATACAATGTATAAACATAAAATGCCAAATAAGTTTCCAAGAGAACATGCACGGAAACTAGTCTTTTACACAACCATTACTTTCAAAACACAATGCAGTAAGAAAATCATTATAAGAAAAATACAACCAACCTTAAACTGCCCAAAGTATGCTAGTTTTGCTAAGGATGAGTAGCCCAATTCCACGGTTCTTCTCTTTCTACCCTTAGCCAAAATTCTCAAACCAAATTCTATCTTTTTTTCTTTACAAAATTCTTTTGTCTCCAAAAATGGAGAGTGGGTGATTACCCCCAAAATCTCTCTTTCTTGCTTAAGAAGGCACTAGTGCAAGTTCCCTCAAGTTTCTAAATCTGAAACGGAAAGTAAGGTAAGATGGGAAAGGGAACTCTCATTCCAAAGGGAAGGTTTACAACTCAGCTCAAGTCTTCTAATTTCCATTTTCGCACAACTTAGAAAAGTCACTTTTTTGGGTGTCTAAAAGGTCACATGGGAGTAGAAACTTGCCTAAAATTACTCCTAACCCTTAGGTATACCTTATGGGCTTTAGGAAACCCTATCAAACTACCCTTAGGTGTCTATTTAACCCTTTTCTAACCCCTCTGAAGTTTATTTTCGAGTCAAACCTATGTTGACCAACCCAAAGATTCTTTACCCAAGGCATTTATGGGATCACATTACCTTAATTGAAAAAGCTATAGTTATTCAATTCCCTCCAAGAGACAAATTTAAAAAATTCAAACATAAATCCACACATGTGTCAAGTGACACAAAGAAAATACTTTTACAAATTTATACATGAAATCGTGTCTCTTGTGGATTTTACAAAAATCAATTAAATAACACTTAACACAAATGCATCATTTACTATTATGAATAAAATACAACACAAATGGGGTGTTGTCTCTCCAAATAGACAAACCCTGGCTTTACGAACATACACAGGTCTAGGTTTGGTTCTCCATAATATTTCCATGGTCACATGAATATCTTTTCCTGCACCACTCAAATACACATTAGTAATTTCCAATAACCTCGTATAATATTAAACACATGAATTAGAAACACATCAAACACTTCGCATACAATTTACATTTGAACAATTCAATATATCTCACATCCAATTAAATCCACATAAGCACTTATCACAATTCTCATAATTTTGGTTCACACCTAAAACATACATCTTAATTCTATCACCACAATAATGTCCTACAGATCCAATAATGACATACCTAATCTCCAATTTATCCTATTCTAGAGTCATATAGAGTTCTTTATCATAAAGCATATAAATGAAGCATCCACATTCATCAATGTTATCAAATCACGAAATCATATACGTTCTACATCGAGACATAGCTGACATATGTTAAATCAAGATTATCCAATCAATGGATCTTTTAGGATTTCAAATTCATAACATATCAAAATGTACACCACAAGGTGCAATAACTCTATAACTTGGTTCAATTACCTTTCTCACCAATCTATCTGTCTAACACAGTCCATTCTATTGAATTATAAAGCATTTATTAATAGGTCAAACATGGTCAACTAAGTTAATCAAAGCTTGGTTTGGGGAAGGCCTTACATCCTCCTCCCCTAGAGTTCGACTTACTCCTGGAAGTCACATGAGTAGAATTTCAAAGTAGGGACATAACATTTTGCTCCATTTCCATAAGTTACTCAAACTCTTACCTTGCCTACTAGAAGGATGAAATACCAAAATCAACTTATTATTGTAATTAACTTACTATCTTCACAAGGTTAAATTCTTCGTATTTTTTTTTTATTACGTTTCCCTTCGATTCTTAGGTAGGGGTTTTACAATGTTCTATCTTTCAACAACTTACATTATTGCACCCTCCAAATCAAGGTCACACATATTGAATTTTCTAGGAGTTCTACTTTGTTTAGGATTTGTTTAAAAGCATGTTTATCCTACTGTATTCTCGTCCATGCATGTTACTTAAGAAAATTGACATCACACTAAACCACAACGAACCTACTTATTCTACTTTCGAGGCACCTCATTAGGGTGTTAATATAATATTCGCAAAATCGTCCTAGGTGCATAATTTCTTCCAACTTTCTTAGGTGGCAAGGCAAAAGAAAATTTAGGTTCTTCAATTCCCCCCTTATATAGGGTAGTTTTCTACCACTAGGGATTAAAATGTTTTTATATTTCTAGGCTCCAAGGTTTAAGCTTTATAGGGAGCATCATTCGCCATTTCCAAACATTAAGGTACACAACAATCCCATTCCAAGGAAGTGATGGAAGTTATTAAAACTTATTTTAGATATCATCCACGCAATCATCTCCATACCCATGCCAAATTTACCAGTCGACAATCATTACTTTCGCAATTCATTAGGTCTAGGTCACACTATTGTTATAAATTTTCTCTTTCAGATTACTCGCAATTAATTTTACTTAGGAGGGTATTCCTTCCTTTATCTTAATTTGGTAAAACGCATTCTTTGTTAATTCGTGTGCCTAATTTCACTCCTTGCGGTATTGTCCCTTGACATGCTATTAGTGGTTCCACGAACATGATAGATATTACACAAATCACATCACTAGGGCTAGTTATATCAACCATCAAAATGACCACTTGACACTTTTCAAAAATACAAGTTACTTCTGCCAAGTCCAATAAAAAGATGAAAAATGTCGGCAATTGAAAAATATTAAAACTAGAAACATGGCAAGTGCCATAGTTCATATAAAAAGAAACATAAATTTAGTGGTCCTCTCTTCATAAACAAAATAAATAAAAAGAAAGTTCTAGCCCCAATGTCACAATATACTTTTCAAAGAAAATCAAAATTAATGTTGAATCAAACTCGAAACAAGATGACCATTCTAGCCATGCTATAGGGAGTAACCGCAGCACATCACCCAAGATCACATGTCCGGAGTGTGTTAGGAAGTGATTATTACACTCTTGAGATTTTAGATTCTTTAAAATCCTTTATCGATTTATGAGATACATTCTTATACACGAGACCGCATTCATTTTTTTATAGATCATGTTCTATTTTAACCTTCATGTGCTTACTATTTCAAGCAACACTTTCCGATATAATCCACTATCTATTCAGGGTTATTAACATCCTTAATCATATTCTAACAGGTGTTTTGCACTAACTCTACCATTCTTTGTCCATTCCTCTTGCACTAATCCTTTTGAACACTTAATTATACACAATCTATGCTTAATTAGAAGTTAAAGCTTAACAAGCTGATCCAACGAAACCTTAGGTCTTGATAAAACTCCTAGGCAATAGGATTAAGAAAATTACTAACGTAACAAATATGATAACTCCTATTCTCAAGTGGATCGAATAAATTTAATAAGGGCAATTATAATTTCACTCAAAAGTCTCTTTCATTATAGTTGCATTTAATAGTACTTAATTAGGCCATCTTCTACTAAATAGACATTTTATATAGTTACTTGGTTCAATATCCATTATTTAATAAATATCCAGTTTCCTCCCTCATGTTAATGCATCCTTCCTTAATAACTTAATTTATTATGGCTTCTATTAATCATCTTAATATGCTAAACCTTGATTCAATGATACGTGGCAGCTCAAGTATCGACACTTTCATGTCTTACACACTTGGTTGATAGTTCGGTACAAAATTGACACTTGTTTACTTAGAAATACTGAGGATTTATATAATGGAATCATATAATTTTACTAGGGACATCATTTGTTTTTCTTAGCATCTTATGCCAACTCCTTATGTTTTCACCACTAATATTCACTTGCCTTCCTTAGGTAGAAGCTTGTTGCCAAAAATTACTAACACTTATGGTTAAGAGCCATTTGGGGTGGAATTATTGTCAAGTAAGGTCAATAATGGTTGACAACAATTTCTACCCACACATTTCATGACATAATTCAAACAACTCGGAGAGTGGACTTATTCTCTCTCACTTCACTTATGCAACTATGAAATCAGGGGGTGTGCACTCGAAAATTGACCAACACCCATCCTTTTAATTAAAATTTAGTAAAGAGGGAAGTTGTCTCATTCCATATTACTTATTTATATTTACTTACTAGCCAAAACCGGCATATCACACCTTTGATCTCTTCACTCTAAATAAACCATCTTACCATCCTAATATCCAGCTACCCATTTACGGTATAATATAAGGATGTCCAATAATTACCAATGTCTTAAGACTCCCGTAACCTCCCTAGTTCTCCCCTTGCTAACCACCTAATTCGGTTCCTTGTCAATGTTCTCATAAAATATTTTATATTGCCCACTAATTCTCATTAAAACTTTAGTATTATATAATTGTTATACAATCTTTCCATAAGCCATTTCTATCTGCATGCTACTCCATCCATACTTAATGTGTTTCGCGTACCTTTACATTTGAGTGCCATAATTTGCAAAACTTCCTCGATGGTGCCTAGTTGTTAAATTGTGATACATTTTGTCTAGTACCTAGCGACTAATCATGATTGGGTTGCACTTTTCTTCTTAGTTTTCTGAACGAATATTAGTTACTTATTCCTAGATTATAAGATCCTAATTCTGTTACACTCCTTGCTCTTCAATGAAGATTCTTTGTATGATTCCTAAATCAACTCTACTCTCTCTTCCATTATTTGCTTTCTTCAAGATTATCTTCTCATAAAGGAACTAGTTGAGGTTTTACTTGCTTGTTCCCCAATTATATAACCATGGATGAACTTAGGGTTTATTGTAAATACGTGTTTTTACCCAAGAAGTTCATGCCTCCTTTCTCCTTATTTAACTCACATATAGTATTACTAGGGTTTTCTGATCAAGGGGATTGCCATACATTAGTTTAGTTCTTATCTGCAGGATTATCCAACTCTAGCTCCACTATATTGCTACAATCATTATCTAACAAATGCTCTTAATAAGAAATTTATCATGACCACTTTCTTAAGGTACCTAGTCATTTGGATAGGTTAATGCTTCTTTCGAATATTCGCAAGAGTACCTCTTAACTCTCCTTCCTTGTTGTCTCCAATGGTGGCCTTGCTCTTTTTAACCACCATAATTTCACATAGCTTAAAATTTTATTTTGAACTATCTCGATTCTTATTTATCTTATTTATCTTTTTTATGGTGCCTTCATCTTAGGTCTAACTATCTTGCTTGACTTGCCATGTCAAGTACATATCTCGATTGATGGCATCCTGTTAGTTTACCATTTGAGGTATTTTATTGAAGAATTAACTCCTCATATTGCTTTTATTAGGGAAATCATTGCGTTTAGGTTCAAATTGAATGGTAACCTCATACGTACTAAAGAACCAAATTCCATTAATAACACCGAAATTGTTTCCTATGAACAAATAGTTGAATATTTCGCAGCCTTTGGGGTTTTATTATGCCATAAACCTTATGACTAATAATTTCAAATTTCAGGGCTTTTAGTGCCCCTTGGAACCCCTTGAATTGCTTTATGTTGATCTATTGATTTGCAAGAATTTTTTTATTTTTTTTATTTTTTACTTATGTTTCACTTTGTTACTTTCGCAAGTTTTCCACCTAGGTGTTATACTTCAAGCCATAGTTTGCTTTCAACTAAGTTATGAATGTAGCCCATGTTCACCACTGTTTGAACATAGGGCTCTGATACCAAAACGTCATGCCCAAAATTTAGGGCAAGTTCGGAATAATTTTTTTTTAAAAATAATACCCTAATAACATTAAATTCACTAATATGAAATGCACAAGCAAGTTTTTGTCTTAACTATGTTAGGAGTTGACTTTATCTACTAACTTGAGTAATCAAAATAGGTAGCAATTAGATGCGGAATTTTATTTGATTAGTTTCGTCGTCTCATTGATTTTAATAAATGAACTAATTAAGTCAATTAATTTACGCATGTAAAATTTAATCTCCAATAGCTAATTGACTTATCCTAAGAACTAATTAAATTAGTTCTGACACTTAGTTATATAGAAGTCCATGTTATATTTTAACGATAATTAACATATGAACAACCTAATTTGATTAAAGGGTCAATCATAATTATAATGAAAATTCGTTCTAGAAAGATTATCTCATCTAACGCCTATATTTAGGTGGACCTATAATAAAGCAATTTATTATAAAATTTCTTCAAAGTTAACCTTCATAAGAATTTTAAATTTAAACATTTCAATTTCTACCTTAATTAAAACCATATGTTAAAATAAAACATATATAAATTATATCGCTTAAATAAATATTAAATCTAAATCTATTTTATCCTCTTATAATGTCCAACTCCATTTATAAATATTACATATATATATATATATATATATATATATATATATATATATATATATATATATATATATATATATATATATATATATATATATATGTAGCTATATATTTTAATACTTGTATTATTTACCTCATATTTCCAAACTCTTCCAGCAACCCTAACCTAAAACAAATACTATATAGTACCTCTTATTTTATTATTTCTATATTCTTATCTATTCTATCCCTAGCCCTGCCCGAGCTAGGGTTTTGTATTTTATTTTATTTTGCTATGATGAGTAGGGCGGAGGAGGGCCAAACCCTGGAGCGGCGGCCAAGCATCTAGGCAGGTAGAGGCATTATTTCCAAAAGAGAAGTGGGGGGCGGGGGGGGGGGGGGGGGTTCCCCCGGCTGGCGCCGCCCACTGTGTGACCACACAGTGGCGTTGTCGTAAGAGAGGGGGGTGGCGGGTTCTCCCGGCCGGCGCCGCATATTGTGTGACCACACAGTGGCGGTGTCATGGGCGTCTCTCACTATGTGCCCACACAGTGGCAGTGTCGCGAGCGTAGCCCACTGTGTGTTCACACAGTGGTGGAGCAGAGGGCACCACCCACTGTGTGCTCACACAGTGGTGGTGCCGTAAGCGCCGCCCAATGTGTGAATACATAGTGGGGTTCGGCCCACCCCCAAGACCCCCTTTTTTTATATATTTTTTATTTATTATTATTATATTTTATTTTAATAGAAATATATTATGCATAAAAATATATATATATATACTAGGTACAAATTAAAGGTGAAACCAAATAAAGTATATATATATATATATTTGCATAATAAATTTAGGGTAAAGAAATCAAATGTTGATATTTCATTTGAAACACTTTTTTTTTTTAAATAGCTTAAGTCATCTAATTTGAATTTATGCATATATTTTCTATATTCTAAGTTACTTCCTATTAGACTCTGAGATGGACTAGTTTCTGTAAATTTTATTTTCTACAAATATTTAACTCACAGAATTAAATAGACTATCCAGCAACTATAGAAATAGGATATTATTTAAATTAGATAGGCCATTTCACTTTAGATTTACTTTCTGCAACAAGGCAATTAACAGAATAAACTTGAAACAACAACTATTGAACTAAGGAATGATTTAAATCAAATAACTATTTACTCTATTTTTATTTTTTTATTTTTTTTAATTTCTGCAACTAAGTAAATTCCAGAAATCAATAAATTTAACAGCAACTTAATAAATCCAAAATGTATCAAATTAAAACTATGGAAATAATTATAACTACCTTTAGATTTTATTTCTGCAATTCTATATGTGATTTTATTTTCTGCAACTATAATTATCTAGAACCCTTAAACTAAAATCATGCAATTAGGAAAATAAACTGCATTATTTTTATTCAAGCAACATGCATACAATCATTAAATTCTTTCTTTATTTCCTAGATTAATTTCACTTGCATAAAGGGTAAAATAAATTTAGTTGCTTTCCCACATTATTAATATCTTCAACAATTATTAAATTCAGAAACACAACTTTAGAAAACTAATCCAGATTTATTCATTTCATCTTTCCCAATATAACAAATAAACTATTACATTTCTAGGTATTACTTTAAAAGACACTATAGTCATTTTACAATAGGTCACTCAACTTTTAAAATGAGGGCATTTTAAAACAGAATAGCAACATATTTCCAAATGGATTCTGCAACAAATAACTCCATCAAATTTTCCACTCATCCTAATCCCTTTCTTTCAACAACCTGCAAATGAGATCAAGTATATGACCATGGAGTGCTCACCTCCCAGCCTAAGCTAACTAGTAGCCACCCCCAAGCTCGGAAAACCAAGCCCTAGATAGGTAACACACATGCAAACACAATCCCAACCCAGGCTACACTGCACCACACATTTGTTATGTCTTTTCAAGGGTGGTAGTGGACCAAGTACCCTGAGGAGACTGCAAGTATGGTAAAACAAATAGCCACCTCATGGCAAACCAAAACATATGGCCACCTCATGGCAACAAAATACATCAAGTATAACATAATCAACCCCTTATTCCTTATGCCCCCCAAGGCATTCATGCCTTATTTCCCTCCTTATGACCCCCAATGCATAAACAAGCCATGTAGCAAGGGTCACATAAATTCCATTGTGATCGCTCTCATAACGAGAGTCTCTCACTCGAGGGCTATCACTTCTACCACCCACAAGATCCTCCTCTCTCCCAAGAGTAGGTGGCCTTGATTACTCCCAAAAATATATACAATGTATAAACATAAAATGCCAAATAAGTTTCCAAGAGAACATGCATTGAAACTAGTCTTTTACACAACCATTACTTTCAAAACACAATGCAGTAAGAAAATCATTATAAGAAAAATACAACCAACCTTAAACTTCCCAAAGTATGCTAGTTTTGTTGAGGATGAGCAGCCCAATTCCACAGTTCTTCTCTTTCCGCCCTTAGCCAAAATTCTCAAACCAAATTCTATCCCTTTTTCTTTACAAAATCTTTTTATCTCCAAAAATGGAGAGTGGGTGATTACCCCCAAAATCTCTCTTTCTTGCTTAAGAAGGCACTAGTGTGAGTTCCCTCAAGTTTCTAAATCTAAAACGGAAAGTAAGGTAAAATGGGAAAGGGAACTCTCATTCGAAAGGGAAGGTTTACAACTCAGTTCAAGCCTTCTAATTTCAATTTTCGCACAACTTAGAAAAGTCACTTTTTTGGGTGTCTAAAAGGTCACATGGGAGTAGAAACTTGCCTAAAATTACCCCTAACCCTTAGGTATACCTTATGGTCTTTAGGAAACCCTATCAAACTACCCTTAGGTGTCTATTTAACCCTTTTCTAACCCCTCTGAGGTTTATTTTCGCGTCAAACCTATGTTGACCAACCCAAAGATTCTTTACCCAAGGCATTTATGGGATCACATTACCTTAATTGAAAAAGCTATAGTTATTCAATTCCCTCCAAGAGACAAATTTAAAAAATTCAAACATAAATCCACACATGTGTCAAGTGACACAAAGAAAATACTTTTACAAATTTATACATGAAATCGTGTCTCTTGTGGATTTTACAAAAATCAATTAAATAACACTTAACACACATGCATCATTTACTATTACGAATAGAATACAACACAAACAGGGTGATGTCTCTCCAAATAGACAAACCCTGGCTTTACGAACATACACAGGTCTAGGTTTGGTTCTGCGTAATATTTCCATGGTCACATGAATATCTTTTCCTGCGCCACTCAAATACACATTAGTAACTTCCAATAACCTCGTATAATATTAAACACATGAATTAGAATACACATCAAACACTTCGCATACAATTTACATTTGAACAATTCAATATATCTCATATCCAATTAAATCCACATAAGCACTTATCACAATTCTCATAATTTTGGTTCACACCTAAAACATACATCTTAATTCTATCACCACAATAAAGTCCTGCAGATCCAATAATGACATACCTCATCTCCAATTTATCCTATTCTAGAGTCATATAGAGTTCTTTATCGTAAAGCATATAAATGAAGCATCCACATTCATCAATGTTATCAAATCATGAAATCATATACATTCTACATCTAGACATAGCTGACATACATTAAATCAAGATTATCCAATCAATGGATCTTTTAGGATTTCAAATTCATAACTTATCAAAATGTACACCACAAGGTGCAATAACTCTATAACTTGGTTCAATTACCTTTCTCACCAATCTATCTGTCTAACATAGTCCATTCTATTGAATTATAAAGCATTTATTAATAGGTCAAACATGGTCAACTAAGGTAATCAAAGCTTGGTTTGGGGAAGGCCTTACAAAATCCATCGGTAAATATTTTCAGAAGAGAAATCCCTAAGCTTGATGGAACAAATTATGGGATATGAAAAATTGGAATGGAGACTCATCTTATATTTCTTTGCAAGGATATTTGGGAGATCACTGAGAAAGGATACACACCTTATGATCTGGCATTTGGCTGTCCTGCTCCTGCATACTTGGAAAAGAATATTGAAAATAATTGCAGAGCTAAAGAAGCTCTCTTGTGTGCACTTACTGATCAATAGATCAAGGCATTGAGTGATAAATCATTGACTACTGTTATGTAGGACAAATTGAAAACTCTGAATGAAGGTGATCCTACTGTCAAAATTGCTAAACTTGATGGTTACTAGGTAAGATATAAAAACTTAAAGATGGAAGATAATGAAAGAATTGTTGTGGGAATTCAATGTTATGGAGGATTTTTGAGCGAAGATGAAAGAGTTTCCAAAGTATTGAGAGCCCTTCCACTGGCTTACAAGATGAAGGGAACTATAATTAATGACCTGAGAACAATGGCTAACTCATCAATTAACAAAGACATTTTGATTGGGAAATTATCTGCTTTTGAGCTTGAAGAATTTGGATCTTTTGGAGATGTAAAGTCTGAACCTTCTTTTCATGTATGATCATCATCATCATCTACCAACAAAAGTGATTGGAAAGTCCTATATGCAAAAGAATTGGAAGACATGAGGAAAGAAGATGAATAATTTGAGCAACTCAAAGCATTATTTGCTAGAAGAGTACCTAAAGGACCGGCAGGAAGTAAGTATGAAGGAAAAAAACCTTTTAAATGTTTTACATGTAATAAGATTGGTCATTTTGCATCTAGATGTCCTAAAAGAAATGCAAGATTTGAGGAAAGAGTTAAGAAATCATTTAAGCATAACCAGAACATATATAGATTGAAGAAGAGTAAACAATGCTACATAGTGGATGAGGAAGGAGTAAGTGATGACTCTACTAGTGGATCTGAGAATAGAAAGGAATGGGTGTTCTATGCTTTAAAGGAAGATGAACTTGAACTGACTATCATGAATGAAGAAAAATCCCTGGCAGCAACATTTGAAGATAAGGATGAATGGATAATTAATAGTGGATGCTCACATCAAATGACTGGAGATAAAGGGAAATTTATGTCCTTGCAAGAATACGATGGCAGTCAAGTCAGATTTGGAGATGACAAAGCATGTATGATCAAAGGTAGAGGTACTATTTCTCTGGATGGTAAGCATAATACTAATAATGTCTATTATGTAGAAGGTTTAGAGAATAATCTTTTAAGTGTTGGTCAATTGCAGGACAAGGGATTCCAACTTTAGTTTAAAGATGGAAAATGCAAAATAATTAACAAGACTAGTTTGGAGATTGAAATCAGTATTCAAACTAGAGGTAATAAATATCTTTCACTTGAACAGCAGTAATAAGACATGTTTAATTGCTTATATTGATGAGAGTTGGTTATGGCATAAGAGGTTGTGTCATGTTAATTTTGATTGTGTTGTTAAGATCAGTTCAACTAAGGCAGTTAGAGATATACCTAAGATTTTGAAGCCTCATAAACTGGTATGTAAGGAATGAAAATTTGGAAAGCAAGTTACAACTTCTTTTAAGAGCATACATGATAAATCTATTAATGTTCTTGAGTTGATTCACACTGACTTATGTGGTCCAACAAGGACTAGAAGCTTTCAAGGTGATAGGCATTTCACGTTGATTATTGATGACTATTCTAGAATGATGTGGGTGACTTTTCTTAGGGAGAAGTTTGAAGCCTTTGAGAAATTCAAGACCTTTAAAGGAAACATTGAAACAAAAACTAGATTGAAAATAAAATGTCTAATATCAGATCAAGGCGGTGAGTTCACTTCTTATGAATTTAACAATTATTGTGAGACAAATGGAATTAGGAGATAGTTATCTGCACCTCGAAATCCTCAGAAGAATGGAGTAGTGGAAAGAAAGAATAGAACCATTTTGGATGGAGCAAGATCTATGATGATTGAAGCCAAATTGCCTCATATCTACAGGAGAGAAGCAGTGAGTACAATAGTCTACACATTCAAAAGAGTTCACATCAAAGGTGAAACTGGTAAGACCCCTTATGAATTAGGGTTTGGACATACACCTACTGTTAAATATTTCAGAATTTTTGAAAGTAAATGCTATATCAAAAGAGATGATTCAATTGGAAAGTTTGATCCTAGATGTGATAAAGTGATATTTCTTGGTTATTCAATTCAAAGCAAAGCATATAGATGTTATAACAAAAGATTATAGAAAATTGTGGAGAGTGCTAATGTGAAAGTGGATGAGAAATACAGAAATCAATCTATATCATATGACAGGGAATCGACAGTGGAAATGATCATAGTTGAACCAGAAATGCCTCAACTGGTATAGGAAACTCAGAAAGTTACACTGACACAATCAGAAAATTCAATTGTGACTGATAATCAAAGCAGTGAACCTAAAGTTTAGAAGACACCAAGGTATGTAAGATAAAATCATTTTGAATATCAAACCATTGGAGACAAGAACAAGGGAGTTATGACAAGAAGAAGACTGGAAAATGAAGAGGTACGTCTTATTTTCTCTCATTGAACCAACATCTGTTATTGAATCTTGTACGGATAAACATTAGTTAAACGCTACAGAACATGAATTAGATCAGATAGAGAAGAATGAAACTTGGACTTTAGTTCCCCGACCTAAAAATAAGAATGTTATTGGAACTAAATGGGTTTTTAGAAATAAACTGAATGAGGATGGTCAAGTTGTAAGAAACAAAGCTAGATTGGTTTGTAAAAGATATTATCAAATGGAAGGAATTGATTATAGTGAAACATTTGCACCTGTATCTAGAATTGAAGCTGTTAGACTATTTCTTGCCTATGCAGCTTATAAGAACTATAAGGTTTATCAAATGGATGTTAAATGTGCATTTTTGAATGGTGAACTTGAAGAGGAAATATAAATTGAGCAAATTGATGGATTTTAACTAACAGATGATAAAGATATGGTTTGTAGATTGAATAAATCTTTATAGGGATTGAAACAAGCTCCTAGAGCTTGGTATGCAAGGTTGGATAAATATCTTTTGAAGCTTCATTTTACTAAAGGCAATGCTGATAGTAATTCATATTATAAAATTATTAATGATGATATTCTGATTATGGAAGTATTTGTTGATGATCTCATTTTTGGAGGAGAAGATAAATTGTGCATGGAATTTGGTAGCAACATGAAGAATAAATTTCAAATGTCCATGATTGGTGAGATGAAATTTTGGTTAGGTTTGCAGATTACTCAAACTGACAAAGGCATCTTTATCTGTCAAACTAAGTATCTAAAGGAATTGTTGAAGAAGTTTGGTATGGATAATTCCAAACTAGTAAGTACTCCAATGGTGACAAGTGAGAAATTATCTATCAAGGATACTTCTACACCGATAAATCTGACAAGGTATAAGTTTATGATTGGTGGTTTGTTATATCTAGCTCAGACTAGACTAGATATTATGAATGCAGTAAGTATTGTTTCTAGATATCAAAGTAATCCTAAAGAAAATCATGAATGTGCAGTAAAAAGGATATTCTGGTATTTTCAAGGAACAACAAAATATGGCTTAAGGTATTCTAAAAATGATGATTTCACTTTATGTGCATATACTGACTCAGATTGGGCAGGAGATACTAATGACAGGAAGAGAACTTTTGGTGGAGCTTTCTTTCTTGGAAAGAAACTGGTTTTATGGATCAGCAAAAAACAATCATGCATTTCTTTATCTACTGCAGAAGCCGAGTATGTTGCAGCAACAACTAATTGCACTCAAGTCTTGTGGATGAAGCAAATGTTGATGGATATCAGGGTAAATTATAGTGAGCTGATAGTTATCTACTATGATAAATTTGTCACTATTGACATGTCTAAGATTCTAGTATTTCACTCTAAGACTAAGCACATATCAATAATTTATAACTTTCTAAAGGAGTGGTCAGCTTTGTGATTCAGGGAATTACATTCTTGCTTTGATATTTGTGTCAGGGTTTTGGCATTAATGTCAAAGGGGGAGAGATAGTGATGTGAAAAATAATTTTAGAACTTTATAGGGATATCATTCATAGGGGGGGAGTTATTAATATTTAGGAGATTGTTGGTTGTCTTCCAAAGGGGGAGATTTGTTTGGCATTTCTTGGTACTTAAATATTTTTTACATCTAATGTTGTCATCAATGCCAAAGGGGGAGATTGTTGGTATTATGGATGAATTGATTATGTGTTGCATTGATGTTTTGTCATTGATGTCAAAACTAGCTGTTATGGTTGGTTACTGGCAGACAGGTTTTGGTTACTAGTAGAAGATCTAGTGTTACCGGCAGAAGAGACTATCTGTTGGACACTTCTGGCATGTTTGGATCAATGGAGTATGTTTGATTTTATGTGTTATATGTTCCTTAGGCATGTTTTTCTCAGTTGGTATTGACTTGGTGATCAGATGCTATCGTACACTCTTGTAAACCCTTACCGGCATTGGTTTAAGGTTTAACCGACAAAGCTTCTACTAAGGAATCTTGACACGATGCACAAGTGGTGTTGGTACGGCTTCTACATGGATTTTAGGATGTTGAATATGTTTTTTGATTGTGCTTCAAATAGCTTGAAGACATTGCTTTGGCGTGGTGGACCCAGAATAGGTATGATGCCTATGTAGGTTATGGACCGGTATCATGTTAACGTGTACTCTACACGCTACCGGGATGTTTCGAGATGTTCAATGGATTGGTTATTATTGCTTTGGTCTTAAGTCGACATGGCATATCATTGTAATATGGATTTATGTAATGATCTTATTGTAATATCTTTTAGGTGGCCGACCTAATTTGTTTAGGCCTTAGGGTTGGTATAAAATTATGTAAGATCTCATTCTAGATCATGGGGATTAAGTATTCATGGTCTTGGAATGAAATAACATATGCGAAGGAGATTTGGTCGATAATAGGTGATCAAATTGGGATTAAGGAAGAGGTCAAAGGCCTTTGGTATTAAGCTAAATTGGGACTGTAATTAGGCATGGTAGATGTTATCTTTGGCAGGTCATTACTCCGGATTGTTGTTCATTTATCTTGAGGTGGTTATAACCTCTCTGTAGTCACTAAGACTCTTTTGTAATGAGTAGTGCGCTCTAGGAAATGTGCCTTCCTCCATATGCAGCCCTTCATTGTATCACTTACTTTCTACAGAAGTATCATCTAACTGTGGATAGGCTTCCCACCGTGGTTTTTCCCTTTCTGGGTTTTCTGTTTACAAATCATGGTGTTATGCTTACTTTGCATTGATTATCTATTTAATTAAGTTGTATTGTTTATTGGTATCTATTTCTGCTTTACCGGTACTTAATCTGGTTAAAGGTTATTAAGTGGATTAATTGATATAATCTATTAACAACTGATTCACCCCCCCTCTCAGTTGGTCACCGGTTATCCTAAGACTAAATTTCATGTGTTATTCTTCTCAATCTAATCTAATTCTTCTTCTATATCTTTCATTCAAAATTCATCTTTACATGCTTCAATTACTAATACCGGTTCAACTTGAGAAATTAAACATACCTCATTAGTTGCTAGTCTTCTTGTTGTCATCAGTCCATTGTTCTTATCCCCAATGATTTGATCATCTGAATGATTCAATATCACATACCTAGGAGTCTTCTAACTCTCTACTCCTCTTCATAGTTCTTTAGTTACTGTTGAATTTTTTGATACTGCCAGAGTAACTGGTTCAACACTTTGTTCAAATAAAGGTGCTACTGGTTAAGATATAATCATTTTCACTACCGATTCTTGCTCATAAACTCTGATTTGACTTTTATTTAGCTCATCCACTTTGACATTACCACTCTCCACAATTCTCTATAATCTCTTTTTATAACATCTATATGCCTTGCTTTCATTAGAATAACCAAGAAAAATGCCTTCATCACATCTAGGATCAAATTTTCCAATGATATCATCTCTCTTGATATAACATTTACCACCAAAGATTCTGAAATACTTAACTGTAGGTGTATTGCCAAACCATAATTCACAAGGTGTCTTACTGGTTTCTCCTTTGATATGTAGTATGTTGAATGTATAGACTATTGTTCCCACTGCTTCTCTCCAGTAGATATGAGGTAGACTAGCTTCCATTATCATTGTTCTCGCAGCATCCAAGATAGTTATGTTCTTCCTTTCCACAACTCCATTCTGTTGAGGTGTCCGGGGAGGATAAAATTGTCTCCTAATACCATGCTGCTCACAAAAGTTATTAAACTCACCAGATGTGAATTCTCCACCATGATCTGACCTCAAACATTTAATCTTCAATCCTGTCTTAGTTTCCACTTTAGCCTTCAAGATTTTAAACTTTTCAAAAGCCTCAGATTTCTCCCTTAGAAAAGTAACCCACATCATTCTAGAATAACCATCAATGATAAGCATGAAATATCTATCACCTTGAAAACTTTTAACTCTAGCAGGGCCACACAAATCAGTATGAATAAGATCAAGAACATCATTAGATTTATCTTGTATACTATTAAAAGAGGTTCTAACCTGTTTACCCATTTGACACTCTTTACATACCAGATTATAGGGCTTCACAATCTTAGGTATATCTCTAACTGCCTTAGTTGAACTGATCTTAACAATGCAATCAAAATTCACATGACATTGCATTTTATGTCATAGCCAACTTTCATCAATTTGTGCAATCAAACATCTCTTATCATCGGAATTAAAATGAAATATATTACCTCTTGTCTGTGTACTGGTTGCAATCTCCAAACCAAATTTGTTAATGATTTTTCATTTTTCATCCTTGAACTGTAATTGAAATCCATTATCCACCAATTGTCTGATACTCAAAATATTATGCCTCAAACCTTCAACAAAATAAACACTATCAGTATTGTGCTTACCATCCAATGATATAGTTCCTTTTTCTTTGATCATACATGCTTTGTCATCTCCAAATCTAACTAGACTGCCATAAAATTCTTGCAAAGATAGAAACTTCCTTTTATCTCTAGTTATATGATGTGAACAACCACTGTCAATTACCCATTCATCCTTGTCTTCAATTTTAGCAGTAAGTGCCTTCTCTTTAGGTACATTCTCTTCCAGTGTCGGAACATCTTCCTTGATAGCTAGAAACACCCATTCCTTTCCATTGCCAGAACCACTAGCAAAATATTCTGTTGATTCATCATAAGATTCAGTCACACCTTCCTCATCCACTATGTAGCATGATTTATCTCTGTTTTTCCTGTACTTATACTTGTTCTGATATCCAGTGTTAGGCTTAAAAGATCTTTGAATTCCTTTTGGGACATTTGTTAGATTCAATGATAGTCCCAAAGACAACGAGGGGGGGGGGGGGGTTGAATCAATGTCTAACCGCTTAGCAGAATATTTAAACTTATTTAAAACTTTGCATCCCAAAATAGTGTACCAGTATATAAGAATTAACGTAGCAAATAAGAATAATTGAGACAACATAGAAACACACCATAACACAAGATATTTAATGAGAAAACTCGGTGTGGGAAAAAACTTGATGGGATTTGTGACCCACAATACTCATTGGCCAATGAATAAATACTACTTACAATGAGGGGCCTGCACATGCAGGGAGGCCAACTGCCTAGAGCTCACTGCTCAATCACAAAATAGGAGTCACACTGACTACAAAATGGATTATCAAAATCCAATACAATGTACTATTCAAAAAAATATCTCATATGCCAAGTCCAGTACCAGTTTAAGCTCATACATTAACCAAAACCTTCGTTGTCAACTATATCACCTTATACAAAATCGCCTTACACTTCCCATCCATCTCATACCTCTCTATCATTAAAATGACCTATAATATCTCATACATATATGAGTCTTTTACAATATACCATGTCGGCTTATAAAAGATAATTACATTACAAACAATAAACAAAAGTTCATTCCATGTCGGCCTGAGTGTCGGTATGTATTGTTGCCAATGTCGGTGAAGTGCCTGTCGGTGTATGTAGAAATCTAATGTTGGTGCCGGTATCTACCAGTGTATGTCAAATGATTGCCAGTTGGTTGCCACTTGGTTTCCATCAATGACAACATCAACTATTCTCATAAGAGTGTAGAATGCCAACAATCTCCCCCTTTGGCATTGATGGCAACACTCATGAAAAAAATCCAAAAACTGTTTCCAAAAACTGAAGTCCAAAAAGATTCCAAAAATATGTGCTCCCCCTGAGCAAGTGATTTCCTATGTACAAGTATTTTTCTCTCCATTACTCCTTTGACATCAATGATAAATGATGTCATCAAAAGAGTAAAAAAAATTCACCTCAAAGTCTGTAAGGAGTTGGTTACAATCTGAAAGATATTTGCCAAAATTAAATTTAGACTTTGCATAAACCTTTTGTTATCATTCAAAGTTGCCTCAGTCTATTGGATCATGCCAGTGAGATAATGCATGTGTTCCTCTGATGATTGCTCTCCTTGAGCTAATTCCTTAGATATTTCAATTCTTTGAGTAATCAGATTGTCCAACTTAGGACCAAGTTTATCTTTAAGTTCCCAAGCATTTGACCTTATCATTGCGTTCTCTTTCTCAAGTTTGATCTCATATTGTTTGTCGGTGCATTCTAGCTTCTACAGAATTTAGCAATATGTCCAATCTTGTTACAAGCATAACAAGTCACATTACTTCTCCGAATAGCCTTTCCATATACTTGACTGGTTTGTGATCTGCATTGATTAGATAAATGTCCATATCTTCCACAAGCATAACATTTCACATTCATTCTGCAGTTTTCTGAATTATGACCAACTTTGTTGCATTTGGAACATTGACTAGTCGGTGAGTTCATATTCTGATTATTTCTAAATCTACACCGATTTGATCTGTGACCAAATTTGTTACAATTGAAACATTTTCCATTAAATTTATAAGCATTAGGTTGTCTTACCGGTTTGTTCTGATCTTGATTGTTTGCAGTATCGGAACTTTCTCCAACTTCAAATCCAAGTCCATTAGTATCTCCATTAGGCTTCTGACTCTTCAGCATGTCATCAAGTTCCTCTTAAATTTTCTTGAATTTGTCTTTATTCTTATTTGCAGTAGCCAACTCATTTTCTAGAATTCCAACCTGTCTCATAAGCT
The DNA here is from genome assembly GCF_030272615.1 of Cryptomeria japonica. Lineage (NCBI taxonomy): Eukaryota > Viridiplantae > Streptophyta > Pinopsida > Cupressales > Cupressaceae > Cryptomeria > Cryptomeria japonica. The sequence goes on from NC_081408.1 coordinate 269,656,323, forward strand.
CAGTTTTAACATATCATTTTCATGACTAAGTCTTAGATTTTCATTTCTAGCATCATTAAGTCTCCTAGTCAAGTCTTCTTCATTCTTCTTCCTATCTTCATAATCTTTACATAACCTCATAGTCATATCTTGCATTTCATTCTTCATATTGTTGTTTTCTTGTCTCAACTTGTTTGCAATGTCTCTAAGAGTTTCTTTTTCATCATCATTCTACATCTTCTCATGAAGTTCTTTTATTTTATTTTGTGCTATAGAAAAGTTCTCCTGAAGTCCTTTAATGAATTCTTGTGAAATCCTTAGGTCATCTTCAAGTTTGATATTCTTCAATTTCTCTACATCAAAATCTTCAAGAGCTCCTTCCAATTGTTTTCTTAAGTTCTCCATTTGTACCAGTGTCAGAATCTTCCTCAAGTTGTTAGGCTTTTGAAAATAGAGGACCAGGGTCTGATACCAATTGTTAGATTAAATGAAGTACCAAAGACACTGAGAGGGGGGTGAATTAGTGTCTAACCGATTAGCAAAATATTTTAAACTTATTTAAAACTTTGCATCCTAAAACAGTGTACCGATAAATAAGAATTAATGTAACAAATAAGAATAATAGAGACAACATAGAAACACACCATAACACAAGATATTTAATGAGGAAACCCGGTGTGGGAAAAATCTCGGTGGGATTTGTGACCCACAATATTTACTCACTGGCCAATGAATAAATACTACTTACAATTAGGGGCTTGCACATGTAGGGAGGCCAACTGCCTAGAGATCACTGCTCAATCACAAAATAGGAGTCACACTGAATACAAAATGGATTATCAAAATCCAATACAATGTACTATTCAAAACAACATCTCATATGCCAGGTTCGGTACCGGTTTAAGCTCAAAAAATAACCAAAACCTTCACTGTCAACTATATCACCTTATACAAAATTGCCTTACACTTCTCATCCATCTCATAGCTCCCTATCATTAAAATGATCTATAAGATCTCATAAATATATGAGTCTTTTACAATATACCATGTCAGCTTACAAAAGATAATTACATTACAAAACAATAAACAAAAGTTTATTCCATGTCGGCCTGAGTGCCGGTATGGATTGTTGCCAATGCCGGTGAAGTGTCTATCGGTGTATGTAGAAATCTAATGTCGGTGCCGGTATCTGTCGGTGTATGTCAAATGATTGACAGTTGGTTGCCATCAATGACAACATCAACTATTCTCATAAGAGTGTAGAATGCCAACAACATCTAGATGCAAAATGACCAATATTATTACATGCAAAACATTTAAAAGGTGTTTTTCCTTCATACTTACTTCCTACCGGTCATTTGGGTACTCTTCTAGCAAATAGTGCTTCAAGTTTCTCAAACTCATCATCTTCTCTCTTAATATCATTGAATTCCTTTGCATATAAATTTTTCGAATCTTTCTTACCAGATGATGATGTAGATGCATGAAAACCAGGTTCAGTCTTCACAGCTCCAAAAGGTCTAAACTCTTCAAGCTCAAAAGTAGATAATTTCCTAACCAAGGTATCTTTGTTGATAGAAGTATTAGCCATTGTTCTCAATTCATTAATTGCAGTAGCCTTCATCTTGTAAGCTGGTGGTAGTGCTCTCAAAACTTTAGAAACAATTTCATCTTCACTTAGAGTTCCACCACAACATTGAATTCTCATAACAATCTCATTTACCCTTTCCATGAGTGCAATAATCCTTTCATCTTCTTCCATCTTCAAGTTTTCATATCTCACCCAGTAACCGTCAAGTTTAGAAATCTTCACAGTAGGGTCACCTTCATTAAGAGTCTCCAACTTATCCCATATAACCTTTGTAGATGATATATAAGTTAATCCCATTATCTATTGATCAGAAAGTGCACACAAGAGGGCTTCTCTTTCTCTACAATCATTATCAAGCTCCTTATCCAAGTTTGTCAGAGGAGGGCTGTCAGATTCCAAATTATAAGGTGTAACACCATTCTGTGTGATCTCTTAAATCTCCTTACCAAGACATCTCAGATGAGTTTCCATCTGAATCTTCCATACTATGTAATTTGTTCCATCAAGCCTATGAATATCTCTTCGAAAGATAGCTCCAAATGAACTAGATGAACTTGAACTATTAGTTGCCATAGGATCTTCCTCAAGCAGTTAATCTTTTTGTAGAGAGGATCAAAGCTCTAATACCAATTGTTAGATAGCTCAAATATTTGGAAGACAACTAAGAGGGGGGGGATGAATCAATTGTCATAGACTACTGAAAACTTAAGCAATTTAAAAATTTAATACCAGAACCCAAAACATTAATACCAGAATAATAGATAAACCAATTAAGCATAAACAATAATCAGAGAATAAATACCATGCAAATGACAGCAATATTTCTACGTAGAGAACCTGGTAAACTAAAAAAACATGATGGGAAGCCTACCCACAGTCAGATAATACTTTTGTAGTAAGTATGTAAATTACAATTGAGGGGCTTGCACTTGTAAGAAGGCCAATACCCTAGAACGCATTGCTCATCACAAAAGGAGTATCACTGACTACATAGAAATCCAGACTACAATCTAGAAGAAGGAATGAACTACAAAGATAGAATCTCCTATGCCTGAATATAGTTCCAGTTAAGCTCAATATCGGAGGACTAAATGCTCTTACATAAACCCAACTCGGTCTCTAATGATCGACCAAATCCTCTACCTAAATGATATTACATTATTAGCACATTACATCCCATGCCATGATATGATCTATAATGAGATCTTACATCATATATATATAAACCCTTGACCATAAACAATCAGGTTGGCAACCAGATAATAAACCAATTACATAATTATAAAACATGTCGGCCTTATAACAAACAAATAATATCCAACCCATAAGACATCTTGGAAACACATCAAGAGGTCCAATCCACACTTGTCATTAAGCCGATCCATAATCTAGATCAACTAGGACCCAATTCAGGTCCACACGCTAAAGAAATGATCTCCAATCCACAAAGTCTTGAACATGATCACCATTAGCATCCTAAATCTCCACCAAAAGCTGCAACAACACCACTTATGCATATCATCAAAGATCTTCATCAAAGCTCTATTGGTGAAACCCTCACTGGAACCACAAACCAAGCTTCCAGGCAAGTAGGATAGAATCTAATCACCATAACAAAACCAATTGACTTAATATGAACATAAATAAGCCAATTCCATAACAAATCATACCATACCGGATCCAAACCAACCAAAAACCACACAACCTACTAGGACTAGAAGGGTGTCGGTAAAGCATCCAAAATAGCTAGTGTTGACATCAATGACAAAACATCAATGTAACACATAATCAATTCCTCAAAATGACCAACAACAACAAATTATTCCACTTCTTTTCTTACCTTCTTAGCAATGACCGGTTTGGCAAGCTCATAATGAACTTCTGTTGATTTCTTGTTACCGGTTGTGCTAACAAATGATCAACATAGTCAGTCAAAAGATCTTTTCAACTTCATAACCCATCGACATCACCTATGATGTCCTAGGGTCAGATGCCTCCATCTGAAAAGTATCACTATCTACCATGAAACAAATAGTATCCTCATACCTTTTAACAACCTGTTCTGGTATCCTCTCTCTTTTATGCATTTTCTTCTGAAAATATTTAAAGTATCCCCACATGACCTTATCAAATTCGTTACTGATCATCTTGATATTGTTTTTGATTTGTAACAGCGTCGGTGTACCTTGTATCCATTGTATATCACCGCTACTGGGAAAGGAGTTCTAAAAGCAAAAGAACAAACCAACAATCAACTGCCCAAACTTGAATTTTTGTCTTTTATCTTTCATTATGGATTCAAGATTTAGTACCAACTGACTTCTTAATGCCTCGGACATATCATAATCCACATTTTCCTTAATCATCTAGTAAGTTGTGTGAATGGATGCAGCAGGGATATTGTTCATCCTACTAGAATGATATACCCGATATCTAATTACCATAGAAGAAAATTTCATTATGGGATCATCAATCTCATTGATAGTCATCGCTCTTCCATCCCATCGTGACTTGGTCAGCTTGGCTACATCATCCTTAGAGACTGATATTAATACAGGAACTTCACTGGTGGCACAATCTAGTTACTACATGAATTCCTTCCTTAGTGGTCTTATGTGGTTGATCAAGCCACATAAACAAGTCATGTATCCTTCTCAAGACATACCAGATATGATCTTTTTTGAATTCATCAAGAAATTTTAGCACGTGGTGAAAGCCCTTGTCAACAACCCTCTGGTATTGATCTTTTAATACACCTTGTTTGTCACATAATGTTTGGAATTAATTATAGATTGCAAGGGTACCTAAATCTTCCAACTTATAGTGAATGTAGGGTCAAACATCTTCCACATGCAACACTCCATAGACACACTAGATAGGGCTCCAACAGGATCGGTTTCAATCGACTTGTGTGTATGCCTCTTGAATTCTGGTCTTGGCCTTTCAGTAACTTCTACAAAATGTGGTATATCCATTGTAAGATATCAAACACAAATTTATATTATAGATAAATACCTTTCACCACCTCTGTAGCTAGGGTTTCTATGCTTTTTGATCTAAATGCACTTCACTGATTCACTTCTCCATAAATCTCTTCAATTCATTGTCAATCTTCGTCAATGTAGTAAACACAAGATCTTTCTCTATTTTTATCACTCTCCAATATGCAAGGTAACAAATAAGACTAAAAAAATTCCTTTTATTTACCTTTTACAAGCTCCATTAAATGCTATACTCGGTTGATCTTACCCTAATCACCATTCAACCCTAATACTCACTATCGGTTCTCATATTATATCAAACCTATGGGTTTGATCACAAAATCACAATGCATCAAAGTATGGATATTTAACTTACCACACATCATATAGGGGGTCTAAAAATGGATCTGATAGTAAGTTCCCCCTAAGCTTTATAACAACTTAGTTTGTTGATGAAGGATTCTCCACACTAGGTGAAGAATGAGTCTCTTTCAATGACTTCTCATCACTCTTCTTTCTCCAGATTTTTTACATTTCATTCCTAGTCTCCTCAACATCAACTTTCTTCTTACCTTTCAGATCAGCAAATTCAATTAACGGTTGATTCATCCTTTCTCTGCAAAACCTAGGACAGTGTCCTGATTGATGACAATGATAACATGCCATACCAAATGCTCTCCAAGGTCTAGCATTGCCTCTACCAGTCCTTCTTCTATAGTTCATAGCCACGTGACCATAGTTATGACAAATTATGCAAATCGCATTCATCCTTCTCTCCATCTAATAGGGACTAGACAGGTTAGCATAAGGTCTCTGCAAAGTAGGGTTTCTTTGATTATTATAGGATCTTTGTCGGTTACCTCTAGATATATGATTCATATAAGATCTCTGAATATTTTCTCCAAACCTGCACTCAACATATCTATGCCCATACTTGTTGAAAGTGTAACAATAACCATTAAAAGTTCTAGGCTTATAATCCTCATAAGAATTAGGTCTAAAACCATTCAAAGAACTAGATCTTCTTCTACAAACATTAGCAGTATGTCCTAGCTTACGACAATTAAAACATACAGGTTTGTAGACTTTCTTACCGATATTCACATTTGTCTTAAGTGCATATTTATCTTCATGCAAAATGTTCTTGGTATTGGAAGACTCTCCCTTCTCAAAGGTTGTGTATCCTAATCCTTGTATCTCTCTTTTTTGCCTCTGAGACTAGATCTACTCATCAAGAATAGTAGAGATTTTGTTAAATTTGGATAGTAACTCATTAGCATCAGCCAACTCTTTTGTAAGATCTTCATTCTTCTTCACTAGACTTTCTCTAAGAGACATTGCCATGTCTAGATCAGCCTTTACTTCGTCCTTTTCTTCTTTTTCCTCTTGAAGGTATGCAGTCAGGGTTCCAACCTCTTGATTTAGCTTAAAGATCTCATGCTCTTTTTCTCTGATCTTGTCTTCAACAGTCCTTCTGGCTTCCAACTCTTCACTCATCCTGATAGTTAGGGCTACAAGCTCTCTCCTCATATTTGACCTATCATCATTTAAATTTTCCACCTCATTCACCAAAGCATCATTTAAATGTGTCTAGATACAATGAACCTAGGAACTTGTAATGAAATCCTATTGGACCGACATGAAATCAGATTCCTTTTAAGAACATCATGTCTAGGGTTTCAAAAGAGAGAGTGCATGTGAGTATAGCTGTTAGATTTTGTAGTGGTTGAAAGAAAACCTCTTAAATGTGCGATCTTAACAGAAAAGATGAAGTTTGTGAGTTGTAACAAAGTAAGGAGTTACTGAAGACTGAAGTAATGTTGAAATGCATTAGCTATGAGCTACAATGGATCTAATCAAGAAGACTGTGCCATTTGCTAGATCATTCACTTGTTGATTACTCACATCTTTTACAAGTTAGAAACCCTTAACCGGGTAGGCCCAGAAAAGCCTTGATAAATCCTCTAACAAGGTGGTTCACATCTATGGATCTGAATTCCTCTCACAAGGTAGTCTTTAATCGGACTTATCTCCTAATAGGATATATTCTGGTAAAGAACATTGTATGACCTTAACTGGTCTGACCTTAACCAGTCTGGTTACTATTCTGCAGATAGTTACTTGTGAGATTCATCTCACCGTGGTTTTTCCCATTTGGGTTTCCACATCAAAATCTCTTGTGTTATGGTGATTGTGCTTCTATGGGTGAATGCATTATTTTCTATTTGGTTTACATGTGTGTTAACCAGTTTGTTTGCTAAACTATTTTACCGGTTTACTGCTAGACTATTAAAGTTTTTAAGTACAGTATTTTTTGGTATACTAATTCACCCCCCCCCCCTCTTAGTATTCATCAATTGCTATCAGGGCCAGGTTTTCTATAAGTCTAACCACTTGGAAAGAGATATGGGAGAATACACTGTGAGGGAACTTACTCATCAGCTAACTCGGTCTGAGCAAGCCTATGATGAGCTTATTGTCAAATATAAGGCCTCTCAGGCAAAAAGAAGAAAGCATGCTGAAAAAATGATGGAGCTAACTGAAAACAGTTCTTCTGATGAAGTGGACATGGAAGCCCTAATTCAAGAAGTTGAAAAAATGAATGAGTCCAGTGCCAACCTAAGAAGGGAACTTGAAGGCCTAACTATCAGAATGTGTCAAGAGCTTGAGAATCGGAGGAAACCTAAAGATCTAGTAAAAGACAAAGATCATGAGATCTCCAAGCTGAAGCAAGAGATCAGTGCACTTACCACTCGTCTTCATGGAAGAAAAATGGAAAAAGAAGAAGTGCAAGGTGAACTAAACATGGCTATCTTTGAGAATGCAACCTTCAAAGAATCCAATGCTGCCATTTCCAAAGAACTCACTGAATCAAAATAAATACTTGCCAAATTCAATAAAAGTTCTATCAATCTAGAGCAGAAGCTTGAATCAGCTAAATGGTAAAGAATACCAATGGACTTGGTTTCTCTAAATATGAGGAAGGTGAGACCTCTGCAACAAAAAGTGGAGCATCAAAGAAACAATCGGCATCAAAGGATAAAGGTAAGAAAAAGTTCAAACCTGTTTGCTTTAACTGTCTCAAGGAAGGACACACTGCTAATGTATGTAGAAGTAAGGCTTACAATAATTTTCCTTATTTTCTAAATGATAAGCCTAGATCCAATAGATTCAATGGTAATTGTTATGCATGCAACAAGTTTGGCCATAGAGAATTTGAATGCAGGTCTATCATGCACAATACCGGAAGGTTTGCTGAAAGGAATCAAGGAGTTTTTCCTGAACCCTCTGGGAACCAGAACCCAAACCAGTTTAATACCTATAGTCATCAGTCAGGTAGCGGTGGCTATCAAGCAGCAACCGGATGGAGAGCAATCTATGTGATTTGTCATGGTCATGGTCACACTACTGCAACATGTAGAAGGAAGAATGGAAACATGAATAATGGACCTTAGAGAGCACCTGAATGGTTTGCTATCACTGCAACAAACTGGGTCATACAATAAGATTATGCAGAGAAAGAAAGAGTATATCAGATGATATACCAGTCACTCCGGAAGGAAAAATTGATGTTGAAATTGTTCAAGCAGATATGAAGAAAACCTGGAAGAAGAAGCCAGAAGAAGTGATTCAAGAAGAACTGGTTTATGCACCCAGTGTGGAAGTCGTCGAACTAGCAAACTAAGCATAAAAAAAGCTTAGGGGGAGCAAACAATGAAATATCTTGAACCCCCGGTTGACACTGATAAAAGACCTTAACCGGCATGAGATACCTGTCAAATTGGTAGAAGACCGGAAACGGTATAAGGCAAAATTAGGGTTTATGCCCTAATAGTGGAGCATTTATTATGGTAGGTGGAGAATCTGTTTAAAAGGAATTTTCAAATCATTTCTCACTATCATTTTTTTGAGCAAAGAAGTTTTCAAGTGCAGAGCGAAGAAAAGTGATTTACATTGCAATTCAAAGAATCTATCAAAATCTTGAAGAAGAATCTGAAGCAAACATCTGTTGGAGAAGTGTAGAATGCAAAGCGGCATTTTAGTAACCGAAGGAGTGTGGAGCGAAGTTCAAATTGTGAAGCCCTAAATTTTGATCTACGAAGGTATTTTTCAAAATTCCCTATTTATCATGTCTTCAGCATCACATGCTAGCTCTACTGCGCCCATTGATTCTGTAGAATTCATTCAACGAAAGGTAAAATACAATGCCCTATCTCAAATACCCGCTGGTGTCATAGTGGAAGAAGGAATTTCAGATTTCATTGATTCCAAGATTGAAGATCTAGGATCTCTGATGATCCATTCCCAGTTGAGTCTGTTATGCTTAAAGGATAAGAAGATTAAACCAGAATTCAACATTCTGGAAAAGAAGAAACTTCACAACGCAGCCTATTTTCTTGAAGAATTTTTGGATGATCACATTCGAATTATTCTGAGCAGAGTACATGGTGATAAGATGTACTTAGAGCGGACGCATGATATCACACCATAAGCGATTCATGTCGTCACCGGTTTCTGCAACGTCAGTGAAGTGCCAGCCCTAAGAAAGATTAGCAAGACAAAACTAACTAAGCTCACTGGTTTTATGAGTGATTCATGAGGAATGACTGTCAATTCAATCAAGGATGATCTTGTCAAATATGCATGTATGGTGATAGGATACCAAACGTTCCATGCTAGCAGAATCAACTCTATCTCTACTGCACTGGTAAATGCCACCTACAAGATGATCAAGGTGTTGGCATATGCACACTCCAATGAGACATTGTAGGTGATTGAAGGTTTTGTCATTGAAGGCAACCTTACAATCCTATGACACCAGCAAAGCATTCCACCGGCACTAGCAAGATCAGACTCTACACCGGCACTCAGATCACTAGCACCAGTAGTGAAAGGAAGCATACCAGCATAGAGGCCAACATGATTTTTGTTGTAATATATTTTGTTTATTATTTGTAAAATCATTGTAAGCTGACTTGGCAAGTTGTAAAATGACTCTTATATAAGAGAGATCATTGTAGAAAATTTTGTGTAAGGAAGAAGAATATAATTAGGCAAAATAAGGCAGACCTATTATGCAAATTATAGGTTAAGGGTTTATGTAAGAAGCAGAGCAGAAACCGGTACTGGATCTAGCATTATAGATGCTATTCTAAAGTAGTACAAGACACTGGATTTATATAATCCATTTTGTAAGTGAGTGAGACTTCCTATTTTGTCTTTGAGCAGTGAGCTCTAGGCAATTGGCCTTCCTGCATGTGCAGGCCCCTCCTGTAGCAGTAATATTCTCTTATTGGCTAGTAAGTGAATATTGTGGGTCACAAATCCCACCGAGGTTTTTCCCACACCAGGTTTCCTCGTTAAATCCTTGTGTTATCGTGTGTTTTTCATGTGGTTGTTTTTATCTTTGTTTATTGCATTACTTTCTGCTTACTGGTACACTATGTTAATATTCTCTACATGTTTTAAGTTAAGAAAATTTTATAACTAGCTAGATACTGATTCACCCCCCCCCCCTCTCAGTATCTGTGGGAATCCTAACACAAGGAAGATGCATCGTTTGATCTGTGCACTGGTATGCAAAGACAACTTATGTTGAACCTCAAGTCGATCAAACAGGACAATGCCCTAAAATTTAAGTTTGGACAACTATTGGTTGGGTTGTTCTTCTACTTCCAAGGTTACTTTCCAAGAGTAGGTGATATGCAATGGTCTACTAACCAACCGGTGACAAAGAAAATCAAGGAAATCCTACAAGTGGTTGGAACCAGCTATCCGGAAGTACTGAACAAATACTTTGATGAGTTCAGATGCAAAATGAACCAAAGGGTAAGAATATCCAGTGATATAGTCAAAAAGTATGATGAAGACATCTACTTCACCATCAAAGTTGATGAGTGCATAATGGAGGCAATTGAGCCTAGATAGGAAGAAGTGGAACCAATGAGATATGAGGTAATGAATGACACGTTAGATGGGTATGCCTCTACCCTAATCTCCTCACCCCTTGATCCAAAGGAAAAGAGAACTAACACCTATTTGGAAAGGGTTACACTAGTTCAAGAACCCTCAGTAAAGAAGGGAAAGCCAATGCCTTCAGCATCGGCACCAGTTACCACAACAAGTCCCAAAGTGACCAAGCGGTCACCAGCAAAAAGGAAACCAGAAGCAGCACCCACCAAAGTCTTTGAGAGGAAGCGGAAGACAAAAAGCAATACACCAGACTCAGAGGACACTGTCTCTGAAGAACAGCCTAAGAAGACTAGGCAAATGAGGAAAAAGACAAAGAGTGAACCGGCAACATATGCACTGATAAATATTGATATTTCCTCTTACAAACCTTTGACACATTGTCAAAGAACAATTAAGAATATTAGAAGAAAAGTACTTGGTGATTTGAAAGAGTGCTTTGATGATTTTAATGATGATGAAAAGAAATAAGTTGAACAAGAAGTTATCAATTATTTATGTATTAATGACCGGTGGCCATCAGATATTAAATATGAGACGCCTGATTCTTTGTATAATTCTTTAGACAACAAGTGGCGCATTGCCATAGAAAAGGAACAAGAAATAAGAGAGGAAGTATTTGCACAATACTTTCTTGATGTGCCTAAAACAGAACCGTAAGAAGTGGTGGAGAAATATAAGGGCCTATTCTTCATGAGAAGAAGAAGACTCCTATTATTGGAAGGAAAAGTTCCAGAAGTGGTCAAAGATACCCACTCCCTTGCTCAATCATCTTTAAGACTGCATGAAGTGGCTGAAGCCAACAGGAAAGTAGAGCAAGAACCAGAAATCACTCAATCGGATGCACCAGTAGAAAAAAAAGGTTAGGAGAAACAGGAAGAAGACAAGAGAAAATAGGCAGAGGTAGAAAAGAAGAAACAAGAGAAAGAAAAGACAAAATAGGAAGAACAAGAAAAGAAGAAAGAGGATGAGAAGAAAAAGAAAGAGGAAGAAAAGAGAAAAGAAGAGGAGAATAAGAAACAAGAGGATGAGAAGAAGAAGGAAGCGAAAAAAGAAGAGGAGAAGAGAAAGGAAGAGGAGAAGAGAAAGGAAGAGGAGAAGAAAAAGGAAGAGGAGAAAAGAAAGAAAGAGGAGAAGAAAAAGGAAGAGGATAAGAGAAAGGAAGAGGAGAAGAAAAAGGATGAAGATGAAGAGAAGCAGAAAGAAGAGGAGAAAAAGAAGGTAGAAGAAGACAAGAAAAGAGCCAAAGAGAAAGAAGAAGTAGTACAGAGCACTCAGATGGAGACTCCAAACGCAACCGGTAGTCAAGCCAAACTGACTGACATTACCAGTCCTATTAACCTCCAGTCTGCAAATGAATCAGAGCTACTGCTGAGCATTAAGCTTGCTCAAGAGCGATTGGATGCTCTAAGGAGGAAAAAGGAGGAAGATGTTATCCAAACTGCAGTGGAAATCCTCACCAATTTGATACCTAGTACAAACCTCCCCAGTACCGATTCCTCACTTGCCCAATTAAAGCTTCTATGTACAGTTGTGGAAGACCAAGTCCAAAGCCTAGAAGAAGTTGCAGAAACAAATGTCAAAAAGGAGCATGAAAAGGCCCTGAACATCGCCTTGGTGAAGAAGTTGAATGAGCTTCAATCAGAACTTCAGAAGGCACAAAAGGACATCAGAGATGCAATGGATGAGGGTAATCTACTTCTCAGCAATATTTGTCAACCTCATTTATTCTGTGATGATAAGCTCACTCGAAAGGACAAACTGCAATCTGATATGCAGTCATTTATTAGCACCTTCAAGATGCCAGATGATTCCTTCTCCACCTATGGACAAACTTCTCACCGGTTTCAACTTTAGTCTGCAACAAGACTAGAGGCAGAGATAAGCAACTTGACACGTAATTTGCAAGAACTTCAAATGGTCCTACTGCCAAGACTGCAAATTCTCCATAAATGCTACCTCAATATAGATGCCCTAACGGTTACTCAAGAGATGAGTACCATGGATGTCATGGAGGAGCAGGTTTCTCAGATGCAAATAGAGAATGAGGTTGCCACCTCATTACTTGAATCATGGTCTTTATCCATGAAGACATTTGTGTAGGATTTTAAATCAATTTTTGACAAGTTTCACTCTTTATTGTCATAAACTTTTTAAATCAGTTTTTAATGCTAATGGATTAGGGGTTTTTGAACTGTACTTTGTCATTGTTGGCAAAGGGGAAGTAGTATTTTGTATTTCAAATTTTGATGCATGCTTTTCATACTTTCATATTTATCTCAGCAAGGAAGTAGTATACATTGTATTTTCTGCAAAAGGGATAGTGTATATGCTTAGGGGGAGTAATTTTACTTATGGCATAATTTTGATGTAAAACACTTAGATGTCAAAAATTTTCCTAAGTGTTGCCATCAATGCCAAAGGGGGATATTGTTGGCATTTTGATGATTATGTTGTGATTGTCATTGATGGGCACACACTTGCTATGAGATCACTTTAAAAATGTATGAATTATGTTAAACCAGTAATTGTACCAAACCGGTATCATGTTGTAGTCTTTAGACTACTGTTGTTATGCAGAAAGTGTTTACCGATCTCAAGCGGTATAAAGACCCAAGCGGCATAGAGAGATAAAGCGGTTTAAGGATCTCAAGCGGAGCGGAGCAAAGGAGCCAGAAGCGACTGTTATCTTTTTCCCAGTCTTCAATTTTTGTCAATCGGTAATCTATTGAACCGGTATTACTCTGAGTCACCAACCGATAACCGGAAAGTTGGACAAATCAGTAATACTCTGTGATGAGTTACCAACCAGTATATTTTTGTGATGAGTTACCATCCACCGACACTTTGACGGTGATTTTGAGCCATGTTATCAAATGTGTCTAGATACAATGAACCTAGGAACTTGTAATGAAATCCTATTGGACTGGCATGAAATCAGATTCCTTTTAAGGACATCATGTCTAGGGTTTTGAAAGAGAGAGTGCATGCGAGTATAGCTATTAGGTTTTGTAGTGGTTGAAAGAAAACCCCTTAAATGTGCGATCATAACTGAGAAGATAAAGTCTGTGAGTTGTAATAGAGTAAGGAGTTACTAAAGATTGAAGTAAAGCTGAAATGCATTATCTATGAGCTACAATGGATCTAATCAAGAAGATTGTGCCATTTGCTAGATCATTCACTTGTTGATTACTCACATCTTTGACAAGTTAGAAACCCTTAACCGAGTAGGCCCAGAAAAGCCTTTACAAATCCTCTAACAAGGAGGTTCACATCTATGGATCTGAAATCCTCTCACAAGGTAGTCTTTAATCGAACTTATCTCCTAACAGGATCTGTTCTAGTAAAGAACATTGTATGACCTTAACCGGTCTAGTTACTATTCTGCAGATAGTTACTTGTGAGTTTCATCTCACCATGGTTTTTCCCATTTGGGTTTCCACATCAAAATCTCTTGTATTATGGTGATTGTGCTTCTATGGGTGAATGCATTATTTGCTATTTAGTTTGCATGTGTGTTAACCGGTATGTTTGCTAAACTGTTTTACCGGTTTACTGCTAGACTATTAAAGTTTCTAAGTACAGTATTTTTTGGTATACTAATTCACCCTCCCCTCTTAGTATTCATCAATGAACTCATCCAAATCATACTCTTATATATACTATCTTTGGAAACAAATAATCCTCTAATTTGGCCAAGACAAAGATCTAAAATAGGCCACCACTAAACATTCTAGTGGTGAGAAGGAATGAGAAGTGGACCAAATCACAACATTCCTCATCGAACACATCAACACGTTACATACATCACCAATGCTGGACCCAAAACATTATCCACATGCTATACTATGTCTGTTACACAACTTCAACATCTGGAACAAAAACCTTGACTTTCGAACCAATTTGGACCCAAATATAGAACTAATTAGTATTAGCAACACATCTTCTGAAAATATAGGACATCCGAGAAATATCAAAATGCCCTACAACACGTCTTCTAAAAATCCAAGACATCCAAAAAATCTCCAAGCACCCAAAAACATCTCATACAAACACTGCTACTCAACATACCACATCTTGACCTAATCTAGACCGTGGGATTTGAGATCAATGACAACATATAACATAATTATAACAAAGGATAGAACTGTAGTTATTAATAATTTAAGTGATGTAGTATTTTCCAAGGTTACTAGATTGAAAGAAGCCAAATAAGTTTGGAACAAATTAAGTCAAGCATATGAAGGAGATCTTAAGATAAAGCAGGCTAGGTTAATGAATTTAAAAAAGAAATATGAATGTCTCAATATGGTCTATATGAATGTGTTTAAGGTTACATACATAGGGAGAATAATATTGTGAATATTATTAGAGGTGTTGGTGGAAAGATAAAAGAAGGCGATGTTGTGAGAAATATTTTGTTCTCTACCTAGACCCTAAAAGCCTAAGAAGTGTGCTATTGAAGAATGCAATGATTTAGATAAGTATAGAATTGATCAAATCCTTGGATTACTATCTAATTATGAAAAATATGAGATGGAAGATATAAAAAGGGAAGGAAAAGAGGTTGCATTCAATGTCTCAAAGATAGCTAAAGATGAACTATAGCAAGTGAAAATATGGTTGAGGCAAACTTTCTGACAAGACTAAAGAGAGAAAATAGAAAATTAAAAGTTAAGTTACCTTTGAAAGGCTTAAATTGTGGAAGAATTGGTCATTATGCTTCTAAATGTATGTATAAAGAAGGCTACAAGAGATCTGATGATGATGAGAAGAAGAGTAGACACAAAAGATATGACTCAAAGAAAAGGACAGATAATAGAGATAAAGGAAAAAGGAGCCTATATTATATGGAGACACATTCATCTAAGGATGAAGATAGTGATATCTCAAATGAAGAATATTTATTTCTAGCTATACAAGAAAATAATAAGGAAATATCTAGAAGGCCAGAAGGAATGAAGAATAGTAGAAACTCAGTAAGTGAAAAGATTGCATTACATGTCAAAGTAGAACTGAAAACTTGGATCATTGACACTTAAATAATATGACTAGTGATAAAGAGAAGTTCATTAATCTTGACAAGTATGATGGAGGATCAGTAAAATTTGTAGGAGAGGAAGATACACCTATTGTGGGATAGCAACCATTACAATTGATGGTAAGCATACAACTAATGATGTTTATTATGTTGAGGGTCTAAGAGATGATTTATTGATTGTTAGTTAGATGTGCAATAAAGGTTATGAAGTAGAATTTAGTAAGACAGAATGTGTGATTAGAAAAGAAAAATATAGGAGATTGGTTGCAAAAGGTGTAAGAACAAGTGGAAATGTTTACTATATAAAGGATAAGAGTGGGAGCAGGCATTTGTTGGAACATAGTAGTGAATGTTGGTTGTGGCATAAAATAATGAGACATATCAATTTTGATAACCTCGTGAATATTAGTACTACTAAAGATGTGATAGATTTACTAAGAATTATCAAACCTACTAATGTTGTGTGCAAGGAATTTCAACTAGAAAAACATACAAAGAGGAGATTCAAGAACAAAGAATATTATACTTATAAACCTTTGGAGTTGGTTCACATAGATCTTTGTAGACCTACTATGACAAAATGACTCAATGGAGAAAGGTGTACTTTATGCTGGTTATTGATGATTACTCTAGGATGACATGGGTTACATTCTTGAAAGTAAAATTTGAAGCCTTTGAAAAGTTTAAAGTATTCAAGTCAATGGTTGAAAATCATGTAAATACTAAAATTGAATGTTTGAGATCTAATAAAGGAGGATAATTTACTTCAAATTAATTTGATAGTTTCTATGAAAAATTTGGAATTAGAAGGCATTTTTCTACCCCAAGAACCCCTTGGCATAATGGAGTTGTAGAAAGAAAGAATAGGACTGTTATTGAGATGGCTAGAACTATGTTGAAAGATTCTAACCTGCCTAATGTGTATTGAAAATAAGTTGTGCATACTACTATTTATATTCTTAATAGGGTACAAGTAAGAGTAAATCATACTAAGATACCTTATGAGCTTTACAATGGAAGGCTTCCTACTATGAAGTATTTCAAAATCTTTGGAAATGTACTATATATTAGGAGAGATAAAGATGATCTAGGAAAGTTTGATATTAGAGCAGATGAAGGGTGTTTCCCTAATATGCTACAAACACAAAGGCCTACCAGTGTTACAACAAGAGACTAAACAAGATAGTAGAAACTACAAATGTAAAAGTATGTGAAGAATGGGGTCAGACTGGCTCTAAACCTGAACTAGAGATTGAATTTGAGATTATTTTAGTTGTTGCAGAAGAGAAGGTTGATTTGGAAGACAATAGGGGAAAAGAGACAAATGAAGGAGAAGATGAAGAACTTGAGCAAGTATCCAAGACTCCTACTAGATATGTGAAAAATAACCATTTAGAAGATCAGATTATTGGAGACAAAAACAAAGGTGTTTAGACAAGAAGAGTTGTGAAATCCAATAAACAAGCAAAATATTATTTTCTTTCATAGGTGGAACCAAATTATTATTAGGAAGTAAACAAAGAAGAAATTTGGATAAATGTGATGGAAGAAGAGCTAACTCAAATATAGAAAAATCAAACATGGGAATCGGTATTTAGATCAATGCACAAAAATGTGATAGAAACTGTGAGGCCCTACCCCGACTCATCCTAGCATTTCACTACTTTTCATGTTGAGACTATTATGGATGCTTTATTTTTATGCATTATGGATTTGGAACTTATATGATTTCATGATTTGGATAACATTGATATATAATGATGTTTCATTTCTATGCATTATAGATATAGAACTCTATATGATTCTAGAATAGGATAAATTTGAGATGATGTATGTCGTTATTGGATTTGCAGAACTTTACTATGATGATAGAAATAGGATGCATGTTTATGTATGGATTAAAATTATGTGGATTATGATAAATGCTTATGTGGATTATTTGGATGTAAGATATATTGATTTGTTTAAATGTATATTGTATGCAGAGTGTTTGATGTGTATTCTTATTCATGTGTTTTATATTATATGAGGTTATTTGAAATTACTAATGTGTAATTGAGATGCGCAGGAAAATTATCCATGTAACCATGGAAACATTATGGAGAACCAAACCTAGACCTATGTACGTTCGTAAAACAGGGTTTGTCTATTTGGAGAGACAACAACCCATTTGTATCGTATTTTATATGTGAAAGTGTATGTTGCATGTGTGTTAAATTGAATTTATTAAATTATGTAAATCCAACAAGAGACAAAATTTCATGTGTAATTTTGTAAAAGTATTTTTATTGTGTCACTTGACATGTGTTGGTTTATGTCTTGATTTTTGAATTGTCTCTTGAAGGGAGTTGTTTTTAACCATAGCTTTTTCAAATAATGTAATATGGTTCTATATTTTCCTTGGGTAGAGAATCTTTGGGGTGGTCAACTTAGGTTTGACCCGAAAGTTAACTTCACATGGGTTTAAAAGGGGTTAAATGGACTCTTAGGGGTAGTTTAAAGGTGTTTTCTAGAGCCCATGAGGTATACCTAAGGGTTAGGAGTAATTTTGAGCATGTGACAACTCCCATGTGACTATTTAGTCATCCCAAAAAGTGAGTTTTCTAAGATGTGCGAAAATTGAATTTAGAAGGCATCATCTAGGTTAGTTAACTTTCCTTTTTGATGAGAGATCCCTTTTGATCTTTTTCTGACTTTTCCTTTTTCAATTTTAGAAACCTATGAAAACTCTCACTGAAGTCTTCTTAGGCAAGAATGTGAGATTTTGCAGGTAATCACCCACTCTCCATTTTTGGAGACAAGGCAATTTTGAAAGAAAAAGATTTGGTATAGGAATTTGGCTAAGTGTAGAGAAACAAGGATTGTGGAATTGGGCTGCTCATACTCAACTAGACTAGCATATCTTTGGGCAGTTGAAGGTTGGTTTAACTTCTCTTTGTATTGTTTTCATGTTGCATGTTATGTTGAAAAGATTTGCTTGTAAGGAAAGGATAGTTTCTTGCATTTTCTTTTGTGAAAATTATCACGCGTTATGTCTTTTATTTCTTGTATGCATTATGTGTTTTGGGAGTAACCAAGACCTCCTATTCTTGGGAGAGAGGATGGTCTTGTGGGTGGTAGAAGTTTGACAGCCCTCGAGTGAGAGGTTCTCGTTCTGAGAGTGATCTCAAGGGATATTTATGTGACCCTTGTTGCATGGCTTGTTTATGCATTTGGGGGTCATAAGGAGGGAAATAAGGCATGAATGCCTTGGGGGGCATAAGGATGCGGGGTTATTATACTTATGATATATCTTGTTTGCCATGAGGTGGCTTTGTAATTTACCAAACTTGCAGTCTCCTCAGGGTATTTGGTCCACTACCAGCCATGTAAAATCATCACATTGTGTGGTACACTGTAGCCTCGGTTGGAAATATGATGTTGTGTTTGCATGTGTGTAACCTATCTAGGGCTTGGTTCTCCAAGCTCGGGGGTGGCTACTGGTTAGCCTAGGCTGGGAGGTGGTGAGCACTCCATGGTCATAGCCCTTTTGATTTAATTGTAGGTTGTTGAAAGAAAAGAAAAGGACAAGTAGAGTTGTTGGATTTATTTGTTTGCAAAAAGAGACATTGGAAAATGGAATATTTATGTTTTAAGTTGCAGCAATGTAAAAGGGAAACTATGTTGTATCTATTTTCGAAAAGAAATGTATTTATTATTTTTAAGGTCCTCATTTAATAGAAATGAGAGGTCCATTGTAAAAGTTGATTATAATGTATTTTAAATATACCTTAAGGAAATACACTATTTTATTAAGTATTATTTGGTTGCAAAATGAATTATTTATGTGGAGTATTACGTTTTGTATTGTTCTTAAAAGTTTAATGATTGCATGCATGTCACTTTGAAATTAAATGTTCAGTTTATTTCCTCATGCATGTCTCTAAGTTTAATTAAAATAATCTAGGTTAATGTAGTTGTTGAATACATCTTATTAAACTCTATCATTTATATAGTTGATGTTTAGATTTATTGAAGTTCTGTCATTCTATTAATTTGTAGAAAATAAAACTTAGAGTTAAATAGTCTATTTAATTTAGATAATATCCTATTTATATAGTTGCTGTTTAATTTTATGGAATGTTGTCAATCATTTAATTGTAGAAAATAAATCTAAGATCAAATAGTTTACCTCTGTTTTATGATATTTGATTTTTTTAAAATATATATATGTACATTGATTGAAATCAGCATATTTAAATCAATCTATTTAAAAAAATATATTTTTGTTTTATAAAAAAAATATGATATCTGTATTTTTGCATAACAGAGTTAGCTTGGGTATCAAAAAATGGCTTATATATATATATATATATAAACATAAAATAAAATTAAAAAAAAATTAATTTTAAAAATAAAAAATAAAAAAAATAAAACCTTAAGTTTTCGGGGGGGAGCCGAACCCACTGTGTGTACACACAGTGGGTAGGGCCAAGGCCCACCATTGTGTGGACACACAGTGGGCGGCACTCACGCCACCACTGTATGGTCACACAGTGGGCACTGTCGTCATTGTGTGCACACACAGTGGCAGCCGGGGAGAACCCGTCGCCCTCCTGTGTGAACCACCACCTGTTAAAAAAAAGAGGGGAGAGAAATAAAACCCTAGCCCGGGTAGGGTTAAGGTAGAATAAATAAAGGAAGAAATTATAAAATGTGGGGCATTATATATATAGGGTTTGCATGGACAAATTTTAATACTATAAAGACATATTTGTTTCTATAAATAAATATATATATATATATATATAGGGTTTTAAAAAAGTAAATGGTTAGGGCAAGTAATGTGGTTTCAAAAAAAATAAAAGGAGATTTTATAATAATAAAAGAAATAGGGTTCTTGAGTATTTTGGTTAATAAGGTATGTTTAAATAAAAGGAAATAACCTCACATAAAAATATATTAGAGTTTATATATATATATATATATATATATATATATATATATATTAAAATTATGGATTTATAAATTTGACTTTAATTTAATTAGTTTATTTAACATTCATATTTTATATATGTTAAATAAACATTTAAATATGAAGTCTTAAATTTTTAAATTAGATTGGAGTTAATCATTTAAGAAATTAATTTTGTTTGTAAATTATTTGACTATAGGTAATAAATTTTGTCCACCTAGATATAGGTTTATGAGATTAAACTTTATAGGAAATTTTTCATTATGGGTTTATTTGACCCTTTTATATTGCTTTAGTTGAAACACATTTTAATTATTGTTAAAATAAAATATACATATTTATAAGCTAAGTGCTAGGACTAATTTAATTAGTCCCTAAAATCAATTAATGGTTATTGGAGATTAATTTTATCTACGTCAACTAATTGACTAAATTAATTTATTGATTAAAATCGAGAAGATAATAAATAATTCTTTTAGTGTTCTACATTTGATTTAAATTAATATCATTTACTTAACTTAGAGGTTAGAGTTACTCACACATAGTTAAGGCAGAACTTGTTAGTGCATTTCATACTTGCAAATTTATATGTTTTAAGTTGTGATTTAAAAAAAAAAAAAATTATCCTGTTCGTGCCCAAAAGTTTGGGCATGACAGAAACTAAGTGGGTGTTTTGGAATAAACTTAATGAACAAGGACACATCACACGGAACGAGGAAAAGCTGATATGTAAAAGTTATTTACAAGTTGAAAGTATTGATTTTGAGGAAAAAATTTCTCCAGTAGTGAGGATGGAAACTATAAGAATGTTTCTTGTTTTTTTTGCTTATAAAAACCTTAAGGTGTATCAAATCGACATTAAGTCAGCTTTTCTAAATGGACAACTTGAAGAAGAAGTATATGTTGAACAGTTAGATGGGTTCAATTTGTCAGAAGTTTCGGATATGGTTTGAAGATTGAAGAAGGAATTATATGGACTCAAACAAGAACTGATGGGTTGGTATCCTAGATTGGATAGATATCTATTACAACAAATTTTTAGAAAAGGTACACTAACAACAATCTTTACTTTAAAGTTGAAGGTCACAAACTACTTATTATTGCTGATTATGTTGATGATATTATATGTGGATGATGTACGTAAGGATTTTGTAGAAGAGATACAAAAGGAATTTGAAATGTCAATGGTAAGTGTTCTGTCATTCTTTCTTGGTTTGCAAATTATGTAGCTATAAAATGGAATTTTCATTTCTCAAACCAAATATGTCAAAGAGATGCTAAATAAGTTTCAAATGGAGAATTGTAAACTAGTTGCAACCCCCTTAGCTATTGGTTTTAAGTTGAACAAAGATGATAAGTCTTTGGAGGTTGATCAAAAGAAGTGCATACCCATGATTGGAGGATTGTAATATTTAACCACCTCTAGACCAAATATATCATGTAGGCTACTTGTTTAGTTGTAATATTTAAGGCTAATATGGAGCAATCACATGATCAAGTAGTAAAGAGGATTTTTAGATACTTGAAGGGAACCCTAGATTTTGGTATTTGGTATAAGAAGAATGGAGATTTCAATGCTAAAAGAATAAACAAATGTCTATTGGGTCCGCTGTGTTGATGATAGGAAAATCACAAGTGACGGTACATTTTTGTTGGGAGACAAGTTAGTCTCTTGGTTAAGTAAGAAGTATGATTCGGTATCTTTATGTATTGCAGAAGAAGGATACAGAGCAACAACATCTTGTTGTACTCATGTTATGTGGATGAAATAAACTCTTAAAGATATCAAAGAAGTGTATGATGAAGCTATTCCCATCATGTGTGATAATAATAGTGCCATTAATATTTCAAAGAATCCAGTAATGCATTCAAAAACTAAACATATCTCAATCTGATATCATCTCGTAAGAGAGAAGGTTGTAGAAAAGGAAGTCAGATTGGAGTATATTTCTACAAATGAATAGGTTTTAGAAATATTTACTAAAGCACTAGCATTAGATACTTTCTTTTGAGTATCTTAGGCTGAAATCAGAGGCCATTTATCCTCTTTTCTCTAACTAGATCCATAGATGAGGTGCATCTTTCTAGGGGGAAACTCAAGGCTTATTCTTTGTCTCTTGGATTGATGTTGTTGGTACCCTCAAGGGGAGAAATGGACTATATAGTTTCTTTTAGTTATTGATGAGTAGTGACAAAAGAATGGTATGTATGCAAGATGGAATGTTATAGAGATAAGTATGTCAAGTTGAGTTCTGCTCTTTTTCTTTGATGTCAAAGGGGGAGACAACTATTAGTGTTACTATGATTATTTTTCTTATTTTTAAAGTGTTTCCATCAATGACAAAGGGGAAGATTCTTGGAAATCTAAGTTATGTTGTCAATAATTTTAAACTTGTTGTTCCATAGTCTAGTCTAGATATGATCTTGTACATTGCACATTCCTCTATATAGTGTTATTGTTGAGTTTGTGTTCATGAAGTATCTCTAGAAAGTTACAGTTGTGGAAAGTTCAATATGTAGGAAAGAGTACTTAATGTTCTAGTGGCAGAATGCTTTGTATTCCTCCGGATGGTGAAGGTTATGTTTTGTGGTTTTGAATATATTGTTTGTGCTCTATAGATGTTGCATCAACTAGTTTTTTGGTTCATAGATTGTAGAAGTTTTTTGTTGTTCTTCTCTGACAATGAGAGTGTGTATCAGACTGGTCCATAAAGTGCTTGGTGGCTTCTTCATATGTGGAATCTTATGTTTCATCTTGGTGGATATGTTTATTGGTTCATGCAATATTTCAGTTTAATTCTTTGGTGGTGTTTTTGTTCTACAAGTGAGTTGTGTTGGTCTATGCTTGGTTTGTTTAGTTGTGTTATGTTTTATAGTGTGCTCTATTGGATTATCTTGATTGGATCATAATTTTTGGTCTAGATATGCATTGGAGGTTGAGTTAGAATATTATTGTGGGTCTCACCATAGTGTGTGGAGATCTATGTTAAGTAATTTACATTGGAAAATGTTTTGGCCAATTGGTTACTGAGTTATATTCCTTATCTACATGTTACGTTTGGTGTTGAATTTGGAGGATGTGTTAGTGTTTGTGATACATTGGATTTGAGTTAGAAGGATGTGTTATGAATTATTTGGGTTCCCTCTTTCTGTTGGAGTGGACCGTATTCATTATTTTTGGTCTGAGTGGCTTATTTTATGCAATATTGTATACTTTGTTTGTGGTTGATCCTCAACTAGGTGTTCAATGATCTAACTTGTATTTAAGAAGTGTAGATGTAAGATTTATGAAATTGTAGACGTGTGAATTGATGTTAAGTGAATGTGAATAATGTGCAAGTAGATTTGATATTGTGGATGTGCAAAAGTTAGTTTGTGAAGAGATTTGATGGTGATATGTGTTTAGTGTGATAGTATTCTAAGATAGTGGTTGAGGTCAGATATGTTTGCCATGATATTGGTCGCTTGACACAGAGGTGCAAGGAAAATTTCATGATTGGGAGATTCCTCTCCTTTCAATTATGTTATTTTTTTTGTTGTTGGGAGATAGTGGGTCTCTTAGCCGCTCTTTGTATCTTGCCCTGAATTAGTGAGCTTCAATTGTGCAAGTCTATGTATCTTTCCCTAAGGCAGTGCACCTTAATATTGCAAGTCCATCAAGTACATGATGCTCCTTGGCAGTGAGCCTAAAAAATTGTAATAAATTTTATTTTTATTGTGAGTATGATTCTCACCGTGGATTTTCCCTATTGGGTTTTCAATGCAAAATTGGTGTTTATGCACGTTGATGGTTGATGTTTTTTAGTATTGTTGTAGAATGGTTAAATATTTCTTAAAATTTGGTAGATTAGTTTTTCAGAGATTCAGATTGATTCACCACCCCCCACCCCCACCCCTCGGTCCTACCATGGGTTTAATAGATAGTTGAGATGGAAAAATCAATCATTCAATATCTTACTCATTGAATGTATATGATAAAAAATAGAGGAGTTTTATATTATAGACTATAAATATTGTCATCCTTTCCCATTGCGACCAAGTTATTATCCTCAAAATCCCAAATGTAATTTATTTATTTTAGTGAGAACTCAATTATTTTGGCTTTCCTTATGTGAGCAATATTGCAGACCAAGTGAAGGTTGGCATACAATTCATGTCTCATACTAAATTTTATCTATCAATCTCTAGAAATCATAGTCATATTTATTTGAGATTTTATTATGAATGGTAATTTTACCAAATTAATATTTATATACCTATAACATGATTTGAGATTCAAAGATTTAAATCCGACATGGTCTCATTTTAATTGATATGATTTAAATTAAGGAAAAGTTGACTTTTATTGTAGTGTTATATATAATTAACTACCACCTATTGACTTGAGGTGTAGATGATTATTCTAAACCTTGTAATTTTTAGAGTGAGAGCATTGTACAAAAGAGAGGTGGATCCTTATAGCATATGGATATTTGAACCTATTGAAAACTATCATACGCATATACTAGCCTACATGTTATTAGTTTTGGTGAGTATATATAGTATATGGATATTTGAACCTATTGAAAACCATCACGCACATATACTAGCCTACACATTATTAGTTTTGGATCATCATACACATATACAAGACTACATGTTATTAGTTTTGGTGAGTATATATAGTATATGGATATTTGAACCTATTGGAAACCATCACACACATATACTAGCCTACACGTTATTAGTTTTGGTGAGTTCATAAGCATTAAAGTACTACTAAGTATGTTATTAAGTATGAACATTTATTAATTAATCATTCAAGATAATTAATATTGATTTGTAATTAAATAACTTTATAATTATTTGATTATAAAATCAATATGAAAAATATTTTCATTAATTAATAGATATATTTGAAGATAATATTTTGAAAAAAAAATTCTTATTCTAATCCTTGTCATCTTTTTATTTCAAAATGATTTAATTTTTCTAAAAATAAAATAAAATAAAATTAAAAGAATAAGAGATGGAAGCCACTGAGATGGAGAGCATGAAAAATGACTAGGTGAAGATGACATAGGAATAAGTCATTATTCTAGGAATTGTTAAAAAGTTTAGTGAAACTAATTCTTGAGTAATTCTATTTGTGTAGAATGGATTTCATTTCATAGTGGGCCACCATATAGTAAAAGGAAAGCATTATGAGGGTTCGAATGCAATGTTGTTGGAGGATGACAATAAAGAATAAGTTTCACTTGCATGTTCAAAATGTGTAGATGACATTAACGAATATTTGAGTCAAAATTGGTTGGCACATGTTATTTGATTTCACAAACAAGAAACAACATTAGGTGGATTAAAAAAATGTTAATTGTGATGAAGTTTGAAAAAAAAAATAATTGGTCAATTTTGTTTAAAACTCCTTTGAGGAAATACTAGTAACTCGCTTGTTGATTTTGTCAAATTTTAAGCCTCTTTTTAGGTAGCATGAAAATGTTATATAGTTGAGTGATCAAATTGACCCCTCAATAAGATTACTAGTATATAAGTAACTTGTTGAATATGTTTTGATTTTCTTAAAATAGGAATAGCAGCAGATAAAAAGTACATCTATACAATTGAATTTTTTTGGGGGTTATTAAAATTGACTGACTTAAATTTGATTTGGTATTTAATTATTTCACACTTCTAGGATTGTTATTTATTAGTTAAAATGAAACTATTGATTTGACTTTTATTTTGAAAAATATGAAATTATTTCTAGTATTTATGACTATCATATTTAAATGTTAACATCAAATTATCTCACAATTTTAGAGACAACATCTAAATGGATTTCACCAAGCATGAAAATTGAAACATATGGATACTCTTAAAATGCAATCCACTAGTGTATGAAAAAGTAAGAATTGAATTGATTTGGAATTGTAAGATTCATATTTTTATTATTCTCTTACAAAGGAAATTTAGTGATTTAACTTCGCTTCATTAAGTAGAGGGAATTTCATGTGGGAAAGTCTCAAATGTTAGTTGCATGCTAGTGTTTGTGCTACATTAGATGTTGAATTTTGAAAAGTTGGAGGGTGGCAATCCATAAGGAATTGAGAGTGTTTTTTTTGGGTACATTTTGGAGTATTAAAACTAGCACTAATTTGCAAAATAGGTCTCATTGGATTGTGACTTAATGTAGAATTATGCATCTGAAAGTTGTACACTACAATCTTTTTCAAGAATTTTATATCCAAAGGAAAAAAATAAATCCAAAAGCCCATCAACTATAGCATATTTTGTAAGAAAGCAATTTCACTCCAACATATAAATTTTGAGTGAAGAAAATGTGATGAAAAATAATTTGGTTCTATGATGGTTCCAATATTTTACATTGGTTATTATCTACTACCCTCATTCAAAGGAGGGGCCACTTCAAGTTTGGGAGAAGTATAGGGAATTACCAAGTGTGTGGTTGGAAGAAAAGTTATGGAATGGTGATCTCCCTCTTTATAGTTCATAACTCTAGATAGATTAATTAGTTAACGTAAAAAAAAATATTATTAGATTGGAAAGGAAAGGGGCTCAATCCCATTACAAGAGTCCATTACAAATATCCATCAAGGCGTAACAGAGAAATCAAAAGAACAAACAAGTAGGCCCACTGGCTTGCACCACAACTTACAAGAAACACCAGAACTAGAAAATAGCTAATAGAAACATGGAGCAACACCAAAACACAAAATACAACTTAAATTATAAATTTCTAGCCCTCTATCAAAGAGTCAAGAGACTCACCTAAGATGCCTTCTCCTATGATTTATTTTCCTTCATCTTCTTATTTCTTGAGCCTTAAGTTTTTTTTACGCTCCCTTGCTTGTTTCTCTATCTCCTAATTTTGGATTGGCCTAAAATAGTACCCATCACAACTTTCCTCATACTACCATTTGTAGCAATAAGAAGTCCAATACATGCCTTTATTCTTCAAAACACATCTTCGTTTGATAAGTGGTGCAGGTAAAAAAAAAATTACACAATAATTTATTTACTCAATTGCATTTACACATTTATATTATTAATCTTACAATTTGTACATCATTATTTTATTTAGAAAATGTAAAGAAGAGAATCAAACTTGGATGGAACATCGACCTCAAAAGCACAAACGTCATGATTTGATTGGATGTGATTCTTTTCCAAAATTTGAAGAATGGATTGCTAATGCAATCAATGATGCAAAAGAAGGAGGTCACAATATAACAATAGAGGAAAGTGAACTTTCACAATATCCACATTTATGGGCTATGCATTTTAGTGGAATGTGGGCCTATGGTAGTCACTTAAGAGTGGAAGAAAAAGACAAAGGAAAGACTAATTGTGATTGTGTTGTTAGTGCTGAATTTATTCATGGAAATGAGAAGAAATTTAATGTTGGATTCATCCAAGATATTATTCAAGTGGATTTCAATGAAAATAGTCTTATATTATTAAAATGTAAGTGGATCCGACCATCTGTGGTATAATTCGATGAGTATGGATTTGTGTGAGCAAATACACGACAATTTTTATCAGAGAAAGATGAGCCGTATGTTTCCCCTCTTCAAATCAATGAGTCATTTCTAATTGATGATGTAAGAAGCCCGAGATGGTCATATGTTATTTAAATAGAGTCTTGTTTGAAATGAAAATTCATGGAAGTTGTCGATGTAATGCATGATGGGCAATATGCTAATTTACAAGAAACATTCGAAGAAGTGGATGAAGACAATGAGGGACTGTTTGAAGAAGAAATTTTGATTAAAAATGAAGAAATTTGGAGAGAGAATGTATTTCATTTCTCAAATGAGGACGAGGAAGAAAATCAAGTAGATGCAGACACTAGTGATCAAGATTCCAAACTCGCTGGCAATGCAGATGATTATTGATGAGCTCCATTTTATGACTTTTTATTTAAGAATTTTCTGTTGTTTTAAGACATTTTTATGTTATAAGGACATGAACCTTCTAACTAATACTTGTTTCAAAGCTTTAATGTTGAACATAGTTGCTATATGAATAGGTTAGCTTTAATCTTTGTTACCATGCTACACTGTGACTATTAGTTGTTCCTTATAACAGTAATGACTACAAGACAAGCATGTGATGAAATATCTTTGTAGATAGCCATTATCTTAGACTGTATTTTACTCTATCTTTGTATCATGGATTGTTTTGCATCTATTGGGACTACTATATAATGACAGCCTTTTATCTCTATGACTATCATGGTATGGTTTGTTAATGCCTTATACCTGCTATAGATGATTCACTGTTCTATGTTTCAAACTATGATTCACTGAGATATGCTTTGTGAACTGAAAAAGTTCATTGTTACTTTGTATTATCATTGCCGCATTATTCAATGAAGATATTTGACAATAATCCCCCTTTGGCTTTGTTCTCATGAACTTATTGAAGCCTTTATAAGCATGATGATTGTATTTCTTGACAGTGATATGCTTTGGGTTTAGAATATATTGGTCTTTATGATAGTTAATTCTCACTATACAAACCATTATTCCATTTGTATGGGTCCTCGGAATATGTTGTTAAAACTCTTTATCTCTATTCTATCCCTTAAAGATGTGACTTTTCACTATCTTAAAGCATGACATATCTCTTCTAATGAGTTCTTTTTAAGGTGGTATGAGCAGGTTGTCAAAAGATTGCTGACAGTGTTGAGATTATACAAACTTATTTGTAGACTAATATTGTTTGTGGTGTGTGAAACAAAACAACATATCTGAAGAATAATAACATTCAGATTGTTACATCTTTGTAGCCTTTAAGTGTCTTAAAATTTTGACATATAATCTTGCAAATCTAAAATTAGTGACAGTGGCATGCTTTTATATTTGTCATTGTTGTTCTAAAAATATATTAACAAGTAACTGGAGTTTGCTACTAAACATAGAGTGTGAAGATCTTGAATGATAACATTCATATTGTAATACTTTTGTAGATTGTGTACCTTCAAATCTAGAAATCTACTTGACAATTAAGATTGTTTTGGATTTGATATTCCTTTAGATTATACACTCTATATTTTTGTTTTGAGGAAAAAAAGGTATCTGAATTCCATTTGTATTATCTCTTGTTAGATGTTCACCTCTACTAGAAGCTTTTCTTTGCTGGAAATTTGACAAAGAACTAGTGGGAAGTCATATTTAATTACCAATTAGAAGTAAAATTATTAACTTTTAAATAATTCTCTAAGATCCTCTTTTGGCATGATTGTTTTTGTGGTATGGTTGAGTGACTGTCTAAATGAAGCTCTTTTTCCTGGTAATGAGATCTCTTCGGTTTGATGAGCTAATTATATATTATTGTTTATTTGGACATCTGAAAATGTGGAAAAATAATTTAAGGCACAAATTAGATGATAGTGATCATATTTCTAAAGTTCCAATCATATATTAAGAGCTCTCTCGTGAAGAATGTGTGGCCAAAAATAATAATTTTTCATCGCATCTAGGTTTGACAAACAAGCAAGTTGTAAATCCACTAAGTACTATATTTTTTTTTTAATATTGTTTAATGAAATTTTATAGGCAATATTTTTATGTACATAAGACATGATATGATATTTTTTTTTGTTTTTCAGCTAATAAAAATATTGTAGATAAAAAACAGAAAAAACAAAAAGAAAGTAAAGACACAATGCAGCCAACTCGTAGAAGCCAATGTTTTTGTGACTCAACAAATGTACTTGGTGAAAACTATAGTTGTGGTGATGTGCAATCTGACAAAGCACATGGTGATGTGCAACCTAATATACCACATGGTGATGTGCAACCTGATATACCACACAGTGATCTCTTAACACGAAGTCTAAGAGAAATTATTGAAAAACAAGAGAGAAAAGGAACAAGGAATTTGCAAATGATTTATTCAAGTTTAAAGGATGTGTTTGAAGTGAAATATATAGAGACCACTATTGATCTATCTACTCATGCCACACATAATGTGGTAGAGGAGCATGAAGTTCTAGTGGATCAGAGTGAAGTTGTTGCATCTACAACTTTTGATGGAACTACTAGATCAGCTAGAAATATTGGTAGTGTTTTAACAGAAGATGTGGTCGCTTTTGTTAAAAGAAAGAGATTGAATCAAGATTTATATAGATCTATAGAGAAGAATGCAAAAGAAATAAAATTATAAGGGAAGAAGCCATTCTTGGTTGAGGTGTCAAGATATGGTGAGCCCATTGGGCAAAATGCTGCAAGGTGGTCCACTGAGTTGGGCATAAGATGTAGGGCCCATTTGGATATTTGTAAATCAAATTTTGCAAAGAAATATCCACAAAGTGTGGAAAATGTTATTCAAAAAATGGAAAATGCATTTGACACTATTGGTGGACAAATCTCAAGAAAATATTATAAAAACAAGATGAGACTTTTGATGAACAATTTTAGATACAATTGCAAAAAGAAATCATGGAGGGAAAAGAGAGGTCTGACTACTCCACTCTATCTCCAAAACAGTGGGAGACATTGAAAGAAACCATGTGTTTTGAAGAATATTTGACAACGAGTCACAAAGGCAAGAGAGCAAGAGATAATGTGAGGGTTGAATATATGTCATTTGGCTGAGGTGGGTTGCAAACCAAAATGGAGAAATTAGGAGTAAGTGTATGGCTTTTTGGTTCAATCTACATTGTGTTATTTAATTAAAAAAAATTGGACTAACTATATGTTAAGATTGACATTGTATTTTAGGTGGAAAATAGTAATACAGAGGCAGGTGTAGAAGATATTGTCAATTATATGGCAACACTAGATCCTACTAAATGTAAGAGTAGTATGAAGTGCAAATCTAGTTCATCCACAGAGATTTCATAGCCATCTATTGAACGTCCACTAAGAGCCTCACAAAATCATGTCAACTCAAATGAAGGGTTACAAGATATAATGAGTTGCTTACATAGTCTCAATAAGAAAGTTTTGCAATTGGCTGCCTCTGTTAAGCCTATAATTTTTGCATGGAATGACCATAATTCCATGGATTCAGATCAGGTAAGAGTCTATCCCTCAATATTTTGATTCTCACCTATATCATCTTTATATTGTATTTTCAATATATATGCAAATGTATTTTGATCATATATAGAACAGTGAATCTATAAAATTTTGCCTTTTGTTGACTATTTTTTAAATGAATTACTCCTCATATGGATAATTTTTGTTGCTTGATGGTTAAACTACATGCAAAGAAATTTTATCAAAGAAACAAAAAAAAAAACACCTTGATGCCAATAGAGTTGTCGATATTGATAGTGATGATGATGAATTCAAGGAGTATGTGAATGATATGCATAGTAGTAGTTATGCTGAACTTGAAGTCGTTGCTATGAAACCTTTACTTTTCTTTTGTCTTTTAGTACTTATTTTTTCTTTTGTGCCAACATACTTCTGATGATCAAATTGAATATTTAATCAAATTAAAGATAGCATTCACCAGCATTCCACACCAAGAAATTCAAGCAACCATATTTATTGTAGATAATATCACAAGGAATTGATACCCACGAAAATGTGTTCTACAACTTGCACAAAAAAAAGCAAAGTCTATTGTATTGCATTAACAAAGTCTTGATTATCTTTCAGAGATCTAAAACTATCTGATGATGACTAGTATTACAAAACCTTCTCATATATATGAGAATCACAAGTCTTTTGAAATGAAGGGGTGGATCCCTTATGAACTAAACAACTATCATTTGTTAAACTTAAACATAAACAAATTAAGTATGCCAATATGACTGATATAATCATCAACCTGGTAACACTGGAAGTCTGAGGTCCATTTCTTCATTGCACTCTCCATGGTATAGGATCCCTCTATCATCCTGATCACATATGGAGCTATATCCCATCTTCATTGACTCGTCCTCTAGCTCTTCTCATGAAACTTGTCAATTCAAGTTGCTAGTCTCCCAACAACATGAGTTCTCCATCACGGAATACGGCTGGAAATCAAATCGATTGTTCATTCTCCAGGAATTGGATGGTATTTTTTAACTTGTCCCCAAATTTGTTGTGTGCAATCAACAGGGTATCTGCTTCATTCTTATCCTCTCGAGTCATAAAGTCATGAGTGGTCATGATCTCCTGGATCCGTTCATGCAACCTCATATGCTCTGTGTATTCTTTGATGGTACTAGTGTGCATCTTCCAGAAGTCTTCAAAATACTCTAGCATAACCTTAAAACGAACATCAACTATGTCATCAGCAAGCTTTACAGTGCAAGCCTATGCAGATTTGAGCAATCTATTCCCCTTCTCACTCTAATGCCTCCAATATATCACATCCTAGTTTGTTTCAAGTATATCTTTATCAGTTTCATAAGTAACAACTCCAACCTCTGTAATCCTTGGGGCTGATTCCAACTGTAATACCTTATCCTGCCAATATTGTTTCTCTTCCTGTGCTTTCCCATAAAGGCCTTTGACAGTTTGGTTTTCCCTGACCAAGAACTAAACTTGTTCTTTGTTTATCTTCACAACTTCGAGGTTTAACTAGCAAGTGATTCTAGGGCCTGTTTTTCCAACTTGATGGATAATGAGGTGGCCAAATGCTTCATCTCTATCTACCAATAGGGGTCTCTTGTCTCTTGGATATAGAGCCCATAGCAACAAGGTCTTCTACTCTGGATCATACCATGAACCTATAAAGATCCTATCAAACTCCTCTGGTAACAATTGCTTGTCATTGTGTTGCTTTCCCTGAAGTTGTCAAACATAGAAACAACTTTCATTTCCCACCCAGAGTAAATTATCACACCAGCGTCCTTGAGGAGTTGTCTTCCTCTTTAAGGGGTCATTTATCTTTTCTCAGTATTGATTTCCTCCTGCGACATTCGTAGAGTGTCTTCCTCTGTCATGTTTCCCATCTACTACCCGATTATCCTACCTTTGTATTAATATAAGAAGGTTTCAAACTTAGGAGTGTTAACAAACTTCTGATCTGAAACAAATTCCTCATGCACAAGGATTCTGATATCATCAATTTCCATCTCGTAGAGTTTTCCTATTGGTAGATCCATGTGGTGATCAAGTCCAAACCCTGGGGGTGGCACATCTTCTTCTATGTTAACAAATTCAGAAGTGGGTTCAGGAGATAAGCGAGCAATGGTATTCTCCCTAGGATCTTTAATCCTTTCTCTAAAGACATACAATGGCACATTATCTAGAATCTCCAATTCATGAGACACTAGTTTGTTTGCTTTGGCCACGGGGTCCTCAATTCCTTCCAAGATTTCTTTTTTGATCTTGCCCCTCCTCAATTTCCATTCATATGCTTTAACTACCTTATCGTGCATCAACATCTTCTTGATTGCTTCCTCCCTTTCCACATTCCTAATGAAGTCATCAATCATTAATGGCACATGTTCTATGGCTTTCAATCTATGTGACATTCTAGCCCCTCGCATATATCCTTCTGGATCAAAGTTGGGCCTGGGGTCTCCTTTCACAAGGTGGAAATATCCTAGCTTATTTTGTAGTAAACCATAACTTTTTCAACTCTTAACAAGAAAATCAGAAAAGGACAACAAGCTAGGCACAATTGACTACTTCCCATGATCTGTAAGATTTTTGACACTGGCTATAGACAATTGCCTAATGATTTCCAAATAATCAATTCCATCCAGGATAGTCATAGGCAATAATTAAGGTTCTCCCTCGAACCCATATGCCCTAATCTGTGTGTAATCAAAGAAACAATACCAATACCCCCAATTATGGGTAATGTGGCTTTCTTCATCAAAATATTTAGTTCAAAAGAATTTCTTAACGTGATGGGAAAGTGAAAAATCACATGGATGTTCAAGCAATTTGTATAATGGTTTCACAAAATGTTCTTCAAAGTGCATGTACTAGTTGTTAATGTATCTTTGGTCCCAAGCTAATAACCATAACTGCACTGGCTTGTGAATTCCTACTCTATCATACTCCCTAATGGACAGACCTTGAGTCCACAACCCTATATCTTGACCAATGTAGAGCAACATATGCATAAGGTGAGAGTAGTATCTTAAATTCACATTAACCCTGTCTCCCTTTAATTTCTCTAGCCCATGGTTCATGGCACAAACTAAGTAAGAAGCATAATCAAAGGTCCTTGGGTCCTTTGATTGGATGTCGACACAAATCACCATAGCAGAAATGTCCATTAATGGGGAGGCTTCCATGCCCAACACTTGTGCAGTACAATAATAGGTGAATCTAAATTAGGGAGAAAACAAGCTAACATCAAATGGGGCTTTGCCAGTATCTACAAACAAATTCATAGCTCCTTTAGTCTTTGGTTTGTGTGCTGGGAGTCTCCATCATTTACACGTTCTCTCCATGTTTAAATACTCGTCCACTATCTTTTTGGCATCAACTTCATCCTCATGCCCCCATTCCAGACTGAAAACTTGATCAATGTACTATTTAGTAATTGACAACATGCGGTTCCCTTTATAGTCACAGATGGATTGTGTTTGTGGGTCATACCTATCAATCAATGCTTTTATCAGCTCTACATTCATAAAGATGTTGAGAATGACAAGTCTCCCTAGATTCAGCTTCCAAATATTGCACACTGGTTCTACTACAAACCTTCTAGCATAGTTGAAAATGAATAATTCATGCCCTCAAACTTCCATCCAAATGTCCCCTAAGTTTTCAAATCTATCTTCCAATCCCTCATCATCTATCTTAATCTTTCTAGACTAGTGACTTGAGAGAGGGAATTGGTCTATTAGGTCCTGGTCTAAGGGTCGGCCTTCCTTTTTCTGTCATTTTAGATTTTCTTCTTTCATTTTAGGAGGGTGAGGCTCTTTTTTCTTCTTTGTTCTATCTTTCCTTTGATGATGAAGCTTCCATATTTATGTTCTATTCAAAAGAAGACAAGAAATTTTGAGAAGAATTTACAGTTTTTACTTGTTTTCGTGAAGAATTTTGTGACCCTTGCTGCACCAGTTCCTTCTTTCCTTGACAAATTTATCTGCCTAAACAATTCTAGTATCCGAGTAGTTTAATTACTTATGGT
This sequence comes from Cryptomeria japonica, assembly GCF_030272615.1. Lineage (NCBI taxonomy): Eukaryota > Viridiplantae > Streptophyta > Pinopsida > Cupressales > Cupressaceae > Cryptomeria > Cryptomeria japonica. The sequence goes on from NC_081408.1 coordinate 269,691,884, forward strand.
ACTGCAACAGTCATTAAGAAACGCATTTTGAATTTATGATGATGTGACTCATTTGGATTCGTGTAATATTTCCCAGAATATTGATTGTGCTTTTTCGTTGATTTCCGCTATTCAATACATGAGTGTGCCACATTTCTCGAAGGCAATTATTTTCATTCAATCCTTTAGATTTTTATCACAACCCTTTTACTCTTATTTCAATGAAACATACCCCTTCGATGACTTTCTTTTCATGTTCTTTGACACCCTAGTTTCATCGATGCCCATCTTCAGTATACACCCAACACTATTTATTTTGTTTCGATGAAACTCTATCTTCACTCAAGTGTTTTCACTTTTTATCGATATGTATTTTCTATCGACAACCATATTTCAATGAGTTATCCATTGAATTCATCGATATTGGATGTTCAATGAAAGGTCTCATTTCGCCATGCACTCTAATGCTTTACTCGATGGCTTGTTTTCATCAAAACCCCTTTTACATCGATGAGATCTCATTCCATTTCATCAATCTATGACTTCGGCCATGATGAATACTAAGAGGGAGGGTGAATTAGTATACCAAAAAATACTGAACTTAAACACTTTAAAAGTTTAGTAGTAAATCGATATAGCAGTTTTACTAACAAAACGGTTAACACAAATGCAAACCAAACAGCAAATAAGGCATTCACCCACAGAAGCACAATCACCATAACACAAGAGATTTTGACATGGAAACCCAAATGGGAAAAACCATGGTGAGATGAAACTCACAAGTGACAGTCTGTAGAATAGTAACCAGATCGGTTAAGGTCATACAATGTTCTTCACCAGAACATATCCTGTTAAGAATCTCAATCTCTGTTAGGAGATAAGTCTAATTAAAGACTACCTTGTGAGAGGATTTCAGATCCACAGATGTGAACCACCTTGTTAGAGGATTTACAAAGGCTTTTCTAGGCCTACCCGGTTAAGGGTTTCAGACTTGTCAAAGATGTGAGTAATCAACAAGTGAATGATCTAGCAAATAGCACAGTCTGCTTGGTTAGATCCATGATAGCTCATTGCTAATGCATTTCAGTATTACTTTAGTCTTTAGTAAATCCACACTCTATTACAGCACATAGACTCGATCTTATCTTCTAATATCGCACATACAAAAACTCATCAACCACCAAAAACCCTAACAGCTACCACTCCTAAAACCCTAGACATGTTGTCCTTACAAAGGAATCTGATTTCATGTCAGTCAAATAGGATTGCATTGCAAGTTCCTAGGTTCATTGCATCTAGACACATTTGATAACATGACACAAAATCACCATCAAAGTGTCGGTGGATGGAAACTCATCACAAAAATACCGGTTGGTAACTCATCACAGAGTATTACCAGTTCATACAACTTTACCGATTACCGGTTGGTAACTCATCACAGAGTAATACTGATTCATACAACTTTACCGATTACCGATTGGTAACTCATCACAGAGTAATACCAATTCATACAACTTTACTGATTACCGGTTGGTAAAAATGAAGACTGGGAAAATGATAACTGCTGCTTCAATCCCTTCGTACCACTTGAGATCCTCGAACCGCTTGAGGTCTTCATACCGCTTGAGATCGGTAAACACTTTCTGCAAAACACCGATAGCCTAAAGACTATAATACATAATACTAGTTTGGAACAAATACCAGTTGAGCATAGCTCATACATAAAAAATAATCTCAAAGCAAGTGTGTGTCCATCAATGACAATCACAACATAAACATCAAAAATGCCAACAGGCTAGTGGGCCCCACTTCATATCCACTTTGATGAGTCTCGTGCTTCAAAAGATGCTTTTGGGATTTCACCTACATGTCCTTTTCATCAATGAGAACACCTCTATAAGATCGTGCCCATTTTCATCGAATTGGATACTTCGATGGAACTCGGTCTTTTGATAGATACTTCGAGGGTCAACTTGATGTGCTTGTCTCACTTTCTTTTTGTTTTTATGGAACATGTTGCTTCGATAATTTGTTTATCCCATTCATAGAAACCCTTGTTTTATCAACGAGTTCCTTTCACTGAAATTTGGCATGATTCCATCACAATACATATTTCGATGAAACTTTGCCTTCGCCAAGAGTTAATTTGATTCTTTCGACATCGTCCTTTCATCGAAATGGCAAGACCGTTGTTCTTTTCATCGATGTTAGGTTTTCGATGAAACTTTAGTGTCGCTAGGTGCCTTTTTTATTTCCTCGACATTGCTCTTTCACCGAAAGGATTTTTTGGTTACATTTTAATGGCTCTTGGGTTACGCTAATGAGGGTTTTGATAACCTTACACTAAAATGTGAATATCTCAACCAATACTTAATGGAATCAGGTGATTCAAAAGAAAGAATAAAGTGCATTCATGCCTCCATCCAACCCAATAGGTTTTAGAACTTCGCACTGTGCCTATGAAATGAAATAATGTCTATAGTCAGACTGTTATGTAGAATAATATAAGAAAATGTGTGTATAAAACTACTTTTACTGACATTGCAGTATTTCTTATAATTGTATGACTATTACAGTGAATTCATAACTTTGGTCTACTAGATGTCCTTTTTCAGATATAGAATCATTGCAATTTTTTGGAAATTTTCTATTTGTAGTTATGTTAACACACGTACTATTAAATTAATGGTTGTTTTATTCTGTAAATAAGGGTAACCATTACATATGTATTAATATAATGTGTTATTTTTTCTTTTTGTAGAAACGTACTAATAAATTCAATGAAGGTGATAAAGTTAGGTTGTTGGATCCATTTGATAGTATTGTTGTTGGCATTGGGAGGATTTGCTCCCTATCTATTCTACATGGAGTAAACTTAAAAGGAACAGGTGACACAAATGTGAACATTTTAACGGTCACAAGTGTTAGGTCCCGGGAAGGACAACTTAGCAGGGGGGGATGAATCAGCTGTGAACCAATTATCAATAAATTGTAATCCAAATGCAAGTTATTCCAATTTAACCTTAATTTAGGTAAACGAAACTTAAGTGCTAGTAAAATAGTTTAACAGATATAACCGTAACGATGTAACTTAATGCATGAAACAGAAATAGAAACAATATCCACAACACATAACAATGGTAAGGGAAATACCATGGTGGGAAACCTTACCCACAATCAGATGATACTACTAAAAATTGTATGTGTATACAAATGGGGTCTGTACATGCAGGAAGGCCAACTGCCTAGAGCTCACTGCTCAATCACAAATTAGGAGTCACATTGAATACACAATTGGATGGTTAAATCTAATGATAATGTACTACCCAAAATAGCATCTCCAATGTTGGATTCAGTATTGGTTAAGCTCTGAACATGAGTGTCAAAACACCTTCATAAACTTCCTTCAACATTCAAATAATGTATGTGTGATTCGTGCAAGGATCTTCTTATTTTCTCTCTTCAATATCCACACTCACTCATGATTACCACACCTACGATCTTCAATAAGATCTTACAATCATTTATACAAAACCTAAGACCAAATGAATAGGTTGGGTCACTAAAGATATTACATTTAAATCAATTACAATTGAGTCTTGCTGCAATACAACATGTTTTCTCAATACATTTATCACAATATCCAATCGATAAACAATCTCCATGACGTGTCATGCTGAACTGGAATAGATAACATGTATCGGTCCATAACCTAGACTTATATGTTAGTAAAGGCAAATTTGTCAACCCGATTAGACCAACAAGCAAAAAACCAAAACCAAACATCCAATCCATGTCTTCGACATAACCAAATGATCTCTAAGTTATCATCATTGTCGGTGAACCATATAACCTACTGGTGAACACATATCGGTGACTGTGCATAAGCCATTAACCATATACCGGTGAACATAATGTAAACCTCCAAGAAGACAAGTGTTGACATCAATGACAAAACCAATGCAACACATGACAAATTCATCCATAATACCAACAATCTCCCTCTTTGGCATTGATGGCAACACTTGATGGAAAAACATCTAAGTGCCAAAAATAGAATGCCAAAACCAGTAAACCAATCAATCTCCCAAAGATACATCAATACAAAATTTTGTAATAGAAACAGAAACCAAAACCAAAATGCATATATCCAAAGAGTATATCTCTCCTTCAATGAATAATCTCTCCCCAAAGGAATAATATTTTTCCATAGATATCTCTCCCCCTTTGACATCAAATGCCAAAGCAGTAAAGAATTCAAAACATAACATTCTGCCAACTACTCCCCCTGAGAAGTAGCTCTCCTCCATCAAAGCCGGAAAAATATTTTCCGGTGAGTTCCTGCTGGTTTGATGTCAATCTTCAACATCTAAGTCTTTGTCAGTGGGGAAATTACCCCAAGCTTCTCTCTAAGATATTCAAATGTTTCCTTAGGCAAAGGCTTTGTAAAGATATCTGCAATTTGCTCTTTAGTATTCACATAAACCAGCTTCACTTCATTTGCTTCAACATTCTCTTTCAGAAAATTGTACTTAATAGAAACATGCTTTGTCTTAAAGTGAAATACCGGATTCTTTGATATATCAATTGCTGCTGAATTATCACAATAAATTATTATTGGTTCTTTGCATTTTACCTCTATATCCTTCAACATTTACTTAATCCATATTACCTGAGTACAATTAGTTGCTGCTGCAACATATTCTGATTATGTTGTTGATAATGATGTACAAGTCTTCTTCTTTCTTATCCATGAAAGTATGCACATAAATCAAAATTTTCATCTTTAGGATACCATAAACCAAGATTTGTTGTGCCTTGTAGGTACCGAAAAATCCTTTTAACTATTGATTCATCATTTTCTTTAGGATTGTTTTGAAATATAGATACAATGCATACCACATTCATTATATCAGGTCTTGTTTGTATCAAATACAGTAATCCTCTAATCATAGATTTGTACCTTGTCGGATTAATAGGAGTCGAATCATCCTTTAATGTCAATTTATCAGTTGTAGTCATAGGAGTACTTTACCGGTTTGGAATTTTCCATACCAAATTTCTTCAAAATTTCCTTCAAGTACTTTGTTTGACATATGAATATACCTTTACCAGTTTGTGAAATCTGCAAACCTAAAAAGAATTTTATCTCTCCAATCATAGAGATTTCAAATTCTTTTTGCATCTGATTAGCAAAGTCCTTACACAATCCATCTCCACCTCCAAAAATGATATTATCTACAAAGACTTCAATAACCAAAATATCATCATTGGTAACTTTGTAATACAAATTGTCAATATTACCTTTTGTGTAACCAAGCTTCAAAAGATATTTATCCAATCTAGCATACCAAGCTCTGGGATCTTGCTTCAATCCATATAAAGCTTTCCTTAACCTGCAAACCATATCCTTATTATCTATCAAAGAAAATCCATCAAGCTATTCAATGTAAACTTCCTCCTCAAGATCTCCATTCAAAAATGCACATTTTACATCCATTTAATAAACTTTATAGTTCTTATAAGCTGCGAATGCAAGAAATAGTCTAACTGCCTCAATTCTGGCTACCGGTGCAAAGGTTTCATTATAATCAATTCTTTATTTCTATGAATAACCTTTACAAACTAATATTGCTTTGTTCCTGATTACTTCTCCATCTTCATTAATTTTATTCCTAAATACCCATTTAGTTCCAATTACATTTTTATCTTTAGGCCGGGGAACCAATATCCAAGTATTATTGTCTTCAATTTGTTCTAATTCATCTTCCATTGCTTTTATCCAATGTTCATCCTTACATGCTTCAATAATAGATGTTGGTTTAATTTGAGAAATTAAACATACCTCTTCATTTTCCAGTCTTCCTCTAGTCATAACGCCTTGATTCTTGTTTCCAATTATCTGATTCTCTGAATGATTCATTCTTACATACCTGGGTTTGTTCTGATTAACAATCACACGCTATTGTTCTTCAGTCACTGTTGAGTTTTCTGATGATGCCGGTATGACTAGGTCTTCATTCTGTACTGGTGGAGTCTATGTTGGTTGATCTATGATCATTTCAACTGTCGGTTCTACAGATCTTGAATCTCATGTAAACTGTTCATTTATCTTCACATTAGTACTGATCTCAAACATTTGATGTTCTTCCCAGTTTCATTCTCTACCATTTCCTTGAATATCTTGAATCTTCCAAAAGCTTTTGATTTCTCCTTGAGTAAAGTAACCCAACACATTCTAGAATAATCATCAATTATTAGCATAAAGTATCTATCTCCTTGTAGACTTCTTGTTCTTGCAGGACTACACAAATTAGTATGAATTAAATCAAGCATATTATTGGATTTCTTAGTAATGCTCTTAAATGTTGTTCTAACTTTCTTTCCCATTTGACATTCCTTAGATACCAGATTATGAGGTTTCACAATCTTAGGTAAATCCCTTACTACCTTAGTTGAACTGATCTTTACAATGCAATCAAAATTCACATGACAGAATCTTTTATGCCATAACCAACTTTCTTTCATCAATGTGTGCAATCAAACATGTTTTATCACTAGTATTCAAGTGAAAGATATTACCTTTAGTCTGATTATCGGTTGCAATCTCCAATCCAGTTCTATTTATGATTTTGCATTTCCCATTCTTAAATTGTAACTAAAATCCTTTTTCCACTAACTGACCAACACTCAAAATATTATGCTTTAAACCTTATACATAATAAACATTGTCAGTATTATGCTTACCATCCAAAGATACAATGCCTTTTCCTTTGATTCAACAAGTTTTATCATCTCCAAACATTACTAGACCTCCATTAATTTCCTAAAATGATAAGAATTTTCTTTTATCACCAGTCAAATGATGTGAGCATCCGGAATCTATAATCCATTCAACTTATTCTTCAATTTTTGCTGCCAGTGCTTGCTCTACCGGTTTGACAATAGGTACCTGTTGGTCTTCCTTTATTGCAACAAAATCCCATCTATTATCTATTGGATCTTCATCTGAGTCATCTATAACACCTTCATCTTGTTGGCTTGATGATGATTGTAATATATTCATCACTTGTTGTCATTGATGAAACACTCACACACATATATGATAACAATGACTATCAATGTAACTTCAATTGGTGTACACTATCAACCGGTATGTTTAAGGTCTATCTCTAACCGGTACCTTGTGACAACCGGTATGTGCCTTTGAGATAACCTATGTTAACACCAGATTGGCATTAGAATCAGGATGAAGATGAAGAAGATGATCAAGTGGAAGATTCCATAACAACGATTCACTAGTTTTATTCCAACTGGTATTAAACTACTCTAAAGGTATCTATTTTTGTGATGAGTTACCAACACTGTTTGTTTGGTGGTCATTTTTGTGATGAGTTATGATTACATGTCTAGATTCACTGCACCTAGGAAATTGTGTTCCTATGGTTGACATAAGGTTTGTATGTCTATTTAAAGACATCGTAGAGAATCATTTTTAATGTTGTTGAGATATAGAGAGTTGTTATATGAAAAGAGTGAAAAAGTTTTTGTTGAGAAGTGATATGTGTTAAGATGCAGAGCAGTGTTGAATGTACTTAGAAGAATCTGATCAAGCAAGTTTTGTGCTACTCAGAACAGATCAAACTACTCTTGTTGTTTTCTAACCATTACAATGGATACAAATCCCTTAAACGGGTAAGCTCTAACAAGCTTCATTGTACAAATCCTCCAGCAAGGTGATCCATTAGTTTGGATTCTTAAATCCTCCAGCGAGGTTACTCCTAACAGGGCAGTACTCTTAACAGGGTATAAGCTTTTAATTAAGCTTGGAATCTCTAACATGGTTCGCTCCTAGAAGAGCTCTTTGTAAGACCTTAACCGGTCATTTTTCTATTACTGCAGATAGTTAACTTGTGAGTTCCATCTCATCATTATTTTTACCTATTTGAGTTTTCCATGTATAAACACTTATGTTATGGTGGATGTTCTACTTTATGTAGATGTTGTTAATTCATTTTGGATAGCATGTATTTTATTTAACTGCTTGGTTAACTTCATCTTCTGATTAGTGTTTAAAGTAGTGTGTGTTTTGGTGTCACTGATTCAAACCCCCCCCCCCTCTCAATGCTTTTCAAGTCCATCAATTGGTATCAAAGCCTAACTTCTTTGAAGCCTAACCACATAGAAGGGAATCTTGAAAATACCTGTTGGGACTCATTAATTTTGAGTCAAGTTTAGAGGCACATTTCAAAATTTTGTTCTGCTTTTCCAAATGAGTCAGTTTGAATGGCCCAGTTAGAGAGAAGGCAAAATGGAGTTAGTTGATTTTCAGAGGGTAAGGCTCAGGAAATGTATCATACACCTTTAATTTTGTTAATAATGTGTTGTGAAACTTTCAGAATTCAATTTGGATAAGTTTACCAGGTACCCATTTCAAGGGGTGAGTTGAAAGTGCATTTTAGGCACATATGCAAATTTTATTAAGTAGCCTACTTTGAGTGCTTATATCTTTTGCCCGGTTGATCATCATGAAGAATTTAAAAATGGATTAAATTGTATGCATAAATATGAGTTATCTTGCAAAATTTTAAGTCCTTATGAATCAATTTGCTTAGTTTTCAAAGCTCGATTTGTTTGCAGTTGGTATGGTTTGACAAGTCCCTGTTTCAGGACCTAGTTGAAGCCCTGTTTTGCATAAGTGTAAAAGTTGCCTCAATGAATGTCATGCTGGAATGTTTATTCTGGGTTAATGTTGGCATGAATGACAAGTTATGTTTCCATTTTCAAGCTCCTGCTAATCTGTTTGATCAGTTTTCAAAAGGGTTTCTTAGGCCATCTGTTTCAGTGATCCGTGCTTTCATTGTTGTATCAGTTAAAGTAGTCGTTTTCATGAGCCCACCATTTGCACCCAGTCATCCTTTTTGTTGAACTGAACATTCAAAAATTTGATCTGTACTACAAGGTAGATGTGCCTTAGATTTGAGGGTCTACAAAGGTCATTTGATATTTTTAAGAAAGGCATCATGAGTTGCCTGAACATTGACTTCATCAGGTCTGCAGTGTCATCAAAGCCAGTTGGTCATTTTCGACAATAAATATCTCTTCACTCGGGATTCATCTTGAAAAACCATTTGGTATAATTCATGCTTGTATATCAAAGTACACGGCTGTCAGATGGCAAGGTCCAGAAAGGTGTTTTGACTAGTTTGAAAATTACGTCTTCATGATTAAATGCGAATATGTAGCGCAAGTGCTTGAAAGTTGCAAAATTCAGTTTGGTCATCCGAAAATGGTGTCGATCGATTCCAGAGGTATGTTTAAGGTGTGTGAGGCATTTCAGAGGTCATTTGCATGAAAATGAAAAAAAATTTAGTTGGACCCACTTTGGGGCCCGACCTAACTTTTAGCTTCAGGCGTCTTTTCAGGCAAAGTTTAAATTGTTATTTTTGCAATCATATGTTTATATGATTTAGCTATAAAGGAAATGCATTTAAACCCCAAGCAAGTGTATGTTGGCAATTTATAATCAGCATCTTCCCCCAACGTGGCAGTTGAACAGGAAGCTTAAAAAGCTTTCTAGCAAAATGAAATGGCAGTCTTATGTGCGGTGTTTGGAGAAGGGAATTAAAACTCCAGCAATGCCATTGACAGGTGAAAAGCCTCTTTCCTTCTCCCACATGTTGGCAGCCCTCAAAAGATTTCAACAATGGTTGGGGAGTGCAAATTAAAACCTTCAGTAATTTAAAACTTTAGCAAATGCAAAGGGGCTGCATGGAAATGGAGTAGAAAAGATTTTAGTTGCAATTGGCAAGTGAATGCCAGTCAAATCCCTCTTTCGCGTGGTAGCTATGTTTGGAAAAGGAGCATTAAAAAAATCAAAGAAAATTCAAATGGAAGTCTCAAAGCCAATACCCCCCTCATACGTGTGAGGGGTAGAATGAAACTTTATGCAAAATCCAATTTGCACATGAAATGCCCAATCATAACGCAGCAGGTGGCAAATGAAGGGAATTGTAGAAGGCTTTTAGCAAATTGATTTGGCAGCTCCTCCTTCCCTCTGTGTAGTCTTTTCCTGTGAGTGGCATGCTAGCAAAGTTAAAAGGCAATAGAAACCCATGCATTTTCCAGTTTGGTGTAGAAGGTGGAGGATGAGGCTATAAAGAAAAGTAAATACAAGTGCAGACTTAAAACAAACCTCTCCCAGCACGTGATGATGAAAAGGCTTTGAAGTTTTTATTTGAAACTTTCTGCGAATTGCAACTAGCAGGCATAGTGCCAATGTCCTCTCTGCATGTGGCGTATAGATTGCTATGAAGAAGACATTGAAACCTCCAAGCAGTTTCAAAACCAGCAAACTCCTCCAATCTCGCGTACTTCCCAGCATCTCCCTCTGCGTGGTGGATAAGGGCAGCATTTAGTCTTCAGCAAATGCAAAGGCAACCATGAAAAGTCTTAGTCAAAACCTTCAAAAACACAATCCCAGGCAAAACCATATATCCCACACTGGCTAGGCGGACGTCTTTTTTGATGTTTAAGTGAAAAGCCACACTCATTCATAGTGTCAAAGCTTTGGGCTTTTGACACAAGGTGTCGATTGGGTACCAAGACAAACCCCACGCGTGTGGGCGAACTTCCTAAGGTGATCGAGGAGGCTGACAAGTGGTGACAAGTGGACCCCATGCATGCATGGATCTCAAGGCAGGCAAATTTTGTAGAGAAGGAGCAGATTAACCAGCGAGCAAGTTGCAGGAGATCCAACGACTGTCGTGACTTCGCGAAGGGAAGATGATCGAGAGTTACCTATCGCGAAATGGTGAAAGGTGACATGGCAGGTCTGGTGGTAGTCCAGTGGTAGGTCTAGGTGGCGATGACAGAGTAGTGACGTGGTGCTCAAGGTGGCGGATTTCGATGAAAATGCATGTTCGATGAGACCTGTAGACCGCTCATCGAAGAAGAAATTCCACCGAAAGACTGAGACCCGACAGACACGTGGTGAACACGTGGCAGACCTGGTAGTGACATGGTGCTTAGGTGGCGGTCCGTGGTGGGCCCGACAGTTTCGATGAAAATGCCTGTTCGATGAGACCTATACACCGCTCGCCGAAGAAGAAATTCCACTGAAAGACTAAGACCCAACAGACAGGTGTTGGACACGTGGCAGACCTGACAGACAGGTGGCGACTAGTAGACCTTACGAGTGAATCACAGGATGCCACGTGGCAGGGCATCAGATGAAAAATCAGGCCAAAAATTGAAAAATCAAAGTTAAAATCAGATTAAGTATATAGTTGAGACTATATAGAAAATTCAAAAAATTTAGATGACAGAGGCACATGAGTGATTAATTCGCTCAGAGGCTAATGTTTTCCCGAAATGGAAAGTATTGTATACCATTGGAAAGCCCTCAAGACAAGGAGTCCATTCATGAAGTTTGTTTCAATAGATCGCTAATACTCTGAGAGCAGTTTCCACAAAAAGGAGAATGGAATACTTTTCAGTTAGGGAAGAAGGCATCTGGCAATTTCGGTTGTAGAACTAATCTTTTCCCTCTTCTTCTTAGTCTCTATTCTTCTCATTTTGAAGGATCACAAGAATTTTGTAAAGAACCTCTGGCAAAATATATTGAGGGCTTTTTTCTGGTTTTAAGAGGCTACTTAGAATTATGTAACATTTTCAAGAATGAATATGAATATACAGATCAAAGTTTCAGGCCTAAAATTTCTTTGTCTTTTGGTGTGCATTATTTGGTTTGCTGGTTTCATTTGGATAATTTAGGGTTGCTCGAATGAGCATGGATTGTAAGGCAATCTTATAGACATATTTCTGGCTTTTCTCTTCAGGAGAGGGATTAAATGTGCATGAAATATTTATGTTAGTAGATCAATTATTTGTTGCTATGAAACTGATGAATTGTTTTAGTTAAATGGGAGAGGACCTATGTATATGTTAGGCATGTATGGGGTTCATGAAAGTCGAGATGATGAGATTTATGAGAGTGTTTAGTTTTGAAAATCCTTGCTTGATTTAGGTGACTCTGTGGCCTGGATAAGGCACTGGTACTTGTTATGGAATTCTTTCTATTTTTCTTGAGGATCAATACTGAAAATGAGCATAAGTTTTTCCTTTATTGTTTCAGTTTTAATGAGGTGATGAAATCCATGGGTTTTTAGCATTGGTTTACTGTGGATCTAAATCTTAAAGTGTAAAAATATTCACAGAAGGTATACCCACCTGAACTTTGGATAAGTTCAAAGTGTAGAAGGTTTTGCTAAAACCTTGTCATATGTTAGTCTTGAGTTCCATTTCCCTAATCTTTTCATATGCAGACAGAGTTGATTTATTTCTTCAAGGAAGGATAGAAGGGAAATCAAAATTTGAGACTAACAAAAGTGGTGACTCTTCTGGGGAGAATGATGTAAAAAATTTGTTAAGTGAAGCCCATGAGTCTGGCCAAAATTAATTTGGGGAAGAGTCTTAGAAGTGTACAAATCTGAAAGTCATTTTCAGATTTGAAAGTGTGTCCTGGATATTTTGTTGCTTTGAAAATAAGAAAATTATTATGTGACTCTGCTGTGTGTGGTGAGACCCACAATTCTGAAAGTGTTTCAGAGTGTAGATTAGTGGTTAGATTTTTTCCTCTTCATAGAGGTGGTGACTCTGTAAGAACGAACCTAAGATTTGGAGGAGTTCTTCAAATTTCCAATCAGAAGTGAAGTGAACAGCAGCAACAAATTTACTCCAGGTATTCCTCATTGTTGAGGTAGCTATTTGTTCCTTATTAGGTGAAAAAGTCACCATAAAAAGCAAAATAAATTCATACTTCACATATTTCCTATTTTGAAAAACTTCAATTAAAGCATGGGTGAAGTATTTTGAGTAATAGAGATTGCAGCTAGTAATGGATTGCTATAGAAATTTCTCTATTAAAGGTTATGTGCCATTTTGTTTAGATGGCATACCTGGTTACCCGAATCAGATTCCAAGTGAAATTAGGAAGCATTTACCATTGTTTAATGGGGACCAGTTACAATCAGCAAGAGTGCATGTGTAAAACTTTGTTGATTTAATGAATGATTATGAGATCTGTCATGAGGATGTTTGCATGAAGTTGTTTGTGCAGAGCTTGAAAGGGGATGTTAGGATTTGGTTCTCATTTTTGCAGGAAGCTTCTATCCCCTCATGGGAAGAATTAGTTGCATCTTTTCTTGAGCAGTTTGCTGAGAGAATAAACTTTAATGATGCACTGAGGAAATTGATGGAGATCAGAATTGAGGAAGGTGAGTTAGTGTCGGCCTTCAATGTCAGATTCTCCAAAGCATTGGCTGAGATCCCACAAGGGTATAAACTAAATGACAAAATGTCTTTAGTAATTTATTTGGATGCCTTTGGAAGTAAGATGAGTTACAAGTTGAGGGACAAAGAACCAAAGACATTGCATCAAGCATTTGAGACAGCCATGGACATAGAGAAAAACTTAAGATATGGTATTCCTAAAAGACTTGTATCCACCAGTGTCTGATGTCATAGTGTTTGTTATGCTGCAACTAAGTGTGGAGTGAGGAATAATGTTCCAAGTTTTGGTGTTCATACTTGTGTTGGCAACCATGAGAATTTAATTCCCTTTGAAAATTAGAGTTGTTTGGTGCAAACAATGGTTGATCCTCACTTAGATATTAATAATGTCACTTGTGTTGAGGATGAAGTAAAAGTATTTTCAGATTTCACTTCAGATTTCACTTCTTATAATCATGTTGATGATTTTTCTAATTTGAAAGTTATGCACAAAGTTAATTCAGAAAATCTCAATGGTACACATGATTGCAATGAAAATATAACACACATTGATGAACAATTTTTTAAAGAATGTCACATGGAACAACAAAGTGCAATGCAAGTCCAGAAGATTGAAGAACTTAGGAAAGCTCTTGAAGTTGTGGACAAGAAGGTTCAAATGTTGGAGAGCCTTAGAGTTGTTAATGAAGACCTTCTGCAATATGGTGAAGAGGATTCTTCAGAAAAGGACTGTGAATTGAATGCTTATATAGTTGATGAGCAACATGCTGATCTAATAGATTGTTTTATGACAAAAAATTTAAGTGAACACGCTGGATATTCATCAGATGAAGTAAATGGCAGCGATATTCACCTTTATTCTTTGACTAATGATGAGTGTTCTGTTGGTAAAAAAAATCAATTATGGTAAGATAAGTATGACTATCTTGATTCTCAGAATGATGGTCATAGGATGAAATTTTGTGGTTATGAAACATGGAATACTAAGGATAGTTCTAGCCTACTTTCAATTTCTTATTTGTCTAATGAAGATGATTATGATGATAGGGCGGATGGTATCTTTAGCAATTTTTCTAATGTTTTATTCAATGTTGATATAGATATGGACCAACCACTTCATTGTCACCATGTTCATAAGGGGATTCTTCATTTGGTTTCTAACCCTTTGTATGAAGAAATAATTGATCAGCTAGATGTTGTAAATGATGAACCCGTCCATGATGATGATACCAATCCATGCAGCAGTGACATATGTCAGGATGGAGATGTTTATAATGCGTTGCTTGCTAGTGTGTTTGAACCCCATCTTGAAGTTTTTCATGCGAAGATGAGTGAATGTGTAAATCTTAATTCAAATTATATGCTTGAGCCAGAGGTATGTTCATTTTTTCAAGAGTGGGATGTTAAAGATGTTGATTTATTTCACTTAGTAGATGATGAAAAGAATGGATATGTTTCAGTAGTTGATCACGAAAGTAAGGTTCAAAATTATGTTCATGATGGGTATGCATATAATGCTGATTGGAAAAGCATGCAGAAAGATGTGTGTTGTAATAGAAGCATTTTTCTGATGCTTCATATTGTTTACATTATTAAGTGATGAGAAACAGATTTTTGATAAGGGAAAGAGTTGGTTTAGACTTTAGTGGCTGGGAGCCATTTTATAAGTATGTTTGTATATCTTGTACAGTCACTTTGCTTTTAGTTGTGTGGTTTTCAATAAAGTGCCCTATTGTTTGGGTAGAATAAGGAAGCCCTGTTTTAGAGAAGAGAAGAGAGTGATCCGTTTTTGGGTGGTCTACTTAACCATAGATATCTGGATTCTTGTGTTGATTTTGCAATCAACCATCCCCAGTTAGAGCTACTATTGGGACTCATTAATTTTGAGTCAAGTTTAGAGGCCCATTTCAAAATTTTGCTCTGCTTTTCCAAATGAGTTAGTTTGAATGGCCTAGTTAAAGAGAGGGCAAAATGGAGCCAGTTGATTTTCAAAGGGTAAGGCTCGATAAATGTGTCCTACACCTTTCATTTGGTTAATGAAGTGTTGTGCAAATTTTAGAAGTCGGTTTGGATAAGTTTACCAGGTACCCATTTCAAGGGGTGAGCTGAAAGTGCATTTTAGGCACATATGCAGATTTTATTGAGTAGCCTACTTTGAGTGCTTATATCTTTTACCCTATTGATCGTCATTAAGAATTTCAAAATGGATTAAATTGTATGCATAAATAGGGGTTAACTTGAAAAATTTCAATTCCTTATGAATCCATTTTCTTAGTTTTAAAAGCTCGATCTGTTTGCAGTTGGTATGGTTTGACAAGTCCTTATTTCAGGACCTAGCCGGAGCCCTGTTTTGCATAAGTGTAAAAGTTGCCTCAGTGAATGTCATGCTGGAATGTTTGTTCCGGGTTAGTGTTGGCATGAATGACAAGTTATATTTCTAGTTTCAAGCTCCTACCAATCCATTTGATCGGTTTTCAAAAGGGTTTCTTAGGCCATCTGTTTCAGTAATCCGTACTTTCATTGTCGTATCAGTTAAAGTAGCCATTTTCATGAGCATACCATTTGCACCCAGTCATCCTTTTGGTCCAACTGAGCATTCAAAGATTTTATATGTACTACAAGGTAGCTATGCCTTAGATTTGAGGGTCTACGGAGGTTGTTTGATATTTTTAAGAAAGGCATCATGACTTGCCTGAACATTGACTTCATCAGGTCCGCAGTGTCGACAAAGCCAGTTGGTCATTTTCGACAATAAATATCTCTTCACTCGGGATTTGTCTTGAAAAACCATTTCATATAATTCATGCTTGTATATCAGAGTACAGGCTTTTCAGATGGCGAGGTCCAAAAAGGTGTTTTGACTGGTTTGAAAATTACGTCTTCCCGATTAAATGCGAAAATGTAGCGCAAGTGCCTGAAAGTTGCAAAATTCAGTTTGGTGACCCAAAAATGGTGCCGATCGATTCCAAAGGTATGTTTAAGGTTCATGAGGCATTTTAGAGGTCAGTTGCATGAAAATGAAAAAAAAAATTAGTCGGACCCACTTTGGGGCCCGACCTAACTTGTAGCTTCAGGCGTCTTTTCAGGCAAAGTTTAAATTGTTGTTTTTGCAATCATATGTTTATATGATTTAGCTATGAAGGAAATACATTTAAACCCCAAGCAAGTGTATGTTGGCAATTTAGAATTAGCATCTTCCCCCAACGTGGCAGTTGAACAAGAAGCTTAAAAATCTTTCTAGCAAAATGAAATGGTAGTCTTATGTGCAGTGTTTGGAGAAGGGAATTAAAACTCCAGCAATGTCATTGACAAGTGCAAAGCCTCTTTCCTTCTCCCACATGTTGGCAGCCCTCAAAAGATTTCAACAATGGCTGGGGAGTGCAAATTAAAACCTTCAGTAATTTAAAACTTTAGCAAATGCAAAGGGGTTGCATGGAAATGGAGTAGAAAAGATTTTAGTTGCAATTGGCAAGTGAATGCCAGTCAAATCCCTCTATCACATGGCAGCTATGTTTGGAAAAGGAGCATTAAAAAAATCAAAGAAAATTCAAATGGAAGTCCCAAAGCCAATACCCCCCTCATACGTGTGAGCGGCAGAATGAAACTTCATGCAAAATCCAATTTACACATGAAATGCCCAATCATAAAGCAGCAGGTGGCAAATGAAGGGAATTGTAGAAGGCTTTCAGCAAATTGATTTGGTAGCTCCTCCTTCCCTTTGCATGGTCTTTCCTTATGAATGGCGTGGTAGCAAAGTTAAAAGGCAATAGAAACCCATGCATTTTCTAGTTTGGTGTAGAAGGTGGAGGATGAGGCTATAAAGAAAAGTAAATACAAGTGCAGAATTAAAACAAACCTCTCCCAGCACGTGATAATGAAAAGGAGTTGAAGTTTTTATTTGAAACTTTCTGTGAATTGCAACTAGCAGGCATAGTGCCAATGCCCTCTCTGCCTGTGGCATATAGATGGCTATGAAGAAGACATTGAAACCTCCAGGCAGTTTCAAAACCATCAAACTCCTCCAATCTCGCATACTTTCCAGCATCTCCCTGTGCGCGGTGGATAAGGGCAGTGTTTAGTCTTCAGTAAATGCAAAGGCAACCATGAAAAGTCTTAAGCAAAACCTTCAAAAACACAGTCCCAGGCAAAACCATATATCCCACACTGGCTAGGCGGACGTCTTTTTTGATGTTTAAGTGAAAAGCCACACTCATTCATAGTGTCAAAGCTTTGGGCTTTTGACACAAGGTGTCGATTGGGTACCAAGACAAACCCCACGCGTGTGGGCGAACTTCCTAAGGTGATCGAGGAGGCTGACAAGTGGTGACAAGTGGACCCCATGCATGCATGGATCTCAAGGCAGGCAAATTTTGTAGAGAAGGAGCAGATTAACCAGCGAGCAAGTTGCAGGAGATCCAACGGCTATCGTGACTTTGTGAAGGGAAGATGATCAAGAGTTACCTATCGTGAAATGGCAAAAGGTGATGTGGTGGGTACAGTGGCAGTCTAGTGGTAGGTCTAGGTGGAGATGACAGAGCAGTGACATGGCGCTCGAGGTGGCAGATTTCGATGAAAATGCCTGTTCGATGAGACCTATAGACCGCTCGCCAAAGAAGAGATTCCACTGAAAGACTAAGACCCGACAGACACGTGGCAGACACGTGGCAGACCCGACAGTGACATGGTGCCCAGGTGGCAATCCGTCGTGGGCCCGACAATTTCGATGAAAATGCCTGTTCGATGAGACCTATAGACCGCTCATCGAAGAAGAAATTCCATTGAAAGACAGACCCGACAGATAGGTGGCGAACACATGGCAGACCTGATAGACAGGTGGTGACTAGTAGACCCTGCGAGCGAATCACAGGCTGCCACGTGGCAAGGCATCAAATGAAAAATCAGGCCGAAAATTGAAAAATCAAAGTTAAAATCAGATTAAGTATATAGTTGAGACTATATAGAAAATTCAAAAAATTTAGATGACAGAGGCACATGAGTGATTAATTCACTCAAAGCTAATGTTTGCCCTAAATGGCAAGTATTGTATACCGTTCGAAAGCCCTTGAGACAAGGAGTCCATTCATTAAGTTTGTTTCAACAGATCTCTAACATTCTGAGAGCAGTTTCCACAGAAAGGAGAATGGAATACTTTTCAGTTAGGGAAGAAGGCATCTGGCAATTTTGGTTGCAGACCTAATCTTTTCCCTCTTCTTCTTAGTCTCTATTCTTCTCATTTTGAAGGATCACAAGAATTTTGTAAAGAACCTCTGGCAAAATATATTGAGGGTTTTTTTCTGGTTTTAAGAGGTTACTTAGAATTATGTAACATTTTCAAGAATGAATATGAATATACAGATCAAAGTTTCAGGCCTAAAATTTCTTTGTCTTTTGGTGTGCATTCTTTGGTTTGTTGGTTTCATTTGGATAATTTAAGGTTGCTCGAATGAGCATGGATTGTAAGGCAATCTTATAGACATATTTCTGGCTTTTCTCTTCAGGAGAGGGATTAAATGTGCATGAAATATTTCTGTCAGTAGATCAATTATTTGCTGCTATGAATCGGATGAATTGTTTTAGTTAAATGGGAGAGGACTTATGTATATGTTGGGCATGTATGGGGTTCATGAAAGCCGAGATGATGAGATGTATGAGAGTGTTCAGTTTTGAAAATCCTTGCTTGATTTAGGTGACTCTGTGGCCCGGATAAGGCACTGGTACTTGTTATGGAATTCTTTCTATTTTTCTTGAGGATCAATACTAAAAATGAGCATAAGTTTTTCCTTCATTGTTCTAGTCTTAATGAGGTGATGATATCCATGGGTTTTTAGCATTGGTTTACTATGGATCTCAATCTTAAAGTGTAAAAATATTCACAGAAGGTATAACCACCTGAACTTTGGATAAGTTCAAAGTGTAGAAGGTTTTGCTAAAACCTTGTCATATGTTACTCTTGAGTTCCATTTCCCTAATATTTTCATATGCAAATACAGTTGATTTTTTTCTTGAAGGAAGGATAGAAGGGAAATCAAAATTTGAGACTAACACTACCATGGGGACAGAAGCTACTTTGAGATGGTTAGAGAGTTAGAAGCTAGCGGAAATGAAGTTGAAACCCTTAGGGGCAAACTGAGAGCTTCTCAAGTTAAGAGGAGAGAGCTATCTAAAAAACTGTTATAAATATTTGACAATAGTTCTTCAAACGAAGCTAATATTCATGCCTTATCAGAAGAAGTTGAAAAGTTGCAAGGTGAGAAACTAAATCTAAGGAGAGAAATGGAAGGTCTCACTATCTGCACGAGTCAGGAGCTGGAATCCAGGAGAGTTGTTGAAGATCTTATCAAAGCAAGAGATCAAGAGATTCTAAAAATCAAACGGGAAACAGACACCATGCATGAGAACTTAATTGTTGAAATAGAAGAAAAGGAGAACTTAAAACTAGACCTCAAACTAGACCTTGAGTTGGCATCATCTCTGAAAGAGAATCTATCTAAGCATAATGAAGATCTTGTCACTAAGCTTGCTAAAGCCAATGAGAAACTGGAAAAGTTTGTCAAAAGTTCTACCATGCTGGAAGAACAAATTCAATCACAGAGAATGAAGGGTGACATCTCTGGACTTGGCTTTCATACAACTGAAAAAGGTGAATCCTCTGGTACAAAGAGAAACTATGTGAAGAATAAAAATGTTTCTAAAGTCAAGAATACTACCGGTAAGAAAGCTTTTAAACCTGTCTACTTTGCTTGTCATAAGCCTGGTCATACCAATGCTAGGTATGTATCTAGAAAGTTTGAAGGTCATTGCTACACTTGTGGAATGTATGGGCATAAACATATTGAGTGTCGATATGGTGCAAATAATCCTGTGCCTCACATGCATCCTAGACCATATGGTGACCGAACAAGGAATTTTGATAACTGGGTGAACAGGAACTGGCAAAGATCCTATGACAATCGGTTTAGTCCATTCAAAATAGAAAAGGTAACAAATGTTGTGTGTACCTTTTGCAATAAAATTGGTCATGTGGCTATGAACTACAGAAAAAGAATAGGAAAAGTAAATACAAGACCCTGGAGATCATCTGGTATGGTCTTTTACCACTCCAACAAACCAGAGCACTTGGAAAAGTTTTGCAGAACCAAAAACAGCAAACCGGTCAATTCTACTAAGGATCAGAAAGGCAAGCAAAAAATTGATGTTGAGGAAACAAGAGAAGATATGAATAAGACATGGAAAAAGAAGAGTGAAGAAGTTCCTGTAGAAGAAGTCACTCCTTCACCCAATGAAGAGAGTCCAACACTGGTGACTTAAGCCTGTCTAAAACGGCTAAGGGGAGCATAATGGCAAAACATATTTCGGACCCTTTTTGTAGATTAAGCGAGAAAGAATCTTTTTAAATTTTGACTTTTGGTGACTTTTTGTGCTAACGTGTCAATCAACTAGTATTTCACTTAAGTGGAAAAATTAGGGTTTGTAACCTAAAAGTATGAGCATTTATTATGATAGGTAAAAAGGATAAAAACAAGTTTTACCTTATCATTTTTACCCTAATCCTTTCTAAAAAGAATTGGAGCGATTACAGAGTAGAGAAAGATAGTCTTGGTGTGAATTAGCAAATTACTTTGTGATTAAGAGAAATCAAGTATAATAAAAAGCTGCAGAGAAGCGAATGGGAGTGCATTTGAACAATTCAACCGGGAAATGGAGCGACATGCAAGACATTAGGTATTCCTTTGAACTCACTCTATGACAAGGAAGGAAAGATTGAAGCTAAATATTCTAGGGTTTTTGAGAAAGGAATTCATAATGTCGCCTGCCCTCTTGAAGATTTTGAAGAAGAGCACATAAGAATAATTATGAGTCGAGTACATGGAGAGAATATATATCTAGAAAGGACTCACACAATTACCAAGGAAGCCATTAGGGTTGTAACGGGTTATTTCTCAATCGGTAAGTTTCTGAGTTGAGGAAAATCACTAAAGACACAGTCTTCAAGCTAACTAGTTCCACCTCTGATGGGCATGCTTTCTCTGTTAACAATATCAGAGATCCTGCGGTGAAACTTGCAACAATGGTGATAGGCTACAGAGTATTTTACTCCAATAGACTTAATAGTGTTCCATCTGCAGCAAATCATACAGCACATAGTATGATTATTGAAAATGAAGACTATGATATCTGTGAAGCTATCAGAGTCCAGCTATTTCTAAATTTGAAGTCCGTCAAAAAGGACAATACTCAAAAGTTCAAGTTTGGTCAGATGTTGGCTAGGTTATTTTTCTACTTTCATAATTTTCTACCTGGTATAGGTGACATTGAATGGTCCAAAGAACAACCGATCAATGCTCAAATAAGAAACAACATTAAGGCTATAAAGAATACCTTTTCGGTTGCCACTAACAGGTATTTTAATGAATTTCAAAAGAAAATGAGTCTGAGAATGAGGGTACTTGAAGATGTAGTAAGACACTTTGAAAAAGACATAATCTTCATGGTTACTACTGAATTTTCCTTAATGCAAGCAAGAGAACCCAGAGAGGAAGAGATGGAAGATATGAGCTACGAAGTCAATCATGACTTACTGGCTAGCTATGCTAATACCCTGTTAGCATCGCCTATAGACAAAAAGAAGGAAAAATTAGATATTCTAGCAATCCAATCTGCACCTGCTGAAACCAGTACTGCATCTGTAGCTAAAGATAAAGGAAAGCAAAAGAAAAGTGAGGAAAAATCTCCTGTGAAGAAAACTACAAGGGTGACTCGAAGTGTCCTAAGCAAGAAGGAACCAACACCTAGGATAATTGAGAAAAAGGAGAGTGTACCAAAGAAGAGGAGGAATAGGAAACTAATTTTGCAACCAGGGTCTGAGGGAATAGATTCTGATGAAGAACCTAAGAAGGAGAAGGCATCTAGCAGAACATCTAAGAAGGCAAAGGTAGTGCCAAAGGCAACTACACCATTAGAAATTGCCACCTACAAACCTGACACAATATTTGAAAGAACAATGAAGTCATTGGGAAGGAACAGGTTTGAAAATGTTAAAGAACATTATGATTCTTTTACTGTAGATGAGCAAAAGCAAATACACCAATAGGTAATAACCTTGTTGAATCACTACTGTAGATATCTGCATGAATTAGAGAAAGATATTTTAGTTTCCTTGTATAATACTTTGTTAGAAAAATGGGAAGAAGCCACTCAATTAGAAAAAGAAATTATTGATGAAGTATTTGTACAGCATTTTCCCACATTATTATCAGATAGAATTAGTGCTTTGACTAAGGAATATAAAGTATATTTTTATTTTAAAATTAGGAGATTGAAGCTTCTTAATGGAAAAGGGCATCTATTGAGACAGAAACTCACACACTAGCCTATGTAGTCAAACAAAGGATAGATAACCTCCAATCTGTCGATAAGGATGAAACCGTAGATGATGTTTCTCTACCAAAAATGGATATAGAGGAAATTGTTCCAACTGATATAGTCTACTCAACCAAAAAGAATGATGACTCAGTTATTCATGTTGATGAGGACATTGATGATTCAGTGGACCTATGTGAAGTTACTACTGTACCATAAATGGATCCTCCTTCAATAATAGAAGTGTGGGATACAATAGGTGATCAACCAGGTACTCAACTAGAGAAAGTCAGTACCGGCAACTGAACAGCTGGAGAAACCCCAATCTCCACCAGTCATTGAGATCACTCAAAAGGAGACCACTGAGGAAGCTGCTACTCAAAAAGCAGAAGATAAAACAGATGCAAATACAGAAAGAGCCATCATTAAGTGTATACCCTCTGAAAAGGGAAAGCAAAAACTGCTTGATGATGATGATGATGAAGACTCTTTAAGTATTTCAGGACCTATCAATAGGAATACCTTGAGTGCTTCTGAAATGATGAAGCTTGCTACTGTTATGCAAAGTCATGCACATAAGAAGAGGTTGAAAGAACAAAGAAGAGAGGCAAAGACAATCCAGAATGTTGTAGAAATTTTGTCTGGATTACTACCAGAAATCTTTGTCGCACATCTTCCCACTCCTATCAGCAAACTTGGTCAGTTAGTTGTAGAGGCATCTGATCAAATCAAAACACTTGAATATGATGCTCAAATGTCTATTGAGAAGAGCCATAAGAAGGCATATGGAGATAAGCTAGCAAAGCACATTGAGAATGGAAAAATGGCTTTATCTCATAATGGCAGTCTGTTGAAGAAAGCTATTGAATCTGGAGGAAAGTATCTTGCCTCTACCTCCAATGTTACTTTCTTTTATTCTAATATTACTAAGAATCAAGTTGAAATTGAGCAGGAAATAGAAAGGTTATGCAAGGCATATGTCCCACTCCAGGACTCTATTCATGTCTTTAACCAGTCTATAGATGAACTGCATGACAGACTGATCAGAAATGATAATGAGAAAGCTAAGAGATTCCAATCTCTAAGAGAGCTCAAGAGTCAACTCACCTCACAAATTGACATTCTTCAAAGAGCCTACTCCCATGCAGAAGCTATTCTTGCCACTCCTGAAACGTGCTCACTTGACTTAATGGAAGAAATCTATTCTCAACTGTTGTCTACCTCAGAGTATACAAATCACATACTAGAATCATGGCAAAATGCTCTATCTTAGATGAAGCAGAATTTCAACAATATTTTTATGAGAATTGCTAATGCATGAATTTGTTTCAAAATGTAATATATGTTGAACTCTTTGATACAAATTTTTCTATATATATGTATATATTTTACTTTATCATTTTGGAATTGTTGTCAAAGGGGGAGTAATAATATGTATGTGTGTTTTTAAAAATTTGTATTTATGCATGCATTAAGGGGGAGTATTACAACATTAACGGAGTATGTGTATATATATGTAGATATATTGTGTATGCACACTTAGCAGTATTGTAAATTACTCAAAAATTTCTGAGTGTTGCCATCAATGCCAAAGGGGGAGATTGTTGGCTTGATGATGATTGTAATATATTCATCACTTGATGTCATTGATGAACCACTCACACACATATATGATAACAATGACTATCGGTGTAACTTTAATTGGTTTACACTATCAACTGGTATGTTTAAGGTCTATCTCTAATCGGTACCTTGTGACAACCAGTATGTGCCTTTGAGATAACCTGTGTTAACACCAAATCGGCATCAGAATCAGGATGAAGATGAAGAAGAAGATCAAGTGGAAGATTCCATAACAATGATTCACTAGTTTTATTCCAACCGGTATTAAACTGCTCTAACCGGTATCGATTTTTCTGATGAGTTACCAGCATCATTTGTTTGGCGGTCATTTTTGTGATGAGTTATGATTACATGTCTAGATTCACTGCACCTAGGAAATTGTGTTCCTATGGCGGACATAAGGTTTGTATGTCTATTTAAAGACATCGTAGAGAATCATTTTTGATGTTGTTGAGATATAGAGAGTTGTTATGTGAAAAGAGTGAAAAAAAATTTGTTGAGAAGTGATAAGTGTTAAGATACAGAGCAATGTTGAATGTACTTAGAAGGATCTGATCAAGCAAGTTTTGTGCTACTCAGAACAGATCAAACTACTCTTGTTGTTTTCTAACCATTACAATGGATACAAATCCCTTAAACAGGTAAGCTCTAACAAGCTTCATTATACAAATCCTCTAACAAGGTGATCCATTATTTTGGATTCTCAAATCCTCCAGCGAGGTTACTCCTAACAGGGTAGTACTCTTAACAGGGTATAAGCTTCTAATTAAGCTTGGAATCTCTAACAAGGTTCGCTCCTAGTAGAAATCTTTGTAAGACCTTAACCAATCAGTTTTCTATTACTGCATATAGTTAACTTGTGAGTTCCATCTCACCATGTTTTTTACCTATTTGGGTTTTCCACGTATAAACACTTGTGTTATGGTGGATGTTCTACTTTATGTGGATGTTGTTATTTCATTTTGGATAGCATGTATTTTGTTTAACTACTTGGTTAACTTCATCTTCCGATTATTTTTTAAAGAAGTGTGTGTGTTTTGGTGTCACTGATTCACCCCCCCCCCCTCTCAGTGCTTTTCAAGTCCATCACATCTGCATAGTAAGATGACTTATCTTTGTTTTTCTTGAATCTATATCTCTGATATTCAGGGTTAGGCTTATATGATCTTTTTGCTTCTTCCCTTAACCTTGCATGTCTATCAGGACATATAGATGCCATATGACCAACTTTATTGCAATTAAAACATTTGAAAGGTTCTTTACCTTCATACTTACTTCCTGTTGGACCTTTAGGCATTTTCCTTGCAAATAGTGCTTCAAGTTCTTCATTTTCTCTCCTCATATCTTCAAGTTCTTTTTCATAAAGTTCTTTCTACTCAGTTTTATCAGATGATGATGATGATGACGCTGATGATGATGATGATGCTTTGAAAGCTAAATCAGTATTACAGTAGCAACAGGACCAAATTCATCAAGTTCAGATGCTGAAAGTTTTCCAACCAATGTATCTCTAGAAACTAAAGTATTCGGCATTGTTCTCATTTAATTAATAGCAGTCACTTTCATTTTGTAAGCCGGTGGCAATGCTCTTAAAAATTTAGATACAATTTCATCTTCACTTAAGGATCCTCCACAACATTGTATTCCTAAAACAATTTCATTAACTATTTCCATAAATGCAAAAATTATTTCATCTTCTTCCATTTCAAATTTTCATACCTGACCCAGTAACATTCTAGTTTTGCAATTTTGACAGTGGTATCTCCTTCATTCAATGTCTCCAATTTATCCCAAATAGCTTTAGCAGTAGATCGATCTGATAATCCCATGTTTTGTTGATCTGATAATGCGCTCAAAAGTGCTTCTCTTGCTTTGAAATCATTGTCCATGTCCTTAGCCAATGTTGGTGGATGAGGTTGATTCGGAATAGGAGCAACATAGCCATTCTTTGTAACATCCCATATATCTCTTCCAGTGCATTTCAGATGTGTTTCCATTATGATCTTCCATATGCCATAGTTAGTTCCATCAAGCTTCAGATTGTCCTTCCTTAAAATATTTGTTGCCATAGGATCTCCTCATGTTGTTAGACTTTTGCAAAAAGAGGACTTAGCTCTGATACCAATTATTAGGTCCTAGGAAGGACAACTGAGAGGGGGAGTGAATTAGTTGTGAACCAGTTGTCAATAAATTGTAATCCAAATGCAAGTTATTCCAATTTAACCTTAATACCCGTAAACCAAACTTAAGTGTCGGTAAAATAGTTTAATAGACATAACAGTACCAGTGTAACTTAATGCATGAAACAGAAACAGAAACAATATCCACAACACATAACACAGAGATTTTGACATGGAAACTCGGTAAGGGAAAAAGCATGGTGGGAAACCTTACCCACAATCAGATGATACTACTACAGATAGTATGTGTATACAAATGGGGTCTGCACATGCAGAAAGGTCAATTGCCTGGAGCTCACTGCTCAATCACAAATTAGGAGTCACACTGACTACACAATTGGATGGTTAAATCCAATAAAAATGTACTGCTCAAAATAGAATCTCCAATGCTGGATTCAGTACCAGTTAAGCTCTGAACATGAGTGTCAAAACACCTTCATAACCTTCCTTCAACCTTCAAATAATGTCTACGTGATTCACACAAGGATCTGCTTATTTTCGCTCTTCAATATCCACACTCCCTCATGATTACCACACCTACGATCTTCAATAAGATCTTGCAATCATTAATACAAAACCTAAGACCAAATGAATAGGTCAGCTCACTAAAGATATTACATTTAAATCAATTATAAATGAGTCTTGATGTGATAAAACATGTCGTCTCAATACATTTACCACAATATCCAATCGATAAACAATCTTCATGACGTGTCGTGCTGATCTAGAATAGATAACATGTACCGGTCCATAACCTAGACTTATCTGTCGGTAAAGGCAAATTTGTCAAACCAATTGGACCAATAAGCAAAACACCAAAAACAAACTTCCAATCCATGTCTTCGACATAACCAAATGATCTCCAAGTTATCATCATTGCAGGTGAACCATATAACTTGTTGGTGAACACATACTGGTGACTATGCAAAAATCATTAACCATATACCGGTGAACATAATGTAAATCTCCAAGAAGACAAGTGTTGACATCAATGACAAAACCAATGTAACACATGACAAATTCATCCATAATACCAACAACAAGTAACATACATCTTCCTTATGAAGACAAAATAGATGGAGTCGTTTGTCTGAAAGAGAAAGAGGGAACCTTTGCAAGGTGGCCATTAAAATATTTGCATAAAATGATATAGTTGAATATGTTTATCATGTTTCTTATTGTTTTATGCAGTACTTTGAATATTTTGAAAGAGTTGGAAACTCTTAGACAACTTTAACATTTTTTATTATATTTGCATATATACCCTTAGACAGATTTGACATCTTATAACATGATAAATTATATATACATATTTGCATTATATTTTTTTATTGCATATTACCTTGTTTGTCATGATGTTCGATCAATCTTTTAATTCTAACATGTAGCTTGTTTGTATATGTAATATTTTTTATTTTCTTTTATGATCTAGTACGAGTTTAATGTTATATTATTTTTGCATTATAAAATGATTAAATATAATACCAATGGATGTAAATATATGACTAAAATAAGGACTAAATATATGACTAAAATAATGACCATGATGACTAAATAAATGACCATTTAAAAATAATGAATGATTAATTAATGACTTGATATATAATTAAATTAATGACTAAATAAATGACCAGATAGCAACAATCAATGACTAAATTAATGATTAAATATATGACTAAATTAGTGACTATGATGACTAAATAAATGACTAGATAACAACAATCAATGACTAATTTAGTGATTAAATATATGACTAAATTAGTGACTAAATATATGACTAAATCGATGACCACCTCAATGACCAAATTGATCAATCAAAACAACTAGTGGTCACGTGATCAAATCGATTTATGACTGGCAATAAACTACCAATGGTCTTGTGATCAATTTTAGTCATTTATCTACAATTTTTGGTAGTTTTTTTAGTCATATATTGTTGTTTTTGTACTAGTGAAAATATTGTCCATGTTGGCGGTCATGATGAAGTAGAACTAAAATTCCCAACTACATTTTGGTAGAAACAAAACCTTTGGGTCGTGCCATTATCACTGTAGATGCTTCCAAATGGATCGTGAGATGCATCATCTTTGTTCTGCAAAGCATTCCCCTTTAGGAAGGGGAATTAGATCTTGAGAAGAAGTAAATTCACCCCTAAACTAGAGGAATAGCTTCAACCTTCATGCCCGGGATCAGAGAAAATGGAAGGAGGAGCTCACAGAGGAATATAGTGAAGGGAAGGGGTTGTAGCTTCCATGCCCATGTTGAGATGATCGGCTGCTACCCCAATCCCAACATTGTTCTACTTGTTTTCTTTTGTGTGGCTCCTTCTTTAACCCTCTGTCAATTGGTGATAGAGGAGAAATGAAGGATGAGTCCTGCAGGGCTTGTTCTGATAAGAAACTAGTTCCAAACCTCCATCAACTATCCTCCCCATTTCCAAAACTCCATCAACTATAAGAATACTCATTACCATAGGAAATCTATTCGGCATCATAGAGATTAGTGTAACTCCTGGCACAATACTGCTCAAAGATCATTTTCATTTTGTTCAAAACATTTAGAGAAGATAATAAATTCTCTGTTCTTTCTACCAATTGAAGACACCACACAACCATATTTATAATGAAAATACCTCTCTTGGTGGTGTTCATGCATGGGAAAAATCATCATTTCAATGCTTTTCAACTCATCCTGCCAACAAATAAATTTAGAAAATCATATTCATCGAATCAAGAACATCATCAGACTCAAATTGCCAATTCACTGCCTTCTAACCAAGTTCACCCTATGTGAACGATTTTGTTCTGGATTTCTTGATTTTCTGCCTCACTGTGAGAATCTTTGATAATATGCATCTTATGATTTTGTTGATAGGTCCTTGATCATCTTGCTTCCAACTCATAAATCATCCTTATCCCTTTCATCTCTCTGAGGATCTTGATTTCTTTCTATGGTGGCAATGAAAAATTGCAGATGTTGCCACCTCGAGTACTGTCAGCTTTGTCCTGCTAATATGACTCGACCCAAGAAAACACCTCTCAAATTGGCATTTTGAGAGTCGATCGGCATCCACTTATCTTGACTTATCTCTGTTTATTCCATGTCAACAAACCTATTTCCTTCTACCTTTTCTTTCCCGCATGAACAGCAATGAAACAATCTGAATCACTCCTTTTGAAAAAAAAAATTGTTTCCACCATTGATTCGTCCAGCATGGCATATCACATGATCACCATCGATCAATACTGATATTGACCTTTCAATGTAGCAATTGGGCCCATTAAAATGTGACAAAGCACTGCCAAATCATCCTTGAGTATCCACTCTGTCAGTTGCCCTGCTAACGGACTTGTTTGACCCGCCTGGGACACATGGCATCATCTCATGATATCGTGGTCCTTAATCTCCCTGCATCTTTCATCACGGGACTGCGAGGGTCATCAGATGTTCTCATTCGTTATGTGCATCTTATAAAGTTTGCCCAATACTTCTTGTTATCCTTCGAGCATCTTTTCCGCTTGGGTCATAATATCTTCATCTAATTTGAAATGTGTACAAATTCATGGGACCTTTAGTTGCTCGGTATTTAATCATGGAAATATAAGCCGAAATATCAAAGTCAGAATTAGGGAAAATGAAAACCCGCAGGATCATAAAAGGGGGGGCCCAACCATAATACAAAAGGCATATAAAGGTCGGTAGAAGATAACACGTAGGAAAATAAAGCGATCCCCTTTTAATGATTTTACAGACCCTCATGCTTAAAAATAAAAGGTAACGCGAGTTTATAATAGGTTTGGGTTTTTAAAACAAAAAGCTCATCCAGGAACATAAAAACTTGAAAACCCTAAACCCTGAGGACAAAAACAGAGAGAAATGGTTATTCAGAATGACCAAAATCATGTCAAGAACACCACATTTTTGCATAGTTATTTTCAGGACTATCACTACGGAAAAAATCAAATGCACTATGTCATACGCAAAATGCGCTTCAAAACAAAACAAATGCGCTAAAACATTTGAAAAAATAAAAACAGAAAAAAACCTATCGTACGAGCAAAATTTTTGAAAAATCTAGCCTAAAAACATGAAAATCTAGCTAAAAATTAACAAAAGAGGGTTAGAAATTCGAACTTACTGGTGGGCCATACTCTGCTAGTTTCTAGTAGCGCTAAAATCGCTCAAATCAATATTTGTGATAGGGGGGGTCCATTTCTTCTCTCCTCTCCAAGCTCCACTCTCCAAATGCCTAGTGCACAAATGAGGTGGAAATGGGCCCTTGAGGGTTTATATAGCCCATGTTGATGCAGGCGACTGTGGTGCCTCGGTGGACGTGTGGGGCATGTACGCGCTATACCCACATAATCTCTTCACCATTTTCACTATTATTTTTAATAAACTTTATCAGCAAATAAATATCAAAAAAAAAAAAAAATTCCAAAAAAATCAAAAAAATTTAAATCATCCAAAATTTTCAAAAATCATCGTGCATCGCTGCACCAAATATCGTATTTTTTTTAATTTATCTCCCGAGGGGGCATATCAACATCAATTCCATATCGACACTAGTTCTATCATCGAATCAATTCTTCAGATCCAGGGCTTCATATTGACAATTTTGACAACAACACCATATCAAGAATTTTGGCAACATATCGAGCATTTTTCTTTGAATCAACATGTGGTCACACATCACTTCAAAGAGCGGCAAAATTTAGACACCTAAAACTTGCACAACTAATTAAATGATTTTTATTCATTTAATCATCATTTATTCACCTATTAACTAGACTAAGTTTTAATTAATATCCTTATTCTTCCAATCAACCTATTAATCAAATTATAGATTTGATTAAAATCCATTTCTTTTAGCCTAACCTATCAATTAAACTAAGGTTTGATTAAGTACCCTTTAGCCATTTAATTGAATAAATCTTATTTATTTAATTAAAACCCCCTCTTTCCCTTTTAATTGAATTTACATTTGATTAAAATCTCTTTGCATTTGAATAAATCATTATTTAATTGTGAATAGTCCCCCCATTTGCAAAATCTTACAAATGCAAGTTGCACCCTTTTTGGCTAAAATAAATATTTTATTTTATCTAAAAATGACTATTTTCCTCCACTTGCATTCTCCTACATTTTCCATTAGCATGCTAATATTCTTCTAGAACCCCTCTAATCCCTCATTAACTATCCTAATTCTTCTAATCATGTCACATCCCTAAATTTGGGGGATTCACTTTTCCAAATTTGGGAAAGTCTTCAAAATGTGTTGAAGACTACCTTCTTCAACAAGTTAACTTGTTGTGTCTTCCAAACTTGTAAGGTTATCTAACTTTCAACAAGCTAACCTCCAAATTCTTCAATGAGAATTTAATGCCTCTTATAAGACATCATCCTAGACCATGATGGTTGTCCCTTTGGCCATCCCTCAACTTTGCACAAGAGTTTACCTCTTGGACAATATCATGCTCCCTTGGATAATAGCATTATCCAATGATGTCATCTCTTGAGGTTATCCCTAATGCTTACTTAGCATCTAATGCTTTCTTAGCATCCTCTCAAACCATCTCAAGGTGGCATTTGTCAACTTGGGATTGGATTGAATTCCCCTCAGGGATTGATAAATTTCAATCCTAGCCCTTGTTAAGATTGCTCAATCTTGGCCATCCATTTCTCTATTTTCTCTATAAATAGTGCCTATTTCTTCAATCTTAGGATCCATCATCTTGTGCATCAAAATTATAGTCATTTTGTAGGCTATTAAGGAGCTCAATTTGTCATCTTCAAGCATTTAGATCATCTTAGTTGCATGCTAGTTTAGCTTTCATCATGTTGATAATGTCATGCTAATCCCATTTTCATGCTAGCTTAATTTAAAGCCATTGTATATCAATTTCATAGAAATCTCCATGTTAGTTTAATTAGCACACTTAAGCTTTCAATTTGGAATCAATCTTAATCTCATATCTTTCATTCCATCTTGCATTTCATCTTTTCATATCTTTTGATCATCTAGCTAGGATCTTAGTTGCATTCATTTCATCTTTTCATATCAAGTGAGAGACACCTTGAATCTTGAAGATCCTTGGAGATAGAGGAACATGAGACGCACTTGGGGTTCTTTATTTTGAAGATAACTTAGTTTAGTTTCTATTATAATTTCTAACTCTAACATAATGTTTCATTTGTGTGTTTGATGTTGTTTGATTCTCTTTTGGAGATTCCACACTTTCTAAGCAAACACTGCCTAAGATTGTTAAACCTGTTAATCTGGTATGTAAGGAATGTCAATTGGGTAAGAAAACAAGTATTTATTTCAAGAGTAAATGGTATACATATGATGGGTTATTAGATCTTGTGCATACTGACCTGTGTGGACCTACAAATGTTAGAAGTGTGCAGGGTGATAGATACTTTATGTTGCTAATTGATGATTATTCCAGAATGATGTGTGTTGTATTTTTGAAGGAAAAATCAGAAGCATTTGAGAAATTCAAGATATTCAAAGCTAAAGTTGAAACTGAGTCCGGATTGAATTTGATGTGTCTGAGATCTGATAGGGGTGGAGAATTCTATGAGATGCATGGAATCAGAAGACAGATATCTGCTCCTAGGACTCCACAGCAGAATGGGATTGTTGAAAGGAAGAATTGTATCTTTTTGGATATTGCAATAACCATGTTGATTGAAGTAAATGTTCCAAAGGTCTACTAGAGACAAGCTATTAGCACTGTAGTCTATACATTTAATAGATTTCCTATCAAAGGTGATACCAGTAAGACCCCTTATGAGCTTTGGTTTGGTCATCTTCCTACTATGAAATATTTTAAAGTTTTTGGTAGCAAATGTTATATCAAGAGAGATGAGGATATTGGAAATTTTGATGCTAGAAGTGATGAAGGTATCTTTTTGGGATATTCTACAAATAGCAAAGCCTACCGATACTATAATAAGAGAATAAGAAAGATAGTTGAGAGTGCAAATGTGAAGGTGGATAAAAACCTTTGGAAGGAGCTCAAAGCTTATCATGATGGTCAACATATTGTTTTAGTGTTTATTCAGCTTGAAGATCCTAAACAAAATGATCTGGTAGAAGCTGTTAATACGGATGTTGTTGCTATTGGTGATGATGTGTAGGAACTTGAGAATTAGAACAATTAGAGGACTGTGAGGTATGTCAGACTAAATCATTCTGAGAATCAGATTATTGGTGATAAGAATAAAGGTGTGATGACTAGAAGAAGGTTAGTTGCAGAAGAAGTATGTTTTATTTCTAAAATTGAACCTAAAGATGTTGGTGATATTAGATCCCGAAGACAACTGAGAGGGGGGGGTGAATCAGTTGTCAAATAAATTCAAACCAAAAACAACTTAACCAACTTAATGCTTAATACCGGTAAACCAGTCTTTTATACCGCTTGATAGTTTTATTAGTTAATTTCAATACCGGTAAAAATTAATGCATGAAACAAAAAGACAAAGTCATCCACAACACATAACACCAATATTTGTACATGGAAACCCTGTAAGGGGAAAAACCACGATGGGAAACCTTACCCACAATTAGACGATACTACTGCAGATAGTAAGTGTATACAAATGGGGTCTGCACATAAAGAAAGGCCAAGCGCCTAGAGCTCACTTCTCAAACACAAAATAGGAATCACACTGACTACAATTGGATGGTTAAATCCAATAAGGATGTACTACTCAAAATAGCATCTTCATATGCTAGATTCAGTACCGGTGTAGTTCTGATATGTTTTCACAAAAACCTTGCTTCACCTTCAAATGATGTCTTCACGTATAGCTCTACTTATTCTCGCATATACCTTCACACAATTCTTTTTCGCATTCCACATTCGATCTTACAAATAAGATCTTACATTTATATCATAACCTAGGACCAATTTTAGTAGGTCGACTCTAAAGGATATTACAATAAAGTCAATTTACAATTAAAACAATATCCGATGCAATAACCGATACAACATGTCGGCTTGATGTATTTACAACAATAATAAAACATCTCCATAGTGTGTCGTGTTGATCTGGAAAAGATAATCTTGTCAGTGTATAACTGGGACCTATTTGTCAGTAACAGCAAATATGCTAATACGAATATGCCAATAAACAAATCTCCAAGACAAAGTGTCCAAAATGATTTTTTTGACATAACCAAGTGTTTTCCATGCCATTCCAAGTGCCTGTGAACATTATATCTTGTTGGTGTACTAGATACCGGTGACTGTGCATGAGTCATTTGCTTGCCGGTGAATGTTGTTGATTCTCCAAAGTGCCAGAGTTGATAAGGTTTAGTAGGTGTTGACATCAATGAAAAAACCATACCAAAATACCAACAGGTGAAGCCTGTAAAGATGATAACTAGATAAGGGCCATGGAAGAAGAGTTCAACCAAACTGAAAAGAACAACACTTGGGAACTTGTGCCTAGACCTAAGGATAAAAATGTTATTAGTACTAAATGGGTTTTTCAGAAACAAATTGAATAAAGTCAGTGAAGTAGTCAGAAATAAAGCTAGACTGGTCTACAAAGGATATTAACAGCAAGAAGGGATTGATTATAAAGAAACTTTTGCTCTGGTTGCCAGAATTGAAGCTGTTAGATTGTTTCTCGCTTATGCTGCTTATAAAGATTTCAAGGTATATCAGATGGGTGTCAAATCTGCATTTTTGAATGGTGATCTAGAAGAAGAACTTTACATTGAACAACCTGATGGATTTTCATTATCGGATGATGGAGACATGGTATGTAAGTTGAAGAAAGCACTTTATGGATTGAACCAAGCTCCTAGAGCCTGGTATGCTAGGTTAGACAAATACTTGCTAAAATTGGGATTTATCAAAGGTGTTGTTGATAGTAACTTTTACTTTAAGATTGAAAATGATAACATTTTGATTGTTGAAGTCTTTGTTGATGACATTATCTCTGGTGGTGATGATGATATGAGTATGAAGTTTTCCAGTGATATGCAAAATGAATTTGAGATGTCTATGATTGGTGAGATGAAATTTTTCTTAGGTTTATAGATTGCACAGACAGGAAAAGGTATCTTTATATCTAAAACTAAGTATGTGAAGGAATTGTTGAAGAAGACTTGATTAGATGACTACAAACCAATTGGAACTCCTATGGTGACTGGTTGTAAAATGTCTAAAAATGATGAATCTCCTAAAGCTAATCAGAGTTTGTACAGATCCATGGTTGGTGGACTACCATATCTTACTCAGACTAGGCCTGACGTTATGCATGTTGTGTGTATGGCTGCTAGATATCAAATTGATCTGAAGGAGATTCATGTCACTGTTAAAATAATATTTAGATATCTAAAGGGAATTATGGATTATGGCCTATGGTATCCACAGAATGATGATTTCATCTTGTGTGCCTACATTGATGCAGATTGGGCTAGTGATGTTGATGATCGAAAGAGTACTAACGGTGGAGCATTCATTTTAGGTAAGAAGTTGGTTTCATGGGCTAGCAAGAAACAAGATTCACTATCCTTACCTATTGTTGAAGCTGAGTACATTGATGTTGCTAGTAATTGCACTCAGATAGTTTGGATGAAGCAAATGTTGAAAGATATCAGAATTATTCATGAAAAACCTACTATCATTTACTATGATAATTCCAGTGCTATAAACATGTCTAAGAATCCGGTGCAACATTCAAAGACTAAGCATATATCAATCAAATATAACTACTAGAGAGAGAAATTCAGTGAACAGAAGGTGAAGCTTGAATATGTATCTACAAAGGAACAAATTGCTAATATTTTCACTAAGCCTTTAGCTGCAGATACATTTGTCTATTTGAGAGACAAGTTAGGGGTATCCACCCCTTCTGACGAGAACTAGATGCATTGAGTTTCATCGATCCAGTGGAATTCAGAGCCTTATTCTTTTATCTGAATTGATGAGTTGGTGTTGCTCCTCTGCTGGAGTAGTCTGTTGATTTGGTTGTGTATCCTAGGGGGGAGATTCATGATTCTGTATTGAGAGTTTGATTTTCTATTTTGGATATCTTTGACATTGTTGTCAAAGGGGGAGAGAGAACATGTGAAAAATTTTCTTTATCTATCTTGATCTTAGGGGGAGTTTGTTGGTGATAGCTTCTTTCTTTGCATTGGTTGTTTTTCACATTCACATTTTGTCATCAATGCCAAAGGGGGAGATCATTGGATTGTTGGGGAGATTGTTGGATTTGGTTGATTATTGTTGCTGCTAGGATATGTTATTTTCATTGATGTAAATATATTCCTATGGTTTATTCTAGTGAGTTTGGGAAGAGTTTCTGATCCGGTTTTATATTTTGGTATTGTTGATCACTCTTTTTCAAAATTTGGTATTTCCTCTGGTATATTCCGGTGTGATTTGATCTTGTGCTGAGACTTTGTATTATTGTTTGGGATGATCTTGTGTATCTTCATTTCATATGGTTCATGATTTGGTTCTCCACAAGTTATCTTTCTTCATGACAGTTGCTAATTCGTTGTGTTCTTGAGCTTTGAGACGTTGACCGATGAAGATTTGAAAAGAGGTGTTGGTGAAACTATTTCGGATGATTCTAACATGCTTGATGGGGTTTTCTAGTGATATCCTATTTGTTTTGGAAATCTTCATTGATCGTTGTGCACGTTTTGGTGATTTTTATGAATCGATGATGATTTTCATGTTATGTGATATTTCTGGTGGTGAAGCATGTTGTGGTTGATCTTAGGGGGATTTCTGGTGGATGTGATCATTTGGTAATTTGAATTAGGTCCATGCTATGTAATTTTAATCATAATATAGGTCTGGTGGTCGATCTTTGTATCGTGTGATGTAACTTTTGTAATTGTAAATTGACGGTTGAGGGTTTAGCCAACCTTGTTATCAAGATTGACGAAATGTATATATAGGTGAGATACTTATGTAATTTAGGTGTCGGTATTATGTCTGCATTATCAGAGAGAGGTGATTGTGTGAACAAGAGAGTTATCATTCGGTGAAGTGTTGAGATGAGATTGGTGTTGCAGAGCAGACAATTGTGCTTAATCGGAACTGTCATCGGGCATTTGTAGATGCTATCATTGTAGTCATTTCATCTAGATTGTAGTCTGAATCATATCATAAGTCAGTGAGACTTCCCTGAGGGTTGTAGCCTTCTAGGCATATATCTTTTGAGAAATGAGATCTAGGAAGTGTGCTTGAATGCATGTGCATTCCTCACTGTAATATTTTCACATACTACTACATAGTATCATCTTAATGTGGATAGGTTCCCACCATGGTTTTCCCCTTAACCGGGTTTTCCACGTCAAAAATCTTGGTGTTTTGTGTTGTATTATTAATTTTCTTATCTATTATTGTTGTTGTTTATCATTTCTTGTTTTGAAATTTGATTTGTTGTGATCCAGTGAAAACTGATTCACACCCCCCCCCCTCTCAGTCTTCTTCCTTGATTGTTGCTAACAGAATTAACCCTAGTGGGTATAAGACAAGTTGACTTCACAAAACATGTAAATAAATACAATTATTTTCTTTATTTTGATATCCTAGGAAAATTAATTATTTAGAATTCATAACAAATGAAAATAGCATAAAGAGATATAGCTTTAGGCTTGATATTAATCTTATCATGTTGAATGGTACTAAATGGTTTCACTATGTTTAAAAATAGGACTTGTACACAAATGCCTCATGACTAAAGATAATTAGTAATGCTTGTTTTTCCACTTTCATGAATACAAAATTGATATTTACAATTTTATAGCTCTATGCACATATTTAAACCTAGTCCACATATTCAAACTTTATTGATTGGAATGTGTAAAGTTGTGAATTACATCCTATGCAATTTTAATCACATATAAACCTTCTCCTTTAGTTATAGTTAAGACAATTATACTTTTCAACCTTAATCCTAATCTTGAGAAAACCTTTCCACCCCCCTTGCTTGATTTTTGACCATTTGGTTTGGATTTTTCTCAAACAACACTAGCATCCTATGAAAATTTGTGATTGTATTACCCATTGACATGTTAAACTTATTGCATTTAGGTAGTGTAACACCTCTGCAAGCCTACACTAACTTTGGGGCTCATTTTTTTTTGCTTAAACCTTTTCATTTTCCTCAATTTTTCATCTTTGATCATTATTCTTGTTGTTTATTACTCTTGAGCAATCACTCTTGCATTCTACAACACCATTCTTGCATACACAACACCTAACACACTATATTATTCTGCCATTATCCTTACCATGGTGACATCTTGTAAAGCTTTGTTGTTATTATTCAAAGTGGTCCCTTGAATCTTGAGGATTCTTTATACTTCTTTGTTACACGAGTAGGGTACTTTACGTCTATTCTTAGGAGTGGCAACTCTTTGACATTTTCTATTGAGCATATTGTCTTTATCTTGTTAGCATATTATTCTTTCTATTAAATTTTATCTTTATTTCTATGATCTTGTCTAAGGCTTTTTTTGGAGGTGGGAACACTAAAACAGGGGTTTGATTGAGGCAAAATCCTATACAACCACCCAACCTCTCTCTTTGGTCTTATGTATGTAGGCACGGGTGAAAGAGATGCTTGGAGGAAGTTTACAAGTCTATTCAATATTTTTGGTGATAAATTAGCATCATCCTCTTGTCATTTTAATAATTTTATTATATTGAGAAATTTCATTTTTGTCACTTTATCATTTGTTTATTCGTATTTTACTCTCCTTTAAACATCTGAACATTATGGATGTCATTTTATGTTTTCTATCACAAATCTAATTTCTTTTCATACAAGACACCAACACATCATGTTGTCATCCTCATGTCATTCATTTGTCCTAGATAAAGAGCTCATCGGATTGGCTAGAAGACCTTTTGGGTTTGCACTCTCAGTTTTTAAAGCCTTAATAACTAAGATAATTTATTTCCTCTATTAAAACACACATTTAGATAATTAGCAGGTAAAATTAAAGGTTGTAGTTACCTAAAGGCTTGCTTGAGTGGAGATTTGAAACCTAAATCAACAATTGGTTTGACTATCCTTCATATCAATTCACTTTTAACACTCTACATTTCAGTTTACTTTGCGTGAACTCGCCTTTTGTAAAAATTCTCAAATCAAGCAATAATTTCTAGGAACATTTAAACTACCAGACTTTTTATTTTTCTTACGTCCTCTTCTCTCATTTTTTGAGACTTGTGGGACTATATGTTCTGATACTCTTTTATAAGCTTCATGACCTAGTTTACAACTTTTAGAAACTTAGTTAGAAGGACCTTGAAAGCTAACATACCTCTAGACCGATATAGTCCTACTAGACTTGGTTCAATATTTTTTGGAAATCTTGATCCTTTTAATTCTTAGCCAATCTTTGGGAACTCTTCAACTTTGAATTCTAAACCTATTTTTAAATAAAATTCTCCTCTTGTGTCTCCTCCCATTATAGATCATAAATCTACTCTTAGGGTCCCCTTTGAGTAGGCACAATCCTTGGAGGACTTGAGGGATTTCAAAAACTTTCTTAACTATTATAAGTTGCTACCTCAAGCTACCCCTATTGTTGGTAATCTAAGAAACCTGCTCATCTTAGATCATAAGATCCTTGAGTTTCTTTGTGAATTTTCTC
Organism: Cryptomeria japonica; assembly: GCF_030272615.1. Lineage (NCBI taxonomy): Eukaryota > Viridiplantae > Streptophyta > Pinopsida > Cupressales > Cupressaceae > Cryptomeria > Cryptomeria japonica. The sequence continues at coordinate 269,731,964 of NC_081408.1, forward strand.
ACATTGTTGAGGCACATGTACCTTCTTATATATTTGTTCTTTCTGATCCTCATGACACTCATTTTGACATCAATCGTTCCTAGTTGAATGTCACAATTCATCAAGTTTTAGTGCATATGGTTGATATGAATCTTGTATATCTACTCCCAGTGACACAAATACGATATCTAAGAATCCTTTTACTCCCATAATTAACATGTCTCATAATCCTTTGTGGTATGATGTCCATCCTCTAGTTAGCTCTACCATTCCCACTTATCCTATTAATGCTTCTACCATCAATGAATCAACTACTAATGTTTCTACTTTGATGGGTAGTCTACCTCCACCTCCCCTATAATCTAATCCCATTTTAAACACCCTATTATAGAACATGGGTCCAATGCAGTCTCAACTTGCCAATCTAACCAATGTTGCTGCAAAATCCTCATTTACTCCCTACGATCATCACAAACCTCTTTCTTTACATATCATAAATGCACCCATTCCCCAAGGGAATGAGATTCTTAAATTTAATAAGTGCAATGGTATGGGTGATCCACAATTACATGTTAATGCTTTCACTAAACTTTCTAGTAGTTTTCATCATCAAAATCATTTGTTAGCTGAACTATTCCCATGATCCCTTTAGAAGATTGCATTGGAATGGTTCTTCTCATTTCTTGATATTTGTATCCATTATTTCTATCATCTCGTGAATCAATTCTTGCAAAGGTTTCAGGAAAACATTGTCACTAGTTTTTACCTTATCCATTGTAAGCAACAAGATAATGAAAAGTGAACTAATTTCAACACTCGCTATCAATATATTTCTTCACAAATTCCCTATGCCCTTCCTAACCATTTCATTTAGAGGCTGTTCATGGGAATTTTGTAGTTAGCATTGAGGGAATGAGTATTTTTTATGAAGTATCCTTCTATTGCAAAATTTGTGTACTATGATTAGAGATTAATAGCACATGTTGGCTCAGTATGGGTCTTTTACCTCATCCTCATGTACTAATAATTTTTGAGCCACATCTTCATTTATAGGGTCCAACAAGAATAAAAAAAATACTAATATAATTACAATTCCTTAGGCAACTAAAAAGAGTTCACTCAAATCATAATGTAATCATGTCTTTACAAAACTATCTAATTCTTATTTAAGTGTACTTCAAAAATACTAAAGGATAATTTGATTACACTCTCAAATATTAGACCTCTCCCTAATAACAAGCCATGCCCCAATTGGTACGATGCTTCTAGAATTTTCCAATATCATCGGATCCCTAAGAAGAACAATGAATGATATGTGCATCTAATACATGTAGCCTAAGAAAACATAGATAGCAATATCATCTGGCTTGGTGATACAAAACATATTTATGTGAAACATGTTGCTAAGGATAGTTCAATTAGTTGCATATAGACATAGATTCGTTTCCACTTCATTCTTCCAAATTCATCATTGCATCTTCTTCTACTCCATCTAATGTTTTGCATATGTGAACATGGTTACTATTACTCTGATCTCTCCTCTAAGCAAAAAGGTCAAGGTACTTGACATATCTTTCACACCTAATGACTCGTCATTTCATGGAGAGCCTTCTCCACTCTACAATCCTACAGGTTAATGAAAATGTCATCAATGATATTATGGTTGACTCTGCCTACAGAGTTAATGTCATAATATAGGAGACTCTCTTTATCAATGAGTTGTATAGGGAAAGATATGATAGGTCAAGAGCCACCATTTGTACACATGATGGTCTTTCTCTTCCTCCTTTGGTATCTATTTCTTTATTAGTCCTTGCAGTACCTAAGGTTGTTTCCACTACATTTACCATGTGATTCCAAAATATAACTTGTTCAAAGTGAAGCTAGGCATTCCTTGGGTAGTTTCTATGAACATTGTTTCTTTTGTTGTCCACGCAAGTTTAAATTTTACTCATGAGGGAACTATGCAAACTATCTAGAATACTATATATAGGCCACTAGTGTCACATGGGGACTTCTCTTAATATCATTTATAGCCTTCTCTAGAAGGACCCATGCTACCCCATGGTGATTTTGTTTATATGACTTTTAATAAATATTAGGCTAGGGAGTTAGAATCAATACTATTTCAACCTGCTTCTTCTATAGCTCCTCCTTCTCAATATTCTCCTACATAACATAATGTTTCATCCTCTACTCCTTCATCAAATGCTAAGGATAAGTCCATTTCCTTGAGTAGACTCCCTTGTTCTTCTAAGACCTTGCAACCTCTGATGATTAATCTATTTCTATCAACTATGCCTAGCACAAGAAAAGGAAAGGCACTCATGGTATTGAAGTCAAAATACCAAGTCTTTGAGCTTCATGTTCTTCCAAACATCCCTCACTCTACTATGTATGGAAAGGGTAAGCATTCTTCTTCGATTGGTCCTTCACATGAAGCACCTACCTCTCAACCCCCAAGAACTCCTCATGTTCCTCATCTTTCTCCTAAAGCAAACAGAGGAAAATTGTCTAGGGTGAGACTAATGTCCCTATGTCCATGACACCTCTAGTTTCATGCATGGAGACTTCTCTTCCACTAGCAATAGTTGTGAAGATGGATCCACCTATGACGCAATATGTTATAGTGTCTTCCTGAGCTTCTATTATTGGTTCTCATATATGTTGGAACTAGCTTGCACATGAGAATAAGCATCATTTATGGGAAATGGCATGATAATTTGAGGTCACATTGAAGACCAAGGACAAGTCTTATGTTTTAGCTCGTGTGTCTTCTTCTAAATATTCATGTTCTAGTTTCTACTACTCTTGTTGTGTCTTATTCTATTTTTACTCCTGCTATTGTCTCACTTTTAGATTCCTCAAGAGATGTCAATGAAACTCACCCTAAAAGGTTCAAGATTTCATTTCTCCCTCCCTAGAGCCACCTCTTATCACTTCTTTGTCTGATATTCCTTCATTTGCATAGCCCATAGACGTGATTCATATGAAGGTTGTATCTAGCATGACTTTGTTTGCTTCTCCTACTTCTCTACATCATCATCCTAGCTTTCTTGGGATCCTTCATCCAACCATGATTAACATGAAGATTTCATTTCAACCTCCTAAATGTAAGTTTGAGCATGACTGCATTCTTGAGTTACACCATAAGAAGTTAGCTCCTTTAGATTTTGTTTCTTCTTTTGTTTTGATAGTTGAGGATTCTCCACCTTCTCCATAGTTTGTCACTACTCATCTCTTCAAGGTTGGCAAGGTTCCTATTTCAAAACCTATAATTGAGTTACTTCACTCCTCTTCTGAGAAGTGTATGTTTCATTCTCTAGAGGATAATTTGTCATTGTCAACTATTTCCACTAGATAATTAACCCCTAGCACACAAGAACTAGTGGATGGGAATGTTGAGGTAGCCTCATCCCTAACTCTTTTTATAGGAAAGATTCCTAGTACTACTTTAGTTGTCATTCCTTTACAAGCTTGACCTCCTTCTCCCTATGATCAATATTATGAGGAGGGTGATGATTTGTTAGAGATTATTGACTATAGTAGTGCCTCTTCATGTCTTTAGACTAGTGTGTTTCTTATTTATTTGTGTTCCCTAATACTTACTTCTATATGTTTGTGCTATATCTTGGAGGACCTGACATACCCTTGTAGGTGCTCAAATATAGGGGATAAAATCTTTTGTACTCTTATTCTACTTGTTGGAAATTTGGAGGAATTGACTATGTCTTGCATTGATGTTTGTCATTGATGGCAACATCAGCTACTCTAGTTGCTTTGGTTGTTTACCGGTATTTGGTTGGTCTTGGTACGATAATTAGTTTCTGGTTGGATTAGAACATGTTGATTTTATATACTGTGGTATGCCCTAGTCTGAGGAATTTGTTTGGATTGGTCATTCATGTGTTCTCGATGTGTATCACATTCAGTTGGTATTGATTTGGTGATCGGATGCTATCATGTATGCTGGTAAGCTTGGTTTGTTGATCCATTGAGGGTATCACCGATAGAGCTTGATTGAAGATCTTTTGATATTATGCATAAGTGGTGTTGGTGCAGCTTCTAGTAGAGATTCAAGATGTTGATGGTTATCATGCTCGAGACTTGGCTGTTTGGGATCGTTGCATTTGGTACTGGACATATTCTATTCCAGGTTATGGACCAGTTTCTGTAATGTGTTGGAGGATGTTCCTGATGTGTTACCAGCGGGATTTAAGGATTGGTTTACATTGTTTTCAGCCTAAGCCGACTTGGTTGATGATTATATTACAAGTTTAAGTTATGAATTTATTATATTATCTTTTGTGTGGCTGACCTAATTGTTTAGGTCCCAAGTTGGTATAAATATGATATAAGATCTCTTTGTAGATCATGGTAGAAAGTAGGACATCATGTAAGATATGGGATATTATATGCAAGAAAATAATATAATAATCATTCATGCAGAATATTTGGTTGATCATAGGTGATCAAGTTGGGATTGTGGAAGAGGTTTTAGGCCTCTGGTATTGAGCTTAATTGAAACTGTACTCAGGCATGGGAGATGCTAGACTTGTAGTTCAATCTTCATTCTAGATTTTTGTCTGATGTTTTCTATAGTCAGCGAGACTCCTTTTGTGATGAGAAATGTGCTCTAGGTTGTTGGCCTTCCTGCATATGCAGGCCCCTTATTATAATATTTATTCATCTGATCAATGGATAGATATTGTGGGTCTTCAATCCCACCATGGTATTTCCTCTTTGAGGTTTTCCATGTATAAATCTAAGGTGTTATGGTGTTTATCTTTTTGGTTGCATTGTTGCTTATTGTTATATGCTTTTATGTTTACCAGTTGATAAGTTTTTGTATTAATAAGGTTAAATTTCTCCATTCCGGTAGAACATTGATTCACCCCCCCCCCCCCCCTCCCCCCCTCTCAGTGTTATTGAATCCCAACAATTGGTATTAGAGCCTGGTGCCTTGGAGGAAGTCTAACAGCTTGAGGAAGATCCTATTTTTGGAATCTATGGAGATAAGTTTAAGGAAGGAACTTCAAGTAGCTCTTGAAGACTATGATGTTGAAAGATTGAGGAACATGAAGATAAAAGATGAGTTGAGATCTATGAAGGAATTCATGTTTACCTTGCAGAAGAGGTTTTCAACTGCTCAAGCTAAAAGGAAGGAACTTTTACAAAATTGGGATGATAAAGAGGAGGATGCCCTTAAGGAACAATGTCATAAGTTGAGTCAAGATAATATGGTCATGAAAAATGAAATGCAAGCCCTAACTATGAGGATGTAAAAGGAGATTGACGACCGAAAGAATAATGAAGAAAATATTTCTATATCTCTAAAAGACAGATCTGAGGAATGCATTAGGTTGGTTCATGAGAATGATGTGTTGAGAACTGAATTGGTGCAATCACATAACAATGAGAAAGAATTGGAAAGAATGGTAACAATCCTAAGAGATGATCTAGCTATTGCAAATGGATACAAAGATAAGTTCAAGGTTAGTTGTACTACGCTTGATGAATTATTGAAGGATCAGAGGGACACTGGGGACACCAGAGGTCTTGGATTTGAGCATGGAGAGAGCTTTGGTACTGCAAATGAATATCACAAGGTCAACCAAACTCAAAGGTCACTGGTAAGGTAGCCCAATGCATATAAATTTAATGGTAGATGCTTTTTTTATAATATATTTGGTCATATGGCTAGGCATTGTAGAAATAGAGAAAATTAGAATAATAATGCAGTTCCCAGTGAAAGTTCAAATTGTAAGAAGTATGGTCATAGGAGAGAAGATTGCATAATGAATGTAAAATGTGATGCATGTGGAAATCTTGGACATATGGCTAATCAATGTAGGTCAAGGAATGGTCAATGTTACAGTAAAGCAATTCAGAAGAACACTGTCACATGTTATGCATGCAACGAAGTAGGACATATTGCTAAATTTTGCAGAAGCAAGAATCCACCAGTCGGAAGTGATAAATCTAATGAGAAGGGAAAGCAGAAGGTTGATGACACTTGGAAGGAGCATGAGAAGAAGTGGGTTATGAAGTCTGAGGCTCAACTGGAATAATCAATTGCCCCTGATGTTCATTCGGCTAAAGGATATACCCCGGTTAATCAATCGACAGAGTATAATGTTCCTGCACCAATAGGAAACTCATCAGGTAACCAAGGCAATCGCCTTAGGGGGAGGCAAATTGATGACTAATCTTGGATTGCCCCTGGTAGTGGTTTGAAAGCCTGTTTCATATCTTTGGAAGTCAGTTTGGAGGTTAACCAACAAAGATTTGTTGGAACTTGGATCTTTGATCTTTGATCTAGTTTCGTTCACCGGTAAGTCACTTTATGAGTTATGGTTTGGTCATACATCTATAGTTTAGTACTTCAGAATCTTTGGTAGCAAATTGTATATCAAGAGAAATGATTTCATTGGCAAGTTTGATCCTAAATGTGATGGAGGAATATTTTTTGGTTATTCTAATGAAAGCAAAGCATATAGATGTTATAACAAAAGATTGTAGAGAATTATGGAGAGCGCTAATGTCAAGGTGGATGAGCATAATAGAAGTCAAATCAGAATTTATGAGCAAGAATCGGCAGTGGAAATGGTCTTAACTAAAATGGAAACACCTTTACCAGAACAAAATGTTGAACTAGTTACTCCAGCAATATTAGAAAATTCTCCAGTAACTGAAGATCAGGGAAGAGGAACAAAGAGTCAGAAGATTCCTAGGTATGAAAGGTTGAATGATACAGAAGATCAGATATTTAGACAAGAAGAAGGTTGGCAACTGATGAGGTTTGCTTAATTTCTTTAATTGTACCGGCATCAATAATTGAAGCATGTAAAGATGAATGTTGGATAAAAGCTATGGAAGAGTAATTGGATCAGTTAGATAAGGACAACACATGGTCTTGGATGTTATTAGAACTTGGCTTGATTGGTTTGCAATGGATATTCTCAGAAGGAAGGAATTGATTATGTTGAATCTTTGCTCCGGTAGCTATGATTGTCAGATATTTACAAGGATTGTCTGGTATGGTTTTTTGTTTTATGATGACTTTACACTTTGAGCATGTTCAGATGCGAATTGGGATAGAGATATAGGTAACCAGATAGGCTCATCTAGTGAAGCTTTCTTTCTTCGAAAGAAGCTTATTTTATGGATCATCAAGAAATAATCATGTACTAATTATTTATCTACTGCTTAAGCTGAGTATGTTGTTGCTGCTACTAACTATACACAAGTTCTATGGTTGAAGCATATGTTGAAGGATATAAAGTTGGATTGTGATTAATTGTAATATTGACATATCATAGAATCCATTATTTCTATCAAGTATAAATTTCTAAAGGAGTAGGCAAAAACAAATGAAGTCAGATTGGTTTTAGGAAATCAATTGAGAATTTTAGAGACAGGTTGAGGTTGTATGCCCCTCCAGTAGAGAACTGATTGGTTCTATCTGGCATCAATCCGGTATGCATTATTAGAGCAATTATTTATTCCAGATTGATGTGGTGATGCTACTACTCAAGGGGAGTAGTTAGTCTTGTGATTCAGTGGTTTATGTTTTTGCTTCGATATTTATGTCATAATTTTGGCATTGATGTCAAAGGGGGAGAGATATTCATGTGGAAAATATAAGGAGTTATATACATTAAGGGGAGAGATACTTATGTGTAATATAGAGCTTAATAGATATATCAGTCTAAGGGGGAGTTTATTAGAACAAACAAGAAAAAAAGAATTCTAGATTAGTTGTATCCCATTGGGGGAGTTTGGTCTAGGTCTATGGATGGTTATTTGGTACAGAGACATTTTTTAATCTTATTATCATATCATGTTGTAGGAGATTAATGGTTGTCTTCCATTGGGGGAGACGTGTTTGGCATTTATTGGCACTTGGATGTTTTTCACATCTAGTGTTGCCATCAATGCCAAAAGGGGAGATTATTGGCAATTTAGAGGAATTGATTATGTGTTGCATTGATGTTTGTCATTGATGGCAACACCAGCCACTCTAGCTTCTTTGGTTGTTTACCGGTATCTGGTTGGTCCCAGTAGGATGATTAGTTTCTATTTGGATTAGATCATGTTGATCTCGTATAGTCTGGTATGCCTTGGTCATTCATGTGTTCCCGATGTGTATTACATTCAGTCGGTATTGATTTAGTGATCGGATGCTATCCTGTATGCTGGTAAGCTTAGTTTGTTGATCCGGTGAGGGTTTCACCGGCAGAGGTTGATTGAAGATCTTTTGATATTATGCATAAGTGGTGTTGGTGCGGCTTCTAGTAGAGATTCAAGATGTTGATAGTGATTATGCTCGAGACTTGGATGATTGGGATCATTGCATTTGGTATCGGACCTATTCTATTCTAGGTTATGATATCTAGGTTATGGATCGGTTTCTATAACGTGTTAGAGGATGTTCCTGATGCATTACCAACGATATTTAAGGACTGGTTTACATTTTTTTCGGCCTAAGACAACTTGGTTGATCACTAGATTGCAGGTTTAAGTTATGAATTTATTGTATTATCGTTTAGGTGGCTGACCTAATTGTTTAGGTCCTAGGTTGGTATAAACATGATGTAAGATCTCTTTGTAGATCATGGTAGAAAGTAGGAGATCATGTAAGGTATGGGATATTGTATGCAACTGAATAATGTAATATCATTCATGCAGAAGATTTGGTCGGTCATAGGTGACCGAGCTGAGATTGTGGAAGAGGTTTTAGGCCTCGGGTATTGAGCTTAATCAGAACTATACTCAAGCATGGGAGATTCTATACTTGTATTTCAATCTTCATTCTGGATTGTTGTCTAGTGTTTTATGTAGTCAGTGAGACTCCTTTTGTGATGAGCAGTGTGCTCTAGGTTGTTGCCTTCCTACATGTGCAAGCCCCTTATTGTAATATTTATTCATTTGATCAGTGGACAAATATTGTGGGTCTTCAATCCCACCGTGGTTTTTCCTCTTTGAGGTTTTCCACGTATAAATCTAAGGTGTTATGGTATTTATCTTTGTGGTTTCTATGTGCAATATGTTGCAAGGTAACATTCCATGGATACATCTTGCTATGTTTTCATGATACAACATCTCTTCTCCTTAGAATGGCATGTGCTCCTTTGCATAGAACATATAATTATAAGGTGGATGTTATATCTTTCTTATCTCATACTACTTATGTACCTTTTCAAAATATGTCTCTATTTAGTTATCTTACTCATCATCTAATTTGGAGGCAACTCGCTAGACTTTTTCTTTTTACATGTCTATGTTTCTTTTTTGAGACTGTCCTATAACGCAACTCATAGTAGTCATAAGTCGATTAGATTGACATATGGTCCCTATCATAACACAAGTTTCTACACATACATATTGGCTTTGGTGTCTATTTGTTTCTTTTTACCCAACGTGTTTATTTGCAACTAACATGTTTATGGTGAGACAACTTATGAATTTTTATACGAGATCAACTTAGGTCTCTTCCCTGGGGGAAACTCCACACATATATAAAAATCTTCTTCTCCTTCATATCTTAGACATAGCATTCTTAATGAGCTTTCTCTCTACTTTAGCTTGTATTCTCTCTTGAGCATTTATGCTCGCTAAAGTGAGGGCAAAATGTAATGTCTTAAATTGCATCTTATACAATTTCACATCATAAAATCCTTCCCCTTCAATTATTATTTTCAACCTTTATCCAATCTAGCAAAAAAAATCATCCCACATGCTCGATTTCTCAACTATTAGGTTCAAATTTTATGCATATTTCACAAACATTTGTGCAATGTGATAGCATCCTGCAAAAATTCATGACTAAATTAGCCATTTGGATGTTACACTTGTTGCATTTGGGCAATGTAATTCCTTTACCAACCTTCACTGATGCCAGGGGTCATTTACTATTGTTTAAACCTCTTCATTTCCCTCCATTTCTATCTTTTAACATCATTCTTGTTGGCTATCACTCTTGATCAGTCTCTCTCATATTCTACAACACCATTCTTGCATACACAATATTCTCTGACTCACAAAACCTTACACACTCTGCTATTCTACCATTATCTTTTCCACAATGACATCTTGTAAAGCTTTGTTGTTATGATTCAAAGAGGTCACTCACATCTTGAGGATTCCTATCACTTCCTTGTTGCACCAACAAGATACTTTTATTTTATGCTTGGGAGTTGTAATCATCTGATATTTTTTATTGAGAATATTGTCTCTATCTTGTTAGCATATTTTTCTTTTCATTGTTTTATGTTTATTTCTATCATATTGTCTAAGGACTTCAACAAAGGTGGGAACATCGAAATGGGGGTTTTACTAAGGAAAACTCCTATACAGCCACCCAACCCCTCTCTTTGGTCTTATATGTGTAGGTACAAGTGAAAGAGCTTAGAAGAAGTCTACAAGTCTGATTAAAAATTTAGATGATAAATAAACATCTTCCTCTTATCATTTTAATAGTTTTATTGCACTTATCACTTTTATTTCTTTTAATTTATCATATGCTTATTTGTATTTTAATATCTTTTAAACATTATAACATTGTAGAGGCCATTATGTGTTTTCTATCAGTAAGAGATGCTAGTGTGCCATGTTGTCATCCACATGCCACACATTTGTCCTACACATAGAGCTTGTCAAATTGGTCAGAATAACTTTGTGGTGTGCACTCTCGATTTCTAAAATCTAAAGAACTTAGATAATTTTTGTGCTCTATTAAAACACACTTCGATAATTAGTTGGTAAACTTGAAGGTCATAGTTACTTGAAGGCTTACTTGAATGGAGGGTTAAAAATTGAATACACAAAGGGTTCAATTATCCTTCATAGCAGTTCACTTTTCATACTCTATTGGATGTTTAATTTTTTTTTTTGGTGTTTATATCTTTTACCTATGTATAAAAAGGGGTTGTAGTTATAAACATTACTAAAAAGATTTTTAGATAAAGGATTTTTTCCTTGAGCAAACCCCTAATGACAATTAGTGATAAGAAATTTCCACAATCCATAGAATAAATCAAAAGTTATTTCTGGATTAAATTGTGTGCAATATTTTTGAATCAATTAAACATTCTGGATCACACATTTCGGATCACACTCTGTGATCCATCATCAGGATGAAGAGAGCCAAAAGAATCATAATAGGTATGAAGTTATAGACCCAAACTATAAATAGAGAAGGGGAGTGAGAAAAAAAGACACACGTAGATCAAGGAAAAACAAAAAATAAAAAAGAAAGAAGAAAAATAAATTAATAAAATAACATAAAAAATAAATGAAAAGAAAGAAAAAAAATTAATACAAATTAAGAATGAAAAAAAAAATTAAATTAAAAACAGCTTAATCCAAAAATCAACTTTTGATTTACCCTAATGACAAGTCAATGATACAAAATAAATATTGATTGCATTTAAAGTAATACAATATGACTAGAGTGTTGATACAATTCCAATGCCATATTCTAGTGATAGTATAATGAAAAGTAGATCTCTTATATTTTTTGGATGTATAAAGAGAATTAATCACATTATTGAATTTTTTTATTTTTTTTTTGTTCAAGTTAGCTCACAGTGGGTAGTTGGAAGTAAGGAAACAAGCTCAAATTTTTAAATTTTTAAATTTAAGGTTCACAAGTCATTTATAAAATTGTAGAAGTGACCGTTGAATAGGGGATTGAAATCAACTCTTAGGTATGTGTAGATAGAATCAAGTAAGGATCAAGTTATTTTTTATTTTTCAATCAAAACATACTATTTGTACACTAGTCATTGTATTAAGGATAACTTGATCAGAATGGATTCAATATTAATGATACGTTTATAATTAATTTCCTTTCAAAAAGTATTGTTCCTTAAGATTTTCAAAAAAACATTCTAAAATAACATTACTTCTTGGGTAGATATTGATGCTCTGCAAAATGGAAGGATTAGTTATGATAACCAAACACAAACAACAAAAAACCAATTTGTTAGTGCTAGAAATCACATGGAAAACACTATCCTAAGCAAGCATATCAAGAAAGACACTACAAAACAAATAGAAAGCTTAATGAATCTACAAAATGTAACCTAACATCTCCATATGCTCTCTACCATGCTGGTAGCTTCTCCTTCCTTGTTCCTCTCCTCTCCAAGTTCCTAATAAGTGTAGCTCTCAGCAGCTTTTTGCACTATGGATGCCTTATGGAGGTTCAAGATGAAAAATGATTTACTTATGCAATGCAAGTGTAAACAAAAAGCTAATATTAGATGATATGGAATGAAAATGATTTATTTTAATCCAAAATAACAATATATTGATTATTTATGCTAAATTCTCTCTCTAAAAATGACTAAATGTAAATGCATACAAGTTTTCAGGATCGTGATTATGAAGAAATGGGTGGTTGAGATTGAGTAATCTCAACAAGGGTCGGGATTGAAGGGTTTAAGATCCATGTGAGGGCTTTCAACCCAATCTCAGGATGACAAGTGTCAACATGAGAGGGGATGAGGGGAGAGGGAATAAGCATTAAATGCTTGACATTACCTGAGGGTCAACCTAGGAGGTAAGGTTAAGGTTGAGTTGAATAGATAAATTTATTATTCAAGGAATAATGCTTCTATCCAATGGATAAACTCTTGTGCAAGAGTTAGTGAGGATAACCATGGTCAAAGAAATAAATGCTTGAGGAGACACATGGGTCACATGAGGGTTGAGTTAGGGGTCAAAGTCCCTAACCATGGGTGCAAGTGGATTTAACCATAAATGGTCATGTAAGAGCCATTAGTGGTTTAAAAGACTTTAGAGGTTAGCTTGTTGAACACATCAAGCCTTAAATATTTTTCAAAGACTTTGAAGTCTTTGAGAAGTGACTCCAAGTTGCTTAGGAATGTGACAATAATTAGGGGATAGATTAGGCTAATTAGGAAGGGGTTAGAAGAATCTAGAAGGGGATTAGGATTGCAAGTGGGTTTGGTGGGTGAGGGAAAATAGGATTTTTATTAAAATAAAATTCATTTATTTCAACAAATAGGTACAAGTTGCATTTTTAGGAGAATGCAAGTGGGTGGGGATTTAGTGATTTAAATAAGTGTTTTATTTAATTTATTTAAAAGAAGAAAGGGGATTAAATAAAATAAATATGATTTATTTATTTAATTGATTGTGAATTTAGTTTAATGAATTAATTAAAATAAATTGAATAGTTTATTTAATTAATAGGAGAATGTTTGAAGATGAATTAATTAAATGTTAATTTAATTAATTGATGGCTAATAGGTTTTTAATCAAATAAATAGCAAATATTCATTTGATTAAATTGGACGGATTTATGTGACTACATTTGCCCCTCTTTGAGACGATGCGGTTTATCACGTCGTTTCAAAGAAAGAAAAATAGGTGTGAAGAAATATGCCCAATAAAATGTTAATTTAATGGGTGGTATGCCCCCTTGAGAGATGGGCTGAAAATTTTTTTAAATCGGGCGATTTCTCGAAAAAGAATGAAAATTGGCAAGGAGATAGAAGAGAAGAATTTAGCAATACTGGTGAAAAAATAGAAGAAATCAGAGATAAATTGGAGAAATGGGAGGCTCTGGAAGTTCACGGGGACCACGGCGGTGAGCGAGGTAAAATTAGGTTTACGACAGAGGGTATATATGGGGGTGAAGGGGTAAAAACAAGGTCATTTGCATTCGTCTCCATAGTGATTTCAGAGCTCTGAGAGTGACCTTTTTGAAAGAGAAAGCAACAGTCAGAATGCCAGTACCGATAGCAGATCATCGGCTAGAGCGAGTTCATCAATTACAGAATCCAGATGACTATAGACCAGCGGTATGTGAATTTGAAATTTTGTTTTTCATGTAGTTTTTATATGTTTTTGGCCTTGTCCAAGTTGAGTCAAAACAATAGCGCTAAAACTGTGTTTTGGCGCTGTTGTCAATTTATCTAGCACTTTTGTGCCGCTATAGCGCTATTGCATAGTGGTTTTCACGCTTTTGCTTGTTTAGTGCATGTGCATAGTTGTTTTAGAGATTTTGCCATTGCAGCGCTATTGTGCCCTTCTTGTAGTGCTATGGTTGTGATATGGCTCTTTTGCATAGTTTTTCTAGCGCTATTGTGTGTTTAGCGCTAATGTGTAGTTAGTTTAGCGCGATTGTCATCATAGTAGCGATATTGTTTGCAGAGTAGCGCTATTGTTAGGAAAATAGATGCCCCAGCGTTTAGAAAGAGAATCTCCTGACGCCAATGATGGATGGATGGAGAGGCAAGTTGTTTTGAACCATAGCAGCCTATTGAGACTTAAGTCATTAGGATAAATGCCTATTGTAGTCTAGGTGTGCCATGATTGCTTACCTGTTGAGACCCGAAGATACTTGATCAAAGTATCTACTGATAGTCTAGGTTGAAACTTAAGAAAGTTTGAAGCAAAACAACTGATGTCGATGGTTGATGTGCGTGTGTAGGAGGAGCTTCATGTCTTACAGATGCGAAAGAGGCATCCAGCCACAGAAGTGTTGCAAGATCGATTGACAGAGGACGAGGTTGATTGCATTGCAGCGACAGGCCTGTACGATGTGATGTACATGCCCATGATTCAGATGAATTGCAGTTTGATGACAGCATTGGCAGAGCAGTGGCACAATGAGACGTGTACATTTCACCTAGAATAGGGGGAGATGACTGTGACATTGGAGGATGTATGGCATATCCTACACATTCCTATTCGAGGAGAGCTGGTGACATATGACAGAGCCTGGGGGATAGCAGTAGTGCAGCGATTTTTTGATGAGGATGTGTTTATTGATGATGGCTCGATAGCATGGGAGGATATAGTCGTCTTATATGAGCCACTACCTATTGTTTTATCAAGTATTGTTGGGGGCCTACTATGCCCAGATCGGCAATCGCATGGACTGGCCGTGGGTTGGGGTCAGGTGATAGAGTAGATGATGACTGAGGGGAACTGCTTTGCATGGGGACCGTGCGTTCTGTCGCACTTATATCGGGAGCTGCATGAGGTAATATATCGAGAGGTGAGCTCACTAGGAGTGGGGATCACTCTGCTACATATTTGGGGATAGGAGCACTTACCTGTGACCCAGCCAGTGAGTCTAAGATTTAGGGCAGTGGATCAGCCCTATGTATATATGTATGGTGGTATGATGAGTCAGCCCCACCTAGGGAAGTTAGAGTGGTGGCGGCGCGTGCTTGACAATTTAGATACAGTGATCTGGAGGCCTTATATTGAGTGTGAGCCCTGGGAGGATGATGCAAAGGCCTTATCATACATATTTATGACACGGTACTTGATTGGTAGGACAACCTACAATATGGAGAGACAGGTACCTAGTAGAGTGCTGAGATAGTTTGGACAAAGGCAGGGATTGTCGAGTGGGTCTGGAGAGTATGCATGGGTGGTACAAGAGAGGTTCTTGTGGGGGCCAATATTACCCTATGATTAGGCTTTAGTATAGTTTCAGACTTTACAGGCGATACCATGGCAGATGAGGCCAAGTGTGGTAGATGCAGGTGTTATTGTTGAGTACATGTAGTATATTGCGGTACATCCTATTCCACTCATATCAAATCCAGCAGAGATGATTCCATCCTTTGACGAGGAGAGGAGATAGAGACAGAGGAGGAGAGGAGGTCACAGAGTGGTAGTAGGAGGATGAGGGAGAGGTGATGGAGGAGGAGGTGATGGAGGAGGAGGTGGTGGGGTTGTGGTTTTGGAGGGGGTGGTGGATTTGGAGGTGGAGGTGGTAGAGGTGGGTGGTTACGGTGGAGAGGGAGAGGCGAGAATCCATTGCGACATTCACAAGGGCCTTTGATGCAAGGAGGAGTGAGATTAGGTGGCAAGGATATGGGGGAGGGAGAGGCACCTATGGATATGGGAGAGGGAGCCACTAGAGAAGAGGGAGCTACTAGAGGAGAGGGAGCTACAAGTGGAGGAGATCTGAGAGTTTTGTAAACTTGGCTAGAGGATATGGAGGTGGAGGTTGCAGCTAGAGATGTTTAGTTGTTTGGATGGTAGTCAGAGTTGACTGTAGTGTTGGGGGAGAGAGATGATGCGGTGCAGAGGTTGATGGAGCTGCAGGAGAGAGTACAGGTTGGGGTAGGAGCACAAGGTCCTACTGTGGAGGTGATGAGGGAGATTGGCGAGCACAGGCTGAGATTGAGTATTGGCAGGGTTTATATGAGCAGGTTGTGCCAGCCAGTCAGCGAGTACTGAGCTATTCATAGATGCATTGGGCGAGATCAGAGCGGTCTCAGAGGATGCAGAGCAGTGGTGGTGTGATGGGTCTTCCACGGTGAGATAGTGCAGGCAGTGCAGGGGGTAGTGGGGGAGCAGGTGGTGATGGTGGTGCAGCATCTGGTCAGAGTGGCATTTGAGAGAGCATTTATGTATTTTATTACATTGTCATTTTGGATTATTTCTTGGATGGCTCTTGGTAGTTGATATTTTGGACATCTTTGTACTCTGATACATGTATGTTTTTGCATGTTTTTGCAATATGATATGATATATGAGGAGATCCCATATTTTGTGATGATATGCATGTTGATGATATGTATGGATTTATGCAGGATGATGATCTATGATTTATGCTTAGATGGATACTTGTACTTGCTATATGTAGGTGTTGATGAAATGATTCCTATATGCATGTTATGTTTGATTTATATGATGTCTATATGTATGTTTTATGAATGTGATGCTAATATGTGGATGCAGGTTTATATATGCATGATTTGCTAGTGAAATGATTTAGGTATGTAATGCCATGATGATTATGTATGCATAATGAAATGATGCTAATGATGATATAGATAGTACTTGTAGTTTATGTCGATGAGATGATGATATGCAGTGATGGTTCATTATTTTGAATGGATTATTTTTGTAAATGCATTTAGATGGTTAAAATGAATGCAATATGGATAGACAAATACAAAGTACCAATGTCTATGTGATGATATCTAAATGAATGTATGTAAAATGTATAAACAAATGTCGAGACAAATGTTTTTGTTTGTGATAATTCTAAATGTTATAAGATATGATTAAGTGAAATGATAATGTTATGATAATATAACTCATGGGTAATGAATAACTGCACCTTAATGCAATTAAAAAGGATAATGAATGCATTATAATGAATCCTAAATGAAATCGTTGTAAGATGAAATGAATAAGTATATTCTCATACTAGATGGATAGATGAATGCACTTTTGACTAATGGATAGATAAATAAATGTATGAAACTAAGGAAATCTAAACAAACGCCCGGTAATCAAATGTAAATGATGGTGAATGATAATGTTAAATGGATGTACAGTAATGGCTAACAAATGGTAGCAAATGCAATGATGAGAAATTTATACAAATGAATCTAAATGTCGTGATTTTACAATGATGAAATGATACTAATACAAGTAAATGATAATGAACTATATATATTCAAATGCAACTAAATGATATTAAATGCACTCTAATGAATATCTAAGAATGAAGTTATTTAAATGCAACTAAAGGAAATGAGATGATGATTTGTTCATGATAGATGAATGCAAGGTTGTTTAGACTTTGCATGATGCACTGATGATGTATCAGAGAACTCTGTCGTGATTGTATCCAAAACCAAATAATGTCTCATTTTTAAAAAACTTGTTCACACTTGCATACACAACCATGAATATGAATAATGAATGATCAAATGGATGGGTGATATGCAATGGAATGCAATATAAACAGATGAGATGGAATGACGATCCATAGTGCTTTATTTTCATCATTGAGCATGGTAGTATCAATCTTGGACGAGGCAGTAGGAACCAAGGATGGAGAATTGTACATGCAAACAAGTAGCATAAATAAAGAATAAGGAATATGGACCCTCTATAATGGTTCATGCTCATATGGTCGAGGTATACACTACAGTCAGCAAGCCATAGTGATATATGACTATATTTTGCATAAGATCGCATAGCTTAGTGAACTTCCCACGTAGACACCATTAGTACATGCCCCAGAACTTCATTGGAATAATTTGTAGAAGACATACAAACAATGCTTGGGAACCATCCTGGCCACTCTAATCACTTGTGGATATCCCGGAGTAGCGTAGGAACCTGATATAAATGAATAAATAACTTACCAAACTTGACCAAGTACTTGATAGCTTAAACAAAATTTTCTTGTCAAAGAAAAATGTTAGCATGTCTTTGTTTTGGTAAGAAAGGATGCATCCGCGGTAAGACAGTTGTGTGTCGGTGTTGAGTTTTTTGTTGGTATGATAAGTGGTCATTGTTTAAGTATTTCACAATGTTTGTTTGGTATCTGCTTGGATATGTATGTACAAAAGCGTTACCGTGTTTTTGATTGATTTTTGATGGTTTCTGATGTTGTTTTGGATTTTGTGAGTGTTTTTTAATGTTTTTGGTATTTTGTGAGACATGTTTTGAATGTTTTTGGTATTTTTGAGAGACAGCTTTTTGGATGAAGAACTCAATGAATCACAAGTAATGCAGAATCCACTTCCATCAATAGGTTAAGGGCATTGCCCCCAGTTTAGACATGACTATGAAAAAGCGAGATGCAAGACGCATGAAGTATTAACCTTGACTGTAGATCAATAACAAGCCATGGTTTTGACTGATGGATGTGTGGATGCAATGAATGTGATCGCAACAAGTCTGAAAGACAATGGAGCCATAGCCTTTATGAGTGGTGCCTATTTGCCAAGTTTTCACCATTGCACTTACCCAAGGTGCCACCGGAGTGGTTATTCACCGTTTGGATGCATGATTTTTCTTTACTATTTTGGTTTTTTTTCAGGACATTTATCTGAATGTTTTTGGTGTTTTTCTGATATGTATGGGAGCCTGATGCTCTGTATAGATTATGTATAAAACTGTTTGAGGTGCATGTTGTTGATTGGATTTGCTAGCGGTTCTCCTTCTAAAGTAGCCAGCTGATATGCCCTAGACCCAAATACAGCAGTGATAACATATGGACCCAACCAGTTTGATTCAAACTTTCCCTGATGTTCTTTGTTTGGTTGGTTACGAGGATTCTCTCAAAGAACAAGATCACCTACCTCAAATGTACGAGGTCTAACTCGATGATTATAGCTTCTGCTCATGCGTTGTTGATAGGCCTTGAGGTGGTTGTATGCAGCTTGTCGCCTTTCATCAAGTAGTTCCAAGTCTTGGAGATGGGAGACTCAGTATGGTTCATCATCTATGAGATTATGCAAGGAAACTTGTAGAGATGGTATCTCGACCTTGATAGGAAGGATGGCTTATGCGCCATAGACCAGTGAGTAGGGAGTTGTGCCTATAGGGGTTCGAATGCTAGTTCGATACACCCATAGTGCTAGATTCAATTGAACATGCCAATCACGGCCGACATCATTGACTATCTTTTTGAGGATTCTCAATATGTTCTTGTTCGATGCTTCAGTCTAACCATTGCCTTGTGGGTAATAGGGCATGGAAAAGCAGTGTTGGATATGAAACTTCTCACAAAGCTCACAGACATCCTGATTTTTGAAAGGAAGCCCGTTATCTATGATAATGGACATGGGTACACCATACCAACATATGATGTAATTAAGGATGAATGAGGTGATCTACTTGTCGGTGACTTGGGCAAGTGGAACAACTTCGATCCACTTTGTGAAGTATTCGGTGGCGGTAATGAATTTGTGGTTGTTGGATGAAGATGGATGAATTTTACCCACAAGGTTAAGTCCCCATTGACAAAAGGGCCATGGTGTTGTGATTGGTTGCAATTCTTGTGTGGGTGCATGTATCAGGTCTCCATGAACTTGGCATTTCTTGCATTTTCTGACAAAATTTTAGGAGTCTTTTTCCATGGACGGCCAATAGTATCCAGCGCGTATGATCTTCTTTGCTAGTGAAGGACTACTTGCGTGAGTTCCACAAATTCATTCATGTACCTCTTCCAAGGCCTTTGTTATCTCATCCTGTTCTAGACATCGAAGGAGAGTACCATCAAGACTGCGTCAATATAGGGTTTCAGCAATAATGGTACATCGAGCGGTTTGGCGAATGAAAGTTTTACGTTGGTTATTCGATTGGTTAGGAGGAAGTGTGTGATCGCGAAGGTAGGTGTAGAGCTCACCGTACCATGGGGATTCAGAACCGACAAGGTGACATATCATCTCAGATTTGGGGATATCATAAGCGGGAATCCAAAGCTATTCTACCAAGAACTCGTAGCGTGTTGAATTTTGTGGAAGATCTAGGGAGATGCAATGGTAGCCATAGCATCAGTAGCTCAATTCTGATCTCTGGGTATCTGCTTAAAGGTGGTAGTAGTAAATGATGCTTTTAAACTATCCACCATTTGCTTGTATGGCATGATTTTATCATCCTTGGTCTGATATAAATCGGTTACTTGTCGGATGACCAGTTGGGAGTCGCCATATATTTGTAACTCTTTCAGTTTCCATTGTATGGCTAGTTTGAGTCCTATGATCAAGGCCTCATATTCTTCTATGTTTTTTGTACATGGAAAAGTTAGCCTGTAAGACTTCAGGATGATATCACCTTCAGGTGTGATAAACAGAATGCCTGCCCCCGAGACATGCCTAGTGTATGAACCATCAAAGTATAGTTTCCATGGTGGTGCTATTGTGATCATGAATATCTCTTCATCTGGAAAATTTGAAATGAGAGGATGATCTCCTATGAGTGGTGCATCGATCAACTGATCTGCAATAACTTGACCCTTGATAGCCTTACAGTCCACATACTTGATGTCAAATTCACTTAGAATCATCACCCATTTAGCCAAGCGGCTAGTCAATGCTGCTTTGTTGAGTGAGTACTGTAGTGGATCGATCTTTGCAATGAGTTGTACTTTATGTGTTAACAGGTAATGCCTTAGTTTAGTGGCTGCCAAGATTACTGCTAGGCAAGCTCACTCAATAGGTGTGTAATTGAGTTCATAGCCAACCAGTGTGCGAGAGATGTAGTAAACAACACACTCTTTCCCTTCTGCACTGTGTTGAGCCAGTAGCACTCCTAATGCTATATTTATTGCTGAAATATAGAGTAATAGAGGTCTACTCGGATCCAGTGGGATCAACAATGGTGTATTCATGAGATAGTCCTTAAGCATCTAGAATGCTTGTTGGCATCTGGTATCCCATTGAAAGCAGATGTTTTTGTGTAACAGGTGTGTAAAGGGGTGAAACTTATCTGCCAGTTGTGCAATGAATCTTTGAATGGATTGTAGTCGCCCTTGTAATGTTCTTAGCTGACTGATATTCTTCGAAGGTAGCATATCCATTATTGCTTTGACCTTTGCAGGATTGACCTCAATGCCTTTGCTTGAGACAATGTATCCTAGAAGTTTACCTGAGGTTACTCCAAAGGCACATTTCTTTGGGTTGAATCGAACATGATATTGTTCCAGTTTGTCAAAGATTTTTTCTAATATTTCCAGATGACCTTCTCTTGTTAGTGATTTTGCTAGTAAGTCATCAACATAATCTTCCATTATGGTATGCATCATATCATGAAAGATGGTTGTCATTTCTCTTTGATAGGTCACCCTTGCATTCTTTAGACCAAAAGGCATTACATTCCAACAATATGTTTCCCATGGGCATGTGAAGGCATTTTTATGATGATCTTCTGGCGCGATCTTTATCTGGTTGTAACCTGAAAAGCCATCCATAAGAGAAAGCATGGCATGTCCTGATGTTAGGTCCACGATCATTTCGATGTTTGGTAGGGGGAATTCATCCTTAGGACATGCCTTGTTTAGATCTTTGAAATCAGTACAGATACAGATGCCCCCATTTGGTTTTTTGACAGGTACAATGTTGGAGATCCAATCTGCATAATCGATTGGTCAAATGAAACTAACATCCAGGAGTTTCTTAAGTTCTTCTTTGACTAGTACCGCTATCTGGGGGTGCATCTTGCGAAGCTTCTATTTTACAGGTTTATCTCCTTCTACAGTGAGGTGATGCATGACTAAATCAGGATCAAGACCAGGCATGTCTGCATATGACCATGCAAAGTTGATCTGACGCTTCTAGAAAAATTCTACAAACTTAGGTTGTTCCTCTGGAGTTAAAAGAGATGCCAGATGTATGTGGTGAGGAGTTTCAGGAGTCCCCACGTTGAATTCTTTTGTTTCCTTGATAAGGATCGTTGATCGCTCCTAATTTGTACTAGAGGGGAGGATGTCAAACCTTTCATCCTTAGGCGCCTCAGATAGGTTTTCACCATTGGATATGCTCTTTCTTTTTACTTTTTTGGGATCAAATAGTGCCACCATGTGGTTTTCACTAGAAGATCCATGTTTTATTGTAATATTTTTGCAGCTGAAAGGTTTGGCATCCACCCCGAAGTAGGCTATGCTATCAAGTTCAATGGCGAATCCAGCCTTGTGATCCCCTCTTGGTATGTTATCCTGTAGTTCCAAAAAGTCAATTATTGTCTCATCATTTTGGAAATGGTCAAGACATGGGGGATTAGGTTGTTTCCATTCGAGGAGTTCAGGATGGATAATGGGCATTACCTCATCGATCAGGTTAAGTTCATAAGATGTGTTAGTGAGGGTCAAGATGTTGTGGTGAAGGTTGTTGATGGTACTCTCACTGTCAGAATCGTGTGTAGGATGTGACGTAGGGTCTGTGGAAGATGTTTCTAGTTCAGGAACCCAAGAGGTTTTAATCTGTGCTTCTCCATAAACATGGATTTCTTTGTGAGGTGGAGGTGGTGGTGCATCTTCCTTGTCTAAAGTATTGAGATGTACTGAATCGAATTTCCACTCATGTGAGTCGGTCTTTGAGTTGCTTTCTAGTATCCAATTAGTATACCATACTGGGATATCCTTTGAGTTAAATACCATAGGTGTGATCGGTTGATGTATCTTGGGAGATGGAATGGTTGGTGTTGCGGGAAGGATTATTGGGATTAGTGAATCTGATACTGGGAGTATTGGCGTTGTTGAATATGTTTCTTTTGGTGGAATTATTGGTGTTGACGATACTGTTGGGGGTTCTGATACTGATAACGATGTTGTTGATGCGGTTGATGTTGTCGATGGGGTTGTTGGTTTAATTGGTGGCATGATTGGTATTGTGGAAGGTATTGTTGGGAATCTTAGCCGCATTGGGGCAATTGGTGTGGTTTGTGGTGCTGCTGATATAACCAAGGGTGACCTCTTTAGGTTTGTATTAGGCTGATATAGAGGTTTGTTGGATTTCCCTTTGAATCTGAGCTTAGGAAGAGTCTCCTTTTGAAAGCCTAATCCAGTGTTATCTTTAGGCTTTAATTTCGGCTGCAGCAGCTCATGTCGTCCTTGCTTGAAAGGTCCCAAAGCACTCTGACCATCAGAGCCTATTCTTTGCATAATGAGAAGGCCTTTTCCATATTGATCTCTGGGAAGCTTAGCTTGTGGGATGTCCGTGGTGATAGGATCTTTATAGATCCATTCTGCTAAGTCCTCATCTCTGGTCTCTTTTTCTTGACTCTTTCCAAGGATAAAAGGCGTCAAAGTGCATGTTGGCTTGACCAGTGGCATTTGAAGTAACCTTTGAGGTTTAACATGAGTTCTAGGAGAAGTGGGTAGTTGTCCAACACAAAAGAGCTGGCTAAGATTGTATTCCCCAGGACCTTCGTCTACCATTTTCATCTCGAGCTTCTCTTGCTTGGGTATAGTGGTGTTTGAACTAGAAAGAGAGGTTGGACTAATGTATGAGGTGGATGAGATGGCTTCTCTGTTGTTGGGAATGGTATTCTCTGGTTGATGATTTATATTGTGACAATATGCAAAAGGATTTGCATCGCCCGGGACTGTAATTTCTACACCATTAGGAGGAAACTTGATACACTAGTGGTAGGTGGATGGAATGGCTTGCATAGCGTGTATCCAAGGTCTTCCTAAAAATAAATTATATGGTAGAGGAAGGTCGAGAACTTGACATATGATGTGCTTCACCACTAGGCCCACTCGGATTGGTAACACAACTGCTCCTTTGGATGAATGCTCTGCATCATCATAAGCTTTTATGGTTATCTTTTTGCGGGGATCTATTGATTCAATTACATATCCCAATGTTGTGACTAATTGTAATGTATAGATATTTAGGCCTGCTCCATTGTCGATCAAGACTCACTTGATTATGTGTTGGTTGATAAATCCTTTAATATGGAGTAAGGCGTTATGAGGTTGCTAGAAGGATGTATTGTCACTTTTAGAGAAAGTGAGACATGGTGATGACCTTAGATTTCCAACCATAGCTTGGAATTGATCTGTATTTATATTTATAGCGACTGACGCCTCTTGGAGAGCTTGATCCAAGATTTTTTTATGAGATGGGGATAGGCGCAAAAGCTCTAAGATGGAGATAAGTGCAGGCGTCTTATCTAACTATTCCACAAGGTTATACTACTTTGGGATGGAGGGGGTGCCTTGTGGAGCTACTTTAATGGTGATCTTGCTACGACGCATAACAACATTGCAGGTAGAGCTTGGATTTTTGATGGTGTGGTTGCAATTCGTTCATTGGCATCATATAGGTGATTCAAAATGTAATTATAGGTGGCTCACGTATAATCGGTTGTATCTGTGTTTCACCCTAAAGTGGAAGGACCCCTTTGATCTTGTGATGGAAGTGGATTCTTAAACATAAGATGTTCATTATTTGTAGTTTTTGGGTTGTGTCCTTCAATTTCAATCTCGCCTCGGTCAATAAGATCCTGAACAAGATCTTTCAATATGTGACAATTGCTTGTTTTATGCCTTTTCCCTTGATGGAACTCACAATGTTCATTATCCCTCCACCATGAAGGTTTAACCTGAGGTTCGTAATTGGATGTATTTGGTAAGGTCGCCAGATTTGAAGAGACCAATTGGCATAACACTGTTTCAATAGGTTCCCCTAAGGGAGTGTATGTGCATTTTGGTTTATAATTATGTTGTCTTTGCCTTGGATCTTCTTGTTGAACATTGCATCCTTGATTTGGGGGAACAACCATGTTATTCTTGGGTGGGGGGTTTTGCCCTGCAAATCGGACCACAGGTTGTGCACTCTTAATAGTCCTTCCATCTACGACCCCATCATTGACGACATTTTTGTTTTTATTCCAAAAGTTAGGTTTATCACTATTGAATCGCGAGCAAGGGGCATCTTTGGGTTCATTGTATATTTTGATAAGCCCCTTTTTGATGAGGGCCCGTTCACATTTTAAACCCTAGGTGATCATGTCATTAAAGGACTCTGTGCCTTTCATGTCCAAATGAAATTCCATTTCTTCGTTCAAGTTGGAAATAAATATTTCCACTAGCTATCTTTCAAGTAGCTGAAGGGAACGTCTGCTAGACATTTGTCACCATCATTGTAGGAAAGCTAAAAATAGCTCCCTTGGTTTTTGCTTGGTGTTACACAGATCGACCATGGTGATATTGTGTTCAATATTATGTGAGTAATGTGTAATGAATTTCTAGACCAGTTCTTCGAATGTCCTAATGCCGCCTGTTAGTCGAGAAAACCATTGCGCGGTTATCCCTGCCAAACTTTGAGGAAAGAGTCGCATTAGGTATGTGTCCTCATATGCCACTTCTAGGAAAGCTAAATGAAACTCTCTAACATGATCATGAGGGTCTCCTTTTCCTCGATACTTTTCGAACTTAGGTGTTTCAAACCCTCATGGAAAAGGTGGCATATGTAGGTTCCTATCAAAGGGATAGGGACAATTATCATTAAGTGAAAACTGGTTTGTTTTCACACCACTGTGGAGTTGTTGGGTGAGATTCTTGACTTGTTGCCACAACATGTCAATGTCATTTGGAGGAGGAGGAGGTGGGGGATTTCCTTGATTAAGGTTGTATCTAATGTGATCTCAACCTCTTCCATCCTCATTACGACTCTGGTGTTCCATTGTTTGCCTTAGTTGTTTTGTATCAAAATCAAAGGGTAGTTTAGCTCCCTCTTAGGCAAGTCTTAAAAAGTGAGCATCAGCATTGTTTTTGGGGATTTCGTCAAAAAGTTGATTGAAGAGAGGGTTGTTTTGTGCCCTTTCTATTGCTGCAGGAGTAGGAGTACTTGGATTTTCATCATTTGTGTTTCCTCCATGGGCTTCTTGGAATTCATTGAGATTTTCCTCCTCTTCCTCTTCAATTTCTAGTTGTCTAGACCTTGATCTGGTTTGAGCCATTTTGTTTACAAGTTTTTGTTGAAGTTTGGTGAAAACAATGATGAGTTGGTGATGGAATGAGAGATATATGTTTGGTGAAGTGTTTTGCATATGGATCTCTAACACGAAAGGTAGATGTTACCAAAGTTCTTCCTTGAATTGCTTGTTGTGTTTGGTTGACAATGTTTGATATGATAAGGTTTAGAGAGGCTTGAGATGTGTTACAAACCCAACTACCTAGTAATGAGAGGATTCACTCATAGACTAGTTTTAACCTGCGTAGAAATGCCTCTTAGGATGAGTTTATCCTAGATGTAGAGACACTCTAAAAAGTGATGTGTTGTGTTTGATTCAATAAATATCAAAAAATAACTTAGGACATGATCTCTTTATGTTTCAAGAGTTGGAATGGATTGATGATGGGTGAATGTGAGAATGGATGAAATGTTAATTTCAATAAAAACTATGTGTTACAAAAGGAACAAACTCTTCCTCTTTTCTTTTAGGGGTTGGTGGTTCTACTCTAGTTGAGTTATATGTGATGCAAATGTTTGGAAAGAAGGTAGGATTGATTTTGCATCCCTTGTTTTTATGATAACTCAAAGCTCTATAATGTGTAAAAGCTCTACAGTTTAAAGACTCTTGATCAAACTTGTTAGATTTTCCTTGAAGATATAGACGTATGTGATGTAAGAAGGTTCTATGTGAGACAAATATTTGTCTATTAAGATAGAAGAAATTCCTTCTTTTGATGAAAGCCTTTGAGCTCAATGGTCTTTTCTTCAAATTGATATGTTGATGAAGATTCTTCTTTCTCAAAATGTGAAGAATGGTCATATAGTTTGATACTTTATTGTTCCACTTTGTTTTTTTATCTTTATTGGTATTTGAAAAATGTTTGTGTTTGGATGAATACTTGTTTTGGAATAGATTTTTTATTTTTCTTTGACAAGAAAACAAAGCAAGAACACAAACACAAGAATGTTGCCTCAAAAGGCACAAATAAGTGTGGGTCTAAATCAACCCAATCTTTGGACTTTTTGACCCCTTTTCCAAATGTTTTTGAGTATGTTTTTACAAAAAGCCTGAAGTCAGCTCAATTTATCACTGGTCTTGACACAAAATGAAGACACTTCAAACACACTTTATCCCTAAGGTCAAATGGCCAGTTGTGATAATTTCAGCCCACAACTTGATATTTCTTCAACTTTGGTACTACATACCTTATGAATCCCACCGTGGTAGGTAAGGATGTCAAATACTAAGTCTTGCACGAGCATAACAAATAGATGGTCCCTATGATGGGGGAGTCACCACTTTTATCAAGCTACAAGTAGCCTTTCAAAAAGCTATGATTCTACTCAAGGAAATATGTATGGTGAGTATCTTGGGAGCAAAACCTTCTATGCTCTTGCTCTGAACTTCTCACAAATATCATCAATCAATAGAACAGGTGGGCTACTACATAAAGGTTCTCAGTAATTTTCGATGTCTTTGGACATAAGTTCATTCTGTAGTGACTCACTTAAGAGCCTTGTAACTTGTGGTGGGGCCCATTTGTCCTTTCGGCAAGTTACATTGTAGGAATTACTATACCCAAGGCTACAACTTTCGCTCACACCTAATTTCTATAGCGGCTCGAAGGATTTACCATACGAGGTCGTTCCCAAGAGTGATGTGTCTCTTGGTAGGCCTCTCTTAAAAATATAAACTTTGAGTGTTACTAACACTTTTCTCTTGCACCTAGGACCACGAAAGCCAAGGGGGAGGATAGTGTGTGTTAGAAGTAGGACCACTCGAAAAAATTTTGCACAAGCGTGCCAAACATAAAAGACACTTTTTCTTTTTAACTCATCATTGTAATCTGATCTAACTATTTGGAGATGTTGCTCCAACAATCATGGTGTTTTTTTAACTTCAAAGGCAAAATGTTGAGTAAACTAGGAAAATAAAATCCTGGTCAATTGAATGAAAAGCACGTTTGCTTGAAGTAAATTGCTTTAAAAAAACAAGAAAATGTTGACAAGTTGATTGTTCTTTTTACTTGCACAAAAATTGTGTTGATTGTGAATTTCCTTAAGTTTGATGCAAGAAATGAGATTTGTTTGTCTTGTTTTAAGCACCATATATAAGTGAATCCTAACTTTGCAATGAAAGTAAATTTGTGGGATTTGATTTTGTTGTTCTTTTTAATTTGGACAAATGAAGTTCATTTATAAGCCCAAATAAAAGTTGTGTTTCTTTTTAAGAACCCAAAAATAAAGTGTGAAGTTCAATTTTTAAGCTAAAAAGAAGATGAATTTATTTTATCCAACTTTGAAAAACAAAGTTAAAGAAATAAACTTAACTACTTTCTACTCTAAAGTCCTTCACCCTGCACAAACAATCAAATAGGTTAAAAAAATCAAATGTAGTCTAGGTGGGCTTCCACAAGCCTAACTTTTCATTTTTCGGTTACAAAGTATAAATTTTACAACTCTCTGTTACAATAACGCCACTCTGTGTAAACACAAAAGCGTTATTTAACATGAAAGCGCTAAATAACTAACAGACACACTAAATTAATTACAGAAGCTAAACTTATTACAAATGCAGTAAACTTATTACAAATGCGCTAAAAGATTATGTCAGACAGAAATAAATTATGTCAAACAGGGAGGTCAAAAGCGCTAAAATACTGACAACAGCACTACTCTAAGTGCAAAAGAGCTAGCATATGAACAATAGTACTATTTCCCAAACAATAGCGCTATTCTGGTGAACAAAAGTGCTAAAGCACAAACTTTCGCAAGCACTAAAGTGTGTTCAAAAGCGCCAAAGCGCAACCTGTGTGGCAATTAAAATCAAGAAAATTGTTAGTAGTTTTAAAAACTTTGGTGTTGGATTCACGTCGGGATCACCAAATGATGCTCTGCAAAATGGAAGGATTAGTTATGATAACCAAACACAAACAACAAGAAACCAATTTGTTAGTGTTAGAAATCACGTGGAAAACACTATCCTAAGCAAGCATATCAAGAAAGACACTACAAAACAAATAGAAAGCTTAATGAATCTACAAAATGTAATTAAACATCTTCATATGCTCTCTACCATGATGGTAGCTTCTCCTTCCTTGTTCCTCTCCTCTCCAAGTTCCAAATTAGTGTAGCTCTCAGCAGCTTTTTGCACTATGGATGCCTTATAGAGGTTCAAGATGAAAAATGATTTACTTATGCAATGCAAGTGTAAACAAAAAGCTAATATTAGATTATATGGAATGAAAATGATTTATTTTAATCCAAAATAACAATATATTGGTGATTTATGCTAAATGCTCTCTCTAAAAATGACTATAATGTAAATGCATAAAAGTTTTCAAGATCTGGATTATGAAGAAATGGGCTCTATTTATAGGAAAAATGGAGCAATGGATGGTTGAGATTGAGTAATCTCAACAAGGGTCTAGATTGAAGGGTTTAAGATCCATGTGTGGGCTTTCAACCTAATCCCAGGATAACAAGTGTCAACATGAGAGGGGTTGAGGGGAGAGAGAATAAGCATTAAATGCTTGACATGACCTGAGGGTTAACCTGGGAGGTAAGGTTAAGGTTGAGTTGAATGGATAAATTTATTATTCATGGAATAATGCTTTTATCCAATGGATAAACTCTTGTGCAAGAGTTAGTGAGGATAACCATGGTCAAAGAAATAAATGCTTGATGAGACACATGGGTCACATGAGGGTTGAGTTAGGGGTCAAAGTCCCTAACCATGGGTGCAAGTGGATTTAACCATAAATGGTCATGTAAGAGCCATTAGTGGTTTAGAAGACTTTAGAGGTTAGCTTGTTGAACACATGAAGCCTTAAATTCTTTTCAAAGACTTTGAAGTCTTTGAGAAGTGACTCCAAGTTGCTTAGGAATGTGATAATAATTAGGGGATAGATTAGACTAATTAGGAAGGGGTTAGAAGAATCTAGAAGGGGATTAGGATTGCAAGTGGGTTTGGTGGGTGAGGGAAAACAAGATTTTTATTAAAATAAAATTCATTTATTTCAACAAATAGGTGCAAGTTGCATTTTTAGGAGAATGCAAGTCGGGGGGGATTTAGTGATTTAAATAAATGTTTTATTTAATTTATTTAAAAGAAGAAAGAAGATTAAATGAAATAAATAGGATTTATTCATTTAATTGATTGTGAATTTAGTTTAATGAATTAATTAAAATAAATTGAATAATTTATTTAATTAATAGGAAAATGTTTGAAGATGAATTAATTTAATTAATTGATGGCTAATAGGTTTTTAATCAAATAAATAGCAAATATTCATTTAATTAAATTGGACAAATTTATGTGACTACAGATATAATAAAAACAAGAAGATTAGAAATGAAATATGTGTTATCCTTTATAAAGTGGTTTGCATACTATACTAAATAATTTAATTAAATTATCTTCAAGGGATAAAATTGTAAGGATGCTCTTTTATATATCTTTAAGTCTTAATACTACTTTGGTTGTCATTAATATTTTTTTATTGTAATTTATTTAACTTGTTTAGTATATATAATCTTTAGTTTTGAATCTATTACATAAATCTCTTTATCCACCTATTTAGGTAAGAGAAACTTTATCACCTGGTCTCTTGTAATCATAGACAAAACCATGTGGTGCACATACCTATCTATGGATTGGGATACAAGGCATAATTTAGTCCACATAATTCAAAATTCAAATTTTATGTTTTTGAGTTATGTATTTCAAAATATGCTTCTTACTTTGTAGGTTATCATGTTTAATTGAGTGATTATAAAAATACATTTATAAACAATCTTAGTGTAGAGATGCAACGTGTATATACAACAACTTTCCCTCTTGATTTAACATTTTCTTTAATGCCCTTGTTTATTAGTCATGTGTTTTTTTTTTTAACCTCTTAGAACATTAATTATCCTTGAACATGTACCTCACATCAAAATATAACCTCTCTCACACCTAATAATATTGTTTTTACCACCACTAATCTTTTGTTCATCTTAGACACTAACAAGTTGTGCTCATAACCTGTTAAAAAAGATGTGTGTGCTTAGATCTCCTACATTCAAAATCAAAATTTCTTATCCAAACTCTTCTCGTACACCATATAAACCTTAATTTCCTTTCGATGATCAAAAAGGTCTATTTCTTATATAAAGAGGATAATTGGGAAAGAATCATATGAGTAGGAACTTTGAGGACATATTCATATATATGTATATGTATATGTATATGTATATGTATATGTATATGTATATGTATATGTATATGTATATGTATATATACATACATACATATGTATATATATGTATATAGACATACATCTATACATACATACATATGTATGTATGTATGTATGTATGTATGTATGTATGTGTGTGTGTGTGTATGTGTGTGTCACAATATTATATTTTTAAATTTTTTTTATAAGCAATATAAGTTCATTAGAAAAAATAAAGACCTCTATTGGAAACACTATGAAAAATAGCAAGCTAGGTCAAAGGAAAAAAAAAATACTACACTCTACACCAGTGTTAACATGCATTATTATACAATGTAGGTCTAATTTTCTATTATTAGAAATTATAAATAATAAATAAAATATACAATAAAAATTTTGAAAAAACAAACTATGTGGTAGATATTAAAGTTAGCTATCTAATTCTAAGAAATATTAGAAAGATAATTTATAGTAAAACATATCCATTAAGATAAAATGTCATGCACTTTACAATAATAACTTAAAATGTTTTAGGGTCTGTGTAGGATCATGAAGGACCAAACACGCCCTTAAGTGGTAATGCAAATTCAGAAAAACAGAGTAAGGCAACTTGACATAAAAATTTGAATGAGATGTCAACATTATTTTAAAAATATGTAAGAATACAATTTTTAGTAAATTGAATGTAGTTTTTAAGCTACTAGTTGTACGAAAAATTGAAATTTCAATGCAGTAGTACTAAAATTTCAAGAAAAATATAAGAAGTGTGTGTATGTTTGACCACCCTAACCACAGTCAAATCATAATATTTTTTTATAAAATTTTAGATATAAGTAGAAGACTCATGTCTAGATGTGACACATATTTTTTTGTAATTTTTTTTAAGTAAATCATTAATTATGAATTTTTTACTAAAACATTTTAAAAATATAAAAACTCGTATGTTTGACCACCTTAACTTGGTCAAAAATTTATGAAATTCAATTTTTTTTTAATCTTATAGTAGGTGAAGCATAGAATGTGATGCATGTTTCAAATTCAAAAAATGTGATACTGTTTGAAATTTATAGATGTTTTTCAATTAGCCTATCAATCAAGACTTTAGTCAGAATTCGATTAGAAAATGAATAATAATAATCTATTAGTGTCAAAATAAGACAAAACTTATATTGTTGGGAAGCTGCAAATGTCCTTAAAAACCCCTTTTCATTTCATCAATTTTGGCTAAAAAAAAAGTCATTAGCCACTAGAGAAAAGTCTGGAAAAGCAAGGAAGACTCAAAAACACGTTTTTTTCTGTTGACTTTCCAAGTTCAACATGTCCTAGCCAAATCCCAATGCAATCCTGAGGCAAATACCAAGGCTTTTAATTTTTGTCACACATATAAGATATCCAATACAAATCGAATATTGGATATAAATCTGATATCCAATTTTTATTTTTATTTTTATTTTTATTTTTTATAAATATAATTAATATATAAAATATATTATATATTAATATATTATTAATATATTATTAATATATTATATATATATATATATATATATCATACATAATAATACAAGTGAATAGAATCACAACATGATATCATGCTCGTGAGTCGTAATGAGTGGTATGACATTGTCTCTATCACAAACAAATTAATAATGCAATCACAATAGTCACATCATCATTTCATCTACTGTAATCATGAAATAGGGTTAGCATTATCAAGATGTCATCATAACCTCATAATAAATATGGTCCATCATGCATAACGAGTGCATATAAATCATCAAGTATAAGTCCATCCATCATAATAAACCAGGATATATCATCATCCATATAAATCACCATGTATTGTATGTCAGTCTAGAGTTTCCATCATCATCAATAAGCATTTGAAATCTAAATGAAACCATAAGTACCAAATAAAAACATCATATAAGAGTCTAAACAAGTCTATCGATGCATAATCAAAATACAAACCAAGGAGAGACACTACAAAGTTGTTGTGCTTGGAGGTTGTGCTTTTGGGTCCGAGTCTATGGGTCTGATAAACCCCTGTTTTGTTCTAGTTACTAAGGCATATGTTTCGGTAAATGAAATTTGTGAAGGAAGCGTATAAGAGGTTGGTATAGGCCAACTTGTTTATCCTATTTCTAGTCGAGGCATGTTTCGGACAACATGTTGATCCAACCAACATATTATTGTGTAAAGTATTTTTGCTTGGTTGATATATTATCTCGGTATATGAGCTTATCGGTATACACACACACACACACATATATATATAGAGAGAGAGAGAGAGAAAAGTTTGTGTGGTATAGCAGAGTAAGAAGTATGTGAGTGGTAGAGATGTGAGTGGCAGAGTTGTGGATAATAGAGCAGCTCCTATAAGAGAAGTAGTTTATAGTGTGAGAAGTATATGAGTGAAGGTGTGTATAGTATTTCTTGCAGTAATCCTTTACCAGATCTACTGCAAGTAATTGGTTTGGAAGAGTAGTGCAGTGATCCCTTATCGAACTTGCTACAGGCAATTGTGGAGAGTGGTGTTGTGATCCCTTACTAGATCTACTGTGAGTTTTTTAAGTTATTATCTGAGCTTAATCTAGAACTAACCTCATGCATTAGGAGATGTAATTTTCATCAATTCAATTATTTTCTATTGCAGTGAGCATTTTGGCAGTGAGTCGCTTTGTAATCTGGTAGTGAGCCATCTAGCAGTGAGCCACCTCATTTTGTAAACAATGATGGTATGATGAAATAATAAGTATTCGGTAGAATACTGAGAGGAGGGGGTGAATCAGTATACTAAAAAAATTGATAATAAACTCTCAAACTCAAAAATAAACTTATCCACATATAACTCAGTCTCAAAGATTACCAACATCAACTGGTTTGACTGTTATGACAACTTAATAGTAAACAACTTCAATCTTGTAAACATAAAAAAATTGTAATCATATGTCAACATATCCATCTCTCAATGCTTCCAGTTATCATGCCTTATCAGAATAGTTAAGTAGTTAATCAAATCTACAAATAAGATCATAACCACAAAAAGAATTCACCACTTGACACAAATATTTATACGTGGAAAACCCAAATAGGTAAAAACCATGGTGAGATGAGACTCACAAGGATAGCTATCTGAACTCTTCTGAAGTTCACCCGATTAGGAGCCAAGCCTATTAAAGCTTTTACAATAAGTCCTATTAAGAACGAATTCTGTTGGGAATCACCCAGTTAAGGGATTTACAAATATGCCTTGATGAAAAGCACAATACCTTGTTAGGAGTAACCTCGCTGGAGGATTTGAGAATCCAAACTATTAGACCACCTTGTTAGAGGATTTATAAAGTAACCAAACTTGTTAGAGCTTACCCAGACAGGGGATTTCAATTTCTGTTGTAATTGTTAGAAAACAACAGGTTTTCTTGATCTATCTAAATAGCACTACATCTGCTTGATCGGATCCTTCTTAAGCTTCAATCTTCCTTTACTCAAACTACAGATCCATCCACTGGTTAGGCAACCACACACTCAACTGGTTTCTGCCAATCTTGTCAACTTTGCCAACACTTAACAAAAAAATATCATCGACCTTAAATACAAATCAACTAGGTCGGTAACACAACAAAAACCTGATTCTCATCATCGAGATTACAAACAAGTCGGTACAATCTTGAGCATTATAAATCATAACAATCTCTTCACATTAATCATGAAAATTCCAACCGCTCCATGATCACCCCTTCACCGGACTTTGTAACTCATCATGCGCTATGCATTAGATGCAATCCACTTTGCTCCTTTCCAAGATAACAAATGTGCCAAATCAATATGAAATCATCCTCATACAATGATCACATGCTTCTCCATCATTACCGCTCAATATTAGATCTTAAATCAACAAACATGATCATTTAGGGTTTAACAGAAAATAACTGGTAGGGTTTACCGGTTACATAACATAGAAAGGTTTAACCCTTTACACCGATTCAACTTACAAACTACCATATACTGGTTACAACATCTTCCTTAAAATTTATCATACCAGTTACAAGAAAATAGCAATAACAACAATAACATCAGCAATATCATGAATACCACTCACCAGTTCAATTGACATCAATGACAACATATCATTAATGCAATCTATATGCAAAATGCCAACAATCTCCCCCTTTGGCATTGATGGAAATACAAATATCAATGCCTCTAATTGTTGTTGTGGATTGGTGAATAAGAATCCTAGTTTACATTACCAAGTATTCACCATGCTCTGTCTATCTTCAGTCGGTCGTTGGTTCACCTAATCAGACACATATGTTTTCTCCTCAATCACATAATTCTTCTCCCCCTTTGACAACAATGCCAAATTGAAAGTAAAACATGTAATTCCAAATGTTCAGCGTGCATCAACATACTACAACTTGATGCTCCCCTTGTGGAATACATCCACTTCTTAAAACATCAATCCATGTAAGATTCTGCAAGTAATTCAAGGATTGATGCAATTAACATCATGCTCAACTAACTTCATGAAGAGGGACAACCCCCAACTGACTTCTAAGATACTCAAAAGTGGTCTTAGGCAAAGGTTTGGTAAAGATATTTGCAAGCTACTCCTGGTTAGAAACATGCTCTAAGATAACATATTTACTTTGAACTTTTTCCCTCAAAAAGTGATACTTCAATTCAATGTGCTTAGTCCTTGCGTGCAAAACAGGATTCTTAGAAATATTTATTGCACTTGTATTATCACACAAAATCTTTATAGGTTCTCAGATCTTCATCTTAAAACCTTTCAAAATGTGCCTCATCCAAATAGCTTGTGTGCAATTCATGTAAGTTGCTACATACTCAGCTTCCGCAGTAGATTGTGAAGTACAACTCTTCTTACTACTCCATGAAACTAGCCTTCATCCTAGAAAGAATTCTCCATCGGTAGTACTCTTCTGGTCATCAATACTTCCTACCCAATCAGCATTAGTGTTTTCCTTCAAATCAAAATTTCCTCCATATGGATACCATAACCCATAGTCAACTGTACCTTTCAGATATCTAAAAAATCTCTTAGTTGCTATCAAATGTGTTTCCTTTGGATTTTTCAGAAATCTAGCAACTATACAACTGCATGGGAAATATACAGTCGACTGTGAACAACATAGTGTAATTTGCCAATCATTGATATGTATTCCTTTTCATCTACAGACTTATATGCATCTTCCTTGGACAATTTACAACCTGTAACCATTGGAGTTCCAACCGGTTTACATTCACTCATGCCAAAAGTCTTCAAAACCTCTTTCACATACTTAGATTGAGTAATGAAAATATCATTCTTCATCTGTTGTATCTGCAAGCCTATGAAAACTTTTATTTCCCCTACTAATGACATCTCAAACTCGTTCTTCATTTTATCTGAAAATTTGTTGCTTATGACATCGTTACCTCCAAATATAATATCATCAACAAATACTTCACTGACCAGTATTTCATCTCCTTCAGACTTGAGATAAATGTTATTGTCATCACTGGTTCTTGCAAAGCCTATCTTCATCAGATGTGTATGAAGCCATTCATACCATGCTCTGGGTGCCTGCTTTAATCCAAATAAATATTTATGCAATCTGCATACCATGTCTTCCTCATCTACCAATGCATAACCATCAGGATGCTCTATATAAACTTCTTCTTCTAGTATCCCATTCAAAAATCTAGACTTAACATCCATCTGGTATACCTTGAACTTCTTATGGGCTACAAATGCAAAATATTCTAACTCCTTCCAGTCTTGCTACTGGTGCAAAAGTTTCACCATAATCTTCTCTTTCTTCTTGCGCATAACCCTTGCAAACTAATCTTGCCTTGTTGCAAACTACAACACTATCTTCATTTAACTTGTTCATGAACACCCATTTAGTACCTATAACATTCTTGTTTACCGGTTGGGGTACCAGGGTCCAAGTGTTGTTCTTCTTAATTTGATCCAATTCTTCCTCCATTGCTTTCACCCAATGATCATCACCAAATGCCTCCTTAGCACTTCTAGGTTCAATGGTGGAGATCATGCAAGAGTTCTCTCTAATTTTCCTTCTAGTTAGTACTCCAGCATCCTTATCCCCAATAATTTGCTCAGGACTGTGATTCAGTCTCACATATCTAGGAATAACATGATCATTCTCTTCAGGTTCAGCATCTTCGTTGTCTTCTTCCTCTAAATTTATTTGTTCTGGTTGAACAAGTACATCAGGATTTTCTTTACTGGTTTCTGATTTAACAGTTTCAGGTTCCAAAAGCAAAATCCAAGGATCTTCATCCTTTCTCTCTGAACTGGTTCCTTCTAAAATTTTAGGACATTCATCTACACAAACATCAGCACTCTCAACAATTCTCTTTGTCTAGTTGTTAAAGAATTTGTAGGCCTTACTCTTGGTGGAATAGCCAAGAAATATGTCTTCATCACTCTTAGCTTCAAACTTGCTTATGTAATCACCTCTTTTAATAAAATATTTTCTACCAAATATTTTAAAATAACTAACATCAGGTGATTTTCCATACCAGTACTCATAAGGTGTCTTGTCCTTACCTCTTTTCACCAGAACTCGGTTCATTGTGTAGACCGATGTACTTACAACTTCTTTCCAAAAAAAAATTGCTACATTTCCTTGTATCAACATAGTTCTAGCAGCTTCAACCACTGATCGGTTGTTCCTCTCTGCTATAGCATTCTGATGTGGTGTCCTTGGTGCAGAAAGTTGCCGCTTGATACCATTCTCATCACAATACTTAGTGAATTCCTCATAAGTGAATTCACCGCCTTGATCTATTCTCAAACATTTTATCTTTTTGCCACTCTCTTTCTCAGCTAAGGCTCTTAATGCCTTGAATTTTCCAAAAGCTTTATTATTATTCATCAAGAATGTGACCCACATCATCCTTGAACATTCATCAGTGAAGATCATGAAATATCTATCACCTTGAATGCTTCTTGTTCTTATTGGTCCACATAGATCTGTATGAACCAAATCTAACAAGTTCTTTGCTGAGAAGGACTTTCTCTTGAAAGTTGAAGAGGTCATCTTTCCTAACTGGCTTTCTTTACAAAGAGCATTAATCGGTTTGTCTATCTGAGGTAAACCTCTTACTGTCTTAGACTTGCTCACTTTAACAATGTTATCAAAGGTTATATGATAAAATCTCCTATACCAAAGCCAGCTATCATCTATCTTTGCAATCAAACAGTTTCTAACTTAAGGATTAAGATGAAATAGATTACCTCTGGTCTATTTCCTGGTTGCAATCAATTCACCTTTGTTGTCAAATATTTTGCACATACCATTTCTAAACTCCAGTGGGTATCCTCTGTCATTAAGTTGTGCTACGCTCAGAAGATTGTGCTTTAGGCCTTCAACCCAATAGACATCATTAGCACTACTCTTCCCATTAAGAGAAATAACTCTCTTACCTTTAACCATACAGGGTGAGTCATTTCCAAATCTGACAACGCCGCCATCAAATTTTGGTCATGTGATGTGAACAACCACTATCAATGATCCAATCATCAGAGTTATCCATCCTGGACACTAGTGCTTTCTGATATGATATCTCTTCCTTAATAGCTACAAACACAATATCTTCACTATCATCATCATCAAATTATTCATCAATAATACCACTATCAATAGCAACAAGACAATCTCTCTTTCCTTTACCATTGTATTTCTTAAATTTGTCTCTCTTGTATTTATTTTCAGCATTAGGGCAATTAGCTGCTATATGACCAATCTTATTGCAAGCAAAACATTTCAACGGTAGCTTACCTCTATATTTCCTAGTGCCAGTGCTTCAAGCTCCACTAAATTGTCTTCATCATCAGCATCTTTGTTGGATCTAGATTCATAGCTATGGTCGGTATCTCTACTTCTTCTCATAGATGAGTTAGAGATAGAAGCTCTGAATGTAGATTATGATTTTTGTACACTACCATCATAGCCATTTAGCTCAAAAATAGTAAGTTTTCCAATGATAGAGTCAAGAGTTACCTTTGTTTTGTCAATGGATTTCAGCTCTTAAATAGTTGCAACTCGGATAGCATAGACCGGTAACAGGGTTCTCAATACCTTACTGATCACTGTGGC
Organism: Cryptomeria japonica; assembly: GCF_030272615.1. Classification (NCBI taxonomy): domain Eukaryota; kingdom Viridiplantae; phylum Streptophyta; class Pinopsida; order Cupressales; family Cupressaceae; genus Cryptomeria; species Cryptomeria japonica. The sequence goes on from NC_081408.1 coordinate 269,771,507, forward strand.
ATCTTCCACTTTCCCTCCTGCACTCTTTATTTCACCAACTATATATTTTATCCTTTGACCATACTGATGGATATTCTCACCTTCAGACATTCTCATGTCATCAAACTTTCCTCTTAAACTCTCCTCTTTAGCAATATTAACATGTCCATCACCGCTATAAATCTCTTAAAGTTTTTTCCATACTTCATATGCAGTTTCAATACCATGAACATCTACATATTTAGCATCAGACAGGGAACTGATAATAGCCTCTAATGCTTGATGATTCTCTTGTTGTTCTTTCTTCTGATCATCAGTCAAAGTTCCAGTAGGTGCAGTATACTTAGTTTCTATATGATCCTAATATTGACTACCAAGACTCTTAATGTAAATCTTCATTCTTTCACTCCATATCCTATAGTTATCTTTGTTGAACTTCAGACTTTCTTTCTTCATCATGATCTACAAGATCTTTTCCTCAAGCTGTTAGGCTTTAGGTTAAAGATAATCTGACACGCTCTGATACCAATTGATGGTATGATGAAAGAATAAGTATCTGGTAGAATACTAAGAGGGGGGGGCAAATCAGTATACTGAAAAACTTATAATAAACTCCCAAACTCAAAAATAAACTTATCAACCAAAAGCTCAATCAAGATAATATCTCAAAATTACCAACATCAATCAACATCAACCGGTTTGACTGTTATGACAACTTAACAGTAAACAACTTCAATCTTGTAAACATAAAAAATGTTTAATCATATGTCAACATATTCATCTCTCAATACTTCCAATTATCATGCCTTATCAGAATAGTTAAGTAGTTAATCAAATCAACAAATAAGATCATAACCACAAAAGCATTCACCACTTGATAAAATTATTTATACGTGGAAAACCCAAATAGGTAAAAACCACGATGAGATGAGACTCACAAGGATAGCTATTTGAACTCTTCTGAAGTTCGCCCTGTTAGGAGCCAAGCCTATTAAAGCTTTTACAATAAGTCTTGTTAAGAACTGATTCTGAAAGGAATCACCCGATTAAGGGATTTACAAATATGCCTTGATGAAAAGCACAATACCCTGTTAGGAGTAACCTCGCTGGAGGATTTGAGAATACAAACTAATAGACCACCTTGTTAGAGGATTTATAAAGTAACCAAGCTTGTTAGAGCTTACCCGGTTAGGGGATTTCAATTTTTGTTGTAATTGTTAGAAAACAACAGGTTTTCTTGATCTGTCTGAATAGCACTACATCTACTTGATCAAATCCTTCTTAAGCTTCAATCTACCTTTGCTCAAACTGTAGATCCATCCACCGGTTAGGCAACCACACACTCAACTGGTTTCTGCCAATCTTGTCAACTTTGCCAACACTTAACAAAACAATATCATCAACCTTAAATACAAATCAACTAGGTCGGTAACACAACAAAAACTTGATTCTCATCATCGAGATTACAAACAAGTTGGTACAATCTTGACCATCAAAAATCATAACAATCTCTTCACATTAATCAAGAAAATTCCAACTGCTCCATGATCGTCGCTTCATCAGACTTTGTAACTCATCACACGCTATGCATTAGATGTAATCCACTTTGCTCCTTTCCAAATTAACAAACGCGCCAAATCAATCTGAACTAACCCTCATACAGTAATCACACATGTCTCCATCATTACCGCTCAACATTAGATCTTAAACCAACAAACTTGATCGGTTAGGGTTTAACAGAAAACAACTGTTAGGGTTTACCGGTTACATAACATAGAAAGGTTTAACCCTTTACACCGATTCAACTTACAAACTATCATATACCAGTTACAACATCTTCCTTAAAGTTTATCATACCGGTTACAAGATAATAGAAATAACAACAATAACAGCAACAATATCATGAATACCCTTCACCAGTTCAATTGACATCAATGACAAAATATCATTAATGCAATCTATATGCAAAATACCAGCACCGTATAACTAGTTATATTATCTTGAGAGTTAACACTCTCTGTGGTTTTTTCCATTTGGGTTTTCCAAGTATAAAATCTGGTGTTCAATTTGTTGTTGTGTTATTTGTTTATTCTACGTTTTCTATTTCATGCTGATGAGATTAATTATTAAGGTTAATGTACCAATAAAAGTTTTGAAAATGTGGGAATGTTGATTCAACCCCCTCTCAATATTTTGGTCCATTCAACCAATTCAATATATATAATATATAATATATAATATATAATATAATTGTAATAATATCAGATATTCGATATGTTAGGATTGATGATAGTCCCAAAGATACTGAGAGGGGGGGTGAATCAGTATCTAACTGATTAACAGGATATTTGACCTTATTAAGTGTTTTGCATTCCAAAATAGTGTACTGGTAAACAAGAATTAATGCAGTAAATAAGAACAGTAAAGACAACATAGAAAGCACACCATAACACAAGATGTTTCACGAGGAAACCCAGTGTGGGAAAAACCTCAGTGGGATTTGTGACCCACAATATTCACTCACTGGCCAATGAATGGATATTACTTACAAGAGGGGCCTACACATGCAGGAAGGCCAATTGCCTAGAGCTCACTGCTCAATTACAAAAGGAAGTCTCACTGACTTACAAAATGGATTATGAAAATCTAATATAATGTACTGCTACAAAACAGCATCTGCTATGCCAGGTTCAGTACCGGTTTAAGCTCATACAATAACCATAAACCCTTCTACAAAATATGCCTTAATATTCGCTCTACATATCCATCATATCTATCCTCTATCATATATGTCTCACAAATGATCTACAAGATCTCATACTTATATATGAGTCTTATTACAACATTACATGTCGACTTACAAAAAGATATTACAATTAAATACACAATACAATAATCAAAATCCTATCGGCTAGGGTGTCGGTAAACATTATTGTCGTTGTCGGTGAACTATCTACCAGTGTAGAGTTTGTCGGTGTCAGTGCCTGCCGGTGCCATAAGATTGCAAGGTTGCCATCAATGACAACACCTTCAATCACCTTTAACTACCATTAGAGTGTGCAATGCCAACACGATACATATCGAATATCTAATATTCTTAGGCTTTTTCCATGGCTAAATGTATTAACATTCAAGCCAAGTAAAAAGTCAACACAGATTTCTCGCATTTTTGGGTGACTGGAAATGGAATGTTTTTCATATCGTCACTTTTTGGCCCCTCATGATCCTGCACATACCCTTTAATTGAAAACTAACAAAGAAAGATAGATTTTATTAATTTAAAGTATTTATAAATTGAATCTATAGAGAAATTGAAACAAATAATTACATTATCTTTAGATTCTTGATTGTTCTATATGCTTGACATAATATACTGAAAATTAACAAATATTTTTTACACCTAACAACCAAATTGAGCATAAGCATTTATTTTTATTTTACACCTAATTCATTAAAAGTCATTATATAATTGTTTTGAAAGAAAAAGATTGTATATAATTTCTTGATTTCTCACAATACTTTGAAGCATTGTATTTGCAACATGTCCATAAAAATGTATGAATCTCTTAGGATCTTAACTTGTTAATGAGACAAGTTAATGTCATCAACCTTTTTCCTTCAAATAAAACCCCATTTCACTTGTTAGGAAAACCCATTTTCAAACATAGGGTAGAAGATACATGCACATTGATATTCATAGTCTACATAAATATCATATTAGGCTATAATTGATATAACTATGGTGCATTATAATTTAATTACAATAGAAAAGTGGAAAGACATTACTTTTTCCCACATTTAGGTAGTATTTATTTTTTACCAAATTTGTGTCATATCTTATAGATTCAACTTAATAAATTCTAATTGTTGCACTTAAAATTGTTAGGACAACTACTTATCATTTTTATTGAGTGTTCAAGTTGAAAATGAGACTTAAGTTATTTGTAAAAATTACATACTCTTTAAACTCAATATGTCAAAGACTAAAAGTTCTAATCACACACTCTTGTTTACAAATTCTCCTTGCCTTTTAAACTGCAACCTTACTTGCCTTTGAAACTATGAAAATTAAATATTTGCATTAGTAAAAAGTCAAATATAAGGAATAATCATATAAGAAATAATTACATCAATTGGTTTGCATACATTCTAGATTCCATTCATCAAAAAAAATAAAAAATCCTTATGCTTTATCTAATTAAATTATATTTGATCCATATATTTAATACCATTATTTTGTGTATTTAAACAATTAAAAAAGAAACTAAACATAAAAAACACTTCAAAAGAATAAAAAACATATATAGGGTTGTTTTCACTCCTACACTTTGATGTACCCTTGAACATATCTAGACATAACACACAAGTCACAAGAAGAGAGACTTATCACTCTTGTTTTTCTCATATCCTCCTAAAGCAACTTATTGATGGGGAACAATCATATAGGAAATATGTAACATGCCCATTGTTCTACCCATTCAATTTACAAAGTTTTAACCACACTTGAAAGAAATAAATTGCCAACATATAAGTATTAAAAAAATTCCTTTTTACATTTCATAAACAAGATGCATATTTGAATTAAATCCCATTTCACCTTTTTCATTGCATCATATTCATATACAATATCATATTCATAAGCATATGGAAGCATTTACATTTTCCTTTTCAAATTGCCATTTACTTTAGAAATATTTGAGTACATACATAACTTCTACGAGCTTAATGAAACATAAGAGAAACAAATGGTCCAGATGTCCTTGCTGGCATAAATCCTCAAATTTCAAATGCCAACTACGTGAGGAAGAGCATCACTCAAGCGCTTTACCACCCAACCAAGACTTTGCAGTCCCTTGTTCCTCTTCTAATTGAAGCAACTTGATCCTTTGATGAAGAGATTGGTTTGGTGACCTCATAATAGTAGTCAAGTGAGCATAGTGTTGTGTCCTAGATATTTAGAGCTACCATACATTGGCTACAACCTACATGTATGATGTTCCCTATCTAGTATGTAAACCTGGATCACAATGAACCGACGGTGTAGACAGTGGCAACCTACACTACTTTGGCCAAAGAATTCATCGTGCTCGGTGCTTCAAGTGTGAGTCGTATGTCCACCCACTTCATTGCTCTATTTGGTATTGTATACACAAAAATATAGCCTGGATATTATTAATTAGATGCAAGTCATTTAATTATTCTTCTATTAAATAGTTAAATTCTTTAATTTAGTTATATAATTCATTCTTCCAAAATTCTTCAAATCTCACCATATTCCATTTAAATCCACATCCTCCCACCTTTCCACCTCATCGCCACCTCAGCATGTGACAAGTGAAATAATATTTTACAAATTATAAAATGGGGATTTATCCACATCAACTTGGTTACTTGTCACCTTACCTCTTGAGTACTTGCCACCATGCTCATTTAATCAAGGTTGTCTCCTTGAGCCCATAACCTAGCCCATACTTAGCCATAAATGTGAGAAACCATCTCCAACTTCCAACTACTTGCTCTATGATTCATAAATAATCTCTTGCATCTCTACCATTCATTTCTCCAGGCTTGATCTCAACCATTTATTATTGCCGCATCATCTCTAGCCTTGGAAAGTCTATAAATAGATCAAATTCCAACATTTTGAGGATGCTTGAGTTTTTGTATCCGAATAATGCTAGTTTTATAAGTGACTTTTGCATCCATTTTAGCTTCACTTTAGTAGCATTTTAAGAATGTTTGGTAGTTTGGCTTAAATTAGTAGTTTAATTATCACGTTTTAGTGTTCTCATTTTCATCATAGTTGCATCTTAGCAATATTATCATCATCATTTAACTTGTCTTAGCTTGCATTTTCTCTCACAATAGCTTAGATGCATTCATCTCATCTAGTGAATCTCATTCTTCAAGTAGTCATCTATTTGAGTCATTGTGCAAGATCTAAGAGCACCATTTTGAAGACTAAATAGGTCCTTGGAGATAGAGGACAATGGGATGCAATTGAGGCAGTTTTCTTGTATTTTTGTTTTCTTTAATTTATATTTAAAATTCTCTCAATATAATATTTTATTGGTATATTAGATGTTCAATTTCCCTATGTACGTTTTTGGCGCCCACCATGGGGCATGATTTGCATGTATTTGATGTTTTATTGCAGGAATTGAAAGTATTTCTTAGTAGGTTGGACGATTTCCAGAACAACGCATACGATTTCCAGAACAACACATACAATTTCTATAACTGCGCATACAATTCATATAATAGCACAATTAAACTACAGAATAGCACATATAATTTTTATTTTATCGCATATGATTTTCAACTAAGCGTAGCTCATGTACTTTAAATTTTAGCACATTTAACATCCAAAGTAGCGCTTATGATTCACAAAGTAGCACATTTGATTATAAGTTTAGCACATTTGAAGCATTTTTAAAAAAATGGATTTTCCTAAAACAAATTTATATTTTCTTGCTTGCAGGTACATTTTTCTCAGGTCAAAGACATAAAATTCCAAACTACTGATTATTTTCCTACAAGTTTCGTGGGTCAAATAATCAATAAGTCAAAATAATGTGTTTTGTTTTGTTAAAGTAGGCATATAGCTTAAATTAGGGGGTTAAAAATACAGGTTGTCTTGTGTGTCTTAAGGTCAAAGTGGTAGGTATTATTCTCTCCCCTTAAATGGGTGATCAAAAAGCCAAACCCATGGAGATGTTTTTCATTTAAGTAATGTATTTTAGCTTTAGAGGGCCTACCTCCTGAGTAGCCTATAAGGCCAAGTGAGAGGGAACGACCTGAGTGGGAATGACTAAACCCAAGTCTTCCAGCCCACTCTAAAACAAATAAAATTATGGTGAAAACCATGATTGAAGAAACTACTCAGGAATAGCTCTCCTCTAGTACCCTTGTGGTGCGTAAAACCTTGGTTCTCAAGGCTAGGATACCTCTTAAGTGATTTTATACCCCGACATGCTGAATAGACACCCTTACTAACACCTCTTTTTAGGTAGAAGCCACTCAGTTCAGCTCTGAACACTTCTATTCTCTCAATGCAAGGAGGGGGAAGAATCTCTCCCAAAGATACTCACCATATGTCCCTCTTGAGCGTAAGTGTGAATTCCCCTTTTGAGTACTTATTGCAAGGCTCCTAACCGGCACCATCTCTCGCAAGGGCAAAAACACAAGCACCCTCTAGGGGGTGACAAGGTTGTGTGAGCCGATAGGGTACCAGGTTGTGGGCTGAGAAATAGTAGTGAAGCCAATTCTCGTTAGGTAGTGTTGCTTGATATTGTCTTCTTTGTGCTATGCCTGTGGGAATTTGGGCTTTCTTTAAATCCTAGAACATACACTATTTTTTTAGAAGACGCGGGAAGACAAGTGATTGAACAAGTGTTTGTTTTGTTTTCGTGATCACTTCACTAAAAATACATCCAGTCATTGCTAGACAAAAACATTCAGATCTGGAAAACTCATTGATCACTGCCAAAACACTAGGATAAAGCAGTTTTTCACATACGATAAATAGTCTTGTGCATTTGAGTCACTTAGTGTCGCATATAATATTTGTTTTAGCTCATATAGTCCATATATTGTTGCATATAACATTTGTTTCAGTGCATACAACTTTCAATCTATAGCATACAAAGAAAAACAATTTAGCGTATTTTAAATCCAGTTCAGTGCATATCAAGTTCAGAATAGCGCATTCACAATCTACAATAGCACATATACCATACAGTTTAGCACATACACCCTACAAAGTCATGCATACAGTTTAGCACATGCAAAACAATGAGCAATTCCACTCACTTTTAAGTAATTTCAAACACAACTTCAGATAGCATTTTTCATCTAGAATCTATTCCAACTATCACTATAAGCCATTCTAAGAAAACGCACATAGCATTTGGCAAGTGAAGCAATTTTTACCATCACAAATCATTTTTCAGTCTTTATCATCTTTGATTGTTCATTCCAGCAAGGTTCTCTATCAGGATATATCATTCCTCATTTGAACCTAGATCTGGGATTATAATCACACATACTTAGCCTCTCGAATAGGGTCATATTTCCCTTCCCTATTTGTCTTTGTCATCAAAACAAGACTAACCCTTGATCCTTTATTACAAAAATTGCATCATTTGCATGTCGATTGTAACAAGAGATCAAGAGAAAAAACAAGAACAAAGGGAATAAGAGGTATTGGAAAACATGAGTGATATGGAGAATCCATTCCATAGATATATACCAAGGCAAGAGGATGAAGACATAACTGATTAATTGACAAGAGAAGCCCAACAAGATCCGAAATTACATAAGTACGTGGAGAAGTTACTTGAAAATAATAAAGAAAGATATTTCCTCATGTTGGCTAATCAAGGTGCTACGATACCTCATAAATTTGACATGAATCAATTGAGAACAAGAGATAACACTAGAACGAACAATAATGACAATAATAGGAGTAATGAAATCAACCCACTTGTTGCGCTCATGCAACAAATCCAAGTGTTACAACGAATTTAGGACATGTAGCGAGGAACAATCACCAAAAGGTACTCATTGGAGGACATATGTCCTTACCCTTTTGATAGAAGTTTGAATATGATTCCATTTCCCTCAAATTGTGAAATACCTAAATATGACAAGTACATGGGTGATTCCAATCCACAAGATCGAATAAGGGAATTTTGTACTATGAGCATGGAATTCGAACACAATGAGAGATACATGATGAGATTATTGACAAGGAGTCTAGGGAGAATACCATGGAATGGTTCTCCAAACTTCCTCTCGGCATTAGATCCTTTGAAGAATTGGTAAAAAAGTTTATTACACAATATTCTTACAACATCCAACATGAAGTGACAATGTTGGATTTATGCAATACAAAACAAAAAAATGGAGAACCATTCCTGACTTTTCTACAAAGATGGAGGAGATTGTTTTCAAAATATCCACATAGCATACCGGAAAAATAAAAAGCCATCTTTATTAACAACTTGACGGAGGAGATGACTTACAAATTGAAGTTATAATGTCCTCCTACCTTCGAAAAATTTATTGAAAATGGAATTCAAATCGAAGAAGCAATGGTTGAGAAGGGAGAACTCAAATTGTACAAAGATAACAAAGGTTCCTCGAATACAATAATTCCAACAATGGGAAATCAAAGTTTTGGATGAAAAATAAGAATGTAGTAAATGATGGAGTTGTTGATGCCCATAATGTCAAACCAAAGCAACCTTATTTTAACTTATCAAGAAATACCTTTACAAGCAATCAAAACAACAATTCAGATAACAATCAGCCCAAACCATCAGCACCTAAACAACAAAGGAGATTCATGCCATTAGGGGAACCTTTGGAATCTGCATTAAAAACTCTTCTTGCTAACAAACTACTCACATTATCAGAAGCAACAGATTTTGAACCTTAGGTTAAACCCTCTTGGTGGAATGATGCTCATTATTGTGACTTTCATATAAGTAGGGGGCATAAGATGAACAATTGTATGAGATTAAAGCATGTTATACAATACTTGTGAGATAATGGTGTTATAACTTTGGAAGGAAATAGGTCTAATTATGAGCATATAGCATTCTGAACCCCCCTTCCTAATTACGAAAAGGGTGAATCATCCAAAGATGACAAGGGAAAGCGCATGAATTATGCTCATACTTATGACAATGTAATAAATCACCTTGAAGCATATGATTCACAAGTTTATGTCATTGTAATAAAAGATAAAAGAGACAATGAATCCACCAACGCAGTCACAAGGAGTCAAGGTAAGATAACCATATGAGGTGCATCATCTTCAACATCATCCACTTCCAATCAATACAACATAGTGGACCGACTACAAAAGACTCATGTGCAGATATCCATACTAGAGTTATTAATGCTTTCCCCCACTCACAAAGAGATCTTGAAAAAAGCTCTAGTCAAAATTGTTGTAACAAATAATCTAGATGTGGAACAATTCCAAGCCATGGTGGGGCACCTAAATACACCTCACTACCTATCCTTTTCAGGTGAATATGACATATCCTTGAATCACCCACACAATCTCCCGCTCCACATTGAGGCCATAATTCATAAAAATTGTGTTAAATATGTCTTGATAGATGGAGGAGTTGGTCTAAATATTTGTACATTGAATTTGGTCAAAGCGTTAGGATATTCAGAGGATGTTGTAGATCCAAGGAGAAAGATCACCATTAAAGCATATGGTGATGAAGAGAGATCCTCAAAGTGGTTAGTAGTCCTACCTATCAAAGTGGGTCCTATACAAAAAAACATAATATGCCAAGTTTTGGACTTGAATTTGTCATACAATATACTTTTGGCTAGACCATGGATACATGAGAGCAATGTCGTCTACCTACCATCAGTATTTGAAATTTCCCTACAATGCGCAAGAGATTGTTATTCCAGGGGATTTAAATCCTTTTCAATATTGTAACACACTTAAGCCCATGATAAATTTTATTGTTCCACATAAAAGAGAGGCTCTTAAGATTGGTCCCCTTAATCAAGAGAGTACACAAGAGGCTTCTACATCAGGTACCTCCAACATGGACAGTCATATGGCAACTACTTTGGCCGATTTTGAGAGGAAGATAAAGTTAAAAGATGAAGGGGTAGGAGAATATTCTTTTGAACACTCATTGGCTCTAGCACAATTGTCACTTTCACCTTAGTCATATGGAAGACCTTCAACATCAAAACAATAGGCATCAAAACCCCTCACAATGTATGGTGATCCATTTATCAAGGTAGGAACACTATCAAAAGAAAATGATGACAAGGACATCTTGTAGTGGCTATATAGAGATGAAGGAGAAACTCAACAAAAAGAAGCACTGAATATCAAATTGCTTACATATCAATATGGAAAGGGATTCCTCATTGGGATATAAAGGAACAGGTCCTATAGGAAGAAGAGAAGAAGGTATAGCGGAACCAATTCTACCCTCTTTTAGGAGTGCAAGGGAAAAGAATGGATTAGGATACATAGAGGAAATAAACACAAATCCATGGTTAGAAGAAACAACAGTCTCATCATCAGAAGATATTGTTTAATCAAACACAATAGAAAAGGTTATCCCATCAGGAACATCAGAAGAGATTACTTCATCAGTTGCACAAGAGGAAATCATTCATGGCATAGAAGAACAAATCCGTAGGTTGCAGGAAAATGAATCTAATTCGAATGAGTGGGAATAGGTATCTCCTTCTAAGGAATCTTGTGACATTGACATTGATGTAATTCATGCATATGCACCTATATTCTGCAATGGGAAAAACTCAATATCTAGACCTTTTGAATCCGAATAGCGAATTTCTGACAATGACTATAGTGGAGGCAATCAAATTCATAATGTTCTAGACAATATTGAGGAGGGTAACATTATAGACCTTGATGATACTATCCCCACCTTTGATGACACTACTATCAGGACTCTCACTGCTATTAAACCCAATGATTCTTTACCATTAAATCATCTTGAACTAATTGATTGGGAACAAGCTAGGTCTGTTGAACTAGAAACCTCTCCCCATGATCATGGCATTGCCTTGTACCTCAATGCAATTGAATCTATAACCAGTTCCACTAGGGAACTCAATGATGCAGCTTTAACTCAAGGAAGTATCAAGTCTTTCAGTCATAAAATTAAAATAAATAAATCAAAAATAAGATCTGATGGTCAAAACCATACTCTAGTAGCATTGGATCATGAAAAAGTAAAAAAGAAAGGATGTATCTGATGGTGAAAACCTCCTAGAGGCACCCAAGGATGAAAGACTTGATACTCTCCCTGAGCATTACTAGGAAAAATCATTAGTGTTGATTGAACCAATAATACTAGTCAATATTGGAACAGAACAAACTGCTAAAATTGTTCATTTGGTTGTATCATTATCGGAGCATGATAATTAGGATCATATCAAGTTCTTCAAAGAGAAGAAAATCAATTTTGCTTGATCCTATGTAGACATGCCTGGGTTATATCCAAATCTTATCATGCATCACTTATCCATAGCACTAGGAGTTACAAAGGGGGAGATTGTTGGCAAATGCATACTCCAATGAGACATTGTAGGTGATTGAAGGTTTTGTCATTGATGGCAACCTTACAATCCTATGTCACTGGCGAGGCAATCCACCAGCACCAATTGTTAGGATTCCCACAGATACTGAGAGGGGGGGTGAATCAATATCTAACCGGTTGTAAGATTTTCTTAACTTAAAACATGTAGAGCATATTAATACTGTGTACCGGTAAACATAAAGTAATGCAATAAACAGAGACAAAAGCAACCACATGAAAAAGACACCATAACACAATATTTTAACGAGGAAACCCGATGTGGGAAAAACCTCGGTGGGATTTGTTACCCACAATATTCACTTACTAGCCAATAAGAGAATATTACTGCTACAAGAGGGGCCTACACATGCAGGAAGGCCAAGTGCCTAGAGCTCACTGCTCAATTACAAAATGGGAAGTCTCACTGACTTACAAAATGGATTATATAAATCCAGTGTCTTGTACTGCTTCAAAATAGCATCTATAATGCTAGATCCAGTACCGGTTTCTGCTCTACTTACATAAACCCTTAACCTATAACTCACATAATAGGTCTGCCTTATTTTGCCTAATTACATTCATCTATCTCTTACAAAATGTTCTACAATGATCTCTCTTATATAAGAGTGATTTTACAACTTGCCAAGTCGGCTTACAATGATTTTATAATAATAAACAAAATATATTATCAACAAAATTCTTGTCGGCTTCTGTGTCGGTATGCTTCCTTTCACTGCCGGTGTCGTGATTTGTGTGCCGGTGTAGAATCTAACTTTGCTAGTGTCGATGGATTGCCTTGCTGATGACATAGGATTGTAAGGTTGCCATCAATGACAAAACCTTCAATCACCTACAATGTCTCATTGGAGTGTGCATTTGCCAACAATAAGTAGTCATCAAAGCATCAACGATATGTCTAAAATGGTCTATCAAAGCATAAATCAAAATGTGTCTAGGAGGGATATTGGTAGAAATAATGAAGGAATACAGAGAGGGGGGGGTGAATTAGTCTTCACCAGATCTACAAACTTAAAAACTGTAGAAATGGTAAAGATAAGCAAATTCAAAGAAGATTTTGACGTGGAAAACTCTCTTAAGGGAAAAACCACAGTGGGAACCTACCCACCGTAAGATGATACTCTGCAGTAGTATGTGAAAATATTACAATGGGGATTGCACATGCATTCAGGCACACTGCCTAGATATCATTGCTCAAGTACAATGACCCAAAAGGCTACAACCCTCAAGGAAGTCTCACTAAATTACAACAAGTTTCAGACTATAATCCAGAAGAAATGAACTGAAAGAATAGCATCTCCAAATGTCTGATTATAGTTTTGGTTAAGCACAGATGTCTACTCAACAATGTCAATCTCTCGTCAATAACAACATTGAAGGATGAATCACTTGATTGCACATACACCACTCTCTGATAACACAGACACCTTTTTCACCCAAATTACATGACAATATTACCTATATATACAAATCATCAACCTTGACAACAAGGTCGGCTAAACCCTCAACTCATAATTACAAAATTACATCACACAATACAAAGATTGACCACCAGACCAATATAATGATTTATATGACATAACATGGACCTAATTCTAATTCCCAAATGCACAACTCCATGAAATCACGCCAAGAACAACCGCAACACACTACACCACTAGAAACACTGCATAACACGAATGTCATCACTGATTCATGAAAACCACCAAAAACTCATACAACGATCAATCCAAATCACCAAAACAAATAGGAAATAATTAGGAAACACTAGCAAGAATGTTAGAATGATCAGAAATAGCTACACCAACACCCCTTATCAAATCTTCATTTGTCAATGTTTGAAAGCTCAAGAGCACAACCAATCAATAATTGGCATGAAGAAAGATAACTTGCAGAGCACCCAATCACGATCCATCTGAAGCGAAGATACACAAGACCATCCCAAACAATATCCCAAAAACTTAGCATGAGATCTGATCACACCAAAATATAACAGGGGAAATACTGAGCTTTGCAAAACACCAATACATCAAAACAAAACTGCAAACTGGATCATGAGATTTTCTCAATCTGCAATCACTGGAGCAAATCATGGGATTATGTTGATATAAATGACAACAACATATCCTAGTAGCAGAAATTTCCAACAATCTCCCCCTTTGGTATTGATGACAACATATGAATGTGAAAAATAGTCAATGCAAAGAAAGAATATCTCCAGCAAACTCCCCTTTAGATCAAGACATGATAAAGCAGTTTTTCACATGATCTGTCTCCCCCTTTAACAACAATGCCAAAGATCTCAAAATAGAAAACCAAACTTACTCTCCCCAAAAATAGAAACATGAATTTCAGGAGTCTCTCCCTAAAACATAGACTACTCCACCAAAGGAGTGGTAGCATCTCATCAATCTGGATAGAAAGATAAGACCCTGAGGTCCATCGGATTGATGAAAATCAATGCATATAGTTCCCATCAGGAGGGGTAGATACCCCTAACTTGTCTCTCAAATAGACAAATGTATCTGCAGGCAAAGACTTAGTGAAAATATTAGCAATTTGTTCTTTTGTAGATACATACTCTAGCTTCACTATCTCTTCACTGACTTGCTCTCTCCAGTAAGGATATTTGATTGACACATGCTTAGTCTTTGAATGTTTCACTGGATTCTTTGACATGTTAATAACACTAGAATTATCACTATATATCATAGTAGGATCATCATAGATAACTCTGATATCCTTCAACATTTGCTTCATCCAAACTGCCTAAGTGCAATTACTAGCAACATCAATGTACTCAGCTTCAATAGTAGATAAGGATACTGAATCTTGTTTCTTACTAGCTCATGAAACCAATTTCTTTCCTAAAAATAATTCTCCACTGGTAGTGCTCTTCTAGTCATCAATATCACCAGCCTAATCCACATCAGTGTAAGCACATAGCATGAAATCATCATTCCTCAAATACCAAAAACCATAATCCACAGTTCCCTTCAAGTATATGAATATCCTCTTAACAATAGTGACATGAATCTCTTTCAGATCATCTTGATATCTAGTAGCCATGCTCATAGCATCCATAATGTTTGACCTAGTCTGAGTAAGATATAGTAGTCCACCAACCATAGATCTGAACAAGCTCTTATTAGCTTTCAGAGATTCATCATTCTTAGACAATTTGCAACCAGTTACCATAGGAGTTCCAATAGGTTTGGAGTCATCTAACCCACACTTCGTCAACAATTCCTTCACATACTTAGTTTGAGATATGAATATACCTTTTCTAGTTTGTGAAATCTGCAAACCTAAGAAAAATTTCATCTCACCAATCATAGACATCTCAAATTCTTGTTGCATATCACCGGTAAAACTTCATGCTCAAGTCATCATCTCCTCCAAAGAGAATATCATCAGCAAAGACTTCAACAATCAAGATGTTATCATTCTCAATCTTAAAGTACAGATTACTGTCAACAACACCTTTATTAAATCCCAATTTTAATAAATATTTATCTAATCTAGCATACCAGGCTCTAGGGGCTTGCTTCAATCCATAAAGAGTTTTCTTCAGTTTACATACCATGTCTCCATCATCTGATAATGAAAATCCATCAGGTTTCTCAATGTAGACTTCTTCCTCAAGATCACCATTCAAAAAGGTAGATTTGACATCCATCTGATATACCTTGAAATCTTTATAAGAAGTATGTGCAAGATATAGTCTAACAGCTTCAAGTCTAGCCATCGGAGCAAAAGTCTCCTCATAATCAATTCCTTCTTTCTATGAATATCCTTTACATAAGGTAATCTAGCTTTATTTCTGACAACTTCAGTGGCTTCATTCAATTTGTTTCTGAATACCCACTTAGTACCTATAACACTCTTATCTTTAGGTCTAGGCACAAGCTCCCATGTGTTATTCTTTTCAATATGATCTAATTCTTCCTCCATAGCTCTCATCTGTAGGCTCAACATTAGAAATCAAACATACTTCTTCAGCATCTAACCTTCTTCTATTCACCATACCTTTATTCTTATCACCAATAATCTGATTTTCAGAATGATTCAATCTTACATACCTTTGAGTCTTCTGATTGTTCCGATTTTTCAATTTATTGCATTTCTTCACCGA
The DNA here is from genome assembly GCF_030272615.1 of Cryptomeria japonica. Classification (NCBI taxonomy): domain Eukaryota; kingdom Viridiplantae; phylum Streptophyta; class Pinopsida; order Cupressales; family Cupressaceae; genus Cryptomeria; species Cryptomeria japonica. The sequence goes on from NC_081408.1 coordinate 269,787,740, forward strand.
CAGCAGCAACATCCGGATTAACTGTCTCTACCAAATTAGTCTGTTTTGTCTCTTCAGTCTAAATAGGGTTTAGAACAACATGTTGACCACCTTAATATCTACATGCTCTGATCTCTTTTCCAAGGTTCTCATCCACCTTCACATTTGAACTTTCTACTATCTTTCTTTTATTGTAGCGTCGGTAGGCTTTGCTCTTTATTGAATATCCCAAGAAAATTCCTTCATCACTTCTAACATCAAACTTTCCTATATCCTCATCTCTCTTGATATAACATTTTCTACCAAATACTCTGAAATATTTTACAGTAGGAACATGACCAAACCATAATTCATAAGGGGTCTACCAGTATCACCTTTAATATGAGCTATGTTGAATGTGTAAACAATAGTGCTAATAGCTTCTCTCTAGTAGATCTTTAGAACATTTCCTTAATTTGGCATGGTCCTTGCAGCATCCAAAATAGTTTTGTTCTTCCTTTCAACAACTCCATTATGTTGAGGGGTTCTAGCAGTAGATAATTGTCTTCTAATCCCACGCTTCTCATAGAATGAATTGAACTCACCAGGACAAAATTCTCCACCTTTATCAGATATCAAACATTTTACCTTCAATCTAGATTCAGTCTCCACCTTTGCTTTGAATATCTTGAACTTGTCCAATGCTTTTGATTTCTCCTTCAAAAAGACAACACACATCATCCTGGAATAATCATCAATTAGCAACATGAAATATATGTAACCCTACACACTTCTAACATTTGTAGGTCCACATAGGTCAGTATGCACAAGATCTAGCAATCCATTAGATGTATACTGCTTGCTCTTGAAATAAATCCTTGTTTACTTACCCAACTGACATTCTTTACATACGGGATTAGAAGACTTAACAATCTTAGGCATATCTCTAACAGATTGTGTAGAACTAATATTAATCATTGAATCAAAATTTACATGACACATTCTCCTATGCCACAACCAACTTTAATCTATCTAAGAAATCAAACAACTTTTCTCACCAGCATTCAAATGAAAAATGTTACCTTCAGTCTTAGTTCCAAATGAAATCTCTATACCAGAGGCATTTAGGATCTTGCATATTCCATTCTTGAATTGTAGATCATAACCTTTACTAGCCATCTGTCCAACACACAAAATATTATGCTTCAAACCTGATGCAAGAGCACCGGAGTAGTTCAAACTGGTTGGAGCAGTTAGCAGTGGAATTTCTTGGAGATCGTTGCATTTCTTCATGTTTGAGAGTTTAGCGTCGTGATTTGGATTTATCGCCTTGATTTTGTTGTCTTTATCATATTCGAGATTCATGGCATTTGAATTTGATTATGGTGAGATATTGATTTTGATATTGGTCTGGTATTGGTGTGTTCTTACCTGTTGGTCTTGCAGTGAGTAAAGCGAAGATGAATCGGGTTGTGGATGGTTTTTGTAACTTACAGATAATTGAGTGATGTTGTTTTGGGCCTTGGCCGATGTTTCCAAAGGACCACATGAAGTTTTATTCATTTTGAAGATGTTCTTGGTGATTTGGGTCGACATGTTATTGTTTACACATTTCATCATGAATTGGTTGGTCTTTGGCTGACTTGATCGAGTTGTTATCGCTTGCGGATGGTATAAAGAGAAGTTTTGAGAATCATTTTAGGAGACGGAGGTCCGAGGAAGAAAAGATCGAGAGAAGATGTAGTTTCCAGATATATTCTAGTCCGAGGGGACTAAAGTCTAGATGGACTGAGGTCTGAATCAGTGCAGACTATTACCGGAGGACTATTTGTCAAGCAAAAGATCTGCAGATCTTAGATTTGTGTTGTAAGGATTGTTTTGTAATCATGGGTTGTGGTCCATCATGTGTAGCTGCTGAAGGCATATGTAATTCATTAAATGGTTGTAATGATTGATTTATCTGGTTACCAGTTATATCATCCGTTACTTCTATCAGTTAGGGTTTCTCTTTATCTGTTTACTGGTTAGATCTTGTGTTGTGTTACCATTTGTTGGTATCTTGCATGGTATTTTGTGTTATAGGTTGCAAGGCAGGGATGTCCTTCATTGGATATCCCTACCTCGACTACGTCAAATGGTATCAGAGCTGGTTATGTACCTGTTGGATGAAGTGCTGGTTGTGAACCGGTTGGTTGAAAAGGAAGTTGAGGCATCTTGCAGACTTGTTCAGATGACTGAACATGAGGTAATACAAGTCTTGCAATCAGACCATCGAACCTAGATCTTGAGCTTGAGGCAGTCAGTGGGTGGAGACTTGAACAGATCGTCGAACTAAGGCAAGATGTAGGTTGGACTGGTGGATCGCTGAGGAGAGGCAACTGGAATCTGTAGTTAGACCGCCGAAACCCTGAGGCAGTTGCAAGTACCTACTGACATATCACCAAACCATATCAAGTGATGGGACTCACTTTTCAATTAACCCCGAGAGTCTGATGCAGGAGCACTGGTGTAGTTCAAACTGGTTAGAGCAGTTAGTAGTGGAATTGCTTGGAGATCGATGAATTTCTTCATGTTTGAGATTTTAGTGTCGTGGATTTGGATTTATCACCTTGAGTTCATTGTCTTTATCATATTAGAGATTCATGGTATTTGGATTTGATTCCGGTCAGATATCGATTTTGGTATTGGTCCAGTATTGGTGTGTTCTTACCGGTTGGTCTTGTAGTGAGTAAAGCGAAGATGAATTGGGTTGCGGATGGTTTTCGTAACTTACAGATCATTGAGTGATGTTGTTTTGGGCCTTGGCCGATGTTTTCGGAGGACCGCATGAAGTTTTATGCATTTTGAAGATGTTCTTGGTGATTTAGGCCGACATGTTATTGTTTACACGTTTCATCATGGATTGGTTGGTCTTTGGCCGACTTGGTCAAGTTGTTATCGCTTGCAGATGGTATAAAGGGAAGTTTTGAGAATCATTTTAGGAGACGGAGGTCCGAGGAAGAAGAGATTGAGAGAATATGTAGTTTCTGGAGAGATTCTGGTTTGAGGGGACTAAAGTCCTAATGGACTGAGGTCCGGATCAGTGCAGAATAGTGTAGACTATTATCGGAGGCCTATTTGTCTAGCATAAGATCTGTGGATTTTAGATTTGTGTTGTAAGGATTGTTTTGTAATCTTGGGCTATGGTCCAGCATGTGTAGCCACTGAAGGTATATGTAATTCATTAAATGGTTGTAATTATTGATTTTTCTGATTACCGGTTATATCATGTGTTACTTCTACCGGTTAGGGTTTCTCTTTACCTATTTACTGGTTAGATCTTGTGTTGTGTTATCGGTTGTCGGTATCTTGCATGGTGTTTTGTGTTATAGGATGCAAGGCGGGGATGTCCTTCATTGGATTTCCCTACATCAACTACGTCAAAACCTTCAACATATAAGACATCATTAGTATTGTGCTTACCATAAAAAAATTAGAAACTCTCCCACAGATGACACATGATTTTTCATCTCCAAATCTTACTATTCCACCATCTTATCTTTCCATACTCACAAATTTTCTTTTATCACTGGTCATATGATGTGAACAACCATTTTCAATCATCCATTCATCTTTCTCTTCAACTTTAGCAGCTAAAGCTTTCTCCTCAATAGTACAACTAGTGGAATCAATAGGTACAGGTCCATCTTCCTTAATGGCAAGAAATACAACTTCATCCCCTTATGATTCATCATCTATAACACCTTCATCAATAATGTAATAATAGTTCTTCTAAATTCTCTACTTCTAGTTAGGCTTGTAAGGCTTGTCATACTTCTCATGCTTCTCATATCTATCATTCTTATCACGCTTATAAAACTTATCATGCTTGTCATACTTAGCCATTCTCTTCGGGCATTTAGAAGCAAAATTTTATCTTATTAAAAGAGAAACATTTCAAAGGAAATTTTCCATCATACTTACCAGCTCCTTTAGGTAATCTTCAGGCAATCAATTCTTCAAGCTCATCCAACTCTTTTTCTTGCTCTTCCATCTCTCTTCTTTTTCTTTCATATCTAGATATTATGCACTCATCAGGATCATACTTCTGCTTTCCAGATACAGATGTTGATCCTCTAAATGTTGTCTCAGACTTTCCATGTGATTCTCCAAATTTGCTAAGCTCAAATGCAACAATATTTCCGACCAACATATCTCTTGTCACTGTAGTCACACTCTGAATCTCATCAATAGCAGTAACCTTACCCTTATAAGTAGGAGGAAAATATCTCAACACATCTGATACTTAGGACAAGATCATTCACCTTAGCCATGAAAGAGTGTATGTTCTCATCATCTCCCATCTTTAGCATCTCATACTTTCCTTTCAAACTCTGTAACTTAGCAACTTTCACTTGTTTGTCTCCTTCATACGGGATTTCAAGCTTCTCCCAGATCTCATGTGCGGTCTAAAGTCCCATTACATTTGTCATCTCAGAACAATCAGGTCACTAAGAAATGCTTCCTTTTTTCTAATATTATGTTCAGCTTCCTTAATCTCATCAATAGTAACCGATCCATTCAGAGGAGCAGAATAGGCATTCTTTGTAATCTTCCAATAATCTTCTACAAGACATTTCAACTACACTTCCATCTGGTTCTTTCATATATCATAGTTACTTCCATCAAATCTCGAACTATCCTTCTTAAATATAACACCTGCAACTGTCGTCCTAGATCTCCTCAAGTGGTTAAGCTTCTTTTGGAGGATCTATCTCTGATACCAATTGTTGGCAGCAACAATGAAGGAAGACTAAGAGGCGGGGTGAATCAGTCTTCACCGAATCTACAAACTTAAAAATTACAGTAATGGTAAAAATAAGCAAATTGAAAGCACAACACACAACACCAACATTTTGACATGGAAAACCTGGTTAAGGGAAAAACCATGGTGGGAACCTACCCACAATATGATGATACTCTGCAGTAGTATGTGAAAATATTACAATGGGGAATGCACATGCATTCAGGCACACTACCTAGAGCTCACTGCTCAAATACAATGACCCGAAAGGCTACAACCCTCAAGGAAGTCTCACTAACTTACAACAAGTTTCAGACTACGATCCAAAAGAAATGAATAGAAAGAATAGCATTTCCAAATACCTGATTATAGTTCCGGTTAAGCATAGATGTCAGCTTAGCAACACCAATCTCTCCTCAATCACAACACCAAAGTATGAATCACTTGATCGCACATACACCACTCTCTAATAATGCAAACACAACCCTTTTTACCCAAATTACATGACAATATCACCTATATATACAAATCATCAACCTTAATAACAAGGTTGGTTAAACCCTCAACTCGTAATTACAAAATTACATCACACGATACAAAGATCGACCACCAGGCCAATATAATGATTTATATGACATAGCATGGACCTAATTCAAATTCCCAAATGCCCAACTCCACCGGAAATCACACTGAGAACAACCGCAACATGCTACACCACCAAAAAAAACTGCATTAACACGAAAGTCATCACCAGTTCGTGAAAATCACCAAAAACATGCACAACGATCAATGCAGATGACCAAAAAAAATAGGAAATAATTAGGAAGCACCAACAAGAATGTTAGAATAATTAGAAATAGTTGCACCAACACCACTCATCAAATCTTCATTTGTCAACGTTTGAAAGCTCAAGAACACAACCAATCAACAACTGTCACAGATAAATATAACTTGCGGAGCACAAAATCATGATCCATCTGAAATGAAGATACACAAGACCATCCCAATCAATATCCCAAAAACTCAGCACGAGATCTGATCACACCAAAATATACCGGAGGAAATACTAATCTCTGCAAAGCACCAATACATCAAAACAAAACTGTAAACTAGATCATAAGATCTTCTCAATCTGCAATCACCAGAGAAAATCACAAGAATATGTTGACATCAATGACAACAACATATCCTATCAGCAGAATGTCCAAAAAGGGACACTACACCAATTGAAGTGGAATTGCCTTCTCTTATGATATCACTGAAGGGGTTAGAATTAGATGAACAATACAAGATATTTGGGCCACAAGAACTTGAGCTGTTAGATGAGCATCGACAACAAGCATTGGATGATCTAAGGGTCTACCAACAGAGAATGTCTAAGAGCTACAACCATAAAGTCAAAAATAGAGAGTTCCAAATAGGTGATCTCATCTTGAGAGAGAACCCTCGCAACCAACAAGATCTGGCTAAGAAAGTAAAATTGGAGGCTACTTGGCTGGGTCCTTTCATCGTTGTGGTTGTTTATGGATCCATTTCATATCAACTCTCTACTCTGAAAAGGTGATGTACATGAAGAGCTTATCAACACCCAGCACCTCAAGAAGTTTTATGCATAAGCATTTTCTAAAATCAAGAAAAATCCCCAAAAAAGTGAAAAATCAAGAAAAATTCAAAACAAAGTGAAAAATCAAGAAAATCATCACCTAGGTGAAAACCTAACAAGGTAGCTCAAACAAATTGCAATAAAAGCAAGTGGTGAAAACCTAAAAATAGGCACTACTTGTCTTATGTCATTTTCTCCATCTATCAATGCACTTGCATTCATCTACACTCGTATCCATTTTTACTCTTTGGCATCCATCTCTTTTGCTCACACTAGCCATCAATGGGTTATCCACAACAGGAGGCTTTTAATTGAATACAATCCCCAATTTCTCAAATCACCTTGCAACCAATGTCCCATTATGGCTTGGTGATTAGTGTATATATCCATAATAATCGGTATGTTTCATAACTGGGGGAAAAAGCCTGACCCAGTCATCCTATATTGAGCATATCAAAGAAGGAAACCAAGGAAAATAGACAACGATACTAACACAAGAATCAAAATCATGAAGTGTGAACATCAAACCAACATCAAAAAATGCAAAATTAAACAATCAAAACAAAACAAAAAGCCAAAAGAAATGATTGGATGATCTTTCTTGTATTGTGACTTCATTAGTGCACATGTTCATCAATTGTATTTTGATTTCATCCATCATATCTCCTAGCAACTCAAGGATGTTATCAGCTAGAGGAGCAAGGATAGAGATATGATCTTTTCTTTGGTTGTTTCTTGTGAGTTGATTCCTATGTTTGCAATTTGGAGGAATTGATTATGTGTTGCATTGATGTTTGTCATTGATGGCAACACCGGCTACACTAGCTACTTTGGTTGTTTACCGGTATCTAGTTGGTCCCTATAGGATGATTGGTTTCTAGTTGGTAAGATCATGTTGCTCTGGTATGCTTTGGTCTGTGGAATTGGTTTGGATTGATTATTCATGTGTTCCTGATGTGTATCACATTCAGTTGGTTCGGGATTTGATGATCTGAAAGCTATCACTTGCTCTTGCAAGAATTTTGGTCATCAGTGAGGGTTTCACCGACAAAGATTTGTTGAATATCTTTTGATATTATGCATAAGTGGTGTTGGTGTAGCTTCAAGAAAGGATTCAGGATGCTGATGGTTATCATGATTGTGTTCCAGTTGATCGGTGGTGTTGTATTTGGCACCAGACCTATTCTGTGCTTTCTAGGTTATACTATCTAGGTTATGGACCGGTTTCTATAACGTGTTGGAGGATATTATTGATGCGTTACCGAAAGATTTAAGGATTGGTTTACATTGTTTTCAGCCTAAGCCGACTTGGTTGATCATTTGATTGCGAGTTTAAGTTATGAATTTATTATATTATCTTTTAGGTGGCTGACCTAATTGTTTAGGTCCCGGGTTGGTATAAATATGATGTAAGATCTCTTTGTAGATCATGGTAGATAATAGGAGATCGTGTATGGTATGGGATTATGCGAACAATGTTGTAATCATTCATGCAGAGGATTTGGTTGATCATAGGTGATCGAATTGGGATTGTGGAAGAATTTTTAGGCCTCTAGTATTGAGATTAACCGAAACTATACTCAAGCATGGGAGATGCTATACTTGTAGTTCAATCTTCATTATGGATTGTCATCTGATGTTTTATGTAGTCAGTGAGACTACTTTTGTGATGAGAAGTGTGTTCTAGGTTGTTGGCCTTCCTGCATGTGCAGGCCCCTTATTGTAATATTTATTCATCTGATTAGTGGATAGATATTGTGGGTCTCCAATCCCACCGTGGTTTTTCCTCTTTGAGGTTTTCCACGTATAAATCTATGGTGCTATGGTGTTCATCTTTGTGATTGCATTATTGCTTATTGTTATATAATTTTATGTTTACCAGTCTCTGAGTTGTTGTATTAATAAGGCTAAATTTCTCCATTCTAGTAGAACACTGATTCACCCCACACCCCCCCCCCCCTCTTAGTGTTCTTGAATCCAAACAATTGCTGTCAGAGTCTGGTGCCTCAAAGTAAGTCTAATAGCTTGAGGAAGATCCTATTTCCAGAATCTATGGAGATAAATTTGAGGAAAGAACTTCAAGTAGCACTTGAAGACTATGATGTTGAAAGATTGATGAACATGAAGATGCAAGATGAGTTTAGATCTACGAAGGAATTCATTTTTACCCTGCAGAAGAGGTTGTCATCTGCACAAGATAAAAGGAAGGAAATTTTACAAAATTAGGATGATAAAGATAAGGATGTCCTTAAGGAACAATGTCAGAAGTTGAGTTAGGAGAATATTGTCATGAGGAATGAAATGCAAGCCCTAACTATAGGATGTCAAAGGAGATTGAAGATCGGAAGAAGAATGAAGAAAATCTTGCTATATCTGTGAAAGACAGATCAGAGGAATGCATCCAGTTGGTGCATGAGAATGATGTGTTGATAACTAAATTGATGCAATCATATAACAATGAGCAAGAATTGGAAAGAATGGTAACAATCCTAAGAGATGATTTGGCTATTGCAAATGAGTACAAAGATAAGTTCAAGGTTAGTTCTGCTAAGCTTGATGAATATTCGGAGGATCAAAGGGACACTGGAGACACTAAAGGTCTTGGATTTGAGCATGGAGAGAGCTCTGGTACTGCAAATGAAGATCAAAAGGTCAACTAGAATCAAAGGTCACTGGTAAGGCAGCCCAATGCATATAAATTTAATGGTAGATGCTTTTTTTGCAATATATTTTGTCATATGGCTAGGCATTGTAGAAATAGAGCAAATCAGAATAATAATGTAGATCCCTGTCAATGTTCAAATTGTAAGAAGTATGGTTATAGGACAGAAGATTGTAGAATGAATGTGAAATATCATGCATGTGGAAAGTTTGGACATATGGCTAATCAGTGCAGGTCAAGGAATGGTCAAGGTTACAGTAAGGCAATTCAGAAGAACAATGTCACTTTTTATACATGCAACGAAGTAGGACATATTGCTAAAGTTTGCAGAAGCAAGAACCTATCGGCAAGAAGTGATAAATCTAATAAGAAGGGAAAGAAGAAGGTTGATGACACTTGAAAGGAGCATGAGAAGAAGTGGGCTATGAAGTCTGAGGCTCAACCGACATAATCAATTGCCCTAGATGTTCATTTGGCTTAAGGATATAACCTAGTTACTCAACCAACAAAGCAGAATGCTCCTATACCAACAGGAAACTCATCCAGTAACTAAGGCATTCGCCTTAGTGGGAGGCAAATTGATGACATATCTTGCATTGCCCCTAGTAGTGGTCTGAAAGTCTGTTTCTGATCTTTGGAAGTTAGTTTGATGGTTAACCGGAAAATATTTCTTGGATCTAATTTGGTTTACCGATAAGTCACTTTATGCGTTATGGTTTGGTCATACATCTATAGATTAGTACTTCAAAATCTCTGGTAGTGAATTGGCAAGTTTGATCCTAGATGTGATGAAGGAATATTTCTTGGTTATTCTAATGAAAGCAAAGCATATAGATGTTATAACAAGAGATTGCAAAGAATTACAATGTCAAGGTGGATGAGCTGAATAAAGGTCAAATCAGACCAGGAGCCGGCAGTGGAAATTGTCTTAACTGAACCGGTACCACTTATACCAGAACAGAATGTTGAACCAGTTACTCTGACAGTATTAGAAAATTCAACAGTAGCTGAAGATCAAGGAAGAGGAACAAAGAGTCAGAAGATTCCTAGGTATGTAAGGTTGAATCATTCAACAGATCGGATAATTGGACAAGAAGAAGGTTGGCAGCTGATGAGGTATGCTTAATTTCTTTAATTTTACCGACATCAATTATTAAAGCTTGTAAGAATGAATGTTGGATGTAAGCTAGGGAAGAGGAATTGGATCAGTTAGAAAAGGACAACACATGGTCTTGGATGTTATTGGAACTTGGTTTGACTGGTTTGTAATGGATATTCTCAGAAGGAAGGAATTGATCATGTTGAATCCTTGCTCCAGTAGCTAGGATTTTCAGATATTTTCAAGGATTTTCTAGTATGGTTTCTGTTTTATGATGACTTTACACTTTGAGCATGTTCAGATGCGGATTGGGTTAGTGATATAGGTAACTAGATAGGCTCATCCGGTGAAGCTTTCTTTCTTGGAAAGAAACTTGTTTCATGGATCAACAGAAACAGTAATGTACTTCTTTTATCTACTGCTGAAGCTGAGTATGTTGTTGTTGCTACTAACTGTACATAGGTTCTATGGATGAAGCATATGTTGAAGGATATAAAGTTGGATTGTAATGTACTGATAGTTATTCATTGTAATAACCCTGTTGCTATAGACATATAAAAGAATCCAGTATTTCTATCAAGTATAATTTTTTGAAAGAGTAGGTGGAAGCAAATGAAGTCAGATTGGTTTGAGGAATCATTTGAGCTTTGAGAGACAGGTTGAGGTTTTCTGCCCCTCTGGTAGAAAACTGATTGATGCTATTTGGCATCAGTCCAATATGCATTATCAGAGCTCTTATTCATTTTGGATTGATGTGGTGATGTTACTACTCAGGCGGAGTAGTTAGTCTTATGATTCAGTTGTTTATGATTTTGCTTTGATATTTATGTCAGATTTCTGGCATTGATGTCAAAGGGGGAGAGATATTCATGTGAAAAACAAACATAAGGAGTTATATACATTAAGTGGAGAGATGCTTATGTGTAATATGGAGCTTAACAGAGATATCAGTCTAAGGAGGAGATTATTGGCACAAGGAGAAGAAACAAAATTTCCGATTGATTTATCCCATTGGGGGAGTTTTGTTCAGGACTATGGATGGTTAATTGGTATAGAGAAATTTCTTTGAGAACCTCATTGTCATATCATTTTGTGGGAGATTGTTGGTTGTCTTCCATTGGGGGAGACTTGTTTGGCATTTCTTGGCACTTGGGTGTTTTTCACATCTAGTGTTTCCATCAATGCCAAAGGGGGAGATTGTTGGCAATTTGGAGGAATTGATTATGTTTTGCATTGATATTTGTCATTGATGGCAACATTGGCTGCATTAGCTACTTTGGTTGTTTACTGGTATCTAGTTGGTCCCGATAGGAATTGGTTTCTGGTTGGTAAGATCATGTTGATCTGGTATGCTTCGGTATTCTTTGGTTTGTGGAATTGGTTTGGATTGGTTATTCATGTGTTCCTGATGTGTATCACATTCAGTTGGTTCAGGATTTAATGATGTGAAAGCTATCACTTGCTTTTTCAAGCCTTTTGGTCATCGATGAGGGTTTCACCGGCAGAGCTTTGTTGAAGATCTTTTGATATTATGTATAAGTGGTGTTGGTGCGACTTATAGAAAGGATTCAGGATGCTGATGGTTATCATGTTCGTGTTCCAGTTGATCGGTGATGTTGTATTTGGCACCAGACCTATTATGTGCTTTCTAGGTTATACTATCTAGGTTATGGACCAGTTTCTATAACATGTTGGAGGATGCTCCTAATGTGTTACTGATGGATTTAAGGGTTGGTTTGCATTTTTTTTAGCCTAAGATGACTTGGTTGATCATTTGATTGCGAGTTTAAGTTATAAATTTATTGTATTATCTTTTAAGTGGCCGACCTAATTGTTTAGGTCCTGGGTTGGTATAAATATGATGTAAGATCTCTTTGTAGATCATGGTAGATAATAGGATATCATGTATGGTATGGGATTATGCGAACAATTTTGTAATCATTCATGCAGAGAATTTGGTCAATCATAGGTGATCGAATTTGGATTGTGGAAGAGGTTTTAGGCCTCCGGTATTGAGCTTAACTGGAACTGTACTTAGACATGGGAGATGCTATACTTGCAGTTCAATCTTCATTCTGGATTGTTGTCTGATGTTTTATGTAGTTAGTGAGACTCCTTTTGTGATGAGCAGTGCGCTCTAGGTTGTTGGTCCTCCTGCATGTGCAGGCCCCTTATTGTAATATTTATTCATATGATCAGTGGATAGATATTGTGGGTCTCCAATCCCACCGTGGTTTTTCCTCTTTGAGGTTTTCCACATATAAATCTATGGTGTTATGGTGTTCATCTTTGTGAGTGCATTGTTGCTTATTGTTATATGCTTTTATGTTTACCAGTCTTTGAGTTGTTGTATTAATATGGTTAAATTTTTCCAGTTCGGTACAACACTGATTCACCCCCCCCCCCCCCCCCCCACTCTTAGTGTTCTTGAATCCCAACATCTTAGTAATCTATGGATTTGTCTAAGGTTATGATTGATAAAAAGATCAAGGAAGACATTTTGGATTCACACATGAACAAAATTAACTCTTGCTTATTTTTATGCAAGCAATACTTGGGTCATCTTGGTTTCTTATACCTAGATGCTTGTAAAACTTGCAATATCAAAATCCATGCAAGATATACTCAAGTCATCATGGTTCAATCATACCATCAATGTTTGTACTATCTTGAAACATTTTAAAAGCTCAATGATGACAAAAAGCATAACTAAATGACTGAAAATATGACATTGTTAGATTGCATTTCATTTTAGGATTGCACTTTAATCTAGATTTCATTCTTAGATTGCATTCATAGACTTTCCAAGGCTAGAAGTTTTCTATTTTTGATTGAGTACAATGAATATTGACCAAAAACAATCACATCATTCATTGTGTTGCATATCATATCATCTCATTTAGAACTCCATATCATTTCATTTAGTTGTATAACATCTTGAACATATTGTGTCTTCTATTATAACATCTTAAATGTGTGTATCTAGTTGCATGTTGCATCATAGTTAGTTACATTGTATATTATTATTTTATCATTCGCATTTATTTCATTAAGTTCATTTCATTGTATCCATTTTTATCATACATGCATTTGCATTAAACTGCATCTAGTCATCAATCATCCATCTTAGGTTCATTTCAATTAACAAACTTCATAAATCATGTTAATTACTTAATCTCATTGATCTCATCATTTAAATAGATTACAAATATATAAAATCATACATCATTTCATACGCATATCATTCTAAGCATATCATTTTGAATGCATTCATTCCATTTCATAGCATGTATGTAAATAAATGGCTTAATGTCACATTATCATAAGCATTACCATTACATAAGATCATTTTCATATGTACATATCATATGCATTATCATTTTGTTCATAATCACATATGGCATCATTTAGAATACATTACATTATGCATACATTTCATCATCTCATTGACATCAATCATGTATATAATTATCATAAACCATCATGTAAGCATGTAGTACCATCTTATAAGGATAAACAATTCATACATCATTATCATGAGAATGTCCACCATCGCATATAAGTTGCATTACATAATCACATGTATATAACATCATTATGCATAACACAAAAACATAGTCATACATCTCAATCACATGGGCATGTAAAACCATCATAATAATGCATGAAGCACATATAGAATAAGAGATCAAATGCATGCATCCATCATAATCATGTAAATACTGCATAAAACATGTAGAATGCATCCATAGAAACATCGTTGCATATCATATAATAAAAAAATAATAATCAATGCCCATGTACAATGATATCAACACAACAAGAGTGGTAATAATCAATACATCATAATGCAATAATGTGTATACATCAAAGGAGAATCAATGAAGAGTAATCTAAGATTTTCTTCCCTTGAAATTTGTCCACCTCACAACCATCCCCCTTCCACCTACACCTGAGGAACCTGGGCCTGCACTACCACCACCTGGATCTCTCCCGGGGCCTGTGACACCCCGACTCTCTATACCTTGTTGTGATCCCCCATGCCTAGAGCTCTGTGCATAGGAATTCACTCGTCTCTCTTGGGCGACAACCTAGAAATAAAGACCCCTGTAATAATCAATCCATCTCGTCTGATATATGAGATCTCTCATAGTGTCCTTGGTAAGTCCTTGGGTAGTTGTTTACTACAAGTTCTGTATCAGCTCCTCCACACAGCCATACCTCTCTATATTTGTATCACGCTCACTCATCAATTGAGTAATATGTGCCTAAGCTTGACCTAGCTAACCCTATACCTATGACAATTGCGACTATAACTATTGTACAATGCTCTCCAATATCTGTATTTTCTGGGCCTATCTCTGTACCCGATTTGGCCATATTTGTGGCTGTGCATATGGTTGTACATGTGGTTGTGGTTGAGGCAATCTTGGTGCTCTCAATTGTGCTTGTGCCCATGGTGATATTGGCACAACTAGTGGTGCTAGAGCCTGTGGGGATGGTCTCCTCAGTCGTCCCCCACCACTACCACCCTCATCTCCTATGTCTCCTCCTCCATCCTCCTTATCACCATCATCATCATCCCCCTCCTCCTCCTACCCTAACCGGGCTATGACTCATCATCCTCAAAAAGGGGCATAGGCTCTGCATGGATCTGTGAGCCTCGAAAAATGATGCTCCATGAAATACCGAGCATAGTGTAGTATCGATCCCCCATCTGATATCATAAGCAAATAATCCCACGCCTACTTATCGAGTGACAACATCTCTGTATAATCCATATCAAAATCAATTAATGGACCCCACTCTGCCCTCTCCTTATGTACACACACATACTTTTTTGTCCCCTAGGGGATGCCTGTGCTCGACCATACTATCTGTAAACCTTGGTGATAATGAAATGCTCAATGATGTATGGGGTCCTACCAATCAAATACCTAGATGTGAAAACAAATGGCATCTCCCTCCAGTCATCTCCCCAAGGATCATAATCAAGGTACGACCTCCACACCACTAACACTAGATCGTCCAAAACCCTCCTTCAGTACTCTAGTTTGCCTAGCCTACACTAAATAATTGCTCCGACATATGCATACACATAGGGTCTCCCTGCTAGCCTCATCCTGTCAGCTAGTGGTTGCGCAACGGGGATGTGCTCCCATGCCCAATTTTGTAACAAAATCACTCTAGCTAATAAAGAGGTTGCACCATCACATACCACCTAGTGAACATCGTGATATGAATGGGCTAACATACAAGCACTGTTACAAGCTAGGGTTGTCGTTGCACCAAAAGATCGACTTGTCAATGCTTGATACAACCACTAGACTTATAGAATCCACAAGAGGCTATTAAACCATGTCGCGAATCCCCGCGAGGGACATTGGCCCATTGCCAACAATCCCCTCCCAGAGTTGCTCGTCGCGACCTGCATGATTCAAACCTGTGACCAAGCTCTGATACTAATTGTTAGCAGCAATCCAAAAGGAAGATTGAGAGGGGGGGTGAATCAATCTTCATCGGATCACAACAAATTAAACTCCAAAACACAAACTAATAAGCCACAACAACAAATAGATAAGCAAATTAACATCACAACACATAACACCAAGATTTTTGATGTGGAAAACCCGATTAAGGGAAAAACCACGGTGGAAACCTACTCATAGTAAGATGATAGCAGTATTATGTGAAAATATTACAATGGGGAATGCACATGCATTTAGGCACATTGCCTCGAGCTCACTACTCAAAAGATATATTCCCAGAAGGCTACAACCCTCAAGAAAGTCTCACTGACTTACAATATTATTCGGACTACAATCTAGAAGGAATGAACTACAATAATAGCATCTACAAATGTTTGATGACGGTTTCGGTTAAGCATAGTTGTCTGCTCTCCAACACCAATCTCACCTCAACACTTCACCAAATGATAACTCCTTGTTCACACATTCATCTCTCTCTGATAATGCAAACATAATATCGACACCTAAATTACATAAACATCTCACCTATATATACAAATCATCAACCTTGATAACAAGGTTGGCTAAACCCTCAACTCACAATTACAAAAATTACATTGCACGATACAAAGATTGATCACCGGACCAATATTATGATTTACATTACATAGCATGGACCTAATTCGAAGTCCCAAATGGTTACATCCACCGGAAATCCTGCTAAGATCAACCGCAACACGCTACACCACCAGAGATACTGCATAATATGAAAATTATCATCGGTTCATAGAAATCACCAAATACTCACACAATGATCAATGCGGATTGCCAAAACAAATAGGACATGACTAGGAAATACTAGCAAGCACATTAGAATCATCTGGAACAATTGCACCAACACCTCTTTTCAAATCTTCATCGGTCAACATCTCAAAGCTCAAGAACACAACCAATCAACAACTGTCACGAGGAAAGATACCTTGTGGAGCACCAAATCATGAATCATCTTAAATAAAGATACACAAGATCATACCAAACAATAATCCAAAGTATCAACACAAGATCTGATCACACTGGAATATACCAGAGGAAATACCGGATTTTGCAAAACAGTGATCATCACAACCAAACTACAAAACCGGATCATAAACTCTTCCCAAACTCACAAGAATCACTCAAAGGAATATGTTGACATCAATGACAATAACATATCCTAGCAGCAGCAATGAACAACCAAATCTAACAATCTCCCCAATAATCTCCCCCTTTGGAATTGATGGCAACATATGAATGTGAAAAACAGTCAATGCAAAGAAAGAAGATATCACCAACAAACTCCCCCTAAGATCAAGATAGATAAAGCATTTTTCACATGATCTCTCTCCCCCTTTGACATCAATGCCAAATATCTCCAAAACAGAAAATCAAACTCTCTCCCCCTAAAACACATAACCAGAAATCTCATAAATCTCTCTCCCCAAACACAGACTACTCCAGCAGAGGAGCAACACCAACTCATCAATCCAGATAAAGGAATAAGGCTCTGAATTCCATCGGATCGATGCAACTCAATGCATCTAATTCTCACCAAGAGGGGTGGATACCCCTAACTTATCTCTCAAATAGACAAATGTATCTGCAGGCAAAGGCTCAGTGAAAATATCAACAATTTGTTCCTTTGTAGATACATATTTCAGCTTCACCTTCTATTCACTGACTTTCTCTCTCAAGTAATTATATTTAATTAATATATGCTTAGTCTTTGAATGTTGCTCTGGATTCTTAGACATGTTTATAGCTCTGGAATTATCATAGTATATAATAGTAGGCTCATCATAAATAACTCTGATATCTTTCAACATTTGCTTCATCAAAACTATCTGAGTGCAATTACTAGCAACAACAATGTACTTAGCTTCAACAATAGATAAAGATACTGAATCTTATTTCTTGCTAGCCCATGAAACTAACTTCTTACCTAAAAAGAATGCTCCACTGGTATTTCTCTTTTGATCATCAACATCACCAGCCCAATCTGCATCAATGTAAGCACACAACATGAAATCATCATTCTTTGGATACCATAAACCATAATCCTCAGTTCCCTTTAGATATTTGAATATTTTTTTCACAACAGTGACATGACTCTCCTTCAGATCAACTTGATATCTAGCAGCCATACACACAACATGCATAATGTCAGGCCTAGTCTGAGTAAGATATAGAAGTCCACCAACCATAGATCTATACAAACTCTGATTAGCTTTGGGAGATTCATCATTTTTAGACAATTTACAACCAATCACCAGAGGAGTTCCAACCAGTTTGGAATAATCTAATCCAAACTTCTTCAGCAATTCCTTCACATACTTAGTTTGAGATATAAAGATACCTTTTCCTGTCTGTGCAATTTGCAAACCTAAGAAAAATTTCATATCACCAATGTAAGACATCTCAAATTCTTTTTGCATATCACTGACAAACTTCATACTCATATCATCATCACCACCAAAGATAATGTCATCAACAAAGACTTCAATAATCAAAATGTTATCATTTTCAATCTTAAAATACAGATTACTATCAACAACACCTTTGATAAATCCCAATTTTAGCAAGTATTTGTCTAATCTAGCATACCAGGCTCTAGGGGCTTGTTTCAATCCATAAAGTGTTTTCTTCAACTTACATACCATATCTCCATCATCTGACAATGAAAATCCATCAGGTTGTTCAATGTAAACTTCTTCTTCTAGGTCACCATTCAAAAATGTAGATTTGACATCCATCTGATATGTCTTGAAATCTTTATAAGCAACATAAGCAAGCAACGATCTAACAACTTCAATTTTGGCAACCAAAACAAAATTTTCTTCATAATCAATCCCTTCTTGCTGTGATTATCCTTTGCAGACCAGTCTAGCTTTATTTTTGACTACTTCATCATCTTCATTCAATTTGTTCCTAAAAACCCATTCAGTACCAATAACATTTTTATCCTTAGGTTTATGCACAAGTTCCCAAGTATTGTTCTTTTCAATCTGATCTAACTCTTCTTCCAAGGATCTAATACAGTTATCATCTTTACAGGCTTCAACAACATCTTTAGGTTCAACTTTAGAAATTAAACATATTTCTTCTGCAACTAAGCTTCTTCTAGTCATCACACCTTTATTCTTATCACTAATAATCTGATTCTTGGAATTATTTAGTCTGACATACCTCAGAGTCTTCTGATTGTTTTGATCCTCAGGTTCCTACACATCATCATTAGCAGCAGCAACATCCAGATTAACAGTCTCTACCGAATCCTTTTGCTTAGGCTCTTCAGGCTGAATAGGAGCTAAAACAACATGTTGACCTTCATCATAAGCTCTGATCTCCTTCCCAATGTTTTCATCCACCTTCACATTTGCACTCTCAATTATCTTTCTCAGTCTCTTATTATAGCACCGGTAGGCTTTACTATTTGTAGAATATCCCAAAAAGATACCTTCATCACTTCTAGCATAAAACTTTCCAATATCCTCATCTCTCTTGATATAGCATTTGCTACCAAAAACTTTGAAATATTTCATAGTAGGAACATGACCAAACCAAAGATCATAAGGGGTCTTACCGATATCACCTTTGACATGAACTCTATTGACTGCATAGACTGCAGTGCTAATAGCTTCTCTCCAGTAGACCTTCAGAACATTTCCTTCAATCAACATGGTTCTTGCAGCATCTAAAACTGTACAATTATTCCTTCCAACAATCCTATTCTGTTGTGGGGTCCTAGGAGTAGATAGTTGTCTTCTGATTCCATGCATTTCACAGAAAGAATTGAACTCACCGAAACAAAATTCTCCACCTTTGTCTGATCTCAGACACTTCAGCTTCAATCCAAACTCAGTTTCAACTTTAGCTTTGAATATCTTGAATTTCTCAAATGCTTTTGATTTTTCTTTCAAAAAGACAACCCACATCATTCTAGAATAATCATCAATTAGCAGCATAAAGTATCTATCACCTTGCACACTTCTAAAATTTGTAGGTCCACGCAGGTCAGTATGCACTGTTAGGTCCCGGAGACAACTGAGAGGGGGGGTGAATCTGTTGTCCAATAAATTCAACCAAAATTAACTTAACCAAAACTTAATGCTTAATACTAGTAAACCAAACTTTATGCCGATAGACAGTTTTATCAATTAATTGCAGTACCGGTAAAGATTAATGCATGAAACAAAAAGACAACAACATCCACAACACATAACACAAATATTTGTACATGGAAACCCTGTAAGGGGAAAAATCACGGTGGGAAGCCTTACCCATAATCAAATGATACTACTGCAGATAGTATGTGTGTACAATATGGATTCTGCACATGCAGAAAGGCTAGCTGCCTAGAGCTCTTTGCTCAATCACAAAATGAGAGTCACACTGACTACAATTGGATGGTTAAATCTAATGATAATGTACTGCATAAAATGACATCTTCATATGCAGGATTCAGTACCGGTTTAGTTCTAATTGCCTTCACATAAAACCTTCCTTCAACCTTCAAATGATGTCTGCATGTATAGCTCTGCTTATTTTTGCATATACCTTATTACAATTCCTTTTCCCAATCGCATATCAATCTCACAAATGAGATCTTACATTTATACCATAACCTAAGACCAATTGAATAGATCGTCTCACTAAAAGATATTACAATAAAATCAATTACAAATAAATCAATATTTGATGCATTATGTCAACTCAATGCATTTACAATAATAATAAACCATCTCCATAATGTGTCGTGTTGATTTGGAATAGATATATCTGTCGGTGCATATCCTGGACCTATTTGCCGATAACAACAAATATGCAAACCCGAATAAACAAATAACCAAATCGCCAAAACCAAGTGATTGAATAATGTCTTCGACATAACCAAGTAGTCTCCAAGTCATTCCAAGTGTCGGTGAATAATATAATCTGTCAGTGAACCAAATACCGGTGACTGTGCATAAGTCTCTGACTTGCCGGTGAACGTAACCAAAGATCTCCAAGTGCTGATAAGTGTTGACAAGTAATGATAGGTGTTGACATCAATGACAAAACCATATCAACATATCCAAAATACCAACAATCTCCCCCTTTGGCATTGATGGCAACACAAGATGGAAAAACCATCAAAGTGCCAAAACATAAATGCCAAAAACCAAAAACCAACAATCTCCCAAAGAGACCGTTAACTCTCTCCAACAATCTCTCCCCAAAGTAACAATCTCTTCCCCAAGGGATAATGTGTTTTTCCATATCAATCTCTCCCCCTTTGACATCAAATGCCAAAGCATTACAAAAACTAGATTAAATACAAAATACCAACTTATTATACCAACTACTCCCCCCGAGAAGTAGCTCTCCTCATCAAAGCCGGAATAAAAGATTTCTCTATTAATTCTGTCGGTTGATGACAAACATCAACTGTCTAAGTCTCTACCGGTGGGGGTAGGATTTCAAGTTGCTCTCTGAGATATTCAAAAGTCTCCTTAGGCAAAGGCTTTGTAAAAATATCTGCAATCTGCTCTTTAGTATTCACATAAACCAATTTCACTTCTTTTGCTTTAACATTCTCTTTTAGAAAATTGAATTTGATAGAAACATGTTTAGCTTTGGAGTGAAATACCAGGTTCTTTGATATATCAATTGCTGCCATATTATCATAGTAAATAGTTATAGGTTCCTTGCATTTTACCTTTATGTCCTTCAACATTTGTTTGATCCATAATACCTATGTATAGTTAGTTGCTACTGCAACATATTCTGATTCTGCTGTTGATATACTTTTACAGCTCTATTTCTTGCTTAGCCATGAAATTAGTCTGCTACCAAGAAAAAATGCTCCGTTGGTGGTGCTTTTTTTGTCATCCACATCTCCTACCCAATTAGCATCTGTGTATGCACATAATTCAAAATTTTCATCTCTAAACCAAGATTTGTAGTGCCTTGTAGGTACCGGAAAATCCTTTTCACTGCTGATTCATGATTTTCTTTAGGATTACTCTGAAATCTTGAAACAATACATACTGCATTCATAATATCAGGTCTTGTTTATGTAAAATACAGTAAACCTCCTACCATAGACTTGTATCTAGTCGGATTAATGGGTGTTGATTCATCCTTCAAAGATGATTTATCAGTTGTAGTCATAGGTGTGCTTACCGGTTTATAGTTTTCCATGCCAAATTTCTTTAGTAATTCCTTCAAGTACTTAGATTGACATAGGAATATACCTTTATCAGTCTGTGAAATTTGCAATCCTAAGAAGAATTTTATTTCTCCAATCATAGACATTTCAAATTCTTGCTGCATTTTGTTAGAAAAGTCTTTACACAATCCATCTTCTCCTCCAAAGATTATATCATCAACAAAAACTTCAATAGCCAAGATGACATTATTAGTCACTTTGTAGTATAGATTGTTGTCAGCATTACCTTTAGTGTATCCAAGCTTCAAAAGATATTTGTCCAATCTAGCATACCAAGCTCTAGGAGCTTGTTTCAATCCATATAAAGCTTTCCTTAACCTACAAACCATGTCTTTGTTATCTGTCAAAGAAAATCCATCAGGTTGTTCAATATAAACTTCTTCTTCAAGATCTCCATTCAGAAATGCACATTTAACATCCATTTGATATACTTTTTAGTTCTTGTGTGTTGCAAAAGCCAATAAAAGTCTAACTGCCTCAATTCTAGCTACTGGTGCAAAGGTTTCATTGTAATCAATTCCTTCTTTTTGTGAATATCCCTTACACACTAATCTTTCTTTGTTTCTGATTACCTTACCATCTTCATTAATTTTATTTCTGAAAACCCATTTAGTTCCAATTACATTTTTGTCTTTAGGCCGGGGAACTAATGACCAAGTGTTATTCCTTTCAATTTGTTCCAATTCATCTTCCATAGCTTTAATCCAATATTTATCTTCACATTCCTCATTGATTGATGTAGGTTCAATTTGAGAAATAGGACATACCTCTTCATTTGCCAATCTTCCTCTAGTCATAACTCCTTGAAATTTGTTTCCAATTATCTAATCTTCAGAATGATTTAGTCTTACATACTGGGGTGTTTTTACTTGCTGTTGTTCTTCAGTAACTTTTGAATCTCCAGATGATGCTGGTGTAACTGGATCACCATTTTGTACTGGTGTATTCACAGTAGGTTCATTTATGATTATTTCTATTGCCGGTTCAGAATTTGTGTACCTTGAATCTCATCTAAACTGTTCATCAATCTTCACATTTGCACTCTCAACAATTTTCTGCAATCTCTTGTTAAAACATCTAACAATCCATCAGATGTATACCATTTTCTCTTGAAAGAAATCCTTGTATGTTTACCCAGTTGACATCCCTTACATACCGGATTAAAAAGTTTAACAATCTTAGGCAGATCCCTAACAACTTGTGTAGAACTGATCTTGATCAATGAATCAAAGTTTACATGACACATTCTTCTATGCCACAACCAACTCTCATCTATCTTAGCAGTCAAACAACTTTTCTCACTAGCATTTAAATGAACAATGTTACCTTC
This sequence comes from Cryptomeria japonica, assembly GCF_030272615.1. NCBI lineage: Eukaryota > Viridiplantae > Streptophyta > Pinopsida > Cupressales > Cupressaceae > Cryptomeria > Cryptomeria japonica. The sequence goes on from NC_081408.1 coordinate 269,810,890, forward strand.
AGTCTTAGTTCTAGATGCAATCTCTATACTGGAGGCATTCAAGATCTTGCATTTACCATCTTTTAATTGTAGATCATAACCCTTATCAATCATCTGTCCAATACTCAAAATATTATGCTTCAAGCCTTCAACATACAAGACATCATCAATGTTATGCTTACCATCAAAATAAATAGAACCTCTCCCACGGATTACACAGGCTTTGTCATCTCCAAATCTAACTATTCCACCATCATACCTTTTCATGCTTACAAATTTGCTTTTGTCACCGATCATATGATGTGAACAACCGCTGTCAATCACCCATTCACCCTTTTCTTCTATCTTAGCAGCCAAAGCTTTCTCCTCAACAAAACAACTAGTGGAATCAATAGGCACATGTCTATCTTCTTTAATGGCAATAAAAACAACTTCATCTCCTCCTGATTCATCATCTGTAACACCTTCATCTGCAATATAATAACAGTTCTTCTAGTTCCTAAACTTAGGGCTTGTCATACTTCTCATATCTATCATTCCTATCATGCTTATCAAACTTATCATGTCTGTCATACTTAGCCATTCTCTCCGGACATCTAGAAGCAAAATTTCCTATCTTATTGCAAGATAAACATTTCAAGGGTAATTTTCCATCATACTTACCTACACCTTTAGGTAATCTCCGAGCAATTAGTGCTTCAGGCTCATCAAGCTCTCATTCTTGCTCTGCTATCACTCTTCTTTATCTTTCATATCTAGATATCCTGCACTCATCATGATCATATTTATGCTTATCAGACACAGATGTTGATGCCTTGAATGATGTCTCAGACTTTCCATGTGATTCTCCAAATCCGCTAAGCTCAAATGTAGCAAGTTTTCCAACCAACACATCTCTTGTCACTATAGTCATACTTTGAATCTCATCAATAGCAACAACCTTATATTTATAAGAAGTATGCAAAGATCTCAGCACCTTAGCAACAATATCATCTTCTTCAATCTTTCCATTGGCAGATTTGATACCAAGGACAAGCTCATTCACCTTAGCCATGTATGAATGTATGTTCTCAACATCTCCCATCTTCAATGTCTCATACTTTCCTTTTAGACTCTGCAACTCAACAACTTTCACTTGACTATCACCTTCATACAGGATTTCAAGCTTCACCCAGATCTCATGTGCGGTTTGAAGTTCCATAACATTTGTCATTTCAGAATCAGTAAGGGCACCAAGCAATGCTTCTTTCACTCTAATGTTATATTCTGCTTCCTTAACCTCATCAGGAGTGGATGATCCATTATGAGGAACAACATAGGCATTCTTAGTAATCTTCCAATAATCTTCTCTAAGACATTTCAAATGCACTTCCATCCGTCTCTTCTACACAGTATAGTTGCTTCCATCAAACCTCAGACTGTCCTTCTTGAAAAGAATACCTTGAGCTGCCATCTTGGATCTCCTCAAGCGATTAAGCTTCTACCAAAGGATCTAGCTCTGATACCAATTGTTACAAGCTAGGGTTGTCATTGCACCAAAAGATCAACCTGCCAATGCCCGATACAACCACTAGACTTATAGAATCCATAGGAGGCTGTTAAACCATGGCGCGAATCCCCTCAAGGGTCACTGACCCACTGCCAACAAGCACCCCAAGCATATTTGGTTCTCTCTCTCAACATGCTATCCAATATCCTGCCCCATCAAACTGAGAAGCCATGTTCTCTCCTATTCGAGCACAAGAATCCACCAATCAATCCTGCCAAAACTGATGGAAGTGGCTCATAGAAATCAACCATCTCCTGCCATGAAACATCATATCCTCCTACCTTAAGGTCACCAAAGATCTCTCTCAAGACCTTTGTACCACCCCGCTCCTCTACATCATAAACAACCATCTCTCCCATCACCAAAATGCACAGGATCCGATATACATCCTCTAGTGTAACAGTAATCTCCCTAATAGTAAAATGGAAAGTGTTGTGGTCATTGTGCCACCGCTCAACGAGCGTAGTCAGCAAACCACGATTCACACAATAACGAGGCATGTCTAATAGGAAACCCAATCCGCAAGCATCAATGAATGCTCTATCCGCCTCTGTCAATTGAGGGATCATACATGAAGGTCTCAAGATACTGACCCCACATCTAGAGAATTCGTAAATCCTCCTATAAATCAACAAGTAATATAAAACAAAATGTACATAAATCAATCCAATCATCAGACATCAAACATTAATCAACAATTGTTCAACCAAACATCAACTTGCTCATTTGAGCACAACTATCTATCAAATTGCTCTTCTGCGCACACCTAATTGCTTTTCTTAGTGCATCTATTTGCTCTTTCGAGCACATCAATCTATCAATCATCAAACTCAATCAATCAAACATCATCGCACATAAGTCCAATCATCAAATCATTAACCCTATCAACTAACAAATATCAAAAGTTGTTGATGAATATTTTCAGGAGGATGCACAAAAGGAAGTTTTTGTTTAAATGTGCTAAACTGTGCCAAGCCTGCACTAAAACAAGCATGTGCGCTAAGGTTCTCTTTGTATGCTGAAAACTGCACATCAAATGCATTATTATAGCAAAATGCGCTACTTTAAGGTTTATATGCGCTAATCTATGTGTTGAATGCGCTAAACTCCTATCCTTTATGCGCTAAATCTTATCGTAAGTGCACTAAATTTTGCTATGTGCCACTCTACGTTTCAAATGCGCAAAATCATGACTTATATGCGCTACACTAAAACATGTGTGCCCTAGATTACATGCGCTAAAACTACTATCATATGCGTTAAGAAAAAAATTGTATGCGCTAAATTAAAAAAACCTAATGCTCTAAAATGTAAGAAAAATTTTAACTGACGAAAAAAAGTAAAAATGCATGGAAAATTAAAAATTTTCAAGTCAAAAGAGGTTTTTCGATTATGTACCGGTGGTCCATACACCTTTGGTCATTGATGGCGTCAAACTCACTCAAATCGGTGTTTGTGGTAAAGAATCGACGTGGTGACAACTAGAAAGGTTGTCCAACTCAGCGAGGAATCTTCAAAAGACAAAAGTGAAAATGACCCCTAGAAGGCCCTTTTTGACCTATTATGCCCTATGGAATAGACATTTTAATGGCATTTATATTTTTTTTTGCCAAGGGCTAATTTAATTCAATCGAATCACTTCAACATCGCACTGGGGCAAACATTAATTTTATCAGGAGCTAATCGGTGAAATCTTTTAAAATCTAACAATATTTGAAAAATTTCAATAACATTTCAAAATCGTGAAGAATTCAAAATGCTTATTTGTTGATTTTCCCCAATTTACCTCTCGAGGGGGCATACATCGCTAATAAAATCCAAACTGGGGCATCAAATCAACTTTCATTAGACATCTAGGACCTCATCATCAAATCGGTTGCACTAGAATTTTTTTTCTTTGAACCAATGTGTTGGAAACACATTGCTTCAAAGAGGGGCAAAATGTATACACATAAATCTGGTTTGAATATTATTAATTAGATGCAAGTCATTTAATTATTCTTCTATTATATAGTTAAATTCTTTAATTTAAATATATAATTCATTCTTCCAAAATTCTTCAAATCTCACCATATTCCATTTAAATCTACATCCTCCTACCTTTCCACCTCAACATGTGACAAGTGAAAATAATATTTTGCAAATTATAAAATGGGGATTTATCCACATCAACTTGGGTACTTGTCACCTTACCTCTTGAGTACTTGCCACCATGCTCATTTAATCAAGGTTGTCTACTTGAGCCCATAACCTAGCCCATACTCAGCCATAAATGTGAGCAACCATCTCCAACTTCCAACTACTTGCACTATGCTTCATAAATAATCTCTTGCATCTCTACCATTCATTTATCTAGGCTTGATCTTCCTTAGGGTTAGGGTTATTCTTTGTTAGCTGACTTTGTATGTTGCCCTAAAAATTGCTTATTATAAGCGGCTAGAATGTAAAAGGGCGTGACAATGGTGGTGTATTGATTTACTGGATAATAAGAAAAGATTGAACGATTGTGTTCTGTGGATGTAGCCCATCTTGGGTGAACCACGTTAAATCTCCGTGTTATGCAATTTTCTTCGTCTTTTGTGTTTGTATCTGCATATAATTGTTAGGGTTTAGGCAGACAGTTATTGATTCTTTTTACTAGTTTTGCATCAAATTTCAAAAAAATCTAAATTGGTTTTTTTCAACATGCGACATTGTGCGCGTAACCGTGAGAGCCGTGAGGTTTAAATTTTAGCCGCGTGCTCGTAACTGTGAGATCGATTGACAAAATGTTAGCCAAATGCAATCTTTTGCATCAAAGGCAAAACGACAACATCGTCCATGTCATCGGACACCAAGATGCTTCCACGTCGTCAGTGGGTCCCAAGAACATCGATCTCCTGATATTTTGTATTCCCATGCGATGTCCTATGATATCATGTAAGGGCATGCCGTTTTGGAGCTAGAATAGCTACAACCGTGTTGTAATAGAATAAGTAACTACAAAAAGCTCTTTAACAAAAAAATGACAATCATTTATACCTCAAACCTTATACCTCCCAATTATATATATACATATAATATGAGCTTTACATAAAAAATCTAAAATGTACTAGCATAGATATCTCAAACATATCTATTTAAAAAACATTAAAAGATAAGATACCTAGCTAACCTACATATTACAAGCTAACCTACATATTACAAAGTTAATACAGATACCTTAAAACAAACATACATCTTTAAAATAACTTATACTAAGTTAATACAATTAAGTTTATCATGACCCAATTATATAAAATAAATATAGTAGAAAATTGGCAAGACATTATTTTTCCTAGGGTTAGGTAATGTATTGAATTGTTCCCTTTCTAATCCAAAAGCTCCTCTAATCATCCCAGGGCCCCTACAATAACCCATATACATAAAGTGGAGTGATTATAAAATTGGGAAAGGGATACCTGTCAAATTTGTTTTTTGGGTAGATGGCCCCTGGAGGCCCATCACTAGTCTCTCCCGAGTCATCAAGAATCTCTTACATATCATATTCCAATCCATATCTCTATTAGTACTAAAGTTGTTGGAATACAAAGCCAATCAATTGCTCGTGTTTGTGTCTTGCTTCACCACCAAAAATGAGAAACAACAAAACAAAGTGATTTAAATTTCACCATCCAACCTAACAATTGCTCTAATAATGACAATTGATATTACCCACGCTGAAACGGAACGGAGGGGGACATCCCGCGCAAGTTAAAAAAAGGCGGGTGGAACAAAAAATAAAAGTAAAAAGTGACTAAGGAAAAAAAGGGCGGAAAACTCACGTTTCCACCAAAATAAAAAAAAAGAAGAAAAGAAAAGAAAACATTTACCCTGGGAAGCGTAGGAGGAGGCGGCATGTTGGGGAATAGATGAATTATTTACAAAATCGAAGGATCGTACATAGGGAAGCGGCCATAGATTCTCCTCAAGAAACGGGCCCTATCTGAGGCAGCGTGGGACCCGCCTGTCGGGCAGTCATAGGACCGGCCGTTTCCTCACCCAATTGCCAGCTATACCCTTCGCACACATTACACAAATTCTTAATTTTGGCCCTAACCTTTTCTTAAAGATTTCATAATGCTGTTTAGTGCATCAATAATGGATTTTCCTTTTACTATGCTATGTTGTATTTTGTTGGGTATGATTTGGGCTTCATTGTTTTTATTAATTCATTAAAATTATTAAAATTTTGAAATAATAGGTTTTCTTTTAGAGGGGGTTTATATCAAGTTTAAATTCGTTTTTGCAATTTGATATGGGTGTACGAGTCATAGGTTGAATCTTTTCGACTAAGAGCCAAGGTCTAAAGGTCTTTGTCAAGGTCTAAGGGTTCTCCATTCTACCAAGTTAGTTAAAGGTGTATGAATTATAGGTTGAATCTTTTTGGCTAAGAGCCAAGGTCTAGGGGTCTTCATTATACCAAAGCCAATTAGAGCACCATCCCAACCTCATCCCTTATGCTGTCGGGGAGACTTGATCCCTAGTGGGTTCATTAAGAAAAATTCAACTTCACTAGTAGACCAAGGGCCCATTAACAATTGTTAGATTGTAGACATTAAGTTTCCACAATCAAATCATTTGACTCATTCTCTTCTCTAACTCATCCTAATGATGAATCGTAGAGTATGATTCGAAACGTTGATAACAAAAAAACACACAAAGTCAAATCTAGAAGCTCACATTCACCAATTATTAGATTATTTTTTATTTTTCTATGTATATTTTTTTCAAATATTTAATACTATGGACATTTTTTTTCCATGTTATATTGTATTTTTCAACGGTGTGGATTTGGCTTCTTTGTTATTTGAGCTTTTTTAGTTCATTAAAATTTGAAATAATAAGATTGTTGCAAATTAAAGCTAGCACAGTTGGATCTATAAATATCTTGCACTCATAATAGGATTGTTTTTTTATTTGGAGTGTCTATTTTTTGTAGCAATGTTCTTGGTCATGTTTAATGATAATGCCAATACAAAAAACATACATAACGAATCATGAAGAGAAAAGTGTGATCTGTAACATTAATGCAAAAAATATTCACAAAGAATCAGGAAGAGAATGACGTGATTTGAATCACGAAGAGAAAAGTGTGACCTAAAACATCGATGCAAAAAACATACGCAACGAATCAAGAAGAGAAAAGTGTGGTTTGAAATGTCAATGCAAAAAACATACATTACAAATGATGAAGAGAAGAGTATAATTGAAACATTGATGCAAAAAACATACACAATGAATCACGAAGAGAAGAGTATGATTGAAACATTGATGCAAAAAACATACATAATGAATCATGATTGAAACATTGATTCCAAAAACATACATAATGAATCATGAAGAGAAGAACATGATTAAAACATTGATGCAAACAACATAGACATCAAATCTAAAAACAATCTTATTATTTCAACATAAATTGTGAAAAATTAATATCAATCATTAAAATTTGATTTCTAGTAGTTTTTATATATTGTTCATAAATTAAAAAATATTTTATTGAATAGACTTAAATTAAAAAAAGACTATAAATATAAATATATAACAAAAGTTAAAAGAATTTGAATATTTTATTGTAAATTAAATTCTTTTCAATATAATACTCAATTTTAACATGTATAGTTTGAACACTTAACTTTATTGTATGACCATTATATTAGAGTGTCCCATTATTCATTTTTTGTCTTCTTATAATGAACTTTGACATTACTTTTACTTTATACATTAAATATTTGAAATATATCACCATAAAAAATTAAAAAATAATTTTATAAAGATTAAAATAATACCCAGAAATGACATCCAATAAAAATTCACAATCCTCTACAAATTCTTAACCATGATAAAAACCTCACTTTACAACTTTACTAAACGTAAATTAAGCATGCAATAAAAGCGTCAACAAATTTCATTTGACAGGTATGATTAGTTTGAAACTCTCGGGCCGGTGACCATCTTTCTCCGTTCGTCAGCAACTTGACCGGCCGGTCCGGTGGGCCGCCCAGTACCTCCTAGGGACGGTTTTCCTGCCATCTCTGTCTGCTGCACGTGACCGCACCCCTTGTGGGAAATATTTTGTTGACCGCAGACCGCTTACCATACGATATTTTTTGTTCTGGGTTTTTCTTTTAACCTAGTCCACATACGGTGTAGGGGCAAGGCTAAAATAATGGTCTATCTCTTAGGGTCTAGTATTATCTATCGTATGGCTCTAGGACTGCCATGCATACGTGGGCAGAGATGAATGAAGCGTATTGTGTGATCTGACCACTTTTAATGAGAGCATGTTGGAATGGATATAGAGCTTTTAATGAATGCCTGCCTTACCTATTCTATGTCCAAGGCAAGAAAGAAAGGAGAAAATTTGAGCAACATTCCGGGCTCCTCCTGTACTTGGATTGGAACCGAGATCTATCAAAAGACTCCTTAGATCTTCTTCATCATACTCCATACACATCACCGTACTAATACAACTGATCGATGGTACGTTGCAGGCAAGATCTAGGGAAGTATTTTGTTTCACAGGAGGCAGTGTTTGAAGAATGTTTAGCAGTATGAGGAAATGAGCTCACATAGGAATGGGAGGCGTGGGTGTACTTTTTGTTTATGGTGATTAGATACATGGATGGAAGTGAAATAGTGAGTGGGTGTTTGGAATTGGGTGAGATGAAGATGGTGATGATTAGCTATGGATGGAAGTGAAATAGTGGTGGGTTTTTGGAATTGGGAAGGGGAGAATCATTGTTAGAACATTGAAAAACAAACAATTAGTATTTGATTGAGTAAGCAAGAACTCTATGACTGGTTTTGAATTTTGGAGATTGGATTTGGGTGGTGGTGGTGGTGATTCTGGTTTGTTGTGAATTGTGCAATGGCGGCGCTGTGGTGATGAGTGAGGAGGATTGGGCTTTTGGCTTTGGTTTGGGTTTTAGCAGCTATGGAGGACATGAATATGAGCATTAATCAAAGTGGTGGTTTTTATGGGTTGGAGTATGGAGATTTAAGAGTGGGTGGTTCTATGATGGCGCTTATGACGGAACAAGAACAAGATCAGCAAAATGGCGAAAGTATGATGAGTGTGAGTGTACCTCTTCCTCTTCATCCTAGCTCGGCCTTTTCGTCCTATAACAACAACAATGGGCATGGGCATGGTCATGTTGAAGCTCTTCTGTCAGCCGCAGCCATATTTAATGGTGGAGTGGATCATCATCATTCAAAGCATCTTGTCGGTGGTCACTTCCAAACTGAACAGTTGGTGATGAATGAACAGCCCCCGGTCTTTTCAGATTCGTCCTTGTCCTCCGTCAAAATGGAGATACACTCAAACCACTTGGAATTGCACAGAAAAGGAGCCGCCATAGCCGCCGCCGCCGGCGGTGGAGGGGGGAGAAGACCATTCTGGCCGGAGCCTTCCTTAGTTGTGAGAGCTCTCTCTCAATATCATCATCATCATCAGCAGCAGCAGCACAAAGAATCCATTGTGACTTCAATGGAGGAGGAGAGTGAATCTCCCACTTATAACAATAACCCCAAGGAATCCATTGATACAACCAAGGCCAAAATAGCAGCCCATCCTCACTATCCTCGTTTGTTGGCAGCCTACATGGAATGTCACAAGGTAAAGTAAGGGAAAGAAACTAATAGTTTGGTTTGGTTTGGTTTGGTTATATTTATCTGATTCTGCACAAAAGAAAGGAGGAAATTTAGTTGGTAACTGTTTTCATAATGATATCTCTCTGCGTCTTTAAAAGTATAGATATGCCAGTTATATCTATCTGATTATAGGCTACTTAATTTTCCAACAATGGGATTGATTCTCAGACAGATTACACTGTTAAAGTCATATAGTTTGCACAATCCGTGAGGATATGTACTATATTAGTTTCCTAATGGAGTGTCACAAGGTGAAGTAAGGGATGAAACTAATAGTTGGTTTGGTTATACCTGATTCAGAAAGAAGGAAACTTTAGTTGGTAACTGTCTCCATGATGATATCTTTCGATGTCTTTTACATAAATTTCGAAGATCTTCTTTGATTCTTAGACAGATTATGCTGAACCTTATAAGTGGCCTTATTTTTCAATTCTAGTTCAGTTTCACCATGATTGTGATGTCTTGACTGTGTGTTTTTGTTCAGAGTGGAGCTTCACCTGAAGTGGTGGCACTGTTGGACGAGATGATTGAGGGCAACTTACATGGGAAAAGGTCTCCGACTATAAGTCTAGGAGCAGATCCCGAGCTAGATCAATTCATGGTGAAATTTTAAGTGTTATTTGAGTTCTTATATTGCCAAAGCATCTGGAAATGAAATTGGAGAAATAGTGGAGAACCCTAGTTTCTTAGCCTGCATGTTTTCTATCTAACAGGAAGCCTACAGCAAAATGTTGGGAAAACACCAGGCAGAACTCTCCAAGACATGTAAAGAAGCCATGATGTTTATAAACAAGATGGAAACTCAACTCAATTCATTAGGCATGAGCCTCCCTCCAGGTACGACTTCCTGTTCTTTCTTTTGAATGAATGAATGAGTCGAAGAATTTTAATCTCATCTATGAGATCAAGCAGTTGGCATACCTATATACATCTCTAAGTTCTTTTCTGTGTTTGTTCTTCTATCATGAATCTTGAAAAAAAATCAACAGCTTAACTTTGTGAAACCTTACCTCCCCCAAATAACTCCATTAAACTGCCCCACCTTCAAATTATATTGATTATCCTCATAAAAGAATGTACAATCTGTTCTCTTGTTCTTTAGACCTCCCACATTTTAATCAGTCCGTGACAAAATCTTACCAAAAGAATATTTTAACACGAATCACATTGCTCAACCCACTTGCTCACGAAAACATTACTGGCCATCAACCCACCATGCAAAAGGACGAACTTCTACAGGAAATATTAAAATGAAAAGTAAAGCAATAAGATAGCCACTAGCCAAGCTACTATGCGGTAAAGCAATCCCAAATCCCTGTTGCTTGTAGAAACTCGTAATAACAGCGGCCTTTACTAATCTATTTTAATATACACTAAATCTTTCTTTCAGGTAGAGTTCTTTGGTCTTCTTCCCTGAACTGTAAGTCCCATAACAAGATGTCAGAAACTATTTATCCATAATATTGATCTGAAAATCCTCTCCGACCACCATTTTCGTGAGCTGCCTGTCTTTTTGAGCTGCTTGTGGAGCCCAAAACTTTCTTAGGATACGCTTTCATAAAATTTTTGTTGTTGCCATGGTGTTCAAAAGGCCGACAATATTCTTTTCTAGTGAACAAGCCCAATATGTGATGATTAACTCTGATTTTTCTGTTGGTAAATTTGAACATACCGATGAAATCTACATTTGTAATAAAATTCAACTGGGATTTGAAAAGTGGAGGGCACAGTCATTATCTTATGCTTTTATTTTTTTTCGTTTTCAAATCTGAGAGAAAAAATAGACTATCAAATTAGTGATTCATTGCCACTATATACCCACTGGTGCGTATCCTTAATTGTTCTTTTCACTTTCTTGGCATGAAATCTCTAATGCTAGATGGGTTTGAGCTTAATTCGAACACCCGATCGAAACAATGGTTGACAAACCATTCTGTAACTTAGAAAACAGAAAAGACCATAACTACTTTGAGCTTGCTTTCTATTCTGGAACTGCTTCATTAGGTCTTCCTTATGATGGATCTTTGAAACTATTCTAGTAGAGAATCTTTGCATTCCTTTGTCATATAGAACAAGTGCAAGTAAAACTATTAAAGGCTATGAAAATTTCAAAATATAGCTAACGAAATTTTTTAGTACAAGGTGCAGAATAATGGCAGTAGAGCAATTACAGATGACAATGTCAATTCTAAGGCCAGAATAATGGCAGTAGAGCAATTATAGATGACTGTCAATTCTAAGGCCCTTCACAGTAAATTCAAAGTTATTCATTCACATTTATGTCTGTTGTTACTTCTGTTTTTGTTGTCCTCTCTCTGCCTTTTCAGAGTACTTATCGATGGCATGGTATTCCCAGGCTGTTATAATAATCATTTTTATTTTACTATCCTCCTATAAACCTTTTATGCTTCTACTTATACAGTCTTTACATATGACAGGCTTTTTCACATTTCCTTGTTATAAAATTAATAAAAAATATGATGTGTAGGAAAAATAATCAATTTATGTGAATTTAATAGTATAACGGAAAATAAGGAATAGAGTGTATTGTAGAGAAAGTAAAGAAAAATAAATCATATCTTTATATCTCATCTGTAATTCTTTTAAATTGGTATTTTACTGTTAAAAAAATTAAAAAATAAACAATTTCAAATATAAATTATAATAGAAACAAAATTGTGAGTCAAAAATTAATAAAGATAAAATACATGAGTCAAACTTCTTTTATCTTATAATCATAAAAATGTTTAAAAATAAAAAATTCCTCCCCTAACTATATATAGAAAAGTAATTAATATTAATATGAAAAATATTTAATTTAGAATCAATCCATGTCTGAGACTGTCAAAATCTCTATATGCTTTTATAAGATTTAAGGTTATCTTGTGTTTCATGATTAGAAACAAATGGTAAATCATAACTACTTTATAATGAAGAATATTGATTATAATGTTAGCTAAGCAATGATATTATATATATTTTACTATTACAAACATTCTTCAACAATTTGTATTTTTTGTTGATTTATACAAAAATTAATAGATAAACCATCCAAATTTGGAAGTAGCAATTACAAGGGATGTAGCTATATGTAGTACTTCTCTGTTGCTAATCTATTTATTAATACTACTACACAACATTTACACATATTACAATGAATATGTAAATACAATTATATTGAAAACTAAAATTGATATGGGAGTTGCTAATCTATTTATTAATACTACTACACAAAATTTACACATATTACAATGAATATGTAAATACAGTTATATTGAAAACTAAAACTCATATGGGAAAAATACACAATAAAGGAGTATGAAGTTGAAGCAACAAGTAAGAAGCCAAATGAACCAAGAAGGTGACAACAAATGGAGGAGCATAAAGATTGTACAAGCTAATTGACTTCATATTTATTGACATTATTAATTTAATAATGCAACTTAAGTACTAGCTAATTGTTTAACTTAGATGGAAGTAAACTTATGTTGTGTTTCTTTTGTTTCAATTTTAGTTTAGGACTCTTAAGTTCTATTTTAGATGTAAATTTAGGATTGAAACCTTATAAAACTCATTCATGTCTATTAGTTATTAGATTCTATGTTGAAGTAAGGGCATTTTTTTGAGTCTATTAAAATAAACCGTTCAATAAAGCATTGTTGATATCCATCTAATGAACTATCTAAACCGAGATACTAAAGCCAATGCTAGATTAATGGTACCCATTTGTGCTATAGGTGCAAATGTTTCAATGTAATCAATACCACCTTATTGAGTGTACCTTTTAGCTACCAATATTGAGTGTACCTTTTAGCTACCAATATTGCCTTATTTTTGTCAATGCTTACATTAGATTTATATTTAATTTTATATACTAACAACTTCCTGTACTAAGAGGCTTTTGTAAAAAATCCCAAATTTCCTTACTTTTAATTGTTTATCTCACTATTTATTATCTGAACCCATTTTTCTTCTCCATGAGATTTCTTGAAGGTCTATGACCTCTTGTTTCCCATGATTTGGAGTCAAGAAATCATAGTTCACTTTTTGCATGTGACCTCCTTGTCATTTTTTTTAGAATCTGTGTCCAACATAAGAGTTGATGGATGATTCTCTTTTATCCTCCTTTGATATTTATGATATTTTCCTAAATCCCTCACTTGGGGACTCAAGTTTGTCATCGACTACATTATTCACAATTTGTTTTTCCCTTTTCTTTAGTGTATTGTGTAGTTTAATTAAAAAATGCATCATCACTTATCTCTAGTTTCTCACTTATTGGATCATACAATCATACGCTTTGTTTTTAATTCATACGTAATGAAAATGCATTTTAGGCCTTTATCATCTATCTTAAACCTTTAACCTTTTGGGTTGTGTGTAGGAAGCACATCCAATGTTCCTATCAAATGATCAACACTTAACTCTAGATTGTGCTTGTTTAAGAATAAATCCCTTAATTTCTTTACGTGACTCTTATTTAGACGATATATTGTTGTATACACTACTTCTACCCAAATGTTTTTATCAAATTCTTTTCTTTCTTCGTACTTCTTGTCATTTCAATAATGGTCATATTCTTTCATTCAACATATCCATTTTGGTGTGGAGTGTAGGAAGTTGTGAACTCTCTCTTCATTTCATGATCTTTGAAGAAAAATAAGAACTGATTAAATTTTCACTTGAATACTTTGATTTACTTACTTGCCACTCTATTTTTCACCTAACCTCTTAAGATCTACAAACTTCTAATTTTGCAGCCAAGCAATAAACCCAATTTTTTCTTGGGTAATCATCGATAAAATTAGAAAATATTGACTTGTTCAAAAAAGATGTTTCAAAGAGACCACAAATTCATATGATTCAGCTAAAGAGATTATGTAGCTCTTTTAGATTTACCAATTGAAAAGATAGTTCTATGTTGTTTACCAACAATTTAATGTGGACTCGCGAGTCCAGTGGCGCCATGAGTCGACTCACCATGCCTGGTGAGTCTTTCTAATTGACTTGCACGAGTCTTTCGCTTAGACTTGCGAGTCTTTTAACTAGACTCGTGCAACCTAGAAACACGTCAAAAAGTTATCTAAATCTTTTTTTTTTCAAGTCAGTCACATTCTCTTCATTAGAATATATACATGAAATATAACATTTAAGTATATACTTCAAGTTATATTTCATGTATATATTGGCAGGATGTTTGTGAGTGGTTTCAGATCTGTAGGAATTATAATGCAAATTCTATTTTTTAGAAGATCTTTTAAATTTTCAAACTTAGTCAAATTTTAGTAATCAGTAGGCTCCTATTAGCTCTCTCTCGCCCTCCCTATCTCACTCACCATATTAGCCCCGAATTTTAGACCTATCTATCTTCCTATCACTCTTCCTCTATCCCCTCTCTCTACCACTCTCTATCTCAGTCTCTCCTCTCTCCCCCAAGATCTAGACCTATCATTATATGTGATTTTGTAAACATTTATAAACTTATGCTGCTATTATACATTTTAAAGTTTGAAACTGATTATGAATGATGAAATTTCAATTATTGAGTGTTTGGAGATCATATTACGTGTAATGTTTCAATTATGGCTCTTTTGTTCTCTAAATGCATTAATTTCTTTATGTTTTTTTGTATAACTGTGGTTTTTTTTGCCAAGTCCTTGTCAAGTCTTTCGCGAGTCTTTCACGAGTCCAAGTCTGAGTCCAATGTTTTGGTTTACCGAGTTCGTGGCGAGTCCAAGTTTTCAAACTTTGATTTCATCATTCAGTATCTTGAACGAAAAACCAGTTGATAATTATGCTCTAACAATTATCGAGCAAATACATATTAAACAAGTATGAAATTGCAAACAATAAGTAAAACTCCAAATTGAAGTGGAACAAAGGAGGAGGAAACAAATGGAGGAGAATAAAGAACATATCAACAATTGACTTAAAATTTCCAATGTCATCGATTTAATCATACAATTTAAATAATAGAGCATTATTTAAATTGAAGCAGAATTTTGTAGTGTATTTCTCTTATATAAGTTATAGTTTAAAGCTGCTTTAAATTTCTAAATTATTGAGAAATTATAAATAGAAGTATTATAAATTATCTATTATATTCTAAATTAAAGTCATTTAAATATTGTGCACTTCACTTTCTAGTATTTTGCACTTTAAAGTATTTAATAATTTTTTGAATGGTTTCTATCAATTCAAGAATATCTATTTGATTTAACTTGTATACTTGTAATTGGATGCATAGTATATTTTTATGAAATGAATTGAATATCGACATGAATGGGGTGTTGAGAGGTTTAGATTGAATAAAAAAATTATTTTCTAGGAGCAACACTATTATAAATATTATGAATATGAAAATTTCAATAATCTTAGTGATATTATGAATTATGAAATTTCAATATTGTAACATTATTAAAGTCTGGTGGCTCAAATGAAGAAGTAAGAGATTTTTCAATAAAATGATCATTAGACTATATATTATAGAGCAATAGATTTTTTTACTATAATCATTAAATACTAAAGACTTCCACTACTATGATCTAGCATGTGAGGTTGGGAGTTGGAGTGGGATCACTGAGCAATCCATTTAGTAGCAGTTATCAACACCCCTAAATTATCACTCCCATTCACCATCTTATGGTTGTAATGTCAATAACCACTTAACTTTGGATAGTGCCTTATCCCTCCATGGAACTCAAATTAAAAAGCCCTCTTAGAAGAGTTAATGTGCAAACGTAAATGATCCTTAGAGAGGTCATGTACATATGGGTGCTTTGAAAAAAGAAACAAGATCGAAATTAATATAATCCTTGAGATTGGATAGAAAACTAGTATGAAGCTAGGATAAGTAGTTAGAGCGGGAATGTTGTAAATTTAAATCAAAAAGTTACTTAAATATAATCCTTGATCTCTTCTTAATTGAAATGTCTAAAAAAAAAAATTGAACTTGAAAGCTATACACAAGATATTAAGAATGTATTTAGTTGAAACATTATAATAATGGGAGATATAATTCTTAATTTTATGTAAGGTTCTTTAAATGGATATCATTGTCAATTCGTAGGATAGTAGAATAATTTAAAAAAATTAATAATATACATATATACATATATACACACATACACATATACACACACACACACACATACATATGCATATGCAAATACGTATATGCTTACGCATATATATACATATAGATATACATATACGCATACGCATACATGTATACATACACATATACATATATTACATATATGTATATATGTATGTGTTTTTTATGTACATATACACATATATGCATGCATGCATGCATGTCCATGTACATGTATAGATGTATAGCCATTGCTATATCTGATCTCCATTGTGTCAATATTCATCATTCACAAGCACAAGAATTTTCCACAAAAATTTCCCATGTCTATCCCATGGCTAATTGAATCAATATCTTTCATTTCTACCTTCTTACATTCCACACCGTTCTCATTCAATTTCATACCATCTTCGCTACAACTCATAGAGGTTGTTGATATGCGTATCTACATAACAATTAGCACTCTAATACCATATGAAATGGGCAAAATCTTTCATATATTTTATTCATCTAAGAATAGCGAACAATAGTGAGGTTTATAGAAAGGAATACACTTTCCAATTGTATAACCGTCCATGACTAACAATGTAATATAACATTTACACTAACATTTGGTAACAAGATATATTATGAATATGTTGTTCAAATTTCCTCTTTCAATTATGAAATATTTCATCAACCATGAATCATAAAATTGATATTTAAATTCAATTAATAATTATTTTCTCTTCATTGTTTAATATTTCATATATTTATCCTTATTTAAAATTTTCGAAGTATATTATAAAATATATAGTTTCTATCCCATGTAAAGGATTGATAGTTATTCTTCTTTAAGGGTAGATAAGATAATGATAATGATATTAATGTTTACAAAAGGTCAAAATTGGTTCATGAAACTATACAAGTACAATGAAAATTGGACGATCCTACCTTCAAAGTAAAGATACATATTATGGCAATGTTAAAACCTCAAGGAAAGAAGTTCTTACTAAATGGACTATAAGTATGTTGTATAGATTTCATCTCTAATACTCTTGTTTATCTACCTTGTAGAAAGATCTAGTGCATTAATTGAGAAATTATATAGAAGTTTGTCCATATAAATAAGCTAGTAGAGAAAAAGCCTTTATGTTACAACTAGAGAAGATGTCATTGCATGCCAATTGCAAAGAAGATTTGAATGCTTGATTTAAGTATTTAAGGAAATTATTCGAAGTATTGGCCATCCGTCAAAGGCCAATTACCAAATTATGTGAAAATGATGTATTGAGGAACTAATATTTCATCATGAAGATGCTTGAAATAGTATGGATGTAACCATTATATCATTTCAGTTTCATTTTAGAGCAATGCCTACAAGAGCTAGTAGAGAAAAATCCTTAATGTTTCAACAAGAGAAGATCTCATGGTGCACCAATTTCATAGAGGATTTGAATGCTTGATTTGAGTATCTAAAGAAATTATTTAAAGTATTGGCCTTTTGTCTAATACTTTGAGTGTGACAAATATCAAATTTTGTGAAAATAATGTATTGAGGAACTACTCTATCGTCATGAAGATGTTTCTAATAATATGGATGCAACCATTATATCATTTTAGCTCCTGAACAAACATGAGGATGAGGCCCCTCAAAAATGTGGTCTCATTGGTTCATAGCTCTAGTCAAAAGCAAATACCACTTCGGCTATGATTGATAAAAAAAGAAAGAATAGATGTAATAATGTAAATTGAGATCCTTATAAGAAGGGTGCTATACATTTTTTAAAATTAGGGAGATATTGAAAATCCTTTGATTGTGCATTTGTATTGAGCATTGTTCTTGTGTTTTGTATCATAGAAATTAGAGTACGAGGTTGGTTGAATATAGGATCCTTTGTATACTTTTGTCTCATTCAATCTCCAAGTCTATAAGGGGAATGGTGAGAATGATAAGAATAGTGCACGATGAAAAATTAGAGTATTTCAGTTGGTTGAAATAGTAATTGTCATATATATATATATGGGGCAAGTTTCAAGTTGTGTGCTTGGAAATTCTTGAAATATAATCATTATGATTGATACAAAACATTTATATAGAATATGGGGTGTGTTTAAATATAAATTCCTCAATACATATTTTCTTCCAAACCAAACTTGGAAGGAAGAAAAAAGTGAGAGCGATGCGGAGATTAGTGAACAATTAAGGGAATTGGGAATATTTCAGTAGTATGCTTAAATATAAATGCTCTTATACATATTTTCTTTCAAACCAAATTTGAAAGGAATAAAAAAGTGACAACGATGTGAGAATTAGTGCACAACTAAGGGAATTGGAGTATTTCAGAAGTATGCTTAAATATCAATTCTTTTATATATATTTTCTTTCAAACCAAACTTGAAAGGAAGAAAAAATAAGAGCGATGTGAGGATTAGTGCACAATTAAGGGAATTGAGAGTATATTAGTGGTATGCTTAATATATAGATTCTCTTAAACATATTTTCTTTCAAACCAAACTTGAAAGGAAGAAAAAAGTGAGAATGATATGAGAATTAGTGCACAATTAAGAGAATTGGGAGTATTTCAGAAGTATGCTTTGAATTTAATTCTTTTATACATGTTTTATTTCAAATCAAACTTAAAAGGAAGAAAAAAGCGAGAGTGATGTGCACAATTAGGGGAACTGAGAGTAATTCAGTTAATTGATATAGTAATTGCAGAAGTATATGGTATATGGATAACTTTTTTTTTTAACATTTAAGAAATATATATAAATATGTGAATTACTTCAATTTGATCTACTATTATTTAAATGTAAGATACATTAATTCAATTCTGAAAAGTATCATTTGATGAGAAAAAGGAAAGATCAAAGAGCTCAACAAAAAGACGCGGAAAATATATTAACAAATACCTTCAAATAATGATGAATATTTGTTACAAATATATATAATTTTTCAAAAATCTTTTCTCATGAAAAAAAGTGATAAACATTTTATCATAGAATAAAAATGATGAACATTTATTTCCATGACTAAACATGTCCCAATAATTAAGTAAAATTATGTGCAAGAAATTAATTTAAGTATCAACTTAAAAAATCTTGAGAATTATCAAAGTCCTGATATATGCCCATAGATATACCTTAAAAAGAATGTCAATGTCAATACCATTGAGAATTAGCGCAGGTTTATTATATATAATTTATATATTTTATTGTATGTAAAATATATATTCTAAACGTTAAACAGTCAATAATAAATTTATATTTCATTAATATTAATAAACGGTAAATAATTTTTTTATTTTTATTAATCAAAATTTATCTTTAATTATTAAATTAGATTTTGACATACTATATGAATAATAATTTTTTCCTAAGATTTAAAAAATTATACAAAATATAAAAACAATCTAATTAAATATTATAATATATGAAGGCAAGTTCTTCAGATGATTTACAGCCTATTGCTCAAAAATCCTCGATTCATTACCTTTTACATAACACAAACAATCTTCTTTTTTCATATTCGGATGGAAGATGAGAAACTTTGATCCATGATTGCCATAGATTTTCTCACCAAATCTATGTGATTGTTTCAGGGTGACTAGTGTTCCAGGGTCTTGAACCAATCAACTTCTGAATGTAAATTAAATCACAAATCTGATAAAAATCTGTAGCTCGTTCCTTGGCTTTAATACTTTTTCTTAATCTATATTAAATAAACGCTTTTGATAGATTTCTCTGTTATAAATAACATATATATTATTATCCTGTCACTTCCAAAGATGGTGAGCCATTGGTCTTTATGATTACACCAGATTTTAATAATTATAGCTCGACTTTTTATTCAGTTGTGAGTTGCATGTCAGTCTGAATATGATGATGATCTTCATAAAAAATTGATAGACTTTATTGTACGTATGTAGTTATCTACCTTGCATATTGATGAAATGATAAAATCATAGTTAAAACCTGCTATACATAGAAGGAAAAACCCATCGAAGCTGCCTGCAAAAAGGGTTTAAAATTAAAATATTCCTGTCAGCAGAGATAGTGATAACTAGTGTGTTGTCTGTGCTTTTGATGAGATCTAAACTCTTCAATAGCTTTAATTTTAAGATCTGGTTGAGTTATGGACTTTTTTGGGGTTTGAATGAATACTGTCAAGCTTGCTCCCTGTTCGAGAGAAATTTATTACCATCTTTATTAATTTTCAGTCATGAAAGGGAGGTGGGAGGACAAAGATGTTTACCGTTGTGAAATGACTGGTTATTTTTTGTTAACAGAGACTGTGGAAACCGAGAATGAGTACTGTTTATCAGCGACTCAATAAATTTAAAAGAAATCTGTAGCTCATTCTGACTACAATCTCCCTGAAAGGTGTTGTTCCTTACAAAGTAAAACTGGAAAACTACAAAAGGGAGAAGTAAAAGAAGATTCCTGTTTAACTTTTACTCCACAACTTCAAACTGACTTAGATATGCCGGACGATTCCTTTCTGCATTACTTTCGACATATACTAACTTTAGGTCGAAGTGCATACTTTGCTACAGTTATTATGATTTTCCAAGCTGCCACTTTGCCTCGAAAAATTCTTCCTGTACCTTTTTTTTTGTAATGAACGTAGGGCGCCAGACAGACAAAGCTTTATGAAGTCGACGTAATATTCCTGTTCTTTTAATGGTATGTTTCAGTTTTGAATATTTTTTTCTGTCTGACAACCGCGTTGGTATTTCTATTATCTCAGTGGGTATGTAGATGTTCGCCATTAATCGAATCGGCTTAACATGGCTTAAGAAAAATAATACATTCTGTCAAAAAAAATTACAAGAAAAAGAAAGATGAATACGCATTGGACGATTGGAGCTCATCATTTATATTTTATATCGTTATGGTAGTCAAAAGCTCAGAAAATAGCACAGAAAATGACTGAGCATCGAAAATCCGATAAATCTGAAACTTTATGGAAGCTTGCCTTTCAAACGTTATGTGAGGTGACAACCAGCCATTTGAATTAATTCCTGTCATCTGGTTGTCTTTGAACATCGCGGGTTATCACTCCCTCATTTGAAACAGTCCGTGTGCTGTTGTGCTGGCTGTTCTGTAGTTTTATGTTGGATTCAAACCTTCTGTTTTGCGAGTTTATGTATTTACAACTCGTTTATATATATACGTACAAATTTATTCAAGAGTTGGCATGAGTTTTTTCAGTCTATGAAGTATTGATATATCTTGACGTTTCAGGTTACACAGTTCATTGTCTTTGAATTCTATTGTTTATTTTTTATAACAGGTGGATCATATTCAGTGATCTATTATTAGGATATTAAGATAGGAAGATTCAGAAATGTGTATCTTTTTGCAATTGATATTTGGATAACACTCTGATCTATCATCAGAAAGATCCAGAAATATCTATCTTTTTACAATTGATATTTCAGATAACATTCAGCGATCTATTATCAAAAAGATCCAGATCTAGATATCTTTTTTACAAGATATTTCAGATCACACTTAGTGATCCACCACCAGAAAGATCCACGCATATCATTTTACAAGCTATATTTTGAATCACATTCAATGATCCATCATCAAAAAGATTCAAAACATTGATTATATAAAATACACATTGTAAAACAATCTTATCAAAATTACTCAAATCGCTAGTTAGTTTGCTTGGACTAAAATTGAAAGTACAGCTCACCAACTGTTTGAATTATAGAGACAATAATGATTAAAAGGATCTCAATAAATTTCCATTAATCTTTTATGGCACCTCATGACAGCATTTTCCCTGAAAATAGAGTGATAATTTGAAAAATCAGTAAACCATTTCTATGGATGAAATTACGATCTACCCATCTTATATGGCATCCCCACGCTGACATTCTCCCTGAAAAATGTTGTCTCAAACGATAGTTTGGCCAATAAAATTGAATAAACCTTTCATTAAATTGCTATAAAATCATTTTTTTATTTAATTTATTAGTAAAAGAAATATAATTGAGTGATTAAGTTTTGGTTGAATTTTAAAATGGTCAAATTTAAGATATTTTTTCGTAGACGTGCGATAAATTGTATGACAAGTCATCTTGATTAAATTAATATAAAATAACAATTATTTACTATTTGCTGACAAAAGAAATATAATTATATGATTAAGTTTGGTCAAATTTTTAAAAAGTCAATTTTAGGACACTTCTCACTAGAAGGGCTGATGTGACAAGTTGTGTGAGGAGTCACACATCCAAACTTTAGTTGTAGATAGCTATGCCATAAAGTCAATTTTATGGCACTTCTCACTAGACATGTTGACGTGGCAAGTTGTGTGATGAGTCGCATCTCACTCAACTAACATGGCAAGTTGTGTGACGAGTCACACCAAATTTTGTTATGGATAGATACATGCTAAAGACAATTTCTCATTGGATGTGTTGACGTGGCAAGTTGTGTGACGAGTAACACCTCCAAACTTTAGTTTTAGATTGGTACATGCTAAAAACAATTTTAGGACACTTCTCACTAGACATGCTGATGTGGCAAGTTGTGTGATGAGTCACACCTCAAAATTTTAGTTATGGATAGTTACGTGCTA
Source organism: Cryptomeria japonica (assembly GCF_030272615.1). Taxonomy (NCBI): domain Eukaryota; kingdom Viridiplantae; phylum Streptophyta; class Pinopsida; order Cupressales; family Cupressaceae; genus Cryptomeria; species Cryptomeria japonica. The sequence continues at coordinate 269,833,768 of NC_081408.1, forward strand.
AAGTCAAGTTTAGGACACCTCTCACGAGATGTGTTGACATGGCAAGTTGCGTGATGAGTCATACCTCCAAACTTCAGTTGTAGACAAATACGTTCTAGAGTCAATATGAGGACGCTTTTCACTAGACTCGCTGACATGGCAAGTTGCGTGACGAGCTCCAAACTCTAGTTATAGATAGATACGTGCTAAAGTCAATTTTAGGACACTTCTCACTAGATGTGCTGATGTGGCAAGTTGCATGACGAGACACATCTCCAAGCCATAGTGATAGACAAATACATGCTAAAGTCAATTTTAGGACACTTCTCGCTCGTGGCAAGTTGTGTGATGAATCACACCTCCAAACTTTAGTTATAGATAGATACGTGCTAAAGTCAATTTTATGACACTTCATTAGATGTGTTGACTTGGCAAGTTGCGTGACGAGTCACACCTCCAAACTTTAGTTATAGATAGATATGTGCTAAAGTCAATTCTAGGACACTTCTCACTAGACGTGCTGACGTGGCAACTTGAGTGACGAGTCACATCTCCAAACTTTAGTTATAGATAGATAAGTGTTGATGTGGCAAGTTGCATGATGAGTCACACCTCCAAACTTTAGTTATATAGAGATACGTGCTGATGTGACAAGTTGAATGATGAGTCATACCTCCAAACTTTAGTTATAGATAGATATGTGCTGATGTGACAAGTTGCATGATGAGTCACACCTCCAAACTTTAGTTATAGATAGATACGTGCCGATGTGACAAGTTGCATGACGAGTCACACCTCCAAACTTTAGTTATAGATAGATACATGCTGACATGACAAGTTGAACGATGAGTCATACTTCCAAACTTTAGTTATAAATAGCTACATGCTGATGTAGCAAATTGAATGATAAGTCATACCACCGAACTTTAATTATAGATAGATACGTGTTGATGTGGCAAATTGAACGACTAGACATACCTCCAAACTTTAATTATAATTATAGATCATACAACATTCTATACAATAACTACATACTCACAAAATTAACCTACATAACTACTTCCAACCACAATTTTTTCACTAACATTAATCCTAACCTGATTTTGTTGTCTAATCCTAAACAAAAACTTCCCCATAAATCTTAATCTAATTAAAACAATATCTTTAACTTGCGATCTACTCCAGATAAAATATTTTAATGCTATAGTTTAAATTCTTCTGGTAAAACCATACGGAGAAATATTTTGATGATAAGCGTGCAATACTTTTCAATCTATGTACGAGACCATCGGATTTAGTCCCCGAATACATCCATAAAATTCGGTCCCCGAGTATCCAATGGGCCTGAACAAAATCCCCATCATAGATGGGGGAGAGCAAAGAAAAGGCTGACACAAAAAATGGGCTCGTTCAAAAGAAAGAAAGTTTGTTGCAGTCAAAATGCTCAACAGCGCACGCGGGTGTGGCAGAGATAAGTACACTTAAATCAGAACTCCTTTTTCCTCCTCCTCTCAAAACGACGACTGTGCAAAACATCCAAGTAATTCCACATGGGCTGCCCGCTGCAGTGACAGTGCTGAGTGCAGTGTGTAAGGGAAGGGAAGGAAGAAAGTCATTATAATTAATTATAAATCCCTCTGCCTTGTTACAGAGTTGTCGAGAGTGAAAGAAACAAGGTCCTTGATCGATGGGTACCCCTGAGAAGAATCCATAAGACTATCGACGTGTGTCAAAACACTTGGGACTTTCCCAAAACGGGTGGCGAGATCAATGCTCTGATGAGATGTACTAACCACTGACGGTTGTCGTCATTCTCGTGGAGGCCACTTAGTCTTCATTTGTGAACTCTGACACTTTTGTTCGTATGTAACCGTGACACTGTTCCTTTGGGCGTCAAACTTGCAGGCTTAAACATTTAGAATATCGTTTTTCCATTGGCATCTACTGTTTAGCTCCAGTACGTTCACCAAGGCTTAAACATCTGGAATATCGTTTTCCATTGGCATTTACTTTTTAGCTCCAGTACTTTCACCAAACGTCTCTACAGAAAACGACCACCTGGTTCTATTTTTAGCAAACAGGGAGCCTCCTCGCATCTGTCATATATAGATGTATATCCAAATGCCTAAGGATAAACTACTCAGGAGGATAGATCCATAATCACTTTCTATTATGTTGATGATAGATAATGGAGTGTGATGTATTCAAAAATTTTATACAATCTGATTTTGAAGCAGCATTCATTTTCATAATGATTTAATGGAAAATTCTTACCATTTTGATTAACAATCTTAGTAACTCTTCAAGAAGTTAGAAATCCATGTAATAAAAATGAGGTATATGTTTAGTTGAGGATAAAAGTGTGAAAAAAATAAGCATGAAGAGATTTTGGATTGTTGTGGGATATTATATGTTTAGTTAAGGATCAAATATAAAAAAAATAATTATGAAAATATTTTAGATTTTTTATGATATTTAAAAATAATAATAAAATAAATATTAGTAGTTTATAACCAGTATCACTTAAATTTAATAGTCATCTTGTTAGTTAAGTCAATTTTTGTGATTTTATCTATTCAGAATTTGTATTGCAAATGTAGAAATATATTTTATTGTAAAAAATATATCGTTTTTAAAAAAAATCATAAATTAGATATATATGTTTTACTATAATTATATATAATTTTTTATGGTCTCTAAAATGTTCTTTCATATGATAAAATTTTATCAAAATTTTAATTATATTTTATGATAAAAATCATTAAATATGACTATAACGTATTAAATTTAGACTTTAGTGAGAAGAAATTTTTGTTTTACATGTCATACTTAAGTCTTAAAATATACATATAATATTCTTAAGAAAAAATAGACTTGATATATTTCAAATTATCATATAAGTAACAATCAAATGCAAATATAGAACACAAACATAAAAAGATAGTAGAAAGGAGTAGGAAGGAATTAGTAAAGAATTCCAAAATCACCTTTTATATAGTTAAAACATTTGAGTAATGGAGGATTGATAGAGTTATTAAATATTAATGAATGATTCTTAGTCAGCTAGAAAATATTCTTACTTGCACAAATTTAGTTTATAAGTAACGATAATCATAGGAAAAGTCTTAAGTTAAAGAAGCTTAAGCAATAAAAATGATTTTGAATATATGTTTAATTAAGAATTATATATGATAATAAGGAGAAATATGAGATTTTTTCAATATTAATGAGATCTTTCAATAAAATAGTAAATTTCATGGTTCTTCAGAGGTAATTTTTCTTACAGATATATACGTTAAACTTAAGCATAATATTTTATGACTATATAGTAGAAGAGAACATCCATCATATGCAAATCTGAAAGGAAAACATAAAAGAACAAAAGGTTTGTATCCCAGAACCACTTATTATATAACTCAACAATAACTCACAATAATCAATGAGAGAATATTGCATCCTTCTACATACATATACCTTTATATTCTTATTAATATGTTTTCTTTAAGAGATATATACATGTGGAGAAAATCTAAATAAGTCATGTACACATTTAGAGAGATTTCCATCCATTATAATACCTTGTTTGAATCATTAGTTCAACAAACTCTGAAGAAGGTGACACTCATTTGGTCAATTTTTGTTCCCTATTAATCGGGTAAGTGCACAAAGTTGGGTTCCACTTAAGGAGAAGCACATGCTTTGGAAAGTGTGTAGCTAGGAACGGGGACCTGCTATTTAATGAACGGGGTCCCCTTATGCTTAGGGGGCCTGAGCCAGAAAAAAAACTTCTCCTTAATTAAGGGACATGTAATTAGAGTTTTCTAGTACATTGACTTGTAGCTTCCCTTAATTAAAATCTTAGCAATTCGGTTAATGATGAACATGAGAGATGATCAATTGGGATAGTGATGCAATTGATGTACCTAAGAAAGATGATTTTGGGATAGTTTCTTTATTGAACCTCTCTTGTGCAAATATTGTGTCATACTTGTAATGAAAATTCTTTTTGAATTAAAATATCATGATGAAACTTGTCCCTTCAAACAAATCATATCGTAATGAAACTCATTCATGATATTTCAATAGATCCTAAAGGAAATCATCCTTGTATGATATAAATATATCTCCCCTCTATGTAGCCACTCATAGCTTAAAAATCATCTCCATCCTTATTGCCCAAGTTCCTATTTAGTTGTGAAAAACATCTATTAAGGCACCCTTTTGTCACCATCAATGATGAAAAAGCCAATCCTTTATAGAGTCACAATCTATAAGCTTGCCTTCCATACTCCTTTCAATACAACATACTTAGAAAGTAATGCCATTATAGATGATAAGAAACACAATTACAAGAAAAGAAAAGGAATGATGTCATTATATATATATAGGTTAAATTAAAACAAATAATTTAACTAGCCAAGTTTTTAAAAATTTCACCATTTTGTTCCAAAACATATATTAAATATTATATACAAGCACTAATAATAGATTTTTTCAAAGAAGACTACAATTAACCTAAGAGTTCAGTATTAGATACTTTTCAATCCTCAAGTTAGGATGAACTAGATATAGTTTCAAACTTATAGTCAATTTGGATAGAAGGAGAAGTAAAGATTTTGAGGCAAAGAAGAATGAAATGAAGGACAAGGGATATGATCATTTATCTTTTGTATGGTAACTTAAAAGCAATTATGATTTGTTCTCTCAAGCTTCTTGGTCCATAATACTTTTATGGGGAATGAAATATTTTATAAATAACTCTCCATTTCTTAACAAAAAAAAATGGCTGGTTTGAAACAATAAATGATACTTATTTTGTTGAGATTGGGTATAAGAAATTTCATGGTGGCTTTTATATAATATGCAGCTGAATATAGACCTGAAATTTGCTGAAAGGTAGAATTTAATTTTTAGGAGAATTTATAATAGAAGTTTGGAAAGGATGACCATTAAAGTTTGAAAGTAAACAACTAACACATTCTTTACGTCAAACCCTCTCCCTACCTAAATATAAGCAAGTGTTGGTTATTAAATCTCCTTTGTCATTAGATGCCATCTAAATATTTAATGTTTTTTAGATTTGTTAGATTCTTATAGTTTTTATGTAGATTTTGCCTAACTCTCTATTTGAGTCATATTTTTTTATTTCTTTGAAATAGTAAATAATAATCCATCTTCTTCAAGGAAAATAGATTTTCATACACATTTTGTTTGCATTTGATGTATCTTAAAAGAGTTCAAGAACTTCATTTGTAATGTATTTTTAAGTTTTGGGTCCATAGGTCTAAGATCATATTCTAGTTGAGGGAGGATTTTCAAAGGGATAGAGATGGAATTTATGTGAACTTGCAATTAATAGGCTGAGGAAGATGGACTTGGTTGACCTAAGGCTTCAACTTACCTTAAAAGAGAGGTCTTATAAATATTATATGTCATTTATGTGTCTTTTAGCCTCAAATATATATTATAAATAGAGAAATATTATTTGTATGCTCTCCCTCGAGGTGACCAATTCAGACATAATACTATTAACACATTTGACAAAGCAACAAATCATGATCTCCCAATCAATCAACACTTGAGATTGATATTAGTATTATGTACCACATCAGTAGAGCATGATACGGGCTTTCTAAACATTATATGTTTTGTTATGTATCTTATAATCTCAAATATATAGTCTAAATAGAGAGAAATATAATTTGTTTTCTCTTCCTCTAGGTGATCAACATAGACATAACATTATTAATGTACTTGACAAAGCAACAAGTGATGATCTCCCAATCATTCAATAGTTGAGGCTGATGTTAGTATTACATTGCACATTAGCAGATCATGCTATGGCCTTCTCAAATTAATAAGTGTCTTTTTTTGGCATTTTTTATAGGCTTCAACTCTTAAGCATGTCTTATACTAGATTTGTCACCATCCATCACTAGATGAATTCTACAAGTAGTTATTGCATTTATTATTGCATGTAGCTTTAATGATGTAAGCCATGATTAGACACTCAATAGACTCTATGTAATGTTAGAGATGGTTTTAGAGATCACGGATATGTAGGTTCCTTCAAATTTGTTACTTGCTAAATTGTAGTGAGGGCCTTTTTATAGGTGGACATGATTGACATCATTCTCAACTTCTTAAATTGAAAAGTTTATGGAACTTGACTCTTTGGCAGTCTTAAGCAACAATACAACACAAAGAATAATCATTTCAATAGGTTTAGATAGTATAATATGATATGTTTTGTATTTATGAAAGTTTCGCATCCCAAATTATAATGGAAATGATACCATTGACCTTACTTGTCTATGGATGATCATTCCCAATTTATTAATAAATTGAAAAAAGTTAAAGAATTTGAATAATTAACAAGTCCTCAGCAACAATAAAACACAAAGAACAATCTTTAAATAAGTATAAAACATAATATAATATTTTTGAACTTATAAAATGTTTGTAATTCTCCATCTATAATAAAAATGATACCATTGACCTTATGTGCCTATGGATAACCAAATTTATTATTAGATAATTGATTTCCTATCTGAATTTAAATTGCTTCCTAATAATGAACTGATTATTTATTAAAAAAACCCTACAAATTCTTATTTTGAATCATTAGACCGTTGATGGAAATATCGTTGGGCAATGGATACTATAAGCTTAACAACCTCTATTGCTCCAAAGGGTATTGGTTGTTCTTAAGTTTCTATGGATCTAATTAGTGAATGGCCTAGAGAAGACTCATTTGTGCATCATTGTGAAGAACCAAAATTTGTACACAAGCAAACCCCCCCACCACAATGATTGCTGGAAAAGTTCGGGGGCAAGCTTGCTGTCAAAAAGGGTATACAAATAATCTTGTTAGGAGGTTGCGGAGATGACAGGCAACAGCTGCTATTCATGGCTATACTGATAGTTCTGATCAAATCATTTTAAACGATGCAACTAGCTTTTATAAGCCTTATTGGTTTGATTTCGATTAATAACTTTGCTGTAATCTTTTTAATTTGGCTGATTCTTTTATTTAGAATAGCTTTCTAGGATAGGAAAGTCAAGGACGTTTTCTATGATAAAGAAAATTAGAAGCTCTTTACAGAAGGACTCTCCAAAGCATTCTATCTTACTCTTATTATATACATGAATACGATGGGTGGATTAATGTTAACCATTACAATCGTCCCACACCAATGAAAACCGCTGATTGTAAAGATAAGCAAAGAAAACGACGTAATAGTTAAAATTATGTTAATTTACCGCAGTACCAGATGAGGCTCACATGCATGAACTCAAACAAGCAACAAACATTGAATTTAATGGTTTTGTACAAATATCAGACTTTGCTTGTTCAGATTATAGTCGTCTGGTTTGTCTGTGTAGTTAGTAGCCAGACTGTAGCTACCAGGGAACTTTAATAGGAACGAGAATCACATGGGACTGTACCCTTGTCTAATTACACTTCTAATCTAATATTCATGGCTTCCCCATACAAATCCAAGTACCCGTATCTCACAAAAATCAAACAAAATTGCTCAGATAGTGTCAAAATATACAAATTTGAAGGAAATGCAGGTGACAGGAGGCTATCAATTAATTATATGTCGACCTTCCTGTAGACACTATTGAAGTTGCCACAGAAAACACTTCCATTAATTAATGGCCATCTATCAGATGGACCCATTTAGCAGAGACGTGTCAAACTTAACTGGTGAGAGAACAATCTGAATATGGCTATTCAACAGATTGTATGATTGTTTTAACTTTGTCGTTTTGATTTGTAATTTGTTTGGAGAGTCCAACATGCAATAGACAAACAAACATAGGGGGTTTGGTGAGACTCATGGGAGTAGGTTTGATCTTTTAGGTTTCTTGTTTCTTATTGAATTGTGAAAAAAAATGTTTTCAATTAATTTGAATTTAATAATTTACAAATTTTATTAGCAAAGAATATAATACCTAACCTTAGAAAGAAACAAATTTGAATATTTAATGTCAAGTTAGTTCAGGTTGATACTTAATGGTTATGTGAAAAAAAGTTGTTAATTTAGTTAAAATAATTTAAGAAGGATTTTGGTCAAATTATTAGGGTCAAATTGGAAAGATTTGACATTTGATGGACTTGTCACTTTGATTTTAGGCATGTATGATAAGGGTAAAATTCATCACTTCAAATTTGTCAAATTTGTCAAAATGTGACAATCCAAAAGACCACAATAACCTAGATTGAAGGTATGTAGCAAATTAGGTTGTTTGTTAATCTTCCAATTTCTTAGGCCACGTGTAAAATTTATGTAAAGTGTCATATATATGTTTAACACACTCTAGACACCCAGAGTCACAATAGATATTCTAGGGAGTGTAGTAGTAATATAGTTTTAGTAGTGTTGATTTGAAATTTATGTAAAGCATCATATATGTGATTTACATATGTAGAAGTATCTATAGTTTCAAAAGGCCATTGTAGAGAGTGTTAAGTAATAATATAGCTTTTATTAGTGTTGATTTAGCAATATCTGGAGGATGTTCGAATGTTTTAGGATAAGTATTAATCTTCCATGTTGGTTTCACGATGTTTCATAGTCATGATAATTTTTGTTTATTATGCCTTTTTAGAAAGGAAGTCCATAATAAATATATCCTTGAACTGATGTGAGCTTTTTAGATTAATTCATGTTGTTGTGATGTGATGCTTGTTGTAGCACCTTTATACTCTTCTTTTCATTTTATACAATTTATTTTTCAAATTTTAGGACAATGATAATGACATAAGGCACACATAAACAATAAGACAATTATAGTAACTATTTTTTTTGGTTTTCTAAAACATAGCATATACAATAATAGCATTCAATGACTAATTTTAATCATAAATAAGTTGAATTGATGTTCAATAATTGAATATCATTATCTCCAAAGGTAGAGATTTTACATGTCTATCCACTTGGTTGGAGGAGTTAAATCAACTTGGATAAGATACTAATAGGGAAAAGGTGTTTATTGTGTTGGCCACATGGGCTATACTCAATCTATTGCTTGAGGTGGTGATATGACAAGTCAATTGTAGTGTAATGGTTTTCATGGCTTTTTTTCCCCTTGAATTGCCTTGATTTTTATTTCAAATTCATACCTTTCACCTAATTGGAAAAGTAAGTGATGAAGGAAAATTGCTTCAATTGCACAAATATACCCAAGGAGGTTGAATTGATGAGTAAGAAGAGGAATTTTAGAACATCATGGAGTGTTAAGAGATGGATGATTTCTTATGAGGATAAGTTTATTGATTTAGAATTTAATGTTATACGCTCTAACACTTATAATAGAGAATCTTTCAACAATATGGAGATATGAATGGATCCTTTAATCAATATGTTGGGAATCTTGTGTGACACTCCAACATACAATGTGTGAGGAAGTAAGGAGATACATAAGCCAAAATGGGGATTGTGGCATATTCAGAAGGAAAAGTGGATGCATAGAAGCTCAACAATTAGATTTTGTATTAAGAGACATATTTTTACTTAATGAAGTGAAGAATAATACTTATATTTTGCATCCAAAACCATAAATGATTGAAATCTATGCTCAATTTTTGGTTTTGAAGAAAATGTAACTAATAACTTAGAGGAAGGAAATCAATATAATAATCAAATCTTTGTTTTATCCTACTTGATCAAAATATTCTAATCGCCCTAGAAAGTAAGAAGTGTGTTATATTATGTTGTGAAAATTTGAAGGCATTCAATTTAATTGACATTATGTATAAAATCTAACAAAATTTGGTAGTGTTAAATCATTAATCCAATTAATTATTATAAAATAAGAACATTAATATAGAGTGCACATGCATTCTAAGTTTTTTCTCTTCTTTGGTTTTTTTACATATGTTGAACAAAAATATTCATGTTTGGTTAATAACTAATGTTAATTAGAAAATTAAAAAAAAACATAATAATTAATTAAAATATTTTACAAATGATATCATTTGCAAATTTTACTCCCTATAAAATCTCATGTCATGATGACTCCATTTGATGGTCCAAACCTTCAAAGAAGAATTTCTTCTAAAAATTATGTGAACAAATAGAAAGAGACATCATTAAAACATTTGAAAGAAAGATATTCATGTAAAAGTCTTATTTTTATAAGAATTTCAAATATGCTAAAAAAATAAATTTTAAAATTTTCATTTTAAAATTTTGTTTTATTCACAAATTAATAATATTTAATAAGAATTTTACATCCTACATTCAAAAATATTAAATAATTTTTATCTTCTAAATCTTAGAATTTTTTTGGCCTCTTATAAAGGAGCTTATTATTTAACTCACCCTACTAAATATAATTTACATTAAATACTTTTTAAGAAAAAAAATTGATAAATAAAGAACTGAAATGGTCATAGGAACTATACAAAAAGATTATCTTAGCTTATCTTAATATAACTATACAAAAGGGTTGGGCACTTGAAGAATTAATAATAGGCACATTCGTCAAGATATCTTCTTTAAGGTTAAATGACTTAAATGATTGAGTTGTCCAAGTATCTCATCACATTAGACATGAAATAATACTCCCATCAAATAGGTGCTTTGAAGGACACATGAAAGAAAATATTAAAGAAAAGCTAAGGGTTGCATGATTGACTTGTTCTTTCAAGTTTAGTTAATTTGATACGCAATTAGTTGTGTTAAGAGATACAAAAATGTAATCTCATTTATTATATATATAGGATGATAAATTGAATTTGAGGGAAAAAAAAGTTGACACATTTTATGTGGTATGATTAAAAAATAAGTTTGTTTTTAATTTTTTATTATAAATTTATTTTGGATTAATTTGATTTTATGAAGTATATTAAAGAATGATCAATTAAATGTGTTAAAGTTTTCTTATAAATTTCATTTTTTCTTTAAATTTTGGAATCTCAATCTAATTTACTTCATCCATTTATCTATAAACTAGGATAAATTTTTCTATTAAAAAATTAAAAAAATTGACCAATATTTTTAAAAATTACCTATAGCTAGTATTTTATTTTTATTTTTTATGTTCCAATGTTGAAATTGTTAAAAAGACTAGTATATGAATTTTGAAGTTCTTAATTTTTACTTGATTGAAAATTGAAGTGCATACAAATAAAAATGATATTTATTAATATCTATAAAAAGCCAACTTTGTGATCCCATAATTAATTATTTCTAATTAAAATAGATTACTAAGAATTAGAGTTAGGTGAATTTTGTATTTAAGATCTTGTAATTGGAGAAATAAGAATGTAGATGAGGAATGATGAGGGAGCCTTTAGTGAGTGGATAAAGTGGATTAGTTTGAAACAACATCCTTCTCATTGGGTTACATCTTAGTCAAGCTAGTTAATGGTATTACAATCTCTTACTTTAGTAAGTGGAGAAAGTGGATTAGTTTGAAACAATGTCCTTCTCATTGGGTTACATCTTAGTCAAGCTAATTAATGGTATTGCAATCTCATACTTAAAAATTATGTAGATTAGATGTTGAGAAACTTGGCAAGAAACCTTGTGTGCAGACTAACCAATGGATTGTCCATTAGGGCAATTTAAGAAGCTCATTTTTGTCTTTGTCATTAGGAGGTCTCTTTCGAGTACATGAGTCCAATTTTGTTTAGGTTTAGGGCCTTTGGTTTTGTGGAAGCATTAGAGTATATATATGCCCTTGGTGTCCCTCTTTTCAAAATTTCCAAAGTATTCCATTAGATTTGTTTTTATAAACTTCCTTTGGTCTTGTTGAACAATTAAAACATTTTTAATCTATTGGTAGAGAAAATTGGAGATTTCATTAGGATTGATATCATAATTTTCAAAGAGTATTGCAGACATATCTCCACCTAATTGTAATTCCATTCATATTTTGTTTGTGAAGGATATTGCTTCAATATGTGAACTTTGAAGGTCTATATTTTATAGGTGAACTATTGTAATACAATTTGGTATTAGATCATTGAATCCAATCTCCTAAGTTTCTTGGCTCCAATTCGGTTGAATTGTCGAAAGAGATCCAAAAAATTGGAAATCCAAATGAGCATTTTGTAGATGAAAGATAGTTGTTTTACTATAGATTGGGATGATGGATTGATGTTATCCTACAAGCTCAAACTAGTGTGATTTCTGGGGGACTTAGCAATGTCTAGTGAATCTTCCAAATTAAATGGTGAGGGATTGGGTTGCAAGGTAATGATGTTTCCAAAGAGTTTGGTTAGGAGATTTGAGCTTGTCTTGTGAAATGTACCTAAAATTTAATACGATGGGGTTTTGGCACTAGATGATTTGCCCCTCATTAGGAAATTTTAAGTTGTTTGGGGAAACTAGAAAAGTTATATCCTAAGTGGATAAAATTAAGGAATGTAGAGGGTGAAGAAATGAAGTGGAAAGATGGTCAATTATTATGTTTTTCTAAGGTGAGCTACACAAAGTTAGTCTTTATTCAAGTATAAGATCGGTTTTCTCCCTTTTTTTAATGTTGCTAAATCATTATAAATGCTCTATCTATTTCAAGGAGTTTATATATGTTCATATTTCTTTCATATATTTAGGATGTTGTATTACTTGTTTGTAGTATAGTTGACCTAAAACTATGTGGTAGGGTATCTTTTTAAAATGTTTCTGTTCTTTTATTTGGAAAAAAGTGAAAGTATCATGTTCTTTTTTAGTATGTAAACTACTTATTTATATTTTCACAAACACGGGTTACTATACAATCCTTGTGAATCTATTCAATAATAATGATATAAAATAGTTTCATAATATATGGATGCTAAGACTCGTTATAATTTTTTATTTTTTGGTCAAGTATGCCATTTTAAATTCTAAAGAAATTTTATCTCGAGGATTGCTAAATTGTATATAGAGGTTTTATCTATCTTTTTTCAATATTAATTATAGATTATAATTATGAAAAGTATTTAATTTAATTTCGTCAATAACCTTGTCAACCTAGAACCTTGTCCCATTTTTTTAATACTTATTATTCTTTTTTTTTTAATAATATTATAACCAAATGAACTATTTAAAAAAAACTTCTTAAATCTAGTTTTACTAACATCCATTATTTTTATAATTTCATATAAATAAAATATCATTTTAAAATAATTTTATATAAATTTTAAAATAATTTGATTTTAATTTATTTTTAACATTTTACATTTCTATGTAATCTAATTACATATAACATTAAACCACTCTTTTGTAACTTTAATTTTGTTAGTCACACCAACCTTCAAATAACTTAAAACTAATCTATATTGAAAGAACATTCCCTACATAGTTTAAGGTATTAGTAGAAAAGTACTAGGAAATGTCTAGAGATCATTACATATGGAAGTATCATAAAGTTAATATATAGTGTTTTTCCTCTTCCACCTTATCCTTCCGAAAAAAAGAAATATTTTTTGACATGAGAGAAAAGGTATATTATTATTACAGTAGATTTAAGACAGGTTACATATAACATTAAACCACTCTTTTGTAACTTTAATTTCGTTAGTCATACCAACCTTCAAATAACTTAAAACTAATGTATATTGAAAGAACATTCCTTACATAGTTTAAGGGTATTAGTAGAAAAGTATTAGGAAATGTCTAGAGATCATTACATATGGAAAAGAAGAAAAAGTGTCATAAAGTTAATATATAGTTTTTTTCCTCTTCCATCTTATCCTTCCCAAAAAAGGAAATATTTTTGACACGAGAGAAAAGGTATATTATTATTACAATAGATTTAGGACAGGTTAAATATACATCATGAGGAGATTTAGAGTTTTATTTGAAAATGGATTTCAACAATGATTTATTTTTTTATAAAGAAAATGTCTTGACACGTAATCAAGATATCATAGATTACAATTTTTAACGTTCAAAAAGAAATTAAATTGTTAAATTTTGTAATTTTATATTAAAATTAAAATTTATAGAAAATAAAAATACTTAAATTTACGTGGAATGTAGGAGTTTTAGATTGTGCAGAAGCTTTGTGAATACAGTATTGAAAACTGATTGCAATGTATGTTGAATTGAATGGACAGGCTACCTGGAAAGAGAAGAAGCAGGTGGATCATCAGATGAAGAACTGAGCTGTGGGGAAATGGAGTTGAACGAAGTAGACCCTCGAGCAGAAGATAAAGAGTTGAAAGACCAGCTGTTAAGAAAGTACAGTGGATACTTCAGCACACTAAAGAAAGAATTTCTGAAAAAGAGAAAGAAAGGAAAGCTACCCAAAGAAGCCAGGCAAAAGTTGCTGGAGTGGTGGGACCTACATAATAAGTGGCCTTATCCCTCGGTACCACTATTAACCATACTATTCTCAGACATTTTTTTGCTTTTCTCTATGTCATCTTTAACAACAATAATAATGTCCATTCTTATCTTCATGAGATTCTCTTTTCTTTTGTCTTAATGATTGCCTTATATTGGGTCCGGACCCGAACCCTTTTCTTGCTTATCTAATCAAAACCATAATAATGTCCATTGTTGTTGTAGGAGACAGACAAGGTTGTTCTGGCCGAGAATACTGGTTTAGATCAGAAGCAAATAAACAATTGGTTCATAAACCAACGCAAGCGCCATTGGAAAGCTCCAGAAGATATGGAGCAGCTTATAGTGATGGATGGCCTTAATCCTCAAGCTGCTTCCTTCTACATTGATGGAATAGATGGCTGAATCATATAATTCTGTGCCTTCTTTTCCCCAAATTATGTCTATTGTCTCATTGCTAGATCTCCATTTGTACATATATAACAATGTAAATCAATGTCCCCCAATACTTATGAAATACATTGTGTTTTTTTCATGTTCATTTCTCTCATCGCTAATTTATAAGATGCGATATCAAATAATCTAAATTAGGTGTTTGATTTCAAGATATAAGAAAAAAATTGGATAAAAATTAAATGGATTATATAATTTATATGTTGTCAACTTATCAATTATTTATATTCGAGTGTTTTTCCTTATAATTTCAATAAATTGATCAATTCATGCAAACTGCATATGGTGGTGAGTTCCTATCATTTATCAACATAATTCTTAATTGATATTTTCACTTGACTCATAATGATGATTAGTCTCGAGATCAATTTTCTTGAAGACAAACAATACTGTATGTAGTGACAAGTTTTTTTATCTTATTTCAACATATTTCAGAATTAGTTGAGAGATCAATTTACATGAAGACATCAATATTGATAAATGATACAAACAATTCATACAGACTGTGTATGATGGGGAGTTTCTATCATTTATCAGCATATATCTAATTCAACTTCACTTGATTCTGACCGTTAATCCAAAAATCAATTTAATGAAGATGACGATATATTGATAGATAAATCATGAAACAAACAATATACAATAACAAAAATTTATCATTTACCAACATATTATTAAATCAACATCTCTACTTATAACTAGAATTACCATTAATCCAGAGATCAATTCCCACAATTTACCTGAAGTGAAGCTCTTCCCAAAAGAAATCATCAATATTTATATGTTTTTACATAAAAAAAATTTAAGCTCGACGACAGCATAAAACAATAATACGTGTTGCACCATGACGTATGTAGACTTTCTAGACATTTACAAATTCTCCAAAATTATTTTAATGCTACAGAGGAATGGTTTGTATTGAAAAAAGTACAAGTAATGCTTCCAACAAATATTCTTGCGGCTGCCAAAGTAATCGACTGATTTTAGTTATATTTTAGCCGTTGTAGTTTATTGTTCCCGGTGAAGCAAATTCACAGCCAACAATATTGAGTTTACTGAGAAAGGAAACTACGTTGGTATATGGAATTTATTTTAGAGGCATTGGATATATTAATCTCTTCAAGAAATATACGTACCAAAAGAACATGAAAAACATAAAATACATACTGCGATGGATGTTGGTATTGTCTGTAAGATCAAGATTTGCCGAAAATTTAATAATATATTAAGGAGTTCAATATAGTTGTGTTTGATTTGGTTTATAGTATGATCTTTATTCTGTCCTTTGGTCCTAATTTGTTTACATTATTTTTCACATTTATTGGTGCTTTCATTTATACTTTTTTATTTTATATCTTGAGATTATCATTCTGTTTTTATGGTTTATTTTCTGGTATTATTTGAAATTTTCTAATTGAAATATTAAATTTGAATTTTGATGTACCCATCTTATTATTATACTAGTTAACATGTTTGTATAGCATGTATTATTTTATAAAAGACATTCAAAGTGTCTACTTAATTATAAAAATCAGGAAAAAGATCATAAAACAAAGCAAAGATAAAAAGAACAACTAAAACATATTTCATGTATAGAGGGATACACATATAACATTTAAAAATAGATAATTTCCATGTTGTTGAATGTTGCCTTTGATATTCCACATCTGTATTAAGTGATTTGATTCTAGAGAACTTGTTCACCATTTGATTTAACAAATTTCTAAACATTGTACCTATGTGACTTTTAATAGATTAAAAAAATTTGATGCTACTTCTGGAATTAGACCTTTTCTTAGGTTTTTTAAGACACAATCTAATTCCAGAAGTAGTATAAAAAACTAAGACACGATTTAATTCCAAAAGCAATATCAAATCTTTTTAATTATGGAAATTTTATATCATTACTTTAATAGATTTACAATCAAATAGAGTGAATAACTTTTAAGTGTTCTAAGAGATGGCTTGGGGGCCTACCTTGATTGGCGAAAGCTTCCAGTGGTAAAGCACGAGGTCATGAGGTCACGAGGTCTAGACTCCCCCAAGTCCACGTGGTATTGGAGGAAGTGTCACGCCAGCATCACCAATCACGTTAAAAAGTTTACCCAACGCACTGCAGTTTATAGGGGGGTGCTATACCCAATTCCTGCAATCTAAAAAAAAAGTGTTCTAAGAAATGTTCATGTTAGTTACATATCAATTATACACAAAATCAAGTATATTTAACTCGAGATCAAGCTTGCAAAAGTTGGGGTTGAGCCATGAGGTTTTTTGAAATAATTATTAGATTAAAGTTTTAGTTTTAGACGACGGTGAATTGGTTTCACATAAATTCAACATGCTTTTAGAGGTTAGTACCTCTAACCTTCACTTTTTTACTTTCTTACATTTAAAATAATGTTACCTATAAAAAATTTTAACTTTGAAAAGCTGCTCCTCTCCTCTATTTCTCTCATTTGCTCTTGTCACGGTCTTTCCGTATTTCCTAACTTTTGTTGCAGGATTCTTAACTTTTAGAACCGCCCAATCGTCCTACCAACTTAGGGAAGTCTGCATAATGTTAGCACCTTTGGGAAGTTGGACTTGTGGTCGCTTTCGAAAGGAGTTTGATGGTTGTGAAGCTGCCTGACCTCCTGAATTTCTGAAATTATTCGTGTTGTGGTGAATGTCCAGCTCTCTCGAGAATTTAAAGGACACCATTGGCTCCAAGAAAGGACATTTGGTGAAATAATTTCAAGTGGTTTCGGTACCTAGGAGTGGCATCACGAGTGATGTTACAGATAGGTCTTTCTTGGGCGTTGATGGAATTAAATGGGACTGTCAGATTGATAAGAATAACTACTTCTTGTTGTCCCTCTTTCGACCTCGTCGATTGCCACTTCATGCATTATTTGCAGGGAACAAATCAAGGGAAGATTTGTAAAGTACCACCATTAATGGTCATTAAGCAATCCAAATACAAAAAAGGGTGGCGACATGCATTACTTCATTTGATGTTGTCATTCTAAGATAGCTAAAGGAGAAAATTGTTGTCATTTTTGCATGTATTAGAATGGTCTTGCCTCATGACAGTGAGTTGCCTTTTCATAACCCGGATTTGAATTGGCCAGAGAAAGAGCAGGAGGATATAGTCTGGCAGTTACAATCTTTTGCATGGAAAGAACAAACTGATTTCAGTGAATATAGGAGGGTCATCACCATATTAGATAAGACTACAGAACAAGCTGAAAACTACAAACAACACTTGCAAAATGAGTTAGCAGCAGGAAGAAACCTGAATAATTAAGTTCGGCGAAATGTTGCTCCCAGTTGGAAGAGGTCCCGTAATGCAGCCCGATGTCAACCTAGTGCAGTGGCATATTCTTTTGAACTTGTCTAACTTTTTCCAAGCTACTGTCTTTGATTGGGAAGAATTCAAAGATATCCCGTTGACGCTGATCGAAGAAGAAGAAAATGTAGATGAGATCGATTGATGAATTGTGGAGCTGAACCTGATACCTAATGATGGAGTCTGAGCCTAGTGATCTTATAGTCTTATCTGTTGTGAGGCAGTTTATATTTTGATGTTGCTCTATAGAATGTTTGTTTTGAAACAGTCATGTTCAAGGTCGTTATCTTTAGTTATCGTTTCTTGGAAACGGAAAATCAGGAGGATGGTAGCTTTAAATAGGTAAATTAGTTCTTTTGAGGGGATCTTTTTGGGAAAACTTTGTTTTTCTCATAAGAGCAATTTTTTTTATGCATGTGGTTATCTACTATTTTAATATAGAAGAACTACTAGTGGCTTTCATATATTCGTAATCTCTGAATTATGGTGTGTGAATGCTTTTTTGTTCTTTGAAATGGATGTCAATTGGTGAATTTATATTGAAGTGGTGGATGATTTGAAATTTCAATTGTTGTGGAATATTATCTATGAATGGTGTTTCATAGTGCCTTTATTCTTGAAAATCTGAAAAAATCCTAAAAATAGTAGTTAGTATTGTGCATGCCTTTACAAAGCTTTCTGGTTATAAGCTCTTTCCTGATTTGCTTTATGGTTAAAAGAATATGAGTTGTTTGTCCATTCATTGAAAATCATTAGAAGGTAGCTTCTACCTTGTAAAATAAGCAGAGAATCAGTCAGTTAATAGTTTGTTAGACTGGTTCAACTGTGGTTACATTTGTCATTTCCGTGGGTGCGAGAATATAGAGTTAGGTGACAAATTTATTAACCAGCAGATTTTTGGCGACTCTGCTGGGAAATTTTGAAATTACTGTGTCTTGGGAAACACTTTAAACATCTTCTGATAAGAAGGCTGGCGACTCTGTTGGCCCTCATCTAGAGAAGGGTTTTCAGTTTAATACATGGTCGACCCTTGAAAACAAGGAAGAGTTTCTGAAACGGTATCCCATGAAATGCCCGTATAATGGGACCGACAAAGGAAGCCCCAGAGAAAAGTACATCTAGAGGAAAATGTAAAGTAACTCCTAAAGAACTATTATCAAATTCCTTTGAAGAGGAAGTGACGTCAGGAGAATATATAAGGGCTTATGCTTCAAGTTGGCTTTGTCGAGGTTTTGAGAGTGACTTTTGATGTGGTGTAGTTGACGATAAATGTCACATCATTGAGATTGAAGTGGAAAGGTTCATAAGTATTTTTGGTGGGATTGGAAAGAATGAAAATTTGCCTCAAGTCACTCTCCAAGATGAGATCCTGCATGCTCGAGAGGATGAAATCCTCTCGAGGTTTGATCCTCTGCTTTTGGAATATGACAATTAGAGACCATCATGTACTGCTCACATGAGTTGTGTCCTGCCTGTTGATAGGCCAGGAAAGGGTCCTCTGTCAAAAGGCCCTTCTATCAACTTAGTCAGCTCTATGCAAAAAGAAGCATTCGAAAAATATTTCCTTTCTCTTTCCAAAGAGTAGTCCCCTACACAAGGGATGGAGATTAAATGGAACCCTTTGAATCCCCTGTATTACCTCGCAGAATCCTTTAAAGATGCCCAAACAAGAGATAACCCTCTTTTTGAAGTGATGAATCTTTAGTCGATAGAACAATTGCCTTTCCTCCATATCTCTAATGAGCCTAAGAAAGGTGTCCTTGTGGATAGCTCTGATGATGATGAGTTTCCTTCTTTATGTTATCATGCAAAGACGGGAAGTAGAGACGTTTAGTTCACGATTCTTAAACCCAGGGCCCTTGTTGATGATCATTTGTTTATTAATGAAGGAATGGATAAATCCTCAATTGTTGAAGGCTTTGAGTTGTCATCATGTGAAGTCCACATACAAGGTCATGATTGTTGTGCTGATATCTTTAAATTAATATGGGAGATGTACGATCAAAAACACAATGCACTGGTTAAATCTTCTCAAAAGATTTATTGCCAGTTATCTCAAGCAAGTCATAAAGAAGTTAAGGGTCTGCTTCCAGAAGCCTATCATGAATAATGGTTGTCTGAGCATGAATACATCTACCAACTTTTGTGTATCCATAATTGGAAGCCTGGTCTGGGAATCGTCATCCAACGTTATTCGTCTCACATGTCATGTCATGCTTTCCAAACCCTCTTTTTCGCACAGGTATATATTTATCCTATCCTGTAAATGGTTTCTCTTGAATAATATTATCCCTCTTCATCATAAGGCCCTTATGGCCATGTACATATTTTGGTTCTTTTTCATTTGTTGTAGGCGTAGTTTGTTTTGTTTTTGGTTTTTGTCTTGTCAGCCTTGCGTTTTGCCCAGTCGCCCCTCCACCCTTCTGCTAAGCAACACCCTTTCCTTCTGTTACGCCCAACTCTAATGCCCATTTTACATGCACTAATTTGGGTTCCGGAGTTCTCTACGTCCTGCTAGTTCTAGTCCCCATTTAGAGCTTATATGTTACCTATACAATTTTTAAACTTTGAAAAGATGCCCCCCTCCACTATTTCTCTCATTCACTCTTGTCATGGCCTTTCCAAATTTCCTAACTTCTATTACAGGATTCTTAACTTTTAGAACCGCTAGATCGTCCAACCAACTTAGGGAAGTTTGCTTAATATTGGCATCTTTGGGAAGTTGGACTTGTGGTCGCTTTCAAAAGGAGTTTGATGGTTGTGAAGTTGCCCAACCTCCCGACTTTTTGACACTCTTCGTGTTTTGGTGAATGTCCAGCTCTCTCAAGAATTTAATGGACACCACTGGTTCCAAGTAAGGACATTTGGTGAAATAATTTCAAGTGGTTCTAGTACCTAGGAGTGGCAGCACGAGTGTTGGTACAGATAGGTCTTTCTTGGGCACCGAAGAAATTAAATGGGACTGTCAGATTGATAAGAGTAACAACTTCTTGTTGTCCCTCTTTCGACCTCGTCGATTGCCACGTCATGCATTATTTTCAGTGAACAAATCAAGGGAAGATTTGTCTAGTACGGTCATTAATGATCATTAAGCAATCCAAATACGAAAAAGGGTGGCGACATGCGTTACTTCATTTGTTTTTGTCATTATAAGATAGATAAAGGAGAAAATTGTCATCATTTTTACATGTATCAGAATGGTCTTGCCTCATGACGGTGAACTGCCTTTTCATAACCTAGATCTGAATTGGCCAGAGAAAGAGTAGGAGGATATAGTTCGGTAGTTATGGTCTTTTTTATGAAAAGAAAGAACTGATTTCAGTGAATATAGGAGGGTCGTCACCATATTAGATAAGATTGCAGAACAAGCTGAAAACCATGAACAACGCTTGCAAAAGAAGCTAGCAGTAGGAATAATTAACTTCGGCGAAATGGTGCTCCCAGCTGGAAGAGGTCTCATAATACAACCCGATGTCAACCCAGTGCAGTGGCATATTCTTTTGAACTTGTCTGACTTTTTCTAAGATACTTTCTTTGAATGGGAAGAATTTGAAGATATCCTGTTGACGCTGATTGAAGAAGAAGAAAAGGCAGATGAGATCGACAAACAGATTGCAGAGCTGAACCCAATACTTGATGATGGAGTTTGAGCCTGGTGATATTATAGTCTTATCTTTTGTGAGGCGGTTTATATTTTGATGTTTCTCTATAGAATTTTTGTTTTGAAAGGGTCATGTTCAAGACCGTTATCTTTAGTAACTGTTTCTTGGAAACATAAAAGACATGAGGATGGTAGCTTTAAATAGGAAAATTAGTTATTTTGAGGGGATCTTTTTGGGAAAAGCTTGTTTTCTGATAAGAGCAAAATTTTTTATGCATGTGGTTATCTGCTATTTTAATATAGAAGAACTATGGGTGGCTTTCATATATTCGTAATCTTTGAATTATGGTTTGTGAATGCTGTTATGTTCTTTGAAATGGATGTTAGTTGGTGAATTTATATTGAAGTGGTGGATGATTTGAATTTTCAGTTGTTGTGGAATATTATCTGTGAATGGTGTTTCATAGTGGCTTTATTCTTGAAAATATGGAAAAATCCTAAAAATAGTAGTTATTATTGTGAATGCCTTTACAAAGCTTTCTAGTTAAAAGCTCTTTCCTTATTTGCTTTCTGGTTAAAAGCATATGAGTTTATTGTTCATTCATTGAAAATCAATAGAAGGTAGCTACCACCTTGTAAAATAAGTAGAGAATCAGTCAGTTAATAGTTTGTTAGACTGGTTCAACTATGGTTACATTTGTCATTTCCGTGGGCGTGAGAATATATAGTTAGGTGATAAATCTGTTAACCAACAAATAATTATGTCTTTGTTGATAAATGTAGGTTAATTATGTGCTTATTTTTTGCATCTATTTAATTTACCTAAATAAATCATGTTGCATTTTATTTCACTAATTTTTATCCAATTATTTATTTTTACACCACCTTAGGGCATAGTCTTAGGATTTTACCTTATAAATTAGGGATCCTAGATTTTATTTTTTGTAGTGATATTTTCTCATAGTTGATAACGGTTTGGTTTTTCTTGCTTAGTTAAACTTTATAGCTTTTTTTTCCCCAATGGTTAACATTTTAGTACCTTACTTTCAACCATCCTACCCACCTTTGATTTGACCTCTAGAGTTTCAAATTATTTGACTTGATTTTGTGATTATATGCTTTTATTTTGGATATGCCTAGGCTTTTGATTTACCTTTGTTTGGATATTTTGTTGTCATATCTTCACTAGGTTTTACCAATATCCTTGGATAACTCATCATTGTGCCTTTGCATAGGTCATTTTCTTTGGCTAATATGCATGCAAATATTTGTGATTTTGATAGATTTTTATCTTTTTTCATATGAATGTCGATAATTATAGAGGAAGTGATCAACACATATGAATTTTTTTAAGTTAAAGTGTCTAAAATTTGCATGTATATAAGTGTAAATCACATCAAATGGGAGTTCCAAAAATATATTGAAGCATCCAATAAAAAATTTCCTCAACATAACAATCATCATAACATGGAAGATAAATCATCCATACTTAGAGGAAGGTTGTTTTGATGTCTCCTATCCCATTTCAATCCTAGTAATATTTTAAACCAAAATTTGACTTTCTAACACATATAATAGTTATAAACTATTCAAAGTTTGAAGATTGTTTGAACTATTCATGCGTGTGTGTGCGCATGCGCGTGTGCGTGTGTTTGTGTGTATTGATTTTTTTACATAAATTTTAATAACTTATTTTATACAAGTTAACGATATTTTGAAAAAGTCATGTCTTGATTAATAAAAAGCGAGATAGGTCTATATCATTGCAAAGTAAAGCATAACCACAAAAAATTTCCACCTAGGGCGCACCTAGCAAAAAGCAAACCCAACAAACAAAGATTGAATAAAACCACTAACACAAACTAAACCGGAGACAACCAACAACATAAAACACAACAAAAAAAATGAAACTAACCAATTGCCAAAGGCACAACGAGATGGCCTACTAGCCAAAGGCATTGCTTTCCTGCCATCCTTACATAAACTAAGGACTTTATCAAAGAAGGAATTTTTCTTGTAAGAATCTTTAGCAAAATTCAGGGTACCACAATTTGGAGTGTCCTTAATCATGGAAACAAGGTGCTCTATCGAAGCAGAAAGAGATAGAACATGTCGCTTGTGTTTGGCTCTCCTCCGATTGATTCCATCTTTTATAGATTTAAGAGAAGCTGAGTTTTTCACCACCATTTTCTAGCTTCATTTGTCCATTTCCTCAATTTTGCCCATCAAATGCTCCTGGTTCTCTTTTAGTTCTAGAACAATTTAGTTCTTGTTTTTATGTGTCACCTTCTTAGAGATCTCTTTCAATCTCCCCTCAACTTTCTCCCAATTCTCTATCTTCGTGGCCATATCACTTGATGCTTCCCAAAAACATTCATTTTTGATACCCATAACCCATTTGTCTACTCTCGCCCTCGCCTCGGCCATTGCTTCAAGCTTATTGATTCTTTTTATTTCCACATCAAACTATGAGAGGAGCCATTTGATAACCATTTCCCATCTCTCCACATTCTCCTCCAATTTTAAAATTATTTCTTCAACATCTATGGGGGCCTTCTTTTGGTTAGAGGTCTCTTGATTAGGGGAAAAGGCGGTCACCTCCTCAAATGCGGTGGGAGACCACTAAGATTTTGAATCGGAAGAAGATTCATAGTCCTCAACCTCCTCCTCTTTTCTAGATTTTGACACCTCCGCTTTTTGGGGGGGTGGGGTAGAAGAAGGCTTTTTGCTTTGCCTCTCTGCTAAGGTTAAAATGGGTGGGGACGAGTTTGGGCTTAGAGGAAAAAACCAATAGCTGAGGTAGTTTTAGCCATAGGGACCCCAAAGATCTCAATCACCAGATTTGGGTCCAGTAGAGGATTGGAGGGATTAGAAGAGGACCCACTCAAAGGGGTTAAAGAAAGATTAAAATTATGTAGCCTAAGGATTAAACCCCGATGTAGGGGTAGATAGTTCTTTGACTTGGTTCTAGCAATATATTGGGATAAAGACGAATAGACCTAGAAAACAAAGTTCATGTAGCCTCCATACCTCAGGTGATTTAATATGGGTAAGATCTACATGTGAAATATTTTAAAACAACCGTTGAGGGTGAATAATTTCATTAGAAAAAGGGCCACATCCTTCCATGTTCTGGGGAGATCTTCTATGTCGTATCCACTTTACAGCGTCAACGCTTCTTCACCCTTATTGAAGAATCGCTTGAATTATTCCTTATATGATCCCTTCGACTTCTTAGGAAATGTAATGCCATCCTGCAGGAGCCCAATAATGGTCGCAATCAACTCCGACATGAATTTGAAGGCAACCTGGCCAATCTGCACCTTCCCCTTATGTTCGGCCTCTGCAAAGTTTTTTGAAAGCTTAGGGTCAAAACCTTGCATGCCCTCTACATAACTATATAAATTCTCCTTGATCATTTTCTAGAATAGTTTCAGTTTGCACTTGAATTCCTCACAATTATTGGGTTCAACTTGGATTAACTCCCCCCCCCCCCCCATTTTCGCCACTATAAGCTTCGTAACGGAAACTAGGTGGGTGAAACAAAAACCATCATTTTAGGTACCACAATACTTATGAGGAGAAATGACACTGCTTTTTGAAAAGGAAGTCCACCAATCTAGCAAAAAATAACTTGCCAAAAGGGTGGCTAGGATAAAAGGGCAATTTTTGAATTATACCCCATCATTAAACTTTATGTCCTTGTAGATCGCTGCACAAACCAAATCTGGAAGATCTTAGGAATTAGTCCAGATTTTTAAATTCTCAAAATGTGGACCTAAAGAAGCTAGCCTATCCACAACTTTCTTGTGCTCCCTCCTCGTGTGATTATGGCCAACATGGTTAATGCCTCGACTTAGGGACTTACACTTGTCCACCAAGCCTTCACATTTCCAATTCAGAGAAGCTTCATTTTTTAGGAAAATGATTATGTTTCTTGAGTCACCTTCTATTGTAATTTAGTCATACTTTCTTTCATTAATGATGATCAAACCATAATAAATGTCAGTCACCTCTTCAAAGCTCGAGGTTTTCATTCCCAAGTTGGCCACATAAGCCAACACAATGTTGTCTATGTGGTTGTGGATGACACCACCCCCATCCGCCCAACCTGGGTTCCGTTTGGATGAGTCGTCAAAGTTTAACTTCAACCAACCAGAGTCCGGGGTGGGGGAGGGGCTTTAAAAAGTCATGTTACTTTCATACAATGTAGTTTTTGTTGTATAAAGGAAAAAAATATAAATGTTTAAACATATATTTATAACACTATTATCTAATGTGCATATGTTTTTACATTATATTTTGTTGCTTGATTTTCTTTTAATAAATTTTTTAAGTGAGATTGACTATTATCTGTATTGATGTGGAAATAAGGATTCAATAGTTCAATTATGTAAACAAGGAATTAAACTTATTTCCAACCAAATCACATTAAAGGGGGGATAAGATCAATAGGATCAACCTCAAATATGTGATTGAAAGGGCTAAACACATATTGGATTTCATTCTCCCTTTGTTTGAGTTGAAGCTTAATAATTGAATGTGAGAACTAGGGTTAATGATGAAAAATTGACAATGATTGGAATGCATAGATAGTTTTAGAACATATATGTAGACACATGGAGCATATATCTAGAAGTGGGAAGCAGAGAAGAACTAGTGGTTGAAATTTGGACTAAAAATTATGGGTCAAGGATGCTAGGTGACCTTCACCCAAAATTGTCAAATGCGGACAATGAAAATAGTTTTGGGACCAAGATGTCACTCAGAGTATCTCCCTAAAAATTCATCAAAAAAGTGTCAAACATTAATGCTAGGCGGCCTTGACCAAGTGCTTTGATCCCTAAAAAAATTGATTTTGTGTCCCTCTGATTTCTCTTCTCAAATCTATAACTGTTGTCTCCAAATCTTGTCATCTACACACATATGAGAGGAAAAATGTTATGTTGATAAGGGTTTGCCTAGGTCAAACCCCAGACTGGAATTAACCCTTGAATGAAATAGATAAATTGAATGGAAAGCTCTAAAGCAAAATACTAAATGTTGTTACTACTTATCAAATTGCCATTAGTTTCATATCCAAAGTCATACTATATTCTAGTCGGTTAGTATTACCAAATCATGCAGTCGGTACACACAAAGAAGTCGGTATGAACAGTCTAGTCGGTTACAGAAGAAAGTAGTCACAAAACAAAGTATTCACCAAGTTGCTTACCGAGTAAAGTTTCATGGCTACCGAGTGGTAAAGTTAACTCACTGAGTTGATATTCACCGAGTGAAATGTTTTACCAGATACATTTAACCTGGACATGCACATGAAAATGTGTTACAACATCGAGGCACATCTAACCGTTTTTGCATTGGAAATTGCATTAGGAGATTGTGTATGATTACAAGGTCAATCTAACCTATGAGATATTTTGTTTAGTTATTCATTCGAAGAATCTTTTTGTAAGATCGAAGCAATGAATCAGGTCACCGCTGTAAGAGATCTATATATACAGCATGATTCTAGGGTTAGAAAAATAAGACATGCAACAAGAGATGTGGAATGTGTGTGTTTCTGCATGAAGGAAGACTATTACAGAGACACAGAGAGGTCACCGAGAAGGTTATTAGTGAACAGTCGAAGAACAGAGTAAACAAAAGGGTTTACCGAGTTTCATTATGGGTTACCGAGGTATGCTACAAGCTAGGTAATCTTATTCAAAGCACATAGAATCTGCTTTAGCATTTCAAATGTAAAGTTGTAGATATTTGTAAAGATTTTATTGTTACATTTTGAAGTTGTAAGAGAAACCTTTAACAGGGTAAAAGACTCTAACCAAGTCTATAAATTGTAAATCCTTTAACCGGGTGCTACACTCATATAGTGTTATAAAAATCCTTTAGTAAGGTAGATCTAACTGATTTTGATACTCCTAACAGGGTAAGCTAACATAAATAGCTAAATGTAGCTCTAACCAAGCATTCTTTATTATTGCAGTAGTGAAGTTGTGGGTGCCATCCCCATCGCAGTTTTTCTCTCTAACCAAGAGTTTCTAGGTGACCAAAATATATGTGTTATGGAGTGAATCATCTATGATTGTTATCTGTTGATTTTAGTTTTATCTTATGTTACTGCACTATTTTGTTTATGCATAATAGTAAGGTTATTATCAAAGAAAAGTTTTGGAGTACTGATTCACCCCTCCTCTCTCAGTACATTAGCTTTCTATATTGGGCCTAACAATTGGTATCAGAGCCTGAATCTTGGAAAAGGGTTTAACTACCTAAAGAGAAAGATCTTAGCAATGGAAGGCTACAAACAATCTCGGAGGATTGTGCATCTTCAAGAAGATTTGGATAATGCAAATCAAGTGATTGTAGACATGCAGAGGCAAATGCAAAAATCTCTGAAAGTAAGGAGAAGATTATCTGATGATTTGCAAGATTCTCAAGAGCTAGTGGAACAAATCGAAACATCATCTGAGAATAGTATATCTAAAGAGACTGAAGAAACAATTGGAATGTTGAAAGAGAAGAACAAAGCATTGGCTGATCAACTAAAAGCAATGAAAAGAGAACATGAACATTTCAATACACAAATGACTGAAAATCTAGATGCATTAAGGATAGCTGAGGATAAAAAAAGAGATCTACAAAGAGAGAAACAACAACTTGAAGCTCTAGTATCTCATAAGGAGGATGAAATGATAAGGTTAACTGGTATTCAACAAAATATGATAGATCAACTAGGTTATGCACATCATGAAGCAATTATGAAGAATGATGAAAATCAATCATTGAAACTTGAAGTATCAAGGTTGACTGGTGAACTTGAAATAGAGAAGAAATCCAAAGAATCATTGGAGAAAAGTTATGAAGCATCAAAGATGTTGGATGAGCAACTGAATACAAGAAGACTCTACAAAGATGGAGGACTCGGTTTCGACTGAGAAAGGAATTCATACTACCGAGAGAGGAGAATCATCAAATCAAGCTGAAAAAAGGAATAACATCAAAAGGAAGAAGCCTATTTGCTACTACTGTGGAAATCAAGGTCATACTGCCAACATATGCCAGATTAGAAAAGGTAAGCAATCAAATATCTCTAAGTCCAATGGATATTGTTATAATTGCAATAAATATGGTCACACACCTAATCAATGTAGGACAAAGTCTGTTAACAACTATCAGAAGGCAGAATTCAAAGGGTTTTGTAAAAAATGCAATAGATATGGACATTGTACCGAGAAGTGCTGGTTTAAGCAAAAGAACTACATGAAGTATCCACACCGAGCAAACACTGGAGGTTATCGAACTCACACAGATCCTTACCGACAATATACAACAGTACCATGGGATTACAATACAAGGATATGGTGCAAATGTTGTGGAAGATATGGACATATAAGTGCCAACTGTTTTATAAGGTTTGGAATGAACAACCGGAGATCATGGAGAAATCCCGATAGGGCATGTTTTCATTGTCACAAAGCTGGACATTTAGCTGGAGATTGCAGAGATCAACCGAGAAGAGACACTGTAGAGATAAAAGAAAAATTCAAGATGATTTGGAAAAAGAAAGAAATTATGTCTGATGAAGAAAGCACCTTACCTACTGAGTTAGGTGCACCTATTTCAAAATATTCAAGAAAAGGTATGAAGGGACTGCATTCTCTAAAAGTTAAATCATAACAGTTCCTATGCTATTATGTATAAAATTCAAAATCTGCATAGTTAAGATGCAATTAGTCAATTTATATACTATACAGGAAACCTGTCAAGTTGGTGTATACAGGAAACCTGCCAAGTCGGTTAATAAAGCAAAGTTGGGTACTCGGTGAAAACAGAAAATGGAGTAAATCGGTAAAAGGTGAACCGAGTGCATTTAATATCTTGACCTAACTTGTACAGATCCCGATAAGGTATTTTTGAGTACTTAAAAGTGTTTTCGCGATCATTTTCATTCACCCAAGTTTTCGAGAAGCAGAGCAAAGAGAATCAAAGCGATCAAACTTCATTCAGAGCGAATTTCGAGGTATTTACATCAATCTATTCGCACTGTTTAGCTAGTTTCCGATCTAGTCAAATTGCTATTGTCTACCGAGTGTGAAGAGTCAGTCACTTGTAAACCCTAAGGATAACTTGTCAAATCTTACTCGAGATCTACCATGGCACCCAAGATCAAAGACCTTGTAGTTGTCCAAAATGTGGAGAAGCCCTCGCTGAAATATTCCCTAACTCCAAAAGTTGCTTCAGAACCGGACGATAAAACTGCATTTTCACTCATCCCGAATCGAGTCTTGTTGGTAGAAGATGTCAGATTCTTTACCAAATGCCATGTTGAGGAACTTGGTCATGTAGAGATTAGTGACACATATGATGAACTATGCACTGATGGCAAACTGGATAGCAAATTTGAGCATATCAGAATCAAGGGATTAACTGAAGCCCTAGTCTATCCTCATGTGTTCAAACCCCAATGGGTTAAGTTTTTATTGAGAAGAGTACATGATGATTTCATGTGGCTACAAGAGCAACCGCTCAAGATCACGAAGGAAGCCATTCACCTGATCACCGGATATCCCATCTACGATCATGCTCGTGCACAGAAAATGATATCACAAAAGGAGCTAATCAGTCTAACCGAAGTAGAATCCGATTACCGAGGACTAAAATTGAATAATGTCACTGATGCTGAACTAAAATTTGCAATCAGAGTTATTGGTTACTATTTCTTCCAATCTGCAAGGGAAAACAGTGTACCATGTGCTGCAGTGGACCTAGCCTACAAAATAGTAAAGAAGGGAATGAAAGTAGACTTATGTGAAGTACTACTAAAGAACTTGTTTGAGAACCTGAACACAATAAGGAAGCCAAAGAAGAACAACTCAGCAAACACACTAAAGTTCGGTTCACTACTTGTATGTATGTTTTTCTATTTTGAGAAGTTCTTTCCCTCAGTCGATAAAGTAGTATGGGAGCTACACCAACCTATCACCCATTAGATCAATGATTACATCAAGAAGTTAGGAGATAAATTTAATGATATCATGGATGATTACTTCAGCAAATTCCAAGAGAAAATGCACAACAGGTATAGGATCCCACCACAGCTAGTCAAAAAATACAAGGACAATATATGTTTTGAAGTCGACACTGATTATTGCTATGTAAATGCTGTTGAACCGAGGACTCAGTCGTTGCAACCAATGGGTTATGAAATTGATTATGATATCACACAGCAACAAATTGATGCCTATCTATCATTGCCAAGGCATGCAATTGAACTAAGGTATGGAACCTATGAAGAGGTGAAGGAGAAAGTAAAAATGAGCATTGTAGTTCCTAAGGCTACAAGAAAAGCTACAAAGATGATAAAGGCTTTATTTGAGAAATTCGGAGAAGAATCCTCCTCCACACCTGTCAAAGGCAATCTTGCCATAACCGAGGAAGAATCAGAAGCACAGGAGGCTGCAATAACATTGAGCACAGAGTTGCCAAAGGGAAAAGTTCTAAAAAGAAAGAAATAGGACATCACAAAGGCCCTACCGACTCCACCAACAAAGAGACCCAACACTAGAGCATGAGCTGCATCACCGAGCAAGAAACAAAAGACTGTTGCCGTTCCTAAGGTAACTAAGACTTAGAAGAAATCTACTCAGAGACTCATTTTGGCAAAAGAGTCGAGTGATACAGAGTTTGATGATACAAACAAATTCCAGGTTGTGAAAAGCAAAAAAGTAAACATCCACAGTGTTGAAAACTTTTGTGCCAATCTCAAAGAATACGGTGGATTTGCAGGATTTAGATATGTTAAGTATGAGTCTAGGAATAATGATGAGAAACGACAGATTGAAGAAGCTGTCATATGTACACTTCTGAAGTTTCGGCTAGCACCATTAGAACTAGCAAAGTCACTTCCGAGTGAACTCTACTCACATATTGACAACAGAGGGAAATATGCAATCGATTCGGAGAGACAAATAAGAGAAAGAAGTCTAGTCCATCTATTTCTTGACATGTCCATAGCTGAAATCAAGGAGCATTTGTCCACATACAATTCAAAATTTCTTATGAAACAGAGAGCCTTAAAATTGATGAATGGGCTATATATTGATGTGGAAAATGAGACTAAAGCCAAGTGGCAGGAGATCTTCAAACAAAAGGATGTTGGTGAACAATCTCAAATTGAAATTGTTGATGTCACCAAGCAAGATCCAGATGTCACCAAGCAAGATCCAGATGTCACCGAGCAAGGTCCAAACCCGGTTGACACTATACAAATTGATGAAGATGTAATGGATGAAGCATCACCGGAGTAGGAAATGATTGAAGGCACCACTTATGTAAAACTTGTCTCTAGTGAATCTGTCTTGGAACAAGTTCAGCCTTATCTGCCAGTGAAGCCACCAGTCTCAACCAAAGCTCCCAAGGACACTGAGCAAGCTACCGAAGGCAACAAATTTGAAGCTACAGGTGACACAACCAAAGATCAAATGTCTCAAGCATAGACAAGCACTGCAAATATTACAGCTGAGACCCCTAGCACCGAACCACCCAAAGACACTGCAACTTCTACAAGAACAGACCAAAGTGTTGCATCTACGGAGCAACCTACCAAGGGTCAGCAAGCCTCACAAGCACTTGTCTTAGTGCCACAGACCAAAGGCAAAGAGAAGAAGGTGTGGTTTTAAATTTGACTTATCTAAACCAATCGTGTTGCCCAATGTCGACATTTCCAAATTGAAAGGGCAAGCACTCACTGAATTCGGTGAACTATGCAAAGCAAAGGCCGAACAGGAGAAGCAACTGGCCATACAAAAAAATAATAAAGTACTTCAGAAGGTTAGGACACTACTCACAGGAATGCTACCATCAGCAATAGTGTCAACCGATGCAGCCATCCATATTCAGTTGGATGAACTCCTTAATCAGATTGAAACATCTGGAGTTGATGCATTCGAGTACTTCAGCAAGCTCAAGGATAAAGAGCTCACAGCAAAAATGATAGAGGAAGTACAAAAATCAATTGCTGTTGGCAAGGTAAAACTTGTCAAATTCATTGCTGAGTTGTCCCCTCAACTCAAGCACATTCTTTATTTATTCTAGAAGTTGTGTACATTCTCTTTATTTATTAAAGACATCAAAAATAAAACTGATGCAATTGAGAAAGAGATCACCGATCTCTCATCCAAGTTGACCACTAAGCCTAATTCAGTTCATAATTTTTACAAAAAGCTACAACAGCTCATGGCTCAACAGTTAGAACTGAGGAATGAAGAGCATAAAATTAGGATGGATATAATGACCCTTCAAACATTATTCCTTCCTCATCTCTCATCAATACATGAGCAGCTCAACCGAGCTACAAGCTTATCAACTACATAAGAGGGAAGCACTCTTGATGGCCTGATATCACTCTTATCTGATATTCAAGCTCAAAATTCATTAATGGAAAGTCTCAAGGACTCACTCTCAGTCGCCCTCACCGATGCCCAAACCAAGTATAAGACTATTTTTGATCAGTTACCGCCTCCGGATGGAAATTAAGTTTTTAATGTTTGTCAAAAAGGGGGAGTAATTTTATGATACTACATAGAGGAAAGCCCAACAAAGGGGGAGTAATTCTACACTTGGAGAATTGAGTATTGTATACAAGGGGAGTATACCGAGCATAATATACAGAGCATTTAGAGCACACAAGTACAGAATAGAACCGAACATGCAAAATTCAGAGTTATGTACAAAATAATGATAAGGGGAGTATATCTGCATATACTATTGACTATTGTACATATTGTCAAGTATATAGTTTTTGAGTTATGACTTTGTAAGTAGTTTTTGTCAAACATCTCAACTAATGTCAAAAGGGGAGATTGTTACTACTTATCAAATTGCCATTAGTTTCATATCCAAAGTCATACTATATTCTAGTCGGTTAGTATTACCGAATCATGCAGTCGGTACACACAGAGAAGTCGGTATGAACAGTCTAGTCGGTTACAGAAGAAAGTAGTCACAGAACACAGTATTCACCAAGCTGTTTATTGAGTAAAGTTTCATGCCTACCGAGTGGTAAAGTTAACTCACCAAGTGAAACGTTTTACCAGATACATTGAACCTGGACATGCACATGAAAATGTGTTACAACATCGAGGCACATCTAACCGTTTTTGCATTGGAAATTGCATTAGGAGATTGTGTATGATTACAAGGTCAATCTAACCTATGAGATATTTTGTTTAGTTATTCATTCGAAGAATCTTTTTGTAAGATCGAAGCAATGAATCAGATCACCGTTGTAAGAGATCTATATATACAACATGATTCTAGGGTTAGAAAAATAAGACATGCAACAAGAGATGTGGAATGTGTGTGTGTATGCATGAAGGAAGACTGTTATAGAGACACAGAGAGGTCACCGAGAAGGTTATTAGTGAGCAGTTGAAGAACAGAGTAAACAGAAGGGTTTACCGAGTTTCATTATGGGTTACCGAGGTATGCTACAAGCTAGGTAATCTTATTCAGAGCACATAGAATCTACTTTAGCATTGTCAGATGTAAAGTTGCAGATATTTGTAATGATTTTATTGTAACATTTTGAAGTTGTAAGAGAAACCTTTAACAGGGTAAAAGACTCTAACCAAGTCTATAAATTGTAAATCCTTTAACTAGGTGCTACACTCATATAGTGTTGTAAAAATCCTTTAGTAAGGTAGATCTAACTGATCTTGATACTCCTAACAGGGTAAGCTAACATAAATAGCTAAATGTAGCTCTAACCGAGCATTCTTTATTATTGCAGTAGTGAAGTTGTGGGTGCCATCCCCATCGCAGTTTTTCTCTCTAACCAAGAGTTTCTGCGTGACCAAAATATATGTGTTATGGAGTGAATCATGAATGATTGTTATCTGTTGATTTTAGTTTTATCTTATGTTACTGCACTATTCTGTTTATGCATAACAGTAAGGTTATTATCAAAGAAAAGTTTTGGAGTACTGATTCACCCCTCCCCTCTCAGTACATTAGCTTTCTATATTGGGCCTAACAAATGTTATTCCCTAATCTTGTTGTATTGGATAATTGTGATGATGCAATGCTCTTTGAATGTCACCCACAAGTGTTGATGCAATAACATGACAGGACAAGACACAAAGGGATTAATCATGAAAACATGCTTGCATGAAGATTGCTACAATTTTGTTGTTCCATAATGCCTAGATCTTGAAGGATATGGTGGGATTAAATGTTGATTGACGAATGCTTATGATATGTGTGGATTATTGAGGATGTGCATTATGAATATGTGTAGGATTTTGCCAAGATCAAGGGCACAATGAAAAGCATAACAGAGACAATAGAATGACAAGAACAAACTGTATCCTCATCAATATGCAAAATGATCAACTGGATTAACCAATACAATGAATATAGGCCTGCTTATATAGGCAAGGCCATATGGATTTATGAGCACACAAATATGACATGTGGCTCAATGAGAAACAAGGGTAGGTAAGAAATACTAGGGGTAGGTAGGAGAAATAATATAATATTCCACAAGAGGTGGATGACCCACAGAATGTGGAGTGTAACAGCAAAATAAGACCACAAAAGGTGGAATTTTTCCTACAAGCTTTATCCCTATGTGCACTCTTCCCTAAGTGTCTCAAATCCAAACTACGAAGAGATACATTATCCTAAGTTAACTTAAGTAAGTGTAATAATATCCAAAATGAATATTTATTTACACCAACACCCCCCCCTGAAGTGCAACTTAGGGGAATGAAGACTCAAGTCAACAATGCAAGATGGGTCCCGGCTACTAGGCCATGATAGGTACCCATGTACAATATGCAAATGCAAGCAAAACTATGCAATGCAATCTCTCACAAATGGAGAAAGGGAGAAAACCCAGTGGGAAAAAACTCCCCCCCAAAAGAGAGATGAATGTACAAAAGGCTCTCAAAGAAGAAGGACAAAACCTCAAAGAGGAAAAAGTCCCCCCCCATAAGAGAGGAAGGAGAAGTCAGTTGACCCCCCTAATGACACATCCCGCACCCCCAAGAGAGCTCGCAACTGCTGGAACTTACTCTCGGTGAAAGGTTTGGTGAATATGTCAGCAACCTGCTCTGCTGTAGGACAATACTGCAAATCAATGACCTGCTCCTGGATGAGCTCTCGGATATAGTGCATATGAATCTCGATGTGTTTGGTCCGTTGGTGCTGGACCGGGTTCTTCGAGATCGCAATAGCACTCTGATTGTCGCAATGTAGAACTGTCGGCCATGGAGTGGTGAACCAAACTCTGTGAGAATCTGCTAGAGCCAAATGGTCTCAGTCGCTGTGTTAACAACACCTTGATACTCAGCCTTAGTCGAAGAGAGAGCAATAGCATGTTGCTTCTTGCTCTGCCAACAAATGGGGCTCGAACCAAGGTGAAAACTGTAACCAGAAGTAGACTTACGATCAACTAGATCGCTAGCCCAATCGGAGTCTGTGTAACCAACCAAGCAAAGTCATGTGCCTGCTGCATAGTGAATCCCATAGTGATGTGTACCCTGGATGTAATGAAGGATGCGTTTGGCGGCTTTCCAATGAAGCTCATGTGGATCCTGCATGAAGCGAGAAACCATGCCAACTACAAATGAAATATCAGGGCGTGTATGAGTCAAGTAGATGAGACTACCCACAAGCTGACGATACAAAGTGGCATCAACTGGTGGAGAAGAACACTGAGCCTCAAGCTTGACTCCTGAAAGAAAGGGAGTCAGGGCAGGCTTACAATCAGCCATATAAAAGCGTGCAAGTAGATCAAGAGCATACTTGGGCTGCGATAGTGTAATCCCAGAAGGTGACTGTGAAATCTCTATCCCGAGAAAGTAGTGCAAAAGACCCAAGTCAGTCATAGCAAATCTGTCATGCAAAGCAGATTTGACCCTGCTAATGATGGATGAAGTACTCCCTGTAATGATCAAGTCATCAACATGGATCAGAATGACACCTGGTGAACCCTGCGGAGAGAAGAAAGGAATCCATCTTGGCGTACCAAGCCCTGGGGGCCTGCTTAAGGCCATAGAGAGATTTCCTTAGTCTGCAAACCAAGGAAGTATCCTGGATGAAACCCTGTGGCTGCTCCATATAAATCTCCTCATCAAGATCACCATGAAGAAAAGCACTCTTCACATCCATCTGATGTATAGCCCAACCATGAGCTGCAGCAATAGCAAGTGTCAAATAAATGGAGTTCATCTTGGCGACGGGTGCAAAGGTTTCAGTATAGTCAACACCTGCAACCTATGAGAAACCTTTTGCAACAAGCCAAGCCTTATACTTATCCACACTACCATCCGCTGCAAACTTGGTCCGATAGATCCACTTACATCGAACCATCTTTCTCCCCTTAGGGAGATGGACTAGATCTCATGTGTTGTTCCTCATCAAGGAACTATACTCTTCCTCCATAGCTTGGTGCCACTCAGGAACCCCTGATGCTTCCCTAAATGTCTGTGGATCGGAAGCGGTAGCAATGAATGCATGTGGAAGATCCTGATGTTGTGATCGAGTTCTCCATGTATCTAAAGGATCCCCAACAAGAGAGCCCGCGGACTCAAGTGTTTGTCGAGCCCAACAAGGTCTAGGTGGAGGTGGAGAACGAGGCTCCTCAATTGCAAGTGGACCCTGCGGAGGTGTAACCCTGTGAGTCAGAGTTGAGGGAGTCTCATCATCTGAATCACTAACATCACTATCCACAATGGAGGAAGGTGGAGGAGGTAGAGAGGCTAAGCTAGGAGAGCTTTCCTCAAAGTGAACACTCCTCTCAATGAATACCTCATGTGTCTCTAGATCCATCAATCTGTATGCCTTAACACCCTCAGGATATCCAACAAATATGCAAGGTCGACTCTGAGGTTCCAATGCCTTGCGTTTTTGTGGAGGTATTGGAGCCCATGCTGGACACCCAAAGACTCTGAAATGTCTCACAATCGATTTCCTACTAGCCCAAGCTTCACAAGGAGTAATACCTTGCAAAGCTTTGTGAGGAACCCGATTCTGGATGTGTGTGGCACAACTGATAGCCTCTGCCCAAAAGGCGGGATCAAGAGAACGTGCATGTATCATACAGCTAGCCATTTCTTTGAGAGTTCTATTCTTGCATTCTGCAACCCCGTTCTTCTGTGGAGTGTATGCAACAGAATGCTAAAGATCAATCCCCTCAAATGTACAAAAATCCTCAAGTCTTTTGTTCACATATTCCCTTCCATTATCTGTGCGAAGAATCTTGATCACTTTCCCTGATTGCTTCTCCACACGAGTCTTGAATTCCTGAAATCTGTCAAATACTTCACTCTTATGAATGAGAAAGTAGACCAAAGTGAAGTGGGAGTAGTCATCAATGAAGGTAAGAACATAGCGGGCTTTACTGAATGAAGGTGCTGGAAATGGACTTGCTACATCAAGTTGAAGAACTTCCAAAGCTCTCCAAGTTTTCCCTTTATCAAACTTCTCTTCGGGATGCTTGCCCATGGAACAACCTGAACATACACCCTTTGAAAAACTAATTCGAGGTAGACCTATGACCATGTCTTTAGTGCTTAGCTACTGAAGATAGCAGTAGTTGAGGTGACCAAACTGCTCATGCCATAGCTTACTTTCTGAATTTAAATGAGTAAGCAAGGCCCTAGAAGGTGAACTTGGCACAAAGTGGGAAAATGAATAAAGCCTTGAGTTGTCATTGACTTGTCCCATTGCTACCAAGGCATCATCATCAAGTTCCTTTACCACAACTGAATCTGGTGTAAACTCAACCTTTTTCCCATTCCCATAGTGAGTGATTTGGTAGATGGAGAGAAGGTTGGTAGACAAGTTAGGAACATAGAGAACATTCTCAAATGTTCCATCATCCATGTCAACTGAACCTTTCCCTTCAACCTCTACTTGTGTGTCATCACCTATGTAAATGTGAGGTACCTTAGATGGCTCCAATGAAGAAAACTGCTCCTTTGTAGAACCCATGTGATATGAGGCACCCGAGTCAAGTATCCATTGTTGTGAAGAACCTGTTGTAGCCACAAATGCTTGCCCTTTTCCCTTAGATTGTGAGGAAGAGGAAGGAGATGAATCCTTCTTTGTGTAGGCGGATGGCAAGTTGATGTTGTTTTTCTTGAGAAGATTGGTTAACTCATCAACTTGCTTTGCGTGGCATCGATGCTCATCATGACCATACTTTTTGCAATATGCACAAGTTGGTTTATCCTTCTTAGGTTGTGTCCCCTTCTTGGAAGAGGATGAAAAATCGCCTTGTGATGGAGAGGATGATTGTCCTTTTTCCTGGTGTGGCTTAGACTTGGATTGCTTCTTCTTCTTGTTGGAATCTTTGCCTTGACTTCCTTGATTCCCTTGATTAGCCACCAAAGCCTTGGACTTTGAAGACTTGAGAAACCCCATGTTCAACAACTTAGTTTGTTCCAATATTAACATTTTTGTGAAAGCATCAAATGAAGGCATAACATAAGAACTCCCCGCTGTCAAACGATGAGTTTGGAAGCTAGATACAAATGCTGCATATTCTGGTGCAAGCTTGTCCAACAAGTTGAATATCAATTGAGCATCCTTTTTGTCAATTCCACAATCCTTTAGCTTTGCTCTTAGCTCATTTGCTTTGGTGACATAATCTTGGATTGTATCAAAACTCTTGGGATCTAAGTTGGTGAGCTCATTGTCAATCTGATAGCCTCTGATTTCATCAACTTGTCCATACAATTTTTGAAACATATCCCAAGCCTCTTTGATTGTTTTACACTTCTCAATGTGAAAAATGAGGTCATCTGATACATACTTGCGTAAGGTTCCAAGAGCTATGCAATTCTTTGTGAGCCATTCTAATTGAGCAATTGGATCAGCCTTAGGATCAGGTGGTGCTATTATTGTTCCATCTATGTAGTGTGTGAGACCCTTTTCCATTAGTTTACTCCATACTTTAATTTTCCATGATGCATAATTATGTGGAGTTAAAGGTGGAAATTTGTTAGGACTCATTGCAACAAGAATGGAAAGAGCACAAAGAGAGGCACAATCACACAAGACACCCCCCCAAATTCACTCAATGAAAGAACCCCCCCCAAATGTGATGATTTGGCACTTTATAAGTAGTGCGTATACAATGGGCCACTTGCAAAAAATGGCAAAGTGGACTTCTGATTACAATTTTACAACTGTCTCACTAAGGCCAAAAGAGTCTCAAACTGATAATGCAAGAGATCTAACTAAGATCCAAGCAATTTACAAGTACCTAATAGGCCAAATAAGACCAATATCTGAAAGTACAATTTCCACTCAAAATCTCTAAAATCTGACCATAGATTCTGAAAGTAGACAAAAAAATAAGCACTTTAAAAAAAAACGGCACCTGAAAGGGAGGTCGTATGAGCTCAAACGAGGCCTTTGAAGTTGCAGAATTGAGGATTGGATAGGTACAACTGAGAGAATCTGAAAATTCCAAAAAACCTGTGCACCAAAATCAGAAAATAACCACACCACTGCGAAGATCACGAAATTCTAGCCCATTTCAAAAAAAATTGCACCAAAAAAGGAGCAAAAATGAGCAAGATATGGCCTTTCAAAGTTGGACTGCAAAACTGAAAAAGCTCAATGGAGAGGGGTCAAAATTTTTTCAAAAAGTGCTGATGTGGCGCTGACATCAGCAAGTCACTGTGTTAAATTTGACGGCTATATGACCGTCGCAAAAACTTTGCCTCCCTGCTGACTGGGCGTCCGTATTGTATGGACTACTGACTATGCAGGTGATTGTGCAGGCCGTACGGATGACGTGGCACTGTACGGACGGACTACGTGGCACAGTGACTGTGCTGCCGTAAGGTCGACGTGGCGTGATGACGTGGCATACAGAGGGCTATTTGAGAGCCACATGGTGGGGTTGGTATGCTGACTGGGTGTCAGCGTGGCGGTCGCCGGAGGTGACTGGACGGCGGCGTCGTTGGGTAGACGGGCGCGGCGGGCCGGTGCATTCGAAGCGACCGACGGGAGGAAGCACGGCGGCGGCGCGGCGTTCGGAGCGGCTGGCGAGTGGAGCACGGCGGCGGCAGGACCTGCAGGTACGGGCGACTGAGACCTGGGTGCTGCAGAAACTCACGGCGTTGGCGGCGGCGAGACTCGATGGCGTCCGGAGCGGTCGGCGGCGAGGTCCTGCACGGTGCTGACAGAGGCCGGACGGACTGCGCGACCTGCAAATGGTAGAGTACGGGGGGGTCTACGGACCCCCAACAAAGCAAAAAGAACTTTTTTTTTTTTGATTTTTTTTTCGAAATTTTTTTTTAAAAAAAATAAATCGAAATCCGTACGATAATAGCCAAAATAGGGAAAAAAAAATTCTCACCAAAATAGGTCGACTTTATAGTCGAAATTTATGGAAACGGCCTCCCGGATTCAACGGTGATGTCCAAATCGCTGTATGACGCCCCCAAAAAATAAAGATCCCCAAATCCGAAAATAGAAGCCTTCCACGATGTCTCCAAAAACCGATCAATGAAGCCCCAATAGCTCTGATACCATGTAGGATTTTGCCAAGGTCAAGGGCACAATGAAAAGCATAAAAGAGACAATAGAATGACAAGAACAAACTGTATTCTCATCAATATGCAAAATGATCAACTGGATTAACCAATACAATGAATATAGGCCTGCTTATATAGGCAAGGCCATATGGATGTATGAGCACACAAATATGACATGTGGCTCAATGAGAAACAAGGGTAGGTAAGAAATACTAGGGGTAGGTAGGAGAAATAATATAATATTCCACAAGAGGTGGATGACCCACCGAATGTGGAGTGTAACAGCAAAATAAGACCACAAAAGGTGGAATTTCTCCTACAAGCTCTATCCCTATGTGCACACTTCCCTAAGTGTCTCAAATCCAAACTACGAAGAGATACATTATCCTAAGTTAACTTAAGTAAGTATAATAATATCCAAAATGAATATTTATTTACACCAACAATATGAACTAAAAGGATTCTGTTATATAGGGTTTTAAAGGTATTTCATAAATTGGGCTGACCTTTAATGGTCATATTAAAATATCGGTATCGGGGCTCGATTGTGGGAATTGTGTACCACCAAATTTAAAAATGGGCCCTTTTTTGTAGGGGAAAGGGCGCCTAGCTACCTTGACTACTAGGACAAGTGTGCACCCTTGTCTACCTAAAAAGAGGTGAATCAAGGATGACTCTAGTGCACTCAAGGTCTGGACAGTGACCTAGGTCACGATGTGATCATAAAATGACAATTTTGCAGTACAAATGCTAAAAATATGCTTGGATAGGAGACATGAGAATATGCACTAAAGAAAGGGGACAAAAAAAAGTGTAAAATTATACAGGGTTACAATTTACGACATTACACTAGCATACCTATATTTTTAAAAATTTATATAAAATATGTTGATAGATATCAATTTTTAAAAATAAAATTGAAGCAGAGAAAGCAATCTTTATCTAATGCAATCATTTACTCTTTTTCTTAAAAAATTAAGATAAATATCACATGCGTAGAAAATCCTATAAAAATAAAATAAAAAGTCAGCCTTTTAAACAATTAGCAAAATAATAAAAATAAAAATATTTTTTTTAAACAACACTCTACTATGAAACGAAAGTTGCCATTTTTTATTCGATAAGGAAAAAAACATGTTCAACCTTATCCATTTTGTTTTTCTTTCATGGATAAGAACACTTGATCCATTATAAAGTTATGCCTATAGACATAATAATTTAGACCTAGGTTACTTCCATGTACAATAAATCTTTTTTTATATGTATCCAAATTAACTTTGTTTTCTATAGAAATAAGGAAAGTTGAAACTTATACCTAGTGTGCAAATATTTTTTTAAATTTAAATCTACTTTACTAATTTTCCATATGTAGAATGGATACCTTGACAATTGTTAAAAAAACTATATTCATTAGAAAATAGAAAATAAATATAAAATATAAAATTATATATATATAAAATTATATGCATTAGAAAGATTATTTTGAGTGCTATGATCCCTCAAATTATACTATCATATTCATCCCTTTTGTTGGTCCAACCCAAGGTTGGAAATAAAAGATAATGAGGAAAAATTGAGCTCGAAGATGGAAAGGTCACTTTTAGGACCTTCAAATGGAGGTACCTTCTTTTGAAGGTATACAAGGACCTCCAAACAAAGGTAATTTCCATAAATGAAAAAAGAATAAAGGTCCTTTTTTATTTATGAAAATTACCTTCATTTGAATGTTTTTTAATATTTACACCTTCAAACAAAGGTAATTTTTAACTCACCTTCAAATGAAGGTGTTTCCTACTTCTCACCTCCATCCAAATTGAAAAATTTAATGTCCTAAGTTTGGGAATCACTATTGTGGGTTTACCCTACTAGTAATGTGAGGCATAGGATGGATGGTGTCCTATAATCTAATATTATAGTTCAACATACATCATGAGGGCACAAATGGTTACTTGTGATTATTGTTACTTTGGAGTTTCCAAATGGTAAGGGTTCATTTTTTTTATATAGTTTAGTTCAAATTATACATGTGATTGAGGCACAACAATGTTTTTCTAAATGGATTGGGTTGATGTGTACAATTTTATTTACAAAATCAGTTAAACATATTCATGGATTGTGGTGGTGAGTAGTGGACCAACTTTTCTTTCTCATGTATATGCACATGAGCATATACACATTATGTGGTACACAAGATTACTTGTAATAATTATTGATAGGCCATTAGCTTCTTAATGTGATATGAATCATATTAGTAAATGGAATGCGAAGATCACCTTGCTATGTTGTTAGCCAATTGATGCCATAAGATAACATATGGAGGCTACATAAAGAGATGATTAGTGATATAGATGATGTGTTTTAGTTTGACAAGATTAGGAGATCATGGTGGTTTATTGAGAGAAAACCCACTAATATAGAGAGATTTTGATTTGAGTACGTTTTGAGGAATTTTTGGATTCAACAACTGGTACCTCAACACCAATTTAATATTATGGGCACCTAAAGTCACTATATAGACTTAGGGGGTGGATCAACCACCAATCAATGAATAGGTTCCCATAGATGATGATGATGAGATCAATGAAGCCATTTAACTAAAAAAGGAAGATTGTGGAAGGTTTTATTGCACATATATGTCTTTGTTGTCATTGATGCCAAACCTATGGTTGGTGATTGTTGCTAGTCCAGTTGTTGGTGTTCTGTCTGGCTATTGGTTTGGTCTGGATGTATTGTAATGTACTGTGACGATAGTATGTATATATTATGGTTCAATAGTATTGTGATGTTGGTGTTGATGGTTCATGGTATGCAAGTGATAAAAGAGGTGTAATAT
The DNA here is from genome assembly GCF_030272615.1 of Cryptomeria japonica. Classification (NCBI taxonomy): domain Eukaryota; kingdom Viridiplantae; phylum Streptophyta; class Pinopsida; order Cupressales; family Cupressaceae; genus Cryptomeria; species Cryptomeria japonica. Next base: position 269,877,812 of record NC_081408.1, read on the forward strand.
GGTGCAATATTTTGCCTAGTAGCTTATTTTGATTTGTGTTCGTAATGTCTATTTGCATTCGGTTGCTGGTCCAAATATCTATTTGATTGTTTATATGCTACAAAGTTATTTGCATATTGATCATGTACTTTTTGGATGGATTAGGATGATGATGTGAGGTAATTTCGGAGGATTAATGTTCCTTGTTTGGTTCGGAAGTAGTGTTGTTAGCTCTGTTTACTATTCTAGTGAATGATATCATCATTCAAAATATATGTTTACACTTGATATGTTTCAAATGACCATGTTGATTATTGTAGAATGTTTCTGGTAGCTTGATTTTAGATTTCCAGTTGATTGGATGGTTGTTTGTAGGCAACATTGTTGTTTTGGTATTGTTTAAGGAGTGTACAAAGGAATGTGTTGCTTTCCTCATCTTGATTTTGCTTTGAGGATGTTGTGAATCAATTATTATTATTCCTAAAGTAATGTGCTTTTTTTTGTGGTTCACTTCTTATTCTATTTTTGGGTCCAAATTAAGATATTTTGAGTTAAGCAGATTGATTTGTACCGGATTATGTATTTTGGTTTGAGTGGTTGCACGTAAATTTTTTTTGATGATATTTGGAAGGTGTGCTGACTTGGTGTGAACCCTCACATGTCTTCTTTATCTTTTGCAAGAAATGTTTTGGGTCGATGTTATGTACATGTTATGTTGAATTTTCCTTTGGCCGACCTAATAGAGATAATCATTGATCCATATGAAATATAATGGACAAATTAGTCGTGTTCGTAGAAGGAAATATATGCGTGCGTGTAGAGATGTATGATGGATGAATACATGAGATAGTAAGAAGTATGGTGCAAATGTGAAGCGAAATAGTTGTCCAAAAATGTTGCATTGTAGTATTGATATGTGAACTGCTATCTGCATGTTGATAGATGCTATTTCATATGTAGTTCAATCTATTTTTCATATTATATCTAGATAATCATTTTGTATCTTGTCGTAAAGAAGTGATCTTCAATTGAGAAAGTCCCTATACTGTATCTTTCCCTAAGGTAGTGTGCCTTAGCCTACAAGTCTAGAGAAATGAGCTCCCTGGCTTGTGGCCTAAAATATTGTAAAAAATTAATACATACTGTGAGTTTGATTCCCATCGTGGTTTTTCCTAGTTTGGGTTTTCCACATAGAAATCTTGGTGTACTTGTGTGGATGCATTTTCTATTTTTGTTGTTTACTTTCATACACATTGATTTGAATGGATGTCATGGTTTAAGCAGTTTAATCTGATCAAGTTTTAGTGTATGATGATTCACCCCCCCTCCCCCCCCGCTCTTAGCATTCAGTAGTGTTCAACATGTTTAATAATTAGTATTGTACATGGTTTGATAGAGAGAGATCATCTCCATTCTATGATCTAGGTGGTTCCAAGGACATGCAAATAATAGTAGTAGATCAAGCCACAACTAGGGTTAGAGGAGACTTATAGAGGAGGGGAGGATCACATGCACCAATTTTTTTAGTGGTGAATACTTGGTATTTGGCTAATAGTTCAAGCTACTAGATGACCTGAATTGCCACATTTGTACAAAATTTATTTTAGTCTTGTTTAAATTACTAGACTATTTATTTTATTAAACTTTTTGACTTAAAGATCTACCACAATATTAGATACATGATTAGATCAAATTATCTTAAATTTAGTAAGTTTCTATAGAAATCTAAATTAAATTGTCAATGATATGTCATAATTAGTAGTTATTTTAGGGCTACATCGCGAATCTGTAGTTGTCACCATCTATTTAAAATATAATCTAGATAATGAACCTCATTGTACTTCAAGAGGTAAATTGTACCTGTGATTTGTAATGCTTATGGGGCTTGATTTATTTTAGATCATTGGTGTCAATAATGACTCTCATTATATTTCATGAGGTAAAATGTACTTGTAATTTGTAATGCTCATGGAGCTGAATTTTTTTTTGGGATCATTGATCTCAATTGAGATCAATGGTTTAAAAGTGATTTTGGGCCTGATGAGCATTGCAAACTATATGTATATTTTACCTCGCAGAATACAAAGAGATTTGATAGATCATATTTTAAATTAATGGTGAAAACTAAATATTATAGAGTCTATCCCTTGAACCCATCAATCCTTTCCACCCTCAGGCCCTTTTTCAAAAGAATTTAACTTTTTAAATGAAAGGGTTCTCCATGGTAATTAATGCATTTTCTTATTATTTGTTGAGACTCGCTAAGATTTTCTAAATAAAATTAGTGATATTAAAAATCACCAATAATTTTTTTTTAAAATTAAACAAAATGATTCACCAATTCAATATAAATTAATATTTAATTCCAAAAAAATGAAAGATTTGCCAAAATTTTATCTTTTTTGGAGGTAATTCTTCGAGTTCTCATTGATCATATGCCATTAGTTATATCTCTACTATGATAACTACTAGTTTGGATGAAGACTTAAGTATATGGTAATGATCTCATCCTCTCTAACTAATAGTTTTGTAGCCATCACATATATCTAACTAATTTTTGTTAGAAATATGAAACATATGTATAACCAAGATCTTTTTTATGAGAGGAAGGAGATATACAATTTTAAATGAAACAACATAATTATAAATTCATGATTCTAAGAGATGTGCAATTGTCAAGATGACAATATTGCATTAGGAGCTACAAAAAGCTAAAAAATAATGATTGCATGCATTAATGTATACATATGCCAAAGTATGCAACAATGCAAAATTATCTATACAAAGGAATGAATGAGTATACAAGCTAAATAGTGATTTGAACTATGAAGAGGATGGAGGTGGAAAATCCAACCAATAGGGAGTGATAATAAAGTACTCCAAATAATAAATTCCCCTCCCTTTTACGATGGTGACACCTTAACACCTTAGAGCCTAGTTACTAATTTAATAAAACTCACTTTATTAACCCAAGAAATCTTAATAAAAGTGTAGGAAAAACCTATGACTAATTGAAAATCCCACTAAGAATATAAAAACTTACACTAAACCCCCTTAAGTGTAGCTTAGGTTGGTGAAATGATGATAGGAATTGACAAATGAATCCAAACTAGGTACCCATGTATATAGAAATCCCCCCAAAGAAGAAGATGCCCCCTCCCACAAAGAGAAAGTATGGCCACCCCAATATAAAGAGAAAAAAAGTGGAAGAACTAATGAGCTCCCAACAATATAGAATCTAGATGCTTGAAAATGGATGTAAAAGATGGTCCATGATTGTTGAACAACATTCCTCCACTTAGAGAAGAAGCAAAACCAAATGTGTATGGAACATGTCTTCCCATTCCTAAAAGGAATATGTAGGAAGCAAGATCAAAATGTATGAAGTCTATGAAGTGTACTCAAGTGTCCTAAGGTCAATGCTAAAAGTTGCCATTACCAAGTTAGGTGTTCAAGGTCACACCGGTTAAGATGAAAATCCATAATATAGTAGAGAACCTTTGAAGACAAATATGCCTTCTCCAAAAGCTTCTCTAAAGTATCCTCACTCATGTCACATTGTGATAAATGATCACATAGAGAATGGACAAGAGGGTCTTAATATTCCCTCACAACAATTGAAGAATATTCAATTCCATAAAAAAGAAGACGAATACAATCAATAATTTCTCCCAAATTTGCAATATGAAACTTCAGAAACAAGTTTGAAATACTCGTGGATAAATCATCTCACAAAGATGTATCAACAAGACTATGTATGTCCTAGTGAAAATAATCATTAGAACCTCTCGAATAAGAAAATTTGAAACATGAAGTAGCAACATATGCAAGGAAAAAAGAGATATAATCAAAGAGAAGACATATGTCCTCAATAGTGCCATCTTGATCCAAAATGAGAGAGCATACAAAAAAACAAGAGGTTTTTTGTATAGATTAGTCCTCATGAACTAAAACAAAAGACATAAATGACCCTCCTACAAAGAATCACATGAAGTTGTAGTGGGAATTGTAGATGGGGTATTAATATATGTCACCCAAATAAACTAGCCATCCCAAAAGGATGTGTCCACACAAGATGGGGTAACATAAGTCTTAGCATCATCGAAAAGAGCTTCATCATCCAAGGAAACACCACTATTATATGAAAATCCAAAGTATCCATACAACTATTAGATGGTGTTCCAAGCAGTGAAAGGGCACACAATGTGCTCTATGTGATGCCAAAATTCCTCAAAAATAGTAAAAAATTATTCCATAGACCATCTCATTATTGTTAAATGGTTCATTCTTTTTTTCATAGTCACTTGGCTTAGGAGCGAGTCAAAGGAGATATGGGAATAGATCCTACTTAAGATAATGATTATGTACCTTGTTTCTTACATGTGAAACAACATGAGTGACATGGTTCCTATTTTTTAGAAGGTAGATGTCCTTCTTTGTATGAGCTGACTAGAGTCATAGTATTGTGACAAGTTGTTAGTTGTAGGATTCTATTTCCAAGGAAGAGTCAAGTTTGGAAATTGCCATTACAAGTGGAGTTATGTATGCAGGAATATTCCATGCAAAGTGTGAGTGGTATGTTAAGAGGATGCCTTGAAGGTGCTATTTATATTTGGTAGGTTGCAATTTTGCATGCGCAATTATGTTCATAGTTGGTAGGTTGCAATTTTACATGTGTAGTTATTTTTGGCACCTTTCCTGTTCATCTTTAGTCTTTGGGGTACAATTTTGTAAGCATCCATTTTATGTAGTATAATGTCCTATATATTGAACACTTTTATTTTGGATTTGTATAATGTTGTATTCACAAGTACCATTATGGTGACAAAATTACTCCAAAATCTTGTAGAAGTGTGAAGACTCCTACAAGAGCATAGATGTGCAATTGCATTATAAACTCTATCCACTAATAATACATTGGGTTGTGTTTTGAAGAAAGGATTTTTTTCTCTTAAAAGGGTTTTCCCCATGCATATGTTGTGGTATGTGTTATTCCATGTCGAATATATGTTTATGTTTTATATTGAATGTGTATTTGAATCTGTAATTATTAAGGTGAATTAGATTTTGTTTGTACAATCTCCTTTATGTAGATTGGTTTATAAAGTGTCTTTTGTGCACTTGACTTCCTTTCAGATGTCACATGTTGCACAAGTATGGTTTGATTCCCACTAGAAGACAAAGAATATGCAATCATGCATAATATAAAAGTGTGTAGAACATGTGCATGTTTCATAATCTTGAAGAAGCTTGAGGAAGCTATTGAAACTTGCATGGTTGTGTGTGGAGAATTCTTAACCTTACATAGATATGATCAAAGTTGTTGATGCTTATGTGACTCCACATGGAGCTATTGAGGCTCATTTGATTTCATGTCAAGTGGGACTATCAAGCGTGCATCCGTATGAGTTCTTTTTGGATTTGTTTTATCATGCAAGGGAATGAACAAAGAATGCAAGGCAGGTAGCATTATTGACAGGTTGGTGCACAAGGTTGCACATATGTCTTAAGGGTTAATGGTCACCATTATTTTCTAAGTATGCTAGTAAAGGTAATGAACTTGGTGCACTTTGAATAACTAATTATAAAAAGGTCAACATTTTTCCATTGCAATTTCATTAAAAATTGGAGATGATCTACATGTAACAATGTTTTGGTTTTCTCCCTCAACCATTTACAAATCTTTATTGTTGCTCTATAATTTTGAATGGGGATCAAAATTGAAGTGGTGATTTTGATTGTTCAACTCTAATTGGTTTAGTTTAGTGTCCTATTATGGAAGTCCAAGGTTGATTTGCAAGACCAACTTAAAACCTAGAAACTATTTCATTATAGACTACCTTTAAGCAATCACCTTCACATTTTTCAAGTTCAATCCTTGCTCTATTCTTCTTGTGATGCAAGGGAGTCATTAAGCATGTCTTTTGATTTTGTCTTTTTTCCTACAACATCTAGTCTAGCATCTTTGCTTCTCTACTTATGGTTTTTGGGTGCAAGTCATTTTTTTAGTTACACCAAGGTGTTCCCTTGATGTCACATCCCAATGCCCACTCGTCCTTGCCTTGAGCTTACTTTTTTTCCAAGTTCGGGTTCTAAGTGGGGCATGATAGGGCGAGACTAATTCCTGGGGAAGCATACAAACACCTCCAAGCCACAACCTTCAAGTGAGCCCAACTAGTGAGAATCAATCTCTAGACCTATATGGGAAGAAATCAAATCCCTTAGCCAACTACACCACTTCTGGGGGTTGGGTGCAAGTCATATTAGAAACCTATATTGTTTGTATTCTCTATTTTGCATACTGTAATTGTCAATACCTAGACAAACTATTGTGCAACACATATATGAAGCACAATATTTACTTGTTTATTTTGATCTTGTATATCCTCATGAAGTTGGTATTTAACTAGTTTACTCTGTCTTAATCTTTAGATGATGCATTCTCTTGCCTTTTTTAGGATACACTAAATGCACAATCAGACCGTTCCAAATATGTTACAAGCTCTTAAGAACTCAACAAACTAGAAGCAAATTAAAATGAACTAACCAAGAAGATTGAAGCTCTTGTGACTAAGGGAAGTGTACCTGTAGTGGTTATAGCTAACTTCGTGCACCCATAGATCCTAAACGACACATCATATTTCAATGATTTTTTTTCATGTTGTCTCTATATGCAACTTAATTGCTTATATGTAAAGTTCTGGCTTCTGGGTAGTAATGACGAACGCTGTGGGATCAATTATGTGCACAACAGTAAAGTACACATTTCAAAGTGTTACCCAATACCTACTTAAAGATGTTCCAATAATCATCCACTCAAAATTGCCAGTATTTGTGGAAAAATGTCCCAATAGTTGTACACAAATGTCGTAGTAGTGGTGTACAAATGTCCCAATAGTAATCCACAAATGGGTCAATTATGGATCAAAAAAGCTAAAAAGTGATTAGCTATTAGTACATGTGAAACTTATTAACGAGCTTTTCATTATCTTTTTTTGACTCCTTTAAAATTAGTAATTGGGGTCCATTGGGTGCACATGGAGTGATTGGTTATTGGAAAGTGATTCACTACTTGTAGTCTTCCCCTAACATTGACTAGTTGTCTAATTTAGGGGTTCACTTCTATAGGGAAAATAGACTTAATTGAGCCAAGCATAATTACATTTGAAATTCTCAACTAATATTGTACCAAATAATCGACATAGTGAATAGGGGAAAGGACCTAGTAGTTGAGCACATTCCAATAGTTGTTGTAGGACTACTTGATGTAATGCTCAATATTTCTTACAATATTGCACTAATGGTTGTGACTTTAAAGTTGTTAGTATTGATGATGGCTACCCATAATTGAATGAAATGTATTCGTTAGATCTAAAAAACAACAAATCATGTGATGCAACATCAATGCACCAATAAAACACATGGCTTAGTGCACAAGTATTGGTCTCACTTTTTTGGGGGCCTTTTTGGACACCTTGGCAAAAATCATGTTGATGTGGTATCATATTTGATGACGCGGCCATGAAACCTTAGTTATAAGCAAGGGATTTGCCAAGTAAGTTGCTGTAAAAAAATTGGATTCATTTGAAATTTCCATGTAAGATTTGAGAAACACGAAATTAAGATGCTCAACTACTAGAACCTCTCCTTATAGACATTAATTATCAAAAAAATTGAATGATATTGTATCGTGCAATTTTCTTAGCTACAACTTGACTGACTCTGTTTCATGTTTAATGATAGCTCAGGTTCTCGTTGTTATATAATACTTTTTACAATAAAGTTTTACTAAATAAAAATGAAAGCTAGGTAAAATTCACAGTGAAGTCTAGGGTAATCGAAACATATGATGTGAGGTGGTTGTACTCATTACTGTCGCGAGACAAAGATACGGCTGTACTTTTGAGCACAGCTAAGCTAGGCATGAATGAAGAATAAGATTTGGGTCTGCATTTTTCGACAACAAAAATCTGTACAGTGATTAGATGTGATTGAATTTGGTTGTACTCATTCTGCAGACATGCGTGTCACGTCTTCCAAACAGTAAATTCAATAATGCATTAGCTATCCTATATTGAAATGACTAGGTACCTATTGCCCTTACCGAAAACCAATTTACATTCACTTTCATACTAAATGTTGCAAGCTGCAAACAAACCGATCTCAGCAAGACGTACATTGGATGTGTCAGTGGACTGGATCCAATACCTACTCCCTCTGAATTGGAGTTGTTATGGTGTTATGAGCTAGGGGTTTTGGGTTTTCAAACTTATATTTATTGCTCGTGGAGTTATGGTGTTATAATCTTTGCGGCGATGGATTGGGTTCAAACAAGTTGATCATCAGTAAATTTGGGTAGAGAGAATTGATCTTGGGATCTATATGGAGGAATCTAAAGTCTTTATCGAGTACACTATCTATTCAGATTAGGAATAGTCATTTAATCAATGTCCTATTTTTTATTGACCAAAGCTAGGTTATGTTTAAGAGTAGGGGTTTAAGAAATAGCCCATAGTGATTGGTAAGGTTGTGCTAAGGCTTTGGGTTCTTCCCATGTAGGTCTAAGGTTCAACTCTCATTGGCCGAGCTAACCCAATGGGCATGGTTTCAGAGTTGTTGTGCCCATTCCTAAGAGACTAGTCTTGCCTCATCTTGCCCCACTGACTCCCCAACATGGCATAAAAAATAAGCCCAGGGCAAGTTCTAGTGGGAATCATTGGGATGAGATGTAGGGATACCCTTAGGTTATCAAAAAAGGAAAGACAAAGAAATAGGATTATTTAGTTTGGCCCGAACTAATTGAGGCCACAAATGAGGGACCCCATCTTCAACATAAACACACAATATGAACACAACTAGTCCAAACCCACGAGCATAGTAGTGCAACATGGGCACAAAACTCGTGAGCATAGTAGCCCAGCTAGGGTTTGGACCATAGTCAATAACACAAGCTACTTGGCATGAACTCTAGCAACACCGCGATGGTTCAATCTTGCGAGCACATTGGATCGATGAGAGCACAAAGCCCACAATCGCAATTGCCTAGTGAAGATTTGAACCTTAGTGACAACAACTATGATGCCTTGAAATAACCACCAAACTATAGAATGAAGCCCAATCAAGTAAAGATTAATGATTATGAATTTACATGAATTTTTTTTAGTAGACATGAGTTTTCCTTATAAATGTTAGATATTTTAAAATTTGATCCCTTGATGTATTTTAGATAGATTTTAAAAATAGAATCTAAGTAAGTTTTGATTCAAGAGTGTATATTTTGGTCATAAATAGTCATTACCTAGTGTGGATAGAGAGAGAGAAAATGTTGGGAGTGTGAACGTGTGTATAGATTGATTAGTTATTTTATCACTATAGTGGAGCACCCTAACTTTGTGCCTCCCAAAATCTGCCATGGATATTTCAAATCACTCTCAATTTTGGTTTTGAGTCAACATGGTCAGTGATGACGTCACACCAACATGTTTTTTCTATGGTACCCAAAATGGTCCCCAAAAGAAGTAAGACCCATAGTTGTGTGCTAATTTATATTTATTGGTATGCTAATGTGACATCACATAATTGTTGGCCTTTTTGGATTTTTTAAATATTTTTGGGGATAAGTACTCACATGACACTTTTTGTGCTCCACTAAAGGGCTACTACCATCCCCACTATAGGACTCCACTCTAGTATAGGACCCTCTCACTTATACAACTTCACATTTAAAAGAATATTATAGATTTACTAATGAATCAACCAAGATAAAATATTTAAGTAGAAGTTTAAATTATACAAAAAACATATAATAAAGATGAAAAAAAATATTATAAATTATTATTTAAAAATATATTAATTTGCAGTAATTTGGAATATTAAAAATATGTTGTAATCTATATTTTTATTATAAGAGATTTATAACATGTTTACAGTAAAATGTTGGTTTTGAAATTTTTCTAAATGTGAACAAATTAAATCAATTTATATTAATTATTTTTTTAAATATCAATATAAAAATTAAAATAAGTTGGATTTTTCTTTTCCACACTATGTAAAATACGCTTTATACAATTACTTGATAGTCATGGAATCAACAAACATTACAATTATCCTTTCAATAATTGTATGAAATTATAGATGTTGAAGTCTAGAATTCAAAGAATCATAAATTGTAAATTTAACAATCAGTAATCTTTTATATATGACAACACAACGACCACTACAATAAAATATACAACTATTACTAAATTTTGTATATATATAAAATCGACAACGACAAAGACAATGACAACAACAACAACAAAGATACCAATAACAACATAAATACTAACTTTTGTTGTTGTGTGGAAGGTGGCTAGGCCCTATCGATTTGACATAAATGAAGGCCTCAAACCAAACTTGAAGTTAATGCTTTCAACATTTAGTGGGAGTCTACAATTATTGACTTTATTCCATAGTTGAAAAAGATACTTTTGGCCGCATCAAATTTTTAAATAATATTTCATTCCTTTTTGACATGGTGGGTTTTAATAAGCCAAATAGATTATGTCCATAAATCTTTAAAATATTACTTTATCTTCATTATAATAGTATGTAGCAGGTGGTGTGTTTGTAGCAAAACAGATGCTTTTTTCTACCACAGTATAGATTAAAAATAAAGTTTTGCATCCGTTTTTTAATTACAATGTTTACTTTTATATAAAGAGATACAATTATAATATTAGGTTTTTCATTTCTAATTTTGATTTTACTAAACAAAAAATTATGAAGGTTGAGGTTAAACACGTATAAAAGAAGAGAGAAATAATTTTATTTTTAAATTTAAATAAGTTTTAAATGAAAAAAACAGAAGATAAGGAGTTTGGAGTTATTAAATTTAGATTAAGAAAATTAATTTTTGTAATAATTTGATAGAAAAATAGAAGTATGTGTGATCATTTATATTTTAGTACAATTATATTCTTATATATTGGTGTATAAATACATCCTCTACAATTGTTGAAGTTGAACTATAACTTATAAGTAGACATGAAAAATGGGTACCTAGTGGTTGTTTATAGGCATTCAAGTGTGCAAAGTCTAGATGCTTTATGAAAGAGATGTATGTAATAATGTAGGTACCAAGGGATCTCTAATGGAGGTTTTGAATAGTTGATATGTCCATGTAAGCCCTAAGAGGGGTAATTGTGTGTTGGACTATGCTTATAATCCATCCATATGTTTAACTCATCATTCAATTCCTTTACAACCATTCCTTTTAAATACTACTTTCTTGAACAAGAAATATTTCTATCTATTGAGGGTTAGATTAGCTTTTTAAGAGGAGAGTGAAGCATATGAGAGGGAAATGATATTTTGAGTTCAGAGGATTATATGAAATCTATCCTTATTTGGATGGATGAGAGTGTGACCTTCTAGTGTCCAAAGTGGATGATTGACTAAGAGTGAGATATGAAAATATGCACAAGTGATATGAGATCATTTTTGAATGTATGGCATAAGTTGAACAAAAAAAAATAGGGTTCTAAATAGTTAAGAATGGTAATAACTCATATGTAAAAACAAGGGTGATAAAATAAGTATAAAATTAGGTGAAATATTGCAAAATAAACACTTTTCATCTATATATTGTGTACCCACTTTAGTGTACATGTAAGCTATAAAAGATCAAGTATGCTAAAATAAATAGAAATGAAATTTATTTTACTTGATAAAAGGATATAAAGAAATTATACTAAATATTTATGCTTGACATAGTATGTATGTCTATGCTCTATCACTATCTATTGGTGTCCTTCTACATGTAAATACATCCTCTACAGACATTGAAGGTAGACTATAACTTATAATTAGATAGGAAAAATGGGTGCCTAGTGGTTGTTTATAGGATTTTCTTTAGAAGGTTCCTAGGGTTGATTTAATAGTTTCCAGATGGATGCATTTAACTGGGCAAAGTGTAGATGCTTTGTGAAAGAGATGCATGAAACAATGTAGGTATCAAGGGAGATCTAATGGAGGTTTTGAATGGTTGATATATCCATGGAAGCCCCAAGAGGGGTAATTGTGTGTTGGACTATGCTTATAATCCATCCAGATGTTTAACTCCTCATTCAGTTCCTTTACAACCGTACTTTTTAAATACTACTTTCTTGTTTCTATCTATTGAGGGTTAGATTAGAGTTTTAAAAGGATAGTGAAGCATATGAGGGGGAAATGATATTTTGTGTTTGGATGATGATACAAAATCCATCTTTATTGTAATGGATGAGAGTAAGACATTAGTGTCCAAGGTGGGTGGTTGACTAGGAGTGGGATATGAGAAGATGTACAAGTGATACAACATTAGTTTTGAGTGTATAATGAATTGAACAAAAACTAGGGTTATAAATAGTTAAGGATGGTTATAACTGATGTCTAAAAACAAGGGTAATAAATTAAGTATAAAATGAGGGGAAAATGTGTGAAATAAGAACTTTTTCATCTCTACATTCTGTACCCACTTTAGTGTACATGCGAGCTATATAAAATCAAGTATGTTAAATTAAATATAAATGAAATTGATTCACTTGATGAAAAGATACGAAGAAAGGATACTAAATATTTATGCTTGACATAGTACATATGTCCATTCTCTATCGACATATCTAGTATTGTGAAAACTAATAAGAAGAGAAAACAATACACTATGTAGTTTTTTCCAACTGATTTCACACATGTTAGGATGGGCATTGGTAAAATATATGAGGCAAGTGATTTTAGGAAAGATTTATTTATTTGGATGATTTATGAAAGGATTAATCAGTATAAGTCAAATATTTTTTATTTAAAATCTTGTGATTAATCAACAAAAAACTGCACAAATATTTTCTTTCATGGTAGGTTCTCTTCCTTTATCTATTCATAGACTTAATAGAAAATAGTGGATGAATGTTATGGATATATTTGTTATCAGGGTTATTCACTGGAGGTTCTGATGGGTATATTTTGTTGGACATTTGACATTATTAAAATTTGTATTACAAGCTCTTCTTACAAATAAACTCTCGGTGTTCTTAGCTTGAAAAGTATTTATTAAGGAATTTGAATCTCCTTCTAGGAAATTTGTTTGGGTGAGGAACTTGGAATCTCATTAATAAAGTTTGTTTATTTGAGATTAAATTTGTACACCTAAATAATATGGTCTTTTCCCTTACATATATTGAGTTAAATATTCAATCTTTTGTGAGTAAAGTATATTGGTGTTGGTCCATGTTTCCTAAACAATCTTGGGCTAGAATGATTGATGGAAAGTATTTGGGTTATGTTCTTGATGAGATTTTTTTAAGGATGGATTTGTGTTGAAAATGTTCTATGGTATAGGATATTCCTAAGTGTAGAAATGCCATTGTCAAGGGTGAACTCTTTTGGAATATTAGAAATGATTGTAAAACTCTTTTTTAGAATGACTCTTGGGATCTTGATGTACCGATTATTTCTTCCTATCATTTTATTTAGCCCTCAAGTGTTTTTTTTTGGGAAGTTGGATAGACTATAATAGTTGATTGTAAGATTTCTCTACATTTAGGAAACCACATTGCTTGAGGGTCATCTTGGAATAGTGCCTCCTTCTTTTTGGCCAAAGTGAGACACCATAACACATCTATTTTTACAAAACTAATGAAATTATAAATTCTTACATACAAATTTGTAACACCACTATCTAGTGTGCAAATATTTTTATATATATTTTTTGTTGTGTGTTTTAAGTTTCATTATTTTTTGAAGTGAGATTAATGCTAAATCAAACATAGGTTTATTCCACTACATTTTTTTAAGTATATATCTAAGATATTTTTCTTAAACAAGGACATTAATACCTAGTGCATAGATAATTTAAAAAAAAAAATCTATTTTCCTATTTTTTCATTTGTGTAAAATAGAGACCTTGATGTTTGACGAAATACCTACATGTTTAGTATAAAATAAAAAATAATTATATAAATAAATTAAATACATTTAACATTAACTTGTTAGAAAACTTATTTTAAGGGCTATAATCTTTCAAATTATCTTTTCATGCTGATTCAATTTGCTTGTATAACCCAAGTTTAAAAAAAAAAAAAAATTGAACAAAATCCTAGCATTAAGGTAGAAAGGGTAGTCTAAGGGTGTTAATTTGAAGGACCTTGAAATAAAGGCACCTTTGCATAAGCACACAAAAGTGACTTTATTTGAAGGCCTCTTCCATATGTAAAAAATAATTAAAATATTAAAAGTTGAAGGTACCTTCATTCGAAGGCATTTACGTAATCATCTTCGAATGAAGATACCTTTATCTAAAGAAAACTGAGGTAAATACAAATTTACTACCCCTCTATGTCTAAATTTTTTATGTCTCACAAGTGGGACTCACTATTGTGGGTTCACCCTTGAAGGAGTCTAGTAGTTGGTCTAGAGGTGGTTTTCTTGAAGCTTGAGATACATTTATCTTAAGAATCAACCTTGTTGTTCTCCAGAGATAGATGAATATCTTACTTCGAGTTATGATCCCAAAGGGGATTATTCAATGACTCATTTCTATTGATTCCTTGAGATGAAGAGAGATGGTATTAGATATTTTCCTTGGTGTTTAAAAATATGGAATAAATTCAGCTAACCTAAATATAATTTGATTAATTTGGGTATTAAGTTAGAATAAATGTCTTACTCATTATAATATCAAAAAGAGAAGATTTATGGGTCTTACAAAATGTGTTCTATGTGGTAATAATTAGAAAAATGGTGTTTAGTTTATCATCCAATATCCTTCTCTTTGGGTATTTGGATTTGGATTGGTGGTAAAGATGAAATCATACTATTACTCATGTTTCAACTTTAAAAATATTCTAGGAAATTTTAGGCCACCCTCTTCATTATTTTCTTTCCTTGTGATTGCTTGGTATATTGGTCCTGTTTTTATTCTTTGGCATATAAGTAAAATGTTGGGAAATGGGGTCTTTACCCTATAATTGCGAACTAGGAACCATTCCCAATCCTCTTCATTGGGGAATAACCAATTGGGCTCAACATCAATCCTATAGGAGAGTTGATAACTATGGTTGATTTTTCCCTTTTGAGATGTGATTGGATATGATTAGATATGATTGAATTGAAGATGCAAGAACTAGAAAGAATACTAGGCAATTGACAAGATTCAACATAAATAGACAAAAACATAACAAGAAGACAAAATACAAGTGCAAATATAGAAATAAAATACAAAAGGGAACCTATTATTGAAATCTAAGCCTAAAAGTGTTGATCGAGTGTGCTAGGTGCTCTATATGTGGAGGTTCTTCTATAAGATGAAGCTTTAGATTCCAAATTAGGATTCTCTGTAGATCACTCCATCTAAAACTCAACCAAAAAGTATTGGTCACATGTGCAAATTGAAATAGACCTAGGTTTTTCGCTTGTTCAAAATCTGGAACCATATTTCTTAGTCTTTTCTATGCAATCCTAAAACTTTAGGCTATCGGATCTGTAAAGGGGAAAATTAGGTGACTTGGCAATTTGCAACATAGAAGGAGAAATAACCAAATCACCTATTTTCACTTGTATGGGGAGATGTCTTTACATTCAAAAGAGGGGGAAATCCACTAGATTTAATCACTAATCATATTATGACTAAATACTAAGTAGATTGATTGAAATGGAATATACTTGATCCTCTTTTGTAAGTTGACTAGTTGAATTAAGACTAAGTGCTAGAAATGAAGACAAATATGAGAAAACAGTGAGTTACAAGTTCATGATTGTGTTGTGCACCTAGATCTGAGATGTATTAGATGATTCATAACTGCTCTGTGAAAACTACCAAAAATAGCAAGGACTGTGTGCAGGGAACAAGACGCCCCCTCTTGGCCCTTTGAAATTTCCGATCGCCGAAAAGGGTTTTTTGGTCTCTATATCAGAAGCTTATCTCGAGAGTTATAACTGCGCACTTGTTTTCTGCACATAGAAGGAAAGGGAAATGTTTTGGGGATAGGGGTTTGCCCCAGTTTTGGAGTTAACCAAGTGGTTGAAATAATGTAATTGAAATGACTAAAAGTAGAAATCCTCCTCTTTGAGGGGATGTTGAATTGACTGAAAATGAAATGCTTATACCTCCTTGTGAAGTTTTGCTTGCCTCCACATAGAATTAGGACTTCATGAATAAGGATGATGATTTCCTCTTCAATGCTTGAAATCTTGACTCTATTGCTGCTCCAAAGCATGAAGGAAGACTGAAAATGCTCAATTTCTCTTGAATGCTTGAATGCTTGATCTCTTGAATACTCATGAATGTAATCGATTCTTGTAGATGCTTCCTTGATATTCAAATGAGAGGGAAAATCCCTCTTACATACTTGCTCGAAGGTAAAATTCATTTATTTTCTGACAAGAGCCGATATGGAGGGGGTTTTGTTGGCATTTTGATACTATTTTGTATGACCTGGATATGGTTGTCATTGTTGGCAACATCATCTCCTTAGTCTTCACAGTCCATCGATAGTAAGTAGACTAGGATACTGAGGTCAACTGGCTAAGCAATAAGTAAACAGGATAAACAGTGAGTAGATCGACAAGCAGTGAGTAGATTAGCAAGCAGTGAGTAGACTGACAAGCAGTGAGTAGATCGACCAACAGTGAGTAGACCAACAAGTAATAAGTAGACTGGGTAGCGGTGAGTAGATCAACATAGAACAGGTCCATCGACTAAGCAAAGAATAGACCGATATTTAGAAGGAAATCGACTAGACAGATTTTGATCGGTTCACTGGAAGAGTTTGTAACTGACAAACTGGTCACGTTCAGTTACATTCATCTAAATCGGGAGTCTTCTTCAGTCAACCGATGGACTTATCGGCATGTTCGACTGTATTGATAGAGATTCTTGCAATATTTTCAGAGATGTGATTTAAGGCATGATAATGAAATTTTGAAAGGAAAGTTTTGGAGGGAAAGCTAGCGACAAACTAAAGGGTCTATAAATACACATATCTCATTCTTGAGATGGTTGTTGTTCAAGGTGAATGAAGATAATGTGAAAGTGGACACAGGGGGAGTTTAAGAGACTACTGAGCCGAGTGATAGAGGACCGGTAGAGTGGAGTTTCACAGAGTGGTGACTCAAGTGACAAAGGACCGACAGTGTGATATCCAAGGATCAGAAAAATGGCAGAAGGCAGAGCTGAAAGTGCATTTAGGAAATCAAAGTTGTGTAGAATAGACACAATCGATGTAGACCTAGTGTGATTTGATTAGGCTAATGAGTAGCAATTTTAGCAGATCATCCATCTGTTGCTTTCTAACAACTGCAACATAAATCCCTTAACCGGGTGGACTTTAACAGGTCCCATTGTGAAAATCCCTTAACCGGGTGACATCTTAATTGACATTCTTAAGTCGTTTAACCAAACTACTCTTAACAGGGTAAAGGCACTAATTAGCCTTGAACAAAATCCCTTAATCGGGTGGCACCTAACAGTGTCTTTGTAATCTCCTAACAGGGATGTCTCTTAACCGAGCATACTATAGAAGAGTAAAATTTTTGTGAGTTCCTACTCACACCGTGGTTTTCTCCCTATTGGGTTTCCATGAGATAAATTTGTGTGTCATTGTGTGTCTTTTCATGTATGCTTAATCTTCTGTTGTAAATGTTTACATTGATGAATGGTAAATTAGTTCAAACCTAAAGTAAAAGTTTCAATTGGTTAAAACCGGTAAAGTGTTGATTCACCCCTCCCCTCTCAACACCGGTTGGGACTAACAATTGGTATCAAAGCTCAGTTACTCTGAAGTGAAGCTTGATAGCTTGAGGATAAAGATCATGGAAGAGTACTGGTATTAGAAGAAGATTGATGAAGCCAATGAAATCATTGCTCAGCTGAAAGAGAGACTGAGAAAATCTCTTGCAAAAACGAAGGAAATAGCTCAATAGCTAAATGAGAGTCCGGATATCATATATCAACTCTCTAGCCAGAGTGGATTTGAAGAAGTTGAAGAAGCAATCTTTGAACTCATGGAAAAGAACAAGAAGCTGACCGAATAAATTACACATCTCAAAAGAGAACATGAAGGTCAGGCCCTGAGAATGACTAAGATACTGGAAGCCAGTGGAAGTGCTGATGAAAGAAAAAGGGAGGCAAAAGAAGAACTGTCAAAAGCTGAAAGAGCCAAGAGGCTTGCTGAAGATGCCCATAGAGAAAATGATGCAATCATGATTGAGAAAGATGAAGAAATCCGAGTTCTCACTCAGGTGAATGAATGCATACATAAACATATGAATGACAATGCAAAAGAAAAGGAGAAGATGATGAAAGAGATTGGACAACTCAAGAGTGAGTTGAAAAATGAGAATGAGAGAAATGAGAAGCTGAGAAAATTAAATGTAAGCTCTGAGAAGGTAGATAAACAGTTGAAATCTCAGAGAAGAACAAAGGATACGACCAACCTTGGCTACCCTGGTTTAGGTCCTATGGAAACTAAAGAATCATCTAAATCCAAAAAGATGAAGGATGATAAAAGAAACCATTCAAAAGCAAAAGGTATGAAGTCTTCCAAATTCTCTTGTAATCATTGTGGTAGATCAGGTAATAAGACCAATGACTGTAGAAATAAATCAATTAGTCAAAAGAAGACTTTCACCTTTGATGGTTATTGCCATAATTGTCATAAGTATGGACACATTGCTTATGAGTTTAGATCTCAACCTAGCAGTATGTCAAATGGAAGAAGATTTAATGGACATTGCTTCACATGCAATAAGTTTGGACACAAATTTGAAGAATGTAGGTTCAAGACAAATGTATCAAGATCATCATTCAAACCGGTCAATCCTAACAAAAGGAGTAATCAGTTGAAAGCCACCTGTTCCGTGTGTGGAAATTTTGGTCATGTTGTTGAAAATGCAGAATGAGATTGGGTCAGAGAAACAGTTCAGGACCATGGAGGACAACTGGTATGACATTCTTTAACTACCATAAGATCGACCACTTAGCCAGAGAATACAGGAGTCGATCCTACAACCGGTTTGCAGACAAGAACCGGTTTAGCAAGAAGAAAGAGCAAAATGACCTGAAAGGAAAGAAGACATTTGAAGAAGTAAGAAATGAAATGAAAAAAACATGGATCGAGAAGGATGAAGGAAAAGAAGGAGAAGGACATTCTGAAACCAAGTCATCATCCATCAGTGATGACAATTCCTCTTTTAACTAGGCATACCGATGCCTAGGGGAGAGCCCATATGGTAAGATTACTTTTGAATCCCCTTAACAAATATAAGGATATGTTTATCTGCATAGTTGTGATGCATAAAATCTGGTCTAAAAGTTCTTAATAGAAGTATGTCCCGTGAGTTATTTATTTGTGTGTTGGTATCGACAACAAATAATCGATAAAGTTAAATCAATGTACTTTAAGTTATAAGTTTCAAAATTGACCGTCAGATCATAGCGCCGATAAATCTCAATGGATAAATAAGGAAATGTTAGAACATTTTTATTTACACTGACTTCTTGTGAACTTTCTTGAGCTCCTGTACGATCAAAGGTGATTTGAAACTTGCTAAGTTTTATTCGTGCGTAAAATTCAAGTTGAGCGATAGTGGTGTTTGATATTCCCTAGGAAAAGGTTTTCATCCTCATCTGAGAAAAGCTTGTTTGAAGGTCATCAAGGCAACGCCGATATCGACTCATGTGTTGATTGAAGCTATCAAAGAACCCCAACCCTAGCTCAAGCTGCACCAGATGAAAGCCGGTGAAATCGACAAGACCGGTGCTTTATCATCTGTGCCCTCCAGTGTATTATTGGTAGAAGATATTCGCTCCTACATTCATTTCAAGCTCAAATAACTTGGAGATTTAAAGTTCATTCGAAATGAGTTTAATGGGTTCTGTGACAATGATAAATTGAAAGCAAAATTTCTACCTCTGAAGACCAAAGGTTTGGCTAATGTTGTTGACTTTCATGATCAGTTTCATGGTGACTGGGTTAGATATGTACTGAGAAGGGTTCATGATCAAATTTTGTGGGTGGAAGGTCATGCATCGATTAAGATCACAAAGGAGGTGATTCGAAGAGTGACAGGGTTTAGTGCAACTGGTGATTCATTAACCCTAAGAAAGATTTCATCAACTGAAGTCACCCGGTTAACCAAATCTTAGTGTGATAGTAGAGAAATGATAATCACCCATATCGAGGATGCTGAAGTAAGATTTGCCTCTGCAGTGTTGGGATACATGGTTTATCAATCAAGTCGGATGAATAGTGTGCCAAGCGATGCCATCCATGCTAGATATCAAATTATCAAAGAAGATGCAACCTATGATATATGTGAGATGATCCAAAGTCAGTTCATGGTGAACATGGAAAGAATAAAGAAGGACAAGAAGCAATCTTTCAAATATGTCTCACTATTGGTATGCATATTTTTCTATGTGCAGAATTTTTTCGCTGGTAAGGGTAATGTAGTATGGTCACAGGAGAAACCTATCATGGTTCAGATAGGTGAAATGATTAGGGATCTAGGAAATAAATTTGGTGAAATAATGTGGGGATACATTAAGGAATTCCAAATTAGGATGCACAAGAGGGAAAGAATTCCAACCGGAATAGTGCAGAAATATAAAGACAACATTTGTTTCCTTGTTGACACGGATTGTTGTATTATTCAAGTAGTTCAACCTAAAGCTTTTTGGGTTCCACCTATGGGCTATGAGGTTGCAACAGATCTTGTTAAAATTCATATCAATATGCTTCTTTCTAAACCGGTAGACTCAAAGGCAAAGAGATTTGGAACATATGAGGAGGCAAGCTCTAAAATAAAATAGGAACTTCATGTGCCAATCATAAAAAGAAAAGTAAGAAAAATGATTGATACCCTTTACAAGAAATATGGTAGTGTATCATCCGGTGTCACTACCTCCACCGATGTTAGTGAGAAAACAGGGGTCACACCTGCTAAAGATGAAGAATTAATAGGTAGAAAGAAGAAAGTGTCAAAGACAAAACCTAAGGGGACTGCAACAACTAATCCTGCAACATACTCAAAGGAAAAGGATCTAGGTACTCCTTTGTCTTCACCAAGTAAAGATAGACTGGTAGGAGTGACTTACACTAGAAAGAAAAAAGAGTGATTCAAAGATTAAAAAGGATGAGAAAGAAGGTGATATCACTGAAAACCCATCAGATGTGGAAATAAAGGAGGTTAAAAGAAGTGGAAGGAACAAAGCTCCAACAGTTGATGAGTTGGTGCATGGGATAAAAGAATTTGGAGGTATGGCCAGTGTTGGAAGGAGATATTCCCTCAGTAAAGAAGAAGACAAAAGGAAAATTGAAGAAGCCCTGATCTAGAACTTGCACAATTTTTGTAGGACTCCTAGTGAATTATATGGCATAATCCCATCAAATTTGCAATATCAAATTGAAGGGAGATGAAAGACAACTCCAGCTATTGAAAAGGAACTCAAAATAAAAGCACTCATGGAAGTGCAACATGACTTAGACCTTGATCAAGCTTCACTAGTGGTTGAAGCATGCATTCAACATTTTAAAATAAGGAATAGAACTGGGAGAGTAGCAATAGGTGAAGTTAAAGTAGTGCACACTGAAGGTGTTTCCTTGTGGAAGGAAATTATGGACCAGCAAAAGGAAGTTGAAGAAGAAATTGAAAAGGAAACAAAACAGGACAAAGATGCAGCTGTCCTTGACAAAGGAAAAACTAAGGAAAAAGACTGCACTGAAGACTTTGATACTTTCACAGTTGAGGACATCATAGGAAATGTTGTGTTAGACATCCCCAATTAGACAAAGGGTATTGAACAACTAGTACACACTTCACCGGTGAAGGAAGTTGATCAAACTAAGCCTCCTAGTCAAGATGAAGTGTTAGTTGAAGACATTCCTCATGAGGATACACCTCACAGAACCTTATTGTCACCAAATCCTATTCTCTCTGAAGAAGGAAAAGAGGAAGAGAAGGAAACAAAGGAAGGAAAAGAGGAAGATAAGAAAACAGAGGAAGGAAAAGAGGAAGAGAAGAAAGCAGAGGAAGGAAAAGAGGAAGAGAAGAAAGCATAGGAAGGAAAAGAGGAAGAAAAGAAAGTAAAGGATAATAAAGCAGTGATGAATACCCCTCTGACAAAGAGGAAGTTAGACCTAGACAATGCAAGTGAAAAGAAAAAGGTAAGAATCATCACAACAACTAGCTCAGAAGTTGACACTGTAGAAAAGGAAGAAGGAACAAAGGAGGAAGAAGAAAGTGAATCGGTCATTGATATAAAGAAAATGACCCCAAAGCAATTGATGAAAGTCTTAGAAAAACTAAGAATCCAAGCTGAAAAGGCTAAACTGAGAGAAAATAAAAAGAAGGCAAGAATCCTCATTTCTACCAAGACAATTCTCTCTAACCTCATCCTCGACATTGCAGTTGATGATACTGCACCCATTATTGACTAGTTGGATACTCTTGTTAAAGCAACCAGTTCAGAGGCAATCGGTCTGGAGAAGGTTTCTGGTAAGGCAATATGAAACAAAGTGAGGAGATAACTTAATGGAGCAAATAACAGTTGGAAAATTTTCTCTTTCCACCAAAACAAAATAAGTTAAAAATATACTATAGCAAGTTGGCCAACTACTGGTGAAATCTTCAAGTTATTCTGATTTAATCAAAGACTTAGAAGACAAAATAAATCAGATTCAAAAGGAAATTCAAGATCTGGCAAGCTCTTTTGATCCTCTTATCAGTTCAACATCAACCTTTACTAGAAAAGTCAAAATGCTAAATCATGAAATCAGAAGGTTGAAAAATGAAGAAGACAAAAGAAGTCTTAGTTTGTTAGAGCTCCAGTGCTATTTAGCACCAATTGTTGATTTCATGCAACTAAACATTAAAGAAGCAGACCGCCTAATAAATGAACTTGACTGTAAGACAATGGATGATATGGAGGTCTTCATTGCAGTCTTACATGGCCCCTTCACCACCACAAAACAGGGTCAATCTTCATGGGAATCTTCCTTGAAAGTGCCTCAAGATAACTTCAAAGAGAATTTTGCTTTATTTTGATAAATCTTTTTGGATAGTCTTTGCCATTGATGGCAAAAGGGGGAATTTTTGAAAGTTTGGAATCTTGTCTAAAACAGGGGCCAAAATCGGCACAATTTTGTAGCGGTTTATAGGGCCAGAACCGACACAGTTTTGTAGCGGTTTGTAGTATTTGCCACCAATGCCAAAGGGGGAGTTTGTTGGAATTTTGATACTATTTTGTATGATCAGTAAATGATATGGTTGTCATTGTTGGCAACATCATCTCCTTAGTCTTCACAGTCCATCGGTAGTAAGTAGACTAGGATATTGAGGTCAATCGGCTAAGCAATAAGTAAACATGATAAACAGTGAGTAGACCGGCAAGCAGTGAGTAGATTGGCAAGCAGTGAATAGACCGGCAAGAAATGAGTAGACTGGCCAATAGTGAGTAGACCAGAAAGCAGTAAGTAGAACGGGTAGTAGTGATTAGATTGACACAGAAGAGGTCCATCGACTAAGAAAAGAATAAATCAGTATTCAGGAGGAAACCAGCTAGACAGATTTTGATCGGTTCACCAGAAGAGTTTGTAACCAATAGACTGGTAACGTTTAGTTACATTCAACTAAATTGAGAGTCTTCTTCAATCAACCGATGGACTTATCGGCATGTTCGACTGTATTGACAGAGATTCTTGCAATATTTTCAGAGACGTGATTTAAGGCATGCTAATGGAATTTTGAAAGGAATGTTTTGGAGGGAAAGCTGGTGATAGACTAAAGGGTCTATAAATACACATATCTCATTCTTGATATGGTTGTTGTTTGAGGTGAATGAAGATAATGTGAAAGTGGACACAAGGGGAGTTTAAGAGACTCTGAGTCGAGTGACAGAGGACCGGTAGAGTAGAGTTTCACAGAGTGGTGATTCAAGTGACAGAGGATCGGTAGTGTGATATCCAAGGATCAACAAATTGGCAAAAGGAAGAGTTGAAAGTGCATTCAAGAAATCAGAGTTGTGTAGAATAGACACAACCGATGCAGACCTAGTGTGAATCTTTAGTGTGATCTGATCAGGCTAATGAGTAGCAATTTTAGTAGACCATCCATCTATTGCTTTTTAACAACTGCAACATAAATCCCTTAACCGGGTGGACTTTAACAAGTCTCATTGTAAAAATCCCTTAACCGGGTGACATCTTAATTGATGTTCTTAAGTCCTTGAACCAGGATACTCTTAATAGGGTAAAGGCACTAACCAACCTTGAACAAAATCCCTTAACCGTGTGACACCTAACAGTGTCTTTGTAATCTCCTAATAGGGATGGCTCTTAACCGGGCATACTCCAGAAGAGTACAAATTTTGTGAGTTCCTACTCACACCGTCATTTTCTCCCTATTGGGTTTCCACGAGATAAATCTGTGTGTCATTGTGTATCTTTTCATGTATGCTTAATCTTCTGTTGTAAATGTTTACATTGATGAATGGTAAATTATTTCAAACTTAAAGTAAAAGTTTCAATTGGTTAAAATCGGTAAAGTGTTGATTCACCCCTCTCCTCTTAGCACCGGTTGGGACTAACAATTTTTCTATGTGCAAAATCTTTTCCCCGGCAAGGGTATTGTAGTATGGTCACAGGAGAAACCTATCATGGTTCAGATAGGTGAAATGTTTAGGGATCTGGGAAATAAATTTGGTGAAACAATATGGGGATACTTTAAGGAATTCCAAATTAGGATGCACAAGAGGGAAATAATTCCAACCGGAATAGTGCAGAAATACAAAGACAACATTTGTTTCCTTGTTGACACAAATTGTTGTATCATTCAAGCAGTTCAACCCAGAACTTTTTGGGTTCCACCTATGGGCTATGAGGTTGCAATGGATCTTGTTAAAATTCATGTAACACTGCAATGCAGACCTCCATATCATCCACTGTCTTACAGTCAGGTTCATTTATTAGGCAGTCTGCTTCTTTAATGTTTAGTTGCATGAAATCAACAATTGGTGCTAAATTGCATTGGAGCTCTAACAAACTAAGACTTCTTTTGTCTACTTCATCTTTCAACCTTTTGATTTCATGATTTAGCATTTTGACTTTTCCAGTAAAGGTTGATGCTGAACTAATTGAGGATCAAAAGATCTTACTAGAGCTTGAATTTCCTTTTGAATCTGATTTATTTTGTCTTCTAATTCTTTGATTAAAGAAGAAAAACTTGAAGATTTCACCAGTAGTTGACCAACTTGCTGCAATATATTTTTAATTTCTTCTGTTCTGGTGGAAAGATGAAGAAGACAAAAGAAGTCTTACTTTGTTAGAGCTCCAGTGCTATTTAGCACCAATTGTTGATTTCATGCAATTAAACATTAAAGAAACAAACCATCTAATAAATGAACCTGACTATAAGACAATGGATGATATGGAGGTCTTCATTACAATCTTACATGAATTTTAACAAGATCTGTTGCAACCTCATAGCTCATAGGTGGAACCCAAAAAGTTCTAGGTTGAACTGCTTGAATGATACAACAATCTGTGTCAACAAGGAAAGTAAGACTTCTTCAACTACTTTAGTTGCAGTAAAATAGTTTTGTGTGAATCTTCATTTGGTAATGTAGTATGGTTTTGATCAATACTACAAATGATAAGGTTGAAAGTCAACATCATTATCCTAATAAATAAGTATCCCCACATTGTTTCACCAACTCTATAGTCCAAACCCAAATCAGAAGGTTGAAAGATGAAGAAGACAAAATAAGTCTTAGTTTGTTAGAGCTCTAGTGTTATTTAGCACCAATTGTTGATTTCATGCAACTAAACTTTAAAGAAGCAGACTGCCTAATAAATGAACTTGACTGTAAGACAACGGATGATATGGAGGTCTTCATTGCAGTCTTACATGAATTTGAACAAGATCTGCTGTAACCTCGTAGCCCATAGGTGGAACCCAAAAAGTTATGGGTTGAATTGCTTGAATGATACAACAATCTTTTTCACCAAGGAAACAAATGTTGTCTTTGTATTTCTGCACTATTCCGGTTGGAATTATTTCCCTCTTGTGCATCCTAATTTGGAATTCCTTAAAGTATCCCCTCATTGTTTTACCAAATTTATTTCCCAGATCCCTAATCATTTCACCTATCTGAACCATGATAGGTTTCTATTGTGACCATACTACATTACCCTTACTGGGGAAAAATTTTTGCACATAGAAAAATTGTTAGTTCCAACCAGTGCTAAGAGGGGAGGGGTGAATCAACACTTTACCAGTTTTAACCAATTGAAACTTTTACTTTAAGTTTCAAAATCATGAATCGGTTTTGTCTTTATATTTGTAGATGCTTCCTTGATATTCAAATGAGAGGGGAAATCCCTCTTACATACTTTCTCGAAAGGAAAATACATTAATTTTCCGAAATGAGCCAATATGGAGGGGGTTTTTCCTACTCAAATTTGAGATAGGCCAGGGGGTCCAAAATAGGTCCCCATTAGGGAGAACTAGGGCACCACACCCTAGTCCTACCCTATTTTGGGGTAGGATCAAGGTGGCAATGAGGTGCATCTTTGATCTAGATGGTGTTTTTGACATGTATGAGCATAATCAGGTCTCTTATTAGGCCAAGGAGTGTAAACACTAAGGTGAAGACCCAAATGTAATAAAAAAATGCAAGGGGTGAAATTTTAGGACGCTATAGGATCTATAACTTGCACCCATAAAAGAGGGAAGAATGTTGTGCTATATAGGGGCTTGCTTATGTCAAACATTGGGTAAGTGTAACTTCCATTTCCACAATAGCATTGATGGATGAAAGAGAGCTTACCCTTGGTAGGTGAAAGGATAAAAACCTTAAGGAAATTCTTGAACTGATAAACAATACCTTGATATAAAAATCCTTGCGTTCAAGATTCACACAAAGCTTGATGTAGCTTTATAAGTGTTAATGCATGCCTTCACTCATGGAGGAACAAATAACATGATCATAATTGTTTAACTTAATTGATTGAATGCTTGACTTTAGTTTTTTCATATGTTTCATTGAAGATGCCTAATTGAATGCTCAATTAGACATGAGAGGAATGATAATCTGGTGAGATAGATATTCAAATGAGGGAGGGATTTGTATTTATACACAAGTTACACCTTTTTGGGTTTAAATTTTGAAGAAGGCCAATATCAAGGAGAACTTTCCTACTCCTTATTTTCTGGACCATTAGAGGTTCAAATTTGGGCCCAAAATGATCAGGCTATGGTGCTAGGTACCATAGTTTGGCAAGAGTATGGTGCTAGGAACCATAGTTGAGGATATCTATGTTAGACAGTTCAAATAACCAGAAGACAACTGTGAGGGTGGGGGGGGGGTGTAAATCAGTTGTCACAGATTACCAGAATCTTAAGCAATTAAAACTTTAATACCAGACCCAAAAAATTAATACCGGAATAGAAGTTAAAGTAATTAAGCATAAACAATAATCATAGAATAAATACCATCCACATAACACCAAGATTTGTACGTGGAAAACCCAGTAAAGGGAAAAACCAAGGTGGGAAGCCTACCCACAGTTAGATAATACTTCTGTAGTAAGTATTTGAATTACAATTGAGGGGCCTGCACTTGTAGGAAGGTCAATAACCTAGAGTGCACGACTCATCACAAAAGGAGTCTCATTAAGCTCAATACCAGAGGACTAAATCCTCTTACATAAACCCAATTCGATCTCCAATGATTGACCAAATCCTTTGCCTGAATGATATTACATTATTCACACATTACATCCCTTGACCATAACCATAACCATTACCATGATGATCTACAATGAGATCTTACATCATGTATACAAACCCTCGACCATAAACAATTAGGCCGACCACCAGACAATAAACCAATTACATAATTACAAAACATGTCGGCCTTAGACCAAACAAACAATATTCAACACATAAGGCATCCCGAAAATGTATCGAGAAGTCCAATCCATACACTTCATTAAACAGGTCCATAACCTAGACCAACTGGGACCCAATATATGTCGATACACTACAACAATGATCTCTATCCACTAAGTCTCAAACAAGATCACCAGCAACATCCTGAAACTCCACCAGAAGATGTACCAACACCACTTATGTATATCATCAAAGATCTTCATCAAAATCTCTGTCGGTGAAACCCTCGCCAGAACTAGAAGCCAAGCTTCCAAGCAAACAGGATAACATCTGATCACTAGACTGAAACCAACTGACTGGATATGAACATGAGTATCATGAATAAGCCAATTCCATAACCAAACCATATCGGAGCCTATTGGATCATGTCGGATCCAAACCAACCAAAAACTACTAAACCTACTGGGACCAGAAGGGTACCGGTAAAGCATCCAAACAACTAGTATTGGCATCAATAAAAAAACATCAATGCCACACAATAATCAGTTCCACCAAATGGCCAATAATCTCCCCCTTTGGCATTGATGACAACACTAGATGTGAAAAATATCTAAGTACCAGGAAATACCAAACAAGTCTCCCCAATGGAAGACAACCAACAATCTCACATAACAATGAAGTTTTGAAACAAAGACCAAACTCCCCCTGTCAATAATATTTTTGTAAAGCTCTAAATTATACATACATCTCTCCCTCTAATGTATACAATTCCTTAAGTTTTCTTTTTCACATCAATATCTCTCCCCTTTGACATCAATGCCAAAAATATGACATAAATATCAAAGCAAAAATATAAACCATTGAATCACAAAGCCGACTACTCCCCCTGAGCAGTAGCATCTCCACATCAGTGCCAATATAAAAAGTATCTCTGATAATGCATACCAGACTGATGCCAAACCGCCTCAATCAAGTCTCTACTGAAGGGGCAGAAACCCCTAATCTGTCTCTCAGGTACTCAAATGATTCTTTAAGCAAAGGTTTAGTGAAGATATATGCAATCTTCTCTTTAGTGATCACATAAATGAGTCTAACTTCATTTGCTTTTACCTTTTCCTTCAAAAAGTTGTACTTGATAGATATGTGCTTTGTCTTAGAATGAAATATCGAATTCTTTTATATGTAAATAGCAACAAAGTTATCATAGTGAATAACTATCGATGCACTACAATCCATGTTTATATCCTTCAAGATTTGCTTCATCCATAGAACTTGTGTACAATTAGTAGCAACATCAACATACTCAGCTTCAACAATAGATAAAGAAGTACATGATTGTTTCTTGTTGATCCATGAAACCAACTTCTTTCCAAGAAAGAAAGCTCCACCGGAAGTACTTTTCCGGTCATCAACATCTCTAGCCCAATGAACATTTGTATATGCATATAAAGTAAAGCTATCACCCTTAGGGTACCACAAACCATATTCTGACGTACCTTGCAAGTATCTAAAAACCCTTTTCACCACATTCTCGTGATTTTCTCTAGGATCACTCTGAAATCTTGATACAATACAGACAACATTCACTATGTTAGGCCTAGTCTGAGTCAAATAAAGTAGACCTCCAATTATAGATTTGTATCTTGTAGGATTTACCATTGCAAAAACATCTTTTCTTGTCAATTTCTCACTTGTAACCATAGGAGTACTTACTGGTTTAGAATCTCTCATACCAAATTTCTTCAGTAATTCCATAGCATACTTAGTTTGTCAAATGAAAATACCTTTGTCAGTCCGAGTAATCTACAAACCTAAGAAAAAATTCATTTCCCCAATCACAGACATTTCAAATTCATTCTCCACATTCTTAGAAAATTCCATGCATAACCTATCTTCACCTCCAAAAATAATTTCATCAACAAATACTTCAATAATCAATATATCATCATCAGTGATCTTATAATATAAATTACTGTCAACATTACCCTTAGTAAAACCAAGCTTCAAAAGATATTTGTCCAACCTTGCATACCAAGATCTAGGTGCCTGTTTCAATCCATATAAAGCTTTCCTTAATCTGCAAACCATGTTTGTATCATTTGATAGTGAAAAACCATCAATTTGCTCAATATAAACATCCTCATCAAGATCCCCATTCAAAAATGCACATTTAACATCCATTTGATAAACGTTGTAGTTCTTATGAGCAACATAGGCAAGAAATAATCTTACAACTTCAATCCTAGCTACCAGTGCAAAAGTCTCTCCATAATCAATTCCTTCCTTCTGAGAATATCCTTTACAAACCAATCTATCCTTATTCCTTACAACTTGACCATTCTCATTCAATTTATTCCTAAAAACCCATTTAGTTCCAATAACATTCTTATTTTTAGGTCGGGGAACCAAAGCCCATGTTTTATTTTTCTCAATATGATCTAATTGTTCTTCCAAAGCTTTCAACCAATATTCATCTTTACATGCCTTAATTACTGATACCAGGTTCAACTTTTGAAAGTAAACATATCTCATTAGTTGCCAGTCTTCTTCTTTTCATTACTCTATTGTTTTATCCCCAATGATCTGATCTTCAGAATGATTCAATCTCACATACCTAGCAGCCCTCTGACTCTCTGTTCCTCTTCCCGGTTCTTCAGTTACTGTAGACTTTTATGATACCGTCGGAGTAACTAGTTCAACACTCTGTTCCGGTAAAGGTGCTACTGGTTCAAATATAATCATTTCCACTACTGGTTGCTTCTCATAAACTCTGATTTGACCTCTATTCAACTCATCCACTTTGACATTAGTGCTCTCCACAATTCTCTACAATCTCTTGTTATAAAATCTATATGCTTTTTTTTCATTAGAATAACCAAGAAATATGCCTTCATCACATCTAGGATTAAATTTACCAATGATATCATCTCTCTTGATATAAGATTTACTACCAAATATTCTAAAATACTTAACTATAGGTGTATTGCCAAACCATAATTCATAAGGTGTCTTACTGATTTCTCCTTTGATATGGACTCTGTTGAATGTATAAACCGTTGTGCTCACTGCTTCTCTCTAGTAGATATGAGGTAGAATATATTCCATCATCATTCTTCTAGCAACATCCAAGATAGTTTTGTTTTTCCTTTCCACAACTCCATTTTGCTAAGGTGTCTGGGGAGAAGAAAATTGTCTTCTTATACCATGCTTCTCACAAAAGTTATTAAACTTACCAAATGTGAATTATCCACCATGATCTGAGCTCAAACATTTAATCTTCAATCATGTCTTAGTTTCCACTTTAGCCTTAAAGATCTTAAACTTTTCAAATGCCTCATAATTTTCTTTTAGAAAAGTAACCCACATGATTCTATAATAATCATCAATGATTAGCATGAGATATCTATCACCTTGGAAAATTTTAACTCTAGCAGGGCCACACAAATCACTATGAATAAGATCAATAACATCATTAGATTTATCTTGTATACTCCTAAAAGAGGTTCTAACTTGTTTACCCATTTGACATTCTTTACATATCGGATTATAGGGCTTCATAATCTTAGGTAAATCTCTAACTACCTTAGCTGAACTGATCTGTACAATGCAATCAAAATTCACATGACACAACCTTGTATGCCATATCTAACTCTCATCAATCGGTGTAATCAAACATGTCTTCTCACTAGAATTCAAATGAAATATATTACCTTTTGTCTGTGTATCGGTTGTAATCTCCAAACCAGATCTATTAATGATTTTGTATTTTCCATCTTTGAACTATAGTTGAAATCTTTTATCCACCAACTGTCCTACACTCAAAAGATTATGCCTTAAACCTTCAACATAATAAACATTGTCAGTATTGTTCTTACCATCCAATGATATAGTTCCTTTTCCTTTGATCATACATGCTTTGTCATCTCCAAATATAACCAGACCGCCATCAAATTCTTGCAAAGATAGAAACTTCCCTCTATTTCCAGTCATATGATGCAAACAACCACTGTCAATTACCCATTCATCGTTGTCTTCAATTTTAGCAGCAAGTGCCTTCTCTTCAAGTACATTCTCTTCTAGTATCGGAACATCTTTCTTGATAGTCAGGAACACCCATTCCTTCCCATTGTCGGAACCACTAGTAGAGTCTTCTGTCGATTCATCATTAGAATCAGTAATTCCTTCCTCATCCGCTATGTAGCATGATTTGTTTATGTTTTTCCTGTACTTATAATTGTTCTGATATCCATGGTTGGGGTTAAAAGATCTTCTAACTCTTTATTCAAGTCTTGAATTCCTTTCAGGATATCTAGATGCAAAATGACCAATCTTATTACATGCAAAACATTTAAAATGCATTTTTCCTTCATACTTACTTCCTACCGATCCTTTAGGTACTCTTCTAGCAAATAGTTCTTCAAGTTTCTCAAACTGTTCATCTTCTCTTTTAATATCATCCAATTCCTTTGCATATAAAGCTTTCCAATCTTGATTACTAGTTGATAATGCAGATGCATGAAAAGAAGGTTCAAACTTCACAGCTCTAGAAGGTCCAAATTCTTCAAGCTCAAAAGAAGATAATTTCCCAACCAAGGTATCTCTATTGATAGATGTATTAGCCATTGTTCTCAACTCATTAATAGCAATAGCCTTCATTTTGTAAGCTGATGGTAGGGCTCTCAAAACTTTATAAACAATTTCATCTTCGCTTAGAGTTCCACCAGAACATTGAATTCTCATAACAATCTCATTTACCCTTTCCATGAATGCAGTAATCCTTTCATCTTCTTCCATCTTCAGGTTTTCATATCTCACCCAATAACCATCAAGTTTAGCAATCTTTACTATAGGGTCACCTTCATTAATAGTCTCCAACTTATCCCATATAGTCTTTCTAGACAATTTGTCAATTAATCCCATTATTTGTTGATCAGAAAGTGCACACAAGAGAGCTTCTCTTGCTCTACAATCATTCTCAAGGTCCTTATCTAGGTTTGTCGGAGGATGATTTCCAGATGCTAGATTATGAGGTGTGACACCATTCTGTGTGATCTCCCAAATCTCCTTGCTAGGACATCTCACATGAGTCTCCATTTGAATATTCCATACTGTGTAATTTGTTCCATCAAGCTTAGGAATATCTGTCTGAAAGATAGCTCCAGATGAACTGGATGAACTTGAACCATAACCTCTACCTGAATGATTGACCAAATCCTCTGCCTGAATGATATTACGTTATTCCCACATTACATCCCTTGACCATAACCATAACCATGACTATGATGATCTACAATGAGATCTTACATCATATATACAAACCCTCGACCATAAACAATCAGGTCGGTCACGAGACAATAAACCAATTACATAATTTACAAAACATGTCGGTCTTAGACCAAACAAACAATATTCAACACATAAGACATCCCGAAAATGTATAGAGAAGTCCAATCCACATACTTCATTAAACTAGTCGGTAACCTAGACCAACCGGGACCCAATATAGGTCCATATGCTACAACAATGATCTCCATCTGCTAAGTCTCAAACATGATCACCAACAACATCCTGAAACTTCACCAGAAGCTGCACCAACACAACTTATGCATATCATCAAAGATCTGTTAGGACCCAGAGGCGACTGAGAGGGTGAGGGGTGAATCGGTTGTCTATTAATTTCAACCCAAATATACTTTAACCAAACTTAGTGCATAATACCGGTAAACCAAACTTAATGCTGATAGACAGTTTAACAGTTAATAACAGTACCGGTAAAGTTTAATGCATGAAACAGAAAGACAAATAACATACACAACACATAACATAGTTATTTGTACGTGGAAACCCTGTAAGGGGAAAAACCATGATGGGAAACCTTACCCACAATCAGATGATACTATTGCAGATAGTATGTGTGTACAAATGGGGTCTACACATGCAAAAAGGCCAATTGCCTAGAGCTCACTGCTTAATCACAAAATGAGAGTCACATTGACTACAATTGGATGGTTAAATCCAATGATAATGTACTGCTCAAAATAACATCTTCATATGTTGGATTCAGTGTCGGTTAAGCTTTGATTGTCTTCTGCATACCTTCCTTGAATCTTCAAATGATGTCTATGCGTATAGCTCTGCTTATATTCGCATATACCTTATTACAATCATTTTCACACTCCTCTACATAATCTCACAAATGAGATCTTACATTTATACCAAAACCTAAGACCAAATGTGTAGGTCGGCTCACTAAGATATTACAATTAAATCAATTACAAATGAATCAATATGCGATGCATGATGTCGATTCAATGCATTTATAATAATAACAAATCAATAAAATATATCCATAACGTGTTGTGCTGATCTGGAATAGATAACGCTTGCCGGTCCATAACCTAGACCTATTTGCCGGTAACAACAAATATGCAAACTCGATTGTACCAATAATCAAATCACCAAAACCAAGTGTCCAAACAATGTCTTCAACATAACCAAGTAATCTCTAGGTGATAACAGATCATCCTCAGTGCCGACGAACAATATAACCTTCTGGTGAACCAGATACTGGTGACTATGCATAAGTCACTGAACATGCTGGTGAACATAACCAAAGATCTCCATAAGGATAAGTGTTGACAAGTGTTGACATCAATGAAAAAACTAGTGCAACATAATAACAACAATATCCCCCTTTGGCATTGATGGCAACACAAGATGGAAAAATCATCTAAGTGCCAAAGCAGAAAT
Source organism: Cryptomeria japonica (assembly GCF_030272615.1). NCBI lineage: Eukaryota > Viridiplantae > Streptophyta > Pinopsida > Cupressales > Cupressaceae > Cryptomeria > Cryptomeria japonica. The sequence continues at coordinate 269,912,447 of NC_081408.1, forward strand.
GCCAAAAACCAAAAACCAACAATCTCCCAAAAAGATCATTAACCAAAATCAAAATACAGATACAAAGAGTAACAATCTCTCTCTTAATGAATAATCTCTCCCCAAAGATAATGTGTTTTTCCATAGATATCTCTCTCCCTTTGACATCAAATGCCAAAGCAATACAAAACCAAATATAATCAGTTCATAGAACTTATTACAAATACTAATTGCTATAACCAAATTTATTCAATCTCCTCCCCCTGAGAAGTAGCCCTCCTTCATCAAATCCGGAAAAAGATTTCTCTGTTTAATTTTGTCGGTCTGATGGCATACTCCAACTGTCTAAGTTTCTATCGGTGAGGGTATAACTCCAAGCTACTCTCTTAGATATTCAAAAGTTTCCTTAGGCAAAGGTTTAGTAAAGATATTTGCAATCTGCTCTTTAGTATTCACATAAACCAATTTCACTTCTTTTGCTTCAACATTCTCCTTTAGAAAATTGAATTCGATAGGAACATGTTTAGTTTTAGAGTGAAATACTAGATTCTTTGATATATCAATTGCTACCATATTATCATAGTAAATGATTATAGGTTCTTTGCATTTTACCTTTATGTCCTTCAACATTTGTTTAATCCATAATATCTGTGTACAATTAATTGCCGCTGCAAGATATTCCGATTCTGGTGTTGATAGTGATGTACAACATTGTTTCTTGCTCAACCATGAAATTAGTCTGCTGCTAAGAAAAAATGCTCCACCAGTGGTGCTTTTTCTGTCATCTACATCTCCTTCCCAATTTGCATCTGTGTATGCAGATAAATCAAAATTTTCATCTTTAGGATACCATAAGCCAAGATTTGTTGTGCCTTGTAGGTACCGGAAAATCCTTTTTACTGTTGATTCATGATTTTCCTTAAGATTACTCTGAAATGTTGAAACAATACATACTGCATTCATAATATCAAGTCTTTTTTGTGTTAAATACAGTAAACCTCCTATCATAGATTTGTATCTTGTCAGATTAACAGGTGTTGATTCATCCTTCAATGATAGTTTATCAGTTGTAGTCATAGGTGTACTTACTGGTTTTTAGAGTTTTCCATGCCAAATTTATTTAGTAATTCCTTCAAGCACTTTGATTGATTTATGAATATACCTTTATCAGTCTGTGAAATCTGCAATCCTAAAAAGAATTTTATCTCCCCAATCATAGGCATTTCAAATTCTTCCTACAATCCATCTTCTCCTCCAAAACTGATATCATCAACAAAAAATTCAATAACCAAGATGTCATTGTAGCGTCGTAAATTGTACGCACTTGCTAGGGTGGTACAATTTCACACCTAGTTTAGCACTCGCCTTGGCGCATTTTGCATTTTGCATTGCATTTCCCCTTTAGCACTTAATTAATTAAATTAATTAGGTCTAAGGTTCTATTTTATCATCTCCCATATCATAAAGTTGGGCCCTTTCATTAAAGTGTGCCCTTTTCGTTTTATTCCTCCAATACATCATTTAATCAAAAACCCTAATTAGGTCCTATTTTGAACTTGGGGGCTTGATTTCGGGGGTCAAAACATCTCAAAATCACCTGTAACTTCGGGATTCTCTCTAAAATCATCATATCCGATGGCCCTAAAAATTTGGTGAAAAGTTGTCAGGACCATGGCGCCCGGAGTGCACACGGTCCCAGACATTTTTCCCAAAATTTTAGGAGCGCGATCCAATCATAAAATAAAGCTTAACCCCAAGAAATTGGCAGGAGATTCAATCTCTAGGTCGACCAAAAGTTGAAATTAAGACCTAGGGTTTCATACATAAGAGCTCTCTTTCTTCATTTGAAAGGATCGGGAATTTTATTTTCAGGGACCTTCTATGCAGCGAAAGAGCAGATCTTTGAAGACTTCAACAACATTCAACATCCATCCATCAAGCATTCATCTATTTAGGGCTTCGAAGACATTGAAGAGCAATAAGGGATCACCGACTGAAGATTGGCTTATACCCCTCCCTTGGGGTTGGGTATGATTTCATGTTGTTTTCATGTCTTTGCATAAGCCTCATTATATCATTTGTATTCATGCTTTAGATCACTTTGCATCTTGATTTGGAGCATTTACATTATCATTTACAAGCAATTAGGGTTTACTTTCTAGGTTGCTCTAGCTTGCTTACTTGCATTTTAGGATCTTGCACACACACAAGGTCTGCACACACATTAATTTTACAATACAACTTGGCTATTCGTGGAGGTGGAAATCACCAAAGCAGGGGTTTGACTAAGGCAAAACCCTATATAGCCGCCCACCACACCTTTTCAGATATTAGTGCAGGTTTCGAGTTTCAAATGACGCTGCAAGTTGTAGATCCGATAGAAGCAGACTGGGACAGACTCTCACACCAAATCTCAGAGCAAAAGACCAGGATAGGGGCGTGGGGCGCCCTGGTCCTACCAGGACAGGGGCACTGGGTGCCCTGGTCCCTGGGTGCCCTGGTCCCTGGGATTGGGGCGCTGGGCGCCCTGGTCCTTTTGACAGACAACATTTCCAACAGTTTTCCAGAGTGCAAAACAATAGTTTCAGGAGCAGTTTCCGGAACAGTATCAGGACAGTGGGGCCCGTGCCCCTGTCTCGAACATTTTCACTTAGATTTTAACTCTGAGTATGCATCTGCATTCTTGCTTTGTCCTTGTGTTTATAGCTTTCCATTGTTTAAGTTCAATTCTGCAATCTCGTTGTTAGTTCATACTTGCACTTTGGGGTTAGGGATTGAACTTGCATCATTCTATCTTTCAATTGCAACAAAGGAATAGAAATCCTAATAGGTAGCCCATGGCTCTCTCTTCCACAAAAAGAAGTAGCCAATTATGTGATACCTCTAGGCTCTTTCGTATTCCACGAGTGTGTGGTTGAAAGTGAGATTAGGGCATGTTTGCTTAGTGTCACTTTTTCTCCTACATAGTCATCATTAGTCACTTTGTAATATAAGTTGTTGTCAGCATTACCTTTAGTGTAACCAAGCTTCAAAAGATATTTGTCCAATCTAACATACCAAGCTCTAGGAGCTTGCTTCAATCCATATAAAGCTTTCCTTAACCTACAAACCATATCTTTGTCATCTGTCAAAGAAAATCCATTAGGTTTGTCAATGTAAACTTCCTCTTCAAGATCACCATTCAGAAATGCACATTTAACATCAATTTGATATACTTTATAGTTCTTGTGTGTTGCAAAAGCTAAGAATAATCTGACTGCCTCAATTCTAGCTACCGGTGCAAAGGTTTTATTGTAATCAATTCCTTCTTTCTGTGAATATCTCTTACACACTAACTTTCTTTGTTTCTGATTACCTTACCATCTTCATTAAGTTTATTTCTGAATACTCATTTAGTTCCAATTACATTTTTATTTTTAGGTCAGGGAACCAATGTCCATGTGTTATTCTTTTCAATTTGTTCTAATTCATCTTCCATAGACTTAATCCAATGTTTATCTTCACATGCCTCATTAATAGTTGCTAGTTCAATTTGAGAAGTTATACATACCTCTTCATTTTCCAGTCTTCCTCTAGTCATAACTCCTTGATACTTATTCCCAATTATCTGACTTTCAGAAAGATTCAATCTTACATACCTAGGTGTATTCACTTGTTGTTGTTCTTCAATCACTGTGGAATTCTCAGATGATGCCGGTGTGACTGGATCAACATTTTGTACTGGTGTACTCATTGTAGCTTCATTTGTGATTATCTCAACTGCCAGTTCAAATTCTATAGACCTTCTAAACTGTTCATCAATCTTCATATTTGCACTTTCAATGATTTTCTGCAATCTCTTATTAAAACATCTATATGCCTTATTCTTAGATGAATAACTAAGAAATATTCCTTCATCACTTCTAGGATCAAATTTGCCAATATAATCATCTTTCCTAATATAACATTTGCTTCCAAATATTCTGAAATATTTAAGAGTAGGAGTATTAGCAAATCATAGTTCATGAGGGGTCTTACCGGTTTAACCTTTGATGTGAACTTTGTTGAATGCATAAACAATTGTATTGACTGCTTCTCTCCAATACACATGAGGTAGGTTTGCTTTTGATATCATGCTTCTAGCTACATCCAAAATAGTTATGTTCTTCCTTTCCACAACTCCATTTTGCTGGGGTGTCCGAGGTGCTGATAGTTGTCTTCTGATTCCATTCACTTCATAGAATGTATTAAATTCCTTAGATGTGAATTCACTTGCTTGATCTGATCTCAAACATTTGATTTTCTTACCGGTTTCATTCTCTACCATCACTTTGATTAGTTTGAATTTCCCAAAAGATTCTGATTTCTCCCTAAGAAAAGTAACCCAACACATTCTAGAATAATCATCAATGATTAGCATAAAATATATCTCTCCTTGTAAACTTCTAGTTCTTGCAAGACCACATAAATCAATATGAATTAAGTCAAGAACATTATTGGATTTTTTTGGAATACTCTTAAAAGTTTCTCTAACTTGCTTCCCAAATTGACATTCCTTACATACTTGATTGTGAGGTTAAACAATTTTAGGTAAATCCCTTACTGCCTTAGTTGTACTGATTTTCACAATGCAATCAAAATTTACATGACAAAGTCTCTTATGCCATAACCAACTTTCATCAATATGTGCAATCAAGCATGTCTTCTCATTGCTATTCAAATGAAAGATTTTACCTCTAGTCTGATTACTAGTTGCAATATCCAAACTAGTTCTATTCATGATTTTGCATTTACCATTCTTGAATTGTAATTGAAATCCCTTTTCAACTAATTGACCAACACTCAAAAGATTATGCTTCAAACCTTCAACATAGTAAACATTATCAGTATTGTGCTTACCATCAAAAGATATAGTGCCTTTTCCTCTGATTAAACAAGCTTTTTCATCTCCAAATCTTACTAGACCTCCATTGTATTCCTGAAAGGTTAAGAATTTACTCTTATCACCAGTCATATGATGTGAACATTTGGAATCAATGATCCATTCATCCTTTTCTTCAATTTTAGCTACCAGGGCCTTCTCTACCAGTTGAATAGTAGGTGTCGGTTGATCTTCTGTTATTGCAACAAAACCCCATCCATTGTTTGTCGATTCTTCATCAGAATCATCAGTAACTCCTTCATCAACATAGTAACATGTTTTATCTCTATTCTTCTTAAATATGTATCTTTGATATTCAGGGTTAGGCTTATATTTTATTTTAGCTTCTTTCAATCTTGCATGTTTTTCAGGATACCTAGATGCCATATGACCAATTTTATTGCAATTAAAACATTTAAATGGTGCTTTACCTTCATACTTACTTCCAACTGGACCTTTAGGCATTTTCCTTGCAAATAGTACTTCAAGCTCTTCAAGTTATTCATTCTCTCTTCTGTTTTCTTCAAGTTCTCTAGCATAGAGTGCTTTCTGTAGACACCTAAAAATGGTCAACGCTTGCGGAATCGTACTTTAACATTTGCGCATTGCCTCATTTTAGGTTTCTGCATAGCATTAACATTTCTCCTATGTCACTCACTTGGTTTTTATCATTTGCGAGCATCGAGTCATTCTTCTACATTCTTCATTCATCTCGCTCTCAAATTAGGTCTTGTCGACAACAATCTTCAATCATGATTTTGGTCGATCTTTGTCCTTGTCAATCTTGTCATATTGCGATCGATTCGTCATCGATCCTTGTCCTTTTCAATCATGTCAATTTGGTCAATTTGTCATTGATTTTTGTCAACCAATCTCAATCAAATCATTTATCACATTGTTCATTTATCAATTCAAAATCATGATTAAATCGAATCGACATTAATTATCCTTTATCAAGACCTAATTGTCATTCTCGCATTTCTAATTCATCTTCTAGGGTTTTGTGATTTATTCATTTAACCTAATTTGTCATTTCTTCCTCTAGGTTAAATAATTTATTTATTTATCCTAAGTCTTCTCATCACAATTAAATATTTATTTAATTGGCTAACTTATTCCTCTTTTTGTGAATTAATTAATAATGACAAATTATTAATTAATTTACCTAATTCTTAATTTCCACCTATTTTCTAATTTCCTAATTTCAATTTCCACCTAATTAACTTGTCTCTAGTTCTCCCTATTTTTGTGCTTCATGCGTCATACTCTTGGCATAGCAAGATGTCATAAGGTTTTAGTTCTCTAGTCTTTGCATTGGCAATATGTCATAATTCATGACATAGAAGGTGTCATAACCTTCTTCTTTCCACTCAATTGTGCCATTTTTGAAATTAATTGCTTCTAATATCTATTTCATGCTAAATTTGATCCTATCTCCAATTTATCTATAAATTGGATGATCTTCATCAATCAAAGCTAATTGGTAATCAGATTATTGAATTTCTAATCACTTTGTCAAATCACGCTTCTAGTATTCTTGTATCAATGTCAATCTTTCTTTCTCAATTAGGTTTATGCACTTGAAGGTGAGATCTACAATAAAACTATTTGGAGAAGAAAGAAGAACAATGGAGCCGCATGAAGGGAACATCTGGTTTGCATAATCTTTTTACATGTTTTATCTTCATGTCTCTATTGAGTGTTGTTTAGGATAGATTCATTGCAATGAATGCTTTTGTGATTGAGCTATTATGTTTATCTTGTTTTGTGATGATTTCCTAATTTCCTAAGCTACATTAATTGATGAACCCGATATGAACATGCTTGGATCTAATATTTTTTTTTGAATGTTTTGTGAAGTTGCAGATTTTTTTGTGGAGAAGTTGCAGATTTTTATTCTAAAAAAAAACAGTCATAATCAATTGATCACCTAAAAATTTTAGTGCTGAATTAAAATAAACGATTTCTGGGTATATTAGATCACGGTTTTGCCTTTCTAGATCACTTTACGGTTTGTGATTTGGATAAATATTGAGGAAGTTATGATATTTTTAATTATGCTTCTGTAAATGGTCAAAATTTTCAAAAAACAAAATCATGCAACCTTCATCTAGATTAATTTAGCTTGGCAAATTAATCATGCATTCATGCAAATTTTATCTAGATTAATCTAGGGTGGTAAATTTGATAAATTTCACATAGATTAATCTAAGAGGACAAAGAATCACAACTTTTATGGATTAATTTTGATGGTGATTCATTTTTCTTGATTCTCTAACATTATTGGTAGCTTTGTGGCGAAACGCTTGACAAAGAATTATTTCACAAACTACTAATGAATTATTTGTAGGTTCGCTAGTCAAAGATCAAACATATCAAACTTCTAACTTGGTGTTTTTGTAGGTTGCCTTAGACTACAACTAAACTTTGTGTTTGTAATTAATGTTATAGGCACCTAGTATGATTTCTAAATAGGTTGGAATGAACATGTTTTTGCTTTGATTGTTGAGTGTGACATTGGAGTAGGAGAGTATACTCTCATCCTTCTTAGGGTGATCAGAAATCTAGATCTTCGATACCATGCTCGTGTCTTTGATTGTGTGTCACCTTTAGAGGGCCTGCCTTCTCGACCACTTTGCTTTTGCAAGAAAGTGATAATCATGAGAAGGGAATGACCCAAAGTGAGTATGGCTAGAATACCTTGGCATTCTAACTCACTATAAACAAATACCTGATGGGCGAAAGCTTTGAAGGTAGGTTTACGTGGGAATTGCAGTTACTTGGGAAGTGATGACCCTTGAACTCTTTCTCATATCAACATCTAAGTAGGGCCTCAAGGTCTAAATCATGCTTGCGCGACTACATTTGTTTGGTATCTTGGTGGGCTTAATGTCTCAATCACGCTTGCGTGACATCAAGGAGTAACGCTTAACAGAAATCCTTACTAAACACCTTGTTTTTAGAGGCCAAAAACCCTTCTAGTTTCTTGAGAAGGACAAGTTTGGATACTTGGAAGAGATACTAAGTTCGCCATGGGGAGATTTCCATGGGGACTGATGCTTGGCTGCCCTGAGAAGTGAGTGCCGTGGAGGGGAGCCCGTGGGGTCAAGCATCTATGTATTCTCCTTGAATCCCATAATGAGTCTACCTCTCAAGTACCTAATGTCCTTGTCTACCATAAGAAATGTGGGAATGAGCATGATTGTCTTGAGTCTAAGTTGAAATATCTTGTCTTCTTTGCTTGTCAAAAGTTGAATTGTATCTCATTTCAAGAACAAGGTAAATTGATCCAACATAATATTAAACACAAGAGACATTCATCCAACAAAAGTTCAACAAGATTCAAAACACATCTTCAAACATGGTTGTCAAACATTTTCCACAATCTTGTCTCAACATTCATGTCACTTAGATTTAGGTTCATCCTAGGTTTGCATTTTGCAAAGTCATTTGTCAAGTACCAAGGTTAGGTTCCACCTAGGTCATACTCCTTTGCATATCAATAAGAGTCATCCATTTGCATGTGTCCTCTTGCATTAAAGTCATACCATTGTCATACATTTGCATTTGCATACCCTAAGTCTCTTCATTAAGCTTAGATCATTATCATATCATATTAGAGTCATTTGCATAGTAATTGCCCCTTTGCATATAGTGCCAAAACTAGGTTTTGTCATACTTGAGTAATCCAAATCTTTGATAAACCCTAAGTCATTGTTAGGAAGTCTAGACCTTATCAAACCTTTTGTCCTTTTGTCATCAATGTCATTTCGTCAAACCTAGCTTAGTATCCAAGCATATAGGGGAGACATTGTCATTTTGTCCTTTTGTCACTTGGTCCTTTTGTCCTTTGAGGTCTAGACATCATTCCAATATCCTAAGGGTCTCTTTTAGATTTGCATTCCAAAAAGTTTGTCAAAGTCTTGAAAAACAACCAAAAAAATAGATTGCATTTTCATCTATTTAGTTTGCACTTAGTTGCATATCATATATTATCCTTGAAAAATTCCAAAAATATTGCATTTGCATAGTGACATGTTTGTTGAAATGAGGTCTCAACCTTCTTATGAAGCCATGTCATCACAATTGAGAAATCAATCATGTCAATCCAATCTCTACATGTCGCAGAACTTGGATCAAACTTATCATGATGATGTAAATGTCCAAATACAAAAACTAGAGGAGAAACTAGCTCAAGAAGAGGAGATATTGGAACAAAGAGTGAACAACATTGAGAAGAATAGATCACAAATGTCCAAAATATTTCAAAAATTTCCAGGTCAAAATCCAAAGATCGAGCCAATTGATGTAAGATCTCTTCTTGAACGATCAAACATACTAGCTCTCCTCTCCCAAATAGAGATGATGAAACAATTTCAAGAAAAGAGACAACATCAATTTCAACATTATGTGCCTCCACAACAAGAACAAGAAGGTGTTCACTATCAATCAGATTTTCAACCATCACAACCAATTGTTCAACAATTTCAACATATACAACCAATACAACCAATGGTTCAATTTCAACAATATGTCCAACCAACTATACAATGTCAACAAATGGTTCAACCAATGGTGGAATATCAACAAGTTCAATCAACATATCAATGTCAACAACCGCAACCAAACATTCAAAAACAAAGGTTGCAGCCCACACCAAGCCAAGTTTCAAACATGTCAGAACAATTGAACCAAGTCCAATATCAAAACGTGACATCAGATCAGAACCAACTCCTTTCCAAACAAGTTCAAATTCTAGATACAACCATGTCAAAACCTCGAAAGAAAGGTGGCTTTATTGCAATGCTCTTAAGGAAATTACCAAGTGAATTCTTTGAGGAAGATCAAAATAATACACTTATGTCTAGCAATGCCTCATCCTCCCACAAACAAATTGACTCTCCAGTGGCATCTATCCCTAAACCTTTAGAAGTTTCACAAGAACCTTCCATATTGTCCTCATCAAACAATACACCTAAGGATGCAATTATCCAAGAGCTATCCATAATTTATAACCACAATAATCCAATTCATGATGCATATCCTTGTCATGTTTCAGAAATACAAGACCCAATGCCACCATGCACTTTATTGCCATTACCTGTTTTAGAGGACCCCATTCGAAGTCCCTCTTCCTCATGTTCAAGCATTGATTCCTTGCCAGAATCCATCACAAATGTTCAAAGTGCATTGCCTTCATGCCAGAACATTGATTCCTTGTTAGAATCCTCCATGCATATCCAAAGTCCAACCCCATGTCAAGAGGATAATTTAGAGCATGAAGAAATGTGTCTTGAAACAGATCAAGATCAAGATCTCGAAACCTTATCATCCCATCCAATTGTTGACCAGGATCTCAAATTCCCAGAAACTCATGATGATTCCCCTATTCTTGTCCATCCTATCCAAAGTCCTATTGACATTCCACTCCCCAGGCAAGATCAAGATATCCCAGTTCATCCAATCCCAAACGATCTCCTTCCATTCCAAGAACACAATATCCTTTGAAATCCCATTGACATTCCAGATATCCCTTCCATCCTTTCCGATGGTCCCATTAAAAGTCAAGAGCAAAGCACCTTTAAAGAGGATTCCAATGATCTTCCTCCTTGTCAAGATCAAATTATTCCTTTAGATCCTCCACAAGATCCACTTATTCCTCCATCTCCTTGTCCTAATGCTCCATATACACTCCAAGATCGCATTTATTTTGATGATCCCATTATTTCTCCCATTCCATCTCTTGAAGAGCCCGCCATTGAACCATGTCCACTACACAATCCTAGTCCCCCTCATGATCCTAATCCTCTTCATGATTCTAACGTGTCAGTGCAAGATGTTCATGAACCCTCGACATGCATAATGGGTTCTTCCACTTTGGTGCAATCCGATCCACTTAAAGATCTCATTATTTCTCTCATATCATATCCACCTCATAATGGACTCGCGTCTTCTTCCCAAAGAAAAGAGTATCCTACAAGTCAAGGTATTCATAAAGGCAAAGGAGTAGATCTCCATAAGCAAGAATCCCTTCATGTGAAAGAAGATCTTCAGGGTCATGTCTACACAACTCACTCTCAAGACGTTGGTACCCCTACTAAATCCAACATCCCTTCAAAATCCAAACATATCCCTTCCCCATCATCCCTTCCATCCATCTTAGGTCCTTATATCCCTTCGTCCTCTATGCAAGGTCAGCAAAGGCACACATCCTTGAGTAAATTTCATCAATCCAAAAGAAGTCCATTTCATTCATATCCATCCATGCATTCCTTTCCCCCTCCAAGCAATTTGAATGGCAAGTATAAAAGTCATAATTCTAGCAATCCACATGTATTCAAGGATCAACATGTCCAATATAATCGACATGTCAAAGCAAAGAAAAATATGATCTATAAAGAAAAAGAAATATCCAAAAGGCCACAAAGGCCCACTGAGAAAAATCAAAAACAAAAGTCAAAATATATATGGGTTCCTAAATCCCTTGTGCAAGCAATGCACTCCAAGGAACCACAAAAGCATGAAAAATCAAAAACCATGTGGATCCCTAAGAAGCTCTTTGAAGCACAAAAGCCTAAAGAAACATCCAACTTGGCATCCAAAATTGCTATTCCTCCATCCAAACCTCTCAAATCTATTCCTCCATCACCTTCTTCATCCATTTTGGGCCCTTATGTCCCAAAATCCCAAGCTATTCCTCCATCCAAATCTCACAATCCAAAATACATTTTTCCTCCATTAGTCCATCACCCCTCAAGGTGTGTGCCAATGTCGATCTTGCCTTCATTTCCATCCACTGAAGCCCAATTCTTCCAATACCCTATCCATTATCCAATGCATATTTTCCATCCTTCCATCCCTCTGGTCCAATCCTTTACATAAATCCTTGCCTTAGTTTCATCTCATTTTCCATGTCCTTATCCTACCAACGTCTTTGAGCATACTTTTAAAGGTCATGGTCCATTTTTTTCAAGGCTACTATCCAAAAAAAAAGATGCTTGAGTCCTTCTTCCATCCCCTATCATGTGTCTATCTTTTATTGAAAAAGTCAAAATAAAAAAAAAAGTGAAAAAAAAAAAGACAAAAGAAAAAAATAAAGAAAAATAATTTGTCCACTGGTGAAAACCTAGCAAACAGGCGCCTTGGGAAAGTACCGTGATGAAAACCTGGCAAACAGGCATCATGCGTAATCTATGAACTTCTTTCACACCACACTTGGGGGCAGGTTTCCTCCTTCATATCGTATTGCCCTTCACTATCCTATCGAACCCCTGTCATTACCCTTCCTTGTCCTATCATCCCTTATGTCCATTTTCCCTTTCCACCTTTGATCTTGACAAGGCTGACGATCTTCATGAGCATCATGTATCTCGTTTGCAGCTTTCAGTCCATCATAGCTTTTGGTCATTTATCCATTTGCTTATTATAACCTTTCATCCATATTCCCTGGCTTATTGCAACTTTCTGCCACTATCCCTTAGCCAATCCCGACCTTTAGTCCATGTCCCTTATCCATTCTTGGTCTTGCTTATCCTATCCATATCTTATCACTATCCATACACTCTTTTTCATTCTTTGATCTTGATCTGACATAAGAACGCAAAATTTAAACATGGTTTCGAAAACCTCTTGACATGTCCCTCATGCCATGTCACTACTTTACATTGTCATATCCAGTCTCTTGTCCCATCACGTAATAGCTCTTGAAAATTGCATCTGTATTGTCTCCATGATAAAAGGCCTTTGTCTTCCCTCTATCCACCAACATTTCAGCAAGCCTATTTATTCACCTGTCATTTTCCTTTCCTTGCTAGACACTAAGGGCAAAAATCATAAAAATTGAAAAATGTCCTGAAATAATTCAAAAAAATTGAAAAATGTCTTGAAATAATTCAAAAAAATTGAAAATGTCCTAAAAAAATTTAAAAAAATCATATAATGTCCTGAAAAAAATCCAAAAAAGTCATATAAGTCCTGAAAAAATGAAAACAAAACAAATTGTAAAAACATTTCAAAAACATTAAAATCCAAAAACAAGCATTTTGCAATAAATAATATCCCCTCTGTGCATAGACAGCTCACTGAGTATACATCCAACGACTCGCAATCCAACACTATGCTTTAATGAAATCATGCGTTAACAAATGAACTCTTTCAATCAAACCAAACATTCAAACTGATCACAATTGTCATATCAATCAACCTCAAAATCATTTGTCCTTGTCTCTACTATCATGGGTCTTATACAGGGTGTGGTATACTCGAAACCAGACTATGTCCTATCTTAGACGGGGTACCGCATGTCCTGAAACCAGACAACATGATCATCCTATCAGCACTTTCAACTTTTGACAATGAAGATCAAGATGTTAGTTTGATTTATTGGAATTTGTGCATCTTATCTTTTTACTGATTTATCTTTGGCTTCGATCATGTTCCTATGTTGCTTGATGATGTCACTAAGTGATTTAGAGTGACTGGGATGGATCATGATCCTTTTCTTTTGGTTGTGATTGTTGTTTGTCTATGATGTGTCTGTCTTTTGCAAAAAGGGTTGTATTTCAGCTCTGGCCTTCCATGCCATGATGCTACACATCCATTTTGCTACATAAAAATAAAGGTTCTCACCTACAAAGTGCATTACTGAAAGCAAGTTTTTCTTCGTCTCTAACTATCCTCTGTCTAATTTCTTCTTACTAATATTTCTTCCGTCAGTCTTGGCAGTCTGTTTGATCCTATCATTTTCTATCATTCTTATCGATCAATTGGCCTCTTTTCTGCATGTTTTCGGCCAATTCCTCGAGGGGGCATGCATATGTCATTATTATTGTCTGGGGCATTTTCATATGTCATTGTCATTGTCTGGGGCATTTTCGTTATTGTTCTTTGAAACAACGCTTAAAATCGCATTGTTTCAAAGAGGGGCAAAATGTAGACACCTAAAAATGGTCAACACTTGCGGAATCATACTTTAACATTTGCGCATTGCCTCATTTTAGGTTTCTGCATAACATTAACATTTCTCCTATGTCACGCACTTGGTTTTTATCATTTGCGAGCATCGAGTCATTCTTCTACATTATTCATTCATCTCGCTCTCGAATTAGGTCTTGTCGACAACAATCTTCAGTCATGATTTTGATCGATCTTTGTCCTTGTCAATCTTGTCATATTGCAATCGATTTGTCATCGATCCTTGTCCTTTTCAATCATGTCAATTTGGTCAATTTGTCATTGATTTTTGTCAACCAATCTCAATCAAATCATTTATCACATTGGTCATTTATCAATTCAAAATCATGATTAAATCGAATCGACATTAATTATCCTTCATCAAGACCTAATTGTCATTCTCGCATTTCTAATTCATCTTCTAGGGTTTCGTGATTTATTCATTTAACCTAATTTGTCATTTCTTTCTCTAGGTTAAATAAATTATTTATTTATCCTAAGTCTTCTCATCACAATTAAATATTTATTTAATTGGCTAACTTATTCCTCTTTTTGTGAATTAATTAATAATGACAAATTATTAATTAATTTACCTAATTCTTAATTTCCACCTATTTTCTAATTTCCTAATTTCAATTTCCACCTAATTAACTTGTCTCTAGTTCTCCCTATTTTTGTGCTTCATGCGTCATACTCTTGGCATAGCAAGATGTCATAAGGTTTTAGTTCTCTAGTCTTTGCATTGGCAATATGTCATAATTCATGACATAGAAGATGTCATAACCTTCTTCTTTCCACTCAATTGTGCCATTTTTGAAATTAATTGCTTCTAATATCCATTTCATGCTAAATTTGATCCTATCTCCAATATATCTATAAATTGGATGATCTTCATCAATCAAAGCTAATTGGTAATCAGATTATTGAATTTCTAATCACTTTGTCAAATCACGCTTCTAGTATTCTTGTGTCAATGTCAATCTTGCTTTCTCAATTAGGTTTATGCACTTGAAGGTGAGATCTACAACAAAACTATTTGGAGAAGAAAGAAGAACAATGGAGCCGCATGAAGGGAACATCTGGTTTGCATAATCTTTTTACATGTTTTATCTTCATGTCTCTATTGAGTGTTGTTTAGGATAGATTCATTGCAATGAATGCTTTTGTGATTGAGCTATTACGTTTATCTTGTTTTGTGATGATTTCCTAATTTCCTAAGCTACACTTTCCAATCAGATTTTTTAGATGATGTTGATGATGCTGCAGATGATGAAGCTTTGAAAGCCAAATCTATCTTAATTATAGCAATAGGACCAAATTCCTCAAGTTCAAAAGCTAAAAGTTTTCCAACCAAAGTGTCTCTAGATACTGATGATAGTTCTGATACTTATTGTTAAGTATAGATGCCAAGCTAACAAGATGAGACGGGGGGGGGGGGGGGGGGGGGGTGAATCATACAAACTTAAAATTTCATGAAATCAACTGATTCAACCTCGGTAGATTTAACAGATATATGTAACCAAAACTGTAAAACATGCAAACTCATAAACAGATAACATCACAACACATTCAACACCAGATTTAACATGGAAACCCAAATAGGGAAAAACCACTGTGGGATTTTGTACCCACTAAGAAATATACTCTTCTAGAGTATGCTCGGTTAAAAGAAAATCCTATTAAAGATTACAAACACATTGCTAGATGTGACCTGGTTAAGGGATTTCCCTCAGATTTGTTAGGATCTTCACCTTGTTAGAAGTGACCTTGTCAAAGGATTTCAAACACTCTACTAGAATGTCACCTTGCTAGAGGATTTACAAATAAGACTGTTAAATCTACTCAGTTACGAGATTTTCTGTCACTTACAAATAAATAACAGTAATACAAATCTATTTGCAACTTCACATCTAAAATGCTAAAGCAGATTCTTATTTGCTCAGTACAATCTAGTCATAGGACTTATCTTGTCCTTTTGCTGTGCTTCTTACTCTGTTATTCAAATAGGTCTTCAAGCTTCTATGCTCGATAATCACTATGTAGCATCCCTGTGCTTACACTTGCCCACATACATTGTTTATCAATAGTTCCTTATTTATAAACAATATGCTAACCGCTTAATCTCCTTGATCACATTTCCCATGATCAATCTTAGCCATCAGATCTTCAATCTTGACCAGGTTCAATGTATCCTTCGATCTAAAAATGTTTTACCTCACCTTGGAACTTGCATATATTTCTTGGAACTTGTGCTAGGGTATTGCAGTTTAATCTAAGCTGTAGATCTTCTTGTCGATATTCCATTGCCATAGATCTTTAACAAACTTCATACACATTGTATTAATCATATAATCATATCCATCTCATCAGCTTCCATCATTAAATATCACATGTATTCATCCAATGCATTCTGTTATTACTCGGTTGCAACTCTGTAAATACTAAACTTCGCTCGGTAGACATTCCGCCTTCATTAACCGATAGCGATAACCTTAGGGTTAACCGACTAGGTTCCTTAGGGTTTATCGACTAGGTTCCTTGCTCGGTAACATAGTATAGTATTAACCTTACAAACAATAGCATATGTAGGATATCAAAACAA
Source organism: Cryptomeria japonica (assembly GCF_030272615.1). Lineage (NCBI taxonomy): Eukaryota > Viridiplantae > Streptophyta > Pinopsida > Cupressales > Cupressaceae > Cryptomeria > Cryptomeria japonica. The sequence goes on from NC_081408.1 coordinate 269,928,880, forward strand.
TCTAAACATCATGATTCAATCATTGTCTAACTCGGTAATAGTTGCCCATTGAATAACTTATTTCTCCCCTTATTCATCACATTCTTTCTGTGTCTTTTACCGACATCCTAATTCTCTTCAAAACATACTTCTTTAAGATATGGCAACATCATACTGAATCAGAAAATCAATTTCTTGACATCAATGACAAAATAATATTGTTAAGATAGTAAACATCCTTAATCAGTTATATCCATAATCATCAACAACCTTCTCAATATCCTAATTGAAATGCCAACAATCTCTCATTGTAATTATAATGCCAACAATCTACCCCTTTGGCATTGATGGCAAAACCAATTGATTTGACCTAATTGATTTGGATTCAGATTGCTGAAATGCTCTCCCCCTGTCATTAGTCTTCTCCCCCATACATTAGTCTTCTCCTCTTTTGACAACAATGCCAAAAAGTAAAAGAACTAAAAACATGATTTCTTCCTCTGAGAAGTAATTCCTTTGTTGTTCGGTATCAACTCAGTCTCGGTCAGAGCATTTTGTCTTCAATTCCTATTCCCTTTTTTTTGTTTCCTGCACACCTTTAGAAAAGATCTTAAAGTGTGTAAATCAACATCTACTCCTAAAAGATATTCTTTAGAGACATCGAATTGATGCTTTCACCGAACTCAGTTAGTGAGTAGAAGATAGGGGTAGGACCCCTAGCTTGCTTCTGAGATACTCAAAAGTGTCCCTTGGCAGTGGCTTGGTGAAAATATCTGCTATTTGTTCCTTTGTGCTAACATACTCCAGCACCACTTTCTTCTCTTGAACTTCTTCTCTAAGATAATGATATTTGATAGAGATTTGTTTTGTCTTAGAGTGCATAACAAGATTCTTTGAAATGTTAATGGCACTAGTATTATCACATAATATAGTTACTGGCTCGGTAACTTTCTCATTTATGCCTTCCAACAGTTGTTTGATCCATGCTATATTGGTACAATTCAATGCTGCAGCAACATATTCAGCTTCGGTTGTTGACTATGAAACACATCCTTGTTTCTTGCTAAGCCAACTTACTAGGCTTTCCCCTAAAAAGAAAGCTCCACCACTTGTGCTTTTCCTGTCATCTATGTTGCCTGCCCAATCAACATCAGTATAAACTTTTAAATCAAAATCATTTCCTTTCTGATATACTAAGTCATAATCCTCAGTGCCTTTCAAGTACTTGAAAATTCTCTTGATTGCTATCATATGTGTTTCCTTGGGATCTGTAGAAAATCTTGCAACTATACCTATTGCATGTGCTATATCTAGCCTGCTGTGAACAACATATTGCAACTTTCCAGTCATAGATCGGTAAAGTGTCTCATCAATAGATGCAGATTTATCATTCTTTGATAGTTTACAATTGGTAGTCATCGGAGTACTTACTGGTTTTGAATCCTCCATTGCAAATTTCTTCAAGATTTCCTTTATGTACTTGGATTGAGTAATGAAAATCTCATCTTTCATTTGCAGTATCTGTAGACCTATAAAATACTTTATCTCACCAATTAATGACATCTCAAATTCTTTGCTCATTTTGTTTCCAATGTTCTTGCATAAGGAGTCATTACCACAAAAGATAATATTATCAACAAATATGGCTGAGATTAGTATTCCTTTGTCTTCATCATTCTTCATGTACATATTGTTGTTTTCACTAGTTCTTATAAAACCAATCTTGATTAAAAAAGAATGCAATCTCTCATACCATGCTCTAGGTGCTTGCTTTAGACCATATAAAGCTTTGTTCAGTTTACATACCTAATCTTTATTCTCTCCTTCAAAAAATCCTTCAGGTTGTTCAATAAAAACTTCTTCTTCTAATATACCATCCAGAAATGCAGATTTTACATCCATTTGATATACTTTGAAATTCTTATAAGCAGCATGTGCCAACAATGTTCTTACTTCAAGTCTTGCCACAGCTGCAAAAGTCTCACCATAATCAATTCCTTCTTCTTGAGCATAACCTTTGCAAATTAGTCTTGCTTTATTTCGAATGACCTCACCTTTTTCATTTAGCTTGTTTCTGAAAATCCACTTTGTACCAATTACATTTTTGTCCTTCGGTCTTGGGACCAGTGTCCATGTGTCATTCTTCTTGATTTGATCAATCTCTTCTATCATAGCATTTATCCAATCTTCACTATTAAATGCCTCTTTCACTATTCTCGGTTTAAATTTTGATATTAGACATGTGTTCTATCTCAGTTTGTTCCTTGTCATTACTGGATCATTCTTATCTCCTATAATTTGACTTGATGCATGATTCCTTCTGACATACTTGGCTAATATAGGCTCGGTAGATTCTGTATGATCTTCTTTATCACTCAGTAACTGGATATTCTCTTCATTTCCTTCAGCAGTTCTCTCGGTAGGACTTGTCGGTTGAACATAGACAAATTCATCATTTATTTCTGTAAATTCATCAATTTTCACATTTGCACTTTCTACTATTTTGTTAGATGATTTGATCAGACATTTAAATGCTTTGCTTCCAGAAGAATAACCTAGAAATGTTCCTTCTTCACTTTTCTGATCAAATTTTCCATTTCTATCATCTTTGTGAACATAGCATCTACTTCCAAAGATTTTAAAATAACTTACATTAGGTTTCTTGTCATACCAAATTTCATATGGTGTCTTCAAAGTTCCTTTCTTTAGTTGTACTCGGTTCAAGGTGTAAATTGCTATGCTTATTGCTTCTCTCCAAAATGTTTGTGGCACTTTCTTTTCAATCATCAAGGTTCTTGCACAATCCACAATAGATCTGTTTCTTCTCTCAACTATCCCATTTTGCTAGGGTGTTCTCGGTGTAGATACTTGCCTCTTTATACCATGATCATTGCAGTATAAGTTAAATTCATCAGAAGTGAACTCTCCTCCTCTATTAGATCTAAGAAATTTCAGTTGTCTTCCTGTTTCATTTTCAACTCTTGCCTTGTACCATTTGAACATTTGAAAAGCTTCAGATTTTTCTTTTACAAACGTAACTGACATCATCCTTGAGTAATCATCCACAAATAGTATGAAATACTTATCACCATAATAACTTTGAACTTTCATAGAACCACAAAGATCAGTATGCACAAGATCTAAAATTCCCTTAAAAGTGTAGGACTTACATGTAAAGCTTGATCTTGTCATCTTACCCATCTGGCATCCTCGACACATAGCACTCTCAGGTTTTTCAAGACTTGGTAGAGCTCTTACTCGGTGCTTCTTACTTATTTTGATCAGATTATGAAAATTTACATGACAAAACCTTTTGTGCCATAACCAGGTATCATCTATCTTTGCATATAGACACTTATTCCGAGTTGAGTCAAGGTGAAATGTGTTACCTTTTTTTTGTGTCCCTGTAGCTGCTAACTTTCCATGCTTGTCATGAACTTTGACAATTCCTTTTTGAAACTCTATTCGGTATCCTGTGTTGTTTAGCTGTGCTACACTCAACAAATTGTATTTCAAACCTTCAACCCAATAAACATCATTACATTTAGCATTGTCAAGAAATGTTATGGATCCTTTACTTCTTACTAGACATGGTGCATCATTACCAAATATTACATAACCTCCATCATAATCTTCTAACATAACAAATTTGAGTTTGTCACCTGTCATGTGATGTGAACATCCACTATCTATTATCCAAGAATAATTTTTACTTATGTGAGATACTAGGGCTTTTTCTTCATACTTCTCATCTAATCCATCTTTGATAGCCACATAAACTACTTCCTCTCTATTAGTTTCATCAGATTTATCATCATTGGATTCCTTATCAACTATTAGGCATGACTTTCTATCTCTTCTCCTGAAATCTCGGTGTCCTCTGTAATGATTATCTTTTTGTCTATCATCTCGGTAATCTCTCTTTTCACTAGGTTCTCTGTCAGGATAGTTAGAAGCCATATGTCCTATCTTATCACAATTGAAACATTTCAAAGGTAGTTTTCCTTTATACTTACCTTTGCCTCTCGGTAACCTTCTGGCCAATAGTGCTTCAAACTCTTCTTGCTTCTTGTTTTCCTCATATAGTTTGTGCACTTTTTCCATGTTCTTATGAAATCTTTGACTTGCTCCACTGTGATCCCCTTTAGTGCACTTACTCATTCTATCATTGTAATCATCAGATTCACCAATATGAAAAGAACTGAAAGTAGATTCTACTTTATTTACCGAAGACCCACTGTTATCAAAATTACTTAACTCAAATGCATGTAGCTTACCGATAGTAGCATCTAAAGAAACTGGCATATTGGGTACAAACCTTAATTCATTGATTGCAAAGACTCGGATTGCATAACCTGGTAGAAGGGTTCTTAATAACTTACTTGTTATATCCTTTTCTTCAATAGTTCCACCTGCTCCTTTGATTTGATTGACAATTTCTTTTAGTCTTGAACTATACTAGGTTATGTTCTCACCTTCATTCATCCTCATAGATTCAAGTTGTCCTCTTAGACTGTCCACTTTTGCTCTTTGAACATGTTCATCACCACCATACACAGATATGAGCTTGTCCCACATTGCCTTGGCATCATTGCAGCCTTCTAGATCATTAAACTCTGAGTCAGTCAATGCAGATGTTATTTCAATCATTGCTTGAATATGTTCTTGCTTTGCCTTTATCTCTTCCATTGTCAATGGATAGGTGCTCGGTGTAATGAAATCATTCTCCAGATAGTATGTTGCATATTCTCCAAACCTTGATAAGTACAGCTTCATCCTTTTCTACCATGTAGAGAAACTAGACTTGTTCAGTTTTGATGCATCCCCCTTATACATCTTTGGATCTTTGCCTCAAGTACCTCAAAACTTTTCTTTCGGAGTCCAAAACTTTGATACCAATTCATAGTTTTGATACTTATTGTTAAGTATAGATGCCAAGCTAACAAGATGAGAGGGGGGGGGTGAATCATACAAACTTAAACTACCATGAAATCAACTGATTCAACCTTGGTAGCTTTAATAGATATATGTAACCAAAATTATAAAACATGCAAAATCATAAATAGATAACATCACAACACATTCAACACTAGATTTAACGTGGAAACCCAAATAGGGAAAAATCACTGTGGGATTTCGGACCCACTAAGAAATATACTCTTCTAGAGTATGCTCGGTTAAAGGCAAATCCTGTTAAAGATTACAAACACATTGCTAGATGTGACCCAGTTAAGGGATTTCCCTCAGATCTGTTAGGATCTTCACCTTGTTAGAAGTGACCTTATCAAAGGATTTCAAACACTCTACTAGAATGTCACCTTGCTAGAGGATTTACAAATAAGACTGTTAAGTCTACTCGGTTAAGAGATTTTCTATCACTTAAAAATAAATAACAGTAATACAAATCTATTTGCAACTTCACATCTAAAATCCTAAAGCAGATTCTTATTTGCTCAATACAATCTAGTCATAGGACTTATCTTGTCCCTTTGCTGGGCTTCTTACTCTATTATTCAAATAGGTCTTCTAGCTTCTATGCTTGGTAATCACTATGTAGCATCCCTGTGCTTACACTTGCCCGCATACATTGTTTATCAATAGTTCCTTATTTATGAACAATTTGCAAACCGCTTAATCTCCTTGATCACATTTCCCATGATCAATCTTAGCCATCAGATCTTCAATCTTGACTAGGTTCAATGTATCCTTCGATCTGAAAATGTTTTACCTTGCCTTGGAACTTACATATATTTCTTGGAACTTGTGCTAGGGTATTGCAGTTTAATCTAAGCTATAGATCTTCCTACCAATCTTCCATTGCCATAGATCTTTAACAAACTTCATACACGTTGTATTAATCATATAATCATATCCAGCTCATCAGCTTCCATCATTAAATATTGCATGTATTCATCCAATGCATTATGTTATTACTCGGTTGCAACTCGGTAAATACTAAACTTCACTCGGTAGACATTCCGCTTTCATTAATCGATAGCAATAACCTTAGGGTTTACCGACTAGGTTCCTTAGGGTTTACCGACTAGGTTCCTTGCTTGATAACATAGTATAGTATTAACCTTACAAACAATAGCATATGTAGGATATCAAAAAAATCTAAACATCATGATTCCATCATTTTTTAACTCGGTAATAGTTGCCCATTGAATAACTTATTTCTCCCCTTATTCATCACATTCTTTCTGTGTCTTTTACCGACATCTTAATTCTCTTCAAAACATACTTCTTTAAGATATAGAAACATCATACTGAATCATAAAATCAATTTCTCGACATCAATGACAAAATAATATTGTCAAGACAGTAAACATCCTTAATCAGTTATATCCATAATCATCAACAACCTTCTCAATATCCTAATTGAAATGCCAACAATCTCTCATTGTAATTATAATGCCAACAACTGATGCATTAGGCATTGTTCTCAATTCATTAATAGTAGTTACTTTCATTTTGTATGCTGGTTACTAAGCTCTTAAAACTTTAGAAACAATTTCATCTTCACTTAAGGATCTTCCACAACATTGTATACCCAAAACAATTTCATTAACTCTTTCCATAAAAGCAGAAATCCTTTCATCTTCTTCCATTTTTAGAATTTGATACCTAACCCGAAAGCATTCCAGTTTTGCAATTTTGATAGTGGTATCACCTTCATTCAATGTCTCCAATTTATCCCAAATAGCTTTAGCAGTAGATCGGTCTGATAATCCCATGATTTGCTGATCTGACAATGCGCTCAAAAGTGCTTCTCTTGCTTTGCAATCATTCTCCTGATCTTTAGCCAAGGTAGTTGGATTAGGTTGACTTTGTGTAGGGCCAACATAGCCATTCTTTGTAACATCCCATATGTCTCTTTCAATGCAATTCAGATGAGTCTCCATTTTGATCTTCCATATACCATAGTTAATTCCATCAAGCTTCGGACTGTCCTTCCTGAAATAGTTAGTTGCCATAGAATCTCCTCAAGTTGTTAAACTTCTGCAAAAAGAGGACTTAGCTTTGATACCAATTGTTAGGACCTAGAGGCAACTGAGAGGGGGAGGATGGGGGGGTGAATCATTTGTCTATTAATTTCAACCCAAATATACTTTAACCAAACTTAGTGCATAATACTGGTAAACCAAACTTAATGTCGGCAGACAGTTTAACAATTAATAACAGTACCGGTAAAGTTTAATGCATGAAACACAAAGACAAATAACATACACAACACATTACACAATTATTTGTAAATGGAAACCCTGTAAGGGGAAAAATCATGATGGGAAACCTTACCCACAATCAGATGATACTACTGCAGATAGTATGTGTGTAGAAATGGGGTCTGCACATGCAGAAAGGCCAACTGCCTAGAGCTCACTACTCAATCACAAAATGAGAGTCACACTGACTACAATTGGATGGTCAAATCTAATGATAATGTACTGCTCAAAATAGCATCTTCATATGCTGGATTCAATACCGGTTAAGCTCTGATTGTCTTGTTCATACCTTCCTTGAATCTTCAAATTATGTATGCATGTATAGCTCTGCTTATATTCACATATACCTGTTAGGTCCCGGAGACAACTGAGAGGGGGGGGTGAATCAGTTGTCTAATAAATTCAAACCCAAAACTAATTAACCAACTTAATGCTTAATACCGGTAAACCAGTTAAGTATGCCGGTAGACAGTGTTAACAGTAAATTGCTATACCGGTAAGGATTAATGCATGAAACATAAACATAAAGTCATCCACAACACATGACACCAATATTTGTACGTGGAAACCCTGTAAGGGGAAAAACCACGATGGGAAACCTTACCCACAATCAGATGATACTACTACAGATAGTAAGTGTACATAAATGAGGTCTACACATGCAAAAAGGCCAACAACCTAGAGCTCACTGCTCAATCACAAATGGGAGTCACACTGACTATAGTTGGATGGTTAAATCCAATAAGAATGTACTGCACAAAATAGCATCTTCATATGCTGGATTCAATACCGGTGTAATGCTGATATACTTCTACAAAAACCTAACTTCATCTTCAAATGATGTCTTCGTGTATATCCCTGCTTGATCTCGCATATACCTTCACTCAATTCTTTCTCGCATTCCACACTTGATCTTACAAATAAGATCTTACATTTATACCATACCCTAAGACCAATTTTAGTAGGTCGGCACTACAAGATATTACAATAAAATATTTTCCATACAATATAATATCCAATGCAATAACTGATTAAACATGTCGGCTAAATGCATTTACAACAATAATAAATCATCTCCATAGCGTGCCATGCTGATCTGGAAAAGATAAACCTGTCGGTGTAACCCTAGATAACCTAGACCTATTTGCCGATAAAAGCAAATATGCAAATATGAATATACCAATGATTAATTCTTTAAAACAAAGTGTCCACATGATGTCTTCGACATTTCCAAGTGTCTTCCATATCATTCTAGGTACCGGTGAACAATATATCCTGCCGGTGAACCATATTCCAGTAACTGTTGCACAGTTTACTTGCTTGCCGGTGAATGTTGCTGGATCTTCAAAGTGCTTGTATTCAGTAGGTGTTGACATCAATGACAAAACCATACCAATATACCAACAATCTCCCCCTTTGGCATTGATGGCAACACAAGATGGAAAAACCATCAAAGTGCCAAAACAGAAATGCCAAATACCAAAAACCAACAATCTCCATTTCTCCCCTTGGGAGTAACATGTGTTTGTCCAAAGATTTATTTTCAATACCAATCTCTCCTTAAAGGATAATGTGTTTTTCCATAGTATCTCTCCCCCTTTAACATCAAATTCCAAAGTCAAGTTCATACAAAATACAAACTACTCCCCCTGAGAAGTAGCTTCCTCATCAAATATCGAAAAAAAAGATTTGTCTTTTTAATTATGTCGGTTGATGACAATCATCAACTGTCCAAGTCTCTACTGGTGGTGGTATGACTCCAAGCTGATCTCTAAGATATTCAAAAGTCTCCTTAGGCAAAGTTTTTGTAAAAATATCTGCAAGTTGTTCTTTAGTATTCACATAAACCAGTTTTATCTCCTTTTCTTCAACTTTTTCCCTTAGAAAATTCAATTTGATAGAAACATGTTTTGTTTTAGAATGTAATACCGGATTCTTAGATATATCAATTGCTGCAATGTTATCATAGTATATAGTAATGGGTTCCTTTCATTTTACCTTTATGTTTTTCAACATTTGCTTAAGCCATAATACTTGTGTACAGTTAGTTGCTGCTACAACATATTCTGATTCTGCTGTTGATAAATATGTACAACTCTGTTTCTTACTCAACCAAGAAACTAATCTCTTTCCAAGAAAGAATGCTCCTCTAGTGGTGCTTTTTCTATCATCTATATCTCCTGCCCAATTTGCATCTGTGTATGCACATAGATCAAAATTTTCATTTTTGGGATACCATAATCCAAGATTTGTTGTGCCTTGTAAGTACCAAAAAATCCTTTTTACTGCTGATTCATGATTTTCCCTAGGATTACTCTAAAATCTAGAAACAATACATACTGCATCCATAATATCAAGCCTGGTTTGTGTCAAATACAGTAAACCTCCTATCATAGATTTGTATCTAATTGGATTAATAGGTGTAGATTCACCCCTTTGAGATAATTTGTCATTTGTAGTCATAGGTGTGCTTACCGGTTTAGAGTTCTCCATCCCAAATTTCTTTAGTAATTCTTTCAAGTACTTGGATTGACTCAAAAATATACCTTTATCAGTCTGAGAAATATGCAAACCTAAAAAGAATTTTATTTCTCCAATCATAGACATTTCAAATTCTTTCTACATTTCAAGAGAAAATTCCTTACATAATCCATCTTCTCCTCCAAAGATTATATCATCAACAAATACTTCAATAATCAAGATGTCATCATTAGTTATTTTGTAATATAAATTGCTATCTGCATTTCCTTTAGTAAAACCAATCTTCAGAAGATACTTATCCAACCTTGCATACCAAGCTCTTGGGGCTTGTTTCAATCCATACAGAGCTTTTCTTAACCTGCAAACCATATCATTGTCATCTATCAAAGAAAATCCACTAGGTTGTTCAATATATACTTCTTCTTCAAGATCTCCATTCAAAAATGCACATTTAATATCCATTTGATAAACTTTGTAATCCTTGTGAGTTGCAAAAGCCAAAAATAATCTAACTGCCTCAATTCCGGCTACTGGTGCAAAGGTTTCATTGTAATCAACTCCTTCTTTCTGAGAATATCCCTTACACACTAGAATAATCATCTCCATAGCATGCCATGCTGATCTGGAAAAGATAAACCTACCGGTGTAACCCTAGATAACCTAGACCTATTTGCTGGTAAAAGCAAATATGCAAATATGAATATACCAATGATTAATTCTTCAAAACAAAGTGTCCACATGATGTCTTCGACATTACCAAGTGTCTTCCATATCATTCCAGATACTGGTGAACAATATATCCTGCCTGTGAACCATATACCAGTAACTGTTGCACAGTTTACTTGCTTGCCAGTGAATGTTGTTGGATCTTCAAAGTGCTTGTATTCAGTAGGTGTTGACATCAATGACAAAACCATACCAAAATACCAACAATCTCCCCCTTTGGCATTGATGGCAACACAAGATGGAAAAACCATCAAAGTGTCAAAACAGAAATGCCAAATACCAAAAACCAACAATCTCCATTTCTCCCCTTGGGAGTAACATGTGTTTGTCCAAAGATTTATTTTCAATACCAATCTCTCCCCCTTTGACATCAAATGACAAAGTCAAGTTCATACAAAATACCAACTACTCCCCTTGAGAAGTAGCTTCCTCATCAAATACCGGAATAAAAGATTTGTCTTTTTAATTCTGTCGGTTGACGACAATCATCAATTGTCTAAGTCTCTTCTAGTGGTGGTATGACTCCAAGCTGATCTCTAAGATATTCAAAAGTCTCCTTAGGAAAAGATTTTGTAAAAATATCTACAAGTTGTTCTTTAGTATTCACATAAACCAGTTTTATCTCCTTTTCTTCAACTTTTTCCCTTATAAAATTCAGTTTGATAGAAACATGTTTTGTTTTAGAATGTACTATCAGATTCTTAGATATATCAATTTCTGCAGTGTTATCACAGTATATGGTAATGGGTTCGTTGCATTTTACCTTAATGTCTTTCAACATTTGCTTAAGCCATAATACCTGCGTACAGTTAGTTGCTGCTGCAACATATTCTGATTCTGCTATTGATAAAGATGTACAACTCTGTTTCTTACTCAACCAAGAAACTAGTCTCTTTCCAAGAAAGAATGCTCCTCCAGTGGTGCTTTTTCTATCATCTACATCTCCTGCCCAATTTGCATCTGTGTATGCACATAGATCAAAATTTTCATTTTTGGGATACCATAATCCAAGATTTGTTGTGCCTTGTAAGTACCGAAAAATCCTTTTTACTGCTGATTCATGATTTTCCCTAGGATTACTCTAAAATCTAGAAACATTACATACTGCATTCATAATATCAGGCCTGGTTTGTGTCAAATACAGTAAACTTCCTATCATAGATTTGTATCTAGTTGGATTAACAGGTGTAGATTCATCCCTTTGAGATAATTTGTCATTTGTAGTTATAGGTGTGCTTACCGGTTTAGAGTTCTCCATCCCAAATTTCTTTAGTAATTCTTTCAAGTACTTGGATTGACTCAAAAATATACCTTTATCAGTCTGAGAAATATGCAAACCTAAAAAGAATTTTATTTCTCCAATGATAGACATTTCAAATTCTTGCTGCATTTCAAGACAAAATTCCTTACATAATCCATCTTCTCCTCCAAAGATTATATCATCAACAAATACTTCAATAATCAAGATGTCATCATTAGTTATTTTGTAATATAAATTGCTATCTGCATTTCCTTTAGTAAAACCAATCTTCAAAAGATACTTATCCAACCTTGCATACCAAGCTCTTGGGGCTTGTTTCAATCCATACAGAGCTTTTCTTAACCTGCAAACCATATCATTGTCATCTGTCAAAGAAAATCCACCAAGTTGTTCAATATATACTTCTTCTTCAAGATCTCCATTCAAAAATGCACATTTAATATCCATTTGATAAACTTTTTAGTCCTTGTGAGTTGCAAAAGCCAAAAGTAATCTAACTGCCTCAATTCTGGCTACTGGTGCAAAGGTTTCATTGTAATCAACTCCTTCTTTCTGAGAATATCCCTTACACACTAGAATAATCATCTCCATAGCATGCCATGTTGATCTAGAAAAGATAAACCTGCCAGTGTAACCCTAGATAACCTAGACCTATTCGCCGGTAAAAGCAAATATGCAAATACGAATATACCAATGATTAATTCTTCAAAACAAAGTGTCCACATGATGTCTTCGACATTACCAAGTGTCTTCCATATCATTCCAGGTACCAATGAACAATATATCCTGCCGGTGAACCATATACCAGTAACTGTTGCACAGTTTACTTGCTTGCAGATGAATGTTGCTGGATCTTCAAAGTGCTTGTATTCAGTAGGTGTTGACATCAATGACAAAACCATACCAACAATACCAACAATACCTTATTACAATCCTTTTCACACTCATCTACGTAATCTCACAAATGAGATCTTACATATATACCAAAACCTAAGACCAAATGTGTAGGCCGACTCACTAAGATATTACAATTAAATCAATTACAAATGAATCAATATGTGATGCATGATGTCAGCTCAATGCATTTACAATAATAACAAATCAATAAAACATCTCCATAATTTGATGTGCTGATCTAGAATAGATAATGCTTGCTGGTCCATAACCTAAACCTATTTGTTGGTAACATCAATGACAAAACCAATGCATCGTAATACCAACAAGATATTCATCAAAATCTATGCTAGTGAAACCCTCGCTGAAAGCAAAAACCAGGCTTCCAAGCAAATAGGATAGCGTCCGATCACCAGACCAAAACCAACTGTCTAAATATGAACATGAGTAACATGAATAAGCCAATTCCATAACCAAACCATACTGGAGTCTACTGAATCATGTCAGATCCAAACCAACCAGAAACTACTCAACCTACCAAGACCAGAAGAGTGTCGGTAAAGTATCCAAATAGCTACTATTGGCATCAATGACAAAACATCAATGCAACACATAATCAATTCCACCAAATGGCCAACAATATATGGCACTAGGCGCCATAATTTAGGAGGTCTATGACACTAGATGCCATATTAATGACTATTTGAGCTTAGTTAAGCATTTTTGAGCATAAAATTGTGTTGGGATTTCATAAGTGTCCATGGAATAAGCACAATTAGACACAAATAAAGGGCATGAGGCATAATTACCAAAGTGAGCCCAAAAGGAGTTTGAAATTATCAAGGGGTTACAATTTATGACACTACATTCAACCCCCACTTTAGCAGGAGTAATGACCTTACACTCATGGTCTCAATAAATTATAGGATGGCATTGAAATACTTTCAGATTCAAGATATTAAAAAGACATGACAAAGCCAAACACCCAGGACTTAGGATCTTATCAGGCTAAAATATCATGATAAAAGAAGCAACACGTTCAATATATGTTACACAGATACATGCACCATGCAAGAACAAATAAGGGTTTGGCATTGTAGGGTTAGTAAGGAATTCTTAATAGGATTAAAATAAGATACATGTCATCTAGGTCTAGTAGAGTATGCTTACTAGGAGTCATGTTAGAGAAGGGAGAGTCAAACAAGTCTAGCAAGGTGTGTTATGCTAGTTGACTCTTGCTAAGGAAGATTGCAAAGAATTAAATCCATTTAATCTAAAATAGATGTGACTACAAAATGGGTGCTATGATGTGCACCAAGCATACCATGGTGTGTGATTAAAGTGTACAAACTAATCTTGTTTTAATGTCCACCAAGAAAAGCCAAGAGAAACTAAACATCTAACAAAAAAAATTATCTCTAATTTTTTTTATAAAAAGATTACTGGTGATCTTTTTGTGTCAATCTTAGCCCTATTGATAACTGATTTGAGATATCTACCATGGCTAACCCTTGTGAAAACCTCCTAAGAGCCCTAAAACCTTAAACCCCAAGGATTTTGGCCTTTTAACATTTTGGGCTCTAAAAATCTAATTACAGGTCGACCAGTTGTGGCGGTTAGATCACTTAATTTTCTACCAGTTAAGGGGTCCTAAGTCCATAGTGAGCTCGCCCCCTTTTTACCTGCTACCAACTAGTAGTTCTTGTTATCACTTTGTTGCGGTAAATTGGAACATTTTCCTTTGTGTTTTGTGGCTGTTCTGATTGTTCCATTTTCCTCTGATTGTGGGACATGCAATACAACAAAGGGAAGCATTTTGGTGGGGTCCGCCCTACAGATAGCATATGATCTTTTCGGTATAACTCACCACTTTGGTGAAACTAGTTTCAGTTATGCAAGCTCTCCAGGTTACATCGAAATAGGGCCCATGGTGAATGACTAAAGGCTCTGATGTGACATGTTTACTATCCCATCAACAAATGAATGTCTGCATGGAGAGGAGTGTACTCATGTGGGACTGGCTCATATTTTGTGGACCAATTGACTGCTGGGATGTTGCGGGAATATTTGACCATTATCATGTGATAGTTGCATATCGCTCTTTTCATGTTGATCGAAATAAGGCTCCCTTTTCCCAATGTTCCATTTTTGTACGATATGTGATGGTGGGACCCGACTTGCAGGGGGTATTGAGGGTCCTTTTTGGCAAGAGCTCGATAGTCAGAGGGAGGTTTTTTTGTTCTTTCTAAAAGCCTCAGTTACACCAAAATGTAGGGTAGGAACATAGAAGAAGTGGTAGACATGGTGGACCCGGCTCACCCTGTGGCTCATCTACAACTATTGATTTTCAATTAAAGAGAAATCAAACAATGGTGTTTTAAACTCTTGTTGAGCCCTCTAGAGAGCTATGTGGTGTCCTCTTATGTGTCCATTTTCACATGACCTCCATGATCTAATGGATGAGATTCAAATCCCAAGGCAAAATTGAGATTCAAACCTTGTGCAGGGGTGGTTGTTGACTTAATTAGGGCAAAATTAGCTTTGGACTCTGCTAATGGCCCAAATCAGATCTAATTTGCCTTAACCACTTCTGGGCAACCGAGGGATGATTTCTATTACTTTTCCATGCCTATATAGACACATCCTTCTAGTTTCCCATGACCATTTATTGTAGAATGAATACTTTTGGGCCTAGTGAGGACAATCTGATGCCTTGTAGAGATTTTCTTGATTTTAAGGGATTGTTGCTCTTCCCCAGTTCTAGAGAGATTTTTTTGATGCATGGCTTGATCAAATCAATCAGCTCTGATCTTTCCTCTCTCTGATATTTTGTAACCTAACCCCATCTATAGTTAGGGTTTCTAATTCCAATACAATCTAATTTATGCCTGAACTATAAAGGAAATTTTGTACCCTGTTTCAAGGATCATCTTCTCTTTTCCTTTTGTATAATAAAATGTTTTGCTTTGCAACTATATATTTTGCCTTGCCTTCCATTAATAGAATTAGCCCATTTTGCCATTATTCAGTTCATTCAACTTGTGTAAGTTTTACTTTTGTTCCTGAATGCATCTCTTTTAATTTTCTTAGACATAGTTGATTGTGTTGAATCCATCTTTGAATGCAATTTGTGAGCTAATTATCGACTCCCTTTGTACCTCACAAGAACCCCAACCTTCATCTTTTCTCAGATAATTAATTTAGATAGAATCATGTGCATGTCTTAGGGTAGTTTTATTGATGTTTTGTGTAGTTATAGGTAGGGAAGATCATCATTTCAGTCTAAGTACAAACCCCTTTTTCCCTTCTTTCCAATATCCCTTCTCTCTTCTCCCTTTTCCTTGTCAAAATCAATAGATTATGATTTTATCAGTGTTGGGTTGGACTAACACTTGTAGTCAGATTGGAAAGGAATTCGACCTTCTCTAGAGATTCAACCTCACAACAACGCAAGGTCCCACACTTGAGAGGTTGTTTCCATGTTTCACAAGGTTGACGATCAAGGTTTCTTTGGTCACAAGGGTGCAAACTTTTGTGACAACATTTTTTGGCATTCCCAATGGGACAAGTTTATAAGCATTCAAGGAATATTCATCAGTTAGACCATTCCATTTCAAGCCACCAGTCATACCACAATTTTTGGCATGCTCAGTGGGATAGACCGAGCTAGTTCTAGTTCGGGCTTTCTTATCTTTTGTTGATAGTTGGTGTTTCTATCTGCAAACTCAACCTTTAGAGGCAACATCCTACATACCTGGCGACTCTACAAAGAAGAAATATATTGGTGAAAGTAGTTCAATGATCTAACCAAATGAAGATTTGGTGCATTCTTCAATCTCAAACCTTTGGAGGCAACATCATCTTGTAAGCACCTGGAGACTTTGTAAGTTTTTTGGTTTGTTTTCAATCTTTTATTGGGTAAACTTGTTTGTCTTTTAAGCATTTTTTATATAGAAAATCCCTTCTTTTGATTCTTTAATATGAGCTCCTTTCATGGGTGTAATTTCTATGCACCTCTATTCTATGCAAATGCTAACCAATCCTCCCCCTTTTATCAGTATGAACAGACTAGGACTGCTCCTAGTTTTAGCCCAAATAATGACTTTACTCCAGTAGCATGTGGGTATTCCCCTAATGCTTACCACCCACCCACCCATTCTCTACCTTCTTATTAGCCAATTCTACCTCAAAATAGTGAGGTGGCTCTTCTTGTAGAATCCACTATGGCCAAAAGGACAAACATGATGCTAGATTATAGAAGGAAGCTTGATGAAATCAAGAAACAACTCTAGGATCAACAACAACAGGAGCATATCATGCACAACAATAATAGTTTGAGGGCCAACAACATCAATGGGCTCCTCAAGCTTATCATTATCAACAAGAGGAGGCCTTCTATCAACAATAACAACAAGATTTTGAAGCCCAACAACAACATGAGATCTTCCTTGTAGAGAAGCTAGCTTCTAGTAAGAGAGAGGAAATCAAACAACTGGTAGTCCTATAACTGAAAATCATATAGGCAAAGGCCTCTACCCCTACTTCCCTAAAAGAAGGTTTCCAATCTTCAGGTAGGATAGACCACTTAAGCCTCTTGAGGATCCTATCCTTGAACAATTGCATCCTTATGAGGAGCCCATTCATGAGGAGGATCTTGCTTGTCAAGCTCAACTTCAACAACAGGAGTGAGAGGCAAAGAGGCTTCATCTTTTGGACCTTTTCCTTGGAGAGAAGATAGAGGCCCTCTTCTTCCCCATTTTGATGAATGACCTGCTAATGGAGAAAGTAGCATGGAGGAGCCTTTAATTGAGCAAGAGAAGTTTGTTTATCAAGCTCAACCCCAACTGCAGGAGGTGGAAGCCCAAAAACAACAACACGATGACTTCCTTGTGAAGCAACTTGCTTATGTAGGGGAGGAAAAGATCAGGCAATTGGCATTTATATTGAATAGGCTCATGGAGAGAAAGGTTATGGAGAAACAAGCTAAGATTGAGGAGGCCATATGGAGCAGTGAATTTGTAGCAGATGGCATGATAGATGAGTGTTGCCATGGGCCTAAGGTTGCTGCAGTTTGTCACTAAGAGGAAGAAAGAATAGAAACCGAAGAACTTGAGAAATACAACTCCACAAATCCCAAGAACACCTGCAAGCAAAATGTTAGACAGTTTAGATAACTGGAAGACAACTGAGATGGGGGGTGAATCAATTTTCACAGATTACCAAAAGCATTAGAAATTTAAAACAACAATACCAGAATCCAAAACATTAATACCGAAATAGCAGTTAATCTAATTAAGCACAAACAATAATCACAGAATAAAATCCATCCACACAACACCAAGATTTGTACGTGGAAAACCTGGTAAAGGAAAAAAACACATTGGGAAGCCTACCCATAGTTAAATAATACTTCTGCAATAAGTATGTGAATTTACAATAAAGGGGCCTGCACTTGCAGGAAGGCCAATATCCTAGAGCACGTTGCTCATCACAAAAGGAGTCTCCTATGCCCGAGTACCATTCCAATTAAGCTCAATACCGGAGGACTAAATCCTCTTACAAACCCAATTTGATCTCTAATATTTGACCAGGTCCTCGTCCTAAATGATATTACATTATTCACACATTACATTCCTTGACCATGACCTCTTACAATAACCATGATGATCTACAATGAGATCTTACATCTTATTTATACAAACCCTCGACCATAAACAATCAGGTCGACCACCAAACAGTAAATCAATTACATAATTACAAACCATGTCGGCCTTAGAGGAAAACAAGTAATATCCAACGCATAAGACATCCAAGAAATACAACAATAGGTCCTATCCACACATTACATCAATATCACTTCATAACCTAGATCAATAGGGACCAAGTATAGGTCCACACATTTTAGCAATGATCTCCAAATGCCAAGTCTCGAACATGATCACCAATAACATCCTAAAGCTCCATCAGAAGTTGCACCAACACCAATTATGCAATGCATCAAAGATCTCCACCGAAAGCTCTGCCGGTGAAACCCTCGCCGGAACCAGAAACCAATCTTCTAAGTAAGTAGGATAGCATCCAATCACCAGACCAAAATCAACAGACCAAATATGAGTATAAGCATTATGAACAAGTCAATTCCATCACCAGATTATACTAGATTCAACTAGATCATGCCGGATCCAAGTTAACCAAAAACTACTCAACCTACTGGGACCAAAAGGGTGCTAGTTAAGCATCCAAACAACTAGTGTTGACATCAATGACAAAAAATCAATGCAACACATTTAATCAATTCCACCAAATGGCCAACACAAAATACCTATCACAAGAGAAGAATGGAGGCAAAAAAGCAATAATGGCTCTGAAGAAAAAGATTATCATTCAAAGAGAGAATGGATAAAAAAGTACAATACAATCCTTATAAAAGGAGATTATGCAACCCTAAAGGTGTGCAACCCTAAAGAAACCCTAAAAGGATAATATGTATTTAATAATTAGAATAATTATTAAATACCTACAATATTATTAAATGCCTAAGTTTAGCTTAAGCGTAGAGTATAATAGAATAATAATTAAATAAATAGTTATTAGCCACAACATGATAACTCTAACACCCCCCCTTAAGATGAACATAGGGAGTAGCTAAAAACAACTAAGGACTAAGAAATGCATGTAAACAAAATGCATGAAAGTAACAATGGGTCCCCACAACTAGGCCTGATGAGGTACCCAAGTACAAAAGATCTCTCACAATTGGAGAAAAGGAGAAAACCTCATGAGAAAAACTCCTCTCCTAAAGAGAGAAATACAAGTGAAGGACTGAAGAATCCTCCAAACAAGAGAAAGTCCAAGAAAAAAGGATGAACATGAAGAACACCACTGAAGCATGAAGCTGCAAACACTGTCGAAGAATAACTGTCAATTTAAAGAACCTCCACTGAAATAGAAGATGATCAGGTAGAGAAGACTATAATCTACATGAGTGCCCTCAAATAACACTACTCAAATCAGATGGCAAACAAAGGCAAACAACTTAAATTGAAGATACAAATGAAAAAACACCAAAGTCTGAAGAGTTGATCACTCAAAGATGGAAGGTTTCCTCCAAAAATACAAATGAAAGAGTGTCCATATGGTAAAGGATCCATCTCATCAAAATGCATAGGTAACCAGCCACTGCATCTGCCTAGTACATAGGAACAAATACTAAATACATAGCTCACTCTGACAAACCAAGGAAGCATTAGAACCAACAACCAATAGGAGAAACACCCCCCCCCCCAATAATGCTGACAAGGGAGAGGTGATAGGTACACTGAAATTGAATGCCAAGAAAAACTATATGACGAAGAATCGAGAACATTGAGAGTGCAGGAGAAAGCACAAACACATATAAAGGCTAGTGTCATGGAAGGAACACTCACTTGACACACATCATGAGGCTAATGTCATGGAAGGAACAATCACATGACAAAAGTAGATGGAAAACAAAGGCAAACATCAAACCCCCCCATGACACTTTATAATGGAGTGCAAGTACAATGAGGCACAAGATGAGCAAGATCCCAAGCATGCAAGTCATAGTGGCACTTTATCTTAGCATGTTTTCAAAAAGGAAAAAGATTACCAAATGATGTATACAATGCTCAAAGAAGACAAAAGGCTGGAAATACATGAAGAACAACCAAAAACAAGTCATCCCACTGCATGCGCCTAGTACATAGGAGCAAATACTAAATACATAGCTCACTCCAACGAACTAAGGAAGCATTAGAACAAAAAACCAATAGGAGAAACCCGCCTATAATGCTGACAAGGGAGAGGTGACAGGTACACTGAAACTGAATGCCAAGAAAAACTGCATGACGAAGAACCAGGAACATCGAGAGTGCAGGAGAAAGTACAAACACATATAAAGTCTAGTGTCATGGAAGGAACACTCACTTGACACACATCATGAGGCTAATGTCATGGAAGGAACACTCACCTGACAAAGGTAGATGGTAAACAAGGGCAAACATCAAACCCCCCATGACACTTTATAATGGAGTAGAGTACAATAAGGCACAATATGTGCAAGATCCCAAACATGCAATGTGTATACACCTAAAAAATGGTTTGAAGATAATTAATTAAATAAGAAATTATTTAATTAATCCCCCTTCATAATTTAATTGAATTCATTAACAATTTGATTTAATTCTCTTTCATCTACTTATTAATAAATCTAAGGATTTATTTAATAGGTTCATTTCAATAATCCCCTTTGATTAATTAATTCAAATTAATTAATCCTCCCCCCATTCAATGAATTATTCTAATCCCCTAATTAATTAAAACAAATCAATTTATGAGTTGTTGATAATTAATTAGTCTTTTCCTAATATTTGAATTTTTAAATTCAAATTACCCACATGCATCCTAACTTCTAACCACCTAACCTAACCAATTCCACCTAACCTTGGGTTTAACTAACCCTATCCTATCTTGCACATTCTAACCTCATATGGTGTGGATATTCTCCCCTTGAGACACATGGCACTTTGGCCACATGTCTCCTCTCTTGGAAACTTGCCCTCTTATGAGCAAGGCTCCTTGACACTTGTCACCACAAAGATGACAAGTGTCCCTTCCTCCAACCTCTTGTCCAACCTCCTCCAATTTCACCCTTGATATCTTCAGACTCAATCTTGACTGTTGAATCTTGCCACCTCACCACTGGCCTTGGAAATCCTATAAATATTCCCCATTTTGGAGCATAAAGGATCCCATCTCATTATCAATTTAGGCATTGTTACTATAGGCATATCTATTCTAGCATATTATTTGAGCATTGTTATAATAGGCAATTGCATTAGCTTAATTTGATCATTTTCTAGCATAATTGTTGAATCATGTATCTTAATCAATCTATTTTCTAGCTTAATTGCATCATCATCATAGCTTAATCATCCATATCATTAGCTTAATTAGACTCTTGGATCAATCTAGCATAATCAATCTCATCTAGTTTGCATATCATTATCATTTCAAATCCTTCGTCTAGGTGTAGTCAAGTCACTAGGATTGCTTATCCAGATCTGAGAGCAAATCCATACTCGCATCTCTTAGGAGGTGATAGGTCACTTTGTCATGGTTCACCTTTCATTTTTTTTTTAATTTGATAACCATGATTGTAATGATCTATTGAGTGTTCGTGTTGCAACTACATGTACCACATTTCACAGGCATGACATTTTGGCACCCACCGTGGGGTCGAAAATCTCATTTTTGGCCTCTTAGCATCATGAAATTTTCAGTCTAGCAGGTTTCTGGTCAGGTCTGATTTAGAATTTCGTACGAGTTTCCTTTCTATCTCGTACGAGCTCCTTTGTGCCCTCGTACAAGTATATGAGAATTGTCGTATGAGTAGGTGAGAATTGTCGTACGCATTTCTGCTTCCATGTTTTCAAAACAGATTACATTTTAAGGTTTTCATGCTTCAATTTGATTACTACTAATGCTAACCCTGGTCTATTTGTGAGTTTTTCAATAGCCTAACTGGTTTTTGCAGCATGATTGTCAAATATTACTCTTGTCAAAGCTTCATTTCATTAAAACAAACATGACTACTAATGTATCTGTTTTGCAGGTTGCCTAAGGAGAGCTCAACCAAACTTTGTGTCTTCTTTAAGTTTTCTAGGAACACTTATTTTGCTAATGGTAAATGAATATCTTGTTTTCTATGTTTGAGAAGTTGTCTAACAGGTAGGAGAGTATGCTCTTATCCATTTGGACAATAAGAAATCCACACCCTTGAAGCGCTTCTATGTTTGAGAGTTGATTACCTTTAGCGGGCTTGTCACAGTGGGAAAAAGTAATCACTCTGTGAGAACAACCCAAGTGAGTATAGCTAGACCTAAGCTTTTTGACTCACTCTAAAAAAAAGGCCTCTTGGGATTAAAGTCTCGAAGGATGGGATTATTTGAGTTTTCTCTTTTGAGATCTCTCATATTGTACATTTAGTAGGGCCTCACGGTCTCAATCATGCTTGTGTGACTACTTCTTGTTTCGGTACCTTGTAGGGCTATAGGCCTCAATTGCGCTTGCATGACTGCAAGGGGTAATTTCAAATGGAAACCCTTACTACAAACCCTAGGATAGAAGATACTGGATTCACCTCCGAAAGGGGGATAATCTTTGTGCAAGAGAGATAGTAACTCTCTTAAGACTCTTATCATGTCGTGCCAGTTAGGGGTCCCACAGATACTGAGAGGGGGGGGTGAATTAGTATCTAACCGATAATTAGAATTTCTTAACTTAAAACATGTAGAACATAATATAACAGTGTACTGGTATGCAAGAAATAATGCAATAAACATAATCAAGAACATCCACATGAAAAACACACCATAAGACAAGATGTTAATGAGGAAACCCGATGTGGGAAAAACCTTGGTGGGATTTGTGACCCACAATATTCACTCACTAGCCAATAAGAGAATATTACTTACAATAGGGGCTTGCACATGCAGGAAGGCCAATTGCCTAGAGCTCACTGCTCAATGGGAAGTCTCACTGACTTACACTAAGGATGATACAAATCCAATATCTTGTACTACTTTACAATAGCATCTTCAATGCCTGATTCAGTACCGGTTCCTGCTCTGTTCTTTACATATTCCTCTTGACCTATATTTCGCACATTAGGTCTACCTAATATTTTCCTTAATGCTTCTACATCACATATATAAATGTCTACAATGATCTCTTTTATATATGAGTCATTTTACAATTTGCCAAGTCAGCTTACACATTTTTACAATAATAAACAAAATGTAATATAACAGAATCCTATCGGCCTTTGTGCTGGTATACTTCCTTTCTTCTGTGTCGGTGCCAGTGTCCTGAGTGCCGGTGTAGAGTGTGATCAGCTAATGTTGGTATAATGTCTTTGTCCATGCCATAGGATTGCAAGGTTACCATCAATGACAAAACCTTCAATCACATACAATTTCTCATTGGAGTGTGCATATGCCAACAATCTCCCCCTTTGGCATTGATGGCAACACTCATGAGAAATTTCAAAAAGGTATCCAAAAATGTGTAGTCCAAAAATGTTACCAAAAAAAAATGTGCGTGCTCCCCCTGAGCATATGATTCTTGTGATTTGAATTTTCTCATCCCACTACTCCCCCTTTGGCATCAATGACAAAGGTTGTCAAGATGTCAGTAGAGTTTGTGGTTTCAACCTTGTAGCTGGGTAGTTATAATTTGAAAAAGATCTCCCAAAATCAAGTTTATACTGTCCATAAACATTTTGCTATCCTTTATTGTTGTCTCTATTCTCTTCACTATACCAGTGAGATGCTGCAAATGCTCTGTCGATGTTTTGCTTCCCTGTATTAATGCCTCAGAAATTTCCTTCCGCAGAGATGCTAGATACTCCAATCTTGGACTTAGTTTAGAGCTCAAATGTTTTGCCTTATTTATTATTCTTTCTTTCTCTCTTTCCAATTTGAGTAGTTCTTCTCAAAATTTGTTATCTTCTCCTCAAAAACTAATAGTGTATCAGATGAGTTGACAAAGTTGTCTGCAATTTTATTTATCTCATCCTGTACCTTTCTCATTTTCTTGTCAATATGTACAGTCAAAAAGTTTGTTTTACAAGTATCTTTATACAGATTTTTGTATTCTTTCAACAAATTACATAGTTCTGGTAGAAGTTTGTCAAAATCTCTATTACACTTCTTTATTTGGTCATCAAAGAATTTTTGTTTTTCAATTTCTACCTTATCCTTCACTGAATCTTCCTTTATTTTCTCAATGTTTTTTGAGATGTATTTACACAGTGTATCCAATTTTCCTAAAGAATCTTTGTTATCTATATTACAGTTAGGTGCAATTACCTTCAAAATTGGTATGGTATCATCAATTGTTTTGTAAGCCTGTGAGCTGCAGTCAGTTATTTTCTTGATAGAATCAAGTAGTACCTTAGTCACATTTGTTGATTTGTATCTTGATGATGATCCAACAATCTAAGTACCGGTGGAAGTAACCAAGCTTGTATTGACCTCTGGTAGGTTAGTTTGTGTTTGCATTTCTTTAAGCACTGGTTTTCCTACTTCACTAGTTACCGGTGGCACTGTTTCCTTATGTACTTGTTTCGATTGTTGTTGTTGTTCTGGAGCCTTTTGCTCTGTTTGTTTCTCTATAGGTTTTATTTCCTTAGTCCGTGTCTCAGTCTCTACCTTTTTCTCTTTATCATCTGCCAATTTATCAGTTTCCTCAGTCACCGGAGGCTCACTAACCATATCTGACTTTTCTGTTGTATCTTTGTCACCTACTATGTTGATCTTCTAAGTATCAACATTCACAGTATATAGAACTTCAAGATTAGGAATATTATCCTCTACATCCATACTCTCAGCTGTCGGTTGATCTTCATTAGTTGTTGATTTTACCGGTGGAGTATTTAAAGAAGGTGGGGGTAAGTTGTCTCTAACCTTGATACTTGGTGGTCCACCAATTTTACCTTTCCCCTTCTCTCTCTCTTTCTGATATACCTTTATGGGTTTAGGGTTCCTGTACTCTTCTTGTTTTTCTGTCTCAACCAAGTATATATCCCATCCATCTTCTGTTTCCTCTATCACTTCATTAACTCTTCCTGCCATTAGTGAAATATGCTGGTGTGCAGTAGGACCGGTTGGCCTTTGCAATCAGATCATCAATTTCTTGTGGAGAGTTTACCAGATATACAACAAGTAGCTTCTCAATTTTTATTTTCTTATCCAATTCTATCACTACCTGTCTTCTTGCCTCTAGTCTTTTGAATAATTCATCTGGTATTTCATTGACTACTTCCATCAAAAATTTCTTGTATATATCCATGTGCAATATAACACTATTTTCAACTTGTTCTTTCTCATCAGCTGTTAGAGTGTCATATATTTTCTCTATGTTCTTCAGTTTACCTTCCTCTGTGATTTCATTCAGCAGTATATCAAGAGGGTCCAAGTCTCTATTTGTCCTTTTCTTCTTCTTGGGTGTCAGTTTATTCTTTGGTGTGGCCTTTCTAACTAGAGATCTCACTTCTTGTTGCTTTTTCCTTGTCCTCCTAGGTGAAGGTGTGGTTGCCGGTGAGGGATCTCTTTTCCTTACAACTCTTTTAAAAGTTGAAGGCATGTCACTTCCTGAAGAAGTACCTACCGGTGATAGGTGAGTTTCAGGCTATGGAGCTGCTAACTCATCCTCTGTTATGCCGGTTTTCTTCAATACATCTTCCTTAATGTCTTTTGCTTGTTTGGACCCTTTCCTTACAACTGCCTCAACCCTTTTCACCCTTTTCTTTGATTGAATTTGTCTTTCAATATTCTCTGCACTACCAAATACTTCTTCCTTTGGTTCTCTGGCGGCATTCAAAAGTTCTTTAGCATATGTTTCAACTATGTGATCATCTGTTTCATATCCCATCTCGGTTACCCAAACTGTCCTTGGGATGACCGCTTCCATCCAGATTTCATCTTTCTTGATGACAAAGCATATATCATCTCTGTATTTGTCTACAATCTTCTGTGATAACCTTACTCTTTTCTTCATTTTGGTCTTTAATGCTTGGAAAAAGTCATGAATATTGTTTTCCTTGTTCTCACCCATGTTATTGAATAGTTTAGTCAATTGTTTGCCTACCGGTATGTCATATTCAAGTTCTTTGTAACCTATATCGGGAACCTGTTTTGTTATATGTAGCATTAGGCATACTAACAAATTTCCAAATCTGAAAGTTCCTTTCTTGTCCTTCTTGATCTTTCCAAGATTGTCAATTAATTCATCCTTTAACCACTCACATATGTCAATTTTTGCATTGTCTGTGACCATGTCATAAGCACTCTTAATGCATAAACTTGAAACTGAATTAAGTCTATTAGCATGAGTAACTTTATACCCTAATATCATACTGATGAATCTTACATTGATATCTTTTACATCGTTAACCCTTAGAGACCTCTTGTCAAATGTTGCACCAGTTAGGTTTATAACTAGGTCATTGGAAACTTTCTTGGTTTTATCTGGTCTTTTACCGGTTGTCGGTAACCCTGTGATAGCTTTCACAGCTTCCTTGGTGATTTTATAAATTGCATCTAGCCAGAAAAATTCTCCATGTACCCTGCTTAAAACTATCGTAATCACATCCTTTGGAAATTCAGGAATGCTAAGGATTTTTGTAAATCCTAAGGACTCAATGATCTTGTGTTCATCCTTTATATTGCCGATATTATCACATATCACGGTTTTATACATGGTTTTAATTTCCTCATCTCCTAACTCTTCAATGTTGCAGTGGATGTACATTCTAGGGTCTTCAACATATACAACTCCCTTAGGAATTTGAGAAAAAGCACCTAGGGTATCATCCTTCTTTGCTATCTTGGGAACTAATTGAAATGCGGGCCTAGGTCTTTTTATTACTTCAACAACAATAGGGTTTGCTATGTATTCAATTGCAGAGGTGGATGCCATGATTAAATACCTTTTACTACCTTGGATGGATGATTTCTTGGAGTGTTCTTGCTTCTTGCTCGAAATGCGTTAGCTTGGAGTCTTCGCGCTCTTCAAAAATTTGAAATCACGGTGAAATGAAATGGAGCCAAAACCTTAACTCTATAATGTCTCTTCGCCATCTACGACATTAATTGCATGCTGGTTAAGTATTCACTTAACATTGTTTCCCGGTAATAAGTAATTTCCAACTTCTTATCTCTAACCGAGGGAATAATAGCACATGTATCAATAGATTGCCAAACCCTCAAAGAAATTTTCTTCAATTAGATGAAGAACTTTCTGCCAGTGGAGCATTGCTCTATCCTTCCGGTGAAGCATCACTCTATCCTGTCGGTGAAGTATTGATTGGTTTTACTGGTGGAGGAGTATTCCCAATATTTAGATCACCTTTTCTAATCCATTGTTTCGAGAATTCTTGCTTAACCTCTTCAAATTTTTCTTTACCTTTCAAGCTAGAACTTTTATTGTCTACCGGTGTTCCTTTACTTCTACAGAATTTAGCAATATGCCCAATCTTGTTACATGCATAACAAGTTACATTATTTTCCTGAATAGCTTTCCCATAACCTATGCCGGTTTGTGTTCTACATTGATTAGATAAATGTCCAAATCTTCCACAAACATAACATCTCACATTCATTCTGCAGTTTTTAGAGTTGTGACCAAATTTGTTGCATTTAGAACATTGACCGATGGGTGTGTTGATATTCTGATAATTTCTAGATCTACATTCATTTCCTCTATGACCATACTTATTACAGTTTAAGCATTTACCATTGAATTTATTAGCATTAGGTTGTCTTACCAATTTGCTGTGATCCTGAGTATTTGCAGTACCAGAGTTTTCACCAACTTCAAAGCCAATTCCAGAAGTGTCACCTTTAGGTTTTTGATTCTTCAGCAAGGTGCCAAGTTCCTCTGAGCTTTTCTTGAATTTTTCTTTGTGTTGATTTATAGTTTCCAGTTTTCTTTCTAGGACTTCTTTTTGTCTCATTAGTTCATTTGAGTCATTCTGAGTATGCATCAGACTTGTCTTCAACATGTCATTTTTATAGCTAAGTCTTGTGTTCTCATTTGCTGCATCACTTAGTCTTCTGGTCAATTCTTCTTCATTCTTCTTCCTATCCTCAATCTCTTTGCAAAATCTCATAGTCATATCCTGCATCTCATTCTTTGTTGTCATGATCTTTTGTTTCAAGTTGCTTATCATATCATTAAGTGATTCCTTTTCATCATTCTCATTTTGCAATTTTTCACAAAGGTCTCTTCTCTTATTTCTTCCAACAGTAAAATTTTCTTGAAGTGCTTGAATGATGTCCTGAGCTGCTCTTAAATCATCTTCTAATTTGATATTTTTCAACTTTTCTGCATCATAGTCTATAAGAGCTCCTTCTAGTTGCTTCATCAGATTTTCCATCTTTACTGGTGTCAAGATCTTCCTCAAGTTGTTAGGCTTTTGAAAATAGAGGACCACGCTCTGATACCAATTGCTAGGGGTCCCACAGATACTAAGAGGAGGGGGTGAATCAGTATCTAACCAGTAATTAGAATTTCTTAACTTAAAACATGTAGAACATAATATAACAGTGTACCGGTATGCAAGAAATAATGCAATTAACAGAATCAAGAACATCCACATGAAAAACACACCATAACACAAGATGTTAACGAGGAAATCCGGTGTGGGAAAAACCGCAGTGGGATTTGTGACCCACAATATTCACTCACTAGCCAATGAGAGAATATTACTTACAATAGGGGCCTACACATGCAGGAAGGCCAATTGCCTAGAGCTCACTGCTCAATGGGAAGTCTCACTGACTTACAATAAGGATTATACAAATCCAATATCTTGTACTACTTTACAATAGCATCTTCAATGCCTGATTTAGTACCGGTTCCTACTCTGTTCTTTACATATACCTCTTGACCTATATTTCGCACATTAGGTCTACCTAATATTTTCCTTAATGCTTCTACATCACATATATAAATGTCTACAATGATCTCTTTTATATATAAGAGCCATTTTACAATTTGCCAAGTCGGCTTACACATTTTCACAATAATAAACAAAATGTAATATAACAAAATCCTATCGGCCTCTTTGCTGGTATACTTCCTTTCTTCTATGTCGGTGCCGGTGTCCTGAGTGCCAGTGTAGAGTGTGATCAGTTGATGCCGGTATAATGTCTTTGCCGGTGCCATAGGATTGCAAGGTTGCCATCAATGACAAAACCTTCAATCACATACAATGTCTTATTGGAGTGTGCATATGCCAACAGTGCCCCCATTAGCATTTGGAGTCAGATAATATGACACTGAGAATCCATTGCGTGAGACTTAGCGATCGTATTCTAATTAGCTATTGGGTGTGTACCTAAGTTTGCAAGCAAATGTTTTCTCTCTTAGCCAACTTCTTAGGATTTAACATGATGTGCTTGAGGTCACTTATCATATCATGTGTTTGTTGTGTCTTCATCCTTGAAATAGAAAATTAAACATCTAAAACTGGAAAATAGAAGCAAAACATCAAACTTCATTGATAAAAAAATCTATCCAAACAAAATTTTTGTCTCTATTCTTTCCTCAGTCGTATGATTTTTCTAGTTTGTCATACGAAAAATATAGTTTATCGTCTGGTTCAGTGAGAATTGTCGTACGAGTTAGTTTAGGAGAGAATTTTGTGTTATCTTTTGTTATCTGGTTCTGTGAGAAAGCTCGTACTAGTTTATGCCTTTGTCGTGCAAGATTTCTATTTTGTCGTATGAACCTGTCTAAATTTTCTTCTGGGGCTGTATAAACTGTCGTATGAATTTTTGTCTCTGTCAATCTAGAATTGTCTTCTTGCATGTCTTTTCAGAGTTGTCATGTTTGCTTGGTCATTTTTTAGTGAGAATAAACACCTGATATTTGTCATTCTATGCCTAGATTTTCTTCTTGGTTCGCTTGGTCAAGTTATCATCTGTCAAATCAGATTCTAGAAATAGACACCTCAATGTTTTCAAGTATTCGCCTTCAACAAGTTCAAGATCTAAACATCTCAAAGTGCATTATCACCCTCTTTGATAAACTGATCACTCAAAACATAGTTTCTCATCAGGATCTATCATCCTCTATCATGAAACTACAATGTTTGGTCAGAACAACCTTGTCCCACATCGTAGGATATATCGTTCCTATTGGACTTGGTTTTATGAAAATCATCATCATTGCACTCTGAAATCGAAGATCAAAAAACTTGCAAACTTTTAAACACTTGAACCATCTTTTCATGTCATATCACTCTATCACATTTACATTGACAGTTGATCACTTATCTAAACAAATTTTAGACAATTGAATCCTTGCACAATATCTAACACACGTGTATGCCCATTTTAACTAGAGCGCAGAGACAGAAGATCGCAGAAATGGAAATCGAAACAATGGAAATAACTGAAGCTTATAGAAACATGGAACCTGAAAATGAAATACAAGGAGAAGGGGAAATAACATAACAACATCTCTGAGAAATCAAACAAGATCCTAAATTTGTTAAATTTATGGCAAAAATATTGGAGGGAGAAAAAGAAAAATACTTCCTAATGTTAGATAAATCTGGTGCTACACTCCCCCAAGATTTTGATGTGAGCAAATTATCACAAAAGAGAAGCGAATCTTCCCTTGATAACAAATGACATGAGGATATTTTTGGTCTCAAAATTAGTGACACATCAATTCCTAATAACACAAGAACTAACAAGGAAACTTCCATTCCCAAAAAGGATGACGTAGAAGTTCTCAACCATGTCAAATCTAATGAAGACACAAGAAGGGGTCGAGATGACACAAGAAGAGATCAATATCATACTAGAACACACACTCATGGTCATACAAGGACAAATCATGTTGATAATCCTATCACAACTCTTACACAACAAATACAAATGTTGCAAACACAAATTCAAGATATGCAGAGGGGAACTATTAGAAGATACTCGCTTCAAGAAATTTGTCCTTACCCCTTCGATAGAAATCTAAACATGATACCATTTCCTACAGGTTGTGAAACTCCCAGATACGATAAATATAATGGAAACTATGAGGATACCAATCTGATGAGATTATTTCTAAAGAGCTTAAGTGGACTAGCTATGGAATGGTTCTCCAAACTTCCACCTGGAATTAGATCATTCGCAGAACTGGTGGATAAGTTTATTTCACAGTACTCTTACAACATTCAACATGAGGTAACAATGCTCGATTTATGTAACACTAAACAAAAGAGTGGAGAACCTTTCATGACATTTCTACAGAGATGGAGACGATTAGATTCACGATATCCTTGAATGGTGCCAGAATACGAGAAGATAGACATATTCATTGACAACCTAAATGGACAAATGAGTTATCATCTAAAAATGCAATGTCATCAAAATTTTGAAAATATGATTGATAATGGTATCAGAATGGAAGAAGATATGGTAAATAAGGGTGAGTTGAAGCTATACAAAGAAAGTGTTAATCCTCCTAACAACAATGTTAGCAGCAATAACAATGATAAGCCTAAATTTTGGAATAGAAATCAAAATGTCGTCAATGATGGAATTGTGGATAACAACAAGGTAAAACCAAAACAACCAGTTTTCAATTTATCCACTCACTCAGCAGCAACTCAACAAAACAACAATCACCAAAAATCAACTTTCAACAATTTCTTTCAAAGAAAATTTACAAACATTGGTGAACCACTTGGGTCAACACTGAAGACACTTCTCGCCAAAAAATTGATTACTTTTCCAGAAGGAAGGAACTACAAACCTCAAGTAAAACCCTCTTGGTGGAATGATAACCATTATTGCGATTTCCATCGAAACAAGGGACATCACAGAGATAATTGTCAACAGGTGAAACATGTCATCCAAGATTTGATTGATAAAGGAGTAATAACTATGGATGGGCATACGACAAGCGAATCTGATACAACTTTTAAAAATCCGCTTCCAAACTATTAGAAGGGTGAATCATCAACAACACATAATGGTAAGGGTAAAGAAAAGGTAAACTACGCCCATGCATATGATAATGTGGTAAATGTGATTGTAGTTAAAGAAAAGCAACATCAAGAACCTACTCATGCTATCACAAGAAGAAAAGCTAAAGTTGTTTTGTTGGGTCCTACCACTAACATGTCATCCACTACAAAAAAATATAACCTAGTGGAGCAATTACAAAAAACGCCCGCGCAAATATCCATCTTAGAACTTTTAAAGCTTTCCCCAACACACAAAGAAATTCTTGAACGAGCATTAGTAGATACAACAATGTCTAAAGATCTTGATAGAGATCAATTCCAAACCATGGTGGGATACCTCACAACCCCTCACTGCTTATTATTCACCAAAGAAGATGAAATGTCCTTGCAATATCCCCATAATGCTCCCTTTCATATCAAAGTCATCATTCATAAGATGCGAGTTAAACGTGTCCTAATAGATGGTGGAGTTGGCTTAAATATTTTCTCTTTGAGTCTTGTCCATGCTCTAGGTTATTCAGAAGATGCAGTTGATCCCCGAAAAAAGATCACCATCAAAACATATGATGAGGAAAAGCGTTCCTCTAAAGGAATTGTGATGTTACCCATTAGAGTGGGACCTTTGCAGAAAGACACAGCATGCCAAGTTCTAGACTTGGACTTATCATACAACATACTCTTGGGAAGACCTTGGATACATGAAATAAAAGTTGTTCCATCAACATATCATCAGTGCCTAAAATTTCCCTACAATGGGCGGGAAATCATGATCTCAGCAAATTCAAATCCATTTCAATACTGTAGTAATCTCAAACCAGTTTAAGAGGTCAGTGTTCCTCATAACAGGGAGGCATCATCTTCAAACACACAATCCAAAGAAAAATCATTTGCCTCAATTTTGTCAAGTATGGAAAAACAAATGCAACTAAGAGATCGAGGGAAGGAAGAATATTCAATATCACAATTACCACTCTCTCCTAAGTCCTATGGAAAACCATCAAACTATAAACAACAACCAATTGTGAAACATCTTCCAATATTTGATGGAGCATTTATTAGTGTTGGGACCTTATCGGAGGAAACAGAAGAAAAAGATGTGCTACAGTGGCTATACAAGGATGAATAAGTCCAACAAAAGATCAACAATGTCCACATACCCACTGAAAAGTATGGAAAAGGATTTAACATTCTTCAAACAATGGGATACACTGGAACAAGCCCTATAGGAAAAAGAAAAGAAGGTATCACAGAACCTATCGAACCTTATAATCAGTAATTTACAGACAATGCAGGCTTAGGGTATTTACAAGTTACTCTACTAGAAGACACATCTTCTAGCCAACAACAAGAGGAATATGAAAACAAACAAGAACAACTTGCCATTAAAAGGGAAGAAGCATCAGCCAAGCAACAAGCACAAGCAAACATGAAATGGCAAATGAAGCAAGCTTCAAATCAACAAGAAAAAAAAACTAATGGTACCTCCCAAGCAACCTTAAATCTCAATCAAAATAAGCACGAACCTAGTACCAATCAAGGAGAACTCATAGAAAGGTTGACAAAACTTAATCTCAGTCCATAAGAGGTTGAATATGAAAGAAGAAAAGATATAGCAAGAAAAGTAGAGGAAACAAATCAAACACTATATGAACAAATCTGTAGATTGCAAACTGCAAGTGAGATGGATTCTAATGAATGGGAATGGGATTCCTATCACTCTGAAGAATCAGCAAAAGACAATTGCTTTGAAGAAGATGTAGGAGTCCATATAGTTCACACGTATGTAGGTAAAATGTTAGGAACTAGCCCACTTGAATTAGAATCACATTTGGCTGACTTGGACTTAATCAAGGACAATCAAGAGCTCCTTGTGCAAGGTCATTCTGATGAGAGTACCATTCTAGACATTGACATACATATCAAAAACTTTGACACATCTATCATGATCCTTGATAGCCTCGAAAAATCTCAACCTGATGAACCCCTACCTCTAATCCACCCTGAACTTATTGATTGGGAAAATGAAAGACATACTTGTTGGTATTATGGATGACTTTGTCATGTGTTGCATTGGTTTTATCATTGATGTCAACGCTTGTCTTCTTGGAGGTTTACATTATGTTCACCGATATGGTTAGTGGCCTATGCACAGTCACCGATATGTGTTCACCAGTAGGTTATATTGTTCACCGGCAATGATGATGACTTGTTATCATATGGAGATCATTTGGTTATGTCGAAGACATGGATTGGAAGTTTGGTTTTGGTGCTTTTCTTATTGGTCTAATCGGGTTGACAGATTTGCCTTTACCGACAGATAAGTCTAGGTTATGGACCGATATATATTATCTATTCCAGATCAACATGACATGTTATGGATATTATTTATTGATTGGTTATTGTGGTAAATATATTGAGCCGACATGCTGTATCACATCAAGACTTATTTGTAATTGATGTAAATGTAATATCTTTAGTGAGCCAACCTATTCATTTGGTCTTAGGTTTTGTATAAATAATTGTAAGATATTATTGAAGATAAGTGATATGGTTATGGTATGAGTATATTCAAATATTGAAGAGCGAAAATAAGCAGATCCTTATGCGAATCACGCAGACATTGTTTGAAGGTTAAAGGAAGGTTATGAAGGTGTTTTGACACTCAATTTCAGAGCTTAACTGGTACTAAATCCAGCATTGGAGATGCTATTTTGAGCATTATATTATCATTGGATTTAACCATCCAATTGTGTAGTTACTGTGACTCCTAAATTGTGATTTAGCAGTGAGCTCTAGATAGTTGGCCTTTCTGCATGTGTAGACCCCATTTGTATACACATACTATCTGTAGTAGTATCATTTGATTGTGGGTAAGGTTTCCCACAGTGGTTTTTCCCTTATCGGGTTTCCATGTCAAAACCTTTGCGTTGTGTGTTGTGGATGTTGTTTCTGTTTCTATTTCATGCATTAAGTTAAACCAGTACTGCCATATCTATTAATCTATTTTACCGGCACTTAAGTTTGGTTTATCTACATTTAAGTTTGGTGTGGATATTCTCCCCTTGAGACACAAGTGTCCCTTCCTCCAACCTCTTCTCCAACCTCCTCGAATTTCACCCTTGATATCTTCAAACTCAATCTTGACCATTGATTCCTACCACCTCACCCCTGGCCTTGGAAATCTTATAAATATCCCCCATTTTGGAGCATAAAGGATCCCATCTCATGATCAATTTAGGCAATATTACTATAGGCATATCCATTATAGCATATCATTTGAACATTGTTATTATAGGCAATTGCATTAGCTTAATTTGATCATTTTATAGCATAATTGTTGAATCATGTAGCTTAATCAATCTCTTTTCTAGCTTAAATGCATCATCATCATAGCTTAATCATGCATATCATTATCTTAATTACACTTTTGGATCAATATAGCATGATCAATCTCATCTAGTTTGCATATCATTATCATTTCAAATCCTCCGTCTAGGTGTAGTCAAGTAATTGGGATTTCTTATCCATACTCGCATCTCTTAGGAGGCGATAGGTTGCTTTGTCATGGTTCACCTTTCATTTGCTTTTAATTTGGTAACCATGCTTGTAATCATCTATTGAGTGTTTGTGTTGCAGCTACAGGTACCACACTTCACAGGCACAACACAAGGCATAGTGGCACTTTATCTCAGTGTATTTGCAAAAAAGGAAAAAGCTTACAAAATGATGTATACAATGCTCAAAGAAGACAAAAGGCTGGAAATACATGAAGAACAGCCAAAAACAAGTCATCCCACTACATCTGCCTAGTACATAGGAAAAAATACTGAATACATAGATGACTCCAATGAACCAAGGAAGCATTAGAACCAACAACCAACAAGAGAAACACCCCCCACAATGCTGACAAGGGAGAGGTGACGGGTACACTGAAATTGAATGCCAAGAAAAACTGCATGGTGAAGAACCAGGAAGATCGAGAGTGTAGGAGAAAGTAAAAACACATATAAAGGCTAGTGTCATGGAAGGAACACTCACTTGACACACATAATGAGGCTAATGTCGTGGAAGGAAAACTCACATGACAAAGGTAGATGACAAACAAAGGGAAAAATAAAACCCCCCATGGCACTTTATAATGGATTGTGAGTACAATAAGGCATAGGATGTGCAAGATCCCAATCATGCAAGGCATAGTGACACTTTATCTTAGTACATTTGCAAAAAGAAAAAAACTTACAAAATGATGTATAAAATGCTCAAAGAAGACAAAAGGCTGGAAATACATGAAGAACAACAAAAAACAAGTCATCCCACTGCATCCACCTAGTACATAGGAACAAATATTGAATACATAGCTCACTCCATCGAACCAATGAAGCATTAGAACCAACAACCAATAGGAGAAACCCCCCCATAATGCTGACAAGGGAGAGGTCACATGTATACTGAAACAAAATGGCAAGAAAAACTGCATGACAAAGAACCAGGAACATCAAGAGTGCAGGAGAAATTACAAACACATATAAAGGCTAGTGTCATGGAAGGAACACTCACTTGACACACATCACGAGGCTAATGTCATGGAAGGAACACTCACGTGACAAAACTAGATGGCAAACAAAGGCAAACATCAAACCCCCCATGGAAATTTATAATGGAGTGCGAGTACAATAAGGCACAAGATGTGCAAGATCCCAAGCATGCAAGGCATAGTGGCACTTTATCTAAGTGTGTTTGCAAAAAGGAAAATGATTACAAAATGATGTATACAATGCTCAAAGAAGACAAAACGCTGGAAATACATGAAGTACAACAAAAAACAAGTCATCCCACTGCATCCGCCTAGTACATGGGAACAAATATTGAATACTTAGCTCACTCCAATGAACCAAGGAAGCATTAGAACCAACAACCAACAAGAGAACCCCCCCCCCCCATAATGTTGACAAGGGAGAGGTGATAAATACACTAAAACTGAATGGCAAGAAAAACTGCATGACAAAGAACCAAAAACATCGAGAGTGTAGGAGAAAGTTCAAATAAATGTAAAGGCTAGTGTCATGGAAGGAACACTCAGTTGACACACATCATGCGGCTAATGTCATGGAAAGAACACTCACGTGACAAAGGTAGATGGCAAACAAAGGAAAACATCAAACCCCCCCATGGCACTTTATAATGGAGTGCGAGTACAATAAGGCACAAGATGTGCAATATCCCAAGCATGCAAGGCATAGTGGCACTTTATCTCAATGCGTTTGCAAAAATGAAAAATATTACAAAATGATGTATACAATGCTCAAAGAAGACAAAAGGCTAGAAATACATGAATAACAACTAAAAATAAGTCATCCCACAACATCCGCCTAGTACATAGGAACAAATACTGATTACAATGCTCACTCCAATGAACCAAGGAAGCATTAGAACCAACAACTAACAGGGTAAACCCCCCCATAATGCTGACAAGGGAGAGGGGACAGGTACACTGAAACTGAATGCCAATAAAAACTACATGATGAAGAACTAGGAACATCAAGAGTGAAAGAGAAAGTACAAACATATATAAAGGCTAGTGTCGTGGAAGGAACCTCACTTGACGCACATCATGAGGCTAATGTCGTGGAAGGAACACTCACATGACAAAGGTAGATGGCAAACAAAAATGATGTCATATGCCCAAGTTATGGCCAGATGAAAAAAGCCACCTCTTTTAGGGAACAAAGAGGGTTCAAAGGGGCCATGCATAGTTGTTCATATAGCTGATGTCAGTGGAATATTCTTGGAATATTTTCCTACTTCCTGAAAAAAATTCCCTACTAAAAAAAATTTCTCTCACGGGAAAAAGATGCCTGAAAAATTTTGTTGCCGAAAAATGTCGGTAGGGGGTGGCTGCAGCTGAGACCCAAGGCACGGACCAGCCAGACAAAGGGAGTACATAGCAGTTGAATGACAACAAATGATGGACTCGGGCCTGGGAGGTATCGATTGCTAAAAGGCAGTTGGAGGGAGGTGGTCGGTGGCCGACGGGTAGGAGGCGTGAGGCCAAAGATTGAAACCAATGGGCAGGGGCTTGGGCAGTAGTGACGCCAATGCATAGGGGCCGAAGGGTGGGGTCCATAGCCTATTGTGGGCCATATGGACCTGCAGAGGCCGTCACCCACCACCCCTCCCCCCCCCCCTTTTTGTGCTTTAAAAAAACTCCCTTTTTTAAAAAAGAATTTCACCAAAAAAATTATGTATTTCGACCTAGGTATTGTCGTAAAACTACCAAAAAAAACTTAATAATTTTTTTAAAAAAAATTAAAAATAAATTTCTCGAAATTCGTACCCAAAAAAGGGCAAAAAACAAAAAAAAATTGCAGAGGCCAATGTTGTGCAAATTGGACAACTGGGGGTTTTTGGGTGTTTTGAATTCATCAGTGAGGTTGTTTGAGCCCAAACTGAAAAAAAAAAATGAAAAAAAACCCCCCAGATCCAAATAAAAAGCTCTGAAAGA
This sequence comes from Cryptomeria japonica, assembly GCF_030272615.1. Lineage (NCBI taxonomy): Eukaryota > Viridiplantae > Streptophyta > Pinopsida > Cupressales > Cupressaceae > Cryptomeria > Cryptomeria japonica. The sequence continues at coordinate 269,967,510 of NC_081408.1, forward strand.
GCTTGAAACCCTAGCCTCCAAAAATCTTTTGAAAAATCAAGAATAAGTAGCAGTAGATGTAGGCTTTGATGCCATGAAGAAGTTGAGAAATACAACTTTAGATATCCAAAGAACATCTGCAAGCAATATACATGTCACAAGAGAAGAATGGAGGCAAAAAAGCATTAATGGCTCTGAAGAAAAATATTATCATTCAGAGAGGGAATGAATAAAAAAGTACAATATAATCCTTATAAAAGGAGATTATGCAACCCTAAAGGTGCGCAACCCTAAAGAAACCCTGAAGGGATACTGTGTATTTAATAATTAGAATAATTAAATAACTACAATATAATTAAATGCCTAAGTTTATCTTAAGCGTAGAGTATAATAGACTAATAAATAAATAAATAATTATTAGCCACAACATGATAACTCTAACATAAACAAAGAGACAACCTAAAGATTTTAAGTCTTCTTGTGAGGTGTCTCACAAGCCCGAGGTTTGTATTGATGAGCTTAATATCAACACATGTGATTATGATCTATGCTGATTCTCCCATGTCCCCAATCATGATAATGTTGAATATGAGGCCTTCATTCATTGTGAAGATGTTTCTTTTGACATTAATATGATAGTTCTGATACTTAATATAAGTACAGATCCAATAGCCAACAAGATGAGAGGGGGGGGGTGAATCATACAAACTTAATCATCCATAAAAATATCAAATTCAACCTCGGTAACATATATTTCAGTAATATAACCAAAACTGTCAAACATGCAAACTCAAAAGCGTATAAACATCATAAACCTCATAACACCAGATTTAACATAGAAACCCAAATAAGGAAAAACCACTGTGGGATTTCGGACCCACCAAGAAATATACTCTTCTAGAGTATGCCTGGTTAAAAGAAAATCTTGTTAAAGATTACAAACACATTGCTAGATGTGACCCGGTTAAGGGATTTCCCTTAGATTTGTTAGGATCTTCACCTTGTTAGAAGTGACCTTGTTAAAGGATTTCAAACACTCAATCAGAATGTCACCTTGCTAGAGGGTTTTACAAATAAGACTGTTAAGTCCACTTGGTTAAGAGATTTTCTATCACTTTCATAAAATAATAGTAATAAAATCTATCTGCAACTTCACATCTAAAATGCTAAAGCAGATTCCTATTTGTTCAATACAATCTAGACATAGAACTAATCTTGTCTATCTGTTGGGCTTCTATACTCTATTATTTAAATAGGTCTTCAAGCTTTTGTGCTTGGTAATCACTATGTAGCATCCCTGTGCATACACTTGCCCGCATACATTGTTTATCAATAGTTTCCTATTTATAAACAATTAGGTAACCGCTTAATCTCCTTGATCACAATTCCCATGACCAATCATAGCCGTCAGATGTTTGATCTTGTCTAGGTTCAATGCATCTTTCGATTTGAAAACATTTTACCTCACCTTGGAACTTGCATATTAGTCTTGGAACTTATCCTAGGGTATTTCGGTTCAATTTGAGCTATAGATCTTCATGCCGACTTTCCATTGCCTTAGATTCGTTAACAAACTTCATCCACGACTCACCAATCATTTAATCAGTTCTAGCTCATCAGCTTCCTTCATTAAATATCGCATGTAAACATTTAATGCATTCTATTATAGCTTGGTTACAACTCGGTAAATACTAAACTTCACTCGGTAGACATTCCGCCTTCATTAACCGATAGCAATAACCTTAGGGTTTACCGACTAGGTTCCTTGCTTGATAACATAGTATAGTATTAACCTTTACATTTTACAACATATGTATGATGTTAAAACAATCTAAAACATCATGATCTCATCATTGTCTGACTCGGTACTAGTTGCCCATTGAATACCTTATTCATCCCTTTATTCATCATATTCCTTCCTGTGTCTTTTACCGACATCTTTATAATCTTCAAATGATACTTCTCAAGATATGGCAACATCATTTTGAATTAGAAAATCAATTACTTGACATCAATGACAAAATAATAATATCAAGATAGTAAAACATCCTTAATTAGTTATATCCATAATCATCAACAACCTTCTCAATATCCTTATTAAAATGCCAACAATCTCTCTATGTCTGTTATAATGCCAAATGCCAACAATCTACCCCTTTGGCATTGATGGTAAAACCAATTGATTTGACCTTAAAAGATTCGGATTGCTGTGATTCTGAAATGTTGAAATGCTCTCCCCCATACATTAGACTTCTCCTCTGTTCTTCAGTCTTGCTTTCAATCTATAGTCTTCTCAGTCTTCTTTTAGTATTCTCCCCTGATAGTAGTCTTCTCCCCCTTTGACAACAATGCCAAAAAGTAAAGAACTTAAAGCATAATTTCTTCGTGTATGAAGTGATTTCCTATTGTTGTGTATCAATTCAGTCTTGGTCAAAGCATTTTGTCTTCAATTCTTGTTCCCTATATTGTTTCCTGTATTATGTCATGTACACCTTTAGAAAACATCCTAAAGTGTATAAATCAGCATCAACTCCCAAAAGATATTTGATAGAGTCATCGGATTGATGCTTTCATCAAACCTGGTCATTGAGTAGAAGATAGGGGTAGGACCCCTAACTTACTTCTGAGATATTCAAAAGTGTCCCTTGGTAGTGCCTTGGTGAAGATATTTGCTATTTGTTCCTTTGTGCTAACATACTCCAGCACCACTTTCTTCTCTTGAGCTTCTTCTCTAAGATAATGATATTTGATAGATATGTGCTTTGTCTTAGAGTGCATAACAGGATTCTTTGAAATATTAATGGCACTAGTATTGTCACAGAATATAGTTATTGGCTCAGTAACTTTCTCATTTATACCTTCCAATAGTTGTTTGATCCATGCAATGTTGGTACAATTCAATGCTGCAGCAACGTGTTCAACTTTTGTTGTTGACTATGAAACACATCCTTGTTTCTTGCTAAGCCAACTCACTAGTCTTTCTCCTAGAAAGAAAGCTCCTCCACTTGTGCTTTTTCTGTCATCAATGTTGCTTGCCTAATCAGCATCAGTATAAACTTTTAAATCAAAATTATTTCCTTTCTGATATACTAAGCCATAATCCTCAGTGCCTTTCAAGTATCTAAAAATTCTTTTGATTGTTGTCACGTGTGTTTCCTTAGGATTTGCAGAGAATCTTGCAACTATACCTACTGCATGTGCTATATCTGGTCTGCTGTGAACAACATATTGTAGTTTTCCAATCATGGATCAGTAAAGTGTCTCATCAACAGATGCAGATTCATCATTCTTTCACAATTTACAGTTGGTAGTCATAGGAGTACTTACTGGTTTTGAATCCTCCATTCCAAATTTCTTCAAGATTTCCTTTACGTACTTGGATTGAGTAATGAAAATCTCATTTTTCATTTGCAGTACCTGTAAACCTATAAAATACTTTATCTCTCCGATTAATGACATCTCAAATTCTTTTCTCATTTCATTTCCAAAGTTTTTGCATAGAGAGTCATTGCCATAAAATATAATATCATCAACAAATATGGCTGAGATCAGTATTCCATTTTCATCATTCTTCATATACATATTGTTGTTCTCACTTGTCCTTACAAAACCAATCTTAATCAAATAAGAGTGCAATCTTTCATACCATGCTCTAGGTGCTTGTTTCAAACCATATAAAGCTTTGTTCAATTTACATACCTGATCTTTATTATTGTCTTCAATAAATCCTTCAGGTTGTTCAATAAAAACTTCTTCTTCTAATATTCCATTCAGAAATGTAGATTTGACATCCATTTGATATACCTTGAAAATTTTGAAAGCAGCATAGGCCAACAATGTTCTTACTCCTTCAAGTCTAGCAACAGGTGCAAAAGTTTCACCATAATCAATTCCTTCTTCTTGAGCATAACCTTTGCAAACTAGTCTTTCCTTGTTTCGAATTACCTCTCCTTTTTCATTTAGGTTGTTTCTGAAAATCCACTTTGTACCAATTACATTTTTGTCCTTTGATCTTGGGATTAGTGTCCATGTATCATTCTTCTTGATTTGATCAATCTCTTCTGTCATAGCATTTATCCAATCTTCATTGTTAAATGCCTCTTTCACTATTCTCAGTTCAAATTCCGATATCAAATAGGTGTTTTGTCTCAGTTTGTTTGTTGTAATCACTAGATCATCCTTATCTCCTATAATCTGACTTGGTGCATGATGTCTTCCGACATACCTGGCTAATACAGGCTCGATAGGCTTTGTATGATCTTCTTCATCACTCGGTAACTGGATATTCTCTTCATTTTCTTCAACAGTCTTCTCGGTAAGACTTCTCGGTTGAACATAGACAAATTCATCATAGTCTTCTGGTTCCTTGGAATTTCCTTCATCATTTCTTTCTGCAAATTCATCAATTTTCACATTTTCACTTTCTACTATTTTGTTAGATGATTTGATCAGACATTTAAATGCTTTTCTTCTAGAAGAATAACCTAGAAATGTTCCTTCTTCACTTTTCTGATCAAATTTGTCATTTCTATCATCTTTGTGAACATAGCATCTACTTCCAAAGATTTTAAAATAACTTACATTAGGTTTCTTATCATACCAGATTTCATATGGTGTCTTCAAAGTACCTTTCTTCAATTGAACTCGGTTCAAGGTGTAAACTGTTGTGCTTATTGCTTCTCTCCAAAATGTTTGTGGCACCTTCTTTTCAATCATTAGTGTTCTAGCACAATCCACAATAGACCTGTTTCTTCTCGCAGCTATTCCATTCTGTTGTGGAGTTCTTGGTGCAGAGACTTGTCTTTTAATACCATGATCATTGTAGAATAAATTGAACTCATCAGATGTGAACTCTCCTCCTCTATCTGATCTAAGACATTTCAGTTGTCTTCCTGTTTCATTTTCAACTCTTGCCTTGTACCATTTAAACATTTGAAAAGCTTCTGATTTTTCTTTTAGAAACATTACTGACATCATCCTTGAATAGTCATCCACAAATAATATGAAATATTTATCACCATAATAACTTTGAACTTTCATAGGACCATAAAGATTAGTGTGCACTAGATCTAAAATTCCCTTAGAAGTGTAAGACTTACTTGTAAAGCTTGATCTTGTCATCTTACCCATCTGGCATCCTCGGCACATAGCATTCTCAGGTTTTTCAAGACTCGGTAGACCTCTTACTCGATGCTTCTTACTTATGTTGATCAGATTATCAAAATTTACATGACAAAAACTTTTATGCCATAACCAAGTATCATCTAACTTTGCATGCAAACACTTATTCCGAGTTGAGTCAAGGTGAAATGTGTTACCTTTTGTTTGTGTCTCGGTAGTAGCTAGCTTTCCATTCTTGTCATGAACTTTGACAATTCCCTTCTGAAATTCTATTTGGTAACTTGTGTTGTTTAGCTGTGCTACACTCAACAAATTGTATTTCAAACCTTCAACCCAATAAACATCATTGCATCTTGCATTATCAAGAAGTGTTATAGATCCTTTACCTCTCACTGGACATGGTGCATCATTACCAAATCTGACATAGCCTCCATCATAATCTTCTAATATAACAAACTTGTGTTTATCTCCTGTCATATGATGTTAGTATCCACTATCTATAATCCAAGAATCATTAGTGTTTATGTGAGATATTAGGGATTTTTCTTCATACCTTTCTTCATCTGATCCATCTTTTATAGCCACATAAACTACTTCCTCTATATCAATCTCATCTGATTTATCATCATTAGATTCCTCATTAGCTATTAAGCATGTCTTTCTATCTCTTCTTCTGAGGTCTTGGTGTCCTCTATAATGGTTATCTTTCTGTCTGTCATCTCAGTAATCTCTCTATTCAGTAGAATCTTTGTCAGGACAGTTAGAAGCCATATGTCCTATCTTATCACAATTGAAACATTTCAAAGTTAGCTTTCCTTTATACTTACCTTTGCCTCTCGGTAACCTTTTGGCTAATAGTGCTTCAAACTCTTCATGCTTTCTGATTTCCTCATGCAGTTTGTGTACTGCCTCCATGTTCTTATGAAATCTTTCACTTGCTCCACTGTGATCTCCTTCAAAGTACTTATACTTTCTTTCATTGTAATCATTAGATTCATCAAGATGAAAAGAACTAAATTCAGATTCAACTTTATTTACCAAAGATCCATTGTTATCAAAGTTACTCAATTCAAATGCATGTAGCTTACCAATAGTAGCATCTAAAGAAACTAGCATATTAGGTACATACCTCAATTCATTGATTGTAGAGACTCGGATTGCACAAGCTGGTAGAAGGGTTCTTAACAACTTACTTGTTATGTCCTTTTCTTCAATAGTTCCACCTACTCCTTTGATTTGATTGACAATCTCCTTTAGTCTTGTACTGTATTGAGTTATGTTCTCACCTTCATTCATCCTCATAGATTCAAGTTGTCCTCTTAGACTATCTACTTTTTGTCTTTAAACATGTTCATCTCCTCCATTTACTAATATGAGCTTATCCCACATTGCCTTTGCATCATTGCAGTCTTCTAGATCATTAAACTCTGAATCGGTCAATGCAGATGTTATTTCAATCATTGCTTGAATATGTTCTTGCATTGCCTTTATCTCTTCCATAGTCAACGCATAGGTGCTCGGTGTGACAAAATCATTCTACAACTCCTGATAGATGTAGCTTCATCCTTTTCTGCCATGTAGAGAAACTTGACTTGTTCAGCTTCGGTGCATCCCTCTTATACATCTTTGGATCTTTAACTCAAGTGCCTTTAAACTTTCCTTCCAGAGTCCAAAGCTCTGACACCAATTGATAGTTCTGATACTTAATATAAGTACAGATCCAATAGCAAACAAGATGAGAGGGGGGGGTGAATCATACAAACTTAATCATCCATAAAAACATCAGATTCAACCTCGATAACATATATTTCAGTAATATAACCAAAATTGTCAAACATGCAAACTCAAAAGCATATAAACATCTTAAAACTCATAACACCAGATTAAACGTGGAAACCGAAATAGGGAAAAATCACTGTGGGATTTCGGACCCACTAAGAAATATACTCTTCTAGAGTATGCTTGGTTAAAAGCAAATCCTATTAAAGATTACAAACACATTGCTAGATGTGACCCGGTTAAGGGATTTCCCTTAGATCTGTTAGGATCTTCACCTTGTTAGAAGTGACCTTGTTAAAGGATTTCAAACACTCAATTAGAATGTCACCTTGCTAGAGGGTTTTACAAATAAGACTGTTAGGTGCACTCAGTTAAGAGATTTTCTATCACTTTCACAAAATAGCAGTAATAAAATCTATCTGCAACTTCACATCTAAAATGCTAAAGCATATTCCTATTTGTTCAAACTGCTGGGCTTCTATACTCTATTATTAAAATAGGTCTTCAAGCTTTTGTGCTCGGTATTCACTATGTAGCATCCCTGTGCATACACTTGCCCACATACATTGTTTATCAACAGTTTCCTATTTATAAACAATTAGGTAACCACTTAATCTCCTTGATCACATTTCCCATGATCAATCATAGCCATCAGATCTTCGATCTTGTCCAGGTTCAATGCATATTTTGATCTAAAAATGGTTTACCCCACCTTGGAACTTGCATATTAGTCTTGGAACTTGTGCTAGGGTATTGCGGTTCAATCTAAGCTGTAGATCTTCATGTCAGCTTTCCATTGCCTTAGATTCGTTAACAAACTTCATCCACGACTCACCAATCATTTAATCAGTTCTAGCTCATTAGCTTCCTTCATTAAATATCACATGTAAACATTTAATGCATTCTGTTATAGCTCGGTTACAACTCGGTAACAACTCAGTAAATACTAAACTTCACTCAGTAGACATTCTGCCTTCATTAACTGATAGCGATAACCTTAGGGTTTACCGACTAGGTTCCTTGCTTGATAACATAGTATAGTATTAACCTTTACATTTTACAACATATGTATGATGTTAAAACAATCTTAAACATCATGATCTCATCATTGTCTGACTCGGTACTAGTTGCCCATTGAATACCTTATTCATCCCTTTATTCATCATATTATTTCCTATGTCTTTTACCGACATCTTTATAATCTTCATATCATACTTCTCAAGATATAGCAACATCATACTGAATTAGAAAATCAATTACTTGACATCAATGACAAAATAATAATATCAAGATAGTAAAACATCCTTAATCAGTTATATCCATAATCATCAACAACCTTCTCAATATCCTTATGAAATGCCAACAATCTTTCATTGTCTGTTATAATGCAATATTACCAATAGTCCCCAATCATGATAATGTTGAATATGAGGCCTTCATTCAGTGTGAAGATATTTCTTTTGACATTAGGGATGAGGTTCCTGAGCTTGAATGTTTTACTTGGGACCAGCATACCAAGTTTGAATATGTTTAGAGGCAACATGTTGACCATGCAAACAGTCTTTTGGTTGCCCAACTTGATAGGTATACCTAAGCTCCAAAGCCTTTAGTTTGATGTGCCTAAGGAGCCCCCTTATGCTGATCAAGATAGGCATATGGTATGTTGGTCATCCCTATGTGAGTTTGAGGCTTTTTCTTTTGGTTTCAACTCATACGAGGAGTGCGGCAGCTATGATAGTGGTGACTATCCATTGTGTGAAGAGGTTTCTTTCTCTTCTATAAGGGATAAATCTAATACTAGCCTACCTAGTGTACCCTCCCCTTGTTGTTGAGTGTTCTTTTGAGGTGCCTCTATGTGTTTCCAAGGCTTATTTTATGTGGATTCCCTGCAACAACAAGGTAAACGGTGAATTTTCTTTTCACCACATTAGCGACATGTATGCTTTGTTGTATGCATTTAGGATACTCCAATTATCATAGTTAGTTGATGACTACAACCATGAACTAAGGGAGATCATCTCCTTTAGAAGGATCATCTTTGATAGAGGCAAAATATTTCATCTGCCTCTTATTGTAGAAATGTAAATATAAGTTAGATTTTTCTAGTTTTCCAAGAAGTTCACATGCACAGGCTATTCTCCAGAATGGCAAAATTTTGATATTTTGCAGGATTGCAGGGGGTTGAGAAGTATCTATTTTGTTTCATGCCTTGAATAGTGCCCAAAGGATGCATTAAGGTCTCTGGTATTAATTTCCAAGAAGGCTTGCCATCCCCTCTCAGTCGCCAGAAATGTTGACCATTTTGTGTCAACCTTAGCCCTATTAATAACCGATCTAAGATATCTACCATGGATAACCTTGGTGAAAACCTCCTAAGAGCCCTAAAATCGTAAACCCCAAGGCTTTTGGCCTTTTAACCTTTCGAGATCTACAAATATAATTACAGGTTGACAATTCACGATGGTGAGATCACTTGGGTTTCTACCAGTTAAGGGGTCCTAATTCCATGGTGAGTTCACCCCCTTTTTATTTGCTATCGGCTGGCAATCCTCATTATCGCTTGGTCACATCAAATCGGAACAATTTCATTTGTATTTTTTGTTTGTTCTGATGGTTCCATTTTCCTTTGATCGTGTAACATGCGATACAACAAAGAGAAGCATTTTAGCAGGCCCTCCCTATGGATAGCATATTATATTTTTGGTATAACTCACCACTTCGGTGAGACTTGTTTCGGCTATGCAGGTTATCTAGGTTATACCCAAATGAGGCCCATGGTGGATGAGTAAAGGCTCTGATGTGACAGATATACTGTCACATTAGCAAACAAATGTTCACGTGGAGAGGAGTGTACTCATGTGGGACCGACTCATATTTAATGAACCAATTGTTGGACACAATGGATCACTGAGAGGGGGGTAAATCAGTGATTTAAACACTTCTTTCCTAATCAGGGATATACCGGTAGAATATAAAACAAACAGAGTGTTGATAGGTAAACCAGACAATGCAAACTAAGTGTGTGAAAGGATTTTCTATAAGATCAGTATAACACATACACAAGAATGCATCACATAACACTAGATATAGGAGGAAAACCTAATGTAGGAAAAACCTTGATGAGAATAGTCGTTGGAGATCTTCTACTCCAATCTAGCCTCATAATGAAAATGATCTGATTACAATTTTAGGGCACCAACCCAAGGAGCACCAACTCAAAGGATCACCAACCCCTAATTAATTTATAGGCTACAACCTAAAGGAGCTACAACCCTTGCACTAAGCACCTACTTAGTGAAGACAATATGAAGATTCAAATACATAAATAAATTCCCTATTGCAAATGAAGTTTTGCAACCCTTCAATACTCTGCACTGCCTGTTCCAATCTTACTGGTCTATAAAAACTCCACACACCCTACAACAATGCCTATATACAAATTCTTAACCTGCTAAAACTTCTCTCCCTCTAACTACTGGATTCACTTCACACTTGACCACACTTTGCCTGATTCTGCCTCATCTGGTTTTGACACCTCTGTGTTCTTCATGTTCTCTGTCGGTTTATCTTTTTCATTGTTTTTCTTGTTCCTCCTCACCGGTACACAAACACTTAAGATTTTTCTTATTTTTCACTAAAACAGACTTTGCCCACACACTTTCATTCTCCAACATCATTATTTATCAGTCTTAGGTCGACAGCTTTTAAACTTGAGGCTTCCCGCTGAAAACTAGTTCAAACTTAGGATGGTTAGGGTTTCCCTCCTTATTTCAAATTTGTATCCAATCTGATTCGACTTGCCTTGGATCGCTCACTTGCTTTGCAAAAATAAATCATCATGCATTTTTCATCTATCAAAAGCATGTTTGCCAAAAAATAGAAAACCTAACCTTGTTTTACAACCTTGAAATCTGTTGACTCATTTATGATTTAGCTGTTTCTTTGTCGCGGTCAATCTGCAATCAGATTTCATGCTTCGATCATAATTCCTCAATTGTCTGATCATTCTCTGTCATCCATTCTTCCTCAAGCCACATCAGTCTATCATCAACCAGTGATTTACGGTTTTAACATTTAATGGCCACCTACTACACAAACAACCATGTCGATGAACATTTCATCGACCTTTGCATGTTTTCCACCTCAGCTCCCTGACAAGTCCTTCTACTGCTACACACCTTACCGGTATGACCAACATACTAAACAATCACTCTTATCGACAATATATCCTCTTAACAATTCATCTTCCCTTTTGGTATGTCTTCATGCCATTCTTTCTATTTTGATCACTGGGTGTTGTTATGATTCATATAACAGTATAACCTCTTCATCACAAACAAACAACCAACCTTCATACCGGTTTATGCCTTACCGGTTATCACTCAAGCGTGCCAACATACTCCTGCATATCACCTCATATCGGTGATATCATCTATCAACTTAGAACATACATCTCTTCTATATGCTGGTTCAATCTTCTTCATATCAGTTGACACACTCTACCGATAACCTGCAATACCAGTTGACATCAATGACAACTCAATGCCAACAATCTCTCCCTTTGGCATTTAAGTCAACACTTTTTGTACCATTTGATCTCCCCCTTTGACAGCAATGGCAAAGGGAACCTTAGTATGACACCAATCATACTACTAGATGGACAAGTTGAATCACAACTAATGCCTTCAATCAGTAGGACACATTCTCCCCCTATGTCCATGCTTCATGATTCAAGAGTCATAAGATAATAATAATTGTTGACTCCCCCTAAACCATACATCTACCTACACATTTAAGTGTTGCATGATGGTGGGACAGCTCCCAAATTTTTTCTCAAGTACTCAAATGTGCCCAAACGAAGTGGCTTGGTAAATATGTCAGCAATATTCTCACCGATTGGAACATACTCTACTTTGACCTTCTTGTCTGTTAGCTTCTCCCTCAAGAAGTGATACTTGATTGCAATATGTTTTATTCTTGAGTGTATTATTGGATTCTTGGAGATGTTGACTGCAGTGGAGTGAACACACCAGATTGGAAAAGTTTCTGGTATCTCCCCTTGTAGAAGGCTTCATCCATAATACCTGTGAACAACATGTAGCAGTAGCTATATACTCGGCCTCAACAATAGAAAATGATATTGAATCTTTCTTCTTGTTATACCATGATACTAACCGGTTTCCTAAGTAGAAAGCACCTCCACTTGTATTGTTTCGGTCATTAGTACATCCTGCCCAATCTACATGAGTATAAACCTGCAAAGTGAAGTCTCCTTTCTTTGGATACCACATGCCATAACTAATTGTTCCTTGCAAGTACCTGAAGATTCTCATGACTACATTTGAGTGAGACTATTTAGGTGCAGCTTGGAATCTTGTAACCATGAAAACTGCTTGTACTATATCTGTTCTAGATGATGTTAGATATAACAGACTACCAATCATAGACCTATACAGTGTCTGCTCTATTTCTAGTGACTCATCTAGTTTTCTCAATTTACGGCTGGTAATAATGGGAGTACTTACCAGTTTTTTGTCCTCCATTTGAAACTTTTTCAACATGTCTTTAATATACTTGGTTTGTGAGATGAAAAATCCTTTCTCCTACTATGAGATCTATAAACCAAGAAAATAGGACAACTGACCCAACATGGAAATCTCAAATTTTGTCTTCATCTGATCTGCATATTCTTTGCACATGATGTCCTTTTCTCCACCGAACATAATGTCATCCACATATAAAACAGCTATAATAATATGATCTCCATTTACCTTGATATACAAGTTGTTGTCTGCATTCCCTTTCCGAAATCCTTGCTATTTCAAGTATTTGTATAACTGGGAATACCATGCTCTCGGGGCATGCTTCAAACCATATAAGACTTTCTTCAACTGACATACAAAACTCACATCATTATTTAATAGATATCCTTCCAGTTGTTCCATATACACTTCTTCTTCAAGATTACCATTCAAAAATGCGGATTTGACATCCATTTGGTAAATCTTGTATCCTTTATAGGCAAAGAAAGCTAAGAACATTCTTATTGCCTCTAACCTATCAACTGTTACAAAGGTTTCTTCAAAGTCAATGCCTTCCACTTGAGCATATCCTTTGCAAACTAACCTTTCTTTATGTCAAATTATCTTGCCTTCTTCATTCATTTTGTTTTGGTAGACCCACTTGGTACCTATGACTTTCTTGTCTGTCGATCTAGGAACAAGTTCCCAACTTTGATTTTTCTCAATTTGTTTCAACTCTTCTCAAGATCTATCATGAGGCAGAAATTTACCTGCTCATCGTTCCGGGCTAGTGTCCTTATGGTCTGCACACCTTTATTTTTATCTCCTATAATTTGTTCTTGTGGATGGTTCTTCTGCACATACCAGTTGGGGTTCTTTCTTGGTGCTTCTTCTACTGGTCCATTATCAAATTGTTCTTCATACTCAATATATGAATCATCAATGTAGGGTGCCAATGCATATTTTCTCTTATGTAGGTCTTCATCTATTCTCACATTTATACTATCAACCATTTTTCTTAATATCTTGTTGTAGCATTTGTAGGCTTTACTATTGGTTGATTAACCCAAGAAGATTCCTTCATCACCCTGGGAATCAAAACTTCCTAATCCATCAACATCTCTTTCGATGAAACACTTACTTCCAAACACTCTAAAATGCTTGAGTGATGGTTTCCAGTCATACCATAACTCATAGGGAGTCATTCTACTATTCACTCTTAACTGTACCCGATTTAATGTGTAGACAATAGTAAGAACTACATCCTTCCACTATGTATCTAATATGTTGGCCTCATTCAACATTGTTCTAGCCATCTCCTTCACTATCCGATTCTTTCTCTCTCCCACATGATTTTGATGTGGTGTTCTTACTGCTGAATACTGTCTCTGGATCCCATTTCTCTCATAGTAGTCAATAAACGCATTGGAAGAATATTCTCCACCTTGGTCTGATCTTAAGCACTTTAACCAGTATCCACTATCATTTTCAACCATTCTTCTAAAAATCTTGAATCTTTCAAATGCCTATGATTTGTCATCCAGAAATGTCACCCAAGTCATCCTTAAGTACTCATCAATAAATACCATGAAGTATCTCTCACCAGCTAGAACCCTTGTCCTTGTTGGTCCACACAAATCTATATGTACTAATTCCAGAGGTCTTGAGGTATTGTACTCTTTTTTTTTTGCAACTCACTTTGATTTTCTTGCCTCTGATGTATTCATCACAAAAAGTACTTTGCGGTTTAGTTATTTGTGGAATATTTCTTACATACCATTGTTTGCTTATCTTTACCAGATTATCAAAGTTCACATGGCCTAATCTCTGGTGCCACAACTAGCTTTCATCAACCTGCCCCACCATGCATTAGGACTCATAGCATTCCTTCAGATTGTAAAGATTACCATTTGTCCTCTTTCCTTCTTCCACAACCTGACCGGTACTCTGCTTGCTTATTTGACAACCGATAGAGTTAAATGTGAACTTGTAACCTTTGTCACACATCTGACTTACACTCAGTAGATTATGCTTTAGTCCTTCCACATAGTGCACATCACAAACCTTGAGCTTTCCATCAATATTCAATGTACCACAACCCTTAATCTTGATAGAGGAGTTGTCACCAAACCAAACAGAACCACCATTCCAATCATCAAGCTTGATAAACTTTTTCTTGTTTTTGGTTATGTGATCTGAGCAACCACTATCTACTACCCATAGATTTGTCCTTTCAGCATGTAGAGTAGTCTGCACAATCAAGATTGACTCTGTCTTGTTCTTCTCCTTCTCTAGCCAAAACTGTTTCTCTTCTTTCTTCTCCTCTTATATCATCTTGTGTTCCGGTTTTGTCTCTGTCTTCTGATCTGGTACTGTTTTCTTTTGCTTGTCAGTTCTCAACTTACAATACCTTGCTATGTGACCAAAATTTTGACACTTATAACATTTCACATTAGCATTGAAAGATGTATTCAAAGCATGCTTGTAGAACATCTACACATTTCTCCTACACTCATAACTCTTATGACCAAACTCATTTCAATTATGACATGTGACATTTGCACTTTGTAATGCAGCAAATGAGTTTCTACTCTCAAAACTAGGGGTTGCTTTCATCTTCGTACATTCTGCCATTCTATGACAGAACTTATTACACCGGTGACATTAACCATAGAATTTAGATACATACAGGTTTTGTGTCCTAGGAGCAACATGATTCTATCTTACTGGATATTCGCTCCTCTCTTGATGAAATATAGTGAAACCTTGGTCATCAACCTTCCTCAATCATTTATTTTCAGCATACCAGTTTGTATGTTGAACTGTTGCAAAATTATGTCTTACTGGTTGATCCCTTGTAGCATCAGCATATGACTTCATTTTCTTAGATTTGCCAACAGTGAATACCTGCTTGACCTTACTCTCACTAGATGTCATGAAATGTATCTCCTTTTCAGTTGAATCCTTGCTCCTGGAACTTTGCGCCTTTTCAAATCCAAGTCCACCAACATCCTTTGAAGACTTTTTTGTGCTCAACATTTTATCTAGGGCCTCTTTGCTTCTTTCATACTTGCTTCTCATCATCAGTTCATTCTTTCTCTTCTCTAATTCCTTCCAGAGCTTAAAAATTTCTTCTTCCAGGAACTGATGTTCCTTCTCCTTTTCACTCAAGCCGGGTACTAGTAATTTCACTAATCCTCTTGGCCTCTTCCAATTGAAGTTTTAGATCTGTATGTTTTTTCTTGGATTCTTCAAGAGATTTCTCCAACATCTCTTATTCTTCAGCTACAACCTTTTTCACCTTCTTCAGATCTCTTCTTGTTTTCTTCATCTCTTCCAAGGCACTAATGAGCTCTGCTTCAATATCTACTTCTCCTTGTTGCTCGTCTTCTTCTCCTTCTTCTGGTATCAGGACCTCTTGGGCCATTAAAAGGTTTGCTTTGACTTCATGTTCACTACAACAATCATCTGAGGCACTCTCCTCATCTGTGGCACCATTTTCATGTGTGTAAACATTGCTCTGCTTCCGGTTGCCTCTTATACCATGTCAGTAGACATTCTTCTTCTTGTCTTTGTTGATTGATCTGCTACCACTTGTTTGATCATCTTCATCCTTATCACCATGGGAACATTTGGCAGCAAAATGTCTAGTCTTTCCACAATTGAAACATTTCAAGGGCAGTTTGCCTTTGTATTTTCCAGAACCCCTCTTGAGTCTTCTAACAAAGTTTTCCATGATATCATCAAAATCTTCACCGGTTCCATCTTGAGAAGAATCTTCTTTTCCTTTCCTTGATGTTTTGAATGTAGCTTCTTTCTTCACAACCTTAGTATCGACAGTCCTCCTCTCATAAGCAGTTAGGGAACCATATAGCTCATCTATTGTAAAGTTTTTTAGATCTTTTGCTTCTTCTATTATTGAAACCTTTGTATCATACTTAGATGTGAGAGATCTAAGTAATTTCTTCACTACCACCTTATATTTTATTTCTTCTCCAAGCCCTCTAATGGTGTTTGTTGTTTCATCAATCCTTTGGAGATAGTCATCAATCTTCTCTTCATCTCTCATCTTCAAACCCTCAAGTTGTGCTCTCAATGTCTGTAACTTAACTTCCTTGACTTTAGTATCACCTTCAAATATTTTTTGCAACTTATCCCAAGTTTATTTGGTAGACGAGCAGTGCATAACCTTAATGAACTCATTATCAGATAACCCACTAAGAATGGTATTTTTAGCTTTAGCATTCTTCTCACATTCTTTATTAGCATCTAGATCACTAGGGGGAACACTTGGGACTGTATACCCATTCTTAATCGACATCCACATATCAAAACCTAGAGAGGACAAATAGGTTTCCATTCTTCTACTCCAAAAGGCATAGTGGACACCATCAAATGTAGGAGCTTTTGAGGAGGCAAATTCATTTCTTGCCATTGTGAACACTTGACAGGATCTACCCAAGCTAGAGAACGCTTTGACAAAATAGGGCACCTATGCTCTGATACCAATTGTTGGACACAATGGATCACTGAGAGGGGGGTGAATAAGTGATTTAAACACTTCTTTCCTAATCAGGGATATATCGGTAGAATATAAAACAAATAGAGTGCTGACCTGTAAACCAAACAATGCAAACTAAGCTTGTGAAAATATTTGCTATAAGATCAATATAACACATACACAAGAATGCATCACATAACACCAAATATACAAGGAAAACCTAATGTGGGAAACACCTTGGTGAGAATAGTTGTTGGAGATCTTTTTCTCCAATCTAGTTTCACGATGAAAATGATCTGATTGCAATTTTAGGGCACCAACCCAAGGAGCACCAACCCTTGATTTATGAGTATTGACTCAAAGGAGCACCAACCCTTGATAAATTTATAGGCTACAACCTTAAGGAGCTACAACCCCTGCACTAAGTACCTACTTAGTGAAGACAATATGCAGATTCAAATACATAAATAAATTCTCTATTACAAATGAAGGTTTGCAACCCTTCAATATATTGCACTACCAGTTTCAATCTTACTGGTCTATAAAAACTCCACACACCCTGCAAAAATGCCTTTATACAGATTCTTACTCTGCCAAAAAATTATCTCCCTTTAATTGTTGTATTCACTTCACACTTGACCACACTTTGCTAGATTCTTCCTGTGTTGGTTTTGACACCTCTGTGTTCTTCACTTTCTCTATCGGCTTGTCCTTTTCACTAATTTTCTTGTTCCTTCTCACCGGTACACAAACACTTAAGATTTTTCTTATTTTTCACTCAAATAGACTTTTCCCACACACTTTCATTCTCCAACATCATTATTTATCAGTCTCAGGTTGATATCATTTAAACTTAAGGCTACCCATTGAAAACTAATTCAGACTTAGGACGGTTAGGGTTTCCCTCCTTCAATCAAATCTGTATCCAATTTTCCTTGGATCGATCACCTTCTTTGGAGAAATAAATCATCATGGTTTTTCATCCGTCCAAAGCATGTTTCCCAAAAATAGCAAACCTAACCTTGTTTTATGACCTTGAAATCTGTTGACTCATTTATGATTCGACTGTTTCTTTCTTGAGGTCAATCTACAATCGGATTTCATACTTCGATCACAATTCCTCAACTATCTGATCATTTTATGTCGTCCATTCTTCCTCAAGTTGCATCAGTTTGTCATCAACCCGTGATTTGTAGTTTTAACATTTAATGGCCACCTACTACACAGACATCCATGTCGATGAACATTTCATCGACTTCTGCATGTTTTCCACCTTAGCTCCCCGGCAAGTCCTTCTACCGATACACACCCTTACCGGTATGACCAACATACTGAACAATCACTCTTACCAGCAACATATGCTCTTGGCAATTCATATTTCCTTCCGGTATGTCTTCATGCCATTCTTTTTATTTTTCTCATCGGGTGTTGTTGTGATTCATATAGCATTCTGCCTCTTCATCACAAACAAACAACCAACCTTCATATCAGTTTATGCCTTACTAGTTATCACTCAAGAGTGCCAACACACTCCTGCATCTCACCTCATACCGGTGATATCATCTATCAACTTAGAACATACATCTCTTCTTCATGTCGGTTCAATCTTCTTCATACTGGTTGACACACTCTACCGGTAACCTGCAATACCGGTTGACATCAATGACAACTCAATGCCAACACCGATTGACTGGAGGGATGGTGCGAGGAGAGTTGATCATTATCATGTGATAGTTGCATATTGCTATTTCATGTTGACCGGAGCAAGATTCTTTTGTTTCAATATTCTATTTTGCATGATAGCGCAATACGTGATGGTGGGATCCAACTTGCATGGGGTATTGAGGGTCCTTTTTGGCTAGAGTTCGGTAGTCAGAGGGAGGATTTTTTGGTCTTACTGAAAGCTTCAATTACACTGAAATGTAGGGTAGTAACATAGTAGAAGCGGTAGACATGGTGGACCTAGATCGCCATGTGGCTCATCTGGGACCGTTGATTCTCACTTAATGAGTGATTAGACAAAAGTGTTTTAAACTATTGTTGAGTACTGTGGAGGGATATGTGGCATCATCTCGTGATTCCATCTATATGCGACCTCCATGATCTAATGCCCAAGATTCAAATCCCAAGGCAACATTGAGATTCAAACCTTGTGCAAGGGTGGTTGCCGACTTTATGAGGACGAAATCAGTTTTGGACTTTGTTAATGGCCCAGATCAGATCTGATCTACCTCAACCACTTCCTGATGACTGAGGGATGATTTCTATTACTCTACAATGCCTTTGTAGACACATCCTTGTGGCTGCCCATGGCCATTTATTGCAGAATGAAGACTTTTGGGCTTAGTGAGGACAATCCAATGCTTTCTTGCAGGGATTTTCCTAATTTTCAGGGATTGTTGCACTTCCTGAGTTCTGCTAAGATTTTTTTGATGCATGCCTCCATCAAATCAATCAGCTCTAATCTTTCCTCTCTCTGATACTTTGTAACCTAACCTTATATAGGGTTAGGGTTTCTAACTCTAGTGCAATCTGAGTTATGCCTACAATTTTGTATCATATTTTAGGTGTCATCGTCTCTTTTCTTTTGTAGAATAACATGTTATAGTTTTCAATTGTAGATTTTTCCTTGCCTTTCATTAATAGAATTAGCCTATTTTGCCCTTATTCGGTTCATTCAACTTGTGTAATTTTTACTTTTTTGTCTGAATGCATCTCTTTTAGTTTTCTCAAACATACCTGATTGTGTTGAATCCATCTTTGAATGAAATTTGTGAGCTAATTATTAGCTCCCTTTGTACCTCACAAGAACTCCAACCTTCATCTTTTCTCAAATAACTGATTTAGATAAAATCTTGTACATGTCTTGGGTAGTTTTATTGATATTTTGTGCAATTATAGGCAAGCAAGATCATCACTTTTGTCTGGGTACAAACCCCTTTTCCCCTTCTTTCCAGTATCCCTTATCTCTTCTCCCTTTTCCTTTTCAGAATCAGTAGATTAAGATTTTATCAATGTTGGGTTGGACCAACACTTGTAGGCAAATTGGAAAAGAAGCCAACCTTCTCTAGAGATTCAACCTCACAACAACACAAGGTCCCACACTTGAGAGGTTGTTTCCATGTTTCACAAGGTTGATGATCAAGATTTCTTTGGTCATCAAGGGTGCAAACTTTTGTGACAACAATTACCACAACACAAAAAGCTTAAAGTAAACACATAAATTAAATTATCATAATCTCATAACTTAAATGCACAAGCAAAAATAACTAATATCATTTAAATTTCTCTCCACTAGAGATACTCAATGTCATTACTTAAACATAAATAATAAACATAAAAATAACAATATTAACAATGATACGTAATTCCTCTAGTTAAACTAATATCCATATCATCATATAAACTATAGAACATTAATCATAAGATACAACACAGCTGACACTTCTAACATATAGTCCAATTTATGAACTAATATGAAATGTTCCTAAGTTAATATTCTGAACACATAAGTCATCCATACATTCCTAAATTATATAGCTGGTAACATTATCATATAAGGTAATTACAAATATTCATTACCCATTACAGATAGAATATCATTTTTCTCCAATTACATGAATAAATGAAAATTACATATTACAATGATACTTTCTAAACATAAGGAATAAATAGCATCCACTCCATTGATTTACAACATAAAAATTGAAAAGAAGTATAAACTACCACCACACTCGCGAACATCCAATGAAGAAAATCCCAATGGAAGAAGTCTTCAAACCACCTGACCATGCTAAACCAAAATGGTCCACACCCTTGTGCTCCGAAAAATGACATAAGGCCCCACACACACTCTAGACCTAGGTTGATGTTGGCAAGAAGGCAAAAAACTAAGGGGGGGGTGGGTGAATCAGTTTTCTCAAAAACATTACTTAACTCAAACACAATTTCAGATCTGATAATTAATAGTGAAAACATAAATCAACACCACATCAATAACACACATAACACCAAGATTTGCGACATGGAAAACCCGGTCAAGGGAAAAACCACGGTGGGAACCTACCCACAATATGAAGATACCTTGTTAGAAATATATGAAATATTACAATGGGGAATGCACATGCATTCAGACACACTGTCTAGAGCTCATTACTCAAGAACAACAAAGAGATGCAACCCAAGGAAGACTCATTATCTTACAAACATATTTGGATTACATCTGGAAGATCATGAGCTGATAAAATAACATCTCCTCATGCCTAGTTATAGTTTCGATTAAGAACATAACACATACTCTTCTCTTTCTGACTTCTTCGCACTACTTCACTGCTTCCAAAAGATTAAAGCATTATTAGCATAGACAAATACCTCTCACACATGAGTATTACATTTATTTATACATTTCATCAACCTATCTTTCAAGTTCGGCTCAACACACATCACAAATTACAAAGATATAACCATACACACTACAATATTACATGTATACCAAAACAATATCGGCTAAGACATATTATGCACCTAAATCAACACCTCGAATGTGAAACACCTCCAAGAATTATGCTTTGAACATCCACAACACACTAAAATCATCATGTTAGCCAAGAACATGAGGAACACCACTGGATCAAGGAAAATCATCAATAACACGCACAATGATCAATGCAGACCACCAAAACAATTAGGACATGATCTAGAAACATCTACAAGCATCATGAATTACCACAGAAACAACGGCACCAACACTACTTACTAGAATCTTCATTATCATAATACTGAACTTCAAGAGCACTAACTTAACTGATTGTCAAACTAAAAGATTCACTTGCGGACCTCCAAATGATGAACCATCTGATTTGAGAACACACCAAAATGTTCCAAAATCTTTGCCAAATCAGTAAACCAAGATATTGCGATGCAAATAAATGAAGAGAAAAATCCAGAACATTGATCAACACCGAACAACTAAAAAACCAACTCATGTGAACCACTGAAACTTGAGTTGAATCAACTAGAGATACTTATATCAAAACCCCTTAATCCGTAACAACTCATTTGTAGCATACTGGCCAAACCAACTCACTTAATTTGACTGCAACACTGACACACATAAAGGAATATATTGACATCAATGACAATGTATCACTAAGTCAATTCAAACACATATGTACATTATCCCAACAATCTCCTAATACATCTTACAATCTCCCCCTTTGGCATTGATGGCAACATATGATGTGAAAAAAAATCAACCTCATACAAATCAACAAATCTCTCAAATAACTCTCTCCTACTACAAATATTCTCTTCCTCGTAGGTAATTACACAATTTTCACATGATTCTCTCCCCCTTTGACATTAATTCTAAAGGCACATATTTTCAGCACAAAATCTCCCAAGTATGTGATGGACTTGAAAAGCACTGAGCGGGGGGGGGTCAATCAGTGACACCAAAAATAAGACTACTTCAAACACTAACCGGTAGATGAACTTAACAAAGATTTTAAACACAATGCATGCAATCCAAAATGATATAACAACATCCACAAAAAGTAAAGCATCCACCATAACACAAGTGTTTGTACGTAGAAAACCCAAATAGGTAAAAACCATAGTGAGATGGAACTCACAAGTTAACTATCTGCAGTAATAGATAACTAACCGATTAAGGTCTACAAAGTGTTCTGCTAGGATTGAATCTTGTTAGAGATCCCAAAGCTTGATTAGAAGCTTATACCCTGTTAAAGGTAGTATCCTGTTAGGAGTAACCTCGGTGGAGGATTTCTGAATCCAAACTAATGGATCACCCTCTTAAAGGATTTATACATTGAGTCTTGTTAGAGCTTCCCCGATTAGGGGATTTGATTCTACTGTAATGGTTATAAAACAACAAGAATTGTTTGATTTGTTCTGAGTAGCACAATACTTTCTTAATTAGATCCTTCTAAAAATATTCAACACTGCTCTTCTGCATACTCTGCAACTTAACACTTTTTCCTTTCGCACTTAACATAACACTTATCACTATATCAAATAATGCATTACGATGTCAATATATAGACCTTTCGATTTCATGTTGGCCTTAAGAAATCATAACACAATTTCTTAGGTGCAGTGTATTTGGACAAGTGGTCATAACTCGAAACAAAAATTACCGCCACGCAGTCGGTGCAAGTAACTCATCACAAAATTACTAAATACCGGTTTGAATAAAACATATGAACCGTCGTCCTTAAATCTCTGCTTGATCTCCATCTTGATCTTCATCTTGATGCCGACTTAATATAACCACAGATTGTCTCTTATGCACATACCAGTTGACACAAAGTACCGGTTAGAGATAAACCTCTTAGTATAACCTCTAACATACCAGTTGAGAGAGTAAACCATTGAAGTTACATCGGTAGTCAATATAATCATATGTGTGTGTGTGTGTGTTTCATCAATGGCAACAAATGATGAATACATTACCATCATCATCAACCCCACAATCTAAACATCTAAACCACAACACTAGCTACGACCCCTGAGTAGAAGCCATCACTCATCAATCTGGATCACAAGATGTGACTATGAAATCCATGAGACTGATGCAAATCCATGCATCTTAGTTCTTATCAGGAGGAGAATCACCCCTCGCTTCTCTTTGAGGTACTCAAAATTATCCTTAGGCAAAGGCTTTGTGAAAATATCTGCAATTTGTTCCTTTGTAGATACATACTCCAATTTGACTTCCTTCTCATTCACCTTTTCTCTGAAGAAATGAAACTTGATTTATATATGCTTAGTCTTTGAATGCAACACTGGATTCTTAGAAATGTTGATTACACTTGAATTATCACAATATATAGCAGTAGGCTCATCGTAAACAACTTTGATATCCTTTAACATTTGTTTCATCCATACCACCTAAGTACAATTATTAGTAGCAACAATATACTCAGCCTCTCCAATAGATAAAGAAGTAAAATTCTGCTTCTCACTCATCCAAGAAACCAATCTCCTTGCCAAGAAAAATACACCACCAATAGTACTCTTTCGATCATCAACAATATCTGCCCAATCAACATCTATAAAAGCACCACCAATAGTACTCTTTCGATCATCAACAATATCTGCCCAATCAACATCTATAAAAGCACCACCAATAGTACTCTTCGGGTTAGTACTCCAGCATCCTTATCCCCAATAATCTATTCAGGATTGTGATTCAGTCTCACATATCTTAGAATAACATGATCATTATCTTCAGGTTCAACTTCTTCATTATCATCATATTCTTTTGAATTTATGTGTTCCAGTTGAACTGGTACATCAGTATTTGCTTTGTTGTTTTAGATTTCAGAGTTTTTGGTTCCAAAAACAAAATGCAAGGATCTTCATCCTTTTCCTAAAAATTGGTTTCCTCTGAGACTTCATGAAATTCATCCACTCGAGCATCAACACTCTCAATAATTCTTTGTGTCTGGTTGTTAAAACACTTGTAGGCCTTACTCTTGGTAGAGTAGCCAAGAAATATACCTTCATCACTTTTAGCTTACAATTTAGTAATATAATCACCTCTCTTAAAAAAACATTTGCTTCCAAATATCTTGAAATAACTAACATCAGGTGATCTTCCATACCAATATTCATAAGGAGTCTTGTCCTTACCTCTTTTTACCATAATTTGGTTCATAGTGTAGACATATGTGCTGATAGCTTCTCTCCAGTAAGTTTTCGCTACACCTCCTTGTATCAATATTGTCCTAGTAACTTCAACATCTGACCAGTTGTTTCTCTCTACGATACCATTCTGGTGTGGTGTCCTTGGCGCAGAAAGTTGTTGTTTGATACCATTTCCTTCACAATATCTAGTGAATCCCTCAGAAGTAAATTCACCACCTTGATTTGTCCTTAGAGACTTTATCTTCTTACCGCTCTCCTTCTCAGCTAAGGCCCTTAATGCCTTGAAAATACGAAAAGCTTCAGTCTTATCCTTCAAGAATGTGACCCACATCATCCTTGAGCAATCATCAATGAAGATAATAAAATATTTGTCACCTTGAATAATTTTTGTCCTTAGTGGTCCATAAAGATCTCTATGAACTAAATCTAACAAATGTTTCATTGAAAAAGATTTTCTCTTGAAAGTTGACGATGTCATCTTTCCCAACCGACATTTTTTACATAGAACATTAATATGTTATCAAAGTTTATATGACAAAATATCCTATGTCAGAGCCAACTATCATCTATCTTTGCAATTAAACAGTTGCTAACTTTAGGAGTAAGGTGAAATAGGTTACTTTAGTTTGCTTCCCGGTTGCAATCAGTTCACCTTTGCTGCCATAGATTTTGCACATATTGTTCGTACACTCCAATGGGTATCCTCTATCATTGAGTTGTGCCACACTCAAAATATTGTGCTTTAAACCTTCAACCCAGTAGACATCATCTGCATTGTTCTTTCCATTAAGAGAAATAATTCCCTCACCTTTAACCATGCAAGGTGAGTCATTTCCAAATCTTACAACTCTGCCATCAAATTCCTTCAAAGAAAGAATTTCGCTTCGATCACTGGTCATGTGATGTGAACAACCAATATTAATGATCCAATCATTAGAGTTATCCATTGTGGATACTAATGCCTTCTGGTCTAATATCTCTTCTTTAATAGCTACAAACACATTGTCTTCATTAGCATCACCATCAGATTCTTCATCAGTGATACCACCATCAACAGCAATAAGACAATCTCTTTTTCCTTTACCCTTATACTTCTTGAATTTCTCTTGTTTGTGCTCATTATCACGATTAGGACAGTTAGCAGCTATGTGTCCAATCTTTTTGCATGCAAAACATTTCAAAGGTAATTTACCTCTATAGTTACCTTTACCTCTAGGCAACTGCTTGGCCAACAATACTTCAAGCTCAACTAAATTGTCTTCATCATCAATCAACATCCTAGTAGGTGCAACATATTTAGTATCGACATGTTCCCAGTACTGGCTTCCTTGACTCTTGATATAAATTTTCATTATGTCACTCCATATCCGTTAGTTCTCTCTATTAAAATTCAGACCTTCCTTCTTCATCATGATCTGCAAGATCTTTACCTCAATTTGTTAGGCTTAGACCTTAGAGGACCTAATATGCTCTGATACCAATTGATGGTATGATGAAATGATAAGTATTTGGTCAACTAATGAGAAGGGGGGTGAATCAATAGATAGAAAAACTGATAATAACTTCACCAATCTCAAAATCAATCCCTCAAAGTAAACTTAGAACTATTAATGTAATACCACTGTCAAGATAAAAACTCATAAGATAAACCAGATGACTGTTACAACAAATTAACAACAAACAACTTCAAACTTATAAACATTCAAATATTTTTTCATATGTCAATAGACTTGATTTCTCAATGCTTTTGGTTATCATGACTTATCAAAGTAGCTAGGTAAATCAACCATAAGAACATAACCACAAAAACATTCACCACTTCACACAAATATTTTTGACGTGGAAACCCAAATGGGAAAAACCATGGTGAGATGAGACTCAAAAGATAACTATCTGAACTCTTCTGAAGTTTGCCCTGTTAGGAGTCTAGCCTGTTAAAGCTTTACAAAAGTCATGTTAAGAACAGATCCTGTTAGGGACCACCTGGTTAAGAGATTAACTACAATGCCTTGTTAAAAGCAATACCCTATAACGAGTACCCTCGGTAGAGAATTTGAAAATACAAGCTAACATATCACCTTATTAGAGGATTTGAATAGTACCAAGCTTGTTAGAGCTTACCCAGTTAGGGGATTTCAATTATGCTGTAATTGTTAGAAAGCTACAAGAGTTTGTTGATCTGTTTGAATAGCACTACACTTGCTTGATCAGATCCTTTTCATGCTCCTATTTGCCTTTACTCAAACTACAGATATATCATCTGGTTCAGCAACCACACACTCAACTGATCTTTGCCAACTCTTAAACTAAATATCTTCATCGACCTTATAAATAAATCAATTAGTTCGATATCACAACAAAAACCTAATTCTCATAGAGATTACAAACAAGTAGGTTCAAGTGTGACCATTAAATTACATAGCAATCTCTGCACATCAATCAAGAAAACCTTGATCGCTCCTTGATCACTGCTTCATCAAACTTAGTAACTCATCACGCACTTTGCATTATATGCAATATACTTTCTCATTCCCTAAACACAAATCGTTACATCAACTCGCCAAAATAACTTGAAATTATCTTCATACAATAAGCATACATGTCATAATCATTGCCACTCATCATCAGATTGTAAACTAGAATAACCAATTCAACAAACTTAATCAGTTAGGGTTTATCAAAAATAATAGGTAGGGTTTACCGATTACAGGTTCAACTCTCCAATATATAGAAATACCGATTCACTCCACAAATTCTTCCTACTGGTTATAGAACAATATTGCAACAATATCAACAATATCATTATTGGTTAATTGACATCAATGACAACATAACATATCATTAATGCTATCTTCATGTGAATGCCAACAATCTTGCATATTAGGCTCTTGGGGATTGCTTCAATCCACCATGTGCTTTCTTCAATTTCCAAACAATATCTTCCTGACTTGTCAACTGAAATCCATCTGGTTGCTCAATATAAACTTTCTCTTCCAACTCACCATTAAGAAAGGCTGACTTGACATCCATCTGATAAATTTTGAAATCTTTGTAAGTAACATAAGCAATAAATAATCTGACAACTTCAATTCTTGCCACCAGAGAAAAAGTCTCCTCAAAGTAAATTCCTTCCATGTAAGAATATCCCTTGCAAACAAGTCTTGCTTTGTTCCAAACAACTTCACCTTGTTCATCCAATTTTTTTTGAAAGACCCATTTAGTTCCAATTACATTTTTATCCTTAGGTCTGGGAATAAGAATTCTTGTATTATTCTTTTCAATTTGGGTCAATTCTTCTTCCATTTCTTTAACCCAATTTTCATCTTTGCATGCTTCACTAATATCTTGATTTTCTTGATTTTTAGATTCTTGTGTTCTTGCCTTTGCACTAACACTAGTCTCTCCTTGATTTTTTGGCTTTTCCAGAATAATCAGAGTTAGATTCTAGGTTTGCACTTGTTTTCCTTTATCAGAGCTATCAATCTGATCATCTGAATCATATTTGGAGCATCTAGAGTGATAGTCATTTCCTTCATCAACTTTCACATTATCACTTTCAACTATCTTTCTCAATCTCTTATTATTAAATTAGTAGGCCTTGCTCTTAGTAGAATAACCAAGACAAATTCTTTCATCGCATCTCTAAACAAACTTCCCTAGATCTTCATCTCTTTTGATATAGTATTTACTTCCAAAAGATTAAAACATCTAACTGTAGGAACATGACCAAACCATAACTCATAAGGAGTCTTACCAATATCACTTTTTATATGGATCCAGTTAAGAGTGTAAATAGTAGTACTAACAACTTTTCTCCAATAGATATGCATAACATTTCCTTCCAACATCATAGTTCTAGTAGCTTCTTGAATTGTTCTAATCTTCCTTTCCACAACACCATTTTGCTGAGGATTTCTAGGTGCCAATAACTATCTCTTTACTCTATGTGCTCTTCACAAAATGCATTGAACTCACTGGAAGTGAATTCACCACCTTTGTCAAATCCTAGACGCTTGAGCTTCAATCATGTCTTGGTCTCAACCATGACTTTGAAAATATTGAACTTCTCCAAGGCTTCAAATTTCTCCCTTAGGAAAGTAACCCACATCATCCTTGAATAGTCATCAATCAACAACATGAAATACCTGCCTCCTTGTAAGCTTCTCACTCTAGAAGGACCACACAAATCAGTATGAACAAGATCCAATAATCTGTTAGAAGTATACTATTTGATTTTAAAAGTAACTCTCATATACTTCCCTAACTGGCATTCCTTGCATACCAAATTAGTAGGATTTACCAACTTAGGAAGATCTCTCACCGCTTGAGTAGAACTGTGCAGGAGCATCCCTGATTCTTGGCAATCTTGCATCAACCAAAAAAACATTTTCCTTTCAGTTTGTTCCTATTTTGTAGTTCAACATTTTATTTTGCGTTTCTTTGCATTTTCTCACTTAATCTTGCGGAGCTAGATTTTTATTGTGGACATGTTCATTTGTCTTATCCTAAGTCCACGTGATGTTTGGAACTTTTTCCAGTAAGTTGTCACTTCCAGAATCTGAGACAGTTTTCTAGCTTAGAACACTGGAACCGCTTGGACCTATTTTGCGACTAGCGAATCTTTTGGATCACTTCCGTAGCTTGTGGAGCTTCAACACATTGTTTCCAACATTCCTTGGTATGTGGTTAACCTTCCCTTGGCCCGCACTTCATTCTATGGATTTTTTAGAAGGATCTCTTTGGCAAAGGCCAACCTTATTATTTTACATGTTTTATTCTTGTTTCATCGGTATTTGTTTCATCTTGGGTCGACGTGGATCACCCTTGTTCATATAAATCAATGTAATTAAGCATTTAGAAACAAGTTTTACATGATAGAAGATAGATCTAATGATTAGGAGGTCCGAAGTTGGCTCGTATTCTTGTTTGAGCTCATATGTTGCATAACATTCATGTTTTGTACTTTGGCCTGTGAGCCGAATCTGTCAGCCCAAATGTTGCTAGAAGTTTGTAACTGATTTTCATAATATAATATAGTTTATTTCTATATTGCCTCCATCACTTCAAGTTGTTTTTTTTGTGTAACTCTTGTTGCACAGTACAAATTGTTCTCTTTGAGGACCCTCCCACCGTGACTACACAAAGTGGTATTAGAGCAAAATTTCATTTCAGAGATTGTGTTGTCCTATTTAAGATTTTGTTTTGGGGTGAAAAATTGAAGATCCGGCCTGTAGCTACAAAGGACCTGCATGAAGATGGCGCAAAGAAAAAATATAAATGATAGAGTGCATGGAAATGTAGACCCTGATGTGATGGAAATGTTGAGAGGAATTACAACCCGATTAGAAGCTATTGAAACAAACCAGAGAAGAGGTTGACATGTTGAAGATGTGAGTGATGAAGAGGAAGAAGTAGCTAGAGAACAAAGAGCAAATCCACCA
Organism: Cryptomeria japonica; assembly: GCF_030272615.1. Taxonomy (NCBI): domain Eukaryota; kingdom Viridiplantae; phylum Streptophyta; class Pinopsida; order Cupressales; family Cupressaceae; genus Cryptomeria; species Cryptomeria japonica. The sequence continues at coordinate 269,997,524 of NC_081408.1, forward strand.
ATGAATGATCTAGATGAAGAAAAATTTGTAAGAGGGTTGTCAAGAGCAAATACCAGACAAAGTTTTACCCTAGATTATGATGACAAGTTGGATTTGGATGAATTGTTGGATTGGATCACAAAAATGGAAAAGTATTTTGATCTTGAAGGCACCGTGCAAGATAGAAAAGTGAGATATGTTGGCACTAAGTTGAAAGGTCATGCATCTCTTTGGTGGGAACATTTGTAGGTAGATAGACAAAGAAGAGGTTTAGAGAAGATAAAATCTTGGGAGTTGATGGTTAAAAAGTTGAAATCAAAGTTTATGCCAGTTGATTATCAAGAAAATATGTTCAAGAAGTTGTAGAATTTGAAGCAAAAGGAATCTAGTGTGAAGGAGTATACCAAAGAATTCTACAAGTTGAATATTAGATCCAAACATGTTGATGATGAGATTGAACAAGTTTCTAGGTACCTAAATGGGACACGAATGTCTATACAAGATGAACTCGGTTTAATCAAGTTGCAGAGTGTTGAGGAAGCCTATCAATATGCCCTGAAGACTGAAGAAAAGTTGAACAAAAGACATGAGCAGAAGAAAGAGGTAGAGGTGGAAGGTTTTCCGAAGGAATATTTCAAGAAGGAAGAAGCTATTCTAGAGGAAGAGGACCCTGTACAAATATAGAACAAAGACTAGGAAGTTAGCAAAGATGGTAGTTCATACCGGAAGGATGACAAAAATATTTACTAGAGAAGAGAGCCTAATGGATACCAAAATGAAGGTTACGACAAAGATGACAGAAGACAAGATAAAAGAGTGTTTAGAGGAACCTTCTTTAAGTGCGGAGGGGAAGGACATCATTCTTTTGAATGTAAGACAAATAACACTGGAAGAGTAGCATTGATGGAACAAGAACATACCAGATCAACTAATAAACTAGAAGATGGAGAATTGTTGGTGGTGAGGATAGCATTGTGTCATACTAGAGATGATGAAGAGCCCTTGCAGAGGAGGAATTTATTCAAGACCAAATATAAGGTATTTGGTAAGTGTTGTAAAGTTATAATTTATTTTAGAGGAGATGGTGAATAAGATGAATTTGGAAAGATTAAAGCACTCCAAGAGTTACTAGATAGCATTGATTTAGGATGATCATAAGATACTAGTAAGTGAACAATGTTTGTTGAAATTGAAGATTAGATCTTATCATGATGAAGTTTTGTGTGATATTATGCCTATGGATATTTATCATACCTTGTTGGGTAGACTATGGTAGTATGATAGACATGAAATGCATGACGGGAGGAAGAACATTGATGCGGTAGCATCCCTGGTTCACAACAATCTTGCATCAACAAAAAAACATTTTTCCTTTCTGTTTTGTTTTTTGTTTGCAGTTTCAGTTTTCGTTTCTGTGTGTCCCAATTTTGGCTCACCAGATCCTATGGAGTTGGATTCTACTTGAAGACTTGATCATCTTTCTTGCTTTCAAACCACGTCTCATTTGGATCATTTTTCGACAGGATATCGCCACCAGTTTCCATGATTGTTTCTTGTTACCGGTTACCCGAGACCTATTATGGTGATCTACCAAAATCCATTCCGAAGATTGTGGAGCCTTGAGTGTTGATCTCAATGTTTCTTAGTGTATGGAAGACCTTTTGTATTTCTTCCTTTGGATTTTTTGGAGGAATCTCTTGGTGGAGGTCAACCTTTTTCATTTTTCACTTTAGGTCTTGTTCTTCGGGTTTTGATCCCTTTTGGACCGACTAGATCCTTTGGATCGATATATATATATATATATATATATATATATATATATATATATATATATATATATTTGTAATCATGCTTTAGAATGTAACCAATTAGAATCAATTAGAGTATCAGACAAATAGATTGTGCCTATAAGATAGATCATTTGATTCAAGATTCTAGTTGTGACCTATTCTACTAGGCCTGTGTGCCGGTATATTGTAACCCGGTTGTTACCGGTTGGATGTAATCAAATTTCATGCAATAAAAACTATCTATTATGCATTGCCTCCATCATATATGTGTGTTTACTCCTACTGACCAGTCCAGATTGATCTAGTTGAGGTCCCTCCTCACCAGTACTTTCTTCAAGTAGTATCAGAGCGAAGTTTCATTCTAGAGGTTGTGTGTCCTGAATTTTATTGTAGGGTGGCAGATTGCATATCCGACCTAAAATTGCAGAGGAATAGCGTGAATCAATGGCACGAAGAGGAGCTAGGAATGGTGGAGTACGTGGGAATGCAAACCCTGCTGTGATGGAGATGTTGTGAGGAATAGTAGCCTGGTTAGAAGCCATGAAGACAGCCCAGAGAAGAGGCCAACATATTGAAGATGTAAGTGAAGATGAAGGAGAAGAAGCCCCGACAGAACAAGTAAACCTACCAGCAGTTGATCCAGATGAACAATTTTTTTTAAGGGTTTTGAGTAGGGAGAACACTAAACCTTAGTTTACCCCGCCATAATATGATGGGAAGTTATATTGAGATGAATTGATGGACTGGATCTCGGGGATGGAGAAGTATTTTGATTTTGAAAACACCGCAAAAGAGAGGAAGGTGGAATATGCTAGTACCTAGTTGAAAGGTTATGCATCTCTTTGGTGGGAGCATTTGCAAGTTGATAGACAAAGAAGAGGTAAAGAAAAGAATAAGACATGGGATCAGATAATTGCTAAGTTAAAATCAAAGTTTTTCCCAAAAAATTATCAAGTGAATTTTTCTTGGAAATTATAGAACCTAAGACAGAAGGAATCTAGTGTGAAGGAATACACAGAAGCATTTCCAAGTTGAACATCAGATCAGGACATGTTGATGATGAAGTTGAACAAATTGCAAGATATTTGAATGGATTGTAGATGTCTATACAAGATGAACTCATTATGATCAAATTGGAGAGTGTTGAAGAGGCTTACTAGTATGCACTAAAGGCTGAAGAGAAATTAAACAAAAGACATGAGCAGAGACTGAGAGGTAGAAGTGGAAGGTTTACCAAAGGAAGATTTCAAGGAGGAAGAAGATATACCAGAGGAAGAGAAACCAGTACAAATCAAAACAAGGACAAGGAAGTGAGCAAGGAAGGTAAATCATACCAGAAGGATGATAGAAATTTCTATTGGATGAGAGAACCAGATGATTACCAGAATGAGAACTTTGGAAGACAAGACAAGAGGATATTTAGAGGAACCTACTTTAAGTGTAGAGGAGAAGCACACTATGCATTAGAATGTAAGAAGATAGAGGCTACTGAAAGAGCAATAGTGGTGGAAGAAAACCCCACCAGATCAGACAATAAACCGCAAGATGGAGAACTATTGATGATGAGGAGAGCTTTGTGTCATACCAGAGGAGATGAAGAACCCGTGTAGAGGAAGAACCCGTTCAAGACCAAAATGTAAGGTATCTAATGTGTTGTAAAGTTATTATTGATAGTGGTAGTTTAGATAATCTTGTTTCAGAAGAGATGGTGAGTAAGTTAAAATTAGAGAGATTGAAACACCCTAAGCCTTATCAAATAGCATGGATTCAGGATGAACATAAGTTATTAGTAAGTGAACAATGTTTGGTAAAATTGAAAATTGGAAATTATCATGATGAAGTTTTATGTGATATTATGTCTATGGATATTGGTCATCTTTTGTTGGGAAGACCTTGGTAGTTTGATAGACAGACAATACATGATAGAAGGAAGAATACATACACTATTGTGGCCAATGGGATGAAGCAAACCTTGTTACCTTTGAAGAGTGAAGTCTGTACAAATACTAGAATCGGTTTAGTAGATGGAAGGAAATTCATGGATGGACGAAGACATGAGAATCTATGTTTTATCTTAATTTATAAGAAGGCTGAGAGACCGAAACCGGAAGGAGAACACCCGACCGAGATAAGAGATTTGTTGATAGAATATGAGGATATAATTTTAGATAATGTATGTGATGGATTGCCACATGTTATACATATTAGTCATTACATGGACTTGATTCCTGGAGCTAGTTTGCCTAACAAAGTTGCGCATCGATTAACAACGACAGAGGATGAAGAACTGAATAGACAAGTGTAGGAGATGTTGAAGAAAGGTTTCACTAGAGAGAGTCCCTTGTGTAGTATCATCTGTATTAGCACCTAAGAAGAATGGACAATGGAGGATGTGTATCGATTCAAGAAGAATAAACAAGATCTCAATGAAATACCGATTTCCTTTGCCTTGGATGGATGACATAATGGAGTTTTTGAGTGGAGAAAAATACTTTACAAAGATAGATTTGAAAAGTGGATATAATCAGATCAGGATCAGAGAAGGTGATGAGAGGAAGAAAGCATTTGAGACAAATGAAGGAATATATGAATGGTTGGTGATGCCTTTTGGATTGACTAATACACCAAGCACTTTCATGAGGCTGATCAATGAGGTATTGAAGAAATTCCTTTGTAAGTTTGTTATTGTGTATCTGGATGACATTCTGATTTTCAGTAGAACAAAAGAGGAGCATTTGTTGCAGTTAACACAATTTTTGCAGAGGTTGAGAGAATAAAAGTTGTTGATCAATATCAAGAAGTGTACTTTCATGAAGGATGAGTTAGTCTATTTAGGATTTGTGATATATGAGGATGGTTTGAAGATGTACTCTGAGAAAGTGAAAGCCATTGTTGAGTGGCCTACACCAGAAATCATTGGAGAGGTAAGATCATTTCATGGATTGGCTAGTTTTTACCGAAAGTTTATCAGAAATTTCAGTTCACTTTGTAATCCTATGACTGAGACCATGGGAGGAGATCGAAAGCAATTCAAAAGGAATTCAAGTGGACCACTGGAGAAAACAAAAGTTTTGAATTGTTGAAATAGAAAGTGATTGAGCAACCTGTGTTAGCTTTACCGGATTTCAATAATGTATTTCTAGTATATTTTGATGCAAGTGGAACAACAATAGGAGCAGTTTTGAGCCAAGAAGAGAAATTGAATGATGCCTGGAAGAGATATTCAGTGTATGATCGAGAATTTATGCCATAGTTCAAGCTTTGAAGAAACGGAGATAGTACTTGTTGCCTAAGGAGTTTGTGGTGTATACAGATCATCAAGCTTTGCAGTATTTGAACAATCAGAGTTAGTTGAATCAGAGACATATGATATGGGTAGAATACTTGCAGAGTTACACCTTTATGTTGAAGCATAGAAGTTGGAAATCTAACAAATTTGTTGATGCATTGAGTAGGAGAAGGAATTTGTTGACAAAGATGAGAGTGACAGTATCAGGTTTTGAAGATTTGAAGACCTTGTATGATGGACCTGGATTTTGTAGAACCTTGAAAAGCATGTAGAGAACCAGTTATGGTTGATAGGAGAAAATGGTTGGATTATTTCATTCAGGATGGGATGTTATTCAGGGGAGTTCAGTTATACATACCTAAGAGTTCCATGAGAGAGAACCTAATCAAAGAGAAACGTAGTGGAGGTTTAGCTGGACATTTTGGCATTGACAAAATAGTTGCATTGGTGAGTGAGCAGTACTTTTGGCCCCAGATTCATAAGGATGTTAAGAGATATGTGCAACGTTGTAGAGTTTGTCATGTTGCAAAAGGTAGTAATCAGAATGTGGGATTGTATAAATCTTTGATAGTACTGGTAAGACCTTGGGAGGATATAAGCATGGATTTTGTACTTGGATTGCCTAAGATGCCAAGAGGGAATGATTCTATATTTGTGGTAGTGGAAATATTTTTGAAGATGGCTCATTTCATACCTTGTAAGAATACATTAGATACATTGCATGTACAAGACCTTATTTTTAAGGAAGTGGTGAGATTGCACGAATTACCTAAGAGCATAGTTTTAGATAGAGACACTAAGCTTGTTGGCTATTTTCGGAGAACACTTTGGAAGAAGATGAAGACAGATTTGAAGTTTATTTCTACTTTTCATCCCTAGACTGATGGACAGACAAAAGTAGTTAACCGAAGTTTGGGAATCTTGTTGAGATGTTTAGTGGGAGATAAAATTAGAATTTGGGATTTGATCCTTGCACAAGCAGAGTTTGCCTATAATAATTCAGTAAATAGAAGTACCGAAAAAACACCTTTTGAGATTGTTACCCGAGTGCATCCTAGAGGAATAGAATAATTGAGAGACATTAGCAGTGAAGACCAGAAGAGTTTAGAAGCAAAAGATTTTGCAGATCACATGACATCATTGCATATTTAGGTTAAACAACATTTAGAAGACATGAACAACAAATATAAGGAGAAGGAAGATGAGAAGAGGAGACATAAGGAATTTGAAGTTGGCAATGAAGTGCTGGTATACTTGAGAAAAGAGATATTCTTAGTTGGAACTTATAATAAGTTGCAGATGAAGAAGTTTGGACCCTGTAAGATTTTGAGAAAGTTCAATTCGGGAAAGGCATATGAAGTGGAGCTATCAGACAGTCTAAGTATTTCACATATATTCAACATTGTAGATCTTCATCATTACCATGAACCAAAATTCAATGAGGACAGTGTTGTAGACTTGGAGAAAAAATTGCCTTGAAAGGAACCAAATCAAATTGAAGAAAATTTGGACAATCTCGCATCAACCAAATACATTTTTCTTTTCTGTTTTGTTTCATTTTTGCAAATTCAGTTTTCCTTTTTGTGTCCTGGTTTTGTCTCACCAAATCATGTGGAGTTGCATTCTACTTGAAGAACTGATCATCTTTCTTTCTTTCAAACCACATCTCATTTGGATAACTTTCCGACAAGATATCGTCATCGGTTTCCATGACAATTTCTTGTTATTGGTTGTTCCTTTGTTACCAATTGCCTAAGACCTATTCTGGTGATCTACCAGAACCCATTCCGAAGCTTGTGGAGCCTTGAATGTTGATCTCGATGTTTCTTGGCGTATGGATGACCTTCTACATTTCTTCCTTTGGATTTTTTGTTGAGGGATCTCTTGGCGGAGATAGACCTTATTCATTTTGCACTTTAGGTCTTGTTCTTCAAGTTTTGATCCCTTTTGGGTTGAATGGATCCTTTGGATCGATATATACATTTGTAATCATGCTTTAGAATGTAATCAGTTAGAATCAATCAGAGTATTAGATAGATAGACTATGCCTAAAAGATAGATCATCTGATTCAAGGTCTCGGTTGTGACCTATTCTACCAGGCCTATGTGTCGGTATATTGTAACCTGGTTACTACCAGTTGGATGTAATCAAATTTCATGCATTAAAAACTATCTATTTTGCATTGCCTCCATCATATCTATGTGTTTCTGTTGTGTTTACTGTTGATGACCGGTCCAGATTGATCTCCTTGAGGTCCCTCCTCACTGGTGCCTACTTCAAACATATACACTATTGTTGCAAATGGGATGAAGTAGACCTTGTTACCCTTGGGGGAGGCTCTAAAAACTAAAGTTTGTACAATTGCTAGAATTTGTTTGGTGGATGGAAGGAAATTACTGGATGGGATGAGACATGAGAGTGTATGTTTTTCTATAGTTCCTAAGAAGACAAAAGATCCAAAGCATGAAGAAGAAGAACCAAAGGAGATAAAGGAGTTGTTGACAAAATATGGAAACATAATTTTAGATAATGTACTGATGGATTACCACCTATGAGAAGTATTAGTCATTGCATGGACCCGATTCCTAGAGCTAGTTTGCCTAATAAAGCATCACACCAGATGACACTAGCAGAGAATGAGGAGTTGAATAGACAAGTCTGGGATTTGTTGAGGAAAGGTTTGATCAAAGAAAGTTTGAGTCCTTGTGCAATGCCAACAGTATTAGCACCTAACAAGAATGGAGAATGGAGGATATGTACCGATTCTAGGGTAATAAACAAGAACACAGTGAAGTACACATTTATCTTTCCTAGGATGGATTGTTTGAGTGGAGCTAGATACTACACAAAGATAAACCTAGAGAGTGGATACAATCATATCAATATCAGAGAAGGAGATGAGTGGAAGATAACATTCAAATCAAATGGACTATATGAATGGTTGGTGATGCCTTTTGGATTTACTAATGCACCAAGTACTTTCATGAGGTTGATGAATGAGGTATTAAAGAAATTCTTGGGTAAGTGTGATTGTATATCTGGATGAAATTTTGATATTCAGTAAGATAGAGGAAAAACATATGTTGCATTTGAGACAAGTTTTGTTGAGGTTGAGAGAACGGAAGTTGTTGATAAACATTAAGAAGTGCTATTTTATGAAGGAAGAGTTAGTCTATGTGGGATTTGTGATATTTGTAGATGGATTGAAGATGGATCCTAAGAAGGTAAGAGAAATTGTTGAATGACCTACACTAGAAAGCACTAGAGAGGTAAGATCATTTCATGAATTGGCTAGTTTCTATAGGAAGTTCATCAGAAATTTCAGTTCAATTTACAACCCTATGACAAGAAAAATGAGAGGGGATAGAAATGATTTCAAGTGGACAACAAGAGAAAATGGGGCTTTGAATTGTTTAGGATAAAGGTAACAGAGCAACCTGTGTTAGCTTTACTAGATTTTAGAAAATTATTTCAAGTGGATTGTTATGCAAGTGGGAATACAATTGGAGCAGTGTTGAGTCAGGAAGGAAGATGGGTAGCTTGTTTTAGTGATAATCTGAATGATGCAAGGAGGAGATATTTGTGTATGATCAAGAATTATATACCATAGTTCAAGCATTGAATAAATGGAGACATTATTCATTGCCTAAAGAGTTTTTGTTGTATATAGATCATCAAGCTTTGCAGTATTTGAACAACTAGAGTAAGTTGAATCAAAGACATATGAGATGGGTGGAGTTATTGTAGGGTTATACCTTTGTGTTGAAGAATAGAAGTGGAAATTCAAATAAAGTTATTGATGCATTGAGTAGAAGGAGGAACTTTTTGATAGAGATGAGAGTGGAGGTATTAGGTTTTGAGGAATTGAAGAACTTGTATGAGGATGACCCAGATTTTGCAGACAAAAGTAAGTGGTTGGACTATTTCATTCAAGATGAGATTTGCTTAGAGGAGTTCAGCTATGTATACCTAAAAAATTCTATGAAAGAGTCTAATAAAGGAGAAGCATATTGGAGGATTAAGCAGACACTTTGGAGTAGACAAGACAACAACCTTGGTAAGTGAGAATACTTGTGGCCTTAGATTCATAAGGATGTTAAGATATTTGTGCAAATCTGTAGTGTCTGTCAACTTGCAAAAGGTAGTAGTCAGAATGTTGGATTGTATATGCCTTTGATAGTTCCAGAGAGACCTTGCGAGGACATAAGCATGGATTTTATATTTGGCTTGGCTAGGACACAAAGAGGAAATGATTCTATATTTGTGGTGGTAGATAGATTCTCAAATATGGTACATTTCATACCTTGTAAGAAGACAATAGATGTAGTAGATGTTGCTGACCTATTTTTCAAGGAAGTGGTGAGATTACATGGATTACTTAAGGGCATAGTTTTAGATAGAGATAATAAGTTTGTTGGATATTTTTGGAGAACACTTTGGAAAAAGATGAAAATAGATGTGAAGTTCAATTCTACTTTTTACCCATAGATTGATGGGAAGATAGAGGTAGTGAATAGGAGTTTGGGAAATTTACTGAGATGCTTAGGGGGAGAGAAAACCGGAAATTGGGATTTGATTCTTGTGCAAGAATAATTTGCCTACAATAATTTAGTGAATAGGAGTACTGGAAGAAAAACTTTTGAGATTGTTACTAGAGCACACCCTAGAGGCATATCGGAATTGAGAGACATTAGTACTGAAGATAAAAGAAGTGCGGAACCAGAAGAATTTGTAGAGCATATGAAGGCAGTACATAATCAGGTTAAACAACATTTAGAACACATGAACAATAAGTATAAGGAGAAAGCAGATGAAAATAGGAGACATAAGGAATTTGAAGTTAGCAATGAAGCAATGGTGTATCTAAGAAAAGAGAGATTTCCAATTGGAATCTATAATAAGTTGCAGATGAGGAAGTTTGGACCCTATAAAATCTTGAGGAAATTCAGTTCTGGAAATGCATATGAAGTGGAGTTACCAGATAGTTTGGGTATTTCATCTATATTCAACATTGCAAATCTACATCAGTATCATGAGACATAATTCAATGAGGATAGTCTAGTAGACTTGGAGAAGCAGATACCAGACTAGTGTTGGCATTGTGTTGTCATTGATGTCAACTAGTATAGGATGGCATCCGGTATGGGAGATGTATGTGTAGTGTTTTCATTGATGTCATCTAGTATTACTCTCATTGATGACAATTGGTAGTGTGTGCAATTGAGGTTAACCGGTATGCAAGCTAGAGTCACTAGTATACAAGTTGTTGTTGGGAATGAAGAAACCAATACCCGATGAACAAGTGGATGAACATGTTAGTATACATGTCGGTACTAACTAGTAAGACTGTAGAGTGCATAGGTCATTGGTATGCTAGTGTGATGCAATCTAGAAAAACTCCCACCGATAAATGATATTTTCCATAGAAGAAGAGAGGACTAAAGAAGGATTGCTGCCTGAGGATTATAGGAAAATTGCATATGCCCAATAATAGGGAAGTCACACCATTGGCCAGCAGATGACATAATTCCTCTCCCACTGGTGAATGGAAAATTGTGAACCACAATGTATCTACCTCCACCGAGCGAATGATATGTGTGAGCCTCTAGCATGTGAGATCAATGATGTGCACCTGATCAACAGATTAAGAAGATGAGATACCAGAACAAAAAAAGGAATGATGAGTTTATCACTTTGACAAACCAACAGAGAGGAAAACTTGCTAGATGAAGAAGAAGAAAAGGTTCAGCTACAGACAAAGAGTACAACTAGAATGCAGATGCAGTTTGATGCAAGGACAGTTGAAGACTTCTTGCATGATGTTATCCTGCATGTTATTGATGCAAATGTAGTGTCCACTGGTAAACAAGGCAACCCGTATGCTAGAAAGTACACAAGTAAAAGGCTCTCTTCAGATGAAGATGAACATGTTGATTTGTAAGGACAATGACCAATCAATATGATACACCGGTAGCATAGAGATGAGAACCGATATGTGTGATGGTTGGGCTGACATGATCCACCGGCACAAGGAAGGTGAAGGTACAAAGGTTAACCAGTAAGGCAAGATATACCGACAGGGTTAGAGAACCAGTAGGCAAAGAGGGACCAGTAGTATGAAGTATACACTAGGTTTGTGTAATTGGTTGATGACCATGTTGGATCGACATAGTGAGCTAAGGTGGATTTCGACAAAGGTGCCACATGGAGTCAAGGTAGCACACATGCAAGGAGTGGTAGATGGAGTGTGCACCGACAAGGTTATTGCAGAGTCGGTCGACTTTAAATGCAGACCCCATAATTCATGGGATGTGTTGCAGAGGTGTGCGGCTTGAGGAAGGTTGAACAAAGGTCATCAAAGGGAGGCATCGATCAATGCAAAATGTCTAGGTGAAGAACGAGGTTGGTGATGCAATTTGTTGAACCATTTATGGTGATTGACCAAGTGCCTTTCTGATAGACTCTCTATGTTTGCTAAGTATAGAAAATGTGCCTTGGAAGAAAGAAGATATGGTAGGTGATGCCTAATTGCTTGCAGGTTGTTTATCTTTATGCAAAACAAGATCTGATTGGATCCGATACTCCTCATGATCTCTAGAAGAAACCCTAGCATGGCAATAGTTTGAAGTTGCATTTTGGTAGGAAAGCTCAGCTATAATAATGGAAGCAAAAAACTGGATTTGATGATTCAACCAGAAGGTGTGATACGAGTTGAAAGAAAAGAGTTGATCTAACTGTGAGAGTTAAGAAACTGAGCATTTGGAGGTGCAATCAGTAAGAAGGCTTAGTAGGGGACTAACTGGTAAAGGTTTAAGATTTCGATAAGCTGCAAGAAGTGCATCAGTCAAGATAACTAGTAGTGTTTAAATCAGCAAGAAAGAAGTAGTTGGAGGAAAGAAGTAGCAACAGGCAAGGAGTGAGCAGGGTTTAATTGTTACTGTTGAAGTAACCGGCAACCAAGTGGAAAGGAAGACAATTGTTACAGCCTGAACCAGTAAGGGATCTGTAGTGAGGAGAGGTGAGAAAAGGAAGAGAGTGAGAAGAGAGTAGATAAGGCAGAGGTCATGTAGAGGAAGATTCACAGAAGGTGAGAAGAGAACCAACAGAGAGTAGAGCAGAGGTGGACCGGTGAAGAGACATATCTGTGAGGTTACAAAATTCATTTGTAACCAGATTATAATTATTTTTTTGAGTTTATCTATTTTGTCTCACTGAGTTGGAGCTCGGTGTAGGGGTTGGTGCCCTAAATAGATAGGGGTTGGTTCTCTTTGGGTTTGTGCCCTAAATGTTGTAACTAGTGTTTTTATTGTGAGGTTGGATTGGAGCAGTAGACTCCAACAACTTTTCTCAACAAGGTTTTTCCCATCTTGGGTTTTCCTCATATATATCGTTGTCATGTGATGTGCCTTTGTGTGATTTCATTGTGAAGTCTTGTATTATCTAACTGGTAGGTTTACTTGTGTTTGCTTTGCTAACCAGTACTCACTCTTAGGATCAAAAGGTGAAAGAGGTTTTGGAAACCACTGATTCACCCCCTCTTAGTGGTACATTGTGTTCAACAATTGGTATCAGAGCCTAGGTTCCTAGTTGATAACATTTCTCTAGCTTGGGTAGATTCTAGTACAAGGACACAATGGGTTGTTTTGAGTCAATCTCTTCTCCGATGTTTAAAGGGTCTAATTATTCCATTTGGTGTTACGGAATGGAAGTCTATCTGTCCTCTTTAGGTTATAACATTTGGATGTTAGTTGTTACTAGTCTCTCTAGTCATGTCAATCCTCCCACTGGTTCAGAAGAAGAAAGAAGATACCAGTGTAATGATGAAGAAATGAAAGCTATACTCTATAGGCTCTCGAATGATGTTTCCTCATAGGTGAATAGATTCAATTTGACAAAGAGTTTGTGGGATAGGTTGAAGAAGATTTATGGCATTGAACCTAGCATGAAAGAATCGGTTAATAGAAGCAAGAAGATCAATGAAATGAACACATGTGCTGATGATGGAGGTAGATTAGCTAGTTGTTACAGTACAAATGATGAAGAACAAACCCACCTCTTCATCAATCAAGAGACAGAAAGTGAGGAGCACATTAGAAGGTGACAATGCAGATAAACCTCCCTAACAAGATATGTTTGGGAGTGATAGTTGAAGTTGACCTTGAAGAAGAACTGGTAAGTGCACTAGAAGAGCTGCAAAATGTTAAAAATGAATAGGAATTATTAAAAATTAGTTCATGATGAATGCAATAGGTTGAGAATATGTCTTGACGATTCAAACAAGAGCATCAGCTAGTTGAAAACTCAAGTTGAAGAGGCCAAAGGTATGGCTAATGATTTGAAATCAATCTTGGATGCCAAGGAGAGAAGATGTGAGGAGTTGTAGCTGGAAGTGGAGACAAAGGACAAAGAAGGTCAATACCTAAAAGGAGAAATGGAGAGCATTAGGAAAGACCTTGACAAGAGTCAAGATGAGCTCAAGGTGAGAATCTGGTATGATGGCAGTACTGAGGCCTTGGACAAAATGTTGAGTTAGAAAAAACACTCGAAGGATACCAGAGGATTAGGATATGCTTCCAGTGAATGCTCCATAAGTAAGGATGTCTCTCACAAGGACATTCAGTTTGTCTCCTCTAATGGAGATAACAAGGTTCAGACCTTCATAGTCCTAAGTGCACCAAGAAAGAAGGTTGACCTAACCATAGCCTGTGAGGACATGAGGCGAAAGATGAAGACCGGTACAACAAGAAGAAATAAGTCAGATCCTAAAGGAAAAAGAAAGCTAAGAGAAGATAAGTACACTGAAAATAAGAATACAAGAAGGTAGCCTAAGAGATTCCCCACTGGTGGAAGACAAAGAGATGCAACATCCTAGAGAAGTAGAAGTGGAGAAGCCAAACTGGTAAGATCGCCTCATATTTGGCAGAATAAACTTGTAAGTAATATGTCTCCATTTTCTAGTTATTGTTTCGCTTGTAAAGGATATGGCCATAGGGCAGAGGAATGCAAAATGGTGCCTAGGAATAGAAAAGGTGTTTTTCCTAGGAATAGCAATTTAGTTTGTAAAAGATGTGATGCATTTAGGCATAGAATATTAGAATGTAGAAACATGCATAAGCTCACTCCTGGTTATGCTCACAAGAGTCCATTTATTGCTTCAAGAAATATAAATTATATCTGTTATAACTGCAATGGATCTGGTGATAGAAGTAATGAGTGCAGGAAGAAGATGTTTCATGCACATGGAAACCAACATAGCAGTTATGCCCAAAGGAGAAACACTCCTGCAAGATCAAGAAGCTAGTTGAAACTAGTAGCTAGCTAAAATGGCATGACCTTGAGAATAAGATCAAACCGTTCTAATAGAAGGTCTTCCAATGATCTAGTTGGGATGAATGCAGTATGCTTCCATGGCAATGTATCCTATCACATTACACAATCTGGTAAAGCAAAGACCAATCATCAGAAGAGGGTAAGACCTTCTCCCATGACTGCAAATGTGAAGAGTACTCAGACCAAGAAAGTATGGAGGAAGAAGGAAGAGAACATGACCATGGACCAGTACTGTGCATTCAATGCATAGGTGATATCTCCTAAAGTTTAAAGAAGATGCAAATCCTCAGGGGGAGCTACATGTTGATCAGATCATTCACCCCAAATGTTGAGAAGGAAAAAGATTAAGGATAGGCAGTTACTGACATGAGGGAGAAGTTGAGATGAAAAGTGTGTGCAATTAGTATCTTGGCTACACATTCACACGAGCGAGATGGATCATTGCTGCAAGTGTCAAAGTGGAATGTGACACCAGAAGGAGGGCCAGTGGACAAAGTATACTAGTAGAAATATTGGATTGGTACAATTTATTGCATGTGCAGTATGTTGTCAGTAGGGATAGTTACCGATAGTGAAGAACATGTGTTGCAATGCATTCTGGTAACACTGTAATGGCTTCGGTGGCTTGGAAAGAAGAAATTTGCCTTGGGCAATATTGGAGAATCATTTTCTAGCAATGTGTTGAACCAATAATTGATCTCATGTGTACACATCCTGATGAGTCAACCAGTTGGATAGGTGACATGTTGCTGATGTAGGCTAGTATTATGGTCATGGAAGAGGATGTCATAAGATTGTGATGGACATCATGGAAGTGGTAGATCATCTACAGTTCATAGATTCTCACTTTTACTAGTACAAGGTGCAAATCGACGCACTGGATTAGGACCTCACATGATAAGAAGACCAGAGATCTACGGTTCAGGGGGCGTTTACAGTCATACCCTCTGATTGATATCAGACATACTAAACGTAATGGTAGATCAAGTAGTTGTTTGTCCATACCGGTATGTCAATGACTTTGGGAAGGTGCTTATTCAATTTGTCTATCTATCAAAGTCACAATCAAGTTACCCGAGAGTATAATAGAAGAGGAAAATAATGTGCTCATTTGTCATTAAGCCACCAGATGACAGGAAGAGCAGTCTAGTTTACAGGTAGATCAACCTGCAAAGTAGGAGAAAATGGCTCACTTAACCAGTTGTGAGCACAAAGAGGGAGAGTTACCTACACAGGGAGAGAATATATTAAATTGGTACCTAATTGCTACCAACAGTTTGGTGTCAGTGCAACCTCCATAGATTAAGAGTGTACCATTGGTATCAGACTATTATATAGGATTGGAGTCAGTTGGTGTCTGAAACCTCCATCTCAAGTGTTGTTGTTTGAGATGATGGACTGCATAGCGATATAAAATGGAGAAGAAACTAGTAGGAAGAGGGGAAAATTATGCAATTTCTATATCGGATGTTAGTGCCCTTTTCCATTATTGTCAAAGGGGGCTACATGTGTTGATATCAATGCAAAAGGGAGAGATTGTTGGTATTGTGTTGTCATTGATGTCAACCAGTATAGGATGGCAACCGATATGGGAAATGTATGTGCAGTGTTGTCATTGATGTCATCTGGTATTACTCTCATGGAAGACAACCAATAATGTGTGTAGTTGAGGCCAACCGGTATGCAAGCTAGAGTCACCGATATACAAGTTGTTGTTGGGAATGAAGAAACTGGTACCCAGTGAACAAGTGGATGAACAATTTAGTATACATGTTGGTAATAATCGGTAGAGTGCACAGGTCACCAATATGCTAGTGTGATGCCATCTAATAGGACTCCCACTGGTAAATGATGTTGTCCCTGGAAGAAGAGAAGACTGAAAAAGGAATGTTACGTGAGGATTGTAGGGAAATTGCATCTTCCCAATAACAGGGAAGTCACACCATTGGCGAGTAGATGACATAGTTCCTCTCCCACTGGTGATTCACAAATTGTGAACCATAGTGTATCTACCTCCACAGGCCAAATGATATTTGTGAGCCTCCAGCATGTGAGATCAGTGATGTGCACCTGATTAGCAGAGTAAGCAGATGAGCTACGGGAACAAACAAGGAGTGATGAGTTTGTCACTTTGACAAACCGACAGAGAGGAAAACCTGCCAGATGAAGGAGAAGGAAAGATTCAACTGTAGACAGAGAGTACAAGAGGAATTCAGATGCAGTTTGATGCAAGGACAGTTGAAGACTTCTTGCATGATGTTATCATGCATGTTACCGATATGAAGGCAGATGTAGTGTCCACTAGTAAACAGGGCTACTGGTATGCTAGAAAGTACACAAGTAAAAATCTCTCTTCAGATGAAGATGAACATCTTGATTTGTAAGGACAATGATTGATCAATATGATACAATGGTAGCACATAGATGAGAACCAGTATGTTTGATGACTAGGCTAACATGATCCACCGTCACAAGGAAAGTGAAGGTATGAAGGTTAATCAATAAGCAAAGATATATCGTCAAGATTAGAGAGCCAGTAGGCAAAGAGGGACCGGTAGTATGAAGCATACACCGGTTGTGTGTAATTGGTTGGTGACCATGTTGGATTGACATAGTGAGCTAAGGTGGATGCCGACAAAGCTACCACGTGGAGTCGAGGTAGCAGACATTCATACAATGGTAGATGGAGTGTGCACCGACGAGTTGTTGCAGAGTCGGTCAAATTTAAATGCAAACCCCGTAAATAATGGGATGTGTTGCAAAGGTGTGTGGCTTGAGGAAGGTTGAACATAGGTGATCGAAGGGAGCCATAAATCGATGTGAAGTGTCTAGGTGTAGAATGAGGTTGGTGATGCAATCTGCTAAACCATTTATGGTGATTGACCAAGTAGCTTTATGATGGACTGTCTATGTTTGCTAAGTATAGCAAACATGCCTTGGAAGAAAGAAGATATGGTAGGTGATGCCTGATTGCTTGCAGGTTGTTTATCTTCATGCAGAACAAGATCTGATTGGATCTAATACTCCTCGTATCTGTAGAAGAAACCCTAGTGTACCAATAGTTTGAAGTTGCATTTTGGTAGGAAATCTCAGCTATAAGAATGGAGGCAGAAGACTAGATTTGATGATTCAGCTAGAACGTGTGATGCCAGTTGAAAGAAAATAGTTGATCTAACTGTGAGAGTTAAGAAACTGATCTTTTGGAGGTGCAATCAGTAAGAAGGATTAGCAGGAAATATAACTGATAGTGTTTGAACTGGTAGGAAATAAGTAGCAGTAGGAAAGAAGAAGCAACAAGAAAGGATTGAGCAGGGTTTAACTAGTACTATGGAAGTAACCGGTAACCAGGTGGAAAGGAAGACAATCGTTAGAGCCTGAATTGTTCAGGGAGCTATAGTGAGAAGAGGTGAGAAAAGAGCATACAAGGAAGAGGATGTGTAGAAGAAGAGTTAGAGAAAGTGAGAAGAGAACCATCAAAGAGTAGAGCAAAGGTGGACCAGTGAAGAGACATATCTGTGATGTTACATAATTCATTTGTAACTAGATTATATTTATTGTATTGAGTTTATCTATTGTATCTCATTGAATTGGAGCTTGGTGCAGGGGTTGGTGCTCCTTAGGTTGGTGCCCTAAACGTTGTAACCAATGTTTTCATTGTGAGGCTGGATTGGAGCAGTAGACTCCAGTAGCTTTTCTCACTGAGGTTTTTGCCATCTTGGGGTTTCCTCATATATACCGGTATCATGTGATGTGCCTTTATGTGATTGCATTGTGAAGTCTTGCATTATCTCACTGGTAGGTTTACTTGTGTTTGCTTTGCTAACCGGTACTCACTCTTAGGATCAAAAGGTAAAAGAGTTTTTGGAAACCACTGATACACCCCCTCTTGTGGTACATTGTGTTCAACAAGTAGATTGAAGAGATTTTGGATAGCATAATTGGTCATAGCACCCGAAGCAACTAGTACAGAGAGTATCATGTGAAGTGGAAAGGCAAACTAGTTGAAGATTCATCATGGATTTATCAGGCAAAGGAAGACCATATTGGTTATCCTCTGAGCCTAGAAAAGTGAGGGAATCAATTTTTCAACAACCCTGGATGTCTAATGCAGGAGCATCTCTGGTTGTTGGCAATCTTGCATCAACCAAAAAAATATTTTCCTTTTAGTTTTTTCCTGTTTTTAAGTTTAGCATTTCATTCTGCATTTCTTTCTTATGCATGCTAAAAAGGACACAAGAAACATAAGACAAGTCATTAGTGTTTTTAGTGACAATCAAAGATGAAACACAAATGAAACTATGATCCTAAATATGTATATCAAGAGAGATATAAAACAGATAATGAAAAGCATACAAAAATAAAGGAATGAGATGAAACCCTCCCAAATGCTCTCCAAAATGCTCATAGTTGCTCCTCCCTTGTTCCTCTCCTCTCCAAGTTCCACATGATTGTATCCCTCAGCTTTTTGCACTATTATGGATGTCTTATAGAGATTCAAGATTATGAAAATGAAGATAACTAATTATGCAAATGTAAACAAGTTAATATGAGAAAGTATCTTAATTATTCTATGTTAATTTTAGCCAAAGTAACAAAGAAATTTTTCTCTCAATGCTCTCTTAATATTACTCTAAGTTTGATGCATACAAGATTTTTGGATATTTTTGAAGAAGGACTAGGCTCTATTTATAGGAAAAATGGAGAAATAGATGGTTGAGATTGAGTAATCTCAACAAGGGCCAAGATTGATGGGTTTATGATCCATGTGAGGGCTTTCAACCCAATCCTATGATGACAAATGTCAACATGAGATGGCTTGAGAGGAGAGGGAAGAAGCATTAAATGCTTGAGATGACATGAAGCTTACCTTGGGAGGTAAGGTTATGCTTGAGCTGATGAATAAAGCCTTTATCCAATGGACAAACTCTTGTGAAAGAGTTAGTGGGGATAACCATGGTCAAAGCAATGAATGCTTGAAGAGACCCATGAGTTAAATGAGGGTTGAGTTAGAGGGAAAGTCTTTGACCATGTGGGTGATTTGAGTTTAACCATTAATGGTTATGTAAGAGTCATAAATGGTTATGTAAGAACCATTAATGGTTTGGAAGACTTTGGGGGTTAACTTGTTGAAGACATAAAGCCTTTAATATTTTTCAAAGACTTTGGAGGCTTTGAGAAGTGACTTCAAGTTGCTTAGGAATGTGACAATAATTAGGGGATGGGATTAGGCTAATTTAGAATAGATTAGAAGAATCTAGAATGGGTTAGAAGAGTCTAGCAGGGGATTAAAAGAGCAAGTGGGTTTGGTGGGTGAGAGAAAATAGGATTTTAATTAAAATAAAATTACTTTATTTCAACCAAATAGGTGCAACTTGCATTTGTAGGAGAATGCAAGTGGGGGGAATAGTTTAGGGATTTAAATAAATATTTTATTTATATATTTAAATAAGAAAAGGGGGTTAAATTAAATAAATAAGTTTTATTCATCTAATTGATTGTTAGAGTGTGGTTTAATGAATTAATTTAAATAAATTAAATAATTTATTTAGTTCATAGAAGAAAAGGTTGAGGATGAAATTAATTAAATATTAATTTAATTAACTAATTATTGATGGTTAATTAATCAAATAAATAGTAAATATTCATTTAATTAAGTGGATAGATTTATGTGTCTACGTATACTTTAAAAAATTAAACATTATTAAAGTGCACAAGTTGAACATTATAACATACCCCAAAAATGTGTCAGCCTTGGGGCATCATGAATTGTCCATACAAGCATTGCATGGAATTGAAATTGTCTTTGTCCTATTGGTCTATAGACGCCATACATAGTGACACCATTTCATAACTCCAGCAACTCATCGATAAGAGGCTCGATATATACATTCATATCTTTAACTTGGTACTTACCTAGTTGAATGAACAAAAACATTACATAATTATTATAACCATTTTAGTGAAATATATATAACTTAAAGTACATGACTATTAAATTGAAAATAGTACCTGAAACAATCATTGCCAACATTATGTGGTCCCAAAAACTACGTTGTTTTGGGTCAATTCGGCGAATGGAGGGAATAGCATGGCTGGAGGGAAATTTGAATTCGGTGAATGGAGGGAATAGCGCGGCTAGTTCCTCTGGTTCTATTGCCTTTGCATCTCAAGGACAACTTGTCTCTTTGGGATCTATGGTGGATGATGAGGATGGTCGAGAGGATGGGGCCCCGTGGCATCGAGACCCTCCTCTTGTCTTTAAAAATACCAAAGATTCTTCAAATTTGGGTCACGAAAACTTGAATGTTGAGTTGGAAAAGATGGATGAAGACAAGGTGGTCAAACCCTAGAACGGTTTATTTGCAAACAAGCCTACTGGTAAATCCTACCTTTCCCTCTGTGGAAGATATTTCTGATAGAAAGGTAGGAAAATTAGCTATTGTAGTACCAGATGTGGTCATAGATCACAGTATTTCTCTAATGGCATTTTTTCTAGTGGGCAAATTTGCTGGACCCAGACCTAATATTGAATTTGTTAGGTCTTTTGTGAAGAGAAAATGGAGGGTGAAAGGACAGGTTGATATCTTAGCCCTGTCAAGGAGTTTTTTTGTCTTTTCCTTCTCTTGTGGTGAAGATTTGGAAATGGCTCTAAGTGGAGGACCTTGGATGCTTGGGAAGTCTTCTTTATCTTTAAGAAAATGGTCTCCAAAAGTGGATCTCAATGATACCTTTTTTGAATCTGCCCTAGTCTGGGTACGGTTGCCTAGTTTGTCACTTGAATTTTGGTTGGAGGACGTGTTCTTAGGCATTGCTAAATCCTTTGACGAGCTTCTGG
Source organism: Cryptomeria japonica (assembly GCF_030272615.1). NCBI lineage: Eukaryota > Viridiplantae > Streptophyta > Pinopsida > Cupressales > Cupressaceae > Cryptomeria > Cryptomeria japonica. The sequence goes on from NC_081408.1 coordinate 270,018,748, forward strand.
CTATAGACTCTATGACAACAACATTAAAGAGATTGGTGTATGCGAGGATATGCGTTAATATCTCACCAACACAGACCTTTCTAGCTCTATCAAAATAAATTCCAAGCTAGGTAAGTGTGAACAAGTTATAGAGTTTGAATCCCTCCCTTTTGTGTGTTTTTCATGTAAGAAAGCTGGACATTGGGAAAAGGCTTGTCTTGGTAACCCAAACAATGCTCAGAAGAACAATAATCTTGTCAAACAGATCTAGAAAGAGAAGCTGAACAAAAATGAGGAGGGTAGATCGGAAGGAGGAATTGGACTTCCTAGTAACTCAAAAGATATAACAAGGGATGAAAGGAAAGCTAGTCCTTCCAACGATATTCCTCAGAAGGAAATCAGAAAGGATGAAGAGAATGTATTTGAAGTTAAAACAAGTAATGGCTTTAAAGCTTTACAAATTTAAGAAGAAGAAAACGTAATTATAGAAGAAATTCTTGAAGACGGTGAGATTGGAGACATAAATGAATCACAATATGAGTTTCGAAAAGATATAGAACAAGAATGTAATAAAGTGTGTTCAAAGGACTCTGAAGCTCTAGATGTTATCATTAAAGAAAAGACCCAGTTCAAATTGCCCCAGGTTAACCTTAACTCTCTATTCCAAAACTTTGGGACTGATTCACCCACCTCATCTCATCGAAAAGGAGAACCTTGGAATAGTAAGAAGTCTGCATATAAAGATGAAGAAGATGAAGAGTTAATAGAAGTGGGAAAAAATAAAAACAAGAAAACAGGTTGTACTAATGGGGTTAAAACTAGAACCAGGTCTAAGGCGGATATTGGTCTTTCCAAATCCCCACAGGGGCGTATAACTATGAAGTAGCATAGGGACCAGGAGAGCAAACAAAATATAGCTGATGGAAGGCAGAAAACCATTCAGGAATCCTACTCCCAGGTTTCCAAATTAAGGTCATCTCTTGGAACATTAGAGGCCTAAATGGTCTCCATAAGAAGGATGTGCTCAGGACTTTTATCAGAGATCATAAGTCAGACATTATCCTGGTTCAGGAAACTAAAATGAGTAAGGAAAAATTTGAAAAAATTAAAATTCTTTAAACAGGGGGGTGTATGTGGCAGTAGTTCTAATGGAGCATTTGGTGGGGTTGCCATATTTTGGAATAAGAAAACTATTGATGGAGATCTAATTGATGAATATGATAACATCATTTCTATGAGAGTCAAATGCATTGCTGAAGGACAGGAATGGGTGGTCACCAACATTTATGCTCCCAACTCTAAAGCTGCTAGAAGCAAGTTTTGGGACAAAATCTAGTAGAAAAGAGGGACTTTCTCCCAGGATAGTTGGCTTTTGATGGGAGATTTCAACACTCCTCTGTAGGAGATTGAAAATTTTGGTGGAACCCGAGCTCAACTGGATAGTAGGATTGATCTTATGGACTTTATCAATGTCAATGCCCTCATTGATGTTGACCTTTCTGGAGCTTCCTACACTTGGTCTAATCAAAGGGATTGAGGAGAACTTATTCAGGTAAGGCTTGATAGATCTCTTATTACTCCTGACTAGGTCCTTAAGTATAGATGTTCTCTATCTGTTATTAACAGAATTGGATCAAACCATTATCCCATTTCTTTTGTTGTTGATTCTATTAAGGGCAAACGTTGCTTTCCCTTCTGGTTTGAAAAAAATGTGGATTTCACACCCTTCCTTGGAAGCTTCCATTGCCAAATGGTGGAATATAACAGTGGGTGGTTCTGCCATGTTCAAAGTTAACATCAAGGTTTGGAATAAAAAGCTTTTAGGGATATTTTTGAATCTAAGAGGAAGCTCAAGGAGGAATTAGAACAGATTCAAAATTCTATTCAGGAACATGGTTATAAGAATGTCCCCAAGGCTAAAGAAGATGAGGTTCTAGCCAAATTACACAACACTATTTCAAGAGAAGAAATTTACTGGAGGTAGAGATCCAGGGCTATTTGGTTAGAAGCTAGTGACATAAATACTAAATTATTTCATATGACATCAATGAACCATAAAGCAGCAAGTAGAATTTCCAGATTAATTGTTGATGATAAAAATCTTGTCAAAGATGATGATATAGGTGATGAAGATGTTAGGTTCTTCTCTAACCTCTTGAAAGGTAGCAAGGAAATTGACCTTGTTAAGCAACAAGATCTAGTTGAAAATGTTCCTAAGATTATTGGACCTAATCATACTAGGATATTATCTGCCATCCCCTTAGTTGATAAAATTAAAAGAGCTATTTTCTCCTTTCAAGGGGATAAAGCAACGGGCCTGGATGGATTCCCCATGTTTTTCTTTCAGGAATATTCGCAGATTGTTGGGGCTGATATGGTCAATGTTGTCAAAGTATTCTTTGGCTCTAGAACAATTCTTAAGAAATAAACTCTACCTTCATTGCTCTAATTCCTAAGGTGGCTGGAGTTGATTCTATGGGCAAGTTTAGGCCAATAAGTCTATGTAATTCTTTTTACAAGATAATTTCAAAAGTCTTGACTTCTAAATTGTTGGCTTTTCTTTCCCTTGTTATCTTTGAGGAGCAAAAAGGATTTGTTCCAAGTAGGAAGATTTTGGACTCTATAATTCTTGTGCATGATAATATCCATTCTCTTAATGCTGCAAACAAAGAGGGATTTCTCATAAAGCTAAATTTGGCAAAAGCCTATGATAGGGTTGAATGGCGGGTTCCTTTTAGGATCATGGAGGCATTTGGATTTGATGAGAAGGTTATCAAAATCACTAGAGCTGATATCTACACCAATTTTTTCTATTCTTATTAATGGATCTCCTTCCATATTTTTTAAATCTTCAAGGGGTCTTAGGCAAGGAGATCCTATCTCAACTATTCTTTTCACTATTTTAGTAGAATGTTTGAGCAGATTGATTCAAAATTTGAAAGAGAATAGGACCATCAAGGTTTTGCAACCCTCTTCTGCTAATTTCTTCTGCACTCATCAATAGTTTGTTGATGATACTATATTGTTGGGATACTCTTCTGTGAGTGAAGCTTCTACCTTCAAAAGTTCTCTCAGCTCTTATTCCCTTACTACTAGCCAACAGGTTAACTAGGAGAAATGTGTTATTTACTTCATCAACACCCCCTTGTTGAGGTAGCAAAGGATTGCTAACATAATTGGCTGTAAGGTTGAGCTACTCCCCTCTACTTATTTGGGACTCCCTCTTGGTTTGGCTCCTCCAAACTCTTTCTGGAATTATTTTATTGATAAGTTCAACAAAAAATTGGCTAGTTGGAAAGGCTCTATGTTATCGCAGGCTGGTAAGCTACAACTTCTTCAAGCTACCCTTCAGATTTTGTTTGTTTATGCTCTTAGTTTGTTTAGTATACCGGTCAAATTTGCAGAAGCATTAGAAAGAATTCAGAAAATATTTCTTTGGTCTGGTGTGGAAGATAAGAAAAGGATTGCTTTGGTTGCTTGGGATAAAGTCTATGATCCTAAAAGTAGTGGGGGGTTAGGTATCAAATCTCTGAAACCTTTCAACAAAGCTTTTTTAGCCAAATAGGTTTGGAGGGCATATAGTATTAAGAGAGATTGGAGTAGGGTGTGGTTTGACAAATACATCCATAATCAGCCTATTCATTCCCTTCTATATTCTGAAGATATCCCTGCTGGATCTTTTATATGAAATAGTATGATAAAATCTATTAAAGTTTCTAAAGTTGGAGTTGGCTGGGTCCTTGGCAAATGTAACAAAATCAGATTTTGGGAGGATGTCTGGATCAAAGATGAGCCTCTTTTTAATCAAGATTGCAGCCATATCATTGATGATTGTAAACGAAGGTTTGGTTCTATGGTCTGTAATTATTGGGAGGAGAATAAATGGGTTAGACTTGATGCGGTTTATGCTAGATTTTCTTCGCTCCAGCATGCTTTGTTGTCCTTTTCTGTCAGCAAAGATTCAAATGATGTCTTCTTACGGAAGAGTAATCCTAGGGGTAATTTTACCGTTGCTTCTACTTACAAAAATATATCTACTCAGGCTTGCAACCCTATATGGACTAAAGTTTGGAATGGATTCCTCATTCCTAAAGTTAATATGTTTTTTTGGCTTGCAATTCACAACAAGATTCTCACTATTGATAACCCAGTTTGAAGAGGATTTATGATCCCTAATAGGTGTGAGTTATGTCAGAAAGAGGCTGAGTCTATGGATCATTTGTTCAATCACTATTCTTTTACCCAGGAAATCTGGGGTAAAGTGTGGACTCTATGGAAGGTTGATTGGGTTATGCAAAATAGTTTTAAGGAAGTCCTTGGGCATTGGATTTTCCCTACCAAGCTTCCCATCATAAAAACCCTCTGGTCCTTTTTTCTTCCTATTACCTATTGGCATATTTGGAAGGAGAGAAACAATAGAATTTTTAGGGAGACTAAGTGTTCTTCTCAGGTGGTTTATTAAAATAATTGTAGGGCTATTAAAGAAAACATCAATACCATTCACAAAAGCAACAAGTAGTGTAGTTATATTGATATGACTAATAATAAGAAAATTATTCTAACTAAATGGAAATTAACGAATAAGGTTTGGAAGTATGATATTAAGAGTAGAAGAGATAATGTGGTTTGGAGGCTTCCTCCTCATGATTGGGTAAAGGTGAACTTCGATGGTGCAGCTAAAGGAAATCTAGGTAGTGCTGGAGGGGGAGGGGTTATTAGAAACTCTTATGGCTTTTGTGTTGTTGCGATTGTCTCTCCCTTTGGAATTCAAAATAACCATGTGGTAGAAGCTTTGGCAATGTTAAAATGTCTTTAGCTTGTTCAGGGCTTCAATTTTAAAAGAATTTGGATGGAGGGGGATTCTCTTAATATAATTCAGGCTATTAAAGGTATTAGTTCCCCTTCTTGGAATATCCAAAATATCATTGATAAGGAAAAATAAATGTTATACGCCTGTGATAGTGTGATTATTATCCATACCTTTAGGGAAGGTAATAGGGTAGCCAATTTGTTAGCCAATGAGGGGGTCATTTTAGCAGAAGATGCTAATTATATCGGAGAGTCATCATGTAAGAACAAAGTCTGAGAGCAATTATTTTATGACAAAATCAATGGTACATATTAATCTCATTATTACCCTTCTTGGTTTGTACTTCAATGATAGAATTTGGAGTGAGGCAGATTGTCAGATGATGACCTGTCTCAGGCGTCGTGCTAATGAGTATAGGTGTCAAGGGCCTTATCATATTAAGTACTGGGTTAATTTGCATGTTTTAAAGGGCTACTTGAAAAACAAGAAAACTACCTTGGTTTTTGATTTCAGCTTCTCTATTCTTCAGCATCTGGTCAGTTTGCACTCCCCTGAGGGTTTCGACTTGCACAACTATTACATTATGGGAGGAAATCTCAACCGTAATGAGCCCACCAGCTGTGAAAGTTGGAAGGGTGAAACGAAAATTTGGAGAAGGTTGCATAAAAATGACTTCACTAATTATATGGAGAAATTGCATGGGAGCAAGAAGTCAGTTTTCCGTGGTTTTGCCAAGGGTCGAAAAAATAACAAAGTTACTCTGTTTGGTCAGACCTGGAAAGTGGATGAAGATTTGGTGGCTGAGGTGACTGGTCTGCAGAAGGACGACATCAAGTTTTATAGAGATCGTAAGTTCTCAGTGGAAGCCATCAAAAATTTCCCCAAGAACGAAGAAGAAAGGGCTCACCTTCCCAAAAAGGATAATACTTCCTATTATCTCCCTAACCAGGTAAAATCCTTTTGGCAAAAAATGTTGAAAGTGTTAATGGAGTATCTTACTATTGATGGTAGGTTTTTGAAAGTCTATAATTATCACTTTTTTATCCTTAATCACTTTCACCATGGCTCTAAGATATCTCTGCCCTTCTATCTGGCCTCCTCCCTTAATGACAATCTGGCTGACCATGCTAAGAAACCTAATTCCTACGCCATTGCCCACCAAGGTCTTATTTTGTTAATTTATGAGCATCTTAAGGATAAAGTTAAAGCTAATAAGGATGATCCCTTTGTGGAGAATGCCCATATTTCTGAGGATTATGACAGTTCAGACTCTGATGAGGATTCTTCCAATCTTCCCCCTAAAAATAAATCAATGTTTAGTAAGAAAACTAAAGAAGACGTTGAAGAGAAGGCTGATTTTGAGCAGGAGAAGGATAAGGAGGTGGAAGAAGAGGCGAAGAATGAGCAGGAGAAGCAGGTTGAGGGTGAGGAAGGAGACAAGGATAATGAGTAGAGAGAAGAGGATGTTGATGAGTCAGAGGCGAAGGAGAGTACCTATGATTCAAACAACAGGGATGATGTTCAGACTAATATGGAGGAGGGTAACTCTAGGTTTGAGGATTCTGCCCAGGACATGGAGGATGCAGATACTATTCTGAATGCTACTAGAAATAGCTCCCTCAAAATGTTTAATTTCTAGAAGTGGGTGGTTGATAATATTACCAGCATTCAAGAAAACAAGAGAGAGATGGATTTCAAAATTGATAATTTGGTTAAGGATATCAATAATAAAGGAAAAGAGGAAAATGTGGAGGATAATAGTGACGTAGAGGATGAAAAAGAAATTTCGGACTGCTTAGAAGGTGAGATTATAAAGGGAGATTTGAAGCACCTGGAGGATGTGGTGAGGACTCTCAAAGAAAAGAGCGAGTATGATAATGATCTGATAAACAATTGGATTCAAAAAACCAAGAGTGCTTTGAGGAAATTCATGGAGCATAGCTTGGTTGTGTTGAAGGTGTTTTCTCAAAATATAAATGCGATGGTTGCTTTCCTAGAGAAGGATACGCAAAATAAAGACACTGTGATTGTTCATGATGAGCCGACTTCTAGTTCTGTGCAACACTCTTCCAGACGTAGAACTAGGCAAAATGCAAAAGAGCTGCAGCTGAAGACCAAAGGTAATCAATAGGTGCAGGAAAGTAAAGACCTGAAAGAGGCAGAAAATGTGATGATGATGCTTGTCAGGGATGCTGAAGAGACAAAGATTTTCACCTAAAATGCTCTAATTTTGTTTTAGGTGTGCCAATCTCTCGTTGGCCTTTTGCTATTCTTTTCTCTGGCTATTGTCTTTTGTGTTGTTCTTTTGCAACCTTTCTCTCTTTGTTCTGTCCTCTCTAGTTTCTCTATTGCTTTTCTTTTCGATATGTAAGTGGGTTTTCGGTCCCTTAAAACCTGGTTTTCCTTAATCAAAAACATTATGTGGTCCCTCTTTATTGACATCGATGGAGGAATTTTATTGTTGATAACAAAAATAGGCCACACCGAGTAAATAGTTCTCATCTCTCCAAATGGATTGACACCATCCACTTCCAATGAAAGCCTAAGACTACAAGGTTCTTCTTTAACGTGTGGCCATTTTTCCTTTATGTCCGTAAATGTAGAACCATCTGTGGGCATTCGAAGAATGTCATCTTGACTTCTATTGTGTGCATGGTAATCCATAAATTGCACCAAGCTTTCACACCTACATAATCATTGTAAACGTAGAATAATAGAAATATAACGAAGAACCTTGCGAGGCACCTTTTTTGTTAATTGATCTGTTCGATATCTACTGATATGACATTCAGGGCATTCTGTTGCAAATTCATGTTGTTTATGATATATAATATGATCATTAAGACATGCATCTATTGCTTGATACTCCAATCCAATATCTTTCATAATGGCAGATAATTCTCGATATGAGCGAGGTAGAATATTTGATGGTGGTAACAAAAAATCACCTATGAATCTAGAACAAAAAAAAGAATTTGTTAATATAAAGAATATTAATGGTACATATTTCACCTTTTATTTACTAGTGATGAAACAACAACAAAAAAAGATGACATATATGGCATACCTTAACATACATGAGATTGTTATGTTGGATAAACCATTCATAACCCTCAAGTTCACCAACAACAATATAGAAAAGAGAAGAGTTGTTTGGGAGCCTTCATAAAGGGACTCGTATGCCTTCTCAAGTATAGGTAAATCATGAACAACATCAAAGTCATCTTGCTCATCAAGATCAGTTGTGTCAGTACTAAATGTGTCATGAATCAATATATTTGTACCATCATCTTCAACTATGTTTTATGTTGCATGATCATCTTCTTCCATAGGATCATTATCTTCAGCTTCGATATTCACACCTCTGTGTTCCTCCACTTGGAAAATCACATTCTTTGGGTTGTGGTAGTCCATATCATGTGCCCTAGGGTACCCCACCTATATAAAAAAGATCAACCTAAATAAACCATGATCATGATCTCATTAACAAGTGATTTTTTATGTATATAAATTATTAAAACAATATAAACATTTATAAATATAATCAATATAAACATATATAATGAACAACTTACCAATGGACCATAATCACACCCCCCTTCAATGTGCCCATGTTTCCTACAATGTTTCTCAGCTGTTGTGATTCCAGTGAACACCTGGCATATTTTTGATGATAGTTGGTTTCATCGAAATTCCAACGAACGTCGAGCAAGATTTAAAAAAAACAAATTTGACACAAATTGTCTTGTAAGTTACGACAAAACAAAAGAAATACAATAGTTCATCGGAAATTTTCATCAGAAAATGCACCCAAATGAGTTAGTGTGTGACTCAATCTCATTTTTTGGCCAAATCGAAAGTGGCTAAATCTTTAGAGTTTGGGGATATGTTGATTTGGGAACCAACATTTGCATCCTACCATTCCTCGAGGGCTTTTAAAATATTGCTTCCTTTTTCGCATGCCTTTTCACTTTCATCTCCCTCGTGATGGTCATTATTGCCCATTCTTACCTTGAGTCTATGCATTTCATCAACAAACATTCGGTTGCTTCATAACTATAAACCTTTAGAAGAAAGTTGAAGTCGGAGCTAGGATTTCCCCAATAACCCTATTCTACAAAAACCATTATCCTATAAAGGAGATATTGGTATTGGTATGAGAGACTGGAATGAGAGATTAGAGATTGGTATTGAAAATAATCTTTGGATAAACACATGTTACTCCTAGAGGGAGAAATGGAGATTGTTGGTTTTTGTATTTGGCATTTCTGTTTTGGCACTTTGATGGTTTTTCCATCTTGTGTTGCCATCGATGCCAAAGGGGGAGATTGTTGGCATTTTGGTATGGTTTTTTCATTGATGTCAAAACCTACTTTGAAGATCCAGCAACATTCACCAACAAGCAAGTAAACTGTGCAACAGTTACTGGTATATGGTTCACCGGCAGGATATATTGTTCACCGATACCTGGAATGATATGGAAGACACTTGGTAATGTCAAAGACATCATGTGGACACTTTGTTATGAAGAATTAATCATTGGTATATTCATATTTCCATATTTGCTTTTACTAACAAATAGGTCCAGGTTATCTAGGGTTACACCAGTAGGTTTATCTTTTCCAGATCAGCATGGCACGCTATGGAGATGATTTATTATTGTTGTAAATGCATTTAGACAACATGTTTAATCAAATATTGCATCGGATATTATATTGTATAAAAATGTTTTATTGTAATATCTTGTAGAGCCGACCTACTAAAATTGGTCTTAGGGTATGGTATAAATGTAAGATCTTATTTGTAAGATCAAGTGTGGAATGTGAAAAAGAATTAAGTGAAGGTATATGCGAGATCAAGTAGGGATATACATGAAGACATCATTTGAAGGTGAAGTTAGGTTTTTGTAAAAGCATATCAGCATTACACCGGTACTGAATCCAGCATATGAAGATGCTATTTTGTGCAGTACATTCTTATTGGATTTAACCATCCAACTGTAGTCAGTGTGACTCCCATTTTGTGATTGAGTAGTGAGCTCTAGGCTGTTGGCCTTTCTGCATGTGCAGACCCCATTTATGTACACTTACTATCTACAGTAGTATCATCTGATTGTGGGTAAGGTTTCCCACTGTGGTTTTTCCCCTTACAGGGTTTCCACGTACAAATATTGGTGTTATGTGTTGTGGATGACTTTATGTTTATGTTTCATGCATTAATCCCTACCGGTATAGCAATTTACTGTTAACACTGTCTACGGGCATACTTAACTAGTTTACTGGTATTAAGCATTAAGTTGGTTAATTAGTTTTTGGTTTGAATTTATTAGACAACTGATTCACCCCCCCTTCTTAGTTGTCTTCGGGACCTAACAAACTATTCAAATAGTGCTTTGTCAACCTATTTGTCTTTTTCATAAACCCACTGTGGAATGTGCTTCATTGGTGTTGGTTCCCCAAAGGGTTTTCACTGCAAAAGGCAGAAACCAAGTTGATTCTTCAAATATCTATGGAAAAGCCAACTCCAACTATCAAAATCCTCTATAACTTGGACCAATTGACACAGATTCAATAGATTCTTCTACACTTTGGGCTCTGCAAGACTCGGGAGGGTGATCTCTTAGATAATTTATGATCTATGCGCCATAATCACAAATTGCACTAAAACAAAGAAGATAATCTCATATACAGGCTCAACAAAAAGGGAGAATTCTCAAGAATGGTGAATTCTTCAGTGATCCTCAACCTATTGGAGCATGAGATGAAGAAAACATATAATAACAAACATAAAGTGAAATATATTCTGATAATCAACTATTTATAACAAATATAGACAAAATGAAGTAGAAAACAGATTGTAAAGACTAAGACAAGCCATAACCAATATCTTATTACATTGGGAGTCAAATTCATGAAATGTAAGATAACTTACAACATAATTATCCTGATAGCATGTTGGACAAAGAACATATTGCATTACAATATATCTCTACTATAGCCCAAACCCAAGCTACTTATCAAAATCCCAAGATAAGCCCCACCACTCTGCAATTTTGTTTAATCATTTAATTGATCCCTTAGATCAAGGCATAAATAGAAATCACATACATCACAACAATGCAATGAATGAAAGAAACCCTTGATTATATTTCATTCAAAAGATAGTAGAATCATACAATGGAGAGAAATAGGTTTGGATTCTATTTCATTAACTCAAATGCTATCTTTGTTGGCCATTTGGTGGAATTGATTATGTGTTACATTGATGTTTTGTCATTAATACCAACACTATCTGTTTGGATGCTTTACCGACACCCTTCTGTTCCTGGTAGGTTGAGTGGTTTCTGGTTGATTTGGATTTGGCATGATCCGGTAGGCTCCGCTATAGTTTGGTGATGGAGTTATCTTGTTCATGATACTCATACTCATATTTAATCAATTGGTTTTGGTCTGGTTACAGGATGCTATCATGTTTTCTTAGAAGCTTGGTTTCTGGTTTTAGCGAGGGTTTCACCGGCAAAGCTTTTGATGGAGATCCTTGACGAATTGCATAAATGGTGTCGGTGCAGCTTCTTGTGGAGTTTCACGATTTTGTTGGTGATCATGTTTGAGACTTGGTGGATGGAGATCATTGTTGTAGCATGTGGACCTATACTAGGTCCCGTTTGATCTAGGTTATGGACCAGCTTTAATGAAGCATGTGGATTGGACCTCTCGATATGTTTCCGGGATGTCTTATGTGTTGGATATTATTTGTCTGGTCTAAGACCAACATGGTTTGTAATTATGTAATTGGTTTATTAGCTAGTGATCGACTTGATTGTTTATGGTCAAGAGTTTGTATATATAGATGTAAGATCTCATTTTAGCTCATATATATCGTAGATCTATCATAGGAATGGGAAAGGGATATGTAATGTGCGAATAATGTAATATAATTCAGGAAGAGGATTTGGTCGATCATTGGAGATCAAATTGGATTTATGTAAGAGGATTTAGTCCTCTGGTATTGAGATTAATCAGAACTGTACTAAAGCATAGGAGATGCTATCTTTTTTAGTTCAACACTTCTTCGGATTGTAGTCTGGATTTCTATTTCCAGTGAGACTCCTTTTGTGATGAGCAATGTGCCCTAGGTTGTTGGCCTTCCTGCAAGTGAAGGCCCCTCAATTGTAATTCACATACTTACTGTAGAAGTATTATCTGACTGTGGGTAGGCTTCCCACCATGGATTTTCCCTTTACCAGGTTTTCCACGTATAAATCTTGGTGTCATGTGGATGGTATTTATTTTGTGATTGTTATTTATGCTTAATTGGTTTAACTTCTATTTCAGTATTTGGTTTAAGCATTTTGGTATTAATTTTTTGGGTTCTGATATTAAAGTTTTAATTGCTAATGGTTCTAGTAATTTGTGACAATGGATTCACCCCCCCCCCCCCCTCTCAGTTGTCTTCCGGTTATTTGAACTATCTAACAATTGGTATCAGATCTTTGGTCCTCTCTATAGAAAGCTTAACAACTTGAGGAAGATCCTATGGTGACTAACAGTTCAAGTTCATCCATTTCATCTGAAGCTATCTTTCGAAGACATATTCCTAGGCTTGATGGAACAAATTACACAGTATGGAAGATTCGGATGGAGACTCGTTTGAGATGTCTTGGCAAGGAGATTTGGGAGATCACATGGAATGGTGTCACTTATTATAATCCAGGATTTGGTAATCCTCCTATGACAAACTTGGATAAGGAGCTTGAGAATGATTGTAGAGAAAGAGAAGCCCTCTTGTGTGCACTTTCTGATCAACAAATAATGGGATTAACCAACAAATCATCTAGAAAGGCTATATGGGATAAGTCAGAGACTCTTAATGAAGGTGACCCTATAGTGAAGATTGCTAAACTTGATATTTACTAGGTAAGATATGAAAACCTAAAGATTGAAGAAGATGAAAGGATTACTACATTCATGGAAAGGGTAAATAAGATTTTTATGGGAATTCAATGTTGTGGTGGAACTCTAAGCGAAGATGAAATTGTTTCTAAAGTTCTGAGAGCCCTACCACCAGCTTACAAAATGAAGGCTACTACTATAAATGAGTTGAGAACATTGGCTAATACATCTGTCAACAAAGATACCCTAGTTGGGAAACTATCTTCTTTTAAGCTTGAAGGATTTGAACCTTCTAGAGCTATGAAGACTAAACCTTCTTTTCATGCATCTACATCTGTAACCAGTAAGCAAGACTGGCAAGCTTTATATGCAAAGGAATTGGAAGATATGAAGATAGAAGATGATGAATTTGAGCAACTTCAAGCTCTATTTGCTAGAAGAGTACCTAAAGGACTGGTAGGAAGCAAGTATGAGAGAAAAGCACCTTTTAAATGTTTTACATGTAATAAGATTGGTCATTTTGTATCTAGATGTCCTAAAAGGAATTCAAGATTTGAAGAAAGAGTTAAAATATCTTTTAAGCCTAACTCTGGATATCAGAACAAATATAAGTTCAGGAAAAACAGAGATAAATCATGCTACATAGTGGATAAGGAAGGTATTACTGATTCTGATGATGAATCGATAAAAGACTCTGCTAGTGGTTCAAGCAATGGAAAGGAATGGGTGTTCCTGGCTATCAAGGAAGATGATCCAACACTGGAAGAGAATGCCTAAAGAGAAGGCACTTGTTGCTAAAATTGAAGACAAGGATGAATGAGTAATTGACAATGATTTTTCACATCATATGACTAGAGATAAAGGGAAGTTTCTATCTTTGCAATAATTTTATGGTGGTCTAGTTAGATTTCAAGATGATAAAGCACGTATGATCAAAGGAAAATGAACCATATCATTGGATGGTAAGAACAATACTGACAATGTTTTTTATATTGAAGGTTTGAAGGATAATATTTTGAGTGTAGGACAATTCATGGATAAGGGATTTCAATTATAGTTCAAGGATGGAAAATCCAAAATCATTAACAGATCTGGCTTGGAGATTGCAACAGGTACATAGACAAAAGGTAACATATTTCATGTGAACTCTGGTGAGAAGACATGTTTGATTACACAGATTGATGAGAGCTGGCTATGGCATAAAAGGTTATGCCATATAAATTTTAATTGCATTGTAAAGATTATTTCAACTAAGGCAATTAGGGATATACCTAAGATTATGAAGCCCTATAATCTAGTATGTAAAGAATGTCAAATGGCTAAACAAGTCAGAACCTCTTTTAGGAGTATACAAGATAAATCAAATGACATTCTTGATCTTATTCATAATGATTTATGTCATCCTGCTAGAGTTAAAAGTTTTCAAGGTGATAGATATTTATTGCTAATCATTGATGATTATTCTAGAATGATGTGGGTTACTTTTCTAAAAGAAAAATTTGAAACATTTGAAAAGTTTAAAATCTTTGAGGCTAAAGTGGAACTGAGACAGGATTGAGATTAAATGTTTGAGCTCAAATCATGGTGTAGAATTCACATCCAGTGAATTTAATAACTTTTGTGAGAAGCATGGTATAACAAGGCAATTTTCTACTCCCTGGACACCTCAGCAAAATGGAATTGTGGAAAGGAAGAGCATATCTATCTTGGATGGTACTAGAACAATGATGATGGAAGCTAGTATACCTCATATGTACTAGAGAGCAGTAGTGAGCACAATGGTTTATAAATTCAACAGCGTACATATCAAAGGAGAAACTGGTAAGACACCTTATGAATTATGATTTGGCAATACACCTACAGTTAAGTATTTCAGAATTTTTGGTAGTAAATTTTATATTAGGAGAGATGATATCATTGGGAAATTTGATCCTAGATGTGATGAAGGCATATTTCTTGGTTATTATAATGAAATAGAAGCATATAGATGTTATAACAAGAGATTGCAGAGAATTGTGGAGAGTGTTAATGTCAAAGTAGATGAGCTTAATAGAAGTCAAATCAGATTTTATGAGAAGGAACCGACAGTGGAAATGATTATATCTAAAATGGTAGCACCTTTACTAGAACAGAGTGTTGAACCAGTTACTCTGGCAGTATCAGATAATTCTATAGTGATTGAAGAACAAGGAAGAGGAACAGAGAGTCAGAGGACTCCTAGGTATGTGACATTGAATCATTCAAAAGATCAGATCATTGGGGATAAGAACAATGGAGTGATGACATGTGAAGAAGACTGGAAACTAATGAGGTATGTTTAATTTCATAAGTTGAACCGGTATTAGTAATTGAGGCATGTAAAGATGAATATTGGTTGAAAGCTATGGAAGAAGAATTAGATCAGATTCAAAAAAATAACACATGGAATTTGGTTCCCCAACCTTAAAATAAGAATGTTATTGGAACTAAATGGGTTTTTAGGAATAAATTGAATGAGGATGGTCAAGTTATAAGAAATAAGGCTAGATTTGTTTGTAAAGGATAGTCTTAGATGGAAGGAATTGATTATGGAGAAACTTTCGCACCTATATCTAGGATTGAAGCTATAAGATTATTTCTTCCCTATGTTGCTTATAAAAACTACAAGGTTTATCAGATGGATGTTAAATGTGCATTTTTTAATAGGGATCTTGATGAGGAAATTTATATTGAGCAAGCTGATGTTTTTTCACTATCAGAGGATACAAATATGGTTTGCAAGTTAAGGAAAGCTTTATATGGATTGAAACAAGCACCTAGAGCTTGGTATGCAAGGTTGGATAAATATCTTTTGAAGCTTGGTTATACTAAGGGAAGTGTTGAAAGTAACTTATATTATAAGATCATTCATGATGATATACTGATTATTGAAGTATTTGTTGATGACATTATTTTTTGAGGTGAAGATAAGTTGTGCATAGAATTTTATAAAAAATATGGAGAAAGAATTTGAGATGTCTATGATTGGGGAAATGAGATTTTTCTTAGGTTTGCAGATTACTCAGACTGAAAAAGGTATTTTCATCTGTCAAACTAAGTATGCTAAGGAATTATTGAAGAAATTTGGAATGGGAGATTCTAAACTGGTAAGTACTCCTATGGTTACAAGTGAGAAATTGACAAGAAAAGATGTTTCTGCACAGATAAATCCTACAAGATACAAATCTATATTGGAGTTCTGATTTATTTGACTCGGACTAGGCCTAGCATTATGAATGTTGTTTGTATTATTTCAAGATTTCAGAGTGATCCTAGAGAAAATCATGAGATTGCGGTGAAAAAGATTTTTAGAAACTTGCAAGGTACATCAGAATATGGTTTGTGGTACCCTAAGATGATGACTTTACTTTATGTGAATATACAGATGTTGATTGGGCTAGAGATGTTGATGACTAGAAAAGTACTTCTGGTGGAGCTTTCTTTCTTGGAAAGAAGTTGGTTTCATGGATTAGCAAAAAATAGTCATGTACTTCTTTATCTATTGTTGAAGTTGAGTATGTTGTTGTTGCTACTAACTATACAGAAGTTTTATGGATGAAGCAAATGTTCAAGGATATAAAGGTGGATTGTGATGCACCAATATTTATTCACTATGATAACTCTGTTGCTATTGATATATCAAAGAATCTAGTATCTCATTCTAAGACAAAGCACATATCTATCAAGTATAACTTTTTGAAGGAAAAGTCGGAAGAAAATGAAGTTAGAATGGTTTATGTGAACACTAAAGAGTAGATTGCAAATATTATCACTAAACCTTTGCCCAAGGAATCATTTGAATACCTGAGAAACAGATTGGGAGTTTCTGCCCCTCCGGTAGAGACTTGATTGATGTGGTTTGGCATCAATATGATATGCATTATCAGAGATACTATTCATTCCGGCAATGATGTGGGGATGCTACTGCTCAGGGGGAGTAGTCATCTTTATGATTCAATGGTTTATTTTTTTGCTTTGATATTTTTTTCAAATTTCTGGCATTGATGTCAAAGGGGGAGTGATATTGATGTGAAAAAGGAAGTAAAAAAGAAAAGGAAAAAAAGAGAGATTCGTAGCTTTACAAAGATATTATTCATAGGGCGAGTTTGGTCTTTATTTCAGATTTGTATGCAGGAGATTGTTGGTTGTCTTCCATTGGAGGTGACTTGTTTGGCATTTCTTGGTACTTAGATGTTTTTCACATCTAGTGTTGTCATCTGTTGGATCTCAAATCAACAGATAGGATAGTTTCTAAGGAAATGCCAACTCCTATGACCAAACCCTCCAATTGACTTGGCCAACTTATAGAGTGAACCTATTTGGTTACTAACTCCCTCACTTTAGGCTCTGCAAGACCTAGGCGGGTATACCTATTCACTAGTCATTTTGTATGACTAATTCTTTTAATAGTAGATTGAGTATCTTGATCTAAATTTTTCCCTATCTCAGAATGGCATAGGTTTTTAGGATAGATGGCTTTTAGATGAGTTCAAGATTGTTGTTGTGAAAGCTATTCGATCTTTATGCTTGAAATTTATATGTATACAGTATTGCTAATTGATTCTATATATCCTACTCAACTATTCCTATTGTTGTAAAGTAAAGGTAATTGATATGGTAAAAAGTTGTTGTTTATGAATGATCAATGTGTTTCCTCTTGTTTGGGCCACATAGTCTATTACTTTAGTAGGAGTTATTGTATGCTTCTATGAGAATTTTTAAATCACGCCCCAGGTAGATTTGTCAGTCACCTTTCCTCAAAAAGATCCATTTTAATAGTCTTATGCTATAATTTGCTCTAATGAATTTAACCCTTACATTAAGAGACCATTCAAGGAAGACTTACTAGGAATAGTTACAATCCATAAGTAGGCCTTTTTATTCAAATTAATAGCAGTAGGAAAATAAACTTCACTAGGAAGATACAAGCAACCTTATCTTCTATGAGACAATATCACAGGACAACTACCAATTGAAATAAACAACTCACAGCACATATGTAAAGGAAAAAAGAGTTGATTATATTGATAGAGTTTCAAAAGTTACAAAAACTGCTAGAGTATATTGTACATCTATTCTTCAATATCCTCCTTTTCTTTTGTTACATATATATATATATATATATATATATTACATTTTAGGGTTGTAACCCTTCACTTTGTTCAGTGCAACTTTACATTTAATTAACTATGATAAAAATATTTAATTTTAATCACTTTAATCTTCACACTTCAAAATAACAACACTCTTCCTGTGCTAACAATCTTCGTGCTTGTATTTTTTACAGAGATTGGCTCCAAGATTTGGATACTTCTTTAATCACTCTTTAATTCATATTTTTTGTGAATAATACTCTATGACTAAAGTATTTCATAATACATTAATCTTTGGTAATGACTATCACTCCTCTTCTGCCAACATCTTCACATTTGTATTCTTATATTTACTCATATGGCATTTATGTAAAATTTCCTCACCTATGAATAAAACTTTCTACCATCCATTCCTTTTGTGGAAGAGCACAAGTAAAAATAAAATCCCCTTTAACTTTGCATTTTACTCTTATAAGTGAAACAAGACCATTTGGTAAAATATTTCCCTCATATTCTTTCACTTGTAATTATGAACTTATTTCACTCGCCACATTTTTATTCCTTAAAAATAATGCTTTTTACTTAATGTTGCCCTTCATAATCTCATTGAATCATCTCACCAATTTAGAGGTTAATTCTCTCAAATATTCCAGAAGACATCTTTACCTAGGAGAACATAATTCTTCTTTCATTAGGGTAATTTATCGTGAAGATTTCACCTTCCCACATTTAGTTTTTACTTAACTTGTCAAATTAATTAAAGATGATTCATTATTATTTCCCTTCAAGTCTTGTAAAATGTTGAAGCAAATATCTTGGGTAGAATAATTCTATACTTCTAAAATATTTGAAAACTATTACCTCTTCCATCTTTAATATTTTTGTCCATCTTCAATTGAGAGGTTTTATCAAATTATTATTTGATAATTTTTTCTACTAAAAACTAGTTTTGATAAAATATCCACAACTTTTTCATTTCTTA
Organism: Cryptomeria japonica; assembly: GCF_030272615.1. NCBI lineage: Eukaryota > Viridiplantae > Streptophyta > Pinopsida > Cupressales > Cupressaceae > Cryptomeria > Cryptomeria japonica. The sequence continues at coordinate 270,037,522 of NC_081408.1, forward strand.
ATGAAATTAAGAATTTCAAAATGTTAAAGCTGGTGCCGAGGAGAAACTAACCGAGAAAACCATTTTGACAAATTTATCTTCATGAATGAGCAGATTGGATCACAATATGACAAGTTTCTATGTTATGTTCTTTTTTTTAAATCTGCAACATTATTTCGTTGTAACATACCATTTCGGAGAAACTATTTTTTGTTATGCAGATTAACCTTGTTTTGACGATAACACAATTGAGCAAACTCTTCTCTTTGTGGGGTCCACCACTTTGGCTCATATTAACCAACTTAATGGTTTTCATTTTACCATCACATATATATTTTATATATATAAGATAATTTCTTATAATGCTCCATAATGATTAATTTAAATCATTTTTGATTGATTTAAATTTTAATTTCCCTTTAGTGTTATTCCTGTTCAAACATATAATGTGGCCATTTGAAATATTATTATTGGAATTTGAATAACAAGCTCTTATGGGTTTGCACAGATGAAAGTTGATCCCCTTTTAAAATTATATGCTGGGCTCTACCCTTATGGGAGCCACATTTATCCCCACGTATAGTAAACATTTAGTTTCAATAATATCAAATATATTAATTTGAATTATCAACTTTCATAAAGAAGATGTCTTTCATTAATGAACTTGTAACAATACTAACCTTATCTGATGATCAAATAAATCATTCTTCTCGAACCAACGCTCCATACCTTGCTCTGACTTATTTTGCCAAATAATTTATTTGAACAGGTGATAGGAACAATTCAGAGTAAATTTGTGGTCATGAACTGATTAAACATTATCAAATTGTGCACTCTGACATTTTGTAAAAAGTGTCCAATCATGATTTTTGCATCTAGAATCAATGTTGAAAACTATCCAAATCATACCATGAGGTCACATAAGTTGGCAATCATATAGACATTTAACCAGAGATTGCAATGCAACTGACAACTCTGATAGATTCCTTCTAAGGCGAAAGATATTAATTTCCAAAGTAGGCTCCACAATTGATTTTCACTTTGTACAAGTGTTATATTTGCATAAATTGCATTTCATTTAAGCTTAGAAAAAATATCAAATGGATTGTTAGGGCTCCCAAAACTTGCACAGGTGTTCATAATGGTATGGAGAATTGCAAGGAACAACGGGTTCGATATTGGGATCGCCAGGTTGCAAAATATGAACTCAAACAAAGGGCCACTTGTAATAGTTTTTAATGAAGAAATGAAATAAATTGCAAATGATATGGGTGTAGGAAAAATAGCAAATTAGGTAGTGAGGATCTGCAAATTTGTATAGGAATACTTTGTTGATAGGGGAATTGATTGGGACAAACAGATTAGTATGAAGACTCGTGAAAGATATTAATCCTTGAAAATGTTGAAATGTGGTGACTGATCAGCAAAGTATTGTACACTCAGCATGTATCCTCCCCGGGGTCCGGGGCCGGGCTGGGCCCTGGGCAGGGGTTCGGGGGCGGCAGCCCCTGAGAAATTTTTTTTTTTTTGCCATTTTTCGTTGATGAAAACCAACATTGTAATAAAACCCTAAAAAGGCCGACTTTGTTTATTGCCCTAAAAATGCATGTTATAAGCGGCTGGGATGCTCAAGGCATTGTAAGGTTGATGTATTGTTTTTGCTGGATAATAAGAAAGATTGGACGGCTGTGTATGATGGACGTAACCCATTCTGGGTGAACCACGTTAAATCTCTATGTTATCTGTGTCCTATTTTATTTCTTTATCTTTTGTATTTAAATCTACATATAATTGTTAGTTCATATTTGCTTTGGATCTGCTTGAAACCCTAACAAAAAATGGCTACTTGGAATGGTTGTGTGACTCCAACTGGTGTGAACCATAAATTTTGTTGTTTGAGAGAGGTATTAAATTTGATAGTGGGGAGCTCAATGTGGATAATCATGCTTATTGATAAGTGGTAAACCTAACTGCAAGGTCAAATTTATTACCAAGATCAACATCTATGAGTGCATTTTAGGGGTGTCCATTGAATTATCTCATTGAGGGGACCCTAAATTTTGCCAAAATTTAGGGTTCCAGCACCATCAATGCCAAAGGGGGAGATTGTTGGCCATTTGGTGGAATTGATTATGTGTTGCATTTATTTTTTGTCATTGATGCCAAAACTAGTTGTTTGGATGCTTTACCGGCACCCTTCTGGTCCCAATAGGTTGAGTGGTTTCTGGTTGATTTGGATCCGGCATGATCTAGTAGGCTCCGATATAGTTTGGTGATGGAATTGGCTTGTTCATGATACCCATAATCATATTTAGTCAATTGGTTTTGTTCTAGTTATAGGATGCTATCCCGTTTTCTTAGAAGCTTGGTTTCTGGTTCCGGTGAGGGTTTCATCGATAGAGCTTTTGATGATGATCCTTAATGAATTGCATAAGCGGTGTTGGTGCAGCTTATGGTGGAGTTTCAAGATGCTATAGGTGATCATGTTCGAGACTTTGTGGATGGAGATCATTTCTGTAGTCTATGGACCCATACTGGGTCCTGGTTGATCTAGGTTATGGATCGACTTTAATGAAGCGTGTGGATTGGACCTCTCAATGTGTTAATGAGATGTCGTATGTGTTGGATATTATTTGTTTGGTCTAATCCTGACATGATTTGTAATTATGTAATTGGTTTATTATCCAGTGCCCGACATGATTGTTTATGGTAGAGGGTTTGTATATATAGATGTAAGATCTCATTGTAGATCATAGATATTGTAGAGGTCATAGGAATGGGAAATGGATATGTAATGTGTGAATAATGTAATATCATTTAGGAAGAGGATTTGATTGATCATTGGAGATCAAATTGGGTTTATGTAAGAGGATTTAGTCCTCGGGTATTGAGCTTAACCAGAATTGTACTCAAGCATAGGAGATGATATCTTTTGTAGTTCAACACTTCTCTCGATTGTAGTCTGGATTTTTATGTAGTCAATGAGACTCCTTTTGTGATGAGCAGTGCGCTCTAGGATGTTGGCCTTCTTGCAAGTATAGGCCCCTCAATTGTAATTCACATACTTACTGTAGAAGTATTTTCTGATTGTGGGTAGGCTTCCCAACATGGTTTTTCCCTTTACCAGGTTTTCCATGTACAAATCTTGGTGTCATGTGGATGGTATTTATTCTGTGATTGTTGTTTATGCTTAATTGGTTTAACTATTATTCTGGTATTTGGTTTAAGCATTCTGGTATTAATGTTTTGGGTTCTGGTATTAAAGTTTTGATCGTTAATGGTTCTAGTAATCTGTGACAACTGATTCACCACCCCCCAACTCTTAGTTGTCTTTCAGTTATTTGAATTGTCTAACAATCTCTTTCATAAGACAATATACAATTTAGTCCTTCAAAACCAACACAAAATATGACATAAGACTCATTCTATTTTTTCTCTGCAAAAGACTTTATAGTTTGTTCATTTGCACCTAAAACTTTCTAATGGAACCTATGACTCTGATTTAGAAAACTAAGTACAGAGTTGGTATCGAAACCTTGTCTCCTGACCTTGAATTCCTTTATATAGAAAATAAAGGAGAAAATAAGCATCGGGCCAGAGCAGACACCTATCATCAAAACGACTGGATATATAATTCTATTACAAAATATTCCTTTTGAGGAATGTCACAACCAAGACCAAAATATTTGTAACTGCTTCATTATAACACATTATGCACTTTCTCTTCCTTGGTGTTTCCAAAAAAGATCCTAATATGGGTCCACCTTGTTGTTGCTCATGTTGAAAAAGGTAACCTCTACAAGAAGACAAAACTATTTACCAAACTATCACATCAATAAGTTGACTAGCTAACTACTTGCAGTCTTCATTCCTATGGCAAATATGTCTTGCTCCATTCATTATATTCTTCATCAGATGGCCACCTAAAACTCATGACCTCATCATATTTTTCCCTATATGGAGCATACTTTATAGCAACTTGGTTTGCTTCTCTTTCAAAAGACTCAAAAAATGTCCCTATGCATACAATTTATCCATATTGTTCTACAGCAAATCAGTATCCAAATCCTCACAAATTAATCCCACATGAGTGTTAATGATTCTCTCTGCCTCTTCCTTCCATAGATGCAAAGGCTTGACAACTCCATTCTCATCCAAAATCTCTGGCAGAAGTGTATCAATTAAATCATTGAAACTCCTCATCAACTCTCTTGTTTTTCTCTCTATACTCTTTGGTTGGATTTGATCTTCTTGCATTGACTTTACCAACAAATAGGTTGGTTGAAGTGTAGGTGGTCTCTCAGCATGATATTTAGAAGCCAATGACATTAGTTCAATCTCATTTTCCCTTGGTAACCATTTGGTAAACAAAGGTATTGCCACCTCTTTATCTCGATAAAAACCTTGAATATTAAACAATGAAGAATATAAAGAATGAATACTATTCAATCTGTTGTCAACTTTTTCATTTAAATGAGTTAGTAGAAAGCTAACTATTTCTCTTTGCTCAAAGGCAAACTAGTCCTCTAATTCCTTCAGTTTATTTTCCAATTCTATGATCTTCTCCAATAGTTAAGCTCTTGTTGGATCAGGTTACCTAGTTGTTTCTTCAACAATTGGCTCTAATGAAGAACATCGAGTGACTACATCAAAAAGGGTAATAGGAGAAGACCCTGATGTTGAAGGTGTTGAATAAATTATAGGGGCATTAGGAGATGCTTCCAATTGTTTATGTTCCTGAAGTTGAACCTTATACTGCAACTCAATACATCTTTGTTGCACATTGTTATATTCTGCAAATACTTGTTCATATTTTCTTTGGTATTCTTCCTTATCTGCCTTCTCCCTCTTAGTTGTCTCATGGGCCAATTTGGCCACATCCACAGTTAACTTTGAAGCTTCTACATTTGATGTATCTGCAACTCTCTTAATTATTAGGCTTTCCATCAAATTAGGGTTGATATCACCAATATCAGGTATTCTCGGCCCTTGCTCCAATGAGTAAATGGCTAGTGTGGCATATTCTTGTACAAATTCAGGCCCTTTTAATGCCAACCTAGCTTCTTCTTCAGAATTGAAATATTGTTGTTCCGATTTCCTAATGACATCAAAGGCCACTACATCAATAATATCCCACTCAGACAAAATTAGGACCACTGCCTGACTGATGATTCATCTGCCTTCTTCAATAGTTATTCTTCTAAATTCTTCCAACATCTCAGCCTTTACCTTATCCTTATTTTCCTAATTAGTTTTATTTGGCTTTTGGGCTCTCCTTTCCTCACATCTCCTTTTGTACTCATCAATTTTCATCTTCCAAACTAGCTGCAAGAAAGCTTGGCTTTGTACAAAAGCCTCATCTTCAATAAATTTGTCACATGACTCCTTTAGTGTATCTTGAAAGGCATTTCGTTGTATATCTAGTACATAAAGGTCCAAATATAATGATCTTGGTGGAGATAGGATCCCAATCTGCAACTCTTCATTATTGAGAATGATTGCATTCTCCTCCTCTATTTCTTATGCGGATTGTTCTTTAGGCTTGTCTATTTTTTGCCTTTTAGATGGAGGCGGTGAAGGAGGAGGTGAGAGGTTCTTTTCAAGTGGAGATTCTATATCTAAAATCACTACCCCCTTAAGAGGCCCATGCTAAAGTTAAAGGGTTTTTTTCTTGTTCCATTATCCCCTTCCCCTTCCTCTTTATCTCTTCTTCCTTTTCACTATCACCTTCATCTCTTAATCTTTTGTAAATGATCCTCCCTCTTGAAGGCATGGGGATAGGTCTCTCTTCCTCTGGCTCCACTTCTAATGGTGATATTGATCTTTGTATTTGGGGCCTTTTTTGCAGAGGTTTTCATAATGGCCTTTGTTGGGATGCTAATGCAGAGCATCTATTACAAACCATAAAACCTTCATTCAAGGGTATTACTGACCCAAAACTAATACAAGACCTTAAACTTGAATCAAGAGGCATATAAAAATATCAAAAACTCTTCTCAACTCTAAACCAATTTCAAAGGTTACATTCCATCCCTACAGAATTTCATTCAAGATTTTAGATCACAAAATTCACCATAACATGAGAGAACAAATTCTTTATTGTCATGGAATACCCTAGTTCAGGGTTTCATCCTTTAAAAACTGTTTTCACAAAAATAATCATAAATTATTCAATTCTTAACCAAATTAAGTAAGAAAAATATAAATGGAAATATATTTAGAGACCTTTCCAACCCATATATCCTTTCTTCATTATGATTTCTCATGTGACCATACCAAACGTTGCAACTGGACTGTTGTTGCCTTCACCAATCTACTTTTCACCATGAACTGTAACAACCAATCATCAATAACTTTTTAAATATTGATCATTGAGAAAATCTCTCCAGCCAGACTTTATATTACTAACTTACAAAACTTATCTCAAATTTCTAGCCAGATCCAACAGTTCAATCAAAAGTTATGAGGATTTTTCCAAAAACAGGGAACCCTTGACAGGGTTTTGACAATTTTTTAAAACAAACATATCTTGTCAAATACTCCACAAAAATGCATAAGAAAGGATTAATTTGAAAGATATTTCATAACTCTATCATTAAAAAACATCTACATATAAAAATTACACCAAATGTGATTCTCCATGGATCTATGTCAGTCACAGATTCCTTAAAACCCTATGACAGTTTGAGGGTTTGATGGATAATCTTTGTCAAATCCCCTCCAAACTTCTCTACCTCCTTGATTTTGACCAAACATTATTTTATAAACCATTTCCAACTCCTTACTAACTACTCTAACCACATCATGACCAATGGATTGAATTCTTACATTTTTGTTGCACTTTTTGGCAATGTTGCAACTTTGCAATTTTACATTTTTTGCATTTTTGACACAAATGACTCTAACCCTTACAAGGACACTTTTAACACTTCAAGATGGACCAAATATGATATCTTTGGAAAAAATGGTTCATTTATCCTTACATATTATGATTCAATGGACTCAAATAACCTTAATACATTATGAATGACTCAAATACAATAAAATTGCTCATATTATGACTTTTGACCTCCCGATATGCTTGTGTGCTTAGGTGCATCTGCACCAAATGCTACTTTTGGAGGCTCTTTTCAGATTTCTTGGTCACCTGTTATCTATAATTTCTCCACCTCATCCATCAAGTCGTACATGACTTCATCAAAATTTTCCATCGAATGATCCATTTGTTGGAAACCAATAACACTGAAGGGGGGGGTGAATCAGTCTTATACCAGAATAGTAGATTTTAGCCTTAACAAAAAATTCATACACCAACCGATATACTGGTATAAATAGAATTGAAAGAAGTAAAGAAACCAATAATCCAAACACATAAATTAGAACCACAACACATAGATTTATAAGTGGAAAACCTCAATAAGGAAAAACCACGGTGGGATTTGTGACCCACAATATCAATCCACTGGCCATATGAAGAGATATTACAATATATGATGGGCCTACACTTGCAGGAAGGCTTGCATCCTAGAGCACACTGCTCAATCACAATAGAAGCCTCACTGACTACATAAAATTCTAGACAACAATCTGGAGGAGTGTGAGTTGCTAAGATAGCATCTTCTTGTTGGTATTATGGATGACTTCATCATGTGTTGCATTGGTTTTGTCATTGATGTCAACACTTATCTTTCTGGAGGTCTACAATGTTGGATTCAATATAGGTTTAAGCTCTGACCATGAGTGCCAAACACCTTCATAGCCTTTCCTTCAAACTTTAGATAATATCTGTGTGATTTGCACAAGGATCTGCTTGTTTTGCTCTTCACAATGATCTTCAATATTCGCACACACTCACACATACACTCATACATCTTCTAGATAATATCTTACAATTATTTATATAAAACCTACGACCTCATGATTAGGTCAGCTCCCTAAATATATTACATTTACAAAATAAGTCTTGATGCAATACAATATGTCGACCTCAATACATTTACATATTATCCAATCCAAAACGTGTCATGTTGATCTGGAATATGATATCTTGTACCAGTCCATAACCTATACCTATCTACCAATAGAGGCAAATATGTGAACCCAATCAGACCAGTAAGAAAAACACCAAATGTAAACATCCAATCCATGTCTTTGACATAACCAAATGATCTCCAGATGATAACAAGTCATCATCAACTTCCTGAGTTGTCGGTGAAACATATAAGTTGTCAGCGAAACATATAAGCTATCGATGAAACATATACCGGTGACTATGCATAAGCCAATATCCAATGATGATATATCATGTTCCAGATCAGCACGACACGTTTTGGATTGGATAATGTGTAAATGTATTGAGGCTAACATATTGCATTGCATCAAGAATTCTTTTGTAAATGTAATATCTTTAGGGAGCTGACCTAATCATGAGGTCTTAGGTTTTGTATAAATAACTGTAAGATCTTATCTAGAAGATGTATGATTGTATGTGTGAGTGTGTGTGAACTTGAAGATATCAAAAGAGAAAATGAAGAACTTGAAGAACTTGAAGCACTATTTGCAAGGAAGATGCCTAAAGGTCCAGAGGGAAGTAAGTATGAAGGTAAAATGCAAAGAACCGGTAATTATTCACTGTGATAATTCAACAGCAATACATATATCAAAGAATCCAGTATTTCACTCTAAAACAAAGCATGTTTCTATTAAGTATAATTTTCTGAAAGAAAATGTTGAAGCAAATGAAGTGAGATTGGTTTATGTGAATACTAAAGAGCAAATTGTAGATATTTTTATAAAGCCTTTGCCTAAGGAAACATTTGAATATCTTAGAGAGAAGCTTGGGGTAATCACCCCACCGGCAGAGACTTGAATGATGAAGATTGGCATCAAACCAGTAGGGACTAACAGAAAAATATTTTTCTGGTTTTGATGAAGGAGAACTATTGCTCAGGGGGAGTAGTTAGTTGTATGTTATGGTCTGATTTTGATTCTTGACTACTTTGGCATTTGATGTCAAAGGGGGAGATATGTCTATGGAAAAACATTGTACTTGGAGAGATGTATTTTGGTTTTGGTTATATTGTTTCTGTTTTGGTACAGAACTTTGTATTGATCTATTTTGGGAGATTGTCAGTATTTGGTATTCTATTTTTGGCACTTAGATGTTTTTCCATCTAGTGTTGCCATCAATGCCAAAGGGGAGATTGTTGGTATTATGGATGACTTCGTCATGTGTTGCATTGGTTTTGTCATTGATGTCAACACTTATCTTTTAGAGGTCTACATTGTTGATTTGGCACTCTTGTTATATTGGTTTGTTGTTGAACCGGCACATTGTGGTCCCGGTATTGATGTTGTCCTATGCACAGTCACCACTATATGTTTCACCAGCAGCTTATATGTTTCACCGGAATCTCAGGAAGTTGATGATGACTTTTTATCATCTCGAGATCATTTGGTTATATCAAAGACATGGATTGAATGTTTACATTTGGTGTTTTTCTTATTGGTCAAGTTGGGTTCACATATTTGCCTTTACTGGTAGATAGGTCTAGGTTATGGACTTGTACAAGATATCATGTTCCAGATCAGCACGACATGTTTTGGATTGGATAATGTGTAAATGTATTATAGTCGACATATTGTATTACATCAAGACAATTTATAAATGTAATATATTTAGGGAGACGACCTAATAATGAGGTCTTAGATTTTGTATAAATAATTGTAAGATCTTATCTAGAAGATGTATGAGTGTATGTGTGAGTGAGTGCAAATATTGAAGATCATTGTGAAGAGCAAAAATAAGCAGATCCTTGTGCGAATCACGCAAATATTATCTGAAGGTTGAAGGAAAGGTTATGGTGGTGTTTGGAACTCATGGTCAAAGCTTAAACAAGTACTGAATCCAGCATTGTAGATGCTATATTGAAGCAATACATTGTTATTGGATTTAAGCATTCAATTATAGTCAGTGTGACTCCTATTTTGTGATTGAGCAATGAGCTCTAGATGGTTGGCCTTTCTACATGTGCAGACTCCATTATTGTATTCACTTACTATCTACAGTAGTATCATCTGATTGTGGGTAAGGTTTCCCACTGTGGTTTTTCCCCTTATAGGGTTTCACGTCAAAATCTTTGTGTCATGTGTTGTGGATGTGTTTTGCTTTCTGTTTCATGCATTAAGTTGTACCGGTATTGCTATAACTATTAATCTATTTTATTGGCACTGAGTTTTAAGTTGAAATAATTGGTTTTGGGTTATAATTTATTCTCAAATGATTCACCCCCCCCCCTCTTAGTTGTCCTTCTTGGTTCCTAAAACTTCTATGCCAGAATATAGTTTTGGTTTAAGCTCTGTCTGTTCCGGCCTAAAACCCTAAACCCCTTTATCAGAATAATCCTTACAATAAATTCCTCACATACATAATCTCTATGATATATTTTGTATTACATTCGCATCATGATCCAATACATCCATATCCTTATCCTATCCAAATGATCTAATCAATCTGTCCTATATACCCTATACAAATTTATGCCTTATGTCAACTTACAAAGATATATACAATATCAGATTACATGTCAACAAGATATCACAAATGTATAAACATTAAAACAAGTTGTCGATGGCGGATCCAAGATATGTCGGCCTCCAATACCGATAACCTTTTCTATACCATGTCAGCCTGCATTGTCGGTGACCAAAGAAATATTCTGACCTGTCTGTGTCGGTGCCGATGTAGAATCTGTAAAGTGTTTGTCGGTAAAATCATGTTGCTATCAATGACAACATAGTGAAACCAGCCAATAGAGTGTCAATTGCCAATAATCCCCCCCTTTGGCATTAATGGCAACACTCATGAAAAATGGTCGTAGTTTCATCTGTCAGTTCCATCCTGCCTTACTCCCCCTAAGCTGAACATGCAAAATACTCCATATCTTCAAAAACTCCAAAATTTTGTAACTCCCCCTAATGTATGTATCTCTTTATTCTTTTTCACATCTATACTACTCCCCCTTTGACATCAATGCCCAAAAAAGAATTGTAAAAGGAATGTCAAATAATTGTACAATGAATACCTCCAAAAATGTCTTACCGGAGCTTGACCAATTTCAAAATTTTTGGATAAGCTTTCTCCAGTAACTCCACATAAGTATCCCGATCAGTTTTGAATGTGTCGAAAATAGATACAAGACCACTCAATAAATGTGCAAAAGATTCTTTCTCATTTACCTCTGCTAGTGTGGGTTTTCCCAACATATCCATGCATTCCTTCTTATGTACACAGAGTGAATCCAATCTAGGACTCACCAAACCTCTCAGACTTCTGGCTCTCGGAATTATTTTATCTCTTTCCTTCTCAAGAGCAGAAATTTGATTCTTCAAAATCAAAATTTGACCATCAATTGATATTGTCAGTGAAATTAATCCATCAAAAGAGTTAGCAATACTAGCAATTTTCTCCTGTATCTCTATTATCTTTTTATCTACATTTGTTGTAAGTATTTCAGTATTGCAACATACCCTATATATATTTGTACATTGTTTCAATGAATTTTCTATTAGAGTTAGCTTCTCCTCAATCTTTTTCTTTTGTCACAATTACCTGATCAAAAGCGGCTCTCTTAGCCTAAGTAAATCTTTCTAATGCTTGTCGGTTAGATATTTGTTGTAAGGATTGAAAGTCATTTGATATGTGCTCAATGATTATCTTAAGCTTGTTGGAAGGGCTCACTTCATTTTCAATCTTACACGCCAAGACCAATCTATGTAGAATAGTGATTGATTAATCTATAATCCCCTTGTCTGTAGTTCCCTCCTTCATTAGTTTCTAAGAAGCCATCATCATTAGTTCAATGGGACTCATCTCTGTGATGGTTTTATTTTCAACTTGAGAAGTGTCAATTGTCAATAATGATGTGCCAACAATTGGTTCCCTGGCAAATTCCCCTATTTTCTCCTCTGATGTTTTATCCTTTATTATCTCCTCATTTGCACCGATGGCTTCACCACTTGGTGTAGTCTATGTAACTATCAGTTCCTCTGTAGGAACAATATCCTCAACCTATACATTAGTATCCAGAGGACGATTGTCGTCAATATTAGTATCATGTACAACATTCTCTGTATTAACCGATGTCTATATTTATTTGTACATCTTTATTTACCGGTGGCTCAAATTCCACTATCTTAATATTTTTTAAAACTAAGGGTGAAGTACCAATAATCCCCTTTCCTTTCCCTTCAACCAAGGTATCTACAGTATATGTCTTGCTCTCTGGTGAAGTAAAGAATCCTCTGTGTTCTCCCAAAAAATTAATCCATGTCTTATTAGTTTCCTTTATTATTTCATTCACTCTTCCTAGCATCAGACTAGTTATCTTGTGTTTTCTATTGAATACCTTTCTATCTGTCGCCTCAATTATCTTATCCATTTTATACAGAGTTATAGTAAAATAGATAGCTAGTAGTTCTTGCATTTTAATGTGTTTATCCTCTTGCATAATAGATAATCTTCTAGCATCTAACATGTTATATAACTCAACCGGTATTTGATTTTCTATCTCTATTAAGGCTTTCTTATAAATATCCAAATATAATAGAATTGCTTCCTCTACCTCTCTCTGCTCATCATCCTCTAGGTTTTCATAATAAAATTTAACATTCTTCAACATGCCATCTTTAGTAATTTCATCTACAATTTCTACACAAGTTTTGGGTGCAACCTTACCAGAATCAGTGTCATCCTTCTTCTTCCTCTTGACAGTACCGGATGCAGCTGTAGGTGTAGCTTTAGGTGCTTGCATTTGTGGCAGTAGACTGAGTGTGACCTTCCTAACCGGTTGCTTCTTTTCTTCCACCTTTGTTTCCTTCGATTTCTTCCTAACAACCCTCTTAAATGCTAATGGTGTGTTATCCTCTGATTCAAATTCAGTAGTAACAGGTTCAATATGAACTTTCGGATCCTTCCTCTTCCTACCTTTCTCTGAGATAGCATCAATTAGTGCCTTGATGTCCTTTGATACCTCCTGTACAAATTTACTTGATTTTCCTTCTTGTTTCTCCCTTTTCTTTTGGTTGAACTCTATTTCAACCTCTAGAGTCTTCTGCTATGTAGTTCCACTGGGCTTCTCTACCTCATCTATATGTGCATAAACTAGCATTTTTGCATACGCATCAAGAATCTGTGCATCTACCTCATATCCCATTTCTTCAATCCAAATCTTCTGGAGCTTAAATACCTCCATGAGAGTCCCATCCTTCTTTACCATGAAATAAATGTTGGTAGAGTATTTCTCTACTATATGCTCAGGTACCCTTACCCTAGAAATCATAGATTTTTGAAATGTCCTGAAATACCCCCATATCTTATTATCTCTTTGGCTTCCTAATGTAGCAATTGACTATTTTAATTGTACTCCTACCGGAATATCAAAATCCCATTGTTTCCTACCAGAACCGAGTGTATCATTCAAAAATTATAGCATTAAGTAGAGTAACAAATTCCCATACCGGAAAGTGTCCTTCTTATCACCCTTAATCTTCCCTAAGTTGGTCAACAACTCATCAAGCATCCAACCACAAAGATCTAACTTTATATTGTCTCTCATCATTTTATATGCAGCCAAAATACATCAACTGGAAACAGAATTCAGTCAATTTGACTGAGTTACCTTGTATCCAATAATCATGCTTCCAAATTTGATGTCGTTGTCGATGATAGTGATCACTTTCATGGATCTCTTGTCAGATGTAACGCCAGTTAACTTCCTCACAAAGTCATTTGAAACTTTCTTATCTAGATGTTGCCCTACCGATGACAAATCAGTAATTGCCCAGATGGCTTCCTTAGTGATTTTGTAGGGTCTATCCAACCATATAAATTCCCCATGTACGTTGCTCAGTACATATCTGATTATTTCATCCTCGAAATCTGGAATATCCAAAACTTCTATAGCCCTAGTTCTTCAATATGTTTATATGTTAGTTTTATCTTTCCAAATTCTCCCATTAGCTCGCTCATATACATTCCCTTGATCTCTGAAGTTCCTAAGTCCTCTATATGACAGTGGATGTATGCCCTAACATCCTCTACATACACAACTCTCTCTAGAATATGAGAAAATGCTCCAACCAAATCTTCCTGGGTCACCACATATGGATACCTCTTGAAAACTGGCCCGGGGTGGTCCTTGACCTCCATGACATTTGGGTTTCCAACAAAAAAAAGAATATAAGATGATCTCTCTTCCATGTTTAAAGATAAATACCTTTTTCTCACTCTCGGTGAAAATCTTCAACAAATTCTTCCAGACGCTAGTGTGATCGCTCAAGAAGAAATCTGATTGCCTCTGAATAGCCTCTAATCGCACTTAGTCGCTATGAATTGCTCTAAAATCGCTCTAAAATTGCTCAGAATGCGGGGTGATTAACAATGAAGTGTATTCAACCTTTAATTCTTTGAGAGAAAACCCTAATCTTCCATTGACATAAATGACTGTCGGTGAAAGATGTCAGATCTCGCTCAGAACATATCCATGCCGGATAATCCTCTCCAATATCTGGAACATCTTCTAGAACCTCTTCCTGGGGCATATGCATCATCTTCATGAATTTTTCCTACCCCTAAGGCATGTGCCTTAGTTACCAGATGAGCTCACTGTCGGTGCAGGAGCAACATCTTTTGTCGGATAAGTAACTGGAATATTCCCATCTGATGATTGGTCTTCTATCTTCCTAACCCATCTCTGAGTATGATATTTTCAGATTTCACTAACCTTCTCTTTTCCTTTTTCATTAATCCTCCATTACTAACTGGTGGATTTCTGCTTCTACAGAACTTAGCAATATGTCCAACTTCATTACATGTATAACATGTAACATTGTTCTTTTGAATTTCTTTACTAAAACTAGTGAAATTGCTTGACCTGCACTGATTAGCCATATGTCCAAATTTTCCAAAATCATAGCATTTAACATTCATTATGCAATATTCTGTCTTATGACCAAACTTATTGCATTTAGTACATTTACCGGGAGCAGAATCAGGGTTCTTATTTGCTTTGTTTCTACATTGCCTAGCCATGTGACCAAATCTATTGCAAACAAAACATCTACCATTGAATTTATAAGCATTAAATTTCCTTATCAGTTCCTTGTGGTTTTGATCTTCATTAGCAGTATAGAAACTCTGTCCTTGGTCAAATCCAAGTCCACTGGAATCTCCAATCTGCCTCTATCTCTTCAATAACTCATCAACTTGTGTTGAGCTTATCTTGAATTTTTCTTTGTACTCACTTGTAGCAATTAAATCTTCTCTTAGTATTATGATTTGTCTCTCAAGCCCTTGCTCATTTATCTAGGATTGTATCAAATCAGTTCTCAACATATCATTTTCATGAACCAACCTACCACATTCTTCAAATTTCTTCTTTAGGGACACAACAAGATTTTTTTAATTTTTTTTTATGTCCTCAATCTCCTTAGACATCCTCATAGTTATATCTTGAATTTTATTCTTCATAACCAAGTTCCCTTGACTCAATTTCTAACATTGTTCCTTAAGTGCATTTTTCTCTTCATCATCGTAATTTTAAAAAAGTTTCTTCCTCCTAGCTTGAACAGATAATAGCCTCTCTTATAGGACAAGAATGAATTCCTTAGAAAAATTCAATTCATCTTGTATCTTTAAGTTCGTCAACCTTTCAGTATCATAATCTTCAAGTGTCATCTCAAGTTGCTTCTCTAAAGCCATATTCAATGATTTTGGTTTCAGGATCTTCCTCAAGCTGTTAAACTTCCTCCGAGGCACAAGGCTCTGATACCAATTATTGGAAACCAATAACACTAAGAGGGGGGGTGAATCGATGTTATACCATAATAGTAGAGTTTAGCCTTAACAAAACATTCATACACCAACTGGTATACCGGTATACTGGTATAAAAATAATTGAAAGAAGTAAACAACCAATAAGCCAAACACATAAATGAGAACCATAACACAGATTTATATGTGGGAAACCTCAATGAGGAAAAACCACGATGGGATTTGTGACCCACAATATCAATCCACTGGCCATATGAAGAGATATTACAATATATGATGGGCTTGCACTTGCAAGAAGGCTTATAGCCTAGAGAACACTGGTCAATCACAATAGGAGCCTCACTGACTACATAAAATTCTAGACAATAATCCAGAGAAGTGTGAACTGCCAAGATAGCATCTTCTATGCTAGAATACAGTTCTGGTTTAAGCTCTGTCTGTTCCGGTCTAAAACCCTAAACCCCTTTACCGGAATAACCCTTACAATAAATTCCTCACATACATAATCTCTCTGATATATTTCGCATTACATTTGCATCATGATCCATTACATCCATATCCTTGTCCTATCAAAATGATCTAATCAGTCTACCCTATATACCCTATACAAATTTATGCCTTATATCAGGTTATAAAGATATATACAATATCAAATTACATGTCGGCCAGATATCACAAATGTATAAACATTAAAACAAGTTATCGATGGCGGATCCAAGATATGTCATCCTCCAATATCGATAACCTTTCCTATACCATGTCAGCCTGCATTGTCGGTGACCAAAGAAATCTTCTGACCTTCTGGTGTCGGTGTCGGTGCCGGTG
The DNA here is from genome assembly GCF_030272615.1 of Cryptomeria japonica. NCBI lineage: Eukaryota > Viridiplantae > Streptophyta > Pinopsida > Cupressales > Cupressaceae > Cryptomeria > Cryptomeria japonica. Next base: position 270,054,158 of record NC_081408.1, read on the forward strand.
TAGAATCTGTAAAATGTCTGTCGGTACACCAAATGAAGTCAGTACACAAAATCATGTTACCATGAATGACAACATAGTGAAACAAACCAATAGAGTGTCAATTGCCAACACCATTTTCTTATAAAATGGTCTGAACTCTATCAATGGATCATACTTTGGATCCAACCTATGGACTTTATCAAGCATCTTCTTGTAAGCCAATCATCTTTCTTTTTTGACCTCTTGTTTATTCAAATCAAACTCATTCCTGATTAGATCTTCTGGAAAATCAAAATAATGAGGCATTTGGGTTCCATTTATTCTTCTTCTAAACATTTGAAAGAAACCCTTTGGGTCACTATGCCTCTTTATGTTGACTCTCAAAAAATAAGGAGACAAAACCTTTTCAAAATGGACCCATCCACCTTTAAGAATTACAAAATAAGGAACTATAGTGTAATTAGGGAAGAAGGTTCCTTTACCTTTCTTTGTCAGCTCTTCTTCATGTATGCAGCCCAATTGCCACATAACTTCTGCAAATCCTAATCTCAGTGGAACATTGATGGGTAGTATATGTGGTTGTCCATGAAAATCATATACCGTTATAATTGTGCTCATTGAATAGTGAATGATGTCCCCCCAATTATGCCCTTAAAATCGTACAATTCTACTGGAATCCTAGGTGGATTTACTACCGACCAATCCCTAAGCCTGGATGCAAAGTAATTATCAAAACTTACAAAACTTGTATCATTTCTATCCCATGACATATCCATGCTCCAAACCTACACTAGCATGTTTTCTCCATCCACCACCCTTCTCAACTCCATTTCTTCTGCAAAGAAATTTGCATTCTTATACAATAACATGTACATAAAGATGGAATACTAGTAAAATGAGGTATTAATGTCCCACTTTTTAATCAAAAGCAACCCCTCATGTATCTTGTCTGCAAGGTATGGAGAAAAGTCATATATTAATGCAAAATGGGGATGTTGACTTTGAATCCCCATGTGCATATAAGCTTTTGGGCTTACTATGCCTGGGTGGAGACCTAAAATCTGACAAAGTTTGAACAATGCAGCCCTAAAATAGTGTGCAAAATCATCAATTGGAAAAGGCTCTTCAGCACTTGGGCCAATATAATACTGAGTGTTTGCTTCCTTAGACAAGTGAGATGGGAGAAATCTTGCTCTGATCAAATATCTTGTCCTTTTATATTCTTTCCTCAGTTCCTCTAAATCAATAAGTTCCAATATTACGGAAGGTTCATATAGATCAAATACTTTTTGAAACTCCTCTTGTGATAGACAACAAAATTCCTCCCTCATTTCCTCTTATGACCCTCAGAATTGTGTCATATCTATCTGCAATTAATCTGAGTAGGTCAACATCCATGAACACATTAGGCACCACCAATTTGCCTAAGTCATACTGTCATGCCTGTGAAAGTGGGACTGGTAAATTCCTCTAACCAAACCATATCCTGAACATGTTTAGCCCCGACATAGGCACCTTTGAATCTGATATCTTCCAAGCTTTGTCAACTAAACCTTCACCTTGGGTTTGTCCATGTGCAAACCTCTTCCCTTGGTACTTATCATTAGTTGATGGCTTCAATTAGTCCAAGAAATCATCATAAATATTTCTCTTCAAGTATTATGTTTGTCCTGAATGATTTCTTTGAGGTGTCATCTCCTAAACTAGGGTTTTTACTATAATCTTTGAATCCGGAAGGAAAAGACTAGGGCTAGCATGAAAACTTAATCATAACAACAATTCAAACAAATTCTCACCCTTCTTTGTCTAACCTCTAACCCTAGAACAATTTATAACTATTTTCCTACGATTTACATGCATTTCATAGCTTTAATTTTCTTTAAAACAGAGGAGAAAATCTCAAACAACTTACTACTTTAAAATGCACCAGAAAACCCTAATTTTGCACTGCAGGAAGTCATTCAAATCTCTTTTGGCTCTGGAATCGCTCTTTGATCTCTTTTGAATACTTTGGTGACTCAAAATAACTCAAAAAATGCATTTAATTGTTTTTTGGAGTGAAGAGTCATCGTCTTATCCACCATTACTGCTTGCACGAGTGTAGAAAATGGCTCTATTTTCATTTCAATCAAATTTGAATCTCAACTGTTGATCATTTCCACGCTGGCAAATCGCACGAACCAGACTAGTCAACCTGACATTGACTATCATATGTGGCAAGAAGGCCCATCAAAAGGTATGATGTAACACATCCATCTCACCGCCATCTCACCGGTCCCACCATCAACATACCTCAGCTCGCCTTGGACATGTGGCATCATCTCGCGATGTCACGATGATTATCCTCCTCGCATCTTCGATCGTGGGGTTGCGAGAACCATTCGATCTACTCGAACTCTACCTTCCTACAATGATGATTGCCAACCTTAGCCACTTAACCATCAAGCACCTTTTTTATTTGATTAAAACATCGATGTCCATTTAAGCACACGCAGATAGAAGAAAATTTAGTAGCTCGATCTTTATTGGCAAAAATAAAATAAGGCTCAGACTTAGAGAAATATATAGCGCTCACTAATAAAATTAAAGGGGACCTGCCTAGGATGACATAGGTAGACATAACCTAAGGAAATAAAGAGGGACCTGACCACAGAGGCTAGAAAAATAATAGGGCGCTCAGACAGGAAAAAAATAAGGGGCCGACATAAAATTTAAATGCCTAGGAAAATAACATGCCCCTTTCACAATAGGATGACCCTCAGCCTTAAGTGAAAAAGGAAACGAAGGATTATAACAGGTTTAAGGGTTGTAATAATAAGATTAAATCAAAAAGGCATAAACCCTAAGCTTGAATGCAACAACAAGGAGCAAAATTAATTTAAAATGACCAAAAGTTTCACATGAACATCAATTTTTTGCTAAGTCATTTTGTAGTACTATCAGTGGTTCTGTTTGGGGATGTTCATTACACTAGAATGAAGCAAGAATTCAGAATCTCAGGTGGAGCAAACCATTTGTAGAGCAGACACAAAATAGGAAGTTACCCGAACAATGCAACTCAAATAGAAAGGAAATTTACTCTACTATTTACATGACCTAATCTAATGTTCATGGAAGAGAACTACTTTAATAAAAGTAGGGCTTCAAGAATTGTCCATGAATGGGCAACTTAAGAGTATCACCAGTCATTTCTTGGAGAAAATATGAATCGTCTCCCCATTTTCTCTAAATCAGATATGGACTAAGCCAAATGGCATCAAATTTGTCATGTTTTCATTTATCTTCTAATCTGGCATTCCACATCAGAACCAGATCACCCACTTGAAATTTTCTTGCAGTTTCTCTTTTGTCATATAATTTTTTCACTTGCATTTGTAACTTTGCATTGTTAGCATGAGCTTCTCTCCTAATCTCATCTACTTCTATCAATGCTTCAACCCTCAAATGCATGTCATCATCTATGTCATTATCATAAGTTTGGACAAACTTATACATTTCCATGATATTGTTTTGGGGAAGCCCTGCATGTATTCCATAAACCAAGTCAAAAGGAGCACATCCTATTGCCTTTTTAATAGTTACCCTATCTGCACAAACAACAAGTTTCAACTTTGAGTCCCAGGCCTTCTTTTTCTTTTCTAGGACTCTTTTGATAATCTTCATAAAGCTCTTGTTGCTTGATTTTGCTTGTCTATTTCCTTGTGGGTGGTAAGGTGATGAGTAAAATATCTAAATGCCATATTTATTGCATAAATTAGTATATTTTTCTGATCTGAAACTCATTGCATTATCAAACACTATCCTTTCAAGACATCCAAATCTTGTCAATATGTTGTATGTAAGAAAATCAATGACAACCTTACTAGTTTCTCTCCTAGTTGGAATAGCCTCTACCCACTTTGTAAAGTAATCAGTGGCCACCAAAATCCAAGAATGACCACCACTATATTTACATGTTATTTATCTAATAAAATATATGCCCCGGTGCTGAAATGGAGCCTGCACCTCTACTGCCTTTAAAGGTAGATTCCCTAAAAACTTCAGTTTCCCCTAAAACCTTTGGCATGGATCACACTTTCTGACCAAATGATGTGCATCTTTAAAAATTGTTGTCCACCAATACCCAGACCTCAATATCTTGTGTGCAGCTGTTTTGGCCATCTAATGTCCTCCACAAACTCCACCATGCATTTCTATCAACAATTTCTAAGCTTGGTCATGGTCAACACACTTTAGCATAACACCATCACTGTTATGCTTTGTGTTCTCCTTCTGCAACATTTATCTAATTTTCATCCAAATTACTTTGAGCCATTAATTTGGCTAGTCCCTGTCCTCTCACCAATTTGGTGATTTGGATACCAATGCTAAACTCTTGGATTTTGTTGATCCACCTACATCTTCTTCTTGACACCTCTTGCTATGTGAAGATGTCCTTTATTGTTGCACTAGGCACATATGAAACCAATGTTTCTCCCATTAGATAACTCTTGAAATTTTTAATAGCCTTCAGTAGTGCATAAGCCTTATTTTCATTCAACTCATATTTCAATTCTGCATGAGCTTGCAGAGATTTACTAAAAAATGCAATGGGTTGCTCAAAACCCTCTGAGTTCATTTGCAACAAAACTGCAGCAACAGTATGGAAAGATGCAAATGAGAAAATTTGTATGGGTTTATTATAAACTGATGTTTTCAAGACAGGAGCAATATTAATGGCTTGCTTTATTTCTTGGAATGCTTTAGCTGGTTCTCCCTCCCATTCTAACTTTGCACCCTTCTTCAACATTGTAGAAATAGGTCAACTTATTTCAGCAAAATTAGTGACAAATCTTCTGAGAAAATTTATTTGCTCAAAGAAAGATTGAATACCCTTCACTGTCCTAGGCTGAGGTACCTTATCAATTGTTGCTACCCTTTTAGTATCAATCCTTACACCATCTTTTGACACAATATGGCCTAGTAACTTACCCTCATTTACCCCAAAAGCACACTTCTTTGGGTTTAAGGATATACCATATTCAACAACTCTGTTTAAAAAAAATTTAAGATGGCCACACTGATCACCTTCCTTCTTACAATAAGTTGTTAAAACATCTTAATAAACAACTAAGAACACATTTATGATATCATAAAATGCAACATCCATTGCTCTTCGGAATGTTTCTCCTGCATTTGTTAGCCCAAAAGGCATTCTTACATAAACATATGTTCCCCAAGGTGTAGTAAACGTTGTCTTATATTGCTCTGATTCCTTAACCATCACTTGGATGTAACCTGAGAAACCATCCATCATGGACATAAGTTCACATCCTGTGACCCTATGCGGCATAGCTTCCATGTTAGGCAATGGATAGTTGTCTTTTAATGAAGATATATTGAGATTCCTAAAGTCAACACACAGTCTAATATCTCCATTATTCTTTTCTTACAGGTACCAAGTTAGACACTCATGATCAATTTCTAATAGATTTTATAATCCCAACATTCCTAAGCTTTACAAGCTCTTCTTGCATTTTGGGTGCTATGGTTGGATTAATCGGCCTTTGCTTTTGTCTAAAAGGCTTAGCATCTTCCTTCAAAGAAATTTCAGGTTGGAGTAAATCTTCCCTATAAGATTTTAGGTCATCATATGACTAAACAAAGACATGTCTATGCTTTCTTAATAGATCAATCAACATTGTCCTCACCTTAGGTGACATCTTTTTACCAATATAAACCTTCTTTGGTGCTCCCTTAGTTCCAAGGTTAACTTCTTCCAAATCCTCAGGATGCGGGGCAGTAGTAGCAAATTTAGCCTTATACTGACTATCAAATACTCTTTCTAACATAACCAAGCCTTTGGGAATCTTGTTTGTCTTCAGCTGAATCACCTCATTCCCAAAAACCATTTCCTTTCCATCTTTTGTTTGTACAAAAGCACTAAAATCAATCTCTTAATTCTCATATTCATCCACACAATGTAGGAATCTTAGAATATCATCATCATCATTGAAAACTTGCCAGCTTTCAATGTTGTTAGGGATTGATGGTCTAGTTTGAACTTCAACTTTTGAGATTCCAGCAAAAGTTATATCTTTTGGCCTTAACGCAATATTAGCCAGTAAATCGGTCATCCTATTATGGCTTCTTTCTTTTCAATCAATGCCAAATGCATCAAAGTTCTCAATTTCATCCCATACAACATTCCTATACTCTTTTAATCTTTTGTTCTTTGACGCATACTTCAACCTAATTTGGGATATGACCAATTCTGAATCTCCAATGACTTTGAGATTCTTTATCCCATGCTTCTCTGCTAGTCTCAATCCCAAAAGTAATGCTTCATATTCTGCCACATTATTTATACATGCAAAGGATAGAGTGAAAGAAAATTTAAAAGTTTTTTCATGGGGTGAGATAAACAATACACCTCCACCTGAGCCTTCCTTTGAACTAGCTCCATCAAAATACATTGTCCAAAGGCTTTCATCATCTGATGATTTTTCTACCTCCCTATCCAATGGTGCAGGTGGTTCCTTTTCTTCTCTTCGGGAGTCTTCAATTATGAATGCATTGATGTCAGTGTCTATAAAACATGCCATGTCCTCATCATAGTCATGTTCATGTACCATCATATATGCTACCCTTGACTCTCTCTCAATTTTTACATTCTTACCATCAAAGCAAAAGGTTGCATAAGATAAATCGCACTGCAAACTCCCTCCCATAGAAGCACTCCACTTTCTTGACAATAGCATCCCATAATAAGGTGGGATATCTACAACTAAGACACTCATGGTTAAGTCCTTCTCAGGGAAGGTTGCAATATTATAAGGCAGTGCCCTTATAGTACCTATCATAGGTACCTCTCTTGAATCCATATCACAACATCTTCCCTGGGTGGTATCAACATTTAAACCCATGGCTTGCATAATTCTCACTCGCATGACATTGTTTGAGGCTCCAGAATCAATCATACAATTCTTCAATACACCCCCATTTATGATAACACTTAAGAAAAAGGGATCTACATTTTGAAAACCCTCATCTACTGTATCCTCAAGATAAATTTGAGGAATTTGTGAAATCATTCCCTCAAATTCCTTTTCCTTTTTCTCACTTTTATTCCCTTGTTCCTTTACAACAAGAATATCATTCTTATGCTCAATTTTAATAGAAGAGGAAACACCCTTGACCCAAGCCATGGCTTTCTCCTAATGTTCATCTATTCTTAACATTTCTTGTAAAGGAACCTTAACTGTAATTTGAGAAAGCAACTGCAACATATCAACACGTGTGTATTCTGGCAATTAAAGAGACATACCTAGTTTTTATTCATTCTTCTTTAGATTGTTGCTTTCAATACTTTGTTTCTGCTTCAAGTCCTCTCCAACAAGTGTAGCATACTTTTCAATTGCTTTTGTATTCACCTTGGGTGAACCAACTTCCTCATTAGGATTTAAAATCTTAGCTTTCTTAGCCCATTCCTTTTTCTTGACCTCCTTGATTTTGATTGTATCCTTCTTTGATTTATCTTCTTTTACCTCCTTGCCTTTACCTTTCAATTCTTTGATAAATAGACCAGAAGGCTTGCCTTGATCTTCGTCGATTGTTATGTTTCTTAACTGGCAATTGCTTTTAACTTGAGCCACCATAGCAAGTGTTATTTTGGCAATCTCCTCATCAGAAGGTCTTCTCAAGGATATTGTATCCTCTCCTTGTTTAGCATTACACACTTGATCATCTACATCAAGATCTCCATCAAAAAAAACTTGTTGATGATATGATTCACTTCTTTTCCTTTGGTGATCCACATTCAGGCCCTGAGCTTCAATACCAAAAAAATGTTTTTCTCCTCCAAGATAAGAAGTGTTCATGAGACAGTCAATGTTGGTATCATCAAATGTTTCTTGTAGTTCTTCTTTGGCAGAAATAAATTGTGCAACTACACAATACACAAGTGAATGGGGTGACTGGCAGGCAATACACCAAGGTGTATCTTCAACTACATTCATTATGTGTTTCTGCAATGGATCAGGAGTCTGATGCTCATGTTTGTTCTTTAGTTGTTGTTGAACTGGCTTACCATCCTTCCAATTTTTGTTGTATGGATAGTCTTGTAATCTTTAGGGTATGTCAAATTTATTAAACCGTTGCTTCTATGGTGCAGTACCTTTGTCATTCTTTGCAACAGTTAACTTGAGATCCTTCAAGGTACTAAGCACCTTGTCCCATTTATCTTCTTCTTTAAGTTTTGATCCTAAAGGTTTCTCCACTTTATCTTTTTCACTTTTAGAGAATCTAGGATCCTCTCTTCTTCTGAGATTACCAGAAGCTCTTCTATTGCTTTCAATGTTTATAGCCATCCTAAATGAATCTCTCAAATTTTGAGGATATTTATCTCTAAGGAGATATGTCATTTTTTAATCAAATACATTTACATAGGTTTTTAGGCAAACATTGTCATCTAATCTTAGAACTTGAAATAATTTATGCATAACCTTTCAAAACCTAATGTTAAAATCAGTTACACCCTCATTTGGTAACTTCTTTATATTGTTGAGTTCATTCAACATAAAACTAGCATTTGTTTTGTCACCATACTATTCTTCGAAACATCTTTCAAATTCTTCCCAAGAGTTGATGCTTACAATAGGTAACCCTATGTACCAATCCCTAGCATCCTCTATTAGAGATTGTACACACAACTTCATGACAACATCATCATGCTCTACTTCATAATCATTCAATTTATCGGTAAAAGCTCTTAGAAGTTTTTCTCCTATGATAGCATTATTCCCTGCAAATTTGTTTATCTTGTCTCTCAACTCATTTGGGACTGTGTTAAGATAATCAAAAATCCTATCAAAAAGTAATTATCTATACCTCTCCAAATGGATAGGTCTCCTTTGAAATTTTCCACTAGCAGCTTGTCCACCAATTTTAGTTCCAGTATCAATCCCAATATTAGTTCATGTTGTAACTCCAACAAGTACCTTAGAAGCTTGGGACTGACTTGTGCTCTGAGTGGCTAGTTGACCTCCCTACCCAGTGATTGCAACTCTTGTAGTTTGGATATTTTGAACACTCTGGGTAGGAGTATTTGTAGTAACATTTTGTTGTGTTGTGGGGACTCAAATAGAGGTAGTTGGAACATTAGATGGACCAACATTAAAAGAATCATTATTCAATGCTAATATCTTAAGGAAATTAATTTTCCTTTTCTTTTTTTCTATAGCAGATTCCATCTTTATCTTCTCTAACTCTTTTGTAAGAGATTCATTTTCTGTTCTTGCCTTCCCTAGTTTTCTATCAGCTTGGGATAATCCTTGATTTTGATCTAGGAAATTTGTAGATTTCTAGTCATTTATCTTAATACCAAAGAACTTTTTCTTTCCTTTGTCTTGATCGGACTTAGGGAGTTGAACATTCTTCTTAGAACCAACTTGATCTACTAATTTTTTACTATCAACAAGGCTTTTAGGCTTTTCCTTAACAAATTTCTCATCTTTCCTGTCTAGGATTTCTCTCACAAAAGGACCCTCAATATTAGGATTTACTTTCTCTTGATCTAAAGCCTTGAGTATAGCTAATTGTCTCATTAGACTATCTCTTTCAATCACAACACTAATGACCTCAGATTCTTTCTCCTTTTCTCTTTTCTTTCTGAGTTCCATTTGTTCTTGGATTTCCTTTCTTAATGTATCTATATCTCCAAAAACCTCTTCAGGATCTAGCAAAGTTATTTCAGATCCAGAAGTATCACCTAAATCTATTAGATTTGCATCTCCTTGTTCTTGAGTTGACTCATAATTATAAGGAAATTCCTTTGTGAGGCCAAGAAGAGGAGGTACTGTTGGCAAATGCACACTCCAATGAAATATTGTAGGTGATTGAAGGTTTTATCATTGATGGCAACCTTACAATCCTATGACACCGGCAAGGTAATCTACCGGCACTACCAAGGTCAGACTCTACACCGGCACATAGACCACCGGCACCGGTAGTGAAAGGAAGCATACCAACACAGAAGCCTAGGAATTTTGTTTATAATATATTTTGTTAATTATTGTAAAATCATTGTAAGCCGACTTGGCAAGTTGTAAAATGACTCATATATATAAGAGTTCATTGTAGAACATTGTTAAAAAAAAGGAAAGAAGATGGAAGGAGATTATTAGGCAAAATAAGGTAGACCTATTATGCAAATTATAGGTTAAGGGTTTATGTATAAAGTAGAGCTATAAACCAGTACTGGATCTGGCATAGTAGATGCTATTTTGAAGTAGTATAAGACATTGGATTTATATAATCCATTCTGTAAGTCAATGAGACTTCCCATTTTGTAATTGAGTGGTGAGCTCTAGGCACTTGGTCTTCCTTCATGTGCAGGTCGCTATTGTAGCAGTAATATTCTCTTTTTGGCTAGTAAGTGAATATTGTGGGTCACAAATCCCACCAAGGTTTTTCCCACACCGGGTTTCCTCGTTAAACTACTGTGTTATGGTGTGTTTTTCATGTGGTTGTTGTTATCTCTGTTTATTGCATTATTCTTTGTTTACCGATATATAGTATTGATATGCTTTGCATGTTTTAAGTTAAGAAAATCATTTAACCAGTTAGATACTGATTCACCCCCCCTCTCAGTATTTGTGGGAATCCCAACAATTGGTATCAAATCTTGGTCTTCTATTTTCAGAAGCCTAACAACTTGAGGAAGATCTTGACACCGGTAGAGATGGAAAACTTTATGAAGCAATTAGAAGTAGCTCTCTCAGACTATGATGCAGAAAAGTTGAAAAATATCAAACTTTAAGATGACCTAAAGGCTACACAGGATATTATTCAAGCACTTTAATAAAATCTTACCATTGCAAGAAACAAGAGAAGAGAACTTTGTGAAAAGATACTAAATGAGAATGATGAAAAGGAAACTCTTAGTGATCTAATAAACAAATTGAAACAAGAAAACATGACAACAAAGAATGAGATGCAGGATATGACTATGAGATTTTGTAAAGAAATTGAAGATAGAAAGAAGAATGAAGAAGATTTGACTAGAAGACTAAGTGATGTTGCAAATGAGAACACAAGACTGAGCTATGAAAATGATTTGTTGAAGACAGATCTGATGCATACACAAAATGACTCAAATGAACTTATGAGATAGAAAGAAATCTTAGAAAGAGAATTGGCTACTGCAAATCAGCACAAAGAAAAACTCAAGAAAAGCTCAGAAGAACTTGGTGACTTGTTGATGAATCAGAAACCTAATGGTGACACTTGTGGACTTGGCTTTGAAGCTAGTGAAAGCTTCGGTACTACAAACACACAGGATCATGGCAAACCGGTAAGACAGCCTACTACTTATAATTTAATGGTAAATGCTTTAACTATAACAAGTATGATCATAGAGCAAATCAATGTAGATCTAGAAATTATCAGAATACCAATACACCCACCAATCAATATTCAAAATGCAACAAAGTTGGTCATAATTTAGAAAATTGCAGAATGAATGTAAGATGTTATGTTTGTGGAAGATTTGGACATCTATCTAATCAATGCAGAACACAAACCGGCATAGGATATGGGAAAGCTATTCAGAAAAATAATGTGACTTGTTATGCCTGTAACAAGATTGGACATATTGCTAAATTTTGTAGAAGCAAGTCCTCACCGGTAAATAACAAAGGTCCTAGTTTGAAAGGTAAAGAAAAAGTTGAAGAAGTTAAGCAGGAATTCTCAAAACAATGGATTAGAAAATCAGAACTAAATGTTGTTAGGAATACTCCTCCACCGGAAGAACAAAGTAACACTCCACTAGCAGGAGACTCTTCATCTAACTAAAGAAAATTCTTTGAGGGTTTGGAAATCAAATGTGAAACATGATATAATTCCCTCGGTTGATGGTAAGAAGTTGAAATTACTTCTATACCGGCAAATAAGTTAAGTGATTACTTATCCAGCAAGCATTAAATGTGGTGGTTGGCAAAAATAACATTATAAATCAGTGTTTTGGCTCCAATTTCATTTCACCAAGCATTCAAACACTCAAAGAGTGCGAAAATTCCTGAGCAAACGCATTTCAAGCAAAGAAGTGAAGCAATTCAGCAAGCAATCATTCCTAAGGCAGATAAAGGTATTTATAATCATGGCTTCTTCATATGTTCCTGAATTCATAGCAAACCCTACTATATTCGAAGTGATTAAATGCCCTAGACCCGTATTTCAATTAGTTCCCAAAATTGCTAAGAAGGATGATAATGTTGGTGCATTTTCTCAAATCCCCAAAGGAGTAGTTTTTGTTGAAGACCCTAGAATGTACATTCATTGTCACATAGAAGAATTAGGTGATGAGGAAATCGAGAGCATGTATAAAACTGTAATTTGTGACTATTCCAATAATATTAAACGTGAGCACAAGATAGAAGAAACCCTAGGTTTTACTGAAATTCTCAATATTCTGGATTTTCCTAAGGATGTTATAAGGATAGTATTAAGCAGGGTACATGGTGTATTCTTCTGGTTAGACTCAGTTCACAAAATCACTAGAGAGGCAGTAAAAGTTGTGACAGGGTTACCTTCCACCGGTAACAGACCTGATAAAACAAAGAAGGTCTCAAATGACCTACTGATTAACCTAATAGGTGTAATATCTGATAAGAGATCTTTAAGAGTAAATGATGTAACCTACATCAATGTCAGATTCATTAGCATGATTTTAGGCTACAAAACGACACATGCAAACAGGTTAAATTCAGTCTCTAGCCTATGCATAAAGAGTGCCTATGATATGATTAAAGATAATGCAAAAATAGATGTGTGTGAATGGTTGAAAGATGAACTTATTGACAATCTTGGAAAGATAAAGAAAGACAAAAAGGGGACATTTAGATTTGGAAACCTACTTGTCTGTTTAGTGCTACACATAACAAAACAAGTGCCTGGTATCGGTAATAAAAATCTTGGTTTTGATATACTGGTAGGCAAACAATTGTTTGATTTACTAAATAACATGGGTGAAAATAAAGAAAAGAATATAAATGAGTACTTTCAGGCATTGAAGGCCCGAATGAATACCAAAGTTAGATTATCACAAGCATTTGTAAATAAGTATAAGGATGAAATATGCTTTGTTATTAAGAAGGATGAGATTTGGATGGAGGCAGTTGTCCCAAGAACCATTTGGGTTACTGAAATGGGTTATGAAACTGATGACCACATAATTGAAACATATGCAAAAGCCCTCCTGGAAGCACCCAAGGAACCTAAAGAAGAGGTATTTGGCAGTGCTAAGACTATTGAAAATCAAATCCAATCAAATAAAAGGGTAAATAAGGTGGAAGCAACTGTTAGAAGAGGATCTAGACAAGCTAAAGCTATCAAAGAAGATGCACTTAAACAAACTGGTATTACTGAATATGAGTTAGAAGCACTATAGCCAGAAACTCACCTTTCACTGGTTGCAACTTCTCCAGAAAGTGATATGCCAGCTGCATTTAAAAGAGTTGTGAGAAAAAGGGAACCTTCACCGGTATCTACACCTTCTCCTAGAAGAACCAGACAGAAACAACAGGCAGTAAGGCCCTCGGCTAGAAAAGTAACTCCAAAGAAGAAGTTAACACCTAAGAAGAAGACTCAACAAACCATTGCTCCAATTGACAAACTTCTAGATGAAACAATAGAGGATGGAAAGCTGAAAAACATCAATAAATTATATGATTCATTATCAGCTGATGACAAAGAAAAGTTGAAAACAGTGTAATTCTACACTTGGACATTTACAAGAAATTTTTAATGCAAGTTGTAGATGAATTACTGGCAGAACTATTTAAAAGACTTGAAGCTAGAAGGCAAGCTGTTGTAGAGCTTGATAAGAAAATAAAAGTTGAAAAACTACTTGTTGTTTATCCTATCAACTCACCAAAAGAGATAGATGATCTGATCTCTAAGGCTAATCGGTTAGTATTCTCAACTGCACACCAGTATATAGCACTTATGGTTGGTAGAGTGAATGAGGTAGCAGAGGAAACTGTTAAAGCATGGGACATATTCCTTGTAGAGAAGGAAAAGTAGGAAGAATATAGAAACCCTAAACCCATCAAAGTATATCAAAAGGATAAGGATAAGGGAAAAGGCAAGGTTGGTGGACCACCTAGCATAAAAATAATAGATAATCTATCCCCACGGCCTCTGGATACTCCACCAGTAGTTACCACTAACAATCAATGGGCTAGAGAGAGTATGGACATACCATAAGAGGACACAAATCCTAATTTTGAGGTGTTATATACAGTTGACATTAACACACAAAAAGTCAATATTGTGGTAGATAAGGATACAACTGGGAAAACAGATATGGCTAGTGAGCCACCGGTAACAAATGGTACAGAAGGTAAACTGGCAGATGATAACACTGAGCAACAGGCAGAGCAATAGGCTCCATCACAGCAATAGGTTCACACAGAGACAGTGCCACCGGAAACAGCTGAGCAATCCAAACCTTTTCTTAAAGAAATGGAAACACAAACTGACCTACCAAAGGTCACCACAAGCAAGGAAATTGCTCCCACCGGTGGGATACAGAGTGTTGGCTCTTCAAATGCAGAATTCAAATCGACTAATGTAACAGAAGTTCTTTTGGATTCCATAAAGAAGATAACAAATTGTAGCTCACAAGCATACAAGGCAATAGATGATACCATTCCAATTTTGAAAATGATAGCACCTAAATGTAATGTAGATAATAAAGATTCTTTGAGTCAACTTGACACTTTGTCTAAGTATATTACTGACAACACTGTGACAGTTGAACAAATAAAAGAGGAAGCATTCAAGGAGAGATTAGAGAATGAAAAACACAAATTCTTTGAGGAAGAAATAAAGAAGTGTACAAGGAAATTTGACACACTTTTACCAGAACTGTGTAGTACATTGAAGGAATTTAAAACTTTGTATAGGGATACATGTAAAACTAACTTTTTGACGGTAGATATAGACCGGAAGATCAGCAAGATACAAGAAGAAATAGATCAACTAGTTGACAATTTCATTGATTCATCTGATTCATTATCAATTTTTGAGCAGAAAATAACAGGTTTTGAGGAAGAACTACTAAAATTGGAAAGAGAAAAAGAGAGAATAAAAGGAAAGGCTAAAGATCTAAAATGGAGACTTAGTCCAAAATTGGACTACCTCACCTCCTTAAGAAAAGAAATATCCGATGCTTTGATTCAAGGACAGAAAACATTGGCAGAGAAAATGCAACACCTCACCGGTACAGGTCAGAGAACAGAGGCCGCAATAAAAGATAGCAAAAAGTTCATTGAAAGCCTGAATCTAGTTTTGGCATATCTTTTTTAGATTGTAACGAACCGGTTACTAGGGTGAAACTGGAAACCACACTCAATTGACACTTTGACAACCTTTTTCATTGATGCCAAAGGGGGAGTAGTGGAAGAGAAAAATAATCAGTAAATGACTCATCAACTCAGGGGGAGTACACATTCTTTTGGTACTCAATTTTTGGTAAGACAATTCCGACAGATTCCTTTTGGATGACATTTTTTGGATTTTTCTCATGAGTGTTGCCATCAATGCCAAAGGGGGAGATTGTTGGCAAATGCACACTCCAATGAGATATTGTAGGTGATTGAAGGTTTTGTCATTGATGGCAACCTTACAATCCTATGACACTGGCAAGGTAATTTACTGGCACTAGCAAGGTCAGACTCTACACCGGCACATAGATCACCGGCACCGACAATGAAAGCAAGCATATCGGCACAGAAGCCGACAGAAATTTTGTTTACAATATATTTTGTTAATTATTGTAAAATAATTGTAAGCCAACTTGGCAAGTTGTAAAATGACTCATATATATAAGAGTTCATTGTAGAACATTGTAGAAAAAAAAAGGAAAGAAGATGGAAGGAGATTATTAGGTAAAATAAGGCAGACCTATTATGCGAACTATGGGTTAAGGGTTTATGTATAGAGTAGAGCTATAAACCGGTACTAGATCTGGCATAGTAGATGCTATTTTGAAGCAGTACAAGACATTGGATTTATATAATCCATTTTGTAAGTCAGTGAGACTTCCCATTTTATAATTGAGCAGTGAGCTCTAGGCACTTGGCCTTCCTGCATGTGCAGGCCCCTATTGTAGCAGTAATATTCTCTTATTGGCCATTAAGTGAATATTGTGGGTCACAAATCCCACCAAGGTTTTTCCCACACTAGGTTTCCTCATTAAACTACTGTGTTATGGTGTGTTTTTCATGTGGTTGTTGTTATCTCTGCTTACCGGTATACAATATTGATATGCTTTCCATGTTTTAAGTTAAGAAAATCATTTAACTGGTTAGACACTGATTCACCCCCCCTCTCAGTATCTGTGGGAATCCTAACAGATACACCAATGGCACTATCTCTTTGATGACTTCTACTTCTACTCCAACCTCTTCTCTTTTCTAAATATTGGACCTAGGTAACTTCCTTATTATGTTGTTGTACTTCTTCTTGAACAGATGTATTAAATAAAGAATCAAAGAATCCTAAGCTATCTGACTCAGAACTCTTAGAAGATGTTTCATGAACGGGATTCAAATATGACTTACTTGCATTCTGCTTTGGTTTCCATGATGAGGGAGCAGTGCCTTTTTTTGCATTTCTTCTTGTCCCACTCCTCTGCGGAGCTCTAGGAAGTTCTTCCAATCTCTCTTCTGGATGTAACTTCATGTTACCTCTGGTGTTTTTAGATTTTCTCATGGTGACAGAATCTTTCAAGGACTTGTTAGAAATCTTCAAAATACATGCACTAGCGCAGAGACTTCAAATTTGCCACCCAAATAACCTTGGGACAGCAAATACAATAATATCTGGTAATCCTTGAAATAAATTTATAAACCTTGTTCACAAATAGGAAATTCTTCCTCACACAAATGTAAAACACCCTTTACAATACTAAAAACTAACCAGAAACACAAATTTGCAGGCTCAACTGTCAAATCATAGAAACATAATGAAAACTCAATGCAATTTTCCCAAAAGGACGACAAGATGAACAACAATTATGCATTACTTCCCTAGTAGAGTCACCATTTTTTTGGTTTGCCAAAGGGTTCACACTGCAAAAGGTAGAAACCAAGTTGATTATTCAAATATCTATGGAGAAGCCAACTCCAACTACCAAAATCCTCTAGAACTTGGACCAACTGATAAGGATTCAACAGATCCTTCTACACTTTGGGCTCTGCAAGACCCAGGAGGGTGATCTCTTAGTGAATTTATGATCTCTAGGCCATACTCAAAAATTGCACTAAAACAAAGCAGATAATCTCATATACAGGCTCAACAAAGAGGGAGAATGCCCAAGAATGGTGAATTCTACACTGATCCTCAACCTATTGGAGCATGAGATGAAGAAAACATATAATAACAAACATAAAGTAAAATATATTCTGATAATTAACAATTTATTACAAATATAGATGAAACAGAGCAGAAAATTGATTGTAAAGATTAAGACAAGCTATAGCCAGTGTCTTATTCCACTGGGGAGTCAAATTCATGAAATGTAAGATGAATTACAATATAATTCTCCTAGTAGCATGTTTGACTAAGAACATATTTCATTACAATATATCTCTATTATGACCCAAAGCCAAACTACTTATCAAAATCTATGCATAATCCCCACCACTCTACAATTTTGTTTAAGTATTTAATTGATCCCTTAGATCAAAGCATAAACACAAATCACATGCATCACAACAATGCAATGAATGAAAGAAACCCTTGATTATATTTCATTCAAAAGATAGTAGAATTATACAATGGAGAGAAATGGGTTTCGATTATATTTCATTAACTCAAATGCTATCTCTGCCATAAGATAATATACAATTCACTCCTTCAAAACCTGCACAACATATGATATAAGACTCATTCTATTTTTTCTTTGCAAAAGACTTTACACTTTGCTCATTTGCACCTAAAACTTGCTAATGGAACCTATGACTCTAATTTAGAAAACTAAGTACAAAGTTGGAATCGGAACCATATCTCCTGGCCTTGAATTCTCTTTTATAGAAAATAAGGGAGCAAACAATCTTCGGGCCAAAGGAGACACCGATCATCAAAATGACCGGATATACATAATTCTATTATAAAATATTCTTTTTGAGAAATGTCACAACCAAGACCAAAATACCTTTAACTGCTTCATCATAACACTTTATGCACTATGCCTTCCTTGTTGTTGCTAAAAAAGATCCTGATACGGGCCCACCTTGTTGTTGCTCATGTTCAAAAGGTAACCACTACAAGAAGACAAAACTATTTACCAAACTGTCACATCAATAAGTTGGCTAGCTAACTGCTTGCAATCTTCATTTCTCGTTCAAATATGTCATTCTCCATTTGTTGTATTCTTCATCAGATGGCCACCTAAAACTCATGACATCATCATCTTTTGCCCTATATGGAGCATACTTTATAGCAACTTGATTTTCTTCTCTTTCAAAAGACTCAAAAAATATCCTTGTGCATACAATTTTATCCATATTGTTCTCCAGCAAATCAGTATCAAAATCCTCACAAATTAGTCCCACCTGAATGTAATGATTATCTCTACCTCTTCCTTCCATAGCTGCAAAGGCTTGATAGCTCAATTCTCATCCAAAATCCTTGGCAGAAGTGTATCAGTTAAATCATTGAAACTCCCCATCAACTCTCTTATTTTTCTCTCTATACTCTCTAGTTGGATTTGAGGTTCTTGCATTGACTTTACCAACAAATAGACTGGTCGAAGTGTAGGTGGCCTCTCAACATGATATTTAGAAGCCATTGACATTAGTTTAAGCTTATTTTCCCTTGGTAACCATTTGGTAAAGAGAGGTATTGCCAGCTCTTTATCCTGATCAAAACCTTGACTATTAAACAATGAAGAATATAAAGAATGAATACTATTCAATCCGATGTCTACTTTTTCATTTAAATGAGTTAGTACAGATCTAACTATTTCTCTTTTCTCAAAGGCAGACTGTGTTGGCATATGCACACTCCAATGAGACATTGTATGTGATTGAAGGTTTTGTCATTGATGGCAACCTTACAATCCTATGGCACCGGCAAGGCATTACACCAGCATCAGCAGAACACACTCTACACCGGCACTTAGAACACCGACACCGGCACAGAGAAAGGAAGCATACTGGTACAGAGGCCGACAGGATTTTTGATATATCATATTTTGTTTATTATTTGAAAAAATTTGTAAGCCGACTTGATATCATTGTAAAATGGCTCTTATATATAAAAGAGATCATTGTAGACATTTTGTAAGTAAGTGATGTAAGTGAAAAAAGTAAGGAGAAAAGATTAAGCAGACCTATTATGCGAAATATAGGTTAAGGGGTGTATGTAAAGAATAGAGCAGGAACCGGTACTGAATCTCACATTGAAGATGCTATTGTAAAATAGTACAAGTTATTGGATTTGTATAATCCACATTGTAAGTCAATGAGACTTCCCATTTGAGCGGTGAGCTCTAGGTAGTTGGCCTTCCTGCATGTGCAGGCCCCTATTGTAAGTAATATTCTCTTATTGGCCAGTAAGTGAATATTGTGGGTTAAAAATCTCACCAAGGTTTTTCCCACACCAGGTTTCCTTGTTAAATCATTGTCTTATGGTGTGATTTTCATGTGGCTTCTTTCATTTATGTTTATTGCATTATTTCTTGCATACCGGTACACTATTACAATATGTTCTGCATGTTTTAAGTTGAGAAATTCTAATTACCGGTTAGATATTGATTCACCCCCCTCTCCTAGTATCTGTGAGTTTCCTAACAATTGGTATCAGAGCTTGGTGCTCTATTTTCAGAAGCCTAACAGCTTGAGGAAGATCTTGACACCGGTAAAGATGGAAAATCTAATGAAGCAACTTGAAGTAGCTCTCTCAGACTATGATGTAGAAAAATTGAAAAATATCAAACTAGAAGATGATCTAAAAGCAGCTCAGGATATCATTCAGGCACTTCAAGAGAATCTTACTATTGCAAGAAATAAGAGAAGAGAACTTTGTGAAAAGATGCAAAATGAGAATGATGAGAAGGAATCACTTAATGATATGTTAAGTAAGCTGAAACTAGAGAACATAACTACAAAGAATGAGATGCAGGATATGACTATGAGATTTTGTAAAGAGATTGAACATAGGAAGAAGAATGAAGAAGAATTGACCAGAAGACTAAGTGATGCAGCAAATGAGAACACAAGACTTAGCTATGAAAATGATCTATTAAAGACATATCTAATGCACACTCAGAATGACTCCAATGAACTAATGAGACAGAAAGAAGTCTTAGAAAGAGAACTAGAAACTGAAAATCAACATAAAGAGAAATTCAAGAAAAGCTTAGAGGAACTTGGCACCTTGCTGAAGAATCAAAAACCTAAAGGTGACACTTCTGGAATTGGCTTTGAAGTTGGTGAAAGCTTCGGTACTGTAAACACACAGGATCACAGCAAACCGGTAAGGCAACCTAATGCTTATAAATTCAATGGAAAATGCTTTAACTGTAATAAGTATGGTCATAGAGCGAATGAATGTAGATCTAGAAATTATCAGAATATCAACACACCCACCGGTCAATGTTCTAAATGCAACAAAGTTGGTCACAATTCTAAGAATTGCAGAATGAATGTGAGATGTTATGTTCGTGGAAGATTTGGACATTTATCTAATCAATGCAGAACACAAACCGGCATAGGTTATGGAAAAGCTATTCAGAAGAATAATGTAACTTGTTATGCATGTAACAAGATTGGGCATATTGCAAAATTCTATAGAAGTAAAGGATCAACGGCAGACAACAAAAGTTCTAGCTTGAAAGGTAAAGAAAAAGTTGAAGAGGTTAAGCAAGAATTCTCAAAACAATGGATTAGAAAAGCTATCTAAATATTGGGAATACTCCTCCACCAGTAGAACCAGTCAATGCTTCACCAGCGAGATAGAGTGATGCCTCACTGGCAGGATAGAGTGATGCTCCACCGACAGGAAGTTCTTCATCGAAATGAAGAAAGTTTCCTTGAGGGTTTGGCGATCTAATGGCACATGTGCTACTATTCCCCCGGTTAGAGATGAGAAGTTGGAAATTACTTTATTACCGGCAGACAATGATAAGTGAATACTTAACCGGCATGCATTTAATGTGGTAGATGGCAAAAAGACACTATAAATTTGTGGTTTTGGCTCCATTTCATTTCACTGAGATTTCAAACCTACGAAGAGCGCGAAGATTCTGAGCTAAGGCATTTCAAGAAAGAGGCAAGAATACTTCAAGCAATCATCCATCCTAAAGGTAGTAAAAGGTATTTTATCATGGCATCCACCTCTGCACTTGAATATATAGGAAACCCTACTGTTGTCAAAGTTATAAAAAGACCTAGGCTCATATTTCAATTAGTTCCTGAGGTAGCAAAGAAAGATGATACTTTAGGTGCTTTTTCTCAAATTCCTAAAGGAGTTGTTTATGTTGAAGACCCCAGAATTTACATCCACTGCAACATTGAGGAACTAGGAGATGAAGAGATTAAAACCATGTTTAAATCTATCATATGTGATGAATCTGGTAATATAAAAGATGAACATAAGATCATTGAAACCCTAGGATTGACAAAGATCCTTAGCATTCTTGAATTCCCCAAGGATGTGATTAGGATAGTCTTAAGCAGGGTACATGGTGAATTTTTTTGGTTAGATGCAATTCACAAAATCACCAAGGAAGCTGTGAAAGTTGTCACAGGGTTACCAACCACTGGTAAAAGGCCAGACAAAACCAAGAAGGTTTCCAATGACCTAGTTATGAACCTAACTGGTGCCACATCTGATAAAAGGTCCTTAAGAGTAAATGATGTAAAAGATACTAATATAAGATTTATCAGCATGATATTATGATATAAGGCAACTCATGCAAACAGACTCAATTCAGTGTCAAGTCTGTGCATTAACAGTGCTTATGACATGGTCACAGATAATGCAAAGATTGATGTATGTGAGTGGTTGAAGGACGAATTAATTGACAACTTAGGCAAGATTAAGAAGGACAAGAAAGGAACTTTCAGGTTTGGAAATCTGCTAGTATGTCTAATGCTACATATAACCAAACAGGTTCCCGGTATAGGCTACAAAGAACTTGGATATGATATACCGGTAGGTAAACAGCTAACTGAACTATTCAATAATATGGGAGAAGATAAGGAAAACAATATCCATGATTTCTTTCAGGCACTTAAGGCCAAAATGAAGAAAATAATCAGATTATCACAAAATATTGTTGACAAATATAAGGATGAAATATGTTTTGTAATTAAGAAGGATGAGATCTGGATGGAAGCAGTCATCCCTAGGACAATCTAGGTAACAGAGATGGGCTATGAAATAGATGATCATATAATTGAAACATATGCTAAAGCACTTCTGGAAGCCCCTAAAGAACCTAAGGAAGATGTATTTGGTAGTGCAAAAACTATTGAAAGCCAAATACAATCCCATAAAAGAGTGAAAAAGGTTGAGGCAGTTGTAAGAAGAGGTTCTAGGCAAGCAAAGGAAATCAAGGATAAAGTAATGAAGCAAACCGGTATAACAAAGGATGAGTTAGCAACTCCACAACCTGAAACTCACCTATCACCGGTAGGCACATCTTCAGAGAATGACATGCCTGCAACATTCAAAAGAGTTGTAAGGAAAAGAGATCCCTCACCGGCAACCACACCCTCACCTAGGAGGACAAGACAAAAACAACAAGCAATGAGATCTCTGGTAAGAAAGGCTACACCAAAGAAGAAGAAACTAACACCCAAGAAGAAGAGGTCAAATAAGGACTTGGCTCCTCTTGACATACTATTGAATGAAATTACAAAGGAAGGGAAATTGAAGAATATAGAGAAACTGTATGACACTCTGACAGCTGATGAAAAAGAACAAGTAGAAAACAGTGTTATATTACATATGGATATGTATAAGAAATTTTTGATGGAAGTAGTAGATGAAGTACCAGATGAACTATTTAAGAGACTAGAAGCAAGGAGACAAGCAATGATAGAACTTGACAAGAAAATAAAAATAGAAAAGCTACTTGTTGTATACCCAATGAATTCACCCAAAGAAATTGATGACTTAATTGTTGAAGCCAACTGGTCAGTATTTTCTACTGCACACCAGCACATTGCTTTAATGGTTGGAAGAGTTAATGAGGTGACTGAGGAGACAGAAAATGCATGGGACATTTTCCTAGTGGAAAAAGAAAAACAAGAAGAATACATGAGCCACAAACCTATAAAGGTTTATCAGAAGGAAAGAGACAAGGCTAAAGGTAAAGTTGGTGGACCACCTAGTATCAAGGTTAAAGACAACTTACCCCCACCTCCTTTGATTACTCTGTTGGTAACAACAACAGCTACAAAAGATCAACCTACAGTTGAAAGTATGGATGTAGAGGATGTCAATCCTAATCCTGAAGTCTTATACACAGTAGCTATTGATACTCAAAAGATCAACATTGTGGTAGACAAAGATACAGCTGATAAGACTAACATGGCTAGTAAGCCTCTGGTAGATGAACAAACTGAAAACACATAGGAGAAACCAGCAGATGACAAAGAGCAACAGGTAGAAACTTAGACTCAGACTGAGTCAATCAGAGAAACAAACAGAGCAAAAGGCTTCGGAACAGGAACAGCAATAGGAATAGGTTCATAAGGAAATAGTGTCACCAGCAACTGGAGAAGCACACAAACCATTGCTTAAGGAAATGCAAACACAAACAGACCTACCAAAGGTCAATACAAGCTTGGTTACTTCATCCGGCGGTACTTTGAATGTAGGTTCCTCATCATCAGCTACAAATCAACTAATATGACTGAAGTACTCTTAGATTCAATTAAAAGGATAACAGATTGTAGCTCACAAGCTTATAAGACAATAGATAACACCATACCAATTTTGAAGGTAATTGCTCCTAACTGTAATATAGACAATAAAGATTCTTTAGGACAACTTGATACCTTGTGTAAATATATCACAGAAAATATTGACAAAATAAAGGAAGAGGCATTGAAGGATAAATTGGAAATTGAAAAACAAAGATTCTTTGATGAGCAGATAAAGAAGTGTACCAGAGATTTTGACACACTTCTACCGGAACTGTGTAACTTATTGAAAGAGTACAAAACTCTGTACAAAGACACCTGTAAGACAAACTTTTTGACTGTAGACATAGATAAGAAAATAAGCAAGGTATAAGATGAAATCAATAAACTTGTTGATAATTTTGTTAACTCACCTGATAAATTATCAGTTTTTGAGCAAAAGATAATAAATTTTGAGGAAGAATTACTTAAATTAGAAAGAGAAAAGGAGAGAATAGTGAATAAGGCAAAGCATCTAAGATTAAAACTAAGTCCAAGACTGGACTATCTAGCATCATTGTGGAAGGAAATATCTGAGGCACTAATACAGGGACAAAAAACACCGGCATAGCATTTGCAGCATCTCACCGGTACAGCTAAAAGGATAGAGACAACAATAAGAGATAGTAAAAAGTCTATGGACAGTATAAACTTGATTTTGGCAGATCTATTTCAAATTGTAACTACCCAATTACAAGGTTGAAACTACAAACTCTACTGACATCTTGACAACCTTTGTCATTGATGCCAAAGGAGGAGTAGTGGTATGAGAAAATTAAAATATCACAGGAATCATATGCTCAGGGGGAGCACACATTTTTGGTAACATTTTTGGACTTTACATTTTTGGATACACTTTTGAAATTTCTCATGAGTGTTGCCATCAATGCCAAAGGGGGAGATTGTTGGCATATGCACACTCCAATGAGACATTGTATGTGATTGAAGGTTTTTTCATTGATGGAAACCTTACAATCCTATGGCACCGGCAAGGCATTACACTGGCATCAGCAGAACACACTCTACACTGGCACTCAGAACACTAGCACCGACACAGAGAAAGGAAGCATACCGACACAGAGGCTGACAGGATTTTTGATATATCATATTTTGTTTATTATTTGAAAAAATTTGTAAGTCGACTTGATATCATTGTAAAATGACTCTTATATATAAAAGAGATCATTGTAGACATTTTGTAAGTAAGTGATGTAAGTGAAAAAAGTAAGGAGAAAAGATTAAGCAGACCTATTATGCGAAATATAGGTTAAGGGGTATATGTAAAGAATAGAGCAGGAACCAGTATTGAATTTGGCATTGAAGATGCTATTATAAAACAGTACAAGTTATTGGATTTGTATAATCCACATTGTAGGTTAGTGAGACTTCCCATTTGAGCAGTGAGCTCTAGGCAGCTGGCCTTCCTGCATGTGCAAGCCCCTATTGTAAGTAATATTCTCTTATTGGCCAGTAAGTGAATATTGTGGGTCACAAATCTCACTGAGGTTTTTGCCACACCGGGTTTTCTCGTTAAATCATTGTGTTATGGTGTGATTTTCATGTGGTTTCTTTCATTTATGTTTATTGCATTATTTCTTGCATACCAGTACACTGTTACAATATGTTCTGCATGTTTTAAGTTGAGAAATTCTAATTACCGGTTAGATACTGATTCACACCCCCCCCCTCTTAGTATCTATGAGTTTCCTAACATACTGATCCTTTAATTTCTTCAGTTTATTTTCCAATTATGTGATCTTCTCCAATAGTTGAGCTCTTGTTAGATCGTTTGACCTAGTTAGTTCTTCAAAAATTGGCACTAATGAAGAACATTGATTGGTTGCATCAACAAGGGTAATAGGAGGAGACCCCGATGTTCAAGGTGTTGAAGAAGGGCAGTAGGAGATGCTTCCAATCATTTATGTTCCAAAAGTTGAACCTGAGATTGCAACTCAATACATCTTTGTTGCACCTTGTTATATTCTGCAAATACTTGTTCATATTTTCTTTGGTATTCTTGCTTATCTGCCTTCTCCCTTTTAGTTGTCTCATGGTCCAATTTGGCCACATCCACAGTTAACTTTGAAGCTTCTATATTTGATGTATCTGCATCTCTCTTAATTATTAGGCTTCCCCTCAAATTATTGTTGATATCACCAATATCGGATCTTCTAGGCCCTTGCTCCAATGACCAAATGGCTAGTGTGGCATAATCTTGTACAAATTCAGACCCTTTTAATGCCAACCTAGCTTCTTCTTTAGAATTGATAGGTTTTTGTTCTGATTTCTTGATGGCATCAAAGGCCACTGCATCAGCAATATCCCACTCAGGCAAAATTAGGACCCCTATCTTGCTGATGATTCTTCTACCTTCTTTAGCAGTTATTCTTCTAAATTCTTCCATCATCTCAGCCTTTACCTCATCCCGATTTTCCTAATCGGTTTTATTTGGCTTTTGGGCTCTCCTTTCCTCACATCTCCTTTTGTACTCATTAATTTTCATCTTCCAAACTAGCTGCAAGAAAGATTGACTTTGTACAAAAGCCTCATCTTCAATAAATTTGTCACAGGCCTCTTTTCTTGTATCTTGGATGGTCTTTCCTAGTATATCAAGTAGAGAAAGGTCCCAATCTAATGACCTTGGTGAAGATGGGATCTCAACCTACAACTCTTCATTAGTGAGAATGGTCACATTCTCCTCCTATGTTTCTTGTGTGGGTTGTTCTTTAGGCTTGTCAATTTTCTGCCTTTTAGATGGAGGAGGTGAAAGGTTATTTTCAAGTGGATATTCTACATCTAAAATGACTACCCTCTTAAGGGGCCCACACTGAAGTTCAAGGGGTTTTTCTTGTTCGATTATGCCCTTCCCCTTCCTCTTTATCTTTTCTTCCTTTTCACTATCACCTCCATCTCTTAATCTTTTGTAAATGATCCTCCCCCTTGAAGGCATGGGGATAGGTCTCTCTTCTTCTGGCCCTCCTTCTAATGGTGTTGTTGATTGTTGGCCATTTGGAGGAATTGATTATGTGTTGCATTGATGTTTTTTCATTGATGTCAACACTAGTTGTTATGGCTACTTTACCGATACCCTTCTAGTCCTGGTAGGTTGTTTGGTTTATGGTTGGATTAGATCATGATGATCTGGTATGCTCCAGTATGTTTGGGCTTATGGAATTGTCTTAGATCTATTATTCATGCTACTCAGATTCATGTTCAGTAAGTTGGTTTTGATTTGGTGATCGGATGTTATCATGTATGCTGGTAAGCTTGGTTTGTTGATCCGGTGAGGGTTTCACTAGCATAGCTTTGTTGAAGATCTTTGATGTTATGCATAAGTGGTGTTGGTGCGGCTTCTAGTAGAGATTCAAGATATTGATGGTGATCGTGTTCGAGACTTGGTTGATTGGGATCATTTCTTTAGTGTGTGTGGACCTAAATTGGGTCTCCATTTATCTAGGTTATGGACTGGAATGTAACGTGTTGATTGGACCTCTCGATGTGTTTTTGGGATGTCTTATGGGTTGGATATTATTTGTTTAGTCTCAGACCGACATGTTTTATAATTATATAATTGTTTTATTGTCTAGTGTTGTGGTCGAGGGTTTGTATATATATGATGTAAGATCTCATTGTAGATCATATGTATGGGATATGGAAAGGATGTATAGGAGTGAATAATGTAATAATCATTCATGCAGAGGATTTGGTTGATCATTGGTGATCGAGTTGGGTTTATGTAAGAGGATTTAGTCCTCCGATATTGAGCTTAATCAAAACTGTATTCAGGCATAGGAAATGTTATCATTGCAGTTCATTCTTTCTTCCGGATTGTAGTCTGGATTTTTATGTAGTCAGTGAGACTCCTTTTGTAATGAGCAGTGTGCTCTAGGTTGTTGGCCTTCCTGCAAGTGCAGACCCCTCATTTGTAATCACATGCTTACTACAGAAGTATTATCTGACTATGGATAGGCTTCCCACTGTGGTTTTTCCCTTTACTAGGTTTTCTAAGTACAAATCTTGGTGTCATTTGGATGGTATTTATTCTCTAATTTTTGCTGCTACTTTTGGAGGCTCTTTTCTCATTTCTTGGTCGCCTTCTATCTCTAATTGCTCTACCTCATCCATCAAGTTGTACATGACTTCATCAAAATTTTCCATCAAATTATTCATTTTTTTTATAAAATGGTCTAAACTCTATCAGTGGATCATACTTTGGATCCAACCTATGGAATTTATCAAGCATCTTCTTGTAAGCAAGCCATCTTTCTTTTTTGACCTCTTGTTTATTCAAATCAAACTCATTCCTGATTAGATCTTCTAGAAAATCAAAATAATGAGGCATCTGGGTTCCATTTATTCTTCTTCTAAACATTTGAAAGAAACTCTCTGGGTCACTATGCCTCTTTATGCTGACTCTCAAACAATAAGGAGACAAAACCTTTTCAAAATGGACCCATCCACCTTTAAGAATTACAAAATAAGTAACTATAGTGTAATCGAGGAACAAGGTGCCTTTACCTTTCTTTGTCAACTCTTCTTCATGTATGCAGCCCAATTGCCACATAACTTATGCAAATCCTAATCTCAGTGGAACATTGATGGGTAGTATATGTGGTTGTCCACGAAAACCATATACCATTATACCGGTACTCACCAAATAGGGAATGATGTCACCCCAATTATGCTCGAGCTTCAAATCTAGTTTTCTTTCCATTGGCCTCAAAAATCATGTAATTCTACTGGAATCCTAGGTGGATTTACTACCTGTCAAACCCTAAGTCTAGATGCAAAGCAATCATCTAATCTTACATAACTTGCATCCTTTATGTCCCATGACATATCCATGCTCCAAACCTGCACTGGCATTTTTTCTTCATCCACCACCCTTCTCAACTCCATTTCTTCTGCAAAGAAATCTACATTCTTGTACAAGAACATATACATAAGGATGGAATACTAATAAAATGAGGTATTAATATCACCCTTTTTAATCTGCAGTAACCCCTCATGTATCTTGTCTGCAAGGTATGGAGCAAAGTCATATATTACTACAAAATAGGGATGTTGAATCTGAATCCCCATGTGCATATAAGCTTATGGGATTATTGTGCCTGGGTGGAGACCTAAAATCTGACACAGTGTGAAGAATGTAGCCCTGAAATAGTGTGCAAAATCATCAATTGGAAAAGGCTCTTTAGCACTTTGGCCAATATAATACTAAGTGTTTGTTGCCTTAGCCAAGTGGGATGGGAGCAATCTTGCTCTGATCAAATATCTTGTCTTTTCATATTATTTCCTCATATCTTCTAAATCAATAGGTTACAAGATTGCAGAATTCTCATATAGATCAAATACTTTATGAAACTCCTCTCTTGTGATAGACAACAAAATTTCTCCCTCATTGCCTCTTATGACCCTCAGAATTGGGTCATATCTATCTACAACTAATCTAAGTAGGTCAACATCCATGAACACATTAGGCACCACCAATTTGCCTGTCATATTATCATGCCTATGAAAGTGGGGATGGTAAATTCCTCTGACCAAACCATAGCCTGAACATGTTTAGCCTTGACATAGGCACCTTTGCATCTAATATCTTGCAAGCTTTGTCAACTAAACCTTCACCTAGGGTTTGTCCATGTGCAAACCTCTGCCCTTGGTACTTATCATTAGTTGATGGCTTCAATTGGTCCAAGAAATCATCTTAAAGATTTCTCTTCAGGTATTTTGCTTGTCTCGAATGATTTCTTTGAGGTGCCATCTCCTAAACTAGGGTTTTTACTATAATCTTTAAATCCGAAAGGAAAAGACTAGGGCTAGCACGAAATCTTAATTGTAACAACAATTCAGGCAAAATTCTCACCCTTCCCTATCTAACCTCTAACCCTAGAACAATTTATAACTCTTTTCCTACGATTTACATGCAATTCACAGCTTTAATTTTCTTAAAACATGAGAAAATATCAGACGACTTACTGCTTTAAAATGGACCAAAAAACCATAATTTCGCACTGTAGGAAGTCGTTGAAATCTCCTTTGGCTCTCGAATCGCTCTTCGATCTCTTCTAAATACTTTGGTAATTCAAAATAACTCAAAAATTGCATTTAATTGTTTTCTGGAGCGAAGAGTCACCATCCTATCTGTCATTACTACTCGCACGAGTGTAGAAAACAACCACATTTTCATTTGAATCAAATTTGAATCTGAACCATTGATCATTTCCACATTGGAAAATCGCACTAACCAAACTAGTCAACCTCACATTGACTATCATATGTGGAAAGCGGGCCCGTTAAAAGGTATGATGTAACACATCAAGCTCACCGCCATCTCACTGCCATCTCACTAGTACCACCATTGGCTTACCTCAACCTATCGTGGACACGTGGCATCATCTCGCAATGATGTGATGATTATCCTCCTCGCATCTTCGACCGCGGGGTTGCGAGAACTGTCTGATCTGCTCGTACGGTACCTTCCTGCCATGGTGACCGCCAACCTTAGCCGCATGACCATCGAGCACCTTTTTTATTTGATTAAAACATCATTGTCCATTTAAGCATGCACAGATAGAAGAAAATTTAGTAGCTCGATCTTTATCGGCAGAAATAAAATAAAGCTTAGACTTAGGGAAAAATAAAGTGCTCGCTAATAAAATTAAAGGGGACCCGCCTAGGACGAAATAGGTAGACATAACCTTAGGAAATAAAGGGGGACCCAACCACAGAGGCTAGAAAAATAATAGTGCGCTTAGACTTAGGAAAAAAAATAAGGGGCAGACATAAAATTTAAATGCCTAGGAAAATAGCATGGCCCCTTTCACGATAGGATGACCCTCGACCTTAAGTGAAAAAGGTAACATGGGATTATAACAAGTTTAAGGGTTTTAATAATAAGACTAAATAAAAAAGGCATAAACCCTAAACCCTAAGCTTGAATGCAACAACAGGGAGCAAAATTAAATCAAAATGACCAAAATTTTCACATGAACATCAAATTTTTGCTAAGTCATTTTGTAGGACTATTAGTTGGCATCTATCTGTCATAAAAATAGTCCATGTTTGCAGAATCTGCAATGCCACCCCATCTATCTCACGCATCTATCATCATCATTGTAATATACCCTAGTGTGATATTTAAAATTAAAATTCTAATGTATTTTTATTCTATGCATCTCCAACAATATTATAATGGGTATGTAGACACTCATATTGTTCAAAGATATTAGTATTTTAATAGTATTCTCCTTGTTGACTTGGAATATTAGGTTTATTGGAATTAATGGAGGAGGTGGAGTTAGGTGGTGGATTTCGGTGCCTACCTTAGGGTATGAGCCATTATGAAGGAATTGGGAAAATTAAAGATGGATATTATTAAATGAAGAATACTTCTTCTTTTCATTGATCATTGGGAATTACTTTGGCAATGGCTATGCAGCGGACAAAACGGCCCGCTCATGCCATGCCTTCCCCTTTCCATGCCCCCATGCCATACGACCCCGTCCCTTCAAACGGTCCAATCAAACGTACATCACCGTACTGGGCTATGCGCAGGGGTATCCGTGTTGATGACCATTAAAATTTTATTTTTATTATTAACCTTTAATGTTTTAATTTATTTTGTTTTAAGTTTTACTCGTTTAACTTTTTTTATTGTTTTATTTTTATTGTTTTATTTTTATTAAATTATTATTTTAATAATATGCTATATATTTAAGTTTTTTATTTTTATTTATTTTAATACAATTGTATTATAATATATAATTATGTGATTTTAATATATAAGTAAATTTTAATACCATTATTTTATAACTTTTTAAAATACATTAGGTAAATAATAGTTTAATTTTTAAATTATATATTTATTTTTTTAATAATAATTCATATGTTTAATTTTTAATGTTAATTTGAATTTATTTATTTTAATATTTATTATGAACTAAAACATCCCTAATATATTATGTTTTTAAGACATATATTAATTTAAAATTTTAATAATATTATTATTTTATTTTTAAAAAGTACATATTAAAAACATTAAAAGTAAGAAGTTCTTAATGAGTATAATTATTTTTGTAAATATTGTATATAGATTGAAAATTTAAAATATATTTATTCAAAATTTGATTTGATAAGTTTATTTTTGGTGAATGTTTAATATTGGAAGATTCTGTATTTTTGGTGAATGTTTAATATTGAAAGATTGAACTTTAAAGATTGAACTTTAAAGATGCCATGCCTTCCCTTCTCCATGCCCCCATGCCATGACGCCACCGTCCAATCAAACTGTCCCGTCAAAAGCTCTACCTCTAAAATTCGTACTGTCCTGCAGCCTCCACTTATTTTAATATATTTTTAATTTATTATATATATATATATTTAAAAGTTCCAATTAGTAATATAATAAATTAATAGTTGATTATATATTTAGATTTTTAATAATAAGTTATATGTTTTTTAATTTTTAATTTCTATTTATTTTAATAAAAATCATATTATAATATATATAATATGTAATTGATGATTTTAAGATATATGTATTATATAGAAATTTTAATAATATTGTTTTTTAATTTTGTACATACATATAAATTGGTAAATAATAGTTTATTTTTTACTGAAATATTTTTAACTAAGTTATCCATATTTAAATTAGAAAATATTATCAAATTTACTAATACTAAAAATAAAAGTAATTAACTAAGTTTCTTAGTTAAAAATATTATAGTAAAGTAATTAAGTTAAACATATTTAAGTTAAAAAATATCAAAAAAATTTACTAAAAGTAAAATTAAAAGTAACTAAGTTATTTAGCTAAAAATATTTAAGATAAAATATTAACTTACAAATATTTTTGATATTTTTTCATTTAAAAATAAAAGTAAAAATATGTGTAATTAAGTCAAAATTTGTGTTACTAATATACAAATTTAACTTATATATTAAAAATAAATATTAATATAACTTAAAAATAAAAATAAAATATGTGTAAGTAATGTAAGTAATGTAAAATTTTAACATCCATAATCTATAAGTAAACGTAAAAATAAAAGTAATTAAGTTACTTAGTTAAAAATATTTAAGTAACTAAGTTACACATATAAATATCAAAATATCAAAAAATTTACTAAAACTAAAAATAAAAGGAACTAAGTAACTAGGTTAGTTAAAAATATTTAACTAAGTTACACAAATTTTTTATATTTTTTAAAGCTTCTTTTTAACTATATTTTACTTTTATTTTTAAGTTATATTAATAATTTTTTTAATATATGTGTTAAATTTTTATATTAGTTACACAAAATTTTGCTTAATTACAACTTTTTTACTATTATTTTTAAATTAAATTTACTTTGTTACTTAGTTACAAATATTTAAGTAACTAAGTTACACATATTTAAGTTAAAGAATATCAAAAAATTTACTAAAACTAAAAATAAAAGAAATTAAATAACTAAGTTAGTTAAAAATATTTAACTAAATTACACATATTTTTTATATTTTTTAATTATGCATATTTAATTTTATATCATATTTATGAAAAAATATTAAATAATACATTATATACACACTTAAAAATTCATATTAAAAATAATAATAATAATAATAATAATATAAACATATAAAAAACTTCATATAAAAATGAACAAATAAGAAAAAAAAACCTCAAAAAACATCATATAAAAATGAACAAATAAGAAAAAAAAACCTCAAAAAACATCATATAAAAATGAACAAATAAGAAAAAAAAACCTCAAGGCATGGAGTAGCCCACACATTTGATTGGACAGTACGATTTTTGGGGCTTCTGACAGATTGGACCGTTTGAAGGGACGGGGGTCGTATGGCATGGGGGCATGGAAAATGTAAGGCATGGCATGAGCAGGCCGTTTTGTCCGCTGCATAGCCATTGCCAATTACTTTCACTATTTTTGGATCCTCTTTATTTTGGATGTGGGATTTTTTTTCAATTTACCATGATCTAATGTCACATCATTTTGGGAAATGCTTGTGGTATTCCTCTCTGATTTATTGTAAATTGGAGGAATAAGATAGTAGTTTCATGAGTAATTTTAAAGGTACACAAGTGTCAAAATGTTGCTAGATTGAAGGGAGTTAGAGCATTGCATATGTAAATTATTCTTGAATATTAATACATTATTGGGCATTTCTTTGATGCTCATGGCTCGTTTTCTTTTAAATATATATCTCCATATAAATTTTATGTTATATGTTTTCTTATTATGCTTTACTGATTTTTATATTGTTGATTTAAGCTTCAACGTTGGTCTTTAGATCTCATCACTATATACACACTTCCTTATTCATCAATATTAGTCATTTATGCACACTTATCCAAATGTTCAATCCCAACCTTGAGATCTACACTTCTCTATTACGGATCAATCTTGAGTGCCTCAAGATTGACCCCCCAAATTCAATTTTTCAAGTTTCCACTCTTTTCTATTAGAGGTTGTGGGTTGATTTTGTACATGTTTATCTGACTTGTAGTTATGTCTTCGTATATGTAAAGACATTCAATGCATAATTTTTCATAGATATCTACAAAGATAAATCATTTTTTAAACATTTCAATTTGGAGTACTAAAAGGAATCCATCACATCAAAATCTACATATAGACCATGTACATGTTGTAAATGTTTATGAGCTTTTACTTAGAACGTGAAGTTAATCCAACAAAAAAATAGCCTAAAAGAACTTTGATCAATTAAATTTATCAAATTTTTACAGTACATTGTTGATTGTAATCGATTTTTAGATTCAACGGTGTTAGAATTTTTGCATTAACATTTCAAGTGTGAGAATAACGTTTCAATATGTAAGAATTTTTACATCATTTCTCAGCACTATGATTTATCTTGAAAATAAAAAACTTGATCATCGCAATTCAACAACCTCCCCTATACTATTTATAAAGGTTGTAGCTATTCCGGCTCCAAAATGACGCTATTGTACACAAATAACTTTTGTGCTATATGACAATGCGAGACAGCGGTCGCAACTATTTTTTGGAACTCTGCAGCCATTTTGTGTCTATTCTGCAATTATTCTATCCGTATAACACGAAAGTTATCAGAACCAAAATAAATACGTCTTAAAAGTAGGTCTTAAAAGTGTACCTTTTGCCATTACATTCTGTTAGAGAGATCCCACACATCAAATCATTATTGTGGCGTTCAAGATCAAGCTGCAAATTTGGGTTTTGCAGAGAATTTCGTGAGTGGAGCCCAAATGCTTGGGCGGGAGAAGCGAGGAATGAGTGGAGGCAGGCACATAATAAATCTTGAAAGATCCCCCGTGTTTGACGGACCGTCTTTTCTACCGCTAATTATTTTACAGCGTCGAATAAAACATTCTGATTTTTGGGTAGTTCTGAGCGATACATTCCCAAGGTATTCGCCATTAGATTTCGTTTGACTTCAGCCTTAGAGATAAGCACTAATTGTCCAACTTCTTCACTAAATAATAAAATAATGTTAAGTAACTATTTCGAAATTTTAAAAATATTAAATATCATTATCTATTGTGAAAGTATTCAAGTTCAAGAAGCAAATGGATATTGTATTTGATAGTATAGCATATGGTTCTTTTTGAAAGAGAAATTGGAATTGAGACGATAATTTAAAAGTATCTTTTTGACCATTAAAGAACCCGCAGCAGTTTTCTGTTGGTTCTATTGATGGTTTCCATGCAGGATCTTTATCGATTGGTCATTATCTTGATGGTTCCAATGACAATATCGTTTGGACTGTTGTTTGTCACAAGCGGAAGGGGAAGTCCTCCTCACCCCCCAAGGCTCGAGTGTCCATACCCCTCCTTGAGTTGGGTCCAAGTTGTAGAAGGTTGGACATGTCTTTTTCTTTTGTTCGACCTTGCTTGTTCCGGGCTTGCTCCGATGTGTTGTTTTTACTATCTGCAAGCTTTTCTCTTTTATAGTCTCTGACTATGTAAAAGGTTGGCACCCTAGTTAACGTTGTTTTTTTAATCAAAAACAAATTACATCAACAAATATGACGCACAAAGATTATTATGAATAGATTAATATTACAATTTATTGTTAAAAAGTGTGAACAATCAAGTCATAGTCAATTAAAATTTAGGAGTTTTTAATGTCACAAATTTCATAGTTCATAATCAAGCTATTTATGCTTGAGATAATTCATATTGAAATACATGCTAGTCATATGTGTTGGAAAATAAAGTCATTTTTGTTATTATTCCAATGCTGGTGAATAATTCAAATGGCTCCTTTGTCATGTTGAAGGCATTATCCAACGAAGCCAAATTAGATTTTGGGGACTTACTACTTATAGTAATTATTACATGTATTTAACACATAGTTGCATGAGTAACAATTTTTATTTTTGGAAAATTATAATTCTCAAATAGGACTCTTCAACCTAGATGTCATGTGCTATAGAAGTCATGTTTTCTATACATTAAAGATTTTTGTAATTATGATTTTTTCTAAGAAATAAAATACGAAAGACCTTTGCCCATGGTTTTTTCCTAGTATAATTCTACCAAGTTTTCTATGTAAATTTATGTGATTTCAATTTATTGATTTTCTATATTTAAATCTGCACACAAATAAATTTTCACAATAATATGTATAATGAGAGTTGATATAATTTTTTATATAAGAGTTGTACAATACTATAAAAACTAAACTTGAAAATTGCAAGAATGTACATAAATAATCATAAGTTGAACAATAATACAAAACAAGATGAACCCTATAGGTTTTACACTTTTAAAATGAATTAATTAACACAATAAAAAAATTGTATGTGTACAATAGGCATCAAGTTTAATAGGTTCTAGGCATTCAAATGTGTGAATTTTAGATCCATAAGCTACATTCAAGTCTACATGCAGGGTTCGGCTCAACACTCATGCAAGTCAATTTTAGTAACCAAAAAGAACTATAGTAATAAAAAGTAATTTTCTCACTCCAATTGCATCTAATCAATAGGTTGTCATTTTAAACATAGTATTCATCTGGTAGCATCTTACATAGCATGATTACCATCAAATCTAAAATTAAAGACCTCTTCTAAATCTTAACTTGTTATTCTAAATTAAATTATTATTTGTTGTAATTTAGCTACCAATAAGACCCTTAGGTTTAATGGGCACATTGATAGTTGTGGTTAAAGTAAACATTTGATAAACATAGATAATTTTCATATAGTCAAATCTTGTTGAGACAATTTAGTCATAAAAATAGTTAAAAATAAATCTAGTATCATAAAGGTTGTATCATACTTCTTAATTTTTCTATCTACTACAATCAGCTAAAACATTCCCTCTTCTAAGTGAACATTAGAAGTCTAAATAAAATAAATTTGAAATCATATCTACTTTCTAGATGAACACTAAACCATGTAATAATTGAACATATTGAATACATATCTAGTGAACATAGTAATATTTATCTAAAAATAGTTACAATGATTAAAATAATTAAAGGATATTGCACAATTCAAATTAAATGCCGGATTTTTCTTTTAGATGAAAAATATATTTTTTAATTTTTTTTTTAAAGAAAGCTAAGTAGTGAAGTTCAAAAAAAAATAAAAATTCAAAAGTATATTGAATATGTCGGTTGTTGAGAAGCATGTGAAACTACTACAATTTAATAATTTTGTCAGGTGTATGTAAATCTAAAAAATTATTCTTATTATAAGATTATTTAAATGATTGCATAAATCAACAATGAGAAATAAATAAACAAGTCATTTCAACACAAGATTTGTGTGGAAAAACCCTTTCAAAAAAGTACATATAGAGAAAGAGGACAAGTATGTATTAATATTCAAGAATGAGATACATCAAAAAGCTAACTCTCTTCACTCTAACAACACATTGACAACACTTATGTACCTATGCAACAAGATCATATCAAAAACACCACCTCATAATCTCAAAATATAGCCACAAAGGGAGGAAAAAATCATAAATAGTTTACCAAAATCATACCCACCTTGGTGAGAATCTTTTGAGAATATAGAAATTGAATCAATGACTTCACATGGATTAAGCATGGACACAATCAATTGGCCCCTAGAATAGTAAATATAACCATAAAGGCATCTTAGATGCCATAACCCACAACAAATTAAATCCTCAAGTATATTGATCTAGAATAGTGGGGCCAATTCATGCAAGTCTCATGTGTCATACAAGATTACCCACTCCTCAATCTTAGCATCTAGAATTTGAAATGTGCATATAGTGATCCCAAAATCAACTATAACTACCACTATTGTGCTCCACCTTCTTTATGAATGCATATAACTAGTATCAATATTTTTAAAGAATATAAATTACAATTTAATTTGCACTTACACCCATGGTGTCCAAAACACTTTTTAAGAGTGCTTGAGACACATCAATTTTACATAGGATTACAAGGTAATTAGCTTATTGATCCTAACATTCTCCCACTTGAAATTATACATCATAAATACATTCACAGGTAAAATAAATACAATTAAGTATAAGTATCAAGGAATATAGCCTTCTTATGCCAAGAGCATTTATTCATAGTCATTGGATTCACAAGTTAATCTATAACATTATCTAAGGTGTTAACGTTCTTTGATAATACCTTGCCATTATTAATGTTTTCTTGCACAAAGTGATATTGTACACCAACTTGATTCTAGTATGAGCATGATACATAACATTTTTGGCCAAACAAATAGTACTTTGTCACATATGATCTAATAATATTGTAATCAAAACTAATACTTTTATTGAGTCTCTATAACCAAAATGCCTCTTTAGAGTCATGTGTAGATTGACTATATAATCTACTTATTTGTTGGACAAAGAAACTATGTGATGTCTTCAACACATCCGACTCATTGCACCTCCAAATAGAGAGAAAACATATCCACTAGTGCATCCTTGCCTATACAAGTCACTTGCTCAACTTGCATCAACAAATCCATATATGTCCAATGTGTTGTTCTCAAATTCTGATTCCCTTTTTATCCCCTGTAAGAAATTAGTAACTATGTCTATGAATAGAGAGATCAAGGAAAAAGAACCTTAGAGCAACATATGACAAGGTTTTTAGAACCTTCTACACTTTGAACTTATCCAAAGTTCAGGCAGGTATACCTCTTGTGAATGAATTCACACTTTTAAAGCAGATCCATAGTAAACCAGTCCAAAACCAATGAATCCTATCGCCTCAACACAAACTGAAATAATGAAATAAAGCTTATGCTCATGTTCAGTATTGATCTACAAGAAATCTATCAAGAGAACTACAACTGATACCAGTGCCTAAATCCAGGCCACAGAGTCATCTAAACTAAATAAGAATTTCACAATTAAACATCTCCATACATAGCATCACTTTGGCTTCTATCAACCCCATACATGCCTGACATATATAAGAGTCTTTCCCTATTAGACTAGACAGTGTTCATCAGATTCAAAGTCTCATACAAAATAATATACTAACAGAGATATTCCTCGCGTATTTAATTCCTCTCCTAAAGAAGAAAGCTAAGAAACACATCTATAAAGATTGCATTACAATCCATGTTTATTTGAATAACCCTAGATTACCCAAATGAAACCAGTAAATATTTGAAAGCATACCAGAAGACAACACAAATTCTAGGCTCGAAAGTTTATGGTCTGTATATTGATATTCTTTTTTGAAAAATCTTACAAAACTCAGAAATATTCTCTATGATCCTTAGACAAAACC
Source organism: Cryptomeria japonica (assembly GCF_030272615.1). Taxonomy (NCBI): domain Eukaryota; kingdom Viridiplantae; phylum Streptophyta; class Pinopsida; order Cupressales; family Cupressaceae; genus Cryptomeria; species Cryptomeria japonica. The sequence continues at coordinate 270,093,855 of NC_081408.1, forward strand.
CAGATGAATTTTTGCAGAGTTTCTTTACAAATTCTTGCGATCATTTCTCATTAGTCTTGGTACCCATTTATAATAGTATGGATGCATACAAGCTTCAGAACTTTTCAAAAAAGTTTGTTACAAACCGAAATACTCTCCAAGAAATGGTTACAAGTTCTTTTCAACATCTACGACCTCTTGTGCCTTTTGTTCTATAGCAACCTCTTGTAACTGCTCTGGAGCATCTTCTTTCTATCCCACATAACTATCCTTCCATTACTGAAAAACATCATCACTTGGCCAAGCAAAGCTAACAACCTTCTATTTCATCTCTTCTAGCCTTTTCCAAGTGACTCTTAAATGCCCAATTTCTGTTTCTATGAAACCGTAGTGAGATTTCACCTTTTCAATTTCTTCAATTGTTTGGACAAATAAAGATGTGTCATCAGTGTTGATAATTTGATTGACCCTTTGGGACAAATTGTGGTCCAGCTCCTCTAACCAGGTCTTCTCTTCTTTTAACTGAATTGGACCAATGAAACCTCCTGGAAACAATTCAAATTTGTGATCCAAATATTATTTTCTATATAGTTGGGCTTTTCTTTTTATACCTACCCTTTCCTCTGAGAGAATATTCATCTCTTTTATAAACTCACTAGTGGACCTTAGAAGGTCATTCTCCTCTACATCTGCATGGGATGAACACATGAGCTCCAACTCCTTACCTCTAGGCATCCACTTATTAAGGATTGGTTCCAAAGTGGCTTCATCTTCTCTGAATTTGATCATAACCTCCAAAATCCTCTTCATATTTATGCATACAATGGAGGCCTTGACTGAGTCAGCAAACTTCAAAATTGTGGCTTTCACCTTCTCTTCATATTTGTTTGCAAACAAGGCTTGAGCTTGTTTTAACTTTTCCAACTCATGTTGGACAGTCTTAGCTGATTGGAAACCAGAAGGCATAGGAGAAGGGGGGTATTCTATTATGGGACTAGTAGGAGGGGGTCTTGCTGGAGAGGAAGCTATCATGAGTGTAGAGGATTCACCTAGATGGTGTTGACCTGCCAACTAACTCTGGAGTTTAGTAATGATGTTGTCCCTGTTGGCTATTCCTTCTTTAGCCTCATTGTAAGCCTTTAAGATAGTCTCCAACTTCAATTGGAGATTAGCTCTTTCTTGTGCCTCTTTCTCTGCTACTGCCACATTAAACTTTACAATTTCCAAAGCTGTGCTTGCAGCTTCCACTACCCCTATATCTTGGACTCTCTTAACAATCATGCCTCCTAAGAGGCTAGAATTTGATGCATTTTTCCTCCTTTTGTTCTCATCCTTTTTTAATGACCACATGACAAGAGCAGCATTATCCTTGCTGAAGGTCACTCCTTCCATTGGCTTTGTTTCCTTCCTTACTGCATCAAGAACTAAAGCATCAACTATATCCCATTCAGGGAGAATTAACACACCAGCCTTTGCAACCATTTCTCTTCCTTTCTCAGGGGTGATTGTCTTAAACTCTTCCATCATTTCTTGCTTTATTTCTTCTTCCACCTGAGTTGCATCTCTGAGAGGTTGTTCACTCTTCCTCTACTCACATCTAACCTTGAATTGTTCCATGTTCTGCTTCCATACAAATTGCATGAAAGCCCCTGTTGTAACAAAGTTACTGTCAGCCAAGAATTCTTCACTGGCTTATTTAACAATAAGGTCCAATTCTTGGCCCTTTATCTCACCATCAATCAAATCCATTTCAGCACTAGGTGGCTCTTCAAGCATCCCCTCTTGGGTCTCCTCATAGGTATAGGCAATCTCACCAAGACTCCCTAACTGTAATAATTGTTCAGCCACCGCTTGCTCATCTCCAATGTGGATAGGGGGCTGAGATGGAGAATATTGAGGCTCATCAGTTTCAACTTCCTTTCCCACTCTTTTCCTTTTAGGGGAATCATGAATGTTAATGACATCTTCAATTTTCCTTTTCCCTTTTGAAGTGGAAGGCTCACTTGTCACTGGCATCATCACAGTGTACTTTGACTTCTTATGCATTACATAGTCACCAGGTGGGATAGCCTTAGCAAAGGCAGGCTTAGCCAAGACCATCTTAACCCTATCAAGATCATTTTGCATTATAGCCTCCCTTTTTTTCTTTTAAGGTATGCATGAGGTCTTCAAAATAGAGAATCAAGAATTTGATTTTCTCCTCAAAAGGGTTGAAGCTAGAAAGAGGGTCATAGCTACTGTCAAATTGATGGATAAAATCAAGTGCCTTCTTATATGCAACCCACTTCTCCTTCCTTAGTTCCTACTCATCTAAGCTGAATTCATTCCTAATTAAATCCTCGGGGAACTAAAACTGGTGAGGCCTACCTCTACACACTGCTCTCTTTCTGAACATGCCATTGAAAAAGTCCTCAGGAAACGCACATCTTGAAACTGTAGTTGATAGCCTATATGGCTTAAAGAATTCTTCAAAATATTTTCATCCACCTTTAGTGATTACAAAATGGTGGGCCATGGTGATAGTCGAGAAGATGTTCCCTTTACCCCAATTGGTTAGCTCTACCTCTTGCACTCCTCCAATTTGTCTCAATACTTCTGCAATCCCTATCTTTAATGGGACCTGATAGGGCAGTAAATAAGGGGTACCTCTAAAGCCATACACTCTGAAAATAGTAGAAACAGGGTACAAATACATGTCTCCCCAATTGTGAACAATCTTAATATCCTCTGCAAACTCCTTAGGTCTGAGGAATTCCAAAAGAGCCTTAGGAATTCTAGGGTTTTCTCTGCATAAAAGAATTCTAATCTTAGATGCAAAACATCTATCAAACTTCAGAAAACTAGCATCTTCTCTATCCCAGGATAAGAGAGTGCTCCAAAGTTGAACATGCATCTCTTCCTTATCCTTTACCTTGATCAAGTCCATTTCCTTTGCAAAGTAATCAGTGCCTTTGAACAAGAACATGTGCATTAACATGGAATACCATCCAAACGGCCTATCCACCTTACCATTTTTTATCCCTACTAGCCCTTTATGAATTGCATCAGTAAGGTATGGGGCATAATCAAATGTTATTGTCAGGGAGGGGTTTAGAATTTGTGCAATCATTAACATGTAATGGGTTGGCATGTTCTTTTCAGCATCCTCTCCAAAGATCTGACATAGTGCCCAATACATACCCTTAGCTCTTAGAGTAAATAAATTGAGGGAGAATGGTTCCATTGTACTGGGGCCTACAACTGTTAACCCCCCTATCTTAACAAAGAACTCTTTCAATGGGCCACTCCTAAGATGATCCCTCTGTGCATTATAAATCTGGGCTAATGACTCAAGGTCGATAGGCTCTAACAAATTGGAGGCCTTACTGAGTTTAAACACATTCCTGAATTCATCATCTTGTATTTCAATCAGGATTGATCCCTTTACAATCCTGATGCATCTTGCTACAGGGTCATAATTTTGTGCAATTAGGGTCAACAAATCTACATCCATGACTACACCAGGGACCACAAGTTTTCCTACAACCAATTCCCATATGCTATTTAAAGGAGTTGGGGAATGTCTCTACCCAAAACCGACTTTGAACAGTCCTAAACCTGATATCCCTATCTCAGGGTCTCTTAACCAATTGCCTTTATCATACAGGCCATCCCCAATTTTCAAATGAGGGTTCTTTGGTACTAACTCTTTGGCCTTAGCTTTGGCATTGGTGGACATGGTTAACTGTTCTAAAAAATCATCACAGATGTTCCTGTCCTAATAATTCACTTTTCCTATCAACTCTCTTCTTAGTGCCATTCTGAATAAGCAACTATACCACTTGAAACTAGCACAGACCTCTAATGAAATAATTCACACAGCAATGATTGGAAACAGACTAGAATTATCAAGAAAAGCACAAAAAACCTGATTATTCACCTGAAAAGAATCACTCCGCACCAATTGCTCTGCAACAGACTTCGATGAAACAATACTAACAATCAAGTTGATGCGGACTCTAAAGGACAAGTTGGCATTGAATTTTTAGAAATTAACTCTGCATGCTTAGGCTATCTTTTCAGAATTGAATTCACCAAATCGAATTCAAAACTGGCTCCAACGGGTCATAACTTCTCTGAGTCTTTCCTTTGTTTCGGTCTTTCGCTATTTCGTAGTGCATAAAACCTTTGCAGCTTTCTTTCACGAAACAATGTTGGCCGTTGGATTACAAGAACTTACACCGCCTTTACCTCCATTTGATCTCTCTTTGTTAATGTTGGGCCCCACCTTCTTTTTGCTATTTCGCGGGCTTTAACACTCGTGTACTTTTTCTTCACGAAGCCACGCCAACCATTAGATCAAGCTCTAATCACTCGGACTTTAACTCTAACTAGGACCGTCAATCTTACTAACTAACCGCGCCTCATCTTAACGACTAACGGTTTTCGCCATTTCGCAGAGACTAAGCTGCAGGCATCTTCGGGCCATAAAACAACGAGAACCGTTGGATCGACCACAAGATGAATATCTTTTAACAAGCTTCAAATCTTTTAAGTGGGCCCTTTATTCGGAAATCACTTACTCTACTTATTCACCAGTTAACAAATGCCACATGTCAGTCGGCCATTAGCTTTGGAAGCTCCTTCGGGTTCTGTTCTGAGTTCGCCATGTGTCTTGCTTCACTATTCTCCACATAACTGCCGATTGCACCAAGGCGGGCCCTCAACTGCCGTTTAAAACCATGTATACTGGACAGGTCATCTTTTACTCTACGAAACACACCATCTGTCTTGCCATGCCATGCCTTCGTGTGATTTCCACATGTCTTTCACCAATTTGTAAAGACTAATCTCCATTCAATTTGCGGCCACAAAACTACGAGAACCGTCCGATCAAATCATACTTGATCGACTTTTAACTTCGTGCCCTGCCTGTCCTCTGGGCCCACCGGCCTCTTTCGCTATTTCACGATGACTATCTCACAATCAACTTGTCTTCACGAATCCGCGTGAGCCGTTAGATCTTAGGAACTTGCCCATTGTTTATCCTGTTTATGACCCTCTTGCCTGGGCCTGCTGTGGACCGCCAACTGGGCACCCCGTCACTACTCTGTCATCGCCTCTTGGACCTACCACTTTGATTGCCACATAGTAGGACCTACCACCTTTTCGCTACTTCGCAAAAGGTAGAACACATGCATCTCCCGGCCACGAATCAACGCGAGTCGTTGATCCTTTTCCAACCCGATCACCTTTAAACCGAGGAAAGCCGCTTGTCTTTGGGATCTGCCACGTGTTTTCGTTGTTTCGCCGAGCATATACCATGTGCATCTCGGGCTAGCGAATCAATGCGAGCCATTGGATCATTTTCTAGATGCAATTCTTTTAACCGACGGTCAATCCACCTGGTCGGGCCCGCTTATGCCTTTCGCTATTTCGTGATGACTAACTTGTTAGCAACTTGTCTCAACAAAGCTACGAAAATCACCCGATCACATAGAGTTGTGCAATATTTACGAGGCCCGACAAACATTAGAACAAGGTAAAGAAAGGCACATAAATTTGAAAAATTAAGGGGTCACCTAGGGAAATAACCTATGGGGGGGACACTTCTTACGACAGACTGACCCTTCTTTGAGTGACAAAAAGTAACGCATGGATAGAAATATAAGGGTTTTTCTCAAAAAATGGAAGGGTTAGAAATCAGACCCTAAACCCTCCTCTGACCTAAGATAGAACAGAGGCAACAAGGCCATACCAGACTCAAAATTCTTATATTTTAGCCAATTATGGAAACAAGAAAATCCATTTTTTAGACAGTGATAACACAATGATATTGATAATTATCAATACCATGATAAAACAAAAAGTAATTAGAAGTTCAATGAAAATACCTAAATAATCTCTTAATAAAATTTTAGTTCTCTCTACTGTGGCTAGATATAAACTTTCTCAAAACTCTTTTTTCTTGGAAAATTAGTAGTCTAGTGCAAACCATTACATGCATCAAAGCATCAATAGCAGTAGCATAAGAAATTTTAAACATTCCATCAAAATTATCAAATTTAAGACACATGTCCAAGTAATCTTAGTACCAATAAAAAAAAATACTCAATCACTTACAATCGTACAAACTAAACCATCCCAAAATGGTATCCACAACTTACTTTGACCCCCCCCAAAATTGTGTATGTGATCCATATCGATCTGCATCCCAAGAATAAATTTTTCACCCCCAAGTTCTTCATTTTGAATGTGCTAGAAAACTGAGCTTTGAGCTTCCTATTCATCATCTTGTTAACAATAAACAACATATCATCTACATGCAAAACAATGGTTACTACCTAATCATCAATAATCATAATATTAAAACAATGATCTTCCTTGCTCCTAACAAAATCCAATTTCAATGCAAAAGCGTAAAACTTATGATATTACATATCGAGTGACTATTTTACACCATGCATTGCTTGTTTCAATTTGAAAACTAATTGTTCCTTTTCTTTTAGTATAAAATATCAAGTTGTTTCATATAATTCTCCTCCTCGATATCCTCATGTAAGAAAATAGTCTTCACACCTATTTTCTTAGTCTCAAAATAACAAGATACAACAATGGATAACAATAATCTAATAGAGAATAACACCTTTAAATAGGAAATAGAATTTTATTAAAATTAACTCCCTCTCTCAAGGAGTAACCCTTGGCCACAAGTATAGCTTTGTTCTACCCTAACCAGTCATCTAAAGCAAATTTATTTTGTACATCCATTTACAATCAATGGGATTTCTTCCCTTGGGAAAAATGATAAGATCTCATCCATCACAACTATCCAAGGCCATCATCTCCTCATGCATGGCTTGCATCCAAGACTCACTATCCTCTAAAATAGATATCCTCCTTAATAGATTTAGGCTCATCATCAATACTCAAAAAAGTAAATACAAAACAAAAATATAGTAGAATATACCTATCAATTAGATTTTGTTGTCTTGTGGACCTCCTCAAGGTATCAAGAATCGGTTGTGTCTATCATTATGTGTTCTCATCTTGTGCATCATCATCTAAAGTTTCATATGAACCTTGTTCTCCTTCTCTGTCTTTTGATCCATCTAACTATTCTTTTACATTTGTATCTGTATGCAGGAAAAGCGGGTCGATAGAACTCAAAATGTGGAAAACTGAGCTCTATGGAGCCTTGCTCACACACCCACATGACTTCTTGGTGCAAGCTATGGAGTCATGAAGTATGGCTCAGCTTCCCAAGGTTGGTTCCATGGTTCTCTATCTTGCACGGTCCCTCAAACCAATGTTTTTGCTCTCAGATCACTGAACAAAATGGTTTAGGGATGGCAAATGCAAGAACGAGGGATGCTTTTTGTTGATTTAATATGAGATGCATCCTAAGCTATGCATGATTCTAGAAATGCAATAAACTAGCTATAAGATGACAAGATTAGTAAACAAATACTATCCTAGCATACTATATTAGTCTATGATTAAGCTAAATGATGAGGAACATACTCTAAACATGCATATTTAGATAAATTCCTATTCAAAAGAGAGGCTATATAATGAGCATAAAATGAGATATTAAAGCTTGGATGGATTTTAGTATAAGTATGATGCTAAAGACTTGGATGATTAAAATGGAGGAATGAGAGCTTTATTTATAGCAAAAATAGGGCAAAGGATGGCTAGGATTGAAAGATTTAATCAAGGGCCAAGTTTGAAAGTTGGGAATCCATGTTTGCAATTGGCACCAATGAAATGGTGACAATTGTCAACATAAGACTGGGTTGAGGGGAGAGGTAGGAAGCATTAAATTCTTGAGAAGACCTCATGGTTACCCTAGGGGTTAAGGGTTATGGTTAGATTAAGATTACCCATTGGATAAAGCTTTTACCCAAAAGATAAACTCTTGTGCAAAGGTTTAAGGATAACCATGGTCAAAGCAATAAATGTTTGATGAGACCCTTGGGTTAGATGGAGGTTGAGTTTATGGAAATTCTTTAACCATGTAAGAGGGTTTGAGTTAACCATTAATGGTTATGAAGACTTTGGGGGCAAATTTGTAAGAGTCCTTCCAAATTTGGGGGCATTCAACAAGTTATTAATGCATTTTGAAGACTTTACTCCAAATTGAGAAGTGACCTCCTCAAATTTAGGGGAAAGGGATAATGGATGGGTTTTGGGTTAATTGATTAGGTTTAGAAGAATTTTAGAAGAATTAGGAATGGGATTTAGGATGCAAGTGGGAGGTGTAGGATTTTGCAAGTGGATGAGGGAAAATAGGTTTTATTAAAATAAATTGCTTTATTTCAATTTGATTGTAATTAAATAAATTAGATTTATTTAATTTAGGATAACTATTTTAATTAAATTTGAATTTAATTAAAAAGTGGATAGGGGCTTTAATTGAATAAAATGAATTATCCTATTAAATGGTATAGTGAATTTAATTGAGTAATTTACTTAATTAAATAGAGGAATGCAGATAATTTAATTAAATTGGATTTAATTAAACATAGAAATGAACATAAAATATTTATTTAGGAATATGGTCATTTTTATACGTCTACAGTATCTTTCATTATTTTGTATTTGTGTTTCAAAGTGTACTATTTTAATTCTTTATTTTTTATTCAGTTGTTCTTCACTTGAATAATGTCTAAACTCCCTAAAATTCACTTCTCTCAAACAAAATATAGGTTAGATCATTATTAATCTTACAAAATTTAACATTATCACCTAACCAACAAAATTATAGTTTGTGCTTTTGGATCTAGTTTAGATCAATTTTCCTAAGGTGCAACCAAATGTCCTTAAATATGAACCTAAATCTTTCTTAGCCATGCATACTTCATAAGTATTTTTATCAATGAGAGTTTAACAAGGAGATAGACTAAGGGAATAACAAGGAGTACTTACAACCTTTACCCAAAAACATTGATCTAGTTATATGTACCACTTAACATACTTGTAGATTTTTCCATTGAGGTTCAATTCATCCTTTCTACTACCATTGAGGAATATAAGGTGTAGTATTTTAGATGTGCTTTTCTTCTGGATTCTACAATGTAAGATTTATTTGCATCGTCTTTTTGGATCGCACTCTATGATCTATCGTTAGGATGAGAGAGTTGTAGAATTTTACCAAACAATTCCTACATGCTTACATAATTCATCAAATTTCCTATATAATATTCCCCACCATTGTCAAATCTTAACACCCTTATCTTCTAATTTATTTATTTTCAATTAATGCTTTAAATTCCTTAAATGTGGTGACAATTTCAGAGTTAGAATGCATAAAATAAATCTAGGTTTATCTAGAGACATCATTAATAAATATAACATAATAATAAAATTGAGTCATAGAACCAACATCTAGGTCCGCCTCATCAATCTCCCTCTTCATTTTTGGGAGCACTCTTGTTATGAGGCTATCAATATTTCTATTGGTTGTTTCTTGAAGGTCGATGAAGCTACGTCCTCAATGCACCACACTACCTTTTCCCGCATTCTTGTGGACATTGACATCTCCTCTCCTCTCCTCTCCCAGGAGATGTGGTTCTTATGGTGGAGGATATGCCTTGGTCACAACTATTGGATTTTGAAGGCCTCCCCTTCTGTTTCAAGAGATGCTTCTCTACGAGTCATCTTGCTTCGAATTGCTCTATTTCACGCCACAAAGGTGTCTCTACCTGGTGGAAGAATGCTACTGTTGATCACTTAATAGTCAATGCTCTTGACTCTGCGTCTGTTGGCTCCTCTCATGAGGATGATGTTGATGTCATGCCCCTCACGGCTACTGATGCTTTTGTTGCTCCTTTTGTGGCCTCACTTCCTAAGGTCTCCACTCCTGCTTCTCCTGTTCTATAGCCACACTCTTATGTTGTTGTTTCATCACAGCTTGTAGCTGCTCTTCAGCAGCCTCTTGTTGTTCTTTTGCAGCACTCCCTTGACACCATTGATTGTAACCTTGCGGGGTCCCTTCTGATTGATCTCTCTTTTGATGGACCTAACGAAAGCATTGCCAAGATAGGTGTAATTTGTGCGTTGTTGTGTCTGTTGTCATGGTGTTTGTTAGTTTGTCCAATATAACTTGTTTTGATTTGCGATATTTCAAGTTATGTATAGATATTAATGTGTTTGTGTTGAGCAAAGCATGATTTATTTTCGTACTGTGTTTCAAGTTCATTGTGTGAAGCCTGATTTGTGTTACAAACTGATATGGGTTGGAAACTTGATTTGTTTTTCAATCTAATATGAGTTGGAAACTTGAGTTGTTTTACAAGCTGATATGAGTTGGAAACTTGAGTTGTTTTACAAGCTGATATGGGTGGGAAACTTGAGTTGTTTTACAAGTTAATGTGATGTGGAGACTTGAGTTGTTTTACAAGTTTTGATATGGTTTTTGATAACTTGAGTTGTTTTACAAGTTGATATGGAATGATATGATGTTGAACTTAATTAGATGAGCAAATTGTTTCATGTTTTTGATGTGATTTTGATTTTGATATCTTTGTTTGGATGTGGAAACTGATGTTGGACTTGTTTTGTTGTTTGACAGGAGTGATTGGGAGTGGCTCAGTCGCGCGAGCGGTTTCCTAGACCTTGGACATTGATACCACGGTTGGCACAGGCTGACCTTGACATTATTGAGAGATGTGGCCTTACTTCCCTATTGGATATGCTTCGGTTCATTGTGAACCGTGGTTTACTTACAGCGCTCGTAGAGAGGTGGTACAGCGATACGAACACCTTTCACTTTGCCACGGGTGAGATGACAGTCACGCCAGAGGACTGTTACAGGATCCTGTGCATACCAGTAGTAGGTTCACTACTACCTTACGAGCAGTCGGAGGAGGGCGGGACAGAGGCACTTCGCCTTATATTCCAGGATAATACAGTTTGTGGATATGAGATCCCCTAGTAGGAGTTCTTGGACTTGGATTATGCACCTCTTCCATAAGTACTGGCAGGGTTTATAGGTGGCTTTCTATGTCCCGACCGTAGGTCAAAGGGACTATCTATGGGATGGGGGCTAGTATTAGAGGATATGGTGACACAGGGCTGCAGGTTCGCATGGGGATCGGCTATGCTAGCCCATCTGTACAGGGATTTGCATGAGGTGGTACACCTGGGTTACGGTAGTTTGTCAGCTGGCGTGATGCTCCTACAGGTATGGTGCTGGGAGCACATTCCCGCAGCTAGGCCATTAGCAAACAAAGATAGGCCCATTGGACGTGCTTATGCATACGGTTACAGGGGTCTAGTTGTCCAGCGGAAGCTGGGCAAATTGGAGCATTCGAGGAGAGTTTTGGATGACCTTGATACAATCACTTAGTGACCGTATACAGGTTGTGAGGTATGGGCGGAGGACGGGCTGGAGATGCCCTATGTTTTTATGACTCGATACTTGATAGGGAGGACCCCGTTTGTGATCAAGAGATTCGTGGTCACCAGAGTTTTGCGGCAATTTGGTTGGCAGCAGGGTATACCATAGGGGGCCTACTTGTATGCGCGTCGGAGGCAAGACATACCAGATTGGGGTCCGACTATTGACAATGTGGTGGTTGTAGAGGAATTTGTTAGCCTAGCGGGCTAGATATGGGATTATGCCCCAGAGATTTTGTATGCTGGGATGACAGATGAGTTTGCTAGATTGTTCGTCGCACAGGCAGTAGCGAGGATATAAAATCCGGAGGAGATGCGACCTTCGTTTGATGATGATGAGGACAAGGGAGGTGGAGATGGTGGAGGAGGAGGATGAGGGAGAGGAGATCGGGGGAGGAGAGGAGACAAAGGGAGGAGAGGAGAGAGAGGGTTAGAGAGAGCAGTTAGACGAGCAGTGATGGACAAAGGGAGAGGCAGGTTGACCATTGGAGCAGGTGGTGAGGGGATGGTGGGGGAGGTTATAGCTTCACTGGGAGGGACTAACGAGGCAACACGGCCAGTTCAGAGGAGGAGGACTGATGTTACCACCTCCAGCACCGAGGACAGGTAGAGGGAGAGGGGATACCGCTTCACAGGTACCCCTACGGGTCCGGATCCGTACTCATGTGGAGGATGCACAGATTAGGACCCTACAAATGATGGTACAACAGCTACAGGCACAGCTATTGATGCATTAGCGGCAGATTGCTCAGCTGACCACTGAGCGAGACACGGAGATAGAGCGGTGGGGTTAAGCGGAGGAGCTTGCAGTGAGTGTGCAGAGAGCAGCAGCAGGTGGTCCGATGAGAGACACCCTGAGAGAGCTTTCTTTGAGAGCTTAGGAGGCAGAGTACTACCGTCATCATTATGAGGTTGTGGTACCTAGTGATCGTCGAGTACAGAGCTTTACACAGTCGAGATCTAGTCGATCTCGAGAGACTGGGTCGCGGTCAGAGAGCTGAGGTGTGACAGGGCCATCGAGACATGATCCTCCTAGAGATCCAAGGGCGGGGACTTCTGGAGCGAGACCATCTCCGTCAAGAGATAGTCATACTTGAGAGACGTTGTCTTCGTTGTATTTTGATCATTGTATTTGTTTGTACTGGGCACAGATATGACAGATTTTGTACATTTTGATCATTTTTGAGATATATATATATACAACACCATTTTCTTTGATCATGTGGTGTGTTATGTGGATGCATGTTCTATGTGTTCTTTCTTTACTTTATGATAATGCAATGCTTAGATAGATGATATGATGCATGATGTATGATGTATGCTTTGATATACTGTGAGATGTATCTTGAAAATGAGATGTATGATAATGATATGTAGCTAATGCAAAATGACATGTAAAATGATAATACAACTTATGTTAAAATTGTATGCTTTTTATGTTAAAATGATATGCAACTTATGTAAAAATGATATGCAACTTATGTTAAAATGATATGCAATTTATGCTAAAATGATATGCAATTAATTTTTTTGGAGCATCCTCATTCTGCATTTGCCATCTTGATATAACCATATGTTATTTGCTTTTGAGACAAGTATCATCATTGAGCATTGATTTGTTTTGGGATATGTTGAAAATTTATACAAGCACAATGGTATAATTGAACCATAATGACCTGAGAAAAATTTACATGATGTTTTGATTTTGCAAGATAGCACAAGCGTCAAGGTATAATTGAACCAGGACGACCAGAGTGCGGATTGCGTATAAACAAACAAGATTAAACCATTTGTATGCGTGAAGTGGAATCATGCCTTCAGTGATATTCGATGTATCACGTCTTGAGACAAGTATTCACATAGTACAAATGATCGCCTCCCAGACATAAGACTAAGAAAATATTGGAGTTGCCCCATGATCTCTAGCTTTGAAGCTTTGAGTGGGAAAATGCAGAGAATCCAATAATTGAAAAAGTTCAAATGCAAAAGTAGTCAAGATTTTATGCTATGATGCAATATTTATTACTGTAGAAAATCATCCATCTTTGGTATTTCTTGTGATGCTTTGTTTTGTTTTTGCGATGAAGTTTAGCTTTGGTCGTTCGATGCGATGTTTTTGAGTTTGGCAAATAGTTTTGATGTTTTGAATGTGTTGCAAGTTTTGACGATTTACTGCCTCTAGCTGAGTGTGCCTCTTGACATGAATATGTACAGCGATTTCCAAGCCATGGTGGAAGGTGGTAAAAGGATATATGGATAGACCAGGATAGTGACTACGCTAAGTATGTCCTGAATGGATATTTGCTAAGTGTCGGGTGATGGCCAATAGTGTTTTACGATGAAGATAAGGATGTGGATATAGATAGAGGAGCCATCTTCTCATAATAGCGCCTGTTACCAGGTTTTCACCAGTTGCTTTTATTGTACCTTTTTATTTGCTTTTTCTAGATTTTTTGATTTTTTTGCTAGTTTTTGCTTTTTCCGTGCATTTAGACTACTCAAGTGTAGTATTTCTTCAGATGAATGTTGTTAGTTGGTTCTTCGAGCACATCTCCTTCTGAGGTTGTGAGCTGATAGGCACCTAATCCATAGACTGATATGATGACATAGGGACCCAACTAGTTAGGTTCAAACTTCCCTTTCTTTTCTCGATCTTGCTGATTTCTTGGATTTTCTTTGAGGACTAGGTCACCAACTTTGAAGTTGCGAGGGATGACCTTGTGATTGTAGCTCCTACACATGAGTTGCTGATATGCTTTGAGATGAGTGTAAGCATGTTGGCATCTTTCATCTAGCAAATCAAGTTCTTGTAGTCGGTTAACTCGATACTCTTCATCCGGGATTAAGCCTTTTAGAGAGACTCTGAGAGATGGAATTTCTACCTCCAGGGGTAAAATAGCTTCTGATCCATATACCAATGAGTATGGTGTCGCTCCTGTAGGTGTGCGGATGCTAGTTCTATATGCCCAAAGTGCTGGATTGAGTTGTACGTGCCAATCTTCGCCTGCATCATTCACTGTTTTCTTTAGGATTTTGAATATTGTCTTGTTGGATGCTTATGCTTGACCATTCCCCTGTGGGTAGTATGGTGTAGAGAACCGATGTTGTATTTTGAATTGTTCACATAGTTCTCGGACATCTTGGTTTTTGAAAGGTCGTCCATTATCGGTGATGATGGAACTTGGAATACCATATCTGCAGATCAGATAGTTTAGGATAAAAGAGGCAATTTGTTTTCCAATTACTATGGTCATTGGGACTGCTTCTATCCACTTGGTAAAGTATTCTATTGCAGTTATAATGAACTTGTGTCCATTTGAAGACGAGGGATGAATTTTGCCAACCAAGTCTAACCCCCACTGACAAAAGGGCCAGGATGTTGTAAATGGCTGCAGTTCCTGTGCTGGTGCATGTATCAGATTACCATGGATCTGGCATTTAGGACACTTCTTGGCGAAGTGGTAAGAATCTTTCTCCATTGTAGACTAGTAGTATCCCATCCTCAAAAGCTTTTTAGCAAGAGTAGTCCCACTTGAATGTGTTCCACAAATACCTTCGTGAAGCTCATGTAAAGCAGAATCAGAATCATTATGATCAAGGCAATGAAGACGAGTACCATCTAGACCTCGACGGTATAAAGTATCAGCGGTAAGGGTATAACGGGTAGCTTGCTGGATAAAATTACGTTTTTGGTTATGGGATTGGTCAATGGGTAAGATGTTGTTCTTTAGATAATCATATATCGGTCCATATAAAGGGGAATCTGAACCAGTTAAGGCGTAGACAACATGGGATTCAGAGTGGTCATAGGCTGGGGAGAACAGTTGCTCTACCAGAAACTCGTAACGACTCTGTTGTTTTGGAATTTGTAGTAATGAAGCAATAGTAGCCATGGCATCAGCTGCTTTGTTGTTCAACCTCGGTATCTGCTCGAAGGTGATGTGTACAAAATACTGTTTGACGTCATCCACCATTCGTTTATAGGGTAGTAGCTTGTCATCCTTTGTTTGATAGTCATTGTTGACCTGATTGATAACTAGTTGTGAATCTCCATAGACCATTAACTCTATGATTTTCCATTCTACGGCCATTTTGATGCCTATAACCAATGCCTCATATTCAACCACATTATTCGTGCATGGGAACATAAGCCTATATGATCTTGGTATGGTGTGTCCTTCAAGAGTGATGAAAAGAATGCCAGCACCTGAACCGTGTTGGGTGTAGGATCCATCAAAGTATAGAGCCCATTGTTTGGTAGAAAGAGAAAGAACATCCTTGTCCAGAAATTCAATCTCCATAGTTTGTTTTCCTGGTAGCAGTGCTTCAGCTAGTTGCTCTGCAATTGCTTGTCCTTTGATGGCTCTTCTTTCTGTGTATTGGATGTTGAATTCACTGAGAATCATGACCCATTTAGCCAATCGTCCAGTTAGAGCCACTTTGCTGAGTAGATATTTGAGAGGATCAATTTTTGCTACTAGCTTAATGGTGTGTGCTAGCATATAATGTCAGAACTTCTGAGATGCGAAGACCACTGTTAGATAAGCTTTCTCAATGAATGTGTAGTTGAGTTCATAGCCATTCAATGTCCTGCTGATGTAGTAGATGGCTTGTTCCTTTCCTTGTTGATCTTCTTGTGCCAATAGTGCCCCCAGTGATATATCTGTTGTTGAGATATATAGGATAAGGGGCTTTCCTGCGACTAGTGGCACTAGAACTGGTGGATTCATCAGGTACTATTTGATTTGATAAAAAGATTCTGCACACTTGGTCTCCCATCTGAAAGGTACATTTTTATGTAACAAATGGTTAAATGGTAGATTTTTATCAGCTAATTGAGTGATGAATCGCCTGATTGATTGAAGTCATCCTTGTAGAGATCTGAGTTGACTGATATTCTTTGGTGGTGGCATTTCCATAATGGCTTGTACCTTTGCTGGATCTACTTCAATACCCTTAGCTGAGACAATGTAGCCTAGTAACTTTCCTGATGTAACCCCGAAGACACACTTCTTAGGGTTGAGCCTGACTTGGAATTTCTCCAATCGATCAAAGATCTTTGTTAGGATGTCGAGATGTTCTGCTCTAGTGAAGAATTTAGCTAGTAAATCATCCACATAGTCTTCCATAAATGTGTGCATTATGTCATGAAAGATTGTTGTCATTGCTCTTTGATAAGTAGCCCCTGCATTCTTTAAGCCAAAAGGCATAACATTCCAATAGAACGTTCCCCAAGGACAGGTGAACGCGATTTTATCTTGATCTTTCGGGGCTATTTTGATTTGATTATAGCCTGAGAAACCATCCATTAGTGAGAGCATTGCATGGCCCGCTGTGAGGTCTACAATTATGTCAATACTAGGCAAAGGAAAGTCGTCTTTTGGACAAGCTTTGTTGACATCTCTAAAATCAGTGCAGATTCTGATACTGCCGTCTAGTTTTGATACTGGTACTATATTGGAAATCCATTCTGCATAGTCAATGGGTCGGATGAATCCGACATCTAATAGTTTCCTCAATTCAACTTTAACCATGAGTGCCACTTGTGGATTCATCTTTCATAGCTTTTGTTTGACTGGTTTAACTCCTGGAGAGATGGACAAGTGATGCATGATTAAGTGTGGATCTACTCCAGGCATATCAGCATATGACCAAGCAAAGTTAATTTGCTTTTCTTTGAAGAAAATGATAAATACTAATCGTTCCTCCTCTGTCAGAGATTCTGCAACGTGTGTGTTTTTTACTGCTTCTGTGGTACCAATGTTGATTGATTGAATAGGCTCAATCAATATGGGTGATCAGTCATGAAAGTGCTCTGGAAGAGTGTCAAGTCTCCCATATTTAGGTGCCTTAAAAAGGTTTTCACCCTCAGATGCGTCCTTTATTTTTACTTTTTTGTGATCTAGAGCTGCCATTGATTGGTTTTCAGCATCAGATCTTTTACTTGGATCATTTTTGCAACTGAGAGACTTGGCACTCCCTGGTTTGCAGACATCATTACTTTGTTTGCTGGTAGAGCCTGTCTTCGGTTTAACAGTACATAGGTAATGGATAATAGATTCATCGTCTAGGAAAATTGGTATATCATGTATTTCGGGTTCGTCCTAGTCAATGAGGTCAGGAAAGACAAGCGGTAAGGAATCGTTCAGTGGATCAAGTTCTGCTACTATAAGTGTCAAGACAGAGGTTTCATCGTGATTGGTCTTGTTTTTAAAGAAGTCAAGGATTTCGTCGAGGTTTTCGATGGTATTATCTTCCGTATAGACTTGTTCATAATGCTTTTGTTCGATTTCCTTGGCGTCATAGATATTTTGTGGTCCAAATTCAAGAGGTCTATCTTCTGCGTTATGCTCTTCCTGAGAAAGGGGTATGGTGCTAGTATTATTAGGGATATCTGTAGTAGCATTTGAGTAGGTACCCCATTCATATTCATTTGAATCAGTCTCTGAGGCATCATCCCAGATTCTATCAGTGTTGTAAATAGGTATGTTGTATGGTGAAAATAGATCTTTGATGATGGATACCATTTTGATAGTTTTTGTTGATTCGGTGTCAGATCCTGCTTCTATTTTCTATATTTATTCATAGATTGTGCCTCCTCGGGGAGGAACAATGGTATCAGGAGATGATATTATCAGTTCTTGAGATATTGGTGTTTGAATATGAGCTATTGCTGCAGATATGGCCTTCTTGTGGTTTAGAAGCTTTTCCTGATGTAACTTTTGTTCTTGACATTTCCGTGCTTTGTGGATTGTTTCTGCTGACTCAAATAGTGCTTCCTGCCAGGATTCTTCTTTGTACTTCTTCTTTGCTTTCCATTGAAGTTTTACAGTTATGCATGGCATCTTCCTTAATAGGAAAGTGAGTTTACAACCCAATCCTGTTTTGTCTCTATTGGGCTGTGAAGGAAGATCTATGGGTTCAGTGACTCCTTCCTTGCATTTTCCAATAGGCCCTTTACCATCATATCCCATTTGCTGCATGATTAAGTATCCTTTTCCATATAGGTGTGTTGGTAGAACAATGTCTAGAGTAGCTACTCTGTTATCTTCTTCCTCATCTTTGTATAACCAGCTAAGAATGTCCTTATCTTCTGATTCATGTGCTAGAGTCCCCAATTGGATGAAGGTACCATCAAATTTGGTGATGGGTTGAGTTACCAGATGTGTTGATGTAGTAGGCAATCCATGAGATCTGGGTGATGTTGGCAATTTGGCCAAACATAGGGGTTCCAAAGAGTATTCTCCCATACCTTAGTCTTTGATTTGCATTTACTGCTTGAAATCTCCAGATAATGAGTCGGGCTTTGCTGTTTGTAGATCTGATGTTGAGGATCTCTTCTTTTCTCTATTATGAGGAACTAAACTATCCTGGGTTGCCCCCATTGCATTGCAATGTTGAAAGGGGTTGTGATCAGCAGATATGGAGATCTCTTGTCCGTCATAAGGGAATTTGACACACTGGTGATACGTAGAAGGCACTGCTTGCATTTCATGTATCCAGGGTCGCCCTAACAAAATATTGTAGGTGAGATCTATGTTTAAGACCTGACATATAGTATCTTTTTGCACTGGTCCAACTTGAATGGGTAACATCACAGTTCCTTTAGATAACCTTTCCTCATCATCACATGCCTTTATGGTAATCTTCTTACAGGGATCAATAGACTCTTCTGAGAAGCCTACTGCATCGATAAGCTTTAAAGTACATATATTAAGTCCAGCTCCTCCATCTATTAAGACTCTTTTTACTCGGTGTTTATAAATGATGACTTCAATATGGAGAGGAGTGTTATGCGGATGACTCAAGGAAGTATTATCATGCTCTGAGAAGGTGAGATCATGAGGTCCTGTCATATGGGTGATCATGGCTTGAAATCTGTCTACATCCAGATCTTGAGGTACATTGGTTTCCAATAGTGCTTGTTCCAATTTGTTTTTGTTTTTGGGTGATAGTTTCAGCAATTCTAGTATGGATATCTAAGCTGGAGTTTTGCGTAGTTGTCTAACCAAGTCATATTGGATCTTTGGTGTAGTAGTTGTAGGCGCGGTATGTCCTTTTAAGACATATTTCTGAGTTTGGGTTGTTACATTGACAGATTCATGATCACGCTGATCTCGGATGGTGATGATGTTTACCTGATGATCTTCAGCTGATATGTGATTGATGGTGTTGTTGTAGATATGGTTGATACGAGCTCCACGTGTATCTTTTGAGGTTGAAGCTCCATCTTTGTCGTAATTTGGAAGAAGATTTTTAAAGGCCCCGTGGTCACCATTTGTTTTGAGACCATCTACCGTTAAGTCACCTCGATCAATCATGTCTTGAACAATATTTTTCAATCTCATGCAATCGTTCGTCCGATGACCCTTGTTATGATGGAAATCACAATAGTGTGAATCATTCCACCAAGGTGGTTTGATTTGGGGTTCATAGTTGCTGATTGCAGGCAAGGAGAGAATCTTGTTTGCCAGAAGTTCTCTAAATGTTGATTATAGTGATTGCCCCAGTGGTGTGAAGACACGCTTTTGGAAATTGTTTGTGTTGTCGCGTGAATTGTTGTTAGGTCCTGGATTCGTGTTTTTTCTTTGAGTATCGTTGGTGTTGTTTGTGTTGAGTTGTCCTTGATTGGTGTTTGGTGCATATGTGTTGGTGTTTGTATTAGTATCTTTAGGGTTTTTCATGGCCTGAGGATTTCCGGATAATGCAAGCACTGGTCGCTTAGATTTTGGATCATGCGTTTCATTGTTGCCTTCGTTTTTGTTTCGAGTCCAGAATCAAGATTTGTCCAAGTTGTTGTTGTTCTGGTTATTGTAGTTTGATGAATTTGGTCCTTCCTTGAAGAATTTGAGTGTTCCCTTTTTGACACATGCTTCCTCTACTTGAATGTCGTTTTGAATCAATTTAGCGAAGGACGGTATGCATTGGAGTTTGAGCCTGTAACTCATTTCACCATTCAAGTTATCGATGAAGATTTCCATTTTCTCCTTTTCGGGAATATCTCGAGGATATCGTGATACCATACATTGCCAGCGTTGAAGGAATATCATGAATGTTTCATTGTTCTTTTGTTTGGTGTTGCAGACGTCTAGCATGGTTATAGCGTGTTGAATGCTGTAGGAGTATTGTGTTATGAATTTTTTAACCAATTCAACAAATGATCTGACAGGTGGCATAATTTTGGATAACAATTCCATTGTTTGCCCTCCCAAGCTTCTTGGGAATAACCTCATCAAATAGGTGTTGTTATGAGCAAACTCAAGACTCATGGTACAGAATTCTTTGACATGATCACGAGGATCACTTTTTCCGTCATATTTGTCAAATTTAGGCACGTCTGAGTTTGGAGGAAAAGGGATCATGTGCAATCTCCTGTCAAAAGGATAAGGACAGATTTCGTTTAAAGAGTATCGTACTATTGTCCCTTGTTGCATGTCTTGCATTTATCTTTGTAACATTTGCATTTGTTGAGTAAGGGCAGCCAAAGGCACATTGTTTTGCCGAGGGAAAAGTTCTTCCCTTGTATTGATCCTGGGTTGAAACGGTGTTTGGAACGGTATGTTTTGCTCAGAAATGTATTGTCTTGGTGTATGTTGCTCTGGCATGTTTTGATCCAGGATGTTTTGTATTGGTGTATGTTGTTCTGGTATGTTTTGATCCGAGATGTTTTGTTCAAGGTCACGTGCTCCCCTTTCCCATTGTCGTTCTTGATATTCGTAATTATGAGAGTGTGTCCTAAACACATTTACGTCAAGGTTTTCAAGGAGTTTTACTCATTTACTTGTGAGCATGAGCAAATATTTTTCTTTGTCATTTTCCATGAGCCTTTCTACGAGCTTTTGGAATGAAGCGCTTTCCTGGCATTCCTAAAGAAGCTCTTCAGAAATTTCAATATCCTCTAGGTGTGGACCTTCGAAAGGATTTGACAACCTTCAATTCATACTAGACTCTGCGTGTGTCTCGCTTTGTTGGTTTTATTGAGAGCGAGTAACAGGCATTTTAGTAGAAACTTTCAGTGACGAAGGGGACAAAATCCTCTTCAATATGTTGCTCGGGGGTTGGTGGTTCTGGTCGGGGTGTGTTATAAGTGATACACTCGTCGGGTAAGAATGCCGGATTGATCCTTCCTCCATGGTTTATGATTTGATTAAAAGCATATTTTTGACAATATGCCCTAGTCTTTAAAGGCTCTTTGTCAAATTCGTTGGATTTGTTTTGGATATAATGTTTGACGTGACGAAGGAATACTCGATAAGATTTGAAGAGTTGACGATTGATGTATAAAAACTTATTTCTCTTGATGAATTTGGAAAAACTAGGTGGTTGTTTCTTCAACGTGATGTTACGATAAAGATTCTTTCTTCTCAGAATATGGGGATTAGTCATGCATGAGTGATCAATGGTTTCCTTTGATTTGTTTGGATTCAGTTGATCTTGTTTTGAAAAATTCAAGTCCTACTCTATCAAAATGAAGGTTTAGATGCCCCTTCACGACAAAGCGTGTCAAATGATATGGATAAAAGCCTCCCAATATGGAGACTTGATTTGACAACTTGAAATTTTTAAACAAGTGTTTTTGAGATGAAATCCGTGAGATGGTAAAGGATTCTTTTGACACTCATGATGAGGTTTCCAGATTATGATAGGATAGATATGTTTTATCGTGCGATCAGTTTCAGATTTTTACAACGTTTGTTTTGACACAAACTTGGCTCAAGAAATAGCTTTTAAAGTTTTGTTTTCGCTACTCCGCTTTGATGAAAAATGATGTTGATGGAAAAAGGCTTCTGAAAATGTTTTCAAATTTTTTTAAAAATTCCTCACTGTTTTGCCCCGTCTTTTTGCTTTTGGTCATGCACTAAAACAGAGACAGGATGCGCTACCAAATTTACTTCACGCGCTAAAATAAGGACCACATGCGCTAGGCTGCCCCCAGACATGCGCTAAAGTTTTGACTCTTTAAAATTTTATTTTCTTTGTTTTGAACAGCTATGCGCTAGTATGGGTCTGTGACGCGCTAACTGTTAAACCCGATGCGCTAAAATTTGGTTTCCATGCGCTAAGCTGATGCTTCAACGCACTAGACTGTTTTTCTGATGCGCTAATTGTTTAACACTGTTTTGGACTCTGGATAAAACACTATTGTTTTGAACAAACGCGCTAACTTGATGGTTGGATGTGCTAACCTAAATACCCTACGCGCTAAGGAGTTGTCCCCATGCGCTAATCTGCCCTGATTTTTCCTTTGATTAGTTTTTCTGTAATTTTTGGATTTGATTGTGAGTTTTTCAGCTTTGATGGATGATTTCCTAAAGTAGTAAATGCAAGCATAGCACAAAGAAGACAACCATTTTTGCTTAATCTAACAAAAATTGTATGTTCTGCGAGGATGTGTTCAAATCCTCAATGTTTTAATAGGTTTGGATACGAAAAATACACTTCAGAAAGACTCTTTATTCAAAGGTCATAAATAACATCATAGCCCACTAGTCTTGATACTCCATCAGCTCAAACAGCCGTGTCACCCCCTAGAGGGCGCCCGTTTTTTTGCCTTTTGCTAGAAATTAACCCAAAGTGAATTGCTTCACAATTAAGTAGTTATCTTGGGAGATATATGGTGAGTAATCTTGGGGGCGGATTCATCCCCACCCTTGCACTATGATGTTATAAATGTCTGGTTACTGACTCAGTTCAAAGTTCTATTTTCTATGGCTCGTAATCAGGCTTCATGTTTGGTCATCAGTGATAAACTCCCTCAGGAGGCTTCCCAACCTTTAGAACAAAGGCTTTACGTATCTCAAAGATACTAGGGGAAGGCCAATCACTGCGCGCAACCGTTAAAAAGGACTTTCGTCACTTTCCACTTTTGATTATAGTGGGTTGGAATACTTGGCGTCAAAGTCGTTCCCCACTTAGGTCATTCCCTTCACACCGGCCATAAACGGCTTTAAGAGTTGATTTCAACTCCTCGGGAAGGCAGGTCTGCTAAAGGATGTAAATTCTTGAAGTAAAGGAAGCTTTTAAGAGTGGTCTGGCGTTTTGATCACCTAGTTAGGAGAGAGCATATATCTTCCACTTTCGAAACAAGGCAAACAAGGTTCCTTTTAAGCCCTCAATTCAGTGATTTGCTAACCTCTACCTGGAGATGTTGCTCCAGAAAAGCATGGTGTTAATTTTACTTCCCTAAATAAGTGATTATTTAATCTAAGGAAATAACCGAGTCAACAAAGCAAAAGGTTCATTTTGGTCAACAAAGAAAAATCAGAAAACAAAAGGGGAATAACTTCCCTCTTTGATTGCAACAAAGCTTTTTAGGTGAGGTTCTTTCCTTTGTACAAAATTTGAAGATGAATCCTTTTATACACCAAAGGATGGTGAGGTTCTTTTTATAGATCTATTTTTGCAAAAAGAGATTGTTTGTCTTGTTCTTTTTAGAGCCCAAAAAAAAAAAGGTTTTCTCCTATGAAAGCAAGAAATGTTCGGTTTAGTGATTCTTTTTATAGCCCCAAGGAAATAAGTGAGTTCAATTCTTTTAAGAATAGAAGAAGTTTAAAAATTTAAACTAACTTAACTAAGTTAGTGAAAATTTTAACTATCTTAAATTTTTAAAATTTACGCTCCCATTTGCAACAAATTTTGATAGAATCCTGCAAGAAAAGTTGAAAATGTTAGATGGTTGGTGGACTTCAACAAGTCTATTTTCTTATTCCCGGTTACAAATTTTGGAACTTTGATTTCTGCCTATTTTTGATGCGCTATAGAACAAACTGTACACGCTACATAATAGTCGTGATGCGCTAAAAGAAATTTTCAACGCGCTACACTGTTTTCGGGATGCGCTACTCTATGTGCCGAAAGCGTTGCTCTGTTTTTCTCCCGCGCCGAGACCTACAGGAAAAATTTAATATGCCTATGCACTAATAAACGGACTTGACGCGCTAGGTGATGGACTCCACACGTTGAACAGTGAACTGGATACGCTAGGCTATTAACCAAATGCGTTAAGGAATGATTCCCACGCACTGATTCTCATTTTTCGTGGACCTGCAAAAGTGGATATATTTCAAAACCGATTAGATATATGGGGTAATGCCCCACGTTGGGCACCAGAAATGTATGCGGGAAAAGCGGGTCGATAGAACTCAAAATGTGGAAAACCGAGCTCTATGGAGCCTTGCTCACACACCCACATGACTTCTTGGTGCAAGCTATGGAGTCATGAAGTATGGCTCAGCTTCCCAAGGTTGGTTCCATGGTTCTCTATCTTGCACGGTCCCTCAAACCAATGTTTTTGCTCTCAGCTCACTGAACAAAATGGTTTAGGGATGGCAAATGCAAGAACGAGGGATGCTTTTTGTTGATTTAATATGAGATGCATCCTAAGCTATGCATGATTCTAGAAATGCAATAAACTAGCTATAAGATGACAAGATTAGTAAACAAATACTATCCTAGCATACTATATTAGTCTATGATTAAGCTAAATGATGAGGAACATACTCTAAACATGCATATTTAGATAAATTCCTATTCAAAAGAGAGGCTATATAATGAGCATAAAATGAGATATTAAAGCTTGGATGGATTTTAGTATAAGTATGATGCTAAAGACTTGGATGATTAAAATGGAGGAATGAGAGCTTTATTTATAGCAAAAATAGGGCAATGGATGGCTAGGATTGAAAGATTTAATCAAGGGCCAAGTTTGAAAGTTGGGAATCCATGTTTGCAATTGGCACCAATGAAATGGTGACAATTGTCAACATAAAACTGGGTTGAGGGGAGAGGTAGGAAGCATTAAATTCTTGAGAAGACCTCATGGTTACCCTAGGGGTTAAGGGTTATGGTTAGATTAAGATTACCCATTGGATAAAGCTTTACCCAAAGGATAAACTCTTGTGCAAAGGTCTAAGGATAACCATGGTCAAAGCAATAAATGTTTGATGAGACCCTTGGGTTAGATGGAGGTTGAGTTTATGGAAATTCTTTAACCATGTAAGAGGGTTTGAGTTAACCATTAATGGTTATGAAGACTTTGGGGGCAAATTTGTAAGAGTCCTTCCAAATTTGGGGGCATTCAACAAGTTATTAATGCATTTTGAAGACTTTACTCCAAATTGAGAAGTGACCTCCTCAAATTTAGGGGAAAGGGATAATGGATGGGTTTTGGGTTAATTGATTAGGTTTAGAAGAATTTTAGAAGAATTAGGAATGGGATTTAGGATGCAAGTGGGAGGTGTTTTGCAAGTGGGTGAGGGAAAATAGGTTTTATTAAAATAAATTGCTTTATTTCAATTTGATTGTAATTAAATAAATTAGATTTATTTAATTTAGGATAACTATTTTAATTAAATTTGAATTTAATTAAAAAGTGGATAGGGGCTTTAATTGAATAAAATGAATTATCCTATTAAATGGTATAGTGAATTTAATTGAGTAATTTACTTAATTAAATAGAGGAATGCGGATAATTTAATTAAATTGGATTTAATTAAACATAGAAATGAACATAAAATATTTATTTAGGAATATGGTCATTTTTATACGTCTACAGTATCTTTCATTATTTTGTATTTGTGTTTCAAAGTGTACTATTTTAATTCTTTATTTTTTATTCAGTTGTTCTTCACTTGAATAATGTCTAAACTCCCTAAAATTCACTTCTCTCAAAAAAAATATAGGTTAGATCATTATTAATCTTACAAAATTTAACATTATCACCTAACCAACAAAATTATAGTTTGTGCTTTTGGATCTAGTTTAGATCAATTTTCCTAAGGTGCAACCAAATGTCCTTAAATATGAACCTAAATCTTTCTTAGCCATGCATATTTCATAAGTATTTTTATCAATGAGAGTTTAACAAGGAGATAGACTAAGGGAATAATAAGGAGTACTTACAACCTTTACCCAAAAACATTGATCTAGCTATATGTACCACTTAGCATACTTGTAGATTTTTCCATTGAGGTTCAATTCATCCTTTCTACTACCATTGAGGAACATAAGGTGTAGTATTTTAGATGTGCTTTGCTTCTGGATTCTACAATGTAAGATTTATTTGCATCATCTTTTTGGATCACACTCTATGATCTATCATTAGGATGAGAGAGTTGTAGAATTTTACCAAACAATTCCTACATGCTTACATAATTTATCAAATTTCCTATATAATATTCCCCACCATTGTCAAATCTTAACACCCTTATCTTCTAATTTATTTATTTTCAATTAATGCTTTAAATTCCTTAAATGTGGTGACAATTTCAGATTTAGAATGCATAAAATAAATCTAGGTTTATCTAGAGACATCATTAATAAATATAACATAATAATAAAATTGACCCATAGAACCAACATCTAGGTCCGCCTCATCAATCTCCCTCTTCATTTTTGGGAGAACTCTTGTTATGAGGCTATTGGTATTTCTATTGGTTGTTTCTTGAAGGTCGATGAAGCTACATCCTCAATGCACCACACTACCTTTTCCTGCATTCTTGTGGACATTGACATCTCCTCTCCTCTCCTCTCCCGGGAGATGTGGTTCTTATGGTGGGGGATATGCCTTGGTCACAATTGTTGGATTTTGAAGGCCTCCCCTTCTGTTTCAAGAGATGCTTCTATACAAGTCATCTTGCTTCGAATTGCTCTATTTCACGCCACAAAGGTGTCTCTACCTAGTGGAAGAATGCTACTGTTGATCACTTAACAGTCAATGCTCTTGACTCTGTGTCTGTTGGCTCCTCTCATGAGGATGATGTTGATGTCGTGCCCCTCACGGCTACTGATGCTTTTGTTGCTCCTTTTGTGGCCTCAATTCCTAAGGTCTCCGCTCCTGCTTCTCCTGTTCTATAGCCACGCTCTTATGTTGTTGTTTCATCACAGCTTGTAGCTGCTCTTCAGCAGCCTCTTGTTGTTCTTTTGCAGCACTCCCTTGACACCACTAATTGTAACTTTGTGGGGTCCCTTCTGATTGATCTGTCTTTTGATGGACCTAATGACAGCATTGCCTGGACTATGGTTGCTCGCAGGCAGAAGGGGAAGTCTTCTCCCCTGCCCCAAACCCCTCCTCGTTGGGGTTTCAGTGTCTCCCCCTCCCCTTGATTGGGGTCTTCTTTGTTCTCCGGTTGGATAGGATTCCTTTCCTATTTGATTATGTTTGTTTCTAACTGCCTTTGGGTTGTTGTTCTTGTTGCCAACATCATTTCTCTTTATGTTGCTTGTTTTTTGTTGATAGTTTTTTACTATGTTAAGGGTCAGTGCCCTAGTTAACGCTGTTTTTCTAATTAAAAACATCCATTGGACCAAATTGTGAGATTTTGTCAAGATCAAGAGCTCAATGAAAAGTACAAAATAGAGACAACATATAGGACAAGAATAAACTATATTTTCATCAATAGATAAATGATCAATAGTTGTTACATACGATGAAATGAGCGTGCATATATAGGCAAGGCTATATGGATATGTGAGCACACAAATATGACATGTGGCTCAATAAGAAACAAGGGTAGGTAGGAAATAGGTGTGGTAGGTAGGAGAAACAATATAATATTCCACATGAGGTGGATCACCCACCGAAGGTGAAATTATCACTCCACAATAAGTGGATATGTTAAGGTAGTAACAAGATCAACACCATAAAAGGTGGAAATTCTCCTACACACACTATCCCAATGTGGCACAAACACTCAAGTGTCTCATACCCAAACTACTATGAAATGCATGTACTTAAGTAAACTTAAGTAAGGTGTAATAATATCCATGATGAATAATTATTTACACCAACACCCCCCCTTAAGTGCAACTTAGGGGAATGCACTTAAGTCTACAATGCAACTAAGCAATGCAAGATGGGTCCCGACTACTAGGTCATGTTAGGTACCCATGTACAAATGCATATGCATGCAAACCAATGCAATGAAATCTCTCACAAAGCGGGGAAAGAGAGAAAAACCCAATGGGAAAAAACCCTCCCCCAAAAGAGAGATGAAAGCTATACAAGAGAACTCTCATACAATTATGTGAGGAGAAAAACCCCATGTGAGGAAAAAGTCCCCCCCATATGAAAGAAGAAGAGAAGCTAGGAAGCCCCCCCTTAATGTAGAATCTGCACCAATGATAGAAGCTCGAGAATGAATGAAGAAATTGCTCCATGAACGTCGAACAACATTCCTCCCCTTAGGAAGAAACAAAACCAAAGGTGTATCCATGAAGTCTCCCCAATCATGAAGGGAAGATGTATGAAAAAAACTCATGATGAATGAAGTCTTTGAAAACTGCTCAAGTGTCCCCATGTCGATGCTGAAAGATACCCCCTCCAAAGGTGGTAAACTGCTCCACATTGTTGAAAGAGGCACTCCAAGATCTAGTGGAGATCAAAGTAGAACAAGTCCCAAAGACTCACATGTCTCCTCTAAACATAAAGAGACCTCCTCCAACTGTTGTACATAAGTATACACAATCATATCAACCTCAAAAGAATGATCATGTAGAGAATGAACAAGAGGCTCAGAGTGTTCCCTTGCAACAATCAAAGAAGGATCATCTTCATCAAAGAGAAGATGAATATCATCAATGATATCTCTCAAATCTGCAATGTAGGATTCCACAAACAAACCTGCAATGTCTATCAAGTACTCATCCCATGAAACTGAAGTTGGAAGACAAGATATATCCTGTTGCACTAGGTGATGTGATATCAATAGGAGGAGATGAAATACAAGGCTCAACAATGGGGTCACAAGTGAGAATCCCCAAGTTCAAGTACCCAAAGTTCTCCTCAAAATCTGAATCATCACAAGAAGTGTGATCATCATGTGTAGAATCATCATATGTAAAATCATCCTCATCAACAAAATCTGAAAAGGAATATAGCCAAGATGCATGATCAACCACCCCAGTCACAATGATAGCTCTAGTCTCCAAGTCTCTAATGAAAACAAACTCAGGTGTGAACTCCACAATTCTCTTAGTTGTGCCATGTGTGATTTGATAGATGGAAAGAATATTGTTTGTCAGATGGGGTACACAACACATTATTGAAAGAGTTATCCCCAATGGCAATAGTTCCTTTCCCATTCACATCCATGTATGTATGATTGCCCATCAAAATCTGCGGCATGGTGCAAGGCTCAAATGTAGAGAGCATAGACTGTGAAGATGCCATATGATGAGAAGCCCCTGAATCTAGAAGCCATCTCCCTGAATCATGACTTGTAGTAGCACAAAGAGTTTTTCCTTTTCTTATCCCAAAAGAGTGAGTCTTCCCACTTGTAGATGTCATAAATTCTTGCCATTTTCCTTCTGAATGTGTGGAAGTGGAAGTTGATGAATCCTCCTTGTAGGCATTAGGAAAATCAATGTTATGTTTTTTGAGGATGTGTGAGAGCTCATCAATCTTCTTAGAATGGCAACGACGCTCCTCGTGACCAAAATTGCACAAGTAGGTCTCTCTCTCTTTGGTGAATTTTCCCTCTTGGAAGAGGATGAATCTCCTTGTTGTGGAGAAGGTGGTGCTTTGTCCTTAGGCTTTGATTGCCATTTCTTCTTGTTGGAGTTGTCCTTTCCTTGATTTCCTTTGTTCCCTTGATTTGCCACTAATGCTTGAGACTTAAAGTCTTAAGAATGCCCATGCTTATCAACTTAGTTTGTTCCATCATCAACATTTCGGCGAAAGCATCAAATGTAGGCATTGTGTAGCTTGAACCCATTGTCATCCTATGGGTTTGGAAACTAGAAACAAACGCTGCATATTCTTGTGGAAGTTTGCCCATCAAATTAAAGATCAATTGAGTATCCTTCTTATCAATGTCACAATCCTTGAGTTGTGCCCTCAACTCTTTTGCCTTAGTGACATAATCTTGTATAGTATCAAAGTTCTTGGGATCTAACATGGTGAGATCACTATCAATCTGATATCCCCTAATCTCATCAACTTGACGATACAAGTCTTGAAACTTTTGCCAAGCATCCTTGATTAGAGTACATTTTTCAATATGAAAAATGAGATCTTTTGATACAAACTTTCTTAAGGTACCATTTGCCATGATATTTTTAGTGAGTCAATCCAAGTGACCAACAGGATCAGCGGGAGCAACAATAGTTCCATCAATATAATGAGTTAGTCCTTTTTCCATAAGTTTACTCCATGCATCAATTTTCTAAGTAGCATTATTATGAGGAGTTAAGAGAGGAAACTTAGGAGAACCCATAGCAGCAAAAAGGAAGGAACACGAGAAAAAAAGCACAAAAGACGCCCCCTCTAATTCAATCAATCAAAGTACCCCCCAAAATGATGATTTTGGCACTTTATATGTAGTGTGTGTACAATAGGCCACTTGCAAACAATGGCAAGGTGGACTTCTAATTTTGTTTTGCAACTGCCTGAATAGGTTGAGATCTACAATGCAAAATACCATCAAAATAGATCTATGCAATACAAGTGTCAAATTGCCCAAAAAAGGCCATATGTTGAAAGTGTAATTTCTGCCCAAAATTGCTGCAAACTGATAGAATATTATGAAATTAGACAAAAAATTATGCACTATAAAAAAAAATGGCACCTAAAAAGGAGTTCGTATGAGCCCGAACGGAATCCCGGAAGTTGCATAAATGAGGATTGGACAGGTACAATCACCAAAAACTAAGATTAATGAAAAAATTTGTCCATAAAAATCAGAAAATAATGCCACCACAAGAAAGTAAACGAAGTTCTATCCCATTTCAAAAAACATTGCACCAAAAAAGGAGCAAAAATGAGCAAGATATGGCCATTTGAAGTTGAACTTCAAAATCAAAAAGCTCAACAGAGGGGCCCTGCAAAAACAAAAAATTAAATGATGATGTCAGCAAGACACGAACCTAAATTTGATGGTCGTCTAGCCATCGCAAAAACTTCCCCTCCCTACCTATGTGGCATCTTTACTGTACGGGCAGAGGACGTGGCACAGTCTGATTTGCCTACTAGGATGATGTATCGTATGGATCAGATGATGTGGCGATGACGTGGCAGACAAGGTGTTTTGCTGACTAGGCAAGTGATTTGGTAGCCACCATGGTTGTCTGCATGGCAGTGTCGGTCGCATTGTAGGTGAGTCTGCATGGCGGAGGGGCCCGACAGGTGGTCAGTCGGTGTCGGAGGTGGCTTTCGGCGATGTAGAGGTTGGTGCTGGCAAGCAGAGGTGTTGGCAGGAGGGGTCGTGACAGGTGTCGGTGTCGGGAGGAGCCGGCAGGAGGTCGGCGGCAAGGTCGGTGTCGTTGGGAGCCTGAGGCCAGCAGGAGCTGGAAGAGATCGCCGAAAGCTGAGGGAGTCGGAAGACCGGGGGGCCGGAAGGTGGAAGTCGACAGCCGAGGGACTGGGAGGGAGGCTGGTGGCAAGAGGGACCGACAGGGAGGTTGGCGGCAGGAGGGGCTGATGTTGTTGGCACCCGGAACTGCAGTTTTTCGGTGAAAGAGTATGTGGGACGAAAAAAGTTTGCTACACGACAGTAGGGCCTATCGAGTACGGAGCCCTGCGACATGACCAGTAGAGTATGAGATTTTGCCAAGATCAAGAGCTCAATGAAAAGTACAAAATAGAAACAAAATATAGGACAAGAATAAACTATATTCTCATTAATAGATAAATGATCAATAGTTGTTACATACAATGAAATGAGCCTACATATATAGGCAAGGCTATATGGATATGTGAGCACACAAACATGACATGTGGCTCAATAAGATACAAGGGTAGGTAGGAAATAGGTGTGGTAGGTAGGAGAAACAATATAATATTCCACATGAGGTGGATCACCCACCGAAGGTGGAATTATCACTCCACAATAAGTGGATATGATAAGGTAGTAACGAGATCAACATCATAAAAGGTGGAAATTCTCCTACACGCACTATCCCAATGTGGCACAAACACCCAAGTGTCTCATACCCAAACTACTATGAAATGCATGTACCTAAGTAAACTTAAGTAAGGTGTAATAATATCCATGATGAATAATTATTTACACCAACACAAACTCATTTAAATGAATCATTTATAATAATATCTTAGCTCTACTTCTAACAAGTAATGAATATCTATTCTATTTTCAAAACAAACAATGCTCACATTTAATTATTTTTACCATTTAAATATATATATATATATCAAACAACTTTTTATTAGCAACATTGGTCTTAAGACCTTTTTTACTTACATGACCCAAAGATTGTGCCACAAAATACATACATTTTTAGTGCCAATTACAGTGGTAGGATTGTGAAATGTGGAGGCATTCAACCTAAAGAGAGTCCCAATCTAAGATCCTCGAGCAACCACCAAGTTCTCTCTTACCAATCTATAACCAAACTTGTCAAATATCACATGCATGCTAGAATCATTTAGCTTGCATATAGAAAGTGAATTTATCATGGTACCTAGAGTATGTAAAACATGACCAAGGGTTTAAACCATCCCATCACTAAAACATTATTGTACCTTTCCCTTACCAATAATCTACTTGGTACTATTTTCTATAAGGAAAACTTATCCCCTATCATAAGCTATGTATGTATTAAACCACTCCTTGTGAGGAGACATATTGTAATGCCCCAAGCCACATACCTAAGACATTAGAAAAGTCAAAGATTTTTTTTAATAACACAAGAATGACACTAGCAATAAAATATGACATTAACATGTCACATTGCATGCTAATATAAGTGTCATGTCAAACACAAGGATACAAGACATAACAAAGATTTTATGGAAATAATCCACATCTCACACACACACAACACAAGACATTGACAAAACTTAAAATACATCATTATTTCTTCAAGAAAGGAGGAACAATAAAAATACTCACAAATTATGTGAATAAGTCACCAAAATGAACATACAAGAGAGTAGAACAATGACATGACAATGATCAAGACCTAACCCATGATCATATTATCTTGCAAACAAAATATAAGGGTATGACAAGGGAATCATCTACCTCATATCTAATCACTAAACACACTTAATGACACACCATACCAAGTGAAACAAATACAAGAGTAAGACAACTATGAGATACCATGCCTCTACTGATCATAATGACCCCCAATTTTCTAAATTCATAGCACATTTTCCATTGCAAAATATTCCTCTTTAGGGAACCAAAATTCAAGGGAAAAACTTCACAAGAGGTTAATCTACTAGGATTTATAAAACCTCTACCAACTAGAATGACAATTCATCACTTTCATGCAAAAGCACACTTTACTAGTACAAAGGATGGCCTAACTTCTATATTATAAAACTTTTTGAAAAGTGAGTACATGAGAAGACTAAGGAGAACAACTTTTGTGTATAATGTTTCCTTAAAAAAATAGAAATTACCATTGATCAAGGATCAAGAGGACTATGGCATGCTAAAGGAGTACACACTGCACAAGAAAGAATGTAATGCCCACACTAGACACTAGGATCCAAGAAGCACACTAGTGCCCAACTTCTCTAGTGTCCACTTCTTGTACCGGAGTCATATTTTTATGCTAGGGTCTATTTTGCATTATTGCCTTTTCCTAGTATTGTAGTCCTAACCATAGATTGAACAAATGACTATTTTCAAGTCTCATACTTAGGTACAATGTCTTGGACACACCAAAATGTGATTCACATTAGACCATATCTCAAAAGCACTTATAAATGTCTAGAAGATCAAGGTGGAAGATTAGAATACCGCACACAATTTTTGAAATGCAAACCAATGGAAGAGACACTTGCTAAAGGATAGGAGATCTATAAAGTACTCTAAAATGAATCTAAGGACATCAAGGGTGAAGGGGAATTTTCCCAACACACTCAATCCCCCTTTAGAAAGAGAAACCAAAATTGTAAGATGACACCATCCTATGAAGGATACATCTACACAAGAATAAAATAGATAAATGGATCTTCTAGCATTTCATTGATATCATAATTGAATATTTCCTAACAAAGTACATTCATTTTATGCCCAAATAAAACTTTCTCTAAGTTCCTCTTAGCAAGACATCAAGAATGATGCAAAGCATATGAAATAACATGCACATTTGACACCAATGTTAATACACAATAAAAGGAGCAATAATTACTTTTTGGATGTTTTGTCTTCAATTTTTTGGGTTTGACATGCTATATGGAGGTGTGGTGGGAACAACCAATGTGTAAAAGGAATTTGCATCACTCAAAAAAAAATCTTTCATATTTTTTTTTATTGTTAGATTCACCATAATTTTACAATGATCATACAATCACCACAACTTGAAATTCTCATTGAAAAGGTGTATCAAATTTATAGACTCAATCATAAGCATATCAAATCCAACTAAGGGACGACCCCTCATCAACATTCATCTCTCGCTCCTCTTTGGCAAAATGGTCAAATCCAACTGAGGGGGCACCACCACCAGTAGATGGCCCACACCACCTATAGGCCACTCAAAGGTAGAACCTCTTTGAGAGGGAGAAGCACAGTTGTTCTGAGACAAACCACCCCTACCACTAGAGTGATGGCGAGGGGCCTAGGATCTTGGTGATTAGGTATGTCAAGCCGAGAAACCCCAATCATGCCTATGGTTGCGGGACAAAGAGAAGCCACAAGAAATAGAACTGTTAGGGGCACTATGGCCATAGTGTGCAAGGCATTACCTTAATGAGAAAGCAACTACTAAAGGTTACAAACCTCCAGGGCCCACTTTGTTCACTTGGACTTAAATCTAGAGCATCAGATTGTTACAAATATTTGTTCTAGTAAAAAGTGAAATAGAAGTATCAAGAGCTATGAGCAAAAATAACAACATTTCTATCTTTCCATAAAGAAAAGAGAATCTCCACCCTAAAAGAATGTTGAATTTGGGTATATTTGAAGGGAATGTGAGGTCATTCCCTCAAAAGAACCATGTGCAAAGAAAAGGGTTATGGCTAAAAGGGGTGAAAAAAGTCATGAATGCAACTCCACAAGTGTTGAGCACGGTGGAAGAACTAGAAAAGATGTTTGAAGGTCTCTGGTTGGCCACAAAATGGACAATGAGGGTCCAAGTCTCCCATATGTTTAAGACAAGATCCCACAATCAAACCTTGGAAAAGAATACACCGAGTGAAATGGGCAAGTCTAGGCTCAATAATAGACGACTAGACATTATTAAAATGTTGTTTCCACACTAAAAGAGGTGACTACAAATGCCACCATAAATTGAGAGTTAGGACCATACGAATCTGTGAAGAAAGCTAGCGATAACACAAGTGCAACTTATAATTGTAAAAGGCGATGTTGGGGTGCCAACACCAATCCTTCCACCAAGGCTTGACATAGTGAATGCCAAGTTTGTGTACCATATTCAAATGTGGAGCTAACACAACTTTGTCGAATGTCTGTCGATTTGGTCATATGAGACAATACCAGACTCTCAAATCTTCTCAAGTACAAAGATTCATAGTAGCTCTAGAGAACAAATCTTGGGGCGTGCAGATTCCCTTCTTATGAAATTGTAAGGCATGAACCCAAGGTAGATGAGTCAAAGGAAGACCTTGAATTCGAATGAGAGGAGACCACCCGAGGTTATGCTAATTAAAAGATAACCCATCTCGAAAGTTAGAGCTAGCCTACAAAATCCAAAGCTTAACGACTTCCCAAGCACGCTAGATACTCTTGGCCACAAAAGTACCCTTGATACGAACAACCTTTGACATAACCAGAAGGGTTTGAAAGCCAATCACCTTACAAACTAGCCTATGAGTCGGATAACTAGAGGAAATGTAACTTTTGAGAAGAATCTTTTAGATCTTAGTACCAAAGATAGCACGAACAATCCATTTGGCAAAAAGGGCTAATCCTTGTTTCTAAGTAGAGAGGAGACCAAGCCTACCAGATTCCTGCGGGAGGAAACAAAACTCCCAAGCAACATGGTGAATACCTTGTGATCTTCAAAAGAAGCCTATAAAAAATCACCAAGGAGTTTCTCCAACCTCAAATAAGAAGCATTGGAAGGGGACCAACAAGAAGAAGAATAACATGGGTGGCCGCAATAATTCTAGAACAAATCTGGAATTTACCAAACAAGGAGAGAGGCTTTGTAATCCGGTATGAAATCTGTTTCTCAATTTTGGCAAGAACCATGTTCCAAAGGTCCACGAGAGATGCTTGAGTAAAGGGAATGCTAAAAAAGAAAAAGATTTCCCCATCACCAATCCACTTCCACCGATACTAAAGAAGCCAAGAAGGCACGAGAAGGAAGGATTGATGATAGCACTAAGTTTTATGCCACTAAATAGCAAAAACGAAGGCCAAACTAGAAGTGTCAAAGAATCTAAGAACCTCTTTGATATTTTTTCCTCTTCGATGAGCATTAGGAAAGAGTCATCTGCAAAGTGCCCATTAACTAGTTGATTAGGTGACTCAAACACAATAATTCCTTGAACTATGCTAGAGATAGAGTTTGCAAACAAATACCCAAACCCTTTAGCAGCAAGAATATACAAAAATAGAGTTATGGGACATCCTTGACAGATGGAATAGTGCAGTCCAAAAGTAGAATACTAGTGACCATTGATG
Source organism: Cryptomeria japonica (assembly GCF_030272615.1). Taxonomy (NCBI): domain Eukaryota; kingdom Viridiplantae; phylum Streptophyta; class Pinopsida; order Cupressales; family Cupressaceae; genus Cryptomeria; species Cryptomeria japonica. The sequence goes on from NC_081408.1 coordinate 270,130,778, forward strand.
GTGATATACACGTAGGGGCACCCCAAAAAAGTATTTGCACATATTGAATAGAGTGTAGGTTGAAAACAAGAGCTCCCAAAATGACCAGAATGAAAGTTCACTCAATGCAATCATAGTGAAATCAATTTTTAGGAAAAGGGATTTATATTTAAAATGTTGGGCTCATTCCATACCTTCCCATACAGCAATGATGTTATCCAAAATGAATCTAGATTTTATGAAACTTGTTTTGTTAGGACAAAAATGGATTTTTAGAGCCAAGGCCTTGGCAATAATTTTGGAGGAGATATTAAACAGTGTGATTGGCCACTAGTTGCAAATGTCCTCCAAATCACCAAGTTTGGGGATTAACTTGATATTGCCTTTATTGATCAATTTTCCTAATGACTTGTTATGAAAAGCCTCCACATAAACCTTATGAAGGTCAAAACGCACACGATAAACTTAGTGTTCGTTATCAAACAAAAATAAAACATTTCCCCTGGAAAGGAAATTTGCCTCTTCTTAGCAATCAACCTAACAATAGTATCCATGATCTCCAAAGAGGAAAGCCAATGCAAATGGGGATGAAAAAAATTATTTATCACATAGGCTCCATGCCTTCCCATGATCCTCCATTTTCTAAAACCTCAATTGCAAAGAGGTATTCTCCTTTTATGCATGCTTGGTTATCTTTCTTCGTCATCATTGTGTGATATCACAACTCTTGATGATATGAGATCATTGAAGTGATTAGGAATTTGACTGTGTACAACAAAGTTGGCCTAAAAGCCCATGAAGGAATTAATCTCCCAATGTATTTAATTTTGTATTCATCTGATTTCTCTATCAACTACCAAATTTGACTATAGTTCCTATTAATCTTCTAGTTTTGTGCCCCTTGTTATTTATGGCATAAAAAATGATCGTAAAATCACCCTAAACTTGCACCCTACTTGTGTAGAGAGAAGCACATGCTTGCAAACTTGAAAGCACTTAAAGCCTTGACTTTGTTTGTTCCATGCTCTAGCCCTTTCAAGACTGCTCCAACCAAATAACTTCCATGATCTATCAACATACAACCTACCCAAAGATTGCAAAATTGCACTTGGATGGACCATCAAAGTTGAACTTATACCATCCAATTCGACATATTTGAAGGTGGATTATCCCCACGTACCCCTATGAATGAAATAAAAAATATGTGAATGTGGAGTTTGGTAATCATATAGATGTGTCATGGGACATCAATAATCCAAATTTTATCTTTGTTTCTACCTATTACAAAAAGTAATCATACACAAACTCTAATAAAAAAAAAGCATAGGCTACAACCATGTACATATCACAAGGGCCAACATTAGAAACACAAGCAACAAATATTAGTAGTACAAAGAGAACATATATTATTTACTATCAACTATACAATTAAATCGCTCATCTCATACAAATATAAGTACCATTCTCATTTAACAATAATCAAAAGATAGAAAATACATATTTCAAAAAAAATAGATAAAAATAAGAACCAACACATATAGTCATTGGGTATGTTATATATTTTGTTCTTGTTTACAATAATAGTACAATACTACTAATAACTATCAAAATAATCTATTTATATAATATTATGTCCATATTAATAACTATAATACAATACTACTAATTATTGCAATGTGCCCATAAAATATACTTAATGATATATCTATATAAGATTTGTCTTTTCAAGATATCAATTACACATCCTATTTGATTTTTAAAAATCTTAATCAACTTTTTCTATATTCCATATACATATTACACAACTCAAAAATACATACATAGATTTATACAACAAAGTAAACCAAACATACAAGTACTTCTCCAATTTAATTCCAAACAATTGTTTTACTTACTACCGAGAAGACAATCGCTAGGGCTTTGTGTGGGTGTATTTATAGGCAAACATGTTCAAGAATGCATGAAATACACTCATTGTAGTCAAAACACCAAGAATGAACAGAATTTTTGCTAGAAAGCTTGTTTTATGCGCAGAATATGTTCATATGAAAATGAGTAACTGAACTAAAATTTTGCTCCAATTCATGGTAAGAAGACATTAGTTAGTTTTCTCCAACAGATACGTCGCGTAAGTTGGTTTCCTCAACCCTTTATTTTATGCCCTTACGTACAGAGGGCCGATATACTTCCCCCAAAAAATGTCGTTCTTTATTAATTTTCATGTTCTTTATTGTCATGATTTGTTACTCAACTTGGTAGATTTCTTACTGTTTCATGGACGATCCTTTTCTTACGAATTTCTGGTGGTCATCAATACTCCTCAAGTATTTCAAGAAGTCAAAAAAGTTCAGTACAAAAAAAACAATTTAAGTAATTGCTTGAAACTGTACATTAATCGATTAGACATTAGAACTGCCATTTAGACAGTAACTATAGGGATACTGATATACATTTGAAAAAGAAAGAGACATCATTCATATAGAGTAAAATGTGGAGAACATAAGGTACAAGAGATCCTTCAGCCTTCTGTATCATGTATGAAAAAGGAAGCTGTGTGAGGATTTAAGTTATCCATCACCATGATCTGCATCGCATCTGAAGCTTTCCAGTGACGTTTACGTTGGTTGATGAACCAATTGTTTATTTGCTTCTGATCCAGACCTGTACTTTCTGCCAAAGCAATCTTGTCTGTCTCCTGCATGAAGGGTATAATTTTTGTGAGAGAAATCTCACTGGATAATTATACAAGAGAAGAATAAATCAATATGGATGGTTGAATTCAAAAGCTTCAGGATATGACTTTATGCATATTTTTGTATCAACATTTTGGATCATATTCTGTTTTTTCTTTTCTTTTCTAGCTTACAATCCTGATGACATATCATAGAGTATGATCAAAACATTGATACAAAAATATTCACACGGTCAAATACAAAAGCTTTCGAATTCAATAACATGAACTGTGGAAACTTAACGTGATGGTTGTTAAAGAATCCTACCGAAGGGTATGGCCACTTAAAATGGAGATGCCACCAATCAAGCAACTTTTGCCTTCCTTCTTTGGGGAGCTTTCCTTTCTTCCTTTTTTTGAGAAATTCCTTCTTGAGAGTGCTGAAGTATCCATTGTACTTTCGTAGAAGTTGATCCTTCAACTCTTTTTCTTGGGCACCAGGATCAAGTTCATTCACCTCAGCTTCCCCACAGCTCAATTCCTCTTCTGATGATCCACATCCTTGTCTTTCATACGAGTAGCCTGTCCAAAGAATTCATAACACAAGCAATTTCAGAACTTAAATATCAATAACTTCATCTGAGATCCACATCCTTGTCTTTCAAACGAGTAGCCTGTCCAAAGAATTCATAACACAAGCAATTTCAGAACTTAAATATCTATAACTTCATCTGAAAAGTGAAAAATATTCAGCTACCATAGCAAGAAAAAAGAAAATTCAAATCTTAAAAATTAGATTCACAACTAAAGAAAACAAGTTCAATGAAAAACTTCAACATGCAGCAAGGAAACAATGAAAACTAATCTCCAAGAAGGCTTGCCATACAATCTAGGAAAGTATGTCTTTAAAGATCTGAAGAGTTCAACCGATGAAGGAGGATCATACTTTAAAAGTTGTTGGTCTCGTTGGAAAACAATTTCAATGAAAAACTTCAACACGTAGCAAGGAAACAATGAAAACTAATCTCCAAGAAGGCTTGCCATACAAAGCTGGGAAAGTATGTCCTTAGAGATCTGAAGAGTTCAACCGATGAAAGAGGATCATACTTCAAAAGTTGTTGGTCACCTTGGTATGGCAAATTTTCAAAGGTCTGTATATGGGCCAAATATGCAAAATAATATACCAAAGTTGAATGAAATGTTTTGGGTAGCATAAGAAAGATAGTACTTTTTTCTGCTAGACTGATTTTGCAAGATGCATGTTCTCTTACCGCGTAGAAAGACTTACAGGTGTAGTGAGACAACTGGTTTGTTTTCAGTAATGTTGGGGGTTTATATAGTTGCCAAGTTTTATCATATCAGATGGAGATTCAAGGTTTTTGGTTAAGTTTGGTCCACATTGTGACAAAAAAAAGGATACAAGATTGAAGAGATTACAAATATTTTATCTTCAAACGGATAGTAAAACCGTAGTGATCTGTATAACACTGAGGTAGCTCTCAAGATAGTATGATATATCATTCCAACAGTTGCCCGTTCAAAAACTGATATATCGATCTAGCATTCATACAAGAGCAATTTATTAGATTCTGGTATCTCTTTTCAAGACATATTTTAGTTACCCATCTTTTAATATGTGATAGGTGGCCACAAAGGGAGCAAGAACAGGAGTATTTGAAAATCTACGTAGCTGAATGGTCATAGATCTCTTTTAAGTTTTATGACATATTTTAGTTACTAGTCTTTTAACTGATTAATCTTGTAATAAGGAGCCACAACTGGAGAAAAAAGAGGAGGATTTGAAAATCTACATAGCTCAAACATTCGTTGATATATGAGGGCCAAGGCTAACATAGATTAAACTGCAAGAGAGGTTGAAAAAGTATCAAGCTTAGTTTTAGGCAAGACAATCAATATAAAATTGAGCACAAGTTTAAAAGTTTGGACAAGGTGTGAATTTATTTTAATAATTAAATTAAATAAAATGAAGGAGCTAAAACCACTCAAGTATGGTCCATTTGAGATATCCTTCAATAAAAGGAAAAATGTTTATAATGTTTATATACATGTGTTAATTTGTTGATTTTGAAAACTTATGACATATTGAGTGTTCCATGTAGAGATTTTCATGGATCAGCTAGGACCTTCCATTTGCTGCTGGAGTGCTCTACCATTGAACTATTGGATCTGTTATGACCAGTCCATCTTTGATCAGGGTGTGACTTATTTCCAACATTACATTTAACGAAGGTATTTTGCAACTTTCCTTAAAGCCCTTGAACCTCGTGCTCAAAGTGAGTTGGATAAGGGTATTCTGTACAATGAGGTGATAACATCAAGCAAAGGAGAGTAAAAAAATTCGGCTGTTGCGACCAAAAGAGTTCCCTCGTAACTTGAGTTTTAAGTCTTATACGACCAAAAGCCTCCTTGTTGTGGAGTGATACAAATTGGATCTTGAAAAGTTGACTTCAATTTACTATGCCACTATTCATGTTTACCATAATATGCAACTTGGGAACACATTCACCACTCCTACCATGAAGAATTTCAACACGAACAGAATACGCAATTTATACCAGGAGGTTCATGAAAAGAGAGCAGCAACAAAGAACTATTTGTACTGTGTAAAACCACCAGCTATAGCAGAATGGCCATTTCTCCTGTGTCTTGAAGTTTCACTTGCGCCATGGTAATTACCTGATGTCATGGTGGTTGCAAATGTGTTCATGGCAGTTCTGGCCGTGTTGGAAAAGTAGAGTAGCATTTGGAAACATTCTCGCTTCATCTTCATTGTCATTTGGACAAGATTTATTTAAATTTATTCCAGACATTCTAACTAAGTTCGGTTATGTACACCTTTGAAGGGTCATATTCATTCATTGATTCTTGGATGGGTGATCTAAGGAGTTGTAGCATACACAATTAACTAAAGGCTAGTAAGCTTGTAAAATTGCAAAGGAAATAGCGACAAAGAAAGCAACAACAAACAAATCAGCTAAGATATTTCATTTGAGTAAAATTCACACTTTGATAAATCAGACATGAAATACCTATGATAATTATAAATCAAAATACAAGCTGCATGCAGGATGAGAAAAGAAACCTTCCCTTAATATCTTAGGGATCATATAGGAATTGAAAATTGCATCTTTTGCAAAGAAATGGATGGGGGTGCAGTGAATGGAGAACAACCATGATACAACTTTATTCAACATAGAATTCTTAATTCCCAGAATAAAAAGAAGAAATTTAGGGAGTTGTTCTATGTGATATAATATGTCACACTAAGAAAATGAGATATGAAATGCTAAGTATCTTCACCGTGATCTATCTGAGCCTTTCCCTCCTCCATTGGCCATCCTAGGGTTTGACCCAATGTGACAGGCAGAAGATTACGAGTGGAGGTCTCCTTCATGTAAAGATCTTTGGAACCAGAATCAACAGCAATGGAATTCTTGGAACCAAAATCAGTAACATAGCATTCCTGAGAAGGATTTAAATCAAATCCATAAGTTGACTACAAAGGATGAACCAACCTTTCAAGCTCTTTGTGAAACGATTGGATTGAGAGATATCTCTTTAAAAGAATCTTCGTCGATCAGATCTTTATTGGAAAGACTAAAAATTAAGCAATGCAAAGCATTTTGACAACCATCTCAGAAAAGATTTAGCATACAGTGAGGCACAACTTATCCATTGCTTCTTAATTGAATGAGATATGGGAGCATAAGTGAACGTGAATAGTGGTGGCAAAGACAATGTCAGCATATGGAAAGCAAGATCCCTTTTGAAGCTGAAGTTTTGAGCTGGTGAGTGCTTGAACAAGTTTCATTGTCAAAAATGACTTTTCGAACAAGCTTTGTTGTCAAAAATAAATTTTACAAAGTTGTATCAGGATTTCCTTGTGTACGTGGTGTAGGAGAGAGCAGAAACGGTTATACGGGATGTGTTCTTGCCAAGACATTCCGTTAGCAGATTCCAGTTAAAATTGGCTCTCTTTAAATATTCCCTCCCATAGGATAATCAGGGAAAATCTATTGGAAATTAGCCACATCCAATCCAAAGATGGGCTGGACCTATAGGGGCCAGTAGCTCAACGGTAGAGCACTTCAGCATCAAACGGAAGGTCCTATGTTTGAATCTTAAGTTCCTAACTGATCCATGAAAAGCTCAACATGGTATCAAAGCCAGGCAAGTCTAGAAGCGTCAAACATTCTGTAGAGTGGATTAAGAAGGGGTGTTGGAAATAAGTGCATCCAAACCAATGATGTGCCATTCCTATAGGGGCTAGTAGCTCAGTCATAGAGCACTCCAGCAGCAAATGGAAGGTCATAGCTTCTAGTCCTAGCTAGTCCTAGCTAGTCCATGAAAAACTCAACAAATTTGAGGATATGCAGAATACAATCTGCTCATGTGTTGGCAATATGCTGGAATTGCTTATGTGTTGTCACTGATGTCAACACTATGCTTGGGTTGGATATGGCTCTGTTCCGGTTGGTTACTGCTATCCCAGTTGGCTACTGCTATCCCGGTTGGACTTGGTTATCAATGATTCTGATCCGATATGATCAAATTGGTTGTTTCGGTTTTGGATGGTTATTCAGGATGGTTATATGTTTGACACATTCAATTGGTTCATGATTTGGTGCTCTGGAAGCTATCGCTTATGTTGTGGACTACCGGTTGATATTTCTTGGTACCGGTTGGTGATATTCAATGATTTGGTTAAGTGATTTTGGTCCGGCTTATAGATATGGTTCCTAACGTGCTAAAGGCGTTCTTGATCGTGTCCTAATTATTTGGTGGCTTCGCATTGGCTGGCATGATGATTTGGTGGTCCTATTTGGATCCGGTTGGTTATTCTATGTTATTACACTGAGAGTTTCTACCAGTTGGTCAAACGTGATGATATAGGTCTTAGATGAATTTCCGACGGATATAATTATTTGGGAATTTGAATTAGGTCCATGCTATGTAATGTAAATCATAATATTGGTCCGGTGGTATCGTGTGATGTTATTTTTGTAATTATGGTTTATGGGTTTAGGGTTTAGCCAATCTTGTTATCAAGGTTGATGAGCTGTATTTATAAGCAACATATTCATGTAATTTGGATAACAGTATAGATTGAAGGTTATTTCTGCATTATCAGAGAGAGGTAATTGTGCGAACAAGGTTATATCATTCAACGAAGGGTTGTGAAGGTTTTGGTATTGCTGGGCAGGCATCTGTGCTTAACCGGAACTGTATCAATCATTAGGAGATGCTATTTTCACAGTTCATTTTTCTCCGGATTGTAGTCCGATGTTTATGTAAGTCAGTGAGACTTCCCTTTAGTGATGGGCAATGAGCTCTAGGCGATTGGCCTGATTGCAAGTGCAATCCCCATTGCAATTATTTCACATACTACTGTAGAAGTATTATCTGATTGTAGGCAGGGTTTCCCACCGTGGTTTTTCCCTTTACCAGGTTTTCCACATCAAAATATTGGTGTTGTGTGTTGTGTGCTTTCATGCTTTATCTTTCACTATGTTGTTTATATTGTGCTCCAGTAAATGGTTTATAATCTGCATTAAGTGTTTAATTTGTGGAAAACAGACACACCCTCTCCTCTCAATTTTCCTCCAGTATATAAGATTCTAACATCATGAACTATTATTTTTCATAAAAACTAAGATGAACATCAACCTTTCATGGAGAGATTAGATTGGTATGTCATTATGGTCTTTAAATCTAGGTTTTCCTTGATTCCACAAATATGTTTAAGGATGGCTTTAGATTTTACGCTAGCTTTATATTATTTTTAATTTTAGACTTTAGTTATATAAAGATGTCAACTATCTATTCTTGGATAAAGATTGCTAAATAACAAAAAAGAGAAAAAAATTGAAAGAAATGAAAACAAATTTTTTTAATTTGCCTCCATTGCACTTTATCTTTTTTAGGCTTGTGTTTATTTTAGTTGTCTTAAAATATATTGATTTAGCATTAAAAATGGGTTAACTTAGTGAAAAAATCCAACAAAACTTGGAAACCAACCCTCCATCTAATCACTTTAGTCTTCACTCATCCGTACACCTTTCAGTTCATACATTGTACATCCCAAACACAATTGTTGGTGTGATCTTGTCCCTTGAACAAGATCTCATGCACAATTACATTCCACAAATTCAAATTCACTTCCTGCTAATTGATCATGCTCATTCAAAATTACAGTTGTTGTCTATCAATTTGCACGCTAAATGTGTACAAATCGAGGTTCAAATTGGCATATTTAAAGACACACCCTTGAACCCTAGTTTCATCTTTTTTATTATAGAAGAATGAATAAAAGCATTGCAGATTCTAGGTCTGCACCAAAGAGAAAATATCACATCGATCATTCTAAGCATATAGCATCAATCATATGTTGGATTATGTGAACAACAACAAAGGCTTGACTAAGATGTAAGGAAGTCCATCCAACACTTTAAACTTCGCACATAAACCTTATAAAGGTGTTCATCAACACTACCTTCACCTTTTCAGATATCTTGTGCAGGCAAACCAGAATTTGTAGTTTTCAAGCACTCAGGATGATATCACAGAGAATGGAAAGGATTGCAGGAAAAGTTAAGATCACTAGCACGATTCTCTCTAGAAGCTCAAAACAGAAAGATTAGTTATTCATTGCTATATGTGTACCTTTCTAGATCTCTAATTTGATACACAGTCAACATCCATCACATTAAAAAATTAAGATCACTAGCACGATTCTATCTAGAAGCTAAAAGCAGCAAGATAAGTTACTCATTGCTATATGTGTACCTTTATAGATCTCTACTTTGATACACAGTCAACATCTATCACATTACATCACTGTTAATACAATGAAACATATACAAGTACCCTTATTCCTTCTTTATCGATTACACTTTCATTTCCTGTCGTATTTTTTACAATACCACGTTCTATTTAATATTAATTATATCTGATTGATATATACATAGTTTTTTAGCACTAGATAGAAACATTAATTCAGAAAAAGAATTTAAACTAGTAGGATTCTTTTATTGCCTTCCAATAATATTGTAAAGGGAAATAGATTCCTCTAAGATTAGACTAGGCTAGTTCACTAAACATAAGCAATTAAGCACAAAATCAGCCTAGATTAACCAACAATAATAGGGATTGGTACATGACATGGGTGTTAATTAGCTCTATGATCAAAGATCATGTGTCACTTGTCAATGATTCAAACTAGTATCTACATGGGAAAAGTGATATCTCGTTCAATGAATACTAAACTTGCATTTAGCATGAATGTATTGTTCATACTCATTATTATATTGTGTTTATTCTTCCCCTACGAAATCTCAACATATACCACAGACTAATATTAACAAACACCAATGAGCAATCCTTCCTTCCGTCATAAAGATCTAATATGTAAAAGATAGCTAAAATTATTTTTGAGAGCTTTATTGATTGACCTCATATGCCATGCATCTTTGCAACAATAAATTACTGTATGAATAAGAAAAAAGTTAACCAACAAATTTCAACTTAGTAAGACAGGCATGTGTGACCTTTCAAGTATGCTTAGTATTTTGCTACAACAAGTCTAGATATTTTTTATATTAAGACATGCATCTAACTCTCTCCTTCATTTATGATTCATTACTCTTGGGTTCTTATTGTGGAAACCCAAATTCAAATCCTCAAGATGACATTTAAGATTAGAATTGTAAAATGTAACTCTTGATCTTCCACTATTTAACTTCCTCAAATGTTTCTCATAAAAACTAAACTATATCGCTTGTGAGTGTTAATATCCATAAAAGACATATTTACTTTCCACTTTCCTCCAACAAACTTAAATAAAAAACGTTTCTTTGATGCAACCTCCAAACACGATGAATGCACACTTCTTCTGGCATGAGTGTCTTGCATTGCTGCTAGTTACTCATAGCTTCAATCCACAACATGATGGTCTGTGAGTTTTAAATGTACTTGAAAGCTTCAAAGTATAGTGTTGCCTCAGAAGTCATAGTGGAGCATTATGATTCACATTTAAAATTAAAAACAATTTGACAATGCAAAAAATGGTGCTTTTCACAAGACTCCTCACTTAAATCTCTTATTTGCATTCTTACTGTCACGCTTCCAATGTCCAAATTCAACTCACAAGAATATACCATTTCAAATCTTGTCCAACTTTTATTAGATCATTCCAAGCAGACTCTTCCACTGAAGCGCAGATCTTATACATGTCACACCTTTGGTTTAATCTATAGTCGGTTGACAGGATAAGCTGGGCAAATGGGTTTTCAAAGCAAATGCCTAAGGTCAAACTCCAGATCCCCTAAATTCTACCAATGACAAGAAAATCAAAGGCGGTGATCAAACACATACTTCAAGAAAAACACACACATAACAAATCTATGACGTATGAATCCATCTTAAAAGGACAACAGGTTACATTTCCTATTTATAAACATTTTAACTTACTCTTCAGGGAATCTGTTCGTATGGGAGAATGAGCATTCCAAATCTTTAGTTAATATTAGATGTTTTGGGTGTACTAACAATCAGCCTCCTCTCAGAGGCAAACTATTGTTCAACCAAATAAATTAGAATCACAGGAAGCTCGATTTGAATACTACAGCATAGTTATACTTCAACATATAGATATCCTCCTACACAAATTCTCAACTTACCGAGAATTGTTGGAAATAAATCACACCCAGAATAAAGATGAACTGATTTTAAAGGAGCTAGTAGTTTAGTGATAGAGTGGATTGATAGCTTTTAAAATACTGTTTAAATTTTTGAATGGTTCGCCGATTTTTTTAGTTTGCATCGTACTCCTTAGTCTTTACTAAGGAAGCACAGATTAATAGAGGAGCAATCACAATAACTATTATCAAACGCTCCAAACATTAGGTAAAACTAGTCGAGCGCGATTGATAAAGTTAGGGAATTGTTGAACCTCCAAATCACGTCGAATGGTAAAAGAGACCATGATAATGAAAATTCTGAAGTGGGTTCTACAGACAAGATAAAACAAATTTTCGTAAATAATTGAAACATGGCTTTAGCTATCAGCTTTGGCTGGTTGTTATCTTAATCTAAAGATACTTGTTTTTTCTGCTAAACCGCAATGTCAAAGTAGCAGCAATGTTTCTCAGGCGACATTTCACCATATATTGACTGATAGTTGGAAACTTGAAGGGTTATGAGAGATGAAAAAATCAATCTTTCTGTGGAGTACATTAAAGAACAAGATCCTACAGAAAACAGACCATGCAGTATTTAACCAGAAAACAACGAAAGCCTAACCTGGAGAGGAGTTTCTGATCACATTAATGTTTAATGAGCTGAGTTGGGTTTCAATCTTGTTTATAAACTCCATTCCTTCTTTGTAAGGCTTGGCGAGCTCTGCCTGGTGTCTTCTCAACATTTCGCAATAGGCCTCCTGTTAAAAGCAATTGAAAAGCAAAACTAGTAAATTTGATATAAATCATGACTTCATATAAACTTCGTAATGGGTTAAAACTGGTAAGTTATATCACAACTTCATATGAGCTTCGTAATGGGTTTTCTTGGAATATAAAGCATCAGTAAGCCAAAAACTCCTGAGAAAATCACCATGAATCGGTCAAGCTCTGGATCTTCTCCAATACTCATTGTGGGTGTGTGTCTCTCAAGCTGTCTCTCCTCACTAATCTCCTCCAACGCAGATACAACGTCAGCAGGAGCCCCAGTCTGTAAAATAAAGAAAACGGCAAGAACATCAGAACAAAGAACGAGATTTGCATATTGTACAGTAATATCTAGAATTAGGATCGATTTTGTTCTGACAGATCAATGCATACAGATGAAACCAAAACTTAGGTCTTGCTCAGAAAGAAGAGGAACTCAGAGGAAAGAAGCAAAATCAAAATTCCATTTTGGCTCCATTTCTGACAGTGCCAAAAAGAATGTAAATCTGCTATCTGACACTATTTCTGGATAACTGCCTAATACAGCTAAAAACAACAATGAACTAATTGAAAACGAGAGCACTGTCACAGCTCAAAGGTGACGCAGAAATCTTTGATCTTTCTTGGTTTTGAAGCCCTTTTTTTACCTTTCGACAGTCCATGTAGGCTGCCAGCAGGCGAGGATAATCAGGATGGCCAGCTATTTTAGTTTTCATTAGATCAATAGAAGCTCTGGGTTCAGTAGAAGAAGCACTCTCCACTTCCAGTGATGTTCCCATGGCTTCTTTTTCTTGCTGCTGATATTGAAACTCAGACACACCTCTTACTACCAAAGATGGCTCTGGCCGGCAAGGCCTTCTCTCTACTCCTGTAAACTTTCTGTCAACTTCCATGTGATTCATACCCAACTGTCCACCTTGGAAATGACCACCGACAAGATGCTTTGAATGATGATGGTGATTGTGACCAGAAAGAGGAGAATCCTGTCCTCCATGAAACATGGTTGAAGCTGAGAGAAGACCATTCACATGATTGTGGGTATACGATGAATGAGATGGTGGTGGTGGTGGCGGTGGTGGTGGTGGAGTAATGGTCACGGTGGTCATCATGCCTTCACAGCTCGCAGAAGCTTCCTGTTCCCGTTCTTGATCCTGTTCAGTCATGAGGGCCATCATGGAACCTAATCCTGCTCCTACTATTCCTCCTTTGTCTCCATATACCCCATAAAGAAGAGCAGCATTCATATTTTCCATACCCAGTAACAATAATCCACTACACCACACTCAAACTTCCTAACTCAATGATATTATTGCTCTCCATCACACCGCAGTAATTGATTGACAAGAAACAACAAAAACCTCAAATCCAAAATTAATTCTGTCCTGACTGATCACATCCTATTGCTCCCAAAAGTACTGCTTTACTTGTGTGGAGGCCACATACCCCATATTCTCTTTCTCACTTTCTTCAATAAGTGCACTAGGTAGGTGACCGCCCAATGGATATCAAACCCATTTCCACTTGTTCCCTCTTTTTGTCTAGACTTTTACCCAAATCAAAACCTAGGAGAAAATACCTCTGTTAATGCCTTTAAAGTACAGTCTAAGTACATGATGGCTGTACATTATTGAACAATATCAGGCCCTGTATTGCAGATCTTTGATTCCCTTGATGTCAAAGGACAGCTAAATGAGAATGTCACCACTACCTACGTATTTCTCCCCCACAAAATCATGAGAAGAATTCTAATCTTCTTCTTGTTCTTTCTGGTCACTTCATCTCTAATCTTTTTAACATGTAATATGATCATTAAAAACAGTGGTCAAATCAACATCAATTCCAAACATCATTCAATGTACACAAGTGCCAGGCCTAATCAACAATGAATTGACGGTCTATATCCACGTCACACAATTTTGTAATGGTTAACCATTCGAAATTACCTTACATGTTCCCACAGATATTTTTAAAAGCATGTTATCTCAACTTATGCCACGACCAGAGCCCTAATCTGATGGCTGTATGGTTTTTGTATGCAGAGAATTAGATTTTTTTATAGTCCACATAATCATGTAATCTATTTTTAGATCTATACATGTTTATATTTCATATTTTATATGGGAAGCATTTTAAGATTTGTAGTGTCATGTAGGAAACATCTAGTGCTTCAAATGAGGCATACATATTCTTTCCTTGCAATAATTAAACTTATGACCTCTCTTTCAAGCCTACAAGTCTTCACCGTCAGGCCAATTCAAATGTACTAGACATGTTCATTCCAGAAGATTATATTTAAGATATTAAATGAATTATCAAAATTTATACAAGATTATGATTTTATGATACAATTTTTTAAATAAAATATATTTTAATATTTCAAGGATGCTTTATAATGGATAATCATGTTAAATAAGAGGTGTTTTTTTTCCAATATGTCAAATTATGTTATGGATATGAATGGTTTGCTTAACATTTATTGAATGTAGGTGATGTTCATAAGGAGGAGGCACCTATTTCAATAGTGCTTCAACTCAAGTGCTATTAACAATGGATTTTCTCACAAGATCAAGTCTACTTAAGTTAATTGAATAATAAACCTAATAAAAAAATTGATAGTTAAAATTGATTATGAAATTTAAGCCCAACTACAATAATTCACACAACGACAAACAAAACCTAAGTCATCATTTTTATATTTTATTAAATAGTCTCAAAAATTCAATGATCATCAAGTTGCTCCAAGTATAATAGTGAATTTGAATGGTTCACAAATAGCATTAGGGATCAAGTTTCTTATGTGTGTAATGGCTCATTGTCGATAAAATTGAAATTTATTCCAAGAAAATCTGACATAGATATCCCTCAAACCTTCATATACTAAAGTGAAGAAGGTCAATATTAATACTTCAATAAAAAAACAAACTCAAAAATAACTCTACAACTATTAACCCAAAAAAAAAGTCATAAAATATCTCTAAAATTTAACTCTTGGTCAAAAGAAGTCAATATTAATCCTCCAATACTTATTAATACACTTTAAAAAATATTATATTATATAATTAAAATATCCAAAATATGATCAAACTTAATGCATCTATTTTAACTAATGAAACATAAGCTAGAAAGAGAACAAACTCAAGAATAACTCTAAATCACTAACCAAAAAGTCATAAAATATCTCTACAACTCCATGAAGTCAATATTAATCCTTTAATACTCACTAATACACTTAAAAAAGTATTATACTATATAATGAACTTAATACATATATTTTAGTTGATAAAATATAAGCTAGAAAGAGAACAAACTCTAGAATAACTCTAAATTATTAACCAAAAAGTCATAAATACCTCTTAAACTTGACTCTCATCAAAGGAAGTCAATATTAATCCTCCAATACTCACTAATACACTTGAAAAAATATTATACTATATAATGAACATATCTAAAATATGATCAAACTTCATGCATATATTTTAATTCATAAAAATTAAACTAGAAAGATAATAAACTCCAAAATAACTCTAAATTATTACCAAAAAATAATAAATATCTCTAAAACTCAACTCCTAGTCAAAAGAAGTCAATATTATTCCTTCAATTATTATACTTTATAATGAAGGTATCTAAAATATAATCAAACTTAATACATATATTGTTTAATAGTGAGTATGTTTGCTCAAAACAAAAATCTACTAACCGAAAACTCAAATAACATCAAAACTAAAAGACAACTTACAAAACTCTACAAAATCAAATTACTCATTAAAAAATCAAAATGATTATCAACAATTGAACATCTAAATCATTTGATGTTACATGCAAATGCCCACCTACCCACCAGCTTGTAAAAAGCATTGGATGTTCATCCTTCCAACTACCACCCCAAAAGAAAAACAAAACTCCATTGTATGAAAAGGGAATTTGTTGCCTAGAGTGGGTTACGGTCACGTGGAATGTGCAAGGGGAAAAGGTGGGTTTGCCGACGTAACAGTATTTTTAAGCGGTGGGGCTGGGAATGACGGCTGATGGAATGGCGCCGACTGCGGAATAGAAAAGCCAAAACGATAGCGGTCGGTCTCATGGCCACGGGACATGTGGGGCCCAGAGTCTCCCTGACAGCGACACCCGTTTCTTTCGGAGAATCTAACAACGCTGCTCTCCGTACGGATTTAGATTTGGAAATCATCACCATCCATCCCCCCTATTATTTTATGTTTATCACATGCCCATCACGGACATTTTTTCTTTTCCGGCGCGGATCTCGTTGGATGATTAAAGTAGCTACAATTTTTTAATTTAGGTTAAAGGATGGTGAACTGTCCTAGTTTTTATTTTTTTTTATTTTTAAATTGCTTTGGCTTGATTACTGATGGAGAGTGTTTTATTCTCAATTCCTTGGGTTTTCAATATTGTCTGGTTCCACACCTAACACTCTCTATGGGGGTTGCATATTAAAAAATTATTTAAAAATTGGAAGGATTAAGGTATTTGGATTTATGTGATACTTTTATAGAAATGAGATAGATTAAAGGGGTGAGAATTAAGAGATATCATGGTGTGTTTTTGGATTTGATTGTGTAGTTATGTTTTGTTTGAATTTTATCATATTTTTTATTTAGTTGTGTAATTATTTTATGTTTGAATTTTTGAATCTTATTTTTTTATCTAAGTGTATAGTAATGTAGTAATGTTTTGTTTGAATTTTTGAATCACTCTTTGCTATCTAAATGTATAGTCATTTTTTGTGTATTAAAAAAATTGGAGGAAACTAAGATACTTAGATTTATGTGATATTTTTACACAAATAAGATAGAATAACTGGGCAAGAATTAAGAGATATCGTGGCATGTTTTTTTAATTTAATTGTGCAGTCATGATTTGTTTGGATTTTCAAATCATATTATCTCTATCTAGCTATGTAGTCATGATTTGTTTGACTTTTTTAATCATATTTTTTATCTAATTGTGCAGTCATGATTTGTTTGAATTTTGAAATCATACTTTTTTATCTAGTCGTGTAGTCATGATTTGTTTCAATATTAGAATCTTACTTTTTTTGTCTTATCGTGTAGACATGATTTGTTTGAATTTTCGAATCATACTTTCTTTAGCTAAATATGTAGTCACTTTTTGTTAGAATTTTCGAATCATAGTGTTTTATCTATCGGTGTAGTCATTTTATCTATCATTGAGATGGGGAAAAGCTTTTCAAAGAGTTTTATACTTTTTAAAGGAATATAAGCACACCTTCTATAAATACTTAGAAGGAAAGTGGGGAAGACAAAGGGTTGTGTACATTTGTAGAGGAAAAAATAAACATAAACATAACTGTCAAGATATAAAAGTTAAAAATAAATGAACTATTAATTGGTAGGGGTTTTGTACCTTTTTATCTAACTATGTAGTCATTTTTTTGTTTGAATTTTCAAATCATAATTTTTTTATCTAATTGTGTAATCATGCTTTGTTTGAATTTTCAAATCATACTTTTTTATCTAACTATGTAGTCATTTTTTGATTGAATTTTCAAATCATACTTTTTTATCTATCATTGATATGAAGAAAAACTTTTCAAAAAGGTGTATACTTATGTAAAGGAATATAAGCACAATTTCTATAAATACTTAGAAGGAAATTGGGGAAGACGAGGAGTTTTGTACATTTGTAGAGGAAAAAATAAAAATGTCTATGAAGATATAGAAGTTAATAATAAATGTGTTATTAATTAATAGGAGTTTAGTATTTTTTTTATCTAAATTTGGAGTCAATATTTTGTTTGAATTTTTTAACATACTTTTTTATTTCATTTTGTAGTCATTTTTTGTTTGAATTTTCAAATCATACTTTTTTTTAATCTATTATTGAGATGAGGAAAAACTTTTGAAAAATATTTTATACTTTTGTAAAGGAATATAAGCACACTTTCTATATATACTTACAAAGAAAGTGGGGAAGATGAGGGGTTTGCACATATGTAAAGGAAAAAATAAACGCATCTATGAAGAAATAGAAGTTAATAATAAATTAATTATTAGTTAATAGAGATTCTGGTTTTTTTTTTATCTAATTGTGTAGTCATTTTTTGCTTGATTTTTTTTTTCATACTTTTTAATCCAACTATGTAGTCATTTTTGTTTTAATTTTTGAATCATTCTTTTTTTATCTATCATTGAGATGAGGAAAAACTTTTTAAAAAGGTTTATACTTTTGTAAAGGAATATAAGCACACCTATAAATACTTAGCAGGAAAGTGGGGAAGATGGGGAGTTTTGTATATTTGTAGAGGACAAAATAAACACATTTGAATATATAGAAGTTAACAATAAATAAATTATGGTCAAGAAATGGGTAGTGGACAAGTGGAAACTAAAGGGGAGTCTCTTTGTTAGTGTTATGTCTGGGGCACTATTCCTTTTTAAATTTACTGTTGAAGAAGATGTTATTATGGTTCTCTTTGGCTGCCAGTCTTATGTTAAATGCAACATGTCCCTCTGTAGGTGGAAGGCTAGGTTTGATCCGACTGCTGACCTTCATAAGTCAGCTTTGGTTTGGGTTCGCCTTCCTAGACTCCCACTTGAATATTGGGATGACTTTGTCTTCAGATGGATTGGTAACACCTTCGGGCACTTTGTGGGTGTGGATGAGATCACCAAAACAAAATCCAGACTGGTTTATGCATGCTTTTGTGTTTAGGCAACGGTTAGTAAGAAGGTTCCTAACTTTATTACACTCAAGTCTAAGTTGGGAAGCTAGACTCAGGCATTGGTCTATGAAAATGCCATAATTTTTTGTCAGAAATGTCGTAAGGCGGGTCATATTATCTCTGAGTGTAGAGCTCAGGACCCTAAGCCCCTCAAGCTTAGAGGCCCTATGGTTGACGAAGGATCTAGCAAAGATGTTGTTCCCATGGAGTGCCCTGGGATGGACTATGAGGACTACCCCTTTACAAAGAGTATCAACAAACTCCTATGCTCACCTGCCAAGGTGGCTGACATGTTGTTGGTTACTGAGGGCAGGTTAGCCTCTTAGGATGTTGCTTTATTGACTAAAGGTCTCAGTTCTTCAGAGCCTTTGGCCCCCTCCCCCTCGAAAGTGTTCTCCTTTGGAAGATGGAGAGATAGTGGTTGGTTCCTCATCCCCGATTTCTCTTGGGCCTGTTGGGACCCCCCAAGATTCCTCCAAGCTTGATTGGTTCCCTACTCCCCCTGCCCCTGGTTTGGGGTTCTCCTCTCCTGGAGCATCCTCTAGTGGTTGTCAATGCCCTAATGATGAGGGTTGGATCACATAAAGGCACAAACAAGGAATGGGAAGACTAATGTTGGGTTTTCCCCAAAGACAGGCCGACCATCATAGAGATTCTCTCGAGAAAAGGAAGCAGCAAGGAATGTTGCCAATGGCAGACAATGAACCTTGGAAAAATCTATCAAAGGTAAGAAATGAAGGTTCTCTCATGGAACATGTGAGGCCTAAACAACCCCCAGAAGAAGTACGCCTTGAAGAATTGCATTTTTAAAAAAAAAATCGAGGTTCTTCTCCTCCAAGAGGTTAAGATGAATGATACATCCTTTTCTTTTATTGTTGGTGAAATTTGGTCAGGTTCTCAGTCTTTTATTAGTAATGCTACAGGGGCCTCTAGTGGTTTGGTTACTATGTGGGATCCCTCATAGTTGTTTGGTAGCATGATCTCTTCCTTGGCCAACTCTCTGGTTTCCTTGTTCACTTCTGCCTTGGGATCTTGGTTCCTAATCAATGTTTATGGCCCTAACATCATATTGGGCCTTCTCTCTTTGTGGAATGATATTTCTAGCCTCCTCCAGAATGATATCAATGCCCATTGGATGATTGTGGGGGATTTTAATTCCCCTCTTTTCGCCTTTGAGAAATTGGGAGATCTTCATGATTACTCTGACAACATGATAGATTTGGCTGACTTCATTAATAGGAATGGGATAATGGATGTGGACTTGATTGGTCACAAATTCACCTAGTCCAATCTTAGAAAAGGCAATGACCTTATCTAGGTCAGATTGGATAGATTTCTCATCTCTGGAAACTGGGATTTAGGGATAAATGTGAAGCTCTCTACCCTTCCCAAAATGGTTTCTAACCATAATCCCCTTCTCCTTATGAGCTCCTCTCATTGTATCAAGAAAATTTACCCTTTCAGATATGAGGTCAAGTGGAATACCCACCCTGAATTTAAAGGTTGTATCAAAAGTTGGTGGAACACTCCCATCTCTAGCACACCTATGTTCCAAGTTGCTCAAAAATTAGACTTAGTTAGAAGGAATGTTCATGGATGGAACAAAAACACCTTCGATGATATTTTTGTTTAGAAAAAGGATCTCAATACCAAACTTGCATCCATTCTAGAGAAAATTGACAATGGGGACATCCTTGAAGCTACTCATCATGAAGAGGCGAGTCTAAGAAGGAAATAGAAGGAGAACTCAACTAGGGAGGAGTTTTTTTGGAAGCAAAAATCTTGGGTCCAATGGTTGAAGGAAGGACACAAAAATATGGCTTTCTTCCACAGATTTGCTAGTATTCCTAGGAGAATAAATCACATCTCCTGTCTAAGGAATGAACAAAATTAGGATGTCAAAGATGAAGAGGATCTTGCAAACCTGGCTACTGACTATTTCTCTTATTTGTTCAGGGAAGACTGCAAGACTCGGGATCCAAACTTGATTGAGAACCTCCTTCAATTCCTTCCTTCTCCACTCACTATGGAGGA
The DNA here is from genome assembly GCF_030272615.1 of Cryptomeria japonica. NCBI lineage: Eukaryota > Viridiplantae > Streptophyta > Pinopsida > Cupressales > Cupressaceae > Cryptomeria > Cryptomeria japonica. The sequence goes on from NC_081408.1 coordinate 270,151,632, forward strand.
CAATGATTACATTATGTCCCCGGTCACTAATTATAAAGTGAGGAATGTGGTGTTCTCTATGGGGCTTTCAAAGCTTCAGGCCTAGATGACTTCCCTTTGGCTTTCTTTTAGGACTTTTGGGATGTGGTGGGCACCGATGTGATTCTTGCCACTAAGGACTTCTTCAGATCTGGTAAACTGCTCAAGAAACTTAACAACACTTGCATTGCTTTGGTTCTTAAGATTCAGGTGTCGGCCCTCCTAAGGGACTTTCAGCCCATCGGTCTTTGTAACACTCTCTACGTGATTTTCACTGAGGTCTTGGTGAACAGGCTTAAACCCTTTCTGGATTCTCTGATTAGCCCTAGTCAGAAGGGGTTCATCCTGGGTAGGCAAATTCTGGATGCAGCCATTTCCACTCATGAAGTCATTCACTCTATGGAGAGATGTCGCAAGCCTGGTATGGTGTTAAAACTTGATATCTCTAAGGCTTATGATAGAGTTAACTGGAGCTTTCTTTTCAAAGTCCTTGAAAAGCTAGGTGTTGGGGGAAAGCTGCTCAACCTCATTAGAGAATGTATAACCATTGTCAATTATTAAGTCCTCGTGAATGGTTTACTCTAGGAGACCTTTGGGGATTCTAGGGGTCTTCGATAGGGTGATCCTTTGTCACCCTACCTCTTCATAATTTTGGGAGAGGTTTTGGAAAAAAAATCCAATTCCCTCATTGATAAAGGAGCCCTCAAGGGAATCAAACCTACCTCTACTGTCTCCCCTACTATCTTGCAACAGTTTGTCGATGGCACTATTATTTTTGGGATTTCTTTGGTGATTGAGGCTACGGGATGGAAGTCCTTCCTCAACAACTATGTGAATGCCTTGGGGCAGCACATTAATTATGATAAAAGCAATATCTATTTCTTTCATATGGAGGATAAACTTCAAGCTAAAATTCAAGGGATCCTCGGATGCCGAATCGCCTCTCCCTAGCAGCTATCTTGGGCTACCTCTCACTGTCAAGGATGTCTCCAATTCCTTTTGTACTTATATCCTTGAGAGAATGCAGAAAAAGTTGGCAGGGTGGAAATGAAGGTTCCTAAGTAGTGTAGGGAAGCTTCAACTGTTGGTCTCCTCTTTGCAGGGAATTCTGGTGCACTTCCTCTCCCTTTTTAAAATATCTGCCACTATGGCTAACAAGCTAGAACACATCCAAAAAAAATTTCTTTAGATGGGATTGGAAAAAAAAAAAAAGGCTTTCTCTTGTTAGCTAGGATAAAGTCTGCTACTCAAAACTGAAGGGGGGCTAAGGAATCCGTAAAATCACCCACTTCAATAGGGCTCTTATGACTAAAATGGCTTGGAACCTCATCCACAAGGATTTGGACTAGGGTCATATTATGAGGGCCAAATACCTTGGCTAAGGCAATTTCCTTTCTGCTCTGAGTGTAGAGGGACTACCCAGAGGGTCCAAATTTTGGAATAATATCCTTAACTGCAAGGAGCTTATATTCCAGGGCATGAAATGGCTCATTGGGAATGGCAGAAAGATTTTATTCTAGGAAGACTGTTGGCTTGGGGAAAAACCCCTGATTTCTTATCCCTCCCTTAGAAGGACTAAAGATGTTGCCAAGGGTTTGTTTAGGGTCTGGGTTTCCAATTACTTCTTCAACAACATGTGGAAGGTCATTTCTGATTGTTGTTTAGATCAACCACTCCTTCTACCTGTTTCCATGGAACTACAAAATCTACTGGATAGGATAAGACTTCCACTCTTTCCTGGGGAGGACAAACTTATTTGGAAATGGAACCCCACATGGAAATTATATGTTAAGATGACCTACTATAGCATGCTCCGGGACCCCATCCCCCTGGTGATGTGGAATGAAGTTTGGAACCCTCAACTTATCCCCAAGATCATTTTTTTCTAGTGAACTACTCTACATAACAGAATCCTCACTTAGGATAACTTGGGTAAACGAAGATTCCAATTCCCCAATAGATGTGTTCTTTGCAAATCTAGTATAGAAAGCCCTCCCCATATTTTCCTTCATTGTTCCTTTGTCGAAGCCCTTTGGGGGATGGTTTCTAGTAAACTCAAACTTTGTTGGATTTTGAATGAAAATCTGACTGATTTGTTGCAAGAGTGGAGGGGCCCCTCCTCCAACCCCTGGTTCTCCAACTCTGGAGACAAATTCCCCCTCACCTCTAGTGGATCATCTAGAAGGAAAGAAACAATAGGATCTTCAGGGATAAGGAGGCCTCTCTAAAAAGTGTCTTTACCTATTTCCTTAAGCTTTTATTGGAAAATATCTCCGTTACTCAGGTTAGGAATCCCCCTAATCCACCCTCTATCAAGGATTAGGAGATTGCTTTCAGTTGGAACCTTCCTAGCTCTTTTTATCACGCTGACAATTCCAACCTTCTTCTGAGATAGAATACTAAGTGGTCCCCCCCGGCCCCAGGTTTCTTCAAACTAAACTTTGATGGGGTTGTTAGACATGGCCTAGCTGTAGGGGGTGGTGTCATTAGAACCCATAACGGGGCCCTGGTTGCAGCCTATATGGGGAACCTGAACGGTCACACTAGCAATCAAGTGGAGGCTATGGCCTTGGCTTGGGGGGTTCGTTTCACCCTCTCCATGGGCATTACGACTATGGATATTGAAGGAGAGTCTAAGCTTATCATTGATGTTGTCAAAGGGCGGGACAAACTTAACTGGCCGATTGAAGGTATCGTCAGAGATATCATTAGACTCATTTCAGGACTTGACTCCTTCTGCATCATGCACATCTACAGAGAATAAAATGGGGTTGTTGATGCTATTACAACTCTCAAATTAATGGACTCGGGCCTAAAATGTTGGAGTAATTCCCATTATTTGCCTCCTAATGTTAACTCCCTATTGAAGGGAGAGTCCTCCAAGCTTACTCGTCATGATTAAGCTTTCCTTTGGTTTCTATTGCATTCTCCAATTGCCTTTCAAAGGCCTATGGAGGAATTATTTTTCAATTTTGAATAGGTACAATCCTTTGATGACTTGCACCAACAGTCTGCTAAGGTGGACTGCCAGCATGGTTGCTATGCGCAAGGTGTATGTCATGATCACCCTCATGTGGTACTGCCTTATGATAGACCTTAAGTGTGATCACATGCATTTAAATTGCCCTGGTTGGATGGGTTGGATTGGTTGTTGCATGCAATTTGTGCCACGTGCTCCTTGCATCCATGTGAATCAAGATAGTTTCAATCTCATGATGATTTAATACATGCCCAAGGTTATTTCTCAAAAGGCGATTAATGGTTCACACAAACTTCCTAATCCCAAGGACATTTATGGTTATAATTTCACTACAAGGCGTCCTGATCACCATATCATCATCAAAAGCTTTGACTCTGGTAAAAAACTTGTTTCTATTTCTGCTATGTACATTATTCTCTCGACACTTACTTTGTGTTGTTGCTCATGTTTAATACCGATAATACACTCTTTGCTAAAACTATGGGTGGGGGGGGGGGGGGGGGGGGGGCAAAGCGTGGTATGAACCTAACAACCTAGAGGATTTCAAAAAGATGCGGTGGTGTGGAACTATTGTGTTGAAGGCAGGGTGGCAGAGTTCATGGAAAACCTTACCGACCATGACGAGCAACTCTCGGTCCAATTTGTGAACTCCTAGATGGATAGAAGGGTTTCTACTGGTGGAGTCTCTTTCGATGTCTCTGTGGATCTATTGCTCAGGTGATGAGCCTTTCCTTGGACGGGAGAAGATGGAAGAGAACCAGTCATGTTGCCAATAGTGAGGGACTCAAAAGATTTTTCAAAGGCAAGGAGGAACCAGTGAAAATGCAAGGTGGGTTTGCTAGAGAAGAGTTGAAATACCCTTGGAACCATATTTGTATGATTATTATGAAGTATTTCACACTGGAGGGTTGCTATGAGGTATTTTATTACTATCACTTGCCCCTACTTAACCATTTTCGCAATAATGATCTCCTTTGCTTGCCATTTTTTTTGTTGCATTCTTTGGAGGTTTTGATAAAGGAAGCCCTTGACCCCAAAAATGGGGATAAGCCACCCATCCCCCTGCATCAGGGCCTCATTTACAGGTTGTACAATTTCCACCTATCTTTATGCCCTCCTAGGAACCTCATTATTTACCAACCCCCATTGGTTGCTTCACATACTCTCTCGACCTTCCCTAGTGGCCTCACTCTCCCTAGGATTTTTCAATTTGTGAACCAAGATTTTGCTACCCCTCGGTTCCTCTCCTTTGTTTCTATCTCAGAGATTGCCCTGCACTTTGTGCCTTTTTCCTCGGCGAGGAAAGATAAAACCCATACTCAAACTAAGGGCAAAGGGAAATCCCCCTCAAAATATAAGAGAATTATCATCGACAATTTTTCTTCTGATGATTTAGAAGATGAAAACCCTACCCTACAGACTAGAGGAAGGAGGACGTCTTGTAGAATTGCTTCCAAGGGTTCCATGGAGAAGAATATTAAAACCCAAAATGTCTCCGACTCTGATGAAGAGGAGGAGGATGCTCATGGCAAGGTTGGGGATTCTATGTTTGGGGCAAAGGTGGTGCAGGAGCACCAAGACAATTTTTCACATCATTTTGATTCATGGTTGTATTGGGAATAGAATGTGTGTGTGTGTGTGTGTGTGTGTGTGTGTGTGTGTGTGTGTGTGTGTGTGTGTGTGTGTGTGTGTGTGTGTGTGTGTGTGTTTGAAGGCCTATTGATTAGGCCTAGGCAATGTAATAAGCCCTAAGGCTCCAAAGTGTGTCAACTTGGTCAAAGGCCTTGTATGGGAATTCTATAGGTATTTTTTTGTTGTTTAGGGGTCTACAATGTGTAGTATGTTAATTCTTGACCTTTGGTGTGAAGGAAAGATCAATTTGTAAAAAGTTGTCAAAAGTTGCAATTGTTGTCAAGCAACTTTTTTTTGCAACATTTTCAAATGTGGTTACTCCAATAGTTGGTCGGTTGCTTGTATGCATTGAGAAAATTTTGAGGAGTTCCTTGGCATGATGTAAGCCTAGAGGAATGATGCCTTCCAGTTAGAGAAGTTGGAGAAGTAAATTTTGAATGAAATCTTTGTCTTCAAACAAAATGGTTATTGAGTTTTTTCTGCATTTTCCTTGAATTTCAGTTCTTGCATAATTTCTAACGATTGGTGGGAATGAATTGAGCATTTGAAAAGTTGTAGCAGAGGTTTACCAATCATATGGAGTTGATTTGAGGCCTCGAAACATTCAGGCTTGAAAGAAAGAGAATTTTCAATCCCACCGGTCTGGTAAAACCCTTAAACCAAGGGTTTGAATGCTAATAGAGGCACAAATCAACATCTTTTCATGGGATCAATCTGAAACCCAAGAGTATGTTGATTTGGAATGTATATTAACTATTCCTGGTGATTTTGAAGATAGGAGGTATCATTTGCCTATCCTAAGATGAGGCCCTAGGCTTGACATCGGTCATGTGGCAAGCCTGAGCAGTAGAAAAAGGAGATAGAAAAACTAAACAATAGATTAGTGGATGCTAAAAACATGCATGTGAAGGAGCCTTGGGTAGATGTAAACCCCTGGAAAGTGTCATTCTTTCATTCCTTATTTACTGGCAAAGCTTTTGAGAGCTTAAACCCCAATACCGACTAGAAGAGGCAAAATAGGGTTAGTAGGGTTTGACCATCCGTACTCAAAACCCAGATGCAAAAGTTTGGAATCTTGTAGAAGGCCCAAAAGGGTATCCAAATATCTAATTTATTTAGGATATTGTTTAGGTATATTGTGAGAAAAATCAGGAAAAATCCGATTGGAGGGTTAATTGCTTGTAGCTCTATTTCCTAGGTCTAATAGGGGAAACGATACAAAAAGATAATAAAAACCCATATGAGGGTTCAAAACCTATGAAAATGCCATATAACACGTGTGAACATTCACATAGGCCAAATTTCACCTTGTGAGTAAAGATCCCGTTGCTAGGGGTGTGGGGTTGTTAGGTGACTTTGGTTGAAGGGTTGGAACCTAAGAGGTAGGAGACTCCTTGTCAATTGTGATTTTCCTGAGTGGAGAGATCCTTGGGAAGGATCTAGGGAAGACTCTAATAACCTTGGGAAGGTTAAGGACATTGGTCCATTGGGGACACCTAGTGGAGACCCTTATTGAGCAATAACCAAAGAAAGTGATTGAACATCCCATATCCCTCTGCATCATATTGGTATTAGAGCTATACCAAGGGTGGAATAGTGTATGTCAGACTCAAAATTTGGAGAAGAGGCTACTACAATGCCTCCTAAAGCAACGAACCCACAGGCCCAAGAAGATGGTAGAGGAGTTGCGAGAAGAGAAACTCAACGAGACTGGATAATCCAAGGGAAAGGACAAAATTTGTGATGATGAATCAGAAGAAGAAAGTGAAGAGCAGGAGGCCATTCCTCATAATATGGCACCTGATCAAAAGATGTTTTTAAATGCCCTGAAATCAGTAAACATGGATAATGTGGAAAGTCTACCTATCTATAGTGGTAGCCTGAATGGAGAAGAGGTGCTTGAATGGATAGAAGAACTCAATAATCATTTTGAGTACAAAGAGGTCCCAGAGGAGAAAAGAGTGAGTTTGGCAAAGTCTAGACTCAAGGGGTTTGTCTTGTTGTGGTGGACAGTGCTGCAGGAAGAAAGGGTGAACATAGGGAAGAAGAAGATATCCTCTTGGGAGAGGATGAAGAATGAAATCAAAGACCAATTCCTACCAATAGACTATGAGGTTCAGATGTATAAGAAGCTGCAAAACCTTAGACAGAGGGAGTTGGATGTGAATGCATATACCGAGGAATTTCACAAGCTAAGTCTTAGGTCCAAGAAGCATGAAGATGTTGGTATTTTGATGTGTTGCACTGGTTTTGTCATTGTTGTCAACACTTATCAACACTTGGAGATCTTTGGTTATGTTCACCGACATGTTCAGTGAATTATGCATAGTCACCGATGTCTGGTTCACCGACAGGTTATATTATTCGACACTAAGGATGATCTATTATCATCTGAAGATTACTTGGTTATGTCGAAGACATTGTTTGGACACTTTGTTTTGGTGATTTGGTCATTGATCTAATCAAGTTTGCATATTTGTTGTTATTGGCAAATAGGTCTAGGTTATGGACTGACAAGTGTTGTCTATTCCAAATCAGCACGACATGTTATGGAGATGATTTGTTATTATTGTAAATGTATTGAGCCGACATGATGCATCGCATATTGATTCATTTGTAAATGATTCAATTGTAATATTCTTTGTTAGCCGACCTACACATTTGGTCTTAGGTTTTGGTATACATGTAAGATCTCATTTGTGAGATTATGTAAGAAGAAGGTGTGAAAAGGATTGTAATAAGGTATATATGGATATAAGAAGAGATATACACACAGACATCATTTGAAGATTCAAGGAAGGTATGAAGAAGACAATTAGAGCTTAACCGGTACTGAATCTAGCATATGAAGATGCTACTTTGAGCAGTACATTATCATTGGATTTAATCATCCAATTGTAGTTAGTGTGACTCCCATTTTGTGATTGAGTAGTGAGATCTAGGCAGTTGGCCTTTCTGCATGTGCAGACCCCATAGTGTACACACATACTATCTGTAGTAGTATCATCTAATTGTGGGTAGGGTTTCCCACCATGGTTTTTCCCCTTACAGGGTTTCCATGTACAAATCTCTATGTTATGTGTTGTGGATGTTATTTGTCTTTCTGTTTCATGCATTAAACTTTACTGGTATTAAAATTAACTATTAGACTATCAACCGACATAAAGTTTGGTTCATCGGTATTATGCATTAAGTTTGGTTAAGTTATATTTGGATTGAAATTAATAGACAACTGATTCATCCCCCTCCCTCCCAGTGGCCTCTGGGTCCTAACAATTGGTATCAGAGCCTAGTCCTCTTTTTGCAGAAGTTGAACAACTTGAGGGGATTCTATGGTAGCTAACTATTTTAGGAAGAACAGTCTGAAACTTGATGGAACTAACTATGGTATATGGAAGATCAGAATGGAGACTCATTTTAATTGAATTGGAAAAGACATATGAGATGTTACAAATAATGGCTATGTTGGTCCTACTCAAAGTCAACCTAATCCACCAACCTTGGCTAAAGATCAGGAGAATGGTTGCAAAGCAAGAGAAGCACTTTTGAGTGCATTGTCAGATCAACAAATCATGGGATTATTATACCGATCTACTACTAAATCTATTTGGGACAAATTGGAGACATTGAATGAAGGTGATACCACAGTCAAAATTGCAAAACTGGAATGCTTTCGGGTCAAGTATGAAAATCTAAAAATGGAAGAAGATGAAAGGATTTTTGCTTTTATGGAAAGAGTAAATGAAATTGTTTTGGGTATACAATATTGTGGAGGATCCTTAAGTGAAGATGCAATTGTTTCCAAAGTTTTAAGAGCATTGCCACCGGCATATAAAATGAAAGTAACTACTATTAATGAATTGAGAACAATGCCTAATGCATCAGTATCTAGAGACACTTTGGTTGGAAAACTTTCAATTTTTGAACTTGAGGAATTTGGTCCTGTTGCTACAATTAAGATAGATTTAGCTTTTAAGGCTTCATCATCTGCAACATCATCATCATCTGAGAAATCTGATTGGAAAGCACTCTATGCTAGAGAACTTGAAGAAATCAGAAGAGAGAATGAAGAGCTTGAAGAGCTTGAAGCACTATTTGCAAGGAAAATGCCTAAAGGTCCAGTTGGAAGTAAGTATGAAGGTAAAGCACCATTTAAATGTTTTAATTGCAACAAAATTGGTCATATGGCATCTAGGTGTCCTAATAGACATGAAAGATTGAAAGAAGAAGCTAAAAGAACATATAAGCCTAACCCTAAATATCAGAGATATAGATTTAAGAAGAATAGAGACAAATCATGTCATTATGTTGATGAAGGAGTAACTGATGATTCTAATGAGGAACCGATAGACAATGGATGGGTTTTTATTGCTATAATAGAAGATCAACCGACACCTACTGTTCAACTAGTAGAGCAGGCCCTGGCAGCTAAAATTGAAGAAAAGGATGAATGGATCATTGATTCTAGATGTTCACATCATATGACTGGTGATAAGAGTAAATTCTTAACTTTTCAGGAATACAATGAAGGTCTAGTAAGATTTGGGGATGATAAAGCTTGTTTGATAAAAGGAAAAGGCACTATATCTTTTGATGGTAAGCACAATACTGATAATGTTTACTATGTTGAAGGTTTGAAGCATAATCTTTTGAGTGTTGGTCAATTAGTTGAAAAAGGATTTCAGTTACAATTCAAGAATGGTAAATGCAAAATCATGAACAAAACTGGTTTGGAAATTGCAACTGGTAATCAGACTAGAGGTAATATCTTTCATTTGAATAACAATGAGAAAGCATGTTTGATTGCACATATTGATGAAAGTTGGTTATGGCATAAGAGACTTTGTCATGTAAATTTTGATTGCATTGTGAAGATTAGTACAACTAAGGCAGTAAGGGATTTACCTAAGATTATTAAACCTCACAATCCGGTATGTAAGGAATGTCAATTTGGAAAGCAAGCTAGAACAACTTTTAAGATTATTCCAGAGAAATCTAATAATGTTCTTGACTTAATTTATATTGATTTATGTGGTCCGGCAAGAACTAGAAGTTTACAAGGAGATAGATATTTTATTCTAATCATTGATGATTATTCTAGAATGTGTTGGGTTACTTTCTCAGGGAGAAATCATAAGCTTTTGAGAAATTCAAATAATTCAAAGTGATGGTAGAGAATGAAACCGACAAGAAAATCAAATGTTTGAGATAAATCAAGGAGGTGAATTCACATCTAAGGAATTTAATACATTCTGTGAAGTGAATGAAATCAGAAGACAATTATCAGCACCTCGGACACCCCAACAAAATGGAGTTGTGGAAAGAAAGAACATAACTATTCTGGATGCAGCTAGAAGCATGATATCAGAAGAAAACCTACCTCATGTATATTGGAGAGAAGCACTCAATACAATAGTTTACACATTCAACAGAGTTCACATCAAAGGTGAAACCAATAAGACCCCTCATGAACTATGGTTTGCTAATACTCCTACTCTTAAATATTTCAGAATATTTGGAAGCAAATGTTATATTAGGAGAGATGAGTATATTGGCAAATTTGATCCTAGAAGTGATGAAGGAATATTTCTTGGTTATTCATCTAAGAGCAAGGCATATAGATGTTTTAACAAGAGATTGCAGAAAATTGTTGAAAGTGCAAATGTGAAGATTGATGAATAGTTTAGAGGTAATACAAGGTCAATGGACTCTAAACCGACAATAGAGATTATCACAAATGAACCTACAATGAGTACACCAGTATAGAATATTGATCCAGTCACACCGGCATCATCTGAGAATTCCATAGTGACTGAAGAACAACAACAAGTGAATACACCGAGGTATGTAAGGTTGAATCACTCTAAAAGTCAGATAATTGGGAACAATTATCAAGGAGTTATGACAAGAGGAAGACTGAAAAATGAAGAGGTATGTCTAATTTATCAAATTGAACCAGCATCAGTAATTGAGGCATGTGAAGATAAACATTGGATTAAAGCTATGGAAGATGAATTGGAATAAATTGAAAAGAATAACACATGGACATTGGTTCCCCGACCTAAAATAAAAAATGTAATTGGAACTAAATGGGTATTCAGAAATAAACTTAATAAAGATGGTAAAGTAATCAGAAACAAAGCAAGATTAGTGTGTAAGGGATATTCAAAAAAGGAAGGATTTGATTATAATGAAACCTTTGCACTGGTAGCTAGAATTGAGGCAATCAGACTATTCTTAGCTTTTGCAGCACACAAGAACTATAAGGTATATCAAATGGATGTTAAATGTGCATTTCTGAATGGTGATCTTGAAGAGGAAGTGTACATTGAACAACCTGATGGATTTTCTTTGACAGATGATAAAGATATGGTTTGCAGGTTAAGGAAAGCTTTATATGGATTAAAGCAAGCTCCTACAGCTTGGTATGCTAGATTGGACAAATATCTTTTGAAGCTGGGATACACTCAAGGTAATGCTGACAACAACTTATATTATAAAGTAACTAATGATGACATCTTGGTTATTGAAGTTTTTGTTGATGATATCATTTTTGGAGGAGAAGATGGATTGTGTAAAGACTTTTCTATTAAGATGCAGGAAGAGTTTGAAATGTCTATGATTGGGGAGATAAAATTCTTTTTGGAATTGCAAATTTCACAGATTGATAAAGGTATATTCATAAATCAATGAAAGTAATTGAAGGAACTACTTAATAAATTTGGCATGGACAACTCTAAACCGGTAAGTACACCTATGACTACAACTGATAAACTATCTTTGAAGGATGAATCAACACCTGTTAATCTGACAAGGTACAAGTCTATGATTGGAGGTTTACTGTATTTGACACAAACAAGACCTGATATTATGAATGTAGTATGTATTGTTTCAATATTTCAGAGTAATCCTAAAGAAAATCATGAATCAACAGTGAAAAGGATTTTCCGATATCTACAAGGCACAACAAATCTTGGTTTATGGTATCCTAAAGATAAATTTTTTGATTTATGTGCATACACAGATGCAAATTGGGCAGGAGATGTAGATGATAGAAAGAGCATCACCGGCGGAACATTCTTTCTTGGTAGCAGACTAATTTCATGGTTGAGCAAGAAATAAAGTTGTACATCTTTATCAACAACAGAATCAAAATATGTTACAGCAGCAACTAATTGTAAATAGGTATTATGGATTAAGCAAATGTTGAAGGACATAAAGGTAAAATACAAAGAACCTATAACCATTTACTGTGATAACATGGAAACAATTGATATATGAAAGAATCTAGTATTTCACTCTAAAACTAAACATGTTTCAATCAAATTCAATTTTCTAAAAGAGAATGTTGAAGCAAAAGAAGTGAAATTGGTTTATGTGAATACTAAAGAGCAGACTTCAGATATTTTTACTAAGCCTTTGCTAAGGAAATTTTTGAATATCTCAGAGATCAACTTGGAGTTATACCCTCATCGACAGAGACTTAGATAGTTGATGTTTGGCATCAAACCGACAGAATTAACAAAGAAATCTTTTTTCGGCTTTGATGAAGAGAGATACTTCTCAGGGGGAGTAGTTGGCTAAATTGGATAAGTTGGTATTTTGTAGTAAGTTATATGAACTGTTTTATCTGGTTTTTGTATTGCTTTGGCATTTGATGTCAAAGGGGGAGAGATATCTATGGAAAAACACATTATCTTTTGGGGAGAGATTATTCATTTGGAGAGGTTGTTATTCTCTGTATCTATATTTTGATTTTTGGTTAATGATCTCTTTGAGAGATTGTTGGTTTTTGGTTTTTGGCATTTCTGCTTTGGCACTTAGATGGTTTTTCCATCACGTGTTGCCATCAATGCCAAAGGGGGAGATTGTTGGTATTTTGATATATTGCACTAGTTTTGTCATTGATGTCTGTTAGGATTCCCAAAGATACCGAGAGGGGGGGTGAATTAGTATCTGACCGATGATAGAATTTTCTTAACTTATAATATGAAAAGCAATTCAAAACTGTGTACTGGTAAACCAAAATTAATTCAGTAAATAAGAATTACAACCACATGACAGACACACCATAACACAATATTTTAATGAGGAAACCCAGTGTGGGAAAAACCTCGGTGGATTTGTGACCCACAATATTCGCTTACTGGCCAATAAGGGAATATTACTGTTTACAATAGGGGCCTGCACATGCAAGAAGGCCAAGTGCCTAGAGCTCACTACTCAGTTACAAAAGAAGTCTCACTGACTTACAAAATTGGATTACACAAATCCAATGTCATCTACTACTTCAGATCAGCATCTACTATGCCAAGTTCAGTACCGGTTTAAGCTCTGTAATAATCATAAACCCTTATCCAAAATCTGCCTTACAATTCGCATATTAGGTCTGCAATAATCCTTCCATCTATATGTCTCCTAAATGATCTACAAGATCTCATACTTATATGAGTCTTATTACAATCCACCATGTGAGCTTACAAAAGGATTTTACAATTAAATAAAAAATACAATTAAACAAAATTCCTGTCGGCCATGGTGCCGATAATCTTTCTTTTCGGTGTCGGTGAAGTGTATGTCGGTGTAGAGTCTATTGGTACCGGTGCTTGCCGGTATCATATGATTGTAAGGTTGCCATCAATGACAATACCTTAAATCACCTACAATTTCTCATTGGAGTGTGCATTTGCCAACAATCTCCCCTTTGGCGTTGATGGCAACACTCATGAGAAAAATCCCCAAAAAATGATGTCCAAAAAGATTTTGCCAAAATTGTCTTACCAAAACTGTGTTGTCAAAATGTGTGCTCCCCCTTAGCTGATGATGTCTTCTTCTAATCATTTTTCTCCTCTCCACTACTCCCTTTTGACATCAATGACAAAGGTTGTCATTCACTGTCAGTGGAGTGTGGTTCCTGCCTAGATCCTTGTAACCAGTGGGTTACAATCTGATAGATGTCTGCCAATGCAAAATTTTGACTGTCGCTGAATCTCTTGTTGTCCTTTAATGCTGCTTCAGTTCTCTGAATTGTACCGGTGAGTATGTGCATTTGCTACTCTGGTGTCTTAAGTCCAAGAACCAGAGCCTCATAAATTTCTTTTCTTAAAGAAATGAGGTAATCTAGTTTAGGACCTAGTTTGCATTTTAAATCCTTTGCCTTACACTTTATCTTTTCTTTATCTTTTTCTAACTTCTCAATTTTCTCCTCAAGAACTGCAATGTTCTTTTCAATTTCCAAAAATGAATCTAATGTAACTATTAAATTGTCAGCAATATTGTTGATTTCTTCTTGTGCTTTGTTGATCTCCGAATCTATGTCCTATGTCAAAATATCAGTTTTGTACGTATCTTTGGACAATTTCTTGAAATCCAAAATTGTTTTTCCTAGTGCCGGTAATAAGGTGTCCATTTGTTCCTTATTCTTCTTCACTATTTCCTCAAATAATTTTTCTTTTTCTTTATTCATTTTCTCTTTGAATGTGTCTTCATTTATTTGGTCCAGTGTAATTAGATTGTCGGTTATATACTTAGACAATGTGTCTAATTGGCTCAAAGAATCTTTATTATCTATGTTACACTTTGGAGCTATCATTTTCAAAATTGGTAATGTGTCATCTATAGCCTTGTAAGCTTGTGCATTACACTCTGTTATTTTATTTATTGAGTCCATGAGTACCTCTGTCACATTTGTAGGTCAGAATTCAGTCATTGATGTGTCAGATGACTGTCCAACTTTCCTTACAATCTATGGTCCGTCAGTTGTAGTGATAGCTTTGCTTTCCTCTTTCTTAGGAGGATTTGTTTGAGTTTGCATTTCCACTACCAAAGGTTTGGGTTTTTTAGATGAAGGTGGCACTATCTCTTTTTGAACCTGTACCTCAACCTTTTTCTGTTCCTGTTTCTCAACCTGTGCCTCTAACTATTTCTCTGCTTTTGTCTCTGTCTGTTTCATTGTGCTCTCGTCTGCCGATTTTTTTGATTGTTTCTCAGTGTTATCTACCGTTGTTTTTGATGCTTTATCTGTGGTGTCAACTGTTGGCTTCTATTTGTTCACCTTTGTGTTGTCTACTGTCGGTGACTCAGTAGATGCAATAGTTGATGAATCAATGATGAATAGTTAGTACCAAACCGGTACTGAGAGGGGGGGGTGAATCAGTACGAAGAAAAACACTTTTCCTTTGTCTTGTTTGACTGAGAACACTGCACTTGACTGGCAAGCAATAAAACTAGTCTAAACTAGATTACTACTGGTTAAACATAGCGAAAGACATAAACCGGTAACTCAGCTTTCCACACAATCTTACATCTTATTTCCACTTCACCCATATGCATATACTAGTAATACTTCAACAGAAATGTAAAGACTTACTGGTTCAACATGCTTTACCGCTTAACAAAGAATAACAAAGCATCACATGAAAAGCATCACACATAACACACATATTTTTCACATGGAAACCCAACTGGGAAAAACCACGGTGGGGATGAATACCCACAAGCTGTTCTTTGAACTCTTTTGAAGTCCGCTCTATTAGAAGCCTAGTTCGGTTAACGACTATACAATAGGTTCTGTTAGGAACCGATCCTGCTAGGGATCACCCGGTTAAGGGATGGCTAAGATACCCGATTAAGGGTTAAACCTATTAAAGGTTACCTTGTTAGAGGATTTTTAGAGCTCAATGATTTTGAGTCACCCTGCTAAAGGATTTACAACAAGCCGGTTAAAGCTACCTTGTTAAGGGATTTTCCAACTGTTGAAGTGGTTAGAGGTCAATAGGTATTACAATGATCTGGTAACAGCACTCAATGCCAATGCAGATCCGCTTTAGTTTCTTCCTTCTGCAATCACACTCTATAGGTATCTATTCTCTTATCTGGTGTGGCAAGAAACATGTATCTCCGCACTTGGATACACACACAACATTTGCCAACAAACTCAACATGAGAAACAACATCGACCTTATAGGAAATGGACAAGTCAGTAGCATAAACCCTAAACCCTAAACATTTAGGTTAAGCAATTCATTCGGTTCAATCCTAACCGTTGATCATATTGCATTGATTACAACAGTCTTGAATAGATCTCAAGATGTTCTCCAACGTTCGTTCTTCACCGCTTCTTGGAGACTGATAACCCATCACGTGTTCTCCACCATTTACAGAGACTTCACATATTCCTGAGGTAGATAGGATCAATCTCCTTCATGCAAGATCCTTCACGCGCACAAGGCTAACATGGCAACACAATCTGTTCTTCATTACAATGCTAACTCATCACACGATGCTATTGGTTGAATCACACAGGCCTCGAACACTTCAACCGAAAACCCTGAAGCTAAGACTACCAACCGGTAGTCATACCATATGAAACCTTGATACAAAACATTCCATATACCGGTTCACATTCCAACATACTTGTTCACTTGGACAAACATACTACTTCACTTTTTCACATATACCGATTCACATTTCAACATATCAATTCACTTGGACAAACATACCGCTTCACTTTTTCACATATACCGGTTCTCTGGTTCTCTTGCAAGTGCTTACTTCAATATACCGGTTCACTCTTCATCATATTGACATCAATGACAACATACAATATCATCATGTCAACATACTCTGTACATATGCCAACAATCTCCCCCTTTGGCATTGATGGCAATATACAAAGATATCTCTGAGCTTCACATCTTCTCCCCCAATACTGCAGATATCTTCTCCGCTTCGCATCTTCTCCCCCTTTGACAACAATGCCAAAGTGAAGGCATAAGCATGTATGTTCTACTATGCTGCTCCCCCTAAGGAGTAGTATCCTTCAACACACCAATCCTGAGAAAAATATATCAATGTAAGTCCTGACTGATGTGGAGCACACACCTTTAGTTCACCTCTTGAAGGGGCAACACCCCTAATTCACCTCTCAAATGGTAAAGGTAGTCTTCGATAGAGGCTTGGTGAATATGTCTACTAACTGCTCCTTACTGGAAACATGTTCCAGTACAACTTCTTTGTTCTGAACCTTTTCCCTTGAGAAATGATACTTAAGCTCAAAGTGCTTGGTTCTAGAATGTAAAACCAGATTCTTGGAGATGTTAATCGCACTTGTGTTGTCACAAAATATACTTACCAGTTCAGATATAGGAACTTTGAATCCATTTAATACATGTTTCATCCAAATTGTCTGGGTGCAGTTCATAAATGCTGCAACATACTCCACTTCTACTATAGACTGAGAGATACGGCTCTGTTTCTTACTCATCCATGAGACTAGTCTTCCACCAAGAAAGAATGCACCACCAGTTGTGCTCTTCTGGTCGTCCACATTACCAACCCAGTCACCATCTATAAACACTTTCAGGTTGAAATCATCACTATATGGATACCATAATCCATAGTCAATAGTTCCCTTCAGATATCTTAGAATCTGCTTGACTGCTACCAAGTGGGATTCTCTTGGGCTTTTCTGGAACCATGTAGCAATGCCCACTGCATGTGCAATGTCCATTCTTCTATGTACTACATAGTGCAATTTACCAATCATTGATTGGTATTCCTTCTCATTTACCAACCCTGAGTCATCCTCTTTGGATAATTTACAACCGGTCATCATCGGTGTACCGACTGGTTTGTTGTCTTCCATGCCAAAGGTCTTCAACACCTCTTTGACATATTTGGACTGAGTGATAAAGATTCCATCTTTCATTTTTTGAATTTGTAGTCCTATGAAGAACTTAATCTACCCTATAAGTGACATCTCAAACTCCTTTTTCATCTCATTTGCAAAATCATGACTCATCTTGTGATCTCCTCCAAAGATTATGTCATCAACAAATACCTCACAAATCAAAATCTGATCTCCTTCTGACTTCAGGTAGATATTACTATCCTCACTTGTTCTCTCAAATCCAATTTTCACAAGATGGGAGTGCAAGCATTCATACCATGCTCTAGGTGCCTGCTTTAGTCCATACAAGGCCTTATGTAGCCTATACACCATGTCACTGTCTTCTGATAGGGAAAACCCATCTGGTTTCTCTATATACACCTCCTCTTCTAGTATTCTATTCAGGAATGCAGACTTTACATCCATTTGATATACTTTGAATCCCTTGAATGCTGCATATGCAAGAAGCATACGAACTCCTTCCAATCTAGCTATTGGAGAAAAGGTTTCTCCATAGTCTTCTCCTTCTTCTTGGGCATATCCTTTACACACCAATCTGGCTTTGTTTCTAACCACTGAGCCATCTTCATTCAGCTTATTTTTGAAAACCCATTTTGTGCCAATGACATTTTTATGCTTCGGTCGGGGTACCAAAGAACATGTACCATTCTTTTCTATCTAGTCAAGTTCCTCTTCCATTGCCTTGATCCAGTCTTCATCTTTATGTACCTCTCTGAATGTTTTAGGCTCAAATTCAGAGATCATGCAAGAGTTTTCTCTGATCTTTCTTCTTGTAAGAATTCCTGCATCCTTGTCTCCTATGATCCGCTTTAGATCATGATTCAGCTTTACATACCTAGGAATGATCTTAGTTGTTTCCTCTTGCTTTTCTTCTTCATCCTCATCTTCATCAACATCAACATCCACTGGTGTAGGAGCACTGTTATTGGTGCTTGGCTATTTTGCAACCGGTTCCCAGAAGGTTACTACCGGTTCATCTCCTACTTGCTCACTGTCGATTTCCTCAGATTTCTCAGAGGTTTCATCCACTCTAACATTGATGCTTTCAACAATTCTCTAAGTCCTATTGTTGAAACATTTGAGAGATTTTCTCTTTGTGAAATACCCTAGGAATATTCCCTCATCACATTTAGCATCAAACTTGCTCTGATGTTCACTCCTCTTGATATAACATCTACTACCAAACACTCTGAAGTAGCTTACCATTGGTGTCTTACCAGTCCAATACTCATAAGGTGTTTTGTCCTTACCCTTTTTGATGAGTACCCGGTCCATTGTGTAGACTGTAGTGCTCACCGCTTCTCTCCAAAAGGTGTGAGCAACCTTTCCTTGGATCAACATAGTTCTAGCTGCTTCAACCATAGTCCGGTTGTTTCTTTCTACTAGGTCATTCTATTGTGGAGTCTGGGGGGTAGACAATTGCCTCTTGATGTCATTCTCTTCACAGTATTTGTTGAATTCACCAGAAGTGAATTCTCCTCCTTGATCAGTTCTTAAGCACTTAATCCTCTTACCGCTTTCTTTTTCCACAAGTGCTCTAAAGGCTTTGAACTTTCCAAAAGCTTCAGATTTGTCCTTCAAGAATGTGACCCACATCATCCTTGAGCAATCATAAATAAGAATCATAAAATACCTATCTCCCTGCACACTCCTAGTTTTCATAGGACCACACAAATTAGTATGCACAAGATCAAGTAAATTGTCTACAGTAAAAGGTTTACCTTTGAAGGTTGAGGAAGACATTTTCCCCAGTTAGCACTCTCTGTACAAAGGATTTTCCAGTTTTCTTAGCATAGGCAATCCTTTAACTGCCTTGATCTTACTGGCCTTCATAATATTGTCAAAGTTTACATGGCAGAGTCTCCTATGCCATATCTAGCTATCCTCAAACTTAGCCATAAGACATGTACTGACATTAGCATTTAGCTAAATAGGTTACCTTTGGTCTGCATACCGGTAGCCATCAATTCACCATTCTTTCCTTTGATTTTGCACACTCCATTTTTTAATTCAAGAGTGAGTTCATTATCATTTAGTTGAGTAACACTCAAAAGGTTGTGCCTGAGACCTTCTACCCAATACACATTGTCAGCACCGCTTCTTCCATTCAGAGAGATGGACCCTCTACCTTTTACCATACATGGTGCATCATTACCAAAACGAACCACACCACCATCATACTCTTCCAAAGATAGAAACTTACTCCGGTCACCAGTCATATGGTGAGAACAACCACTGTTAATAATCCACTCATTGGAATTATCAAAGCGGGAGACAAGAGCCTTCTTGTCTGACACATCTTCCTTGACCGCTACAAGCACAATATCTTCATTTTCTTCATCTTCTGATTCCTCATCAGTGACACCTTCATCAACTGCTACAAAACAGTTTCTCCGGTTTCCTCCTTTGAACTTCTTGAACCTCTCTGGTTTATCCTTGTTGTCACCATTAGAGTAGTTTACAATAATGTGTCCTATCCGGTTACAAGAAAAGCATTTCAAAGGAAGCTTACCTCTGTATTTACCGGTTCCCTTGGGAAGTCTTTTGGCAAGAAGAGCTTCAAATTCCATCAGGATCTCCTCATCATCCATTTCTCTACTTTGTCTTGGTTCACCACTGGTACTAGCTTCTTTGCCTTTTCTAGATGGTGTAGCAGATGCTTTAAAGGTTGATTCAGTCTTCTGAATACTGCCATCATAATTATTTAGCTCATAAGCTGTTAACTTTGCAATGATGGAGTCCAAGGATACCTTTGTCTTGTCTACAAACCTCAACTCCTGAATAGCAGCAACCCTTATTGCATAGACTGGTAATAAGGATCTCAAAACTTTGCTAACAATAGTGGAATCTTCCATTTTACCACGTGCACTCTTGATATCTCCAACAACAGTTTTGATTCTTATTCCATATTGTTGAATGGTCTCTCCTTCAACCATTCGCATGTCTTCAAACTTTCCCCTAAGGCTTTCTTCCTTAGCTTGTTTCACATGCTCATCACTACCATAGATATTCTCAAGGGCATCCCATACTTCTTTGGGATTCTCTTTGTCCTAAACATCAATAAACTCAATGTTAGATAAACTGATGATTAGGGCTTCCATGACTTGCCCATTCTCCTAAATCTCTCTCTTTTGATCATTGGCGAGAGTACTGGTAGGGATAACATAAGCATTCTCAACATAGCTCCAGTGTTGAGCACCCATGCTTCTGATGTATATCTTCATTTTGTCCTTCCATATTTTAAATTTGTCTCTGTTGAACTTTGGACCTTCCCTCTTCATCATTAGATTAGGATCTTTACCTCAAGCGGTTAAGCTTACAACACAAAGGACCTAGAGGATGCTCTGATACCAATTGATAAATCAATGATGAACAGTTAGTACCAAACTAGTACTGAGAAGGGGGGGGGGTGAATCAGTACGGAGAAAAAAAAAATTTCTTTGTCCTGTTTGACTGAGAACACTGCACTTGACTGGTGAGCAATAACACCGGTCTAAACCAGATTACTACTGGTTAAACATAGTGAAAGACATAAACTAGTAACTCAGCTTTCCACACAATCTAACATCTTATTTCCACTTCACCCATATGCATATACTAGTAATACTTCAACAGAAATGTAAAGACTTACTAGTTCAACATGCTTTACCGCTTAACAGAGAATAACAAAGCATCACACATAACACACATATTTTTCACGTGGAAACCCAAATGGGAAAAACCACGGTGGGGATGAATACCCACAAGCTATTCTTTGAACCCTTTTGAAGTCCGCTCTCTTAGAAGCCTAGTCCGGTTAAAGACTGTACAATAGGTTCTATTAGGAACCGATCTTGCTAGGGATCACCCGATTAAGGGATGGCTAAGATACCCAGTTAAGGGTTAAACCCTGTTAAAGGTTACCAAGTTAGAGGATTTTTAGAGCTCAATGATTTTGAGTCATCCTGTTAAAGGATTTACAACAAGCCGGTTAAAGCTACCCTGTTAAGGGATTTTCCAACTTTTGAAGTGGTTAGAGGTCAACAGGTATTACAATGATCTGGTAACAACACTCAATGCCAATGCAGATCCGCTTTAGTTTCTTCCTTCTGCAATCACACTCTGTAGGTATCTATTCTCTTATCTGGTCTGGCAAGAAACACATATCTCCACACTTGGATACACACACAACATTTGCCAACAAACTCAACATGAGAAATAACATCGACCTTATAGGAAACAAATAGGTTGGTAGCATAAACCCTAAACCCTAAATATTTAGGTTAAGCAATTCAGTCAGTTCAATCCTAACTGTTGATCATATTGCATTGATTACAATAGTCTTGAACATATCTCAAGATGTTCTCCAACATTTGTTCTTCACCGCTTCTTGGAGACTGATAACCCATCACGCATTCTCCACCGTTTACAGAGACTTCACACATTCTTGAGTTAGATAGGATCAATCTCCTTCATGCAAGATCCTTCACGTGCACAAGGCTAATGTGGCAACACAATCTGTTCTTCATTACAATGCTAACTCATCACACGATGTCATCGGTTGAATTACACAGGCATAGAACACTTCAACCGGAAACCCTGAAGCTAAGACTACCAACTGTTAGTCATACCATATGAAACCTTGATACAAAACATTCCATATACCTATTCACATTCCAACATACCGCTTCACTTTTTCACATATACCGGTTCACATTTCAACATACCGGTTCACTTGGACAAACATACCGCTTCACTTTTTCACATATACCAGTTCTCTGGTTCTCTTGCAAGTGCTTACTTCAATATATCAATTCACTCTTCATCATATTGACATCAATGACAACATACAATATCATCATGTCAACATACTCTGCACATATGCCAACAACAGTATGCACATCTATGGTCTCTGCCTTTCCAGTGTCTGAAGGATCATTTGATTCTTCATTTTGTTGTTGTTTCCCAGTTCCAATGTTATGAATTCCAACATTTTCTGCCGGTGGCTCTGTTGCCACATCTGTCTTCTCAGTTGATTCCTTATCTACCACAATATTTACCTCTTGAGTGTCAATGTTCATGGTATACAAAATTTCAGACTCAGGATTTGTATCTTCATGAGGAGTCTCCATACTCTTTGTTGCCACATCTGTCTTCTCATTTGATTCCTTATCTACCACAATATTTACCTCTTGAGTGTCAATGTTCATGGTATACAAAATTTCAGACTCAGGATTTGTATCTTCATGAGGAGTCTCCATACTCTCTGTTGTCGGTTGTGTGTCAACGGTTTCTACCAGTGGAGTATCAGAAAGAGGTGGGGGCAAGTTATCAGTTATCTTTAGGCTTTGAGGTCCACCTACCTTACCTTTCCCCTTATCCTTGTCCTTTTAGTAGACTCGGATGGCCTTAGGTCTTTTAAGTTCTCCTTGTTTCTCCTTTTCAACAAAGAAAATATCCCATTGATCTACGGTTTCTTCAGTGATTTCATTCATTCTGCCTGCCATTAGTGCTACATGTTGGTGACCAGTTGAAAATACTATCCGGTTGGCCTCACTGATTAATTCATTTATCTCTTTAGTGGAGTTCACTAGGTGAACTGCAAGTAATTTTTCTATTTTTATCTTTTTATCTAACTCAACAATAGCTACCCTTCTAGCTTCTAGTCTTCTGTATAAATCATTGGGTATATCATCAACAATTTCCATCAGAAATTTGTTGTATATGTCTAAGTGTAAAATTACACTATTCTCTACGCTCTCTTTATCATCATTGGAAAGTGTGTTGTACAACTTGCTGATATTTTTCAATTTTCCATCCTTAGTTACTTCATTTAGAAGTTTGTCCAATGGAGCAATAGTTTGTTTTACCTTCTTTTTCTTTGGAGTTAACTTCTTAGTTGGAGGCCTAACTGCCTGTTGCTTTTGTCTTGTTCTTCTAGGTGTAGGTGAGGGTGCCGGTGAGGGTTTTCTTTTCCTTACTACCCTTTTGAACCCAACCGGTATATCACTTTTAGAAGAAGTAGCAACCGATGAAAGATGAGCTTCCGGTTGAAGTCCTTCCAACTCACTTTCCTTAATACCAGTTTTCTTCAATACATCTTCCTTAATTGCTTTAGCTTGTCTAGTACCCTTCTTCACTATCTGTTCAGATTTCTTGACTCTTTTCTGAGATTGAATGCCACTCTCGATTGTTTCTGCATTGCCAAACACTTTCTCAGATGGTTTTTTGGTGCTTCAAGGAGGGCTTTTGCATAAGTCTCAATTATGTTATCATCTGTCTCATATCCCATCTTGGTTACCCAAATAGTTCTAGGGACAACTACCTCCATCCATATTTCATCTTTCTTAATTACAAAGCATATCTCTTTTTGATATTTATCACCAATTGCTTGAGATAACCTTACTCTTGTCTTCATTCTAGCCTTCAGTGCTTGAAAATGTTCATTTATATGTTTCTCTCTATCTTCTCCCATGTTGTTTAATATGTCCAATAGTTGCTTTCCTACCGGTATATCAAAACCAAAGTCTTTCCTACCAATACTAGGTACTTCCTTGGTAATGTATAGCATTAAACATACAAGCAGATTTTTAAATCTGAAAGTTCCCTTCTTATCACCTTTGATTTTCTTTAGTTTGTCTATCAACTCATCTTTAAGACATTCACACACCTTTATTCTTTCATTATCATTTACCATGTCATATGCACTTTTAATACATATGTTGGATATTGAGTTTAACCTATTTGCATGTGTAGCCTTATAGCCAAGAATCATACTAACAAATCTAACATTGATGTCCTTCACATCATTGACTCTTAGGGATCTTTTGTCAAATGTTGCGCCAGTTAAGTTTATCACAAAACCTAGGGTTTCCACTACCTTGTGTTTCGGTTTGATATTTCCATTTACATCACAAATCACAGTCCTATACATGTTCTTGATTTCATCATCTCCTAATTCCTCAATATGACAATGTATATACATTCTAGGATCCATTACATAAACTACCCCCTTAGGTATTTTTGAAAATGCTCCTAGGGTATCATCCTTTTTTGCAATTTCAGGAATAAGTTTGAATACGGGTCTAGGACACTTGATAACCTCAATCACAGTAGGGTTTGCAATAAATTTAGGTGCAGATGAAGAAGCCATAGTTATAAATACCTCAATCTGCCTTTAGAATGAGTGCTTTGATGAACTGCTTCACTTTTTTGCTAAGGATGCCTTTGCTCGGGATTTTCACGCTCTCGAAGATTTGAATGTTCGATGAATAAAAAAGAGCCAAAACACTTACTTTATAATGTTATTTTCTTCAACTAACACATTTAATACCTGTGGGTTAAGTCAAACTTAACACATCTTGCCGGTAAAGAAGTAATTCAACTTCTCACCATCAACCGAGGGTATATTAGCATGTTTTTCAATTAGTTGCCAAACCCCCAAAGGATTTTCCTTCAGTTAGATGAAGAGTCTCCTACCGATGGAGTGATACTTTGTTCTGCTGGTGGAGGAGTATTCCCATCAACATTCTGATTTGACTTTCTGATCTATTGCTTTGATAATTCTTGCTTTACCTCTTCAACTTTTTCTTTACCTTTCAGGCTCGATCCTTTGTTGTTTACTAGTGATGTCTTACTTCTACAAAATTTTGCAATATATCCAATGTTGTTGCAAGCATAACAAGCCACATTATGTTTCTAAATAGATTTTCCATATCCTATGCCGGTATGTGTTCTACAATGATTAGATAAGTGTCCAAATCTTCCACAAATATAACATCTTACATTCATTCTGCAATTTTCTGAATTATGACCAACTTTGTTGCATTTAGAACATTGACCGGTGGGTACATTAGTGTTCTGATAATTTCTAGATCTACACCGATTTTCTCTATGACCATACTTGTTACAGTTAAAGCATTTCCCATTAAATTTGTAAGCATTAGGTTGTCTTACCGATTTACTATGATCATGATTGTTTGTAGTACCGGAGCTTTCACCAATTTCAAAGCCAAGGCCATTTGTATCACCATTAGGTTTCTGATTCTTTAGCATGTCAACAAGTTCTTCTGAACTTTTCTTGAATTTCTCCTTGTGTTGATTTGCAGCAACCAGTTCACTCTCCAATATTCATTTCTGTCTCATGAGTTCATTTGTGTCATTTTGTGTATGCATCAAGTCTGTCTTTAACATATCATTTTCATGACTAAGTCTTGTGTTTTCATTTCCAGCATCATTCAGTCTTCTAACCAAGTCATCTTCATTCTTCTTCCGATTTTCAGTTTCTTTACAAAATCTCATAGTCATATCTTGCATCTCATTCTTCATTGTATTGTTTTCTTCTCTCAGCTTGTTTACCAGATCATTAAGAGTTTCCTTTTCATCATCATCACTCTGCATCTTTTCACAAAGTTCTCTTCTATTATTCCTTGCAATAGTGAGAGTTTCTTGAAGTCCTTGAATGATATCCCATGCAGCCTTCAGATCATCTTCAAGTTTGATATTCTTCACTTTTTCTACATCATAGTCTGAAAGAGCTGTTTCCAATTGCTTTCTCAAGTTTTCCCTCTTTGTCAGTGTCAAAATCTTCCTCAAGCTGTTAGGCTTTTGAAAATAGAGGACTAGGCTCTGATACCAATTGTTGGGATTTGTGACCCACAATATTTTCTTACTGGCCAATAAGGGAATATTACTGTTTACAATAGGGGCCTGCACATGCAGGAAGGCCAAGTGCCTAGAGCTCACTGCTCAGTTACAAAAGAAGTCTCATTAACTTACAAAATTGGATTACACAAATCCAATGTCATGTACTACTTTAGATAAACATCTACTATGCTAGGTTCAGTAACGGTTTAAGCTCTACAATAATCATAAACCCTTATCCAAAATCTGCCTTACAATTCACATATTAGGTCTACAATAATCCTTCCATCTATATGTCTCCTAAATGATCTACAAGATCTCATAATTATATGAGTCTTATTACAATCTGCCATGTCAGCTTACAAAAGGATTTTACAATTAAATATAAAATACAATTAAAAAAAATTCCTATCGGCCATGGTGCCGTTAATCTTTCTTTTCGGTGCCAGTGAAGTGTATGCCAATGTAGAGTCTGTCGGTGCCGGTGCCTGCCGGTATCATATAATTGTAAGGTTTCCATCAATGACAATACCTTCAATCACCTACAAATTCTCATTGTAGTGTGCATTTTCCAACAATGTCAACACTTATCAACACTTGGAGATATTTGGTTATATTCATCGGCATGTTTAGTGAATTATGCACAATCACCAATATCTGGTTCATCAGTAGGTTATATTGTTCACCGGCATTGAGGATGATCTGTTATCATCTGAATATTACTTGGTTATGTTGAAGACATTATTTGGACACTTTGTTTTGGTGATTTGGTCATTGATCTAATCGAGTTTGCATATTTGCTGTTACCGACAAATAGGTCTAGGTTATGGACCGACAAGCATTATCTATTCCAGATCAGCATGACACTTTATGGAGATGACTTGTTATTATTGTAAATGCATTGAGCCGACATGATGCATCGCATATTGATTCATTTATAATTGATTTAATTGTAATATTCTTTGT
Organism: Cryptomeria japonica; assembly: GCF_030272615.1. Lineage (NCBI taxonomy): Eukaryota > Viridiplantae > Streptophyta > Pinopsida > Cupressales > Cupressaceae > Cryptomeria > Cryptomeria japonica. The sequence continues at coordinate 270,178,541 of NC_081408.1, forward strand.
TAGACGACCTACACATTTGGTCTTAGGTTTTGGTATATATGTAAGATCTCATTTGTGAGATTATGTAAGAAGAAGGTGTGAAAAGGATTGTAATAATCTATATGCGAATATAAGAAGAGCTATACACGTAGACATCATTTAAAGATTCAAGGAAGGTATGAAGAAGACAATCAGAGCTTAACTGGTACTGAATCCAGCATATGAAGATGCTACTTTGAGCAGTACATTATCATTGGATTTAATCATCCAATTATAGTCAGTGTGATTCCCATTTTGTGATTGAGCAATGAGCTCTATGTAGTTGGCCTTTTTGCATATGCAGACCCCATATTGTACACACATACTATCTGTAGTAGTATCATCTGATTATGGGTAAGGTTTCCCACTGTGGTTTTTCCCCTTATAGGGTTTCCACGTACAAATCTTTGTGTTATGTGTTGTGGATGTTATTTGTCTTTCTGTTTCATGCATTAAACTTTACCAGTATTACAATTAACTGTTAAACTGTCAACCGACATAAAGTTTGGTTCACCGGTATTATGCATTAAGTTTGGTTAAGTTATATTTGGGTTGAAATTGATAGACAACTAATTCACCCCACCCCTCTCAGTTGCCTCTGGGTCCTAATAGAAGAAGAGGCAGAGAAGGTGGCTAGATACTTGAATGGGTTAAGACAAAACATCCAAGATGAGATCAGCATCATGGCTCCAGACACTATGCACAAATGCTTTCAATTGGCATTGAGGGTGGAAGATAAGATCAGAAGGAGAGAAGAACAAAATAATAGAGGAAGAGGTGGCAAAAATTTTAGAGGTAGAGGTGGCTTTGGAGGAAGGAATACTCCTTTTAAAAATGGTGACTCTAATCAACAAGAGTCTAATGGAGAGTTCAATATTAAGAATGGAGGCTTTAGAGGAGGATGAAGACCTTTTGGTAGGGGTAGTCAAGGTAACTAGGGTAGAGGACCTGGTGTTTTCACTAGTAAATGTTACAATTGAAACCAAGTAGGTCACACTATGAGTAGATGCCCAGAGAAAACTTCTAGCTCACATGGACCGGATAGAAGGACTCAACTTGTGCAAGAAGATGATGGACAAAGTGTCAATTCACCCATGGGAAATGCAGGTCTTACCTTGGATGGAGAAAGCCTTATGCTAAGGAGAATGTTGTTGAAGGTACCTCAATGCAAAGAGCCCCCACAAAGGAAGTCACTCTTCAAAACTACTTGTAAGTCTCATGGTAAGGTTTGCAAAGTGATTGTTGATTTTGGTTCCACAAAGAATATTTTTGCTTTAGAAATGGTAGAAAAGTTAAAACTGAAGAGGTTGCCTCATGTGAGTCCTTATAAGGTATCCTAGCTTAATAAGGGACAACATGTAGTGGTAGATGAACAAATTTGGGTAGAGTTTGAAATAGGGGACTATAAGGATATGATCTTGTGTGATATCCTTCCTATGGATGCTTGTCATCTATTATTAGGTAATCCTTGGCAGTATGATGTCAAAGAGAAACATGATGGTAATAAAAATGTGTATGTCATTACCAAGAATGGTAGGTAGTTTAAGATGGACCCTTTACCTGATCAAGGGGAAGAGAAGATTGTTACTCCACATGTCATGTTGCTTAGTGGAAAAGATTTATTGGAAGTCCTCAAACAAGAAGAGACCTAAGGCTATGCTTTAGTCTTACACCCAAAAGATGAGTCCAAGTAAGGGAATGGTGAGAAAAGAGAGATTCCTAGGGAAGTTCAAACCATCTTGGATAGATACAAGGGAGTTGTGGCCAAATACATGCCTGATAACCTACCTCCAATCAGAGAAATCAGTCATCAAATTGATTTGATACTCGATGTGACCCTGCTTAATAAAGCTACCTACAAGATGACTCCTAGTCAAAATGAGGAGATAATAAGATGAGTGCAAGATATTTTGGATAAGAGGTTGATTAGAAAGAGTTTGGGCTCATGTGCTATACCTACTGTCTTGGCACCAAAGAAAGATTGAACATGGAGGATGTGCACTGATTCTAGAGCCATCAACAAGATCACAATTAGGTACCGGTTTCCTATGTCTAGGATTGAAGACCTCATGGACTATCTGAGAGGGTCATGCTACTTTTCAAAGATTGATTTGAAGTTAGGTTACCATCAAATCAAAGTCAGACCTAGTGATGAGTGGAAGACAACCTTTAAAACCAATGAGGGTTTATATGAGTGGATGGTGATGCCATTTGGCCTCACAAATACACCTAGTACTTTTATGCGCCTCATGAATGAGGTATTGGAAATTTTTTTTGGAAAGTTTGTTATTGTTTATCTTGATGATATCTTGGTGTTTAGCAGGCCCAAGGAGGAGCATTTGAAGCATTTGGATCAGGTTTTGAGGAAGCTTCATGAGGAGAAATTGTTAATCAATCTAGATAAGTGTGAATTCATGAAAGTTGAGTTGGTGTATATTGGCTTTGTAGTTTCAAATGGATGTTTGAAAATGGATATTTCTAAGGTTGATGCTATTATAAATTGGCCTACACCTAGAACAATAGGTGAATCGTGATGATAGGAGTTTTCATGGATTGGCTACTTTTTATAGGAAGTTCATCAAGGGTTTTAGTCATATTTGTGCTCTCATCCTTAACACTATAAAAGGAGGAATAAAATGCAGGTTTGAATGGATAGAGAAAGCAACCCAAAGCTTTGATATTTTGAAGTGGAAGGTTACAGAGCTTCCCACCTTGAGACTCCCTAGTTTTGATCAGCTTTTTATAGTTGAATGTGATGCAAGCAAGAAGGCAATAAGTGTAGTCCCTAGTCAAGAAGGACATTCGGTGGCATTCTTTTCAGAGAAGTTGAATGAGGCTAAATAGAGGTATTCAACCTATGATTTGGAGCTTTATGCCATGGTGCAAGCACTCAAGAAGTGGCACCATTACCTTCTTCCAAAAGAGTTTATTGTCTATACTGATAACCATGCATTGAGTTTTCTAAATGGGCAAGAGAAGTTGAACCAAAGGAACATCGAGTGGGTTGAACAACTCCAACCTTACACCTTCACTATCAAGCACAAGAAGGGTGTGACTTGTGATGTTAAAAATGTGGTATATAGGAGGCATACACATATAATGAGACAATAAAACGTAATTGAAAAGCTTAATTGAAAACTAGATTAGAAATGCAAACCATAAGCCTTCCTTGAAATGTCCCATTTTCCTCTATTCTTGAGGACCTTGAAGGTGTTCGATTGATGGGATCTCAGTGGAGCAATGACCTCCAAAGTGACAACTCAAGAGTTGAGTAGCTCATTTGATCGTGATTGACTATGGGGATGATATGAAATGCATGATTTAAGAAACTAGATTAACATGCTATGATTAATCCAAAAGGTAAATACTAGATAATTGAAATGCAAATTGCCTATAGTAACAATGCCTAAATTGATATGAGATGGCATCCTTATTGCTCCAAAATGGGGGATATTTATAGGAATTCCAAGGCCAAAGCTGAGGTGGTAGGAATCGATGATCTAGATCTGATCTGAAGATATCAAGGGCCAAGATTGAGGAAGTTGGAGAAGAGGTTGGAGGAAGGGACACTTGTCATCTCTGTGGTGACAAGTGTTAAGGATCCTTGCTCATGAGAGGGCAAGTGTCCAAGGGAGGAGACATGTGGCAAAAGTGCCATGTGTCTCAAGGATAGAATATCCACACCATGGGAGGTTAGGATAAGGAGGTTAGAATGTGCAAGATAAGATAGGGTTAGTTAGACCTAGGATTAGATTGAATGGGTTAAGTTAGGGGATGGTTAGGTTAGGTGGTTAAAAGTTAGGAGCCATGTGCTCATTTGAATTTAGAAATTCAAATAATTGGAAAAATGGTAATTAATCTCAACAAACTTTAGTTTCTTAATATTAACTAGGGATTAGAAGAATTGATTAATATGGGGAGACATTAATTAATTTAGAATTAATTAATCAAAGGGGGATATGAAATGATCTAAATAGATAAATCATTTAGATTTATTTATTAGTAGATGAATAGAGAAATTAATTAAATTGCTTGTGAATTCAATTAATTGGGAAGGGGAATTAATCAAATAACCATGTATTTAATTAACTATCTTCAGACCATTTTTAGGTGTATACATGAATAATAAGGCTACAGATGCTTTGAGCAGGAGAACCCTTATTGTTCTACAAATTCAGTTTCAAAGTGGTGGTGTTGATTCTCTCAAGGCCATGTATAAGGAGGATCATGATTTCAAAGATGCATATGATGTATGTACTAAGTTCGTTGACACTTTTCATGTTGAGTTTTCTGATTTTATGTTGTAGGATGGGTTGCTCTTCAAGGGGTATCGGTTATGCATTCCTCAATGTTCTATGAGGGAGAATATTGTTAGAGAGAAACACAATGGTAGTCTTGGAGGTCATTTTGGTTTGGACAAAACCTTAGAGTAGGTATCCCGGTTTTATTTTTGGCCCAAGATGTAGGCTGAGGTAAGAATATTTGTGGAGCATTGTCCTATTTGTCGAAGGGATAAAGGTGTTTCAACTAGTGCTGGTTTGTTTTAGCCTTTACCGATTCCTACTAGGCCTTGGGAAAGCCTTAGTAGGGATTTTGCCCTTAGATTGCCCAAAACTCCTAGGGGGTTCCATAGTTTTTTGTAATTGTTGATAGGTTCAACAAGATGGCTCATTTTGTGCCATGTAAATGCACAAATGATGCATCTCATATAGTAGGTCTATTTTTCAAAGAAGTTGTGAGGATCCATATATTGCCTCTCAATATTGTCACTGGTAGAGACTCCAAGTTTGTTGGTCATTTCTGGAGAACTCTCTGGAAGAAATTAGGTACCAATTTGTCATTTTCATCAGCATACCATCCTCAAACTAATGGACAAACTAAAGTGGTTAATAGGTCCCTTGGAAATCTCCTTAGATGACTTACCAAGCAACATGGACAAAGTTGGGATTTAGTGACTAGACAAGCTGAATATGCATACAATGATTCAGTCAATAGGAGAACAAGGAGAAGTCCATTTGAGGTTGTGTATGGCCTACACCCCAGGGGAATACATAAACTTAGAGATCTTGGAGGCATGGACAAGCGGAGTGCCCAAGGAGAAGATTTTGCTGTCACCATGAAGGAGGTTCATGAACAAGTTAAAGCTTCACTTCAACAAAGTGCTGATAAATATAAAGTCAGAGCAGATGTTAAGAGGAGAGATGTTCAATTCAAATTAGGGGATTTAGTGATGGCTTATCTAAGGAAAGAAAGGTTACCTAAAGGCCAACCTTCTAAACTACTCATGATGAAGATAGGTCCCCTTGGGGTGGTTCATAAGTTTGGCAACAATGCATATGAAGTTGAACTTCTAGTAGATTTGGGACTATCTCCCATCTTCAATGTATGTGATTTGACAGCCTCCAAAGGATCTTTGCAAGATACAACACCTGATTCATCTCTTGAGGAAGAGGATGTAGAGTGGATGAAGGGTCTACCACCTAGAAAGCCATTGGAATTAGAGTGAATTCTTGAATCCAAGGTGATCAAACAAACAAGGAAAGGTGTTTACAAAGACTACCTGGTCAAATGGAAGGGGCTTCCTGATTCCGAAGTTGCTTGGATGAGTGAGAGTGATATTCTAAAGCATGGCACTACAATCAATCGGTTGGCAACTCAAGGGACTTGAGTTTTCTTGTCTATGGGAGTATGGTGCAGGAGCACTTGGACATGTGTCCACATCATTTTGATTCATGGTTAAATTGGGAATAGAATGTGTGTGTGTGTATTTGAAGGCCTACTGATTAGGCCTAGGCAATGTAACAAGCCCCAAGGCTCCAAAGTGTGCCAGCTTGGTCAAAGGCCTTGTATGGGAATTCTATAGGTATTTTTTTTGTTTTTTAGGGGTTTACAATGTGTAGTATGTTCATTCTTGACCTTTGGTGTGAAGGCAAGATCAATTTGTAAAAAGTTGTAAAAAGTTACAAAAGTTGCAATTGTTGTCGAGCAACTTTCTTTTGCAACATTTTCAAATGTGGTTACTCCAACGGTTGGTTGGTTTCTTGTATGTGTTGAGGCAGTTGGAGGAGTTACTTTGTGTGATATAATCTTGGGGGAATGATTCCTTCCAATTAGAGAAGTTGGAGAAGTAAATTTTGAATGAAATCTTTGTCTTCAAACAAAACTGTTATTGAGTTTTTTCTGCATTTTCCTTGAATTCCAGTTCTTGCATGATTCCTAACGATTGGTGGGAATGAATTGAGAATTTCAAAAGTTTTAGAAGAGGTTTACCAATCATTTGGATTTAATTTTAGGCCTTGAAACATTCGGTCTTGAAAGAAAGAGAATTTTCAATCCCATTGGTTTGGTAAAACATTTAAACCAAGGGTTTGAATGCTAATAGGGGCACAAATCAACATCTCTTCATGGGATCGATCTGAAACCTAGGAGTATGTTGATTTGGCATGTATATTAACTATTCTTGGTGGTTGTGAAGATAGGAGGTATCATTTGACTATCCTAATATGAGGCCCTAGGCTTGACATCGGACATGTGGCAAGCTTGAGTAGTAGAAAAAGGAGATAGAAAACCCAAACAACAGATTGGTGGATGATAAAAATAGGAATGTGAAGGACCTTTGGGTAGGTGCAGACCCCTAGAAAGTGTCATTCTTGCATTCCTTATTGATTGGTGAAGCTTTTGAGAGCTTAAACCCCAATACCGGCTAGAAGAGGCAAAATAGGGTCGGTAGGGTTTGACCATCCGTACTCAAAACCCAGATGCAGAAGTTTGGAATCTTGTAGAAGGTCCAAAAGGTTATCAAAATTTCTAACTTATTTAGGGGGTTGTTCAGGTATATTGTGAGACAAATTAGGAAAAGTCCGATTGGAGGGCTAATTGCTTGTAGCCCTATTTCCTAGGTCTAATAGGGGAAATGCCACAAGAGGCTAATAAAATCCCATCTAAGGGGTTAGAACCTATGAAAATTCCATATAACACATGTGTGAACATTCACATAGGCCAAATTCCACCTTGTGAGTAAAGATCTTGTTGCTAGGGGTGTGGGGTTGTTAGGTGACTTTGGTTGAAGGGTTGGAACCTAATGGGTAGTAGACTCCTTGTCAATTGTGAGTTGTCCTAAGTGGAGAGATCCTTGGGAAGGATCTAGGGAAAACTCTAATAACCCTGGGAAGGTTATGGACATTGGTCCATTGGGGACACCTAGTGGAGACCCTTATTGAGCAAAAACCAAAGAAAGTGATTGAACATCCCATATCCCTCTGCATCAAGAGGGTGGTGATGAAATTAAGGTGTCGATGCATGGGACTGAGGAAGGCATTTCTAGTCCCCCTACTAATGTTGGGAAGGTTACATCTATTGATGAACCTATGGACCAAATTAACCTTGTGGACCTTAATCAAGTTATGAATATGGTGGACCCAGACACTAACACTGTTGAAGCTTAGGCTATTACTGTCTCTGAGGATGATGGGGATAAGGAAGTTGAAAATACTAATGATGAAAAGGATAATTTGAGAGTGGAAAATTTGATCAATCAAGACAAAAAGGAGGAGAGCAGAGATGACGAAGATATTCCCTATGGGACCCCTACCATTGAGAAATTCTAGAACATTGGCGGTGAGGTCAAGGACCTTCTGAATTGCATTGATAGCTTGGGCCACCCTTCTTGAGGTTAAGGAAATCATGGAAGAGATAAAGGAGATCAAACGTAGGATGGATGAACGTGATAAGAAAATCATTAGTGTTAACAAATTATGTTCGTAGGTGTTGCACAACTCGACGTTAACCCTCTCCCTCATGTGGGAGCACACTGCTACTGATGATTCAGATAAAGATGAAGCCAGGGAGATATATAAATTACTGGAAAATGACTAGAATAGGGTCATTGAGATTACTAGGGTCCACAAGTTGGCCCCTTAGTTTTTCTCCTTTTGGTCTCTATTATGCTAGGGGCCCCCCTTGTTTTGTTTCTCTAAACTCTTCATTTTAAAAAAATTTTGGAATGACATTCTTAGTTCTATTTAAGTGTTGTTTTAGTGTTGTTATGGTGATGTCTATAGTTCGTTCTATGTAAAGAGTCAACGCCCTGGGTCTCACTACTTTTTTAATCAAAAACAATAAATAAATTATTAATTAATAGGAGTTCCATATATTTTTATATAACTATGTAGTCATTTTTTATTTGAATTTTCAAATTACTTGTTTATCTAACTGTGTAGTCATTTTTTTGTTTTAATTTTTAATTATACTTTTTTTTATCTATCATTAAGATGAGGAAAAACATTTCAAAAGGTTTTATACTTCTACAAAGGAATACAAGCACACCTATAAAGACTTAGAAGGAAACTAGGGAACACAAAGGGTTTTTCTTGCATTTGTAGAGGAAAAAATAAACACATCTATGAAGATATAGAAGTTAATAATAAATGAATTACTAATTAATATTTTAGATATATGAGTTCAATTTGATTATTAGGTTAAAGCCAGCTAATTAAGATTAAATTTGTTGTGTTAAAATGGAATTAAGATGGATTAGGGTTCTGTAATTGTACAAATCAATGTAAAGTGAACACCATCTAATTATGCATTACAAATGAGATGTAACAAAAGAAAAAATATTTAAGTTGCAATCGCAATAGTGATCCTATGTAAGAGTGTGATCATAACTAAGTTTTATGATTTTTATGAGAAAAATATTCACTGCATCCAACATATGTTTCCCTAATTATATCTATGATTTAAGGAAAACAATGGTAGTGCTAATTGTGGGCATCTAAAAATGGTGAATGCTTGCGGCGTTGTACTTTAACATGTCTGTGTTACCTTCTCTTAGGGTTTTCAGATCTTATTAATATTTCTTTCTATGTCACACACTTAATTTTTATCATTTGTTAGCATCTTGTCATTCTTATGCTCTTATGTCCTCTTCAATTGTGTTTTTCACATTTCTTAATTAGGTCTTGTCAATATCATTTTCTAATTGCAATCTTTGGTCGTTATCAATCTTCATCATCAATTGGACATTGTCAACCCTTCGCCATGTCCAATTAGGGTTTTTGTCCTCAATATTTATCATTGTCAATCATTTTATCATGTTGATTGGACATCGTCAACCCTTATCAGTGTCAAATTAGGGTTTTGTCCTTGGTCTTTATCAATTTCATTCAATCTTCGATCAACCATCGTCATTTGCATCATCTTATATCCTTGAGTTATCGACCAATCTTGTCAATTTATGATCGATTTGTCATTGGCCTTCGTCAATCTCAGCATCCTATCATTCGACCTTCATCAAGTCAACCTTTTATCAATCTTTGATCGATTTGTCATCGGTCTCAATCAATCATCAAATCTTTGTCAATTTTAGATCGATTAGTCATTGATCCTTTGTCTTTTGTCATCAATCAATTTGGTCCTTTTGTCAATTCTTATCATTTTATTGTTGATCCTCGTCAGTTAATCAATGTCGATTTCTTGTCATTTTGTCCTTCTGATTGCAATCTTTATCTTTCTTGGCTTTGATTTTGTCATAACCTAATTGTTGTTCTTTCATTTCTATTTCATCTCCTAGGGTTTGGTGATTTAATCATTTAATCCTATTAACTTTTCCTTCTAGGTTAAATAAATTATTTTATTTATCCTAGGTCCTCTTGTCACAATTAAATGTTTCATTTAATTGGTTAATTATGTCTTCTTTGTGAATTAATTAATAAATGAGAATTTATTAATTAATCTCACCTAATTTTCTTTATTTCTAATGTTTCCTAATTCCTCTTTTCCACCTAATTTTTTAATTTTTTAATTTCAAATTTCTTCTAATTCTTCCCTCCTATTTTTTCCCACTAATTTCTCCTCCTAATTAGCCCCTATTTTTGTCCTCAATCATGTCATATAATTTGAGGCTATTTTCTCTCTCGTGTGTCATTTAATCAATGAACAATTATTGCTTTCAATTTGTCATAAATCAAAGGGCCATTTCTTCTCTCAATTTGTCATAATTAGTTTACACAATTTTCTCCCAATTTGTCATATCTTGAAAGAGAAATATGTCATGAATTCTTGTCAATCAATTTGTCATAAATCATGCCAATTCCTTATTTTGTTGCCCTTTTTGAATCCTCATGAAATTGTCTATAAATTGAGCACTCTTTTCTCAATCATGGCTAGCCATAATTTGAGTACCCTCATGCTGTCATTTTCACTTTGCAATTTTGCTTTCAATCATGCTTTGCACTTATAGGCGAAATCCACATAATTTGGAGGTGAAAGAATAACAATGGAATCACATGGAGGAGATTTTGTGTTATGGTTTGCATTTGATTTGTTTTGAATCTTGTCTTCATGTTTCTATTGAATGTATTAGGATTGAATTTCATTAGCAATTAGGTTTGTGGTTGCCCGATATTTATGCTTTTGATGTTTTCCTGATTTCCTACATACATTTTTTGGTGAACCCGACGTGAAACTTAGCTAATCTTCTACCTTTTGAGTTTTCCTAAGTGTTTACTGTTAGATTCAATGATAGTCCCAAAGACACTGAGAGGGGGGGGGGGGGTGAATCAATGTCTAATCGGTTAGCAGAATATTTAAACTTATTTATAACTTTGCAACCCAAAACAGTGTACCAGTAAACAATAATTAATGCAGTAAACATAAATAATAGAGACAACATAGAAACACACCATAACACAAGATATTTAACGAGGAAACTTGGTGTGGGAAAAACCTCGATGGGATTTGTGACCCATAATATTTACTCACTGGTCAATGAATAAATACTACTTACAATAGGGGCCTGCACATGTAAGGAGGCCAACAGCCTAGAGCTCACTACTCAATGAAGAGTCACACTAACTACAAAATGGATAATTAAATCCAATACAATGTACTGCTCAAAACAACATCTCTAATCCCAGGTTCAGTATCGGTTTAAGCTCAGATAGATACCCTATCCAAAAACCTTTTTTGCCACTAAACAATTATTTTCTACCATACATATCATATCATCTACTCCTTCTCACATCTCTCGCATATCAAAATGACCTATAAGATCTCATACATATATGAGTCTTTTACAATATACCATGTTGGCTTACAAAAGATAATTATATTATAATAAACAAAAGTTCATCCCATGTCGGCTAGAGTGCCGATATGATTTGTTGCTGATGTAATCTGAATGCTGGTGCTGGTGTTTGCTGGTGCATGTAGTTTGTGATGCCGGTGCATGTAGAAACCAATTTCCAGTGAGTTGCCAGTTGGTTGCCATTAATGACAACATCAACTATTCTCATAAGAGTGTAGAATGCCAACAATCTCCCCCTTTGGCATTGATGAAAACACTCATGAGAAAAATCAAAACTGTTATCCCAAACCTGAAATCCAAAAAGATGTGCTCCCTCTGAGCAAGTGATCTCCTCTGTACATGCATTTTTCTCTCTACTACTCCCCCTTTGACATCAATGACAAAGGATGTAATAAATAATCAAAAGAGTACAAAAATGCTACCTCAAAGTCTATAACCGGTTGGTTACTATCTGAAAGATGTCTGCCAAAACTAGATTCAGACTCTGCATAAACTTGTTGTTGTCAGTTAGAGTTGCCTCAGTCTGCTGGATCATACCGGTGAGATAGTGCATTTGTTGCTCCAGTGATCGTTCTCCTTGAACTATTGCCTTAGATAATTCAAATCTCTGAGTAATCAGATTATCCAACCTCAGACAAAGTTTACTTTTGAGTTCCCGGGCATTGGGCCTTATTCTTGCCTTTTCTTTCTCAAGCTATTCCAACTTCTCCTAAAAAATTGTCATTTTTTGCTCAAACTCTGATATAAGTCCAGATGAACCTATTATATTATCTGCAATATCATCAATTTCCTTTTGTGTCTTTTTGATCTCCTCATTAATGTCCTCTGTCAAACAATGAGGTTTACATGCTTCTCTATATAACTCCTTATACTACAAAATTGTAGAATTGAGTATTGGTTAAAGTGTATCCAAGTGATCGGTACATTTCTTTATGGTGTCCTCCAAGAATGTATTTTTCTCTTTGTCAATTCTCTCCTTAATGGTATCCTCATTCACCTTATCTATAGTTATTACATTATCAGCGATGAATTTGGACAATGTGTCCATTTTCCCTAAAGAATCATTAATGTGATCTATCTTACAATTAGGTGCAATCATCTGTAGAATAGGTAATGTGTTATCAATTTCCTTAAATGCTAAGGCATTGCAATCAATAATCCTCTTAATGGAATCCAAAAGAACCTCTGCAATGTTAGTGGGTCTAAATTCACCTGTAGATGTGCTCGGTTTTGCTGTAGGTTTCTTCTCAACATATGTCTGACCAATTGACTTACTATATCCTCTTTACTTCCATCAGATGCATCCACTTTACTTAAATTTTCTTCTGGTGGATTTGTCTGTGTCTGTACCTCTACCTTTAATAGTTTCTCAGTTTGATTAAGCTCCTCTGCAACTACCAGTTTCCCAGACTCAACATGAACTTCTGCCTCATATTGTTTCTCTGTCAGTACCACTGTCGGTTTCTCAGATTCCAATGGCCATGTGCTAGTTGTCTTGTCCTCTATTGGTTTCTCAGTCTCTGGTTGCTTTGATTGAGTTGGTATCTCAGTTTCCTGAGAGTCAACAGTCTGTGCCGGTTTCTCTGAAATCTTGTTGTCCTTAACACTGTCTGCCTTCACCTCTACAGTCTCTTTGTCCACAACAATGTTTATATTCTATGTATCCACATTCATTGTAAAAAGTATCTCAGACTCTAGGTTAGTATCATCATGGGTTATACCTTCAGTAGCTATATTCGGTGGATTAGCTATATGAACTGGTGATGAAGGTGCTAATGGAGGGGTGTCTTGAGACAGTGGAGGGATGTTATCTGTTATTTTTATAGAAGGTACACCACCTATTTTACCTTTTCTCTTGTCTTACTAATATACTTTGAATGTCTTTCCACTTTCGGTTTGCTTCTTTCCTTTTGCTTTTCCTTCTCTACAAAGAATATGTCCCATTTATCTGTAGTCTCATCTGCAATTTTTTTAACCCTTCTAGCCATCAGGCTCACTTGCCGGTGTCCACTAACAAATACTGACCGGTTAGCTTCATAAATAAGCTCATCGATCTCTTCCTTAGAATTTATCAGATGTACAGCCAAGAGTGCTTCAACTTTCAACATCTTGTCCAGTTCCATCACAGATAGCCTTTTAGCTTCCAATCTCATGTACAAATCATTGGGTAACTCATCAATCACTTCTATCAAAACTTTCTTGTAAATATCTAAATGTAGAATAATGCTTTCTTCAATGGTGTTTTTGTCAAAATCATTGGAAGAATTATACCATTTATTTACATTTACCAGATTACCTTTATGTGTAATCTCATTTAGTAGATCATCTAGAGTAGGGGTAACCGATGTCTATTTCTTCTTTGGTGTAAGCTTCTTCTGCGGTTCCCTAACTTCCTGCTACTTCTTCCTTAGTGTCCTGGTTTTCTTAGGTGAAGGAGATGGTACAGGTGGGGTTTTCCTTTTCCTTTCCACTCTCTTAAACTTGACAACCTTACCACTGTCAGTATCAGAAGATGTTACAACTGGTGAAACATGTGCTTCAGGTTGCAGTCCTTCAAGCTCACTTGCTGATATACCACTGATATTCATGACATTTTCTTTGATCTCTTTGACCTTCTTAGAGGTATCTCTGATTAAATTTTCTCTTCTTTTTGTCCTCTTTTGCACAGATACATTACTCTCTATGGTTTCTCCATTACCAAAGAATATCTCAGATGGCTCCCTTGGTGCATCAAGTAGAGCTTTAGCATATGTCTCCAGAACAGATAGGTCTACCTCATAACCCATCTCAGTAACCCAAATAGTTTTAGGGCTTACTGCTTCCATCCAAGTCTCATCTCACTTAATGACAAAATAGATTTTCTTGTCATACTTATCAATTATGATCTATGGTAGTCTCTCTCTTGCTCTCATCTTAGTTTGAAATGTTTTGAAGTAGTCTGGAATGTTCTTATCATAGTCAGTGCCCATACTGGTGAAAGCTTCTAGTATTTGTTTTCCTACCAGGATGTCATAACCAAAATCCTTGTGACCTATGCCAGGTATCTCTTTGGTAAAGTATAGCATCAGGCATACTAGTAGGTTTCCAAAATGGAAAGTACCTTTCTTATCTCCCTTAATCTTCTTTAAGTTATCAATTGGTTCATCTTTAAGCCATTCACACACATCAATCTTAGCATTATTGTTCACCATATCATATGCACCATGAATACAAAGGCTAGAAACAAAATTCAGTCTATTTGCATGAGTTGCTTTGTATCTTAGTACCATACTTACATATTTCACATTTATATCCTTGACATCATTCACTCTAAGTGACTTGTTATCAGATGTGGCTCTGGTTAACTCCATAACTCCTTTGTTAGGTATTTTATTGGTTTTATCAGGCCTACTACCGGTTGAAGGTAAACCAGTAACTACCTTAATTGCTTCCTTGGTTATTTTGCAAATTGAATCTAACCATATGAACTCTCCCTGGACTCTGCTCAATACAAGTCTTATAATTTCCTTTGGAAATTTGGGAATACATTTAGGATTTCTACAAAACCTAAGTCTTCCACAATCTTATGTTCAGGTTTAATCACACCATTTCCATTGGTAATAACCTCATTAAATATTTTCTTTATATCCTTAGTCCCTAGGTTTTCTATGTTGCAATGTATGTAAATTCTAGGATCTTCAGCAAATGCTACACCCTTCAGAATTTTTGAAAAAGCTTCAACACAATCATCCTGCTTTGCAATCTCGGGGATAATTTTAAACACGGGTCTAGGGCATTTGACATTTTCCACAATGATAGGTTTTGCAATAAACTCAGGAACAAAAGATGAGGTTGCCATTTCAAAATATAAATACCTCTTAACCGAAATTTTGAATGCTTGAAAATCACTTCGCAACTCTGCCTTAGAATGCCCTTGCTCAGTTTCACGCTCTTTGATGTTTGAATGCTTGGTGAGTTCGAAATGAAGGTTTTTCAGTGCTTTATAGCCAAAAAGTTTCTTTAAAACCGCATTAAATGCTCACCGATTAAGTGAAAACTTAACACACCTGTCGATAAAGAAGAAATGTATCTTATCACCATCAACTGAGGGTAGAATGCATGATTTTCAACTTGCTACAATACCCCCTAAAGATTATTCCTTAATTAGATGAAGAATCTCCCGTCGATGGAGGATTACTCTGTTCTACTGATGCAGAGATAGTTTCATCAGTTCTTTGATCACTCTTCTTAATCCATTGTTTTGAAAATTCTTGCTTGACTTCATCTACCTTTTCTTTGCCCTTCAAACTAGATCATTTATTGTTCACCGGTATATTCTTGATTCTATAGAATTTTGCAATATGTCCAATCTTGTTACATGCATGACAAGTTACATTATTCCTCTGAATAGCCTTTCCATATCCTTGACCGGTTTGTGATTTGCATTGATTAGATAAATGCCCAAATCTTCCACAAACATAGCATTTCACATTCATTCTACAATTTTCTGAATTATGACCAACTTTGTTGCATTTGGAACATTGACCAGTGGGTGAGTTTGTATTCTGATTATTTCTAAATCTACATTGATTTGCTCTGTGACCATATTTGTTGCAATTAAAATATTTCCCATTAAATTTATAAGCATTAGGTTGTCCTACCGGTTTGTTCTGATCTTGATTATTTTCAATACTAGAACTTTCTCCAATTTCAAATCCAAGTCCATTTGTATCTCCATCAAGTTTCTGTCTTTTAAGCATGTCATCAAGTTTTTCTGAACTTTTCTTGAATTTGTCTTTGTGTTCATTTGCAATGACCAACTCATTTTCCAAAATTCCAACTTGTCTCACAAGCTCATCTTTATCATGTTGCATGTGAATTAGATCTGTCTTTAGCATATCATTTTCATGACCAAGTCTCAGATTTTCATTTCCTGCATCATTAAGTCTCCTAGTCAAGTCTTCTTCATTCTTCTTCCTATCTTTAATATCCTTACATAACCTCATAGTAATATCTTTCATTTCATTCTTCATATTAGTGTTCTCTTGTCTCAACTTATTTGCAATATCTCTAAGAGTTTCCTTTTCATCATCATCATTCTGCATCTTCTCATGAAGTTCCTTTCTCTTATTTTGTGCTATAACCAGGTTCTCCTGAAGTCCTTTAATGGATTCCTTAGCAGTCCTCAGATCATCTTCAAGTTTGATATTCTTCAACTTTTCCACATCAAAATCTTCAAGAGCTCCTTCGAACTATTTTCTTAAGTTCTCCATCTGTACCGGTGTCAAAATCTCCCTTAAACTGTTAGGCTGTTGTAAATAGAGGACCAGGCTCTGATACCAATTGTTAGATTCAATGAAAATCCCAAAGACACTGAGAGGGGGAGGGGGGTGAATCAGTGTCTAACTAGTTAGTAGAATATTTAAACTTATTTATAACTTTGCAAGCCAAAATAGTGTACCGGTAAACAAGAATTAATGCAGTAAACATAAATAATAGAGACAACATAGAAACACACCATAACGCAAGATATTTAACGAGGAAACCTGGTGTGGGAAAAACATCAGTGGGATTTGTGACCCACAATATTTACTCACTGGGCAATGAATAAATACTACTTACAATAGGGGCCTGCACATGTAGGGAGGCTAATAGCCTAGAGCTCATTGCTCAATAAAGAGTCACACTAACTACAAAATGGATAATTAAATCCAATACAATATACTTCTCAAAACAAAATCTCTAATGCCAGGTTCAATACCGGTTTAAGCTCAGATAGATACCTTATCCAAAAGCCTTCGTTGCCACTAAAAAATTATTTTCTACCATACATATCATATCATCTACTCCTTCTCACATCTCTCGCATATCAAAATGACCTATAAGATCTCATACATATATGAGTCTTTTACAATATACCATGTCGGCTTACAAAAGATAATTATATTATAATAAACAAAAGTTCATCCCATGTCGGCTGGAGTGCCGGTATGCTTTGTTGTCGATGTAATCTGAATGCCGATGTAAGTGCCTGTCGGTGCCGGTGTTTGCCGGTGCATGTTGAAAGCAATTGCCGGTGAGTTGCCAGTTGGTTGCCATCAATGACAACATCAACTATTCTCATAAGAGTGTAGAATGCCAACATTTACAAGTTAATTATCAAGAAAAGGAACCTTTCTAGGGTGTTTCATGCCTTTTGTTCCTATGCAAGACCATCTTGCGCCTATGTGAGGTTAAATTGCACATGTGTGGAGTCAAATTACGCTTGTGCTGCATATACCTGAGCCTGTGAGGTTTCAATCTACGCTTTTGCCAAAGAAAAAAAAAACTCCTCAAAAGTTGCATGGTTAAATTAAAACTTTAATTTATTCAAAATGAATTAAAATGAATCCACATAGTGCTAATTAGGGTGGTTAAAGAACAACAAATTCTCACATTTTCAATTTTCATGCAATTGGGTTAAAAAGAACTTCACACTTTTCGATTTGGGCACTAAAATAAACACAAATCTTTTCATTTTATTTCAGATCAGGTGCAATTAGTCTAATTAGGGCTTAATTGAACTCACATAGCTTAATTAGGTTGGATAATGAATAAAAAACGTTCACACTCTAGTCATTAGGGTTTGGAAATCATAAGTTATGCATTTCAGTTTTGAGCACCTTAAGCTTGTGCAATTTAGACTTTTGGTTTTGCATTGGCTACTTTTGCACTTAGATTCATCATGGGTCTTTGAATTTGAGCCATAATTTTATATTATAGTGGATTTTTTGACTCAATTAGGCCAATTTGTCTCAAAATTAGGGTTTCTATGCATGTTAGGGCTTTGATTTCTCAAGATTTGATTGACTAGATTTCTCTATTTTGTAGGTGCCCTACACTCTTGCGTTTGTATGAGGATTTCTTGTGCCTATGTGAGACTTTCCCGCACCTATGTGAGAGTTTGTGCTTGTGTGAGACTTTTCTAAGCCTGTGTGAAGTTATTCTACACGTGTGCAAGGGTAGAACCTGAGGTATAAGTTGTCAATTTTATTTGCAGAATATGATAATTTCTCTATGTTTCATACATTTTGGATTTCTATGTTACTGATGATTTGTGCAGCACTTTGGCCAAACGTTTGATGAAGATTTATTCACAAACTACTAATGTGTTTTTTGTAGGATGCAGTCAAAGAATCTTATCAAAACTGAGTGCTTGTGGTTTTTAGAGTAGTTGCACACATCAATTTCCTAAAGGTTAATTGTTGGCAATATGCTGGATTTGGTTAAGTGTTATCATTGATGTCAACACTGTATCTTGATTAGACTTGATGTTTATCTTGGTTTTGGCTATGATTCTGATCCGGTATGATCAAATCCCTAGATTCGGTTTTGGATTATTATTTAGGATGGTTATGTGCTTGTCATATTCTATTGGTTCATGATTTGGTGCTCCAAAAGCTATCGCCTATGTTCTCGGTTGGTATTTCCTGGTACCGGTTAGCAATATTCGATGATATGATTTGGTGATTTTGGTCTGGATTATGGAAATTGTTTCTAACGTGCTGAAGGTGTTTCTTGATCGTGTCCCAATTGTTTGGTGGCTTCGCATTGGTTGGTGTGCTAATATGGTGGTCCTATTTGGATCTAGTTAGATATTCTATGTTATTGGACTGAGGGTTTCTATCGGTTGGTGAAACGTGTTGGAGATTGGTCTTAGCGTGTTTTGCGGTGGATATAGTTGTTTGTGAATTTGATTTAGGTCCATACTATGCAATTTAAATCATAATATTGGTCTCGTGATATCATGTAATGTATTTTTTGTAATAATGGGTGTAGGTTTTAGCCGACCTTATCATAAGGTTGATGATCTATATTTATAGGTGACTTATTCATGTAATGTATCATGTTTGAGATCGATGGTTATGTTTGCACTATCAGAGGAAGGTTTTGTTAGACAATTCAAATAACCGAAAGACAACTAAGAGGGGGGAGTGAATAAGTTGTCACAGATTACCAAAACTATTAGCAATTTAAAAATTTAATACCGAAACCCAAAACATTAATACCAGAATATTAGTTAAACCAATTAAGCATAAAAAATAATCACAAAATAAAAACCATCCACATGATACCAAAATTTATATGTGGAAAACTTGGTAAAGGGAAAAACACAGTGGGAAGCCTACCCACAGTCAGGTAATACTTCTGCAGTAAGTATGTGAATTACAATTAAGGGGCCTGTACCTGCACTTTCAGGAAGGCCAATACCCTAGAGCGCACTGCTCATCACAAAAGGAGCCTCACTGACTACATAGAAATCTAGACTACAATCCGAAGAAGTGTTGAACTGCAAAAGATAGCATCTCCTATGCCTGAGTATAGTTTCGGTTAAGCTCAATAGCGGAGGATTGAATCCTCTTACATAAACCCAATCCAATCTCCAATGATTGACCAAATCCTCTGCTTGAATGATATTACATTATTCACACATTACATTCCTTGACCATGACCTTTAACATAACCATGATGATCTACAATGAGATCTTACATCTATATATACAAACCCTCGACCATAAACAATTAGGTTGGCCACCAGATAATAAACCAATTACATAATTACAAACCATGTTGGCCTTAGACTAAAAAAATAATATCCACCACATAAGACATCTCGGAAACACATTGAGATGTCCAATCCACACGTTACATTAAAGTTGATCCATAAGCTAGATCAACTGGGACCCAGTATAGGTCCACATGCTTATAGAAATGATCTCCATCCACTAGGTCTCGAACATAATCACCAACAACATCCTGAAACTCCACCAAAAGCTACAACAACACCACTTATGCAATTCATCAAGAATCTTCATCAAAAGCTCTACCGGTGAAACCCTTGTCGGAACTAGAAACTAAGCTTCTAAGCAAGCAGGATAGCATCCAATCACTAGACCAAAACCAACTGACCAAATATGACCAAGAGTATCATGAACTAGCCAATTCCATCACCAAGATATACTAGAGCCTACCATATCATGTCGGATCCAAAACAACCGGAATCCAGTTAACCTACCGGGACTAGAAGGGTGTTGGTAAAGCATCCAAACAGTGTTGGCATCAATGACAAAACATCAATGCAACACATAATCAATTCCACCAAATGGCCAACAATCTCCCCCTTTGGCATTGATGACAACCCTAGATGTGAAAAACATCTAAGTACCAAGAAATGTCAAACAAGTCTCCCCCAATGGAAGATAGCCAACAATCTCCCACATACAGCTCTGAATGTCAACATCTCTCCCCCTTTGACATCAATGCTAGAAATCTGATAAAAATATCATAGCAAAAACATAAACCACTGAATCCAAAAGCTGACTACCCCCCCTAAGCAGTAGCATCCGACATTAGTGCCGGATTGAATACTATCTTTGATAGTGTATGCTAGACTGATGCCAAACCGCATCAATCAAGTCTCTACCAGAGGGGCATAAACTCCCAATCTGTCTCTCAAGTACTCAAATGATTCCTTGGGCAAAGGTTGAGTGAAAATATCTACAATCTGCTCTTTAGTGTTCATATAAACCAGTCTAACTTCATTTGTTTCCACCTTTTCCTTCAAAAAGTTATACTTGATAGATATGTGCTTTATTCTAGAATGAAATACCAGATTCTTTGATATATCAATAGCAATAGAGTTATCACAGTGAATAACTACCGGTGCATCACAATCCACCTTTATATCCTTCAACATTTGCTTCATCCATAAAAATTGTGTACAGTTATTAGTAGCAACAACATACTCAACTTCAACAGTAGATAAAGAAGTACATGACTGTTTCTTGTTGATCCCTGAAACCAACTTCTTTCCAAGAAAGAAAGCTCCATCGAAAGTGCTTTTTCGGTCATCAATATCTCTAGCCCAATCAGCATCTGTATATGCACATAAAGTAAATTTATCATCCTCAAGGTACCTTAAACCATATTTTGATGTACCTTGCAAGTATCTAAAAACCCTTTTCATCGCAATCTCATGATTATCTCTAGGATCACTTTGAAATCTTGAAACAATACAAACAACATTCATAATGTTAGGCCTAGTCTAAGTCAAATAAAGCATACCTCCAATCATATATTTGTATCTTGTAGGATTTACCGGTGCAGAAACATCTTTTCTTGTCAATTTATCACTTGTAACCATAGGAGTACTTACTGGTTTAGAATCTCCCATACCAAATTTCTTCAACAATTCCTTAACATATTTAGTTTGATAGATGAAAATGCCTTTGTCAGTCTGAGTAATTTGCAAACCTAAGAAAAATTTCATCTCACCAATCATAGACATCTCAAATTCTTTCTCCATATTCTTAAAAAATTCTATGCATAACTTATCTTCACCTCGAAAAATAATGTCATCAAAAAATACTTCAATAATCAGTATATTATCATGAGTGATCTTATAATATAAATTACTGTAAACATTGCCCTTAGTAAAACCAAGCTTCAAAAGATATTTATCCAACCTTGCATATCAAGCTCTAGGTGCTTGTTTCAGTCCATATAAAAAATTGCTTAACCTACAAACCATATTTGTATCATCTGATAGTGAAAAACCATTAGGTTGCTCAATATAAACTTCCTCATCAAGATCCCCATTCAAAAATGCACATTTAACATCCATCTGATAAACCTTGTAGTTTTTATAAGTAACATAGGCAAGAAATAATCTTACAACTTCAATCCTAGCTAGAGGTGCAAAAGTCTGTCCATAATCAATTCCTTCCTTCTAATAATATCCTTTACAAACCAATCTAGCCTTATTCCTTATAACTTGACCATCTTCATTCAATTTATTCCTAAAAACCCATTTAGTTCCAATAACATTTTTATTTTTAGATCGGGGAACCAAGGTCCATGTGTTATATTTCTCAATCTGATCTAATTCTTATTCCATAGCTTTCAACCAATATTCATCTTTACATGCCTCAATTACTGATACCGGTTCAACTTGTGAAATTAAAAATACCTCATTAGTTGCTAGTGTTAGGTCCCAGAGACAATTGAGAGAGGGGGGGGGGTGTGAATCAGTTGTCAAATATATTCAAACCAAAATTAAGTTAACCAAACTTAATGCTTAATACCAGTAAACCAAACTTTATGCCGGTAGACAGTTTGTCAGTTAATTGCAGTATCGGTAAAGATTAATGCATGAAATAGAAAGGCAATAACATCCACAGCATATAACACCAATATTTGTACGTGGAAACCCTATAAGGGGAAAAAACATGGTGGGAAACCTTACCCACAATTAGATGATACTACTGCAGATAGTATGTGTGTACAATATGGGGTCTGCACATGTAGAAATGCCAAGCACCTAGAGTTCACTGCTCAATCACAAAGTGAGAGTCACAATGACTACAATTGGATGATTAAATCCAATGATAATGTACTGCTCAAAGTAGCATCTCCATATGCTAGATTCAGTACTGGTTTAGCTCTGATATGCCTTCTTCAAACCTTCCTTCAACCTTGAATGATGTCTGTGTGTAAGGCTCTGCTGACATTCACGTATACCGATTTACAATCCTTTCCTCAATCGCATATTGATCTCACAAATGAGATCTTACATTTATACCATAACCTAAGACCAATTAAGTAGGTTGGCTCTAAATATATTACAATAAAATTAATTACAAATAAAACAATATCTGATGCATGATGTCAGCTCAATGCATTTACAATAACAACAAAATCATCTCCTTGACGTGCTGTGCTGATGTGGAATAGATAAGCCCGCCGATGTATATCCTGGACCTATTTGCCGGTAACAACAAATATGCAAACTCGAATAAACCAATGAACAAATCACCAAGACAAAGTGTCTGAATGATGTCTTTGACATAACCAAGTAGTCTTCAGGTCTTTCAAAGTGTTGATGATCAATATATCCTGTCGGTGAACCAAATACTGGTGATTGTGCATAAGTCACTTGCCTGCTGATGAACATAACCAACTCTTCAAGTGCTGATAGATATTGATAAGTGTTGACATCAATGACAAAACCATATCAACATATCCAAAATACCAACAATCTCCCCCTTTGGCATTAATGGAAACACAAGATGGAAAAACCATCGAAGTGCCAAAACAGAAATGTCAAAAATAAAAAATCAACAATCTCCCAAAGAAATCATTACCAGAAATCAAAATATTTCTTTCCAAAGCAACATTCTCTCCCTCTAGGAACAATATGTGTTTTCTAAGTGTTTTTGAATTGTTTTTCCATATCAATCTCTCCCCCTTTGACATCAAATGCCAAAGCAATACAAAAACTAGATTCAAATACAAAATACCAACTCAATACAAAAATACCAACTCATTAAAAAATACCAACTACTCCCTTTGAGAAGTAGCTCTCCTCATCATAGCCAGAATAAAGATTTCTCTGTTAATTCTGGTGGTTGATGACAAACATTAACTGTCTAAGTCTCTACCGGTGGGGGTATGACCCCAAGCTGATCTCTGAGATATTCAAAAGTATTTACCCCAAGCTGATCTCTGAGGAAAAGGCTTAGTAAAGATATCTGCAATCTACTCTTTAATATTTACATAAACCAATTTCACTTCTTTTGCTTCAACATTCTCTTTCAAAAAATATAATTTGATAGAAACATGTTTAGTTTTAGAATGTAGTATCAGATTCTTAGATATATCAATTGCTGCTGTATTATCACAATAAATAGTTATAGGTTCCTTTCATTTTACCTTTATGTCTTTCAATATTTGCTTAAGCCATAATACCTGTGTGCAATTAGTTGCTGCTGCAACATATTCTGATTCTGCTGTTGATAAAGATGTGCAACTTTGTTTCTTACTTAACCAAGAAATTAGTCTGCTACCAAGAAAAAATGCTCCACCGGTGGTACTTTTTCTGTCATCGACATCTCCTACCTAGTTTGCATCTGTGTATGCACATAATTCAAAGTTTTCATCTCTAGGATACCATAAGCCAAGATTTGTGGTGCCTTGTAAGTACCGGAAAATCCTTTTTATTGCTGATTCATGATTTTCTTTAGGATTACTCTAAAATCTTGAAACAATACATACTACATTCATAATATCAGGTCTTGTTTGTGTCAAATATAGTAAACCTCCTATCATAGACTTGTATCTAGTTGGATTAACAGGTGTTGATTCATCCCTTAGTGATAATTTATTAGTTTTAGTCATAGGTGTGCTTACCGGTTTAGAGTTCTCCATACCAAATTTCTTTAGTAACTCCTTCAAGTATTTAGATTGACTCAAGAATATACCTTTATCAGTTTGTGAAATCTACAATCCTAATAAGAATTTTATCTCTCCAATCATAGACATTTCAAATTCTTGTTGCATTTCATTAGAAAAGTCTTTACATAATCCATCTTCTCCTCCAAAGATTATATCATTAACAAAAACTTCTATAACCAAGATGTAATCATTAGTCACTTTGTAGTATAAGTTGTTGTTAGCATTACCTTTAGAAAAACCAATCTTCAAAAGATACTTATCCAATCTAGCATACCAAGCTCTTGGAGCTTGCTTCAACCCATACAAAGCTTTCCTTAACTTGCTAACCATATCCTTGTCATCTATCAAAGAAAATCCATTAGGTTGTTCAATATAAACTTCTTCTTCAAGATCTCCATTCAAAAATGCACATTTAATATCCATTTGATATACTGTGTAGTTCTTGTGTGCTGCAAAAGCTAATAATAATCTCACTGCCTCAATTCTAGCTACCGGTGCAAAGGTTTCATTATAATCAATTCCTTCTTTCTGTGAATATCCCTTACACACTAGTCTTTCTTTATTTCTGATTACTTTACCATCTTCATTAAGTTTTTTTCTAAATACCCATTTTGTTCCAATTACATTTTTGTCTTTAGACCAGGGAACTAATGTCAATTTGTTCTAATTCTTCTTCCATAGCTTTAATCCAGTGTTTATCTTCACATGCCTCATTAACTGATGTAGGTTCAATTTGAGAAATAAGACATACCTCTTCATTTTCCAGTCTTCCTCTAGTCATAACTCCTTGATACTTGTTCCCAATTATCTGATCTTCAGAGTGGTTCAATCTTACATACTGGGGTGTCTTTGTTTGCTGTTGTTCCTCAGTTACTGTGAAATTTTTAGATGATGCCATTGTAACTGAATCTTCATTCTATACCGGTGTATTCATTGTAGGTTCATTTGTCAGTATCTCTATTGCCGGTTCAGAGTCTATGTACCTTGAAGTTCCTCTGAATTGTTCATCAATCTTCACATTTGTACTCTCAACAATTTTCTACAATCTCTTGTTAAAACATCTATATGCCTTGCTCTTAGATGAATAACCAAGAAATATTCCTTCATCACTTCTAGGATCAAATTTACCAATGTACTCATCTCTTCTAATATAGCATCTACTTCCAAATATTCTGAAATATTTAAGAGTAGGAGTAATACCAAACCATAATTCATGAGGGGTCTTACCGGTTTCACCTTTCATGTGAACTTTGTTGAATGTATAGACTGCTATACTTACTGCCTCTCTCCAATATACATGAGGTAGATTTGCTTCTGATAACATACTTCTAGTTGCATCTAAGATAGTTTTGTTTTTCCTTTCTACAACTCCATTCTGTTGGGGTGTCGGGGGTGCTGACAACTGTCTTCTGATCCCATTCACTTCATAGAATGTATTAAATTCCTTAGATGTAAAATCACCTCCTTGATCTGATCTCAGATATTTGATTTTCTTGCCGGTTTCATTTTCTACCATCACCTTGAATAGTTTGAATTTCCCAAGTGCTTCTGATTTCTCCCTGAGAAAAGTAACCCAACACATTCTAGAGTAGTCATCAATGATTAACATAAAATATCTATCTCCTTGTAAGCTTCTAGTTCTTGCTGGACCACATAAATCAGTATGAATTAAGTCAAGAGCATTATTGGATTTTTCTAGAATACTCTTGAAAGATTCTCTAACTTGCTTTCCAAATTGACATTCTTTACATACCAGATTGTGAGGTTTGACAATCTTAGGTAAATCTGTTACTGCCTTAGTTGTACTGATTTTCACAATGCAATCAAAATTTACATGACAAAGTCTCTTATGCCATAACCAAATTTCATCGATATGTGCAATAAAGCATGTCTTTTCACTATTATTCAAAGAAAAGATATTACCTTTAGTCTGATTACCTATTGCAATTTCCAAACCAGTTATGTTCATGATTTTGCATTTACCATTCTTGAATTGTAACTGAAATCCTTTTTCAACTAACTGACCAACACTCAAAAGATTATGCTTCAATCCTTCAACATAGTAAACATTATCAGTATTGTGCTTACCATCAAGTGATATAATCCCTTTTCCTCTGATCAAACAAGCTTTGTCATCTCCAAATCTTACTAGACCTCCATTGTATTCCTGAAAGGTTAAGAATTTACTCTTATCACCAGTCATATGATGTGAACATCTCGAATCAATAATCCATTCATCCTTATCTTCAATTCTAGCTGCCAGGGCCTGCTCTACCGATTGAACAGTAGGTGCCGGTTGATTTTTTGTTATAGCAACAAAAATCAATCCATTGTCTGCCGGATCCTCATCAGAATCATCAGTGACTCCTTCATCAGCAAGGTAACAAGATTTGTCTCTGTTCTTCTTAAATCTGTATCTCTGATATTCAAGGTTAGGCTTGTATGTTCTTTTAGCTTCTTCTTTTAATCTTGCATGTCTATAAGGACACCTAGATGCCATATGACCAATCTTATTGCAGTTAAAACATTTAAAGGGTGCTTTACCTTCATACTTACTTCCAATAGGACCTTTAGGCATTTTCCTTGCAAATAGTGCTTCAAGTTATTCAAGTTCTTCATTTTCTTTCTCGATTTCTTTAATTTATCTTGCGTAAAAGGTTTTCCAATTATATTTGTCAAATGATGCAGATGATGTAGATGCCTTGAAATCTAGATATGTCTTTATAGTAGCAACAGGACCAAACTTAATTTCAAAAGCTGAAAGTTTTCCAACCAAAGTATCTGTAGTTACTAATGTATTAGGCATTTTTCTCAATTCATTTATAGCAACTAATTTCATTTTGTATGCCAGTGGCAATGCTCTTAAAATTTTTGAAACAATTTCATCTTCACTTAAGGTCCCTCCACAACATTGTATACCCAAAACAATTTCATTTACTGTTTCCATAAAAGCTGAAATTCTTTCATCCTCTTCCATTTTCAAATTTTCATACCTGACCCGAAAGGATTCAAGTTTTGTAATTTTAATTGTGGTGTCACCTTCATTCAATGTTTCCAATCTGTACCAAATAGATTTAGCAATAGATCTATCTGATAATCCCATGATTTGCTGATCTAACAATGCGCTCAAAAGTGCTTCTCTTGCTTTGCAATCATTTTCTTCATCTTTTCCCAAGGTTGGTGGATTAGGCTGACCGGGAGTAGGAGCAGTATAATCATTCTTTGTAACTTCCCAGATGTCTTTTCCAATGCAATTTAGATGAGTCTCCATCCTGATCTTCCATATCCCATAGTTAGTTCCATCAAGTTTTGGACTATCCTTCCTGAAATAGTTTGAAGACATTGGATCTCCTCAAGCTGTTAAACTTTTGCACAAAGCGAACTAGGCTCTGATACCAATTGTTAGGTCCTAGAGACAACTAAGAGGAGGGAGGGGGGTTGAATCAGTTGTCAAATATATTCAAACCAAAATTAATTTAACCAAACTTAATGCTTAATACCGGTAAACTAAACTTTATGTTGGTAGACAGTTTGTCAATTAATTGCAATACTAGTAAAGATTAATGCATGAAATAGAAAGGAAATAACATCCACAACACATAACACCAATATTTGTACATGGAAACCATGTAAGGGGAAAAACCATGATGGGAAACCTTACCCACAATTAGATGATACTACTGCAGATAGTATGTGTGTACAATATGGGGTCTGCACATGCAGAAAGGCCAAGCGCCTAGAGCTCACTGCTTAATCACAAAATGAGAGTCACACTGACTACAATTGGATGATTAAATCCAATGATAATGTACTTCTCAAAGTAGCATCTCCATATGCTGGATTTAGTACCAGTTTAGCTATGATATGCCTTCTTCAAACCTTCCTTCAACCTTGAATGATGTCTGCGTGTAAGGCTCTACTGATATTCACATATATCGATTTACAATCCTTTCCTCAATCACATATTCATCTCACAAATGAGATCTTACATTTATACCATAACCTAAGACCAATTAAGTAGGTCAGCTCTAAAGATATTACAATAAAATTAATTACAAATAAAACAATATCCAATGCATGATGTCGACTCAATGCATTTACAATAACAACAAAATCATCTCCTTGATGTGCCGTGCTGATATGGAATAGATAAGCCTGCTAGAGTATATCTTGGCCCTATTTGCCGGTAACAACAAATATGCAAAATCGAATAAACCAATGAAAAAATCACCAAGACAAAGTGACCAAACGATGTCTTCAACATAACCAAGTAGTCTTCAGGTCTTTCCAAGTGCCAATGATCAATATATCCTACTGGTGAACCAAATACCGGTGACTGTGCGGTGAACATAACCAATTCTTCAAGTGCTAATAGGTATGATAAGTGTTGACATCAATGACAAAATCATATCAACATATCCAAAATACCAACAACCAATCTTCTTCTTGTCATCACTCTATTGCTCTTATCCCCAATGATCTAATCTTTTGAATGATTCGATCTCACATACCTAAGAGTCTTCTGACTTTCTGTTCCTCTTCTTTGTTCTTTAGTTACTGTAGAATTCTCTGATACTGCTGGAGTAACTGATTCAACACTCTGTTCCAGTAAAGGTGCTACCAGTTCAGATTTAATCATTTCCACTATCGGTTCCTTCTCATAAACTCTAATTTGAATTCTATTCAACTCATCTACTTTGACATTAGCACTCTCCACAATTCTCTACAATCTCTTGTTAAAATATCTATATGCTTTTCTTTTAGAATAACCAATAAATATGCCTTCATAACATCTAGGATCAAATTTCCCAATGATATCATCTCCCCTGATATAACATTTACTACCAAATTTTTTGAAATACTTAACTATATGTATATTGCCCAACCATAACTGATAAGGTGTCTTATCAGATTCTCATTTGATATGTACTTTGTTGAATGTATAAACCGCTATACTCACTTCTTTTCTCCAATAGATATGAGGCAGACTAGCTTCCATCATTATTGTTCTAGCAGCATCCAAGATAGTTTTGTTCTTCCTTTCCACAACTCCATTCTGTTGAGGTGTTCGGGGAGCAAAAAATTGTCTTCTTATACCATGCTTCTCACAAAAGTTATTAAACTCATCGGATGTGAATTCTCCACCATGATTTGACCTCAAACATTTAATCTTCAATTATGTCTCAGTTTCCACTTGAACCTAAAATATTTTAAA
Source organism: Cryptomeria japonica (assembly GCF_030272615.1). Lineage (NCBI taxonomy): Eukaryota > Viridiplantae > Streptophyta > Pinopsida > Cupressales > Cupressaceae > Cryptomeria > Cryptomeria japonica. The sequence goes on from NC_081408.1 coordinate 270,208,111, forward strand.
CTTTTCGAATGCTTCAAATTTCTCTTTTAGAAAAGTAACCCACATCATTCTAGAATAATCATCAATGATTTGCATGAAATATCTATCACATTGAAAATTGTTAACTCTAGTAGGGCCACACAAATAAGTATGAATAAGATCAAGAACATCATTTGATTTATCTTTTATACTCCTAAAAGAGGTTTTGACCTGTTTACCCATTTGACATTCTTTACATATCGGATTATAGGGCTTCATAATCTTAGGTATATCCCTAACTGCCTTAGTTGAGCTGATCTTCACAATGCAATCAAAATTCACATGACACAACCTTTTATGCCATAGCCAACTCTCATCAAGCTGTGTAACTAAACATGTCTTCTCACCGGAGTTCAAATGAAATATATTACCTTTTGTCTATGTACCAGTTGCAATCTCTAAACCATATTTGTTAATGATTTTGCATTTTCCATCCTTGAACTATAATTAAAATCCCTTATCTGCCAATTGTCCTACACTCAAAAGATTATGCCTTAAACCTTCAACATAATTAACATTGTTAGTGTTTTTCTTACCATCCAATGATATAGTTCCTTTTCCTTTGATCATACATGCTTTGTCGTCTCCAAATCTAACTAGACCGCCATCAAATTATTGCAATGATATAAACTTCCCTTTGTCTCCAGTCATATGATGTGAACAACCCCTATTAATTACCCATTCATCCTTGTCTTCAATTTTAGCAGCAAGTGCCTTCTCTTCAGGTATATTCACTTCCAGTGTTGGATCATCTTCCTTGATAGCCAGGAACACCCATCCTTCCCATTGCCGAAACCACTAGTAGAGTATTTTTCCGGTTCATTATCCGAATCAGTAATGCCTTCCTCATTTGCTATGTAGCATGATTTGTCTCTATTTTTCTTGTACTTCTACTTATTATGATATCTAGGGTTAGGCTTAAATGATCTTCTAGCTCTTTCTTCAAATCTTGAATTGCTTTCAGGATATCTAGAAGCAAAATGACCAATCTTATTACATACAAAACATTTAAAAGGTGCTTTTCCTTCATACTTACTTCCTACCGATATTTTAGGTACTCTTCTAGAAAATAGTGCTTCAAGTTTCTCAAACTCATCATCTTCTCTCTTCATATCTTCTAATTCCTTTGCATATAAAGCTTTCCAGCCTTGCTTACCAGTTGTAGATGTAGATGCATGAAAAGCAGGTTCAGACTTCATAGCTCCAAAATGTCCAAATTCTTCAAGCTCAAAAGAAGATAGTTTCCCAACCAAAGTATCTGTATTGATAGATGTATTAGCCATTGTTCTCAAACTCATTAATAGCAGTAGCCTTCATTTTTTAAGCCGGTGGTAGGGCTCTCAGGACTTTAGAAATAATTTCATCTTTGCTCAGAGTTCCACCACAACATTGAATTCCCATAACAATCTCATTTACCCTTTCCATGAATATAGTAGTCCTTTCATATTCTTCCATCTTTAGGTTTTCATATCTCACCTAGTAACCATCAAGTTTAGCAATCTTCACCATAGGGCCACCTTCATTAAGAGTCTCCAACTTATCCCATATAGCCTTTCCAGATGATTTGTCGGTTAATCCCATTATTTGCTGATCAGAAAGTGCACACAAGAGGGCTTCTCTTTCTCTACAATCATTCTCAAGCTCCTTGTCCAGGTTTTCCGAAGGAGGATTGCCAGATCTCAGATTATAAGGTGTGACACCATTCTGTGTGATCTCCCAAATATCCTTGCCAAGACATCTCAAATGATTCTCCATCTAAATCTTCCATACTGTGTAATTTGTTCCATCAAGGCTGAGAATATCCCTCTGAGAGATAGCTCCGGAAGAACTGGATGAACTTGAACTATTAGTCATCATAGTATCTTCCTCAAGCGGTTAAGCTTTCTGCAGAGAGGACCAAAGCTCTGATACCAATTGTTAGACAATTCAAATAATTGAAAGACAACTGAAAGACAACTGAGAGGGGGGGGGGGTGAATCAGTTGTCATAGATTACCAGTTCTATTAGCAATTTAAAACTTTAATACCGGAAACCAAAACATTAATACCAGAATAGTTGTTAAACCAATTAAGCATAAACAATAATCACATAATAAAAACCATCCAGATGACACCAATATTTATATGTGGAAAACCCGGTAAAGAAAAAACCATGGTGGGAAACCTACCCACAGTCAGATAATACTTCTGTAGTAAGTATGTGAATTATAATTGAGGGGCTTGCACTTGCAGGAAGGCCAACAACCTAGAGTGCACTACTCATCACAAAAGGAGCCTCATTGACTACATAGAAATCAGGACTACAATACAAAGAAGTGTTGAACTGCAAAAGATAGCATCTCCTATGCCTGAGTACAGTTCTGATTAAGCTCAATACCACAAGATTGAATTCTCTTACATAAACCTAATCCAATATCCAATGATCGACCAAATCCTCTTCTTGAATGATATTATATTATTCACACATTACATTCCTTCACCATGACCTCTAACATAACCATGATGATCTACAATGAGATCTTACATCTATATATACAAACCCTTGACCATAAACAATTAGGTCGGCCACCCGATAATAAACCAGTTACATAATTACAAACCATGTTGTCCTTAGACCAAATAGATAATATCTAACACATAAGACATCCTAGAAACACATTGATAGGTCCAATCTACATGTTACATTTAAGTCGATCCATAACCTAGATCAACCAGGACCCAGTATAAGTGCACACGCTTACATCAATGATCTCCATCTGCCAGGTCTCGAACATGATCACCAATAGCATCCTAAAACTCCACTAGAAGCTGCACCAACAACACTTATGCAATTCATCAAGGATCTTCATCAAAAGCTCTATCGACGAAACCCTCGCCGGAACTAGAAACTAAGCTTCTAAGCAAACAAGATAGCATCGGATCACCAGAACAAAACCAACTGACTGAATATGAGCATGAGTATCATGAACAAGCCAATTCCATCACCAAGCTATATCAGAGCCTACCGGATCATGCCGGATCAAAACAACCAAAATCCACTCAACCTACTGGGACTAGAAGGGTGCCGGTAAAGCATCCAAACAACTAGTGTTGGCATCAATGACAAAACATCAATGAAACACAATAAATTCCACCAAATTGCCAATAGGTTTATGTGCGAACAAGTGATATATCATTCGGCAGAAGGTTTTTGGTGTTGCAGGGAAGACATCTATGTTTAACTGAAACTGTATCAAGCATTAGGAGATGCTACTTTCATAGTTCATTCTTTTTGGATTGTAGTCTAATGCTTTTGTAAGTCAGTGAGACTTCTCTTTTGTGATGAGTAGTGAACTCTAGGTGGTTGGCCTGATTGCAAGTGCAATCCCCATTGTAATTAATTTACATACTACTGTAGAATTATTATTTTATTGTGGGTAGGGTTTCCCACCGTGTTTTTTTTCCTTTACCGGGTTTTCCACATCAAAAATATTGGTGTTGTGTGTGTTGTGATTTCATGTTTTATCTTTCATTATGTTGGTTTCTTTGTGATTTGGTATAAAGGTTTTAATCTGCAATAGTTCGGATTTCTGTTAGAAAATTGATTCGCCCCCCTCTCAGTTTTGTCTTGATATCAGATCTGTCTAACAATTGGTATCATAGCATGGTCCTCTTTGCAGAATCATAACCGCTTGAGGAGATCCAATGACAACTGCATCTAGTTTTACATTCAATTCCTACCGGAAGGAGATTCATAGATTTGATGGTACAAATTACAAAATATGGAAGGAGCGAATGAAGATTCATTTGAGATGTCTTGTTGTTGAAATTTGTGAGATAGTGGAGAAAGGGTATATACCTCATGATCCTAATTTTGGAACACCGACACCTACTCATGAACAAAAGAGAGCTGAAAATGATGTTAGAGCGAAGGAAGCATTTCTAAGCACCCTATCTAATGAAAAGTTATTGAATGTCATAGAGTTGGAGAATGCAACTTGCAGATCTTGACAAAGCTTGAAACTCTTTATGAAGGTGACCAAGCAGTATAGATTACAAAACTTGAAGGTTTCCAGTAAGATATGAAACTTTTAAGATGGAAGAAGATGAGAAGATAAGTTCTTTCATGGATAGAGTGGATGAGATTGTCATGGGAATCAAATGCTACGGTGGATCATTTAGTGAGGATGACGTTGTGTCAAAGATTTTGAGAGTTCTACCTCTGGCTTACAAGATGAAGGCTACTACAATTGATGAACTTCAGACAATGCCAAGTACCCCTATTACTAGAGATACATTACTTGGGAAATTTACTGCTTTTGAGCTTGAGGAACTTGGAGATCAAAGTGCTACTAAAACAGAGACTGCATTTAAAGCATCTGCCTCCGGTAAGCAAAAGATAGATTGGAAGGAGTTATATGTTATAGATTTGGAAGACATTGAGAGAGAAGACAGAGAAATTGAAGAGTTGTAAGCCCTAATTACTAGAAGAATCCCTAAAGGACCGGTTGGAAGTAAGTATGAAGGAAAAGTACCTTTTAAATGTTTTTTATGCAATAAGATTGGTCATTTTGCCTCTAGATGTCCTGAGAGAGCTGCTAGGTATCAAGAAAGATTTATGAGGAATTATAAGCCTAATCTGGAATATTAGAACAAACCTAGATTTAGAAGGAATAAGGATAAACCATGTTATTATGCTGGTGATGATGATTTTGGTATTACTAATGATGCTGACAATGAACCTGTAAGTGGATTCAGTAATGGAACCTCCGGTAAAGATTGGGTCTTTATTTCTATCAAGGATGATTCTCTGGAACCTATCATTAAAGAAACTCATGCCAAGGAGAAGGCTTTAGCTGCTAAAATTGAAGAAAAGGATGAATGGATTATAGACAGTGGATTCTCACATCACATGACCAGTGACAAGAGGAAGTTCTTAACTCTACAAGAATTTGATAGCAGACTAGTCAGATTTAGAGACAACAAGGCATGTAGGATCAAAGGCAAAGGAACAATATCCTTGGATGGTAAGACTAATACTGACAATGTTTATTGTGTTGAAGGATTGAAGCATAATCTTTTGAGTGCAGGTCAGATGGTGGATAGAGGATTTCATTTACAATTTAAGGATGAAAAATGCAAGATTGTCAATAGATCTGGATTGGAGATTGCATCTGGAACTTAGACCAAAGGAAACATCTTTCATTTGAACTCTGGTGAGAAAGCTTGCTTGATTTCTCAGGTTGATGAAAGTTGGTTTGGCATAAGAGGATGTGTCATGTACACTTTTATTGCATAGTCAAGATCAGTTCAACACAAGTAGTCAGAGATTTGCCCATGATTGTTAAACCTCATAATTTGGTATGTAGAGAGTGTCAAATGGATAAGCAAGTTAGAACATCTTTCAAAAACATACATGATAAATCTAATGAAATTTTTGATCTTATTCATGCTGATCTATGTGGACCAACAAGGACTAAAAGTTTTCAAGGTGATAGATATTTTGTGTTGCTTATTGATGACTATTCTAGAATGATGTGGGTTGCATTTTTGAAAGAAAAATATGAAGCTCTTGAGAAATTCAAAATTTACAAAGCTATGGTTGAGAAAGAAACGGTATTGAAGATAAAATGTTTAAGATCATATCAAGGCAGTGAGTTTACATCCGATGAGTTCAACAACTTTTTTGATAAGCATGGAATTAGAAGACAATTTTTTGCACCTAGAACCCCACAATAGAATGGAATAGTGGAAAGGAATAACAAAACTATCTTAGATGTTGCAAGGACAATGATGATGGAAGCCAAACTGCCTAATATCTATTGGAGAGAAGCTGTCAATACCATTGTATACACTTTCAACATAGTACACATACAAGGTGATACCGATAAGACTCCTTATGAATTATGGTTTGGCCATACTCCTATTGTTAGATATTTTAGAATTTTTGGAAGTAAATGCTACATTAGAAGAGATGATGCATTAGGAAAATTTGATCCTAGAAGTGATGAAGGTATATTTTTGGGTTATTCCACTAAGAGAAAAGCATATAGATGTTATAACAAAAGATTGAATAGGATAATGAAAAGCATAAATGTCAAGGCGGATTAGCAGGATAACAATCAGATCAGATCATATGACTATGGACCAAAAGATGAATTTGTTAGATCAGAACTAACAGTGCAAGAATCAGTTTAGAACATAGATCCAATTGCTCCAGTAACATCAGAAAATTCCACAATGACTGATGAAGGACAGAAAGAATCAGAAAGTCAAGATATTAAGAAAACACCCAGGTATGTGAAACTGAATCATTCTAAAGATCAGATCATTGGAGATAAAAGGAAAGGTGATGACTAGAAGAAGGTTAGTTGATGAAGAGGCATGTTTAATTTCTCAAACTGAACCAACATCTTTTATTAAAGAAAGTAAAGATGAGAATTGGTTGAAAGCAATGGAAGAGGAATTAGATCAGATAGAAAAGAATAAGACTTGGGAATTGCTTCCTAGACCTAAAGATAAGAATATTATTGAAACTAAATGGGTTTTCAGGAATAAATTAAATGAGGAGGGTCAAGTTGTGAGAAATAAAGCTAGATTGGTTTGCAAAGGTTATTCACAGGAAGAAGGAGTTGATTATGATGAAACTTATGCTCCGATTGCAAGAATTGAAGCGGTAAGACTATTTCTTGCCTATGCCGCACACAAAAACTACAAGGTATATCAGATGGATGTCAAATGTGCATTTTTGAATGGAGATCTTGAATAGGAAGTCTACATTGAAGAACCTGATAGATTTTCTTTATCAGAGGACAAGGACATGGTTTGTAGATTGAGGAAAGCTTTATATGGTTTGAAACACGCCCCTAGAGAATGGTATGCTAGATTAGATAAATATCTTTCTAAGCTCGGTTTTAGAAAAGGTAATGTTGACAATAACTTATATTATAAGATTGATCATGATGATATACTAATCATTGAAGTCTTTGTGGATGATATCATTTTTGGTGGAGAAAAAAGTTTATGCATGAAATTTGCTGATGATATGAAGATTGAATTTGAAATGTCTATGATTGGTGAGATGAAATTTTTGTAAGGTTTGCAAATTACTCAGACTGATAAAGGTATTTTCATTTGTTAGACTAAGTATGTAAAGGAATTGTTTAAGAATTTTGGACTTGAGAACTCCAAACCTGTCGGTACTCCTATGATAACTGGTTGCAAAATGTCAAAGAATGATGAATCTCCTAGAATTAATCCAAGCACATATAAATCAATGATTGGTGGATTGATGTACTTAACTCATAATAGAAGCAATATAATGAATGTTGTTTGTATTTCCTCTAGATTTCAGTCAAATCCTAGAGAAACTCATGATATTGTTGTCAAAAGAATATTCATATATTTAGCAGGTACAATGGACTATGGGTTATGGTATCCAAAGATGATGATTTCAGACTATGTGCATATACAAACTCTGAGTGGGCAGGAGCTATGGATGATCAGAAGAGCACTATAGGTGGTGCATTATTTCTTGAAAATAAATTTGTTTCATGGCTTAGCAAGAAACAATCATGTACTTCATTATCTATTGCTGAAGCTGAATATGTAGATGTTGCTACTAACTGTACTCAGATTTTATGGATGAAATAGATGTTGAAAGATATAAGGGTAAGTTATGGTGAGCCTATTGTTATTTGCTATGATAATACTGCTGCTATTGATATGTCAAAGAATCCAGTATTTCATTCCAAATCAAAACACATTTCTATAAGATATAATTTCTTGAAAGAAAAAGTTCAAGCAAAGAAAGTCAGATTGATTTATGTGCCTACTAAGGAACAAATTGCAGATATTCTAACAAAACCATTGCCTAAAGATACTTTTGAATATCTCAGAGATCAGTTGGGGGTCACCACCCCTCCGGAAGAGACTTAGAGATGCAGGATTGCATCAATTTGGTGAGCTTATTAGACATACTTTCTGGTCTGGGTTGATGAGATGTTGCTGCTGCTCAGGGGGAGTAGTCAACCGTTTGGTTCAATTTTCTTTTTGGTTCAGTATTCGTCCTTTGTTATTGATGTAAAAGGGAGAGATGGTGCTCATGTAAAAAACAATTAATCTTTGGAGTAGATGGTATTCATGTTAATCTTAGGGGGAGATAAATTTCAGGTCAATCTTTAGGAGATTGTTGGCATTCCTTGGCACTTGGATGTTTTTCACATTTTGTGTTGCCATCAATGCTAAAGGGGGAGATTGTTGGCAATATGTTGGATTTGGTTAAGTGTTGTCATTGATGTCAACACTGTATCCTAGTTGGATATGGTTCTGCTATCACGGTTGGACCTATCCCGGTTAGACTTGATGTTTATCTTGTTTTTGGCTATGATTCTGATTTGGTATGATTAGATCCCTGGATTAAGTTTTGGATGATTATTCAGGATGGTTATATGCTTGTCATATTCTATTGGTTGATGATTTGGTGCTCCGAAATCTATCGCTTATGTTCCTGGTTGGTATTTCTTGGTACCAGTAAGCGATATTTGATGATATAATTTGGTGATTTTGGTCCAGCTTATGGAAATGGTTTCTAACGTGTTGAAGGTGTTTCTTGATAGTGTCCCAATAATTTGGTGGCTTTGCATTGGCTGGTGTGATGTTTGTTGGCATTATGTGAACTGGTATGTGGACATAATGATATTGTATGTTGTGATTGATGTCAATATGCTGAAGAAGTGAGAACCGACATATGAGAGAACCGGTAGAACACTGTGAACCGGCACTAGTGCCAAAGTGAAGCGGTGTACTTGTTCAAGGAGAACCGACATATGGTTATGGGAATAGACACATGGAAGCATTGTATGACTATCGGTTGGTAGTCTCAACTTCAGGGTTTCCGGTTTAAGTGCTTCAAGCCTGTGTGGCTCAACCGATGACATTGTGTGATGAGTTAGCATTGTAATGAAGAATAGATCATGTTGCCACGCCAGCCTTGTGCGCGTGAAGGATCTTGCATGAAGGAGATTGTTCTTATCTACCTCGAGAATGTGCGAAGTCTATAAAACGGTGATAACATGTGATGGGTTATCAACTGCCATGAAATCAGTGAAAATGGACGATGGAGAATATCTGTAGATTGGATCAAGACTGTTGCAATTAATGGAGTGTTCTCAATGGTTAGGATTGAACCATTTGAATTCCTTAACCTAACAGGTTTAAGGTTTAGGGTTTATGCTATTGATCTATATGTTTTCCTATAAGGTCGATGTTGTGTCTCTTTCTGAGGTTGTTGGCAAAAGTTGTGTGTGTGTATCCAAGAGAAGGGATACATGATTCTTGCCAGACCAAAAGAAGAGAAGTTATACCTGTAGAGTGTAAGTGCAGAAGGTGAAGAGGAGCTTAAGTGGATCTGCATTGGCATTGAGTGCTGTTACCAGATCATTATAATACTTGTTGATCTCTAACCACCTCAACAGTTGGAAAATCCCTTAACAGGGTAGCCTTAACCAACTTGCTGTAAATTATTTAACAGGGTAATTCAAAGCTATTGAGTTCGAAATCCTTTAGCTATTGAGTTCTTGAAATCCTCTAACAAGGTAACCTTTAATAGGGTTTAACCCTTAACCGAGTATTGTAGCCATCCCTTAACCGGGTGATCTCTAATAGGATCGGTTCCTAGCAGAACCTTTTGTAATGTCTCTAACCAGACAAGGCTCCTAACATAGCGAACTTCTAAAGAGTTCAAAAATAGCTTGTGGGTATTCATCCCCACCGTGGTTTTTACCAGTTGGGTTTCCACGTGAAAAATATGTGTGTCATGTGTGATGCTTTTATCTTGTGATGCTTTTCTATTGTCTGTCAAGCATATAATGGTTCTGTGTTTTATGCCTGTCAGTAAAACAGGTTGAACTAGCTGTTATTATGATCTGATGGTAGATTACCTATTTATGCATAAGGGAGAAATGGTAAGGTAGTCTTGAGTTGAGTGAAAAGCTAAGTGAGTAACTGGTTAATGCTTATCTCAGTCAGTCTTAGCTTTACCAGTTGCACTCTGTTTCAAACCGATGTCACTGTTTGCCAGTCATTTGAAGTGTCTGCTATTAGACCGGTTTAGGACTGTATTTTTGTCTGTACTGAATTACCTCCCCCTCTCAGTACTGGGTTAGTACTATTAGTTCATCATTGAGTTATCAATTGGTATCAGAGCAACCAGATGGGTTTTCCCTATCTGAAGACAGTGACATGGTGTGTAGGCTACATAAAGCCTTATATGGTCTAAAGCAAGCACCTAGAGCATAGTATGAATGCCTGCATTCTCATCTTGTGAAGATTGGATTTGAGAGAACAAGTGAAGATAGTAATATCTACTTGAAGTCTAAAGGAGATCAGATCCTGATCTGTGAGGTATTTGTTGATGATGTTATCTTTGGTGGAGATGACAAGATGAGTCATGAGTTTGTAGATGAGATGAAGAAAGAGTTTGAAATGTCACTCATAGGGGAGATTAAATTCTTCATTGGGTTGCAGATCTAACAGATGAAGGATGGAATCTTTATCACTCAGTCCAAGTATGTCAAAGAGGTGTTGAAGACCTTTGGCATGGAAGATAGCAAACCGGTTGGTACTTCGATGGTGACTAGTTGTAAACTATCTAAAGAAGATGACTCAGAATTGGTTGATGAGAAGGAATACCGATCAATGATTGGTAAGTTGCATTATGTAGTGCATAGTAGACCAGATATTGCACATGCAGTTGGCATTACTACAAGATTCCAGAAAAGCCCAAGAGAATCCCACTTGGTTGCAGTCAAGCGAATTCTTAGGTATTTGAAGGGAATTGTTGACTATGGATTATGGTATCCATATAGCAAGGATTTCAACTTGAAAGTGTTCACAGATGCTGATTGGGCTGGTAATATAGATGACCGGAAGAGCACAATCAGTGGTGCATTCTTCCTCAATGGTAGACTAGTCTCATGGATGAGTAAGAAATAGAGTTGTATCTCTCAGTCTACAGTGGAAGCAGAGTATGTTGCAGCTTTCATGAATTGCACTTAGATAATTTGGTTGAAGCATGTATTAAATGGCTTCAAAGTTCCTGTATCTGAACCGGTAAGTATATTTTGTGACAATACTAGTGCAATTAACATCTCCAAGAATCCGGTTTTACATTCTAGAACCAAGCACTTTGAGCTTAAGTATCATTTCTTAAGGGAAAAGGTTCAAAACAAAGAGATTGCACTGGAACATGTTTCCAGTAAGGAGCAGTTAGCAGATATATTCACCAAGCCTCTCCCAAAGACTACATTTATGTACTTAAGAGGTGAATTAGGGGTGTTACCCCTTCAGGAGGTAAACTAAAAGCATATGCTCTGCATCAATCAGGTAGTGCATAGTCAAATTTTTTTTGGATTGATGTGTTGAAGGATGCTACTCCTCAGGGGAAGCAGCATAATGGAACAGGGAAGCTTGTGCCTCCACTTTGGCATTGGTGCCAAAGGGGGAGAAGATGTGAAGTGGGGAAGATATCTGTGGAAAATGGGGAGAAGATGTGAAGCAAAGAAGATATCTTTGTGCCATCAATGCCAAAGGGGGAGATTGCTGGCATTATGTGAACCGGTATGTGGACATAACGATATTGGATGTTGTCATTGATGTTAATATGCTGAAGAAGTGAGAACCGACATATGAGAGAATCAATAGAACACTGTGAACCGGCACTAGTGCCAAAGTGAAGCAATGTGCTTGTTCAAGGAGAACCGACATATGGTTATGGGAACCGACACATGGAAGCATTGTATGACTATCGGTTGGTAGTGTCAACTTCAGGGTTTTTGGTTTAAGTGCTTCAAGCCTGTGTGGCTCAACCAGTGACATTGTGTGATGAGTTAACATTGTAATGAAGAACAGATCATGTTGCCATGTCAGCCTTGTGCGCGTGAAGGATCTTGCATGAAGGAGATTGTTCCTATATACCTCGGGAATGTGCGAAGTCTGTAAAATGGTGATAATGTGTGATGGGTTATCAACCACCATGAAATCGATAAAAATGGGCGATGGAGAATATCTTGAGATTGGATCAAGACTGTTGCAATTAATGGAGTGTTCTCAATGGTCAGGATTGAACCGTTTGAATTCCTTAACCTAACTGGTTTAGGGTTTAGGGTTTATGCTATTGACCTATCTGTTTTCCTATAAGGTCGATGTTATGTCTCTTTCTGAGGTTGTTGGCAAAAGTTGTGTGTGTGTATCCAAGAGAAGGGATACGTGATTCTTGCCAGACCAAAAGAAGAGAAGTTATACCTGCAGAGTGTAAGTGTAGAAGGTGAAGAGGAGCTTAAGCGGATCTGCATTGGCATTGAGTGCTGTTACCAAATCATTGTAATACCTGTTGATCTCTAACCACCTCAACAGTTGGAAAATCCCTTAACAGGGTAGCCTTAACCGACTTGCTGTAAATCCTTTAATAGGGTAATTGAAAGCTATTGAGTTTGCAATCCTTTAGCTATTGAGTTCTTGAAATCCTCTAACAAGGTAACCTTTAATAGGGTTTAACCCTTAACCGGGTATTGTAGCCATCCCTTAACCGGGTGATCTCTAATAGGATCGGTTCCTAGCAGAACCTTTTGTAATGTCTCTAACCGGACAAGGTTCCTAATAGAGTGAACTTCTAAAGAGTTCAAAAACAGCTTGTGGGTATTCATCCCCACCGTGGTTTTTCCCAGTTGGGTTTCCACGTGAAAAATATGTGTGTCATGTGTGATGCTTTTATCTTGTGATGCTTTGCTATTTTCTTTCAAGCATATAATGGTTCTATGTTTTATGCCTGTCAATAAAACATGTTGAACTAGCTGTTATTATGATCTGATGGTAGATTACCTATTTATGCATAAGGGAGAAATGGTAAGGTAGTCTTGAGTTGAGTGAAAAGCTAAGTGAGTAACTGGTTAATGCTTATCTCAGTCAGTCTTAGCTTTACCAGTTGCACTCTATTTCAAACCGGTGTCACTGTTTGCTAGTCATTTGAAGTGTCTGCTATCAGACCGGTTTAGGACTGTATTTTTGTTTGTACTGAATTACCTCCCCCTCTCAGTACTGGGTTAGTACTATCAGTTCATCATTGAGTTATCAATGTTATGGTGGTCCTATTTGGATCTGGTTAGATATTCTATGTTATTGGATTGAGGGATTCTATCGGTTGGTGAAACACGTTGGAGATTGGTCTTAGCGTGATTTCTGATGGATGTAATTTTTATAATTATGGGGTTATGGGCTTAGGGTTCAGCCAACCTTATCATAAGGTTAATAATTTGTATTTATAGGTGACTTATTCATGTAATATGTCATGTCTGGGATTGATGGTTATGTCTACATTATCAGAGGAAGGTTTATGCATGAACCAGTGATATATCATTCGACAAAAGGTTTTTGGTGTTGCAGGGCAAACATCTGTACTTAACCAGAACTGTATCAAGCATTAGGAGATGCTACTTTCACTGTTCACTCTTTCTGGATTTTATTCTGATGCTTTTGTAAGTTAGTGAGACTCCTCTTTTGTGATGAGTAGTGAGCTCTAGGCAGTTGGCCTGATTGCAAGTGCAATCCCTATTGTAATTAATTCACATACTGCTGCAGAAGTATTATCTAATTGTGGGTAGGGTTTCCCACCATGGTTTCTTCCTTTACCAGGTTTTCCACATCAAAAATATTGATGTTGTGTATGTTGTGCTTTCATGTTTTATCTTTCATTGTGTTAGTTTCTTTATGCTTTGGTATAAAGGTTATAATCTACAATAATTTTGATTTCTGTTAGAAAACTGATTCACCCCCCCTCTCATTTTTCTCTCGGTATCAGATCTATGTAACATTAATGAACACCATGTTTTCCATGTCTTATTTTGTTTTTTGTGTGTGTTTTTACCCTTAAAAGTGGGTCTGCCTCCCGATTTACCTGACACTTTGCATAGGCATTGGTGAGAGGGAACGACCCAAAGTGGCAATGAGCTAAAGTCAAGCTCTTCCGAGCCACTATAAATCAAATGTTTTTGTGACGAAAGTTGCAAGCAATGGGTGCTAGAATGGCATAGCGATGATCAAATTCGTCGGATCTATGCCCACCCGAATAGGTGACCTAACTAAAAACCTTTGTTCTTAGAGACCAAAAAACTTCTACTTGTTGATTCAAGCATTGTGATACACGCATGCCAAAGAAACCCCTCATGTGCCATTCAATTCGAGATAGTAAATTCTTGGGAAGTGATGCCCCTTGATTTCGAAGCTTGGTATGCCCGTAGAAGTGAGTGTTGTGGAGGGGAGATAGTGCTACCAAGCTTCTAACTATCTGGTTGAATGAGGTATTCTGGGTGGGGGGATTCAACAAGTATTGTCCTTGCCATCCTTAGGATTGTTTCATTGAATGTGCATGAGTGTCTTTTGTCAAAGTCAAACAAACATCTTGTCTTTCATGCTTGTTAAAAGTGAATTATAAACAAAGGACATAATCAACCTTACAAACATTGGTAAAAATAAAATTTTAAAAGTATTCATAATCAACTCTGATAATCAAATCAAAATAATTGTTCAAACACGAAGAGTTTCAAAGTATTCATCGAACAATTTGCAAATGTTTTATCAACATCATTTTTCAAAAGATTGGGTACCCTTGTTTCAACATTCATGTCACTTAGGGCTAGGTTTTGCATAGTCTAACTTAGGTCTTAGGACATATTGTCATCCTCCTTCATTTTAGTCCATTTCATTTCAAGCAACCTCATTTTGCACTTAGGTTTAAAAATCAATTCCCTAGGTCTTCATTGCATTGTCACACACAAGCTAGGTTTCCACTTAGGTTGACATCTTGCATTATCATTGTCATCCCCAAAATTAGGTCTTCACTTAGATAATATCATTTCCTTTCATACCCCTTTCTTGCATTAGATCATACCATTGCATAGTTCAAAACTTTAGATCATATCATATTCCATGTCTTGTCCACATTTTTATTCATACCTTAAGCTCATATCATTAAATAATAGCCTTGAAAAATTTCATTTCATCTTCTTAGGTCATATTCATATCATATCTTGAGTCCATACCCTAGGTTCTTGTCAATAGTCATAGTCCTTTTGCATAATAGTTCTAAAATAAAGATTTTCCAAAATTGAAAATTTGAATCTCTAGATTAAACCCTAAGTTGTTGTTAGGGATTCTTGACCTTGTCCAAAATTTGTCCTCTTGTCAACATCATTTTGTCAGACCTTAGCTTAGTATCCAAGTGTATAGGTGTGACATTGTCATTTGTCCTATTTTCATTTGGCCCGCTTGTCCTTTTAGGTCTAGACTTCATTTCAACTTCCCAAGGTTACGTCTTTAGGTTTGCATTCCAAAAGTTTATCCAAAATCCAAAAATAACAAAAACATAGGTTGCATTGTCAATCATTAAAGTTGCATTTAGTTTCACCTCATTGTCATTTCAAAAATCCAAAAGAAAAAAAAAACATAAGCTGCATTGTCATCCTTATAGGTTGCATTAGTTGCATTTCATACATTATCCTTAAAATCCAACAAACCCAAAAGCATTGAATAGTGACATGTCTATTGAAACAAGATTCCAAGATCCTATGATGCAACAAAGTTAGACATATCAACTGATGAATGGTCCAATTAATAACACAATGCAATCATAATTTTATCCAACCCAACAACAAGGCAATACAATACGACCAAACTTTAATCCAAATGTTGGTCCGTTTGAAAACATGCTACCAAAGTATGAAATTGATCAGTTAGGACCATCATCGTATTTTAAATTAATTTTTATGCCAATGCAACCACGATGTGGCAATGTTTCACCAGTGCCACCAATGAACGTGTCACCAGTTTTTGATTCTCATCAGTTAAGTCAAGTTCCCTACCTACAAAGACCCTTGGTAGATGGTCAACACATATTTCATTTAGATTATGGTTATATTCAAGTTCAATCATTACCAAAGTTCCAAGAAGAGGGAGATTCAAATGATGAATCATACACATATTCTAAAGTTATTGAGGCAATGAACAATCCTGAGTTTGTGGAAATTTTGGACAAAGTAATCTTAAGCAATTGTCAAAAATACTTGCCATGCATTGTAAGAGACCTAGCTCAAGTTCTGAGCAAGGAAGTTGTGTCCCACAACAAGTTCAAACAAATCAAGCCTAAAATAAAATCCAAACCATGAAAAAACCTTGGAAGGATTCAAATGCATCTCCAAAGAAAGGTGGCTTTATTAGACAACTCTTAAAGAGAGTCCTAAGTGACTTTTGCGAGAAAGATCAAAATCATGCACCTATATCTAGCAATGACTCACTCCTGCATAAACAAATTGACTCTCCAGTGGCATATATATTCCTACACCTTTTGAAGCTTCACAAGAACCTCCCATATCATCTCCTAAATCTTCACAAGAGAAATTTCCACCATCACCTCCAAATGATATATCAAATAATGCATCCTCCCAAGGGTTGTCTGCAACAGAAATACATGCTAATCTATGTCTTTATACAAATCCCTTGTACTATTTGGAAATGATAGATTCAATGCCACCAGATGCTTCTCTTTTAGAGAGTCCCATACAAAGTCCATCCCTCACATGTCAAAGCATTTATTCCTTACCAGAATCCCCTATGCATGTCCAAAGTCCAACCCTATGTCAAGAGGATTATTCAGAGCATGAAGAAATAAGTCTTGAAATGGATCAAGATCAAGACACTAAAACTTTTCCATTGCATACTACATTTCACTAAGATCTCATTTTCTTTGATGATCCCCCTATTCCTATCAAAGAACACAACACCTTTTCAAATCCCATTGACATTCCACTCCTTAAGCAAGATCAAGATATCCTAGTCCATCCTATCCCAAATGATCCCCCTATTCCTATTCAAGAACATAATGCCTTTTAAAGTCCTATTGGTATTCCACTCCTTGAGCAAGATCAAGAGGTCATTTCCGTTCTTCCTAATAATCCCATTTAAAGTCAAGAACAAAGCACCTTTAAAGAGGAATCCAATGATCTTCCTCCTTATCAAGATCAGAGTATCCTTTTAACTTCATGTCCACCACAAGATGCTGTCATCCCTCCATCTCCATGTCCTAATCCTCCATATACACTCCAAGATCTCATTTCCTTTGATGATCCCATTATTCCTCCCACTCCATCTCACAAAGAGCCTGTCATTGATCCTGGTACCTCTATTGATTCTAATCCCCCTCAAGATTCTAACATATTTGTGCAAGATGTTCACGAACCCCCTGCATGCATAATGGGTTTCTCTACTTTGGTCTAGTCCAATCCACTTCATGATTCCATCTTTCCTTCCATATCGCACCCACTTCATAATAGACTTGCGACTTCTTCCCAAAGGAAAGAGTCTCCTACATATAAAAATATTCATAAAGGAAAAGGCGTAGACCTTCATGAGAAACAACCCCTCCATATCAAAGAAAATATTAATGCTCATGGCTACACAACTCAATCTCAAGGCGTCGGTGTCCCTCCATCAAAATCCAAACATATGCCTTCCCCTTCATCCCTTCCATCCATCTTAGGTCCTTATATCCCTTTGTCCTCTATGCAAGGTCAATAAAGGCACACATCCTCAAGCACCTTCCATCCATCCAAACGACCTCCATTTCATTCCTATCCATCCATGCATTCCTTTCCCTCTTCAAGCAATTTGGATGCCAAGCCTAAAAGCTATAAGTCTAGCAATCCACATGTATTCAATGATAAACATGTCCAGTCTAATCGACATGTAAAAAAAAAGAAAAATATGATCCAAAAATAAAAAGAAATGTCTAAAAGGCCAAAAGGGCCCACTGAGCAAAAGAAAGAAAAGTCAAAAGCTATATGGGTTCCTAAATCCCTTATGCAAGCAATGCGTTCCAAGGAACCACAAAATAATGAAAAATAAAAAACCATGTGGGTTCCCAAGAAACTCATTGCAGCATAAAAGTCTAAAGAAGCATCAAACTTGGAATCCAAGATTGCTATTCCTCCATCCAAACCTTCCAAGTCTATTCCTCCATCACCTCCTTCATCCATTTTGGGTCCTTATGTCCCAAAATCCATAGTCATCCCTCCATCCAAATCTCAACATCTGAAATCTATTTTTCCTCCATTAGTCCATCACCCATCAAGGTGTATGCGAATGCTCCTCTTTCCAATATTTCCATCCACTCAAGCCCAATTCTTCCAATACCCTATCCATTATCCAATGCATATCTTCCATCCTTCCATCCCTTTGATCCAAGCCTTTACATAAACCTTGGCCTTAGTCCCATATCAAAGACTAAGGGGCAGGTTTCATTTGTGCTATCATATCCTATCGTCCCTCAATTACCCTATCATGTCCTATTAACCTCCATTATCCTATCATTCCCCCGTCATATCCTCCATTATCCTATTGTCTCTCATGTCCATGTCCCCTTTTCTACCATTGATCTTGACAAGGCTGAGTATCTTCACGAGCGTCATGCATCCTATTTGCATCTTTCAATCTATCATAGCTTTTGGTCTTTATCCATTTGCTCATTACAACCTTTCGTCCATATTCCTTGGCTTATTGCAACCTTTCATCATTATCCCTTAGCCTATTACATCCTTATCCTATTCATATCCCTTATCTGTCTTTGATCTTGTTTGTCCTAACCATATCCTATCACCGCCCATATGCTCTTTTTTGTCACTTGATCTTGATCTGACATAAGGACATAGAATGCAAAACATGGTTTCAAAAACCTCTTGACATGTCGCTCATGCCATGCCATCACTTTACATTGTCATATCTAGTCCCTTATACCATTGCGCACGATAGCCCTTGGCAATTGAATACGCCATGTCTCCTTCATAAATGGCCTCTATCTCCCCTCTATCCACCAACATTTTAGCAAGCCTATTTGTCCATTCGTCATATTCTTTGCCTTGCTAGACACTGGGGGAAAAATCACAAAAAACCCTAAAAATCAAATAACGTCCTAAAAAAATCCCCCAAAATCAAATAAATTCCTTAAAAAAATAAAAAAATGTCCTAAAATAATCCAAAAAAATAAAAAATGTCTTGAAATAATCCAAAAAAATAAAAAAATGTCCTAAAATAATCCAAAAAATAAAAAAATGTCTTGCAATAATCTAAAAAATCAAATAAAGTCTTGAAAAAAATCCCTAAAATTCAAATAAAGTCTTGAAAAAATCCATAAAAAGAAAATAAAGCTGAAAAAAAATACAAAAATCGTAAAATGTCCTGAAAAAATCCACAAAAATCAAATAATGTCCCAAAATAACACAATTTTTTTTTGAAAAATTGTCCTGAAAAAAAAACAACCAAATTTTTTTTTGTATAATGTCCTGAGAAAAAGCACAAAAAAATAAAAAATTTCAGAAACCCTAAAATTTAGAACACATCAAAAATTCAAAAATAATTGCTTTTATTTCATTTTGTCAATAAACCGTCCCTTTTGTACATAGGCAAACATTTTAGCAGACATCATTGTGCTTAAACGAAATCACGCCTCAATAGATGAATTGTTCAATCAACCAAGCATTGAAATTGATCCTCTTGTCTTATCAATCAATCAACATCAATATCATTGGTCCTTGTCAACATTATCATGGGTCTTATACAGGGTGTAGTATACTCGATACCCTATTGTGTCTTGTCTTAGACGGGGTACTGCATTTCCTGAAACCAAACAACATGAACGTCATTTTATCCCAACTCTATCACTTTGGAAACAAAGATCAAAATGTTTGTTTAACTTGTTTGAATTGGCGAGTCTTATCTTTTATTGATTTATGCCAGGATGGTTCATGGTCATTTTTGGTTTTTGTTTGTTGTTGCAGAGTGTTTCGTAGCATTATGGGGCATGTATGTCTTAGGATATTGTGACTCATTCCTTGTCTGCAATGTGTCTATTTTACGCAAAGGGATTGCATTATCACCCTGGCCTTCATTGCCATGGTGCGCCATATCCATTTTGCAATATCAAAATAAAGGTTTTCACCTACTATTGTGCATTTGTGAAAGCAAGTTTTTCTTCATCATTAACTTTTCTTCATCTAATTTCTTCTTACTAACATTTCTTCCGTTGGTCCTCGCAGTTAGTTTGGTCTAGTGCTCCGATACACCAAAAACATTTGCATTCTGCATTCATTGGCTAGTACATTTGCATATCATCATTATCCATTTTAGTGCATTACAAAATCAAAAAATATATAATGCATTTTGCATAACATCATTCTTCCTTGCATGTCATATAAAAACAAAATACAAAAAATGAGTGCATATTTCATTCATTTTATTTCATGAAATGTACATAAAGCATCCATACATAGCCTATATTTATATCAAGTCATAACATAGATTCATATCATATCATATATATCATCAAAAGTGTCGGAGTACAAAACCAGATTGTCTAGGTTGGGTATCATACTGAGCGACTATGTCCCTATCACTGTGTGTTCCCTCTGTCCTCGTCATGTTTGTCTTGTCTTGAGGATGGAGCTCCTCTTATCCATGGTCTATGGTCCGACATACCTATTTTTATAATGAGGCATCATTTTATCAATTTTTAGGGTTTCTTCCTACAGTCAGCATTTCCTTGTTTTACCTGCAAATTGGGTGCATTCATGTCTTATTTTATCCCCTTTAGGTCCCCTTTTCCCTAGGACTCCCATTGGCTTCATCAACAAGTTTTTCCACTTGCGTGACTCACTCAAAACCTATCTTTAGGCACTTCTGTGCTTGTGTAGCCTCAACCTGCGCTTGTGCATAACACACAAGCGCAGATCGAGCTCACATGTGCACAAATGTTATGTTTTTGCTTTGAAACACCCCCTGCAATGTCCTAAAATTGCATGCAATTGACCAAAAGTAAAACATGGCTTTCTGATCATCTATAGCTACGTGCACGTTCCCTGAGGTGGTTCACCACTAGAATAATAACCATATTTCTGCAATGTCTTTTATAATGCTTATATCTTTTGCATTCGATCTATGATTTGTGTTTCGTTTGCACAGGTAGATTCATCTCATTGTTGTCGATCAATTGGCCTCTTTTCTAGCTTTTTCCGGCCAATTTCTTGAGGGGGCATATATCCTAATTGTCATCTAGGGTATATTTCTTAATCGTTCTTTGAAACAATGCTCATAATCACATTGTCTCAAAGAGGGGAAAAATGTAGACATCTAAAAATGGTCAATGCTTGCGGTCTCATACTTTGCAATGTTTGTGTTACCTTCTTTTAGGGTTTTCACATCTTATTAACATTTCTTTCTATGTTGCACACTTGATTTTTATCATTTGTCGGCATCTTGTCATTCTTATGCACTTCTGTCCTCTTCAATTATGTTTTTCACATTTCTCAATTAGGTCTTGTCAATATCATTTTCAAATTGTAATCTTTGGTCATTATCAATCTTCATCATCAATTGGACATTGTCAAACCTTCGCCATGTCCAATTAGGGTTTTTGTCCTCAACCTTTATCATTGTCAATCATTCTATCATGTCGATTGGACATCGTCAACCCTTATCAGTGTCAAATTAGGGTTTTGTCCTTGGTCTTTATCAATTTCAATCAATCTTCGATCAACCATCATCATTTGGATCATCTTATATCCTTGAGTTATTGGCCAATCTTATCAATTTATGATCAATTCATCATCGGTCTTCATCAACCTTGGCATCATGTCATTCAACCTTCATCAAGTCAACTTTTTATCAATCTTTGATTGATTTGTCATCGGTCTCAATCAGTCATCAAATCTTTGTCAATTTTGGATCGATTAGTCATTGATTCTTTGTCTTTTGTCATCAATCAATTTGGTCCTTTTGTCAATTCTTATCATTTTGTCGTTGATCTTCATCAGTTAATCAATGTCGATTTCTTTTCATTTTGTCCTTATGATTGCAATCTTTATCTTTCTTGGCTTCGATTTTGTCACAACCTAATTGTTGTCCTTTCATTTCTATTTCATCTCCTAGGGTTTTATGATTTAATAATTTAAATATTAACTTTTCCTTCTAGGTTAAATAAATTATTTTATTTATCCTAAGTCCTCTTCTCACAATTAAATGTTTCATTTAATTGGCTAATTATGTCTTCTTTGTGAATTGATTAATAAATGAGAATTTATTAATTAATCTCACCTAATTTTCTTCATTTCTATTTTTTCCTAGTTTCCTAATTCCTAATTCCTAATTCCTCTTTTCTACGTAATTTTCTAATTTTTGAATTTCAAATTTCTTCTAATTCTTCCCTCCTAATTTTTCCGATTAATTTCTCCTCCTAATTAACCCTTCTTTTTGTGTTCAATCATGTCATAAGATTTGAGGCTATTTTGTCTCTCATGTGTCATTTAATCAATGAGAAATTATTGATCTCAATTTGTCATAAATTAAAGGGCTATTTCTTCTCTCAATTTGTCATAATTAGTTTGCACAATTTTCTCCCAATTTGTCATATCTTGAAAGAGCAATTTGTCATGAATTTTGGTCAATCAATTTGTCATAAATCATGCCAATTCCTTACTTTGTTGCCATTTTTGAATCCTCATCAAATTGTCTATAAATTGAGCACTCCTTTCTCAATCATGGATAGCCACAATTCGAGTAACCTCATGCCATCATTTTTACTTTGCAACTTTGCTTTCAATCACGCTTTGCACTTGTAGGTGAAATCCACATAATTTGGAGGTGAAAGAATAACAATGCAATCACATGGAGGAGATTTTGCATTTGATTTGTTTTGAATCTTGTCTTCATGTTTCAATTGAATGTATTAAGATTGAATTTCATTAGCCATTAGGTTTGTGGTTGCATGATATTAATGCTTTTGATGTTTTCCCGATTGCCTACATACACTAGCAAGTATTATGGGTCTCTTTATATAAAGGTTGAAGTTTAGGATTTTCATGTGCCTTATTGATGCACCAAGATTGAGTTAAAGTAAAAATAAAAGTGATTGTAGAGTTATATGGAAATGTTGATGTTCATGTATGATGGAGAAGTCATTGTATAGGACCTCTAATTTTTTTAGAGATAGATGTGTGGATGTATTGTCTCACTTTTGATTTATTTATTGATAGAAAAATACATATAGATGAATTCTTTAAATGTGTTCCCTAGAAATATATTTTGATCATTTTTAGTATGCATGTTGTTTAGGAAAACAATCATGTCTAAGATTGTTGATCATGAAATGCGTGTAAATTAAAAGATGATTAAAGGTGGATGACATTGCATAGCTATGTCATGCCCAAGGGATGGAGTCACCAATGTGATATCATCTATGAAGGGGAAAGTACTGGCATTTATAATAAAGGTGTTTTAAGAAAAGTGGTCAATCATAACAATTGCTAGAGTGGATATTTTTGTTAAGGGTGATTGTAAAGATAAATAGGAAAAAATATGACTAGAAAAGTGGAACATTTTGTTAAAAAAATAGTGTTATATATAGAATACTAACATCGTGTAAAATATGAAATGTGGAATTACATTTCTAGTTCTCAATTGTATATTTTTGTTGAACACAAAATAGATGCTGAGAGCGGGGGGGGGGGGGGGTGAATTAGCATAAACTTAAATTCTGGACTTCAATGTTGCATTAACCAAATCGTTCTAGATAAATTAAGACATCAGAAAACATTCATATCAATCACACATGAGCACAAGAATTTATATGTGGAAAACCAAAACTGGGAAAAACCACGGTGAGCGTAAACTCACAGAATCAATCCACAATATGGAAATATTTTACAAAAGAGAGAGCTCACTGCTCCAGACTTGTAGACCGAGGCTAACTAATCTTGGGGCAAGATACAAAAGAGGACTTACAAACCTAAAGCTAACTGCAACAGGGCAAGATGCATATTTATCACTTTCAAGAAAGGAATCGTATGAATAAAAGCATCTTGATATGCTGATTATAGTCACTGTTAAAGAACAACCTCTAACCTTATTGAATTATCTAGACCACTAGACCTTCTGGATCACTGCATCTACATCCATTGTCTGTTCTTCACTACAATATCATCTGACACAACTATTGTCAGTGGGCCAGCATCCCTCGCGGTGATTCACGACACGGTTTAACAACCTCCTGTGGATTCTATAAGTCTAGTGGTTGTATCGGGCATTTACAGGTCGATATTTTTGTGCAACGACAACCCTAGCTTGTAACAAGTGGTATAAGATCTTGGTCAAAGGTTTGAATCACGCAAGCTGCGACGAGTGATGCTGGGAGGGGGATTGTTGGTAGTGGGCTAGCATCCCTCACGGTGATTCGTGACATGGTTTAACAACCTGCTGTGGATTCTATGAGTCTAGTGGTTGTATCGGGCATTGACAGGTCCATCTTTTGGTGCAATGGCAACCCTAGCTTGTAACAACAACAACTCAAATCGACATCCTTACATCAAGTTGCACATACCTACTTCTGATTTCCACACACATATCTCGCATATTCATCATCATCCAACTTACTCTCATCTCGCTCATCTATTTTCTTTTCAACAAATCATCATGCATATATACCAAACCGAAACAAAAACATCTTCACCAAGTCAACCAAAAGACATATTGTAACATGTACACACATTTCAACCCAAAATATACAACTAGATCAAAAATATAAAACATGGAACATAAAATGAACCTAAACCAACATACAATGATCAATATCGGACCAAAAGAATACATCACACAGAATCACTGGACCAACAAATATATTTCACTTCTAAACACAAACACATATACCAATCATGTTATTACACAAATGAAAGAGTTTGGACCAAAATAGGCAACACCCATAACATATAGATAAAGCTTCTAGTTGTCCTCACCATAAAAAAACAAGTTGATATCAACTGGAATAAATGCCAACACAACATGATTAAAAAAGACTAATCATAACAACCTTTGGTACAAAAGAATAACTATAGATACTTCAACACTCAATCCCATAACAAATGTCTAGACCAAAACATATTCAGACCACATTGTTTTACATCAATGACAACAAAGCACACATCTGAAACTATTTTTTCTCATACTTAAACATTACAATTTGATTATGAAAAGGAAGTACAAAAGTGGTCTTGTTTTCAACTTTGATGGAGGCAAAAGCATTCACATGCATATAGAGCCTAAAAAATAGTAAATGAAAGTATGCTAAATTTTTATTTTATGGTCACATGCAATTGATGCTGAGGTTTGGGGTGGATATTTTTGCCAAATATTTGTATTAACTAACTAATAAGAATAAGTTATAATTATCAAAACCATCCTATATGCTAGCCTTAACTTAACCTACAATAATCATGATGCAGGAGCATCCTCAGTTCTTGGCAATCTTGCATCAACCAAAAACATTTCTTTTTCAATTTGTTTTCTATTTTACAGTTTCAACATTCATTTCTGTGTTTTCTTGCATTAGTTCACTGGATCTTGCAGAGATGGATTTTTTTTGAGGACATGATCACCTACCTTATTCCTCAACCGTAGAGCATTTGGATCATTTTTCGGCAAGTTATTGATTCCATATTTTGAGATAGTTTTCTGGCTTAGAAGACTAGAACCGCTTGGACCTATTTGCTATTGGTGAATCTTGTAGATGCTTTCCATAGCTTGCGGGGCCCTATTTCATGGATTCCAATGTTATTTGGCATGAGGGTGACCTTACCTTTGATCCACACTTCATCCTTTGGATTTTTTGGAGGAATCTCTTTGGCGGAGGCCGACTTGTTGGTTTTACATGTTTGATCTTGTTCTTCAGCATTTGATCCCTTTTGGGCCGACCGGATCTCCTTGGATCATGTAAATCATTGTAATTGAGCATTATAAATCAATCAGAATGAACATAGAGGATATATTTTAGA
Organism: Cryptomeria japonica; assembly: GCF_030272615.1. NCBI lineage: Eukaryota > Viridiplantae > Streptophyta > Pinopsida > Cupressales > Cupressaceae > Cryptomeria > Cryptomeria japonica. The sequence continues at coordinate 270,234,026 of NC_081408.1, forward strand.
TTTATAGGTCCAAAGTTGATCTATTCTGTAATTGAGCATGTATGTGACAAGCCAGTGAGCCGAATCTTGTAACCCAGATGTGACCACTTGCTCGTAATTAGTTTTCATGATATAATTCATTTAGTTATGTATTATTTCCATCATATCCTCTTGTTTTGGTTGTGTTTACTCTTACTGCCCAGTCTAGATTGATCTCTTTGAGGTCCCTCCTAACCGGTGACTACACCAAATCATTACATTAAAACAATGTGTAGTGCATGATATCTAGCTTGACCTTATAGTTTTTCTAAAAATATATTTCAAAATTACAAGTAATTATTTATTGCAATGTCCAGTGTGCAATTTGTAAGTAAAAATAACCCCTAACTTTAACTTGACTTTAGGCTTGGAAATTAAAGCCAAAGGCTTGGGCTTGCAAGTATAATCTCATAATGTCATCATTACTAAAATCAACTTCTATAATATCCTGATTGAAATAAGGACAATTATCCCATTGACCATTCTATCTTTTACACAACGAGGAGCATGATGTTATGATTAAAATGAAGACAATTAACCACCATGAAAAATAATCATATATGCGTTAATGGCTTGGGGATACCCTTGAATATTGTGCATGTGGGAAATCCAAAGCATGAGCTTAAACATTGATGACATCAAGTTGATAAGTTAAAAAAATATAATGAAGGGTTTGATCCATAATAAGATATTATAACTAGAATTTAATATAGAAAACATATTTATATGATGATTATCCCAGGAATAATTTATTGAATCTTTATTAAAAATAGATAATTTACAAATTAATACTCAATTTGAGTTTTTAAAGAAAAAAAGGCTTCTTATTTCATAAATAACAAGGATATGTTATGGACGCTACAATAAATACTCCTTTTTTAACAAATTTAATACTTACCAAAGGCAATATAAAAAAAATAGAAGGCATATACACTTACCAAACCAAGTACACAATTCATTGTAACTAAAGAGCTTGGTTTTTTGAAAACATAAGTAAAACTATCTTGATGCCCTAGAAAATCAACTCAAAACATTGTCTATTGGAGAATTCATAAGAAAATCATATTGGTTACCTTTAAAATAAGAGGTCTAATTAAGAAATCAAAGCTAATAAATGAATAGAAGTAGAGATAAAGAGATGATTTATTACTAGATCAGTATTACTCTATCTAGTAAAACCAATTGGATAGTATTCTAACCATATTATGTGCACTTGGATTCTTTATCTAACTTTTAAGGTTTCATTAATATGAATCCAGTTTGAAGTTAGGATAGCACATTTTCATTATAATAGGAAAATATCTAAGAAATAGGCTTGAAATTCTTTTAGAATTCCTATGATTACAAGAATATTACATTATTACCAACAATGCATCCATATCCTTGACAAATTTATTGTTAGTCCCACGTTAGGCATTGCTCTATTAGCAAGGCATATATAACCCTAGTAGAGATTGGGTGTGAATCAACCAATTGAATTGGGTCTTTAATTAGTTTTATTATTATTTTCATAGGTTATTTTTATATTTTAATCTTAATTAATAGGCATTGAATCCTATTTCTAGTTTGGTGACCATCATGAAAATAAGATTGGTGAATTATTAAAATTTTATCTTGATACCTTAAGCATAATCATCTTACTTAGTGAAGTTTGAACATCATTAATGTGATATTGGTGAGGGGTTGAAAATAATATAATATATACTTGATAGTCACTCTATGCGCTCTTAGATCCATGAATGCTCCTCTATGTAAACAATTGTACTACTTAATGGAACTTTATTCCAAATATTCAATCTATTTTAAAAGTAAGTGAAGTGTAACTATCATGGGAGATGATGGATTACTATTATCTAGATTAGGACAAAAATGCATTATTGATTTGAGCATGGTCCATGAAAAGTAGAACATGAACCTAGGTTTACATAAGAATGACCAAGACTAAGAAAAATATATTACTAAGATGAGGGAAAAAACTTCCAAATGTTTCCTAAATAATCATTCCTACAAAACTAAAACTAGGCACTCTAATGTAAACACACATGTAGGTGTTTTATCTTAATATCTTACATATTTGGAAAGGACATCGAAAAATAGCATAAAAATTTCAATGGTCTTCTTTCCTCTCATGTGCTTTATCCTATAATAAAACCAAATCTAAAATTATGGAAGGTTTCACTTTCACTCTTATGTCAAACTATATATTAATGGTCTCTTAGTGTTTACAAAAGTGCTACAAGGAAACATCTCATTTTTCCTCTTAATGCGATAGAATTAACAAACTTGACTCTATCTTGTCATCAATTTCTAAGTAGTCATTCATGAAGTAAAGAGTAGGTTTCTTGAGGTTGTAATGTATAAAGACTTAGAAGGAAACTAGGGAAGGCAAAGGGTTTCTTTTACATTTGTAGAGGCATTTATAAATACATCTATGAAGATATAGAAGTTCATAATAAATGAATTATTAATTAATATTTTAGATATATGAGTTCAGTTTGATTATTAGGTTAAAACAAGCTAATTAATATTAAATTTGATTTGTTGAAATGGAACTAAGATGGATTAGGGTTCTGTAATTGTAAATCAATGTAAAATGAACACCATCTAATTATGCATTACACATGAGATGTAATAAAAGAAAAATTATTTACATTGCAATCACAATAGTGATCCTATCTAAGAGTGTGATCATATCTAGGTTTTTGTGATTTTTATGAGAAAAATATTCAGTGCATCCAACACATATTTCCCTAATTATATCTATGATTTAAGGAAAACAATAGTAGTGCTAACGAGTATTGTTGGTCTTTTTATGTAAAGGTTGAAGTTTAGGACTTTCATGTGCCTTACTGAAGCACCAAGATTGAGTTAAAGTAAAAATAAAAATGATTGTAGAGTTAGATGGCAATGTTGATGTTGATGTATGATGGAGAAGTCATTGTATAAGACATCTTAAATTTTTAGAGATAGATGTGTGGATGTATTATATCACTTTTAATTTATTTATTGATGGAGAAATACATAAAGATGAATTCTCTATAAGTTTTCCCTAGAAATAAATTTTGACCCTTTTTATTATGCATGTTATTTAGGAAAACAATCATGTCTAATATTGTTGATAATGAAATGTGTGTAAATTGAAAGATGATTAAAGGTGGATGACATTGCATAGCTATGTCATGTCCAAAGGATGGAGTCACCAATTTGATATCATCTAGGGAGGGGAAAGTGTTGGCAATTGTAATAAAGGTGTTTTAGGCAAAGTGGTCAAGCATAACAATTTCTAGAGTGGATTTTTTTGTTAAGAGTGATCGTAAGATAATTAGGGAAAAATATGGCTAGAAAAGTATAACTTTTTGTAAAAAAAATAGTGTTGTATATAGAATACTAACATAGTGTAAAAATATGAAATGTGGAATTACATTTTTAGTTCTCAATTGTATATTTTTGTTGAAGACACATCAGATGCTGAGAGGGGGGGGGATGAATCAACATAAACTAATTTTTTTGAATTCATTCTTGCATTAACCAAATAGTTTCAGATAAATTAAGGCATCATAGAACATTCATATCAATCACACATGAACACCAAAATTTATATGTGGAAAACCCAAACGGGGAAAAACAACGGTGAGTACAAACTTACAGAATCAATCCACTATATAGAAATGTTTTAGAAAAGAGAGAGCTCATTGCTCTGAACTTGTAGACCAAGGTTAACTGCTCTTGGGGGAAGATACAAAAGAGGACTTGTTAAACTAAAGCTAACTACAATAGGGCAAGATACAAATCTATAAATTTTAAGAAAATAATTGTATGAATAAAAGCATCTTGATATGATGACTACAGTCACTATTAAAGAACAATCTCTAACCTTATTGAAATATTTGGACCACCAAACCTGCTAGATCACTGCATCTACATCCACTATCACTTTTGCATTGTAATAGCATCTGACATAGCAACTCAAATCAACATCCTTACATCAAGTCGCACATACTTACTTCTGAATCCCATACACATAACTCGCATGTTCATCATCATCCAGTTTACTCGCATCTCATTCATCTATTTTCTTTTCAACAAATCATCATGTATATATACCAAACTAGAACAAAAAAATCTTCACCAAGTCAGCCAAAAGATAGATTGTAACGTGTACACACATTTTCAACCCAATATATACCACTGGATCAAAATTATAAAACTCGAAACATAAACCATACCTAAACCAACATCCAACTAGCAACATCAGACCAAAATAATACATCACACGAAATCATCAGACCAACAAATATATGTCAATTATAACGTGAACACATACACCAATCATGTTATTGCACAAATGAAAGAGTCCATACCAGAATAGGCAACACCTGAACCATGCAGATAAAGCTTCCAATCATCCTCACCATAAAAAAACAAGTTGATATCAATTGGAACAATTGCCAATGCAAGTTGATTCAAAAAGATGAATCATAACAACCTCCGATACAAAAACATAATTGTAGATACTTCAATAAATACTTCAACACTAAATCACATTGTAGATGTTTGAACTAGAACATATCTAGATCACACTATTTGACATCAATGACAACAAATCACACATTTGTAACAATCTCCCCCTTTGTCATTGATGGCAAACAACCAAAAAAAATATTTTCTCACTCAACACACCAAATAATAACAAGTCCCCCTAACAACAACATATTTGAAACAAATAAAAACATTTCTTAGTACCTTTCTCCCCTTTTGCCAGCAAGGACAAAGGCCAAAACAAAAAGCACACAAATCATTCAAAATCACCTAGCCAGATATCTTTGAATTGTTTCTTCAACTTGATCATCAAGGCCTTCCAAGCACAAGTAGTAGCATCCAAAATTCTACTCTGACTCTCATAGTCAATACATTTATTTACTACATTGTCAAAATAATTTATCTTTTTAGCAACCTTCTCGACATTCTCTACTTCAACCAACAATATCAAATAAGAAGAAAGTTTTAATTCCATGTCATCCCTTAACTCTCTAAAAATTCTCATAAACTCATCTCTTTGTCTCCTTCTCAGAGCTAACTAGTCATGCAATTCTCAAGCCTTATCTCTTTCTTTTCCATAAATATCTATGCACACTTTATAGTCTTTAGCCATTTCAACCAACTGAAACTCAATTCGATCAATTTCATCTTTGAACTTTTGTGTGGCAATAGTCCACCTCAAATATAATTTATAAAGCTTTTCAGTTGCTTCTATAGATTTCCTAAAATTCAATAAATTAAGAATTAGCAGCTGATGTGCCTTCCTACATTTTTCTGTCATCATCTCATGCAAATTTGCTTCTGTAAATCCTTCCTTAGCATTATTGTCATCTTCTTCAACCATTCTCTCTACAAGTAACTCAACAAGCTCCTTTGGAAGACAATCAACAACATTAGTAGCAACTAAATTATTCTAAACCAAATACTTTACTAATACTTTTTCAATAACATCCTACTCATAAGATACACAATTGTGATATGAATCACCAACAAACTTCACACTACCAGGATTCCTAATCATTTCAAGAACCTTTTCTTCTATAACTTCATCATCATCAATTTTGTTATCATCTTCTTTCGACATTATTTCAACTTCCTCACTCTATACAACTTTTTGTTCTGCCTTCATCTCTTCTTCCTCATCATCACTGTCTATAGTCACTAGTTCAATATCCTTCTTCTTTAGATCTCTTTTTCCTTTCTTCTAAACCTTAGAATAGGAGGTAGATTCCTCTGCAGATAGTGTTCTATGTTTCTTTACTTTCTTCTCCAGCTTCATCATTTCAAAACTTCCAAGAATATCTTCTCTTGAACCAAATCTCTTTGTATTATGATCCTTTCACATATTTAGAAGTTTTCCTGTTAGCCTCATACATTCATCTTCTAAAACTTCATAGGGTAACAAATTTATCCAAGAAACTCTCAAAACAACTTCTAAAAAGTAATTATCTTTATCTACCAGAAATACAATGTCATTCTCATACCAATCTAAAACCTTAGGAGGAATCTTGTTCCTCAAAATCAACACGGCTCTGAGATTTTCAAAGAAATTTCTACACATTTTCAAGTTGTCATCTAATCCATCTAAGTAAATCTTAATCTAACATCCAATAGTCATATTGCTTCTCCATGCAACATTCTCAACACTGGGCAAATCATTCAGAAAATAGAAAGCTAAACAAATAATCAAAGTTCCATACCAAAATGGATACATATCACTTTTTGTCATCTTGAGATTGTCCGATAATTGCCACCTTAGAATCTCACACAATTCATATTCAATATTTTACCTAACCATCTCGTAAGCCATATATACATCAATAGATGCACAAGAACCTTCTCTATTCTAGTAATAAACTTTGTATGATATCCTCATTATTGCATATTTGACATCCACATCTCTGATAGAATCAAATTCTTAATACTCTTCCATCTGAAATCACCCCGATCAATCAATTCACTTCGACATTCTTTACAGATTTCAACATTGACACTTCGTCGATTGCAAATAACCTTGTCACAACCTGCAACACTTCCTTCAAAATCAAGTATGGTTTATCAAGCCAGATATATTCATCATGATTTTTTCTAAGAACAATTCTAAAAAATTATTCATCTTCAAACATCAAAAAACAATTCCATGTATTCAAACCCTTGTGCCCTATGCTATCGAAATCATTCTTCAACCCCTACAAATTGTCAGACAAATTATTCTTCCTGAAAGCCTTAATCTTTCCATGATCATACTCTTCTAAAACAACATGAATATACTGACAAACATCTTCTTAATGAATAACATGATCATCAACTCCAGAAAAAGCTCCAATCAAATCTATATCCGACGGAATGAATGGTTGCAACTCATACTCAGGTCTAGGTTCATCATTGATACTTACAATCTTTCACCATTTCACCAAGTCACTGCTCTGCAATCCCTTTTCACACACTTTTTCTCTAATTCTCTCCTTCACTCACTTTTGCTTTCCAAATAGCAAGTGTACAAATGATTGTAATCGCCAAAATAAATAGTCACGAGTAAGGTTTTAAAAAAGTTGATACACTGTTTGCCGAACCTCTAAAAATTACATCTAGACCACAAGATAAGCTCAAAACCTTCAAAAAAATATCGCACACATCTGCCATGGTGAGAGGATACCCAACATCAAACCAACAGGGGTTGAAAAATGTTTTTCATTTAAGCTCCCCCTCAGATCATGTTGTCTGAGTCAATTATCGGAAGACCTGGAACTGCACCCACAACATATGTCAAACCACCCTCAATGTTTCCTTCAGTCTTCTCTCCTAATTTCTTTACCCACAACTTCTTTCCTTTTCCATTAAAGTCTACCACATTCTTCAGAGTAGCATTCTCTAGTATAGAAGGTTATTTTTTATTATTCCCAATCATTGCCTACTATGCAAGAGTATGATAAAGTTGTTTTCTCACTACTTAGGAGTCAATTAGAGACTTTCTTATTGCTTCTTAGTATAGAAGCAAACATTCCTTTGGTAGGTGGGCCTATACAAGAATTTTGTGTTCCTAGTGACGTGATTCCACCTAGCAATTCTCATGACACTCATGGAGTGGTGGAACATTGATATTTAACACTTCATCTCTCAAGAGGGAGATGAATATCACATTTGTCGATGTATTCTAGATTTTGATACTTCCAATACAAGGTTAGAATGTGACAATTCGGGAGGACTTTTAACTAGTCACAATATAGGAGGGTTAGTGTTATGAACTCGGTTGGGTCAGCACCATAGACACAAGTCCTAGTGTAGGAGCAAACATTCCTTTAGTAGGTAGGCCTATACAAGGATTTTGTGTTTGTAGTGATGTGATTCCACCTAGAAATTCTCATGACACTCATGGAGCGATGGAACATTGATATTTTACATTTCATCTCTCGATAGGGAGATCAATATCACATTTGTCAATGTATTCTATATTTTGAGACTTTCAATCCAAGGTTAGAATGTGACAATTGAGGAGGACATTTCACTAGTCACAATATAGGAGGGTTAGTGTTATGAACTCGGTTGGGTCATCGCCATAGATACAACAAGTGATGAGCACCTGAATGTGATATTTTTAATTATAATTTATGCTTAAAAATATTTAATATTTTTTTAATTAATGTGTCTGGTGGCAGACAATATGCATGCATGTTTACTTCTTTTGCCTTTATACTCTGCTAACTAGAGAATGCATATTAGAAATAGTATTTTATGTTAAATGTTATAATTTATGATTGATTAATGAAGAAATAACCAATCCTTTGAATTTTTGTTGTTATATTTCGTCCTATTTTTCTAGGACATGTTTTAGATATCTTTTGAAGTTAAAGCAATATGTGGAGTCATGAACTTCTTGTTAAAATAACTTGGAATGCTTGGTCACCACTGATCACTCTAGCTAGATTATTCCTCCATTTTCTCCCAGTCTTATTTCATTAGTTGTTCTATGGAACTTCAAGTTTTAGTTTGAATAATAAATGCATTGTAAAGTCTTCAACAATTTAAGTTTGTAGTGGTTACTCATTTAGGCGGGTAACATTGTTTTTAAATTTGAATAAGAATATGTATAAATATACTATGGATTTCATGAGAAAGCTAGTTAGCTAGATCGTAAGTTAGCCATCAGTTTTAGAGTCTCACTTTTTGTAATTTAAAAACTTGTTTTACTTCCTTCTGGGAGCCTTATTGCAATGAAAAAATAAAGTTGATTTGAAAAATCTGTGTTCATGGATCCCACTAGAGGAAGAGTAGGGCCCGCTCAACCAAAGGGAGGTGATCCTAATTTGACTTCATTTTTTATTTTGAATTTTGATTCAGTTACATTTTTCTTTGTGTGTTTATGATAAGGTTAAGAATTGAAAATCAATTGCAATATGTAGTTTTCATTCGCAAGTTGATTCACTAGCTTTTGAGATAGATTAATTCATTCACATAGGTTTAGATTTGTGGTTTCTTAGTTTAGTTCAGATTGATCAAATGTTGCATTCTAGTTTAGTATTAATCTCGTTAAAATAGATGACAATGGTGACTGAAATTGTGATTAAGACAAAAGCTTTGTTAAATTTGTTTATGAAATTTAGTTTTCTTTAAATGTTTCATAGTGTATATTCTTGATTTCTTGCAAGTGTAGAATATATTTTATTTTCTAGCAAGTAAAATAGAATTTGAATTCATGTTATAGTTTAGATGTGGTTTATTCTTAGTTAGATAATTCCTCGAATCGGTTCTAATTAAAGTTCTGTCTAGATTGCATCGAAAACACCAAACGCCCCCTTAGAGTAGATTTTTATTTTCAGTTTTAGCTTGAAAAAAGTGTCATTAGTTTAGGGATTTATTCCTTTGAAAGATATCTTGAGTTCTCCTAACAGAGCATGACCAAAACATAAGTCACCGTTCTCAGTGCAAAACCCCCCAGCTTGAACACTTCCTCTTCACATACACGAGATACCTAGTTCGATAATGAGAAATTAAATGATGCAAGTTGTGACATCAATGACCTCGCCCATCAACAAGACATACACACACACACATTGTGTGTGTGTGTATGTGTATGTACATATACATACATATATACACACACATATATGTATATATATATGCATATATGTATATATATATGTATATATTTATATACATATACATATACATATACATATACACACACACATATATATACATATACATATATATACATATAAATATACATATACATACATATACATATATATACACACACACATATATATATGTATATATACATGTATGTATATATGTATATATATATGTATATATATATATTTATATGTATATACATATACATATATGTATGTATATCTATATATATGTGTATGTATATATGTGTATGTATATATGCATATACATATATGTACATATACATATACATACATATATACATATGTACATATGTACACATGCACATATGTATATGTATGTACATACGTACATATGTACATATGTACATAAATATACATATGTGCATGTGTACACATGTCATGTACATGTGCATGTGTACACATGACATGTACATGTACATAGGTATATATATATATATATACATACATATATATATATATATATATATACATACATATATATATATATATATTTACATATATATACACACATATATATATATACATATATATACATATATATGTATATATATATATATACATATCTATATATACATATATATGTATATTCATATATATACATATATATATATATATACACATACATATATATATATATATATAGATATGTATATATATGTATATATATGTATGTATATATACACATATATATATATGTATGTATATATACACATATATATATATGTATGTATATATACACATATATATATATATATATGTATATATATCTATATGTATGTATATATACATATATTAATATGTATGTATGTATATATATATGTATATATATGTATGTATATATACATATATATATGTATGTATGTATATATATATGTGTGTGTGTGTATATATATACACACATACATATATATATATATAGATATGTATATGTATGTATATATATATATGTATGTATATATAAATATATATATATATATATATATGTATGTATGTATATATATATATGTATATACATATATACATACACATACACACACACACACATATATAGATGTACATACATATATACATACATATATAGATGCACACACATACACAGAGAGAGAGAGATATATATATGTATGTATCTACACATACATATACATATTGTTGGCATATGCACACTCCAATAAGACATTGTATGTGATTGAAGGTTTTGTCATTGATGGCAACCTTGCAATCCTATGGCACTAGCAAGACATTATACTAGCAAAGCATTACACCAACAAGATAGTACACTGACATTAGCAGATCACACTCTACACTGGCACCGACATAGAAGAAAGAAAGTATACCGGCACTGAGGCCGATAGGATTTTTGTTATACAATATTTTGTTTATTATTGTAAGCCGACTTGGCAAATTGTAAAATGACTCTTATATATAAAGGAGATCATTGTAGACATTTGTAATAATGATGTAGGAGCACAAATGAAAATATTAGGTAGACCTAATGTGCGAAATATAGGTCAAGAGGTATATGTAAAGAACAGAGCAGGAACCGGTACTGAATCTGGCATTGAAGATGCTATTGTAAAGCAGTACAAGTTATTGGATTAGTATAATCCTTATTGTAAGTCAGTGTGACTTTCCATTGAGCAGTGAGCTCTAGGCAGTTGGACTTCTTGCATGTGCAGGCCCCTATTGTAAGTAATATTCTCTTATTGACCAGTGAGTGAATATTGTGGGTCACAAATCCCACCGAGGTTTTTCCCACACAGGGTTTCCTCATTAACATCTTGTGTTATGGTGTACTTTTCATGTGGATATTCTTGATTCTGTTTATTGCATTATTTCTTGCATATCGGCACACTATTATATTATGTTCTGCATGTTTTAACTTAAGAAATTCTTATTATCGGTTAGATACTGATTCACCCCCCCCTCTCAGTATCTGTGGGACCCCTAACAATTGGTATCAGAGCCTGGTCCTCTATTTTCAGAAGCCTAACAACTTGAGGAAGATCTTGACACTAGTAAAGATGGAAAATCTAATGAAGCAACTTGAAGCAGCTCTCTCAGACTATGATACAAAAAAATTGAAAAATATCAAACTAGAAGATGATCTAAAAGCAGCTCAGGATATCATCCAGGCACTTCAAGATAATCTTACTATTGCAAGAAATGAGAGAAGAGAACTTTGTGAAAAGATACAAAATGAGAATGATGAAAAGGAATACTTAATGATATGTTAAGTAAGCTAAAACTGGAGAACATAACTACAAAGAATGAGATGTAGGATATGACTATGAGATTTTGTAAAGAGATTGAAGATATGAAGAAGAATGAAGAAGAATTCACCAGAAGACTAAGTGATGCAGCAAATGAGAACACAAGACTTAGCTATGAAAATGATTTATTAAAGACAGATCTGATGCACACTCAGAATGACTCCAATGAACTGATGAGACAGAAAGAAGTCTTAGAAAGAGAACTAGAAACTGCAAATCAACATAAAGAAAAATTCAAGAAAAGCTTAGAGGAACTTGGTAACTTACTGAAGAATCAAAAACCTAAAGGTGACACTTCTAGAATTGGCTTTGAAGTTGGTGAAAGCTCCGGTACTGCAAACACATAGGATCACAGCAAACCGGTAAGGCAACCTAATGCTTATAAATTCAATGGAAAATGCTTTAACTATAATAAGTATGGTCATAGAGAAAATGAATGTAGATCTAGAAATTATTACTGGTTAGATACTGATTCCCCTCCCCCTCTTGGTTTCTGTGGGACCCCTAACACATATACATATGTATATATATGTACATATACATATATACATATGCATATGTATATATGTATATATATGTGTATGTACATATATGTATATATACATATATACATCTACATATATATATACATATATACATATATGTATATGCATATATACATATATGTATATATATGGATATGTATATGTGCACACACACACACACACAGATATATATATATATGTGTGTGTGTGTGTGTGTACACAGAAATACATACATACATACATACATACATATATATATATATATATATATACACACACACACACACACATATATGTATATATGTACCACACACACATACATATAGATATATATATATGTGTGTGTGTGTGTGTGTGTACATATACATACGTATTATAGCTAGGAATTCAGGAATAAGCATCAAGAGGATCTAATTAGGCAACCACGAACCTAATAAACTTATGAAATGAAATCCTAATTCAATCAATAGAAGAATAAAATACAAAACATCAAAAGAAAACGCAAACCAAAACACAGATGTTTCCTCTTTTGACCTCCATTGTTCTTCTTTCATCTTTAAATTGGATGTGGATCTCACCTACAAGCAGAAATGTAAGTGAAAAGCAAGTTGTTTACGAGATGAAAATCACAGCATAAGGTTACTCAAAATATGGTTAGGATTGAATGAGAAAACAATCCAATTTAGAGGACAAAAGTCTCCAAATTTGAAAAAGGGCAATTGATTCACAAATTGGCAATGATTTAATGACATGATTATGACAAATTGAATCACAAATTTCTATGCCAAGAGGATGACAAATTGAGAGTAATTTGTGTCTCAATTATGACAAATTAGGGAGGAAAAACTTCCATTTGATCTATGAAAAATTGGGAGCAAAAAGAGCTCATTAACTTATGACAAATTGGAGAGGGAAAATAGCTTTTTCAATTATGACAAAATGAGCATAAAAAGGGGAGCTAATTAGTGGAGAAATTAAGGGGAAAAATTAGCACGAGAGTTTAAATTTCTAAAATTAGTAAATTAGGTGTCACTTAATTAATAAATCTCATTTATTAATTAGTTCACAAAAAAAGAAACAAAATTAGCCAATTAAATGATTTATTTAATTGTGACACAAAAAGGACACTTAGGATAAATGAATAAATTCATTTAACCTAAAGGGAAGAAATGTTAATAGGATAAAATGAATTAATCATAAAAGCCTAGAAGAAAAGGACTTAGAAATGAAATTAGGTCTTGACACAATTAAAGGACAATTGACAAAGAAATTGATCATGATAAAAAATAATAAATGACAAGGATTTGATATCGATATGACAAAGGTCGATGACAAATCGATCAAAGATGACAAAATGATCGAATTGACAAAGGATAATTGATAAAGGATCATTGACTAATTGATCCAAAAAATTAAAAATATTGATGAATGATTAAGATCGATGACAAATGAATCAAATATTGATAAAAGGTTGATTTGATGAAAGTTGACTTGATAAAGACTGATGACATTGATAAAAAAATGATAAAGAGACTGATAATTGACAATTGAACAAGATCCGAAATGATACAAATTGATTGAAAAATGATCAAGGATGATTGACAATTGATTGGAAATGATAAAGAACTAGGACAAAAACCCTAATTTTACACCAAGTAGGGTTGATGATGTCCAATTGACATGATAAGTTGATCACAACAAATGATTGCAATTCAGAAATGATATCGATAGGACCTAATTGAAATACGAGGGAATTGGAATCAAATAAGAAAGAAACATAGAAGAATGACAAGATGTCGACAAATGATAAAGATCAAGTGCACAACATAGAAGAAATGTTAATCGGATACAAAAACCATAAAATAAGGTCACGCGGACAGGTTAAAGTACGACACTGCAAGCCTTGAACATTTTTAGATGCCTACATTTTGCCCCTCTTTGAGACAAGGCAATTTAGAGTGTTGTGTAAGGAAGGCACAACATGGAAACACCTTCCATAATGTTAAAATCAAAGAGGAGAGGAGCATAGATTACTTTTAATTTCAGATTACAGTCATTAAGATGCACATTTCTAGAATGACAGGGTAAACAACAAGATTCACACAAGCACAAAGAAAACATAGAATTTACTTTGAAAAACCCTTACGGGTAAAACACCCACCACCAGAGAAATAATCACTTGTATTAAAGTAAATGTTGTTTCATACAAGATACATATCAAGGATTTCGCAGGTATACATTCATAGTGTTTGTTCTGGCAACATTCAATCTACAGACAAAATTTGACCCACAGACCACACACGCAACAAGCACAATGTTCTGCATTCCGACATCCAACATAACCATTAGTCAACCTACTTTCAACTCTTAGACCAATCTCTCAACCATTTCTTTAGATATTTATATTTCTCTGTCAAGAAAATAATTTGTTTCAGTTTCCACGACTTCCAATTGTTTAACCCATGAGCTATCAAAAAGGCACAGAGAAATCACAATGAATTCCCAAAGCTCCATCTTGGACCAATCACCAACAGATAACTCAACAAGTCAACATGAGTCCATCATGGTCCCATCGTGGTCTCAAAGGTTTATTAGCAAGAGTAAGGACCTTGACAATCTCCTTAACATGTCTCATCAAACATTATGGTTACAGTCAAAACCATAGCTTGTCACCAAGACTTAGTAAATTCTCATCAAAATTGACCCATCAGAGAGCAACATGACTTCAGCTACCTGCTTGAAATGTTTCACCAAACACCGAAGTTACTCTAAAATTAGCTCATCATGAAGACAATTCACAATCTTATTGATATGGTCTTATCAGCATGAGGTGTGACTTTGGCTTCCAATTAGAAGAGTCTTATTGCCATCACATGTTACATCGAACTTTCTAACATCACCAAGACCAAACAAAACTATACCATAATGGTCTTATCTGCAAGGAAAGGAACTTTGGCTACTAATTTGAAGAGTCTTATCAAAAGCTAACATCACACCGAACTCCCTGACATCGCTAAGACCCATCAAATATCTCAACGATATTGGTAAGAAGAATGACTTCTGTAGGTTCCTTAATATTTCATAGTGAACACCAAGGTCACTTTGAAAGAGACTTCTCATCGCCAAGACTCGATAACTTCTCATCGAAACTGGAATTCATCGGTAAAGAACATGCCTTCAGTTAAATCCTTAAAGCACCTTACCGAAAGCCAATTCTACACCAAAATCCCTCATATTCTCAATGTTGCCAAGATTGCTTCAGTATCATACTAAACTACTCATTGTAGGAACAAAATTCCAACTAAGTGAGATTTAAACTAGTGAGTTTGAGACACCAATTTTCAACATTCTCTCACTTGATGAAGAACTCACTAGTATTTCCAGAACATTCAAGATTGAACATTAGCTAGAATGACAACCACAAATGACTACTCCCATCCAACTAATAAACCCACAAGATTTAGAAATAACACTCATAACAAGTGCTAACCATCATATCTCACATAACATAGAGGTATCTGCAATCAGTAAACTCATTCCACTAGCATAACCAACCCATAATTAGCAACCACAAGCTTCATGTGCAAACCAATTGATGAAGACCAAACACATATAGAAACTCCCACTGCATGGGTAATGTCGATTTCGAAAAGAATTAAAAACATACAGAGTCTACCAATCACAACACATAGAAACAATAACCATGTAGTAGCAAGGACCATCCTCAAAGATAAGCACATCCTACAAACAACAGTGCTACAAGAAACACCTCTTTCAACAAGTCTCACATATCTCTTCCAAATTATTGACATCTAACAATTGAAAGAGATACAATAACCTCCATCTCATCACTCAAGTGATGCCATATGACCATAAACTAGTGGTCACTGTAGCTCCATATAAAGCCTCACATCCAATGCCAAGTGAATCTGAACATCCAAGAAGATCACTAAAAATCCAAAGAGAGAAATTTGCAAACCAGAAACATGTAGCATGTCCTTCTACATACATCTCTAAGTGTGAGTTGTGACAAGATCTCCTTTATAACCCCAAGAGAAGATCAAACTATTCCATTTCCTATTTCTGGAAATCAGCCCACTACCATCCCCTATGTTAAGGAGATAAACTTGATATTCATCTCTCACAATGAAACCTGTAGAACTATCTAACTTTAGCTCAAGATCCATGAATATGAAAGAAAAATATAAAGCACCTGAGAAAAAATGGGCAATACCTCTCTTGTGATAAACTGCTAACTAGATCAAGAGTGGGGATGAAGAGAGCCCCTCCAAGATTATCACGACTCATCCAAGAAAAATCTCATCATAGGTCTCTATAGAATTCACATCAAACCAAGATGTAGGCTCCTCAGACTTCCATATGAAATCTCATCAAGAGTAACCACCTCAACATACATCTCTCATCTCAAGAGAACTATAGCCTCACCTAAGTCTTTATGTATCCATGAGTACCAGCAATTGATCAATCCTCGCCAAACTCCGAATGCATCTCTACATTCCTATGAAGTTCTCAAACATATGACCAATGCACCAAATACAAAGAGAACTCACTAGACCACTGTCAAAGCTCGAATCTATAGAATTAGGAACCCATCATGATATCATGATCTTACCATCTCCTCTTGAGATCACATGCTCCAAGTGAACATACCATGGTCTTAGGAGAAATGTATCATGCCAGACTCTAAACTAGTATCAAGAGTGTACCTGTTACAAGTGCAGTTGCCATTGCACCAAAATATTGATCTGTTAATGCACGATACAACCACTAGACTTATACATGTCACAAAACCGAGTGCTATGCTGCACAACACAAGGAGACCAAGGGCACACACCTTACAACAACCCCCTTGAACACAAGCGAGGAACCTATGACCAAGCTCTGATACAACTTGTTACAAGTGTGGTCTCCATTGTACCAAAAGATCGACCTATTAATTCCCAATACAACCACTAGACTTATAGAATCCATAGGAGGTAGTTAATCCAAGCCACAAACCTGAGCATTGATCTACACAACACAAGGAGACCAAGGGCTCACACCTTGAAATAGTACCATGATATAACAACAACATACTCTAAACCAACATCACCTATCAATAAAAACAAACACCTCAATCAAGGACTCCTTGAGCGCTCAAGATGTCAAGATATCATGAAGATAACCACCTCCTGCAAGTGTACTCACAAATGTGAAAGACCCTTCTGCAACAACAGGATCTAAGGCATCCTCCAAACACATACACACTAAGAATATCATCCACCATCCAATGGAGAATATACAATCATTGCTAAAGCTCCCACTGATCCATGGTACTAAGTTCTCCAAGGATCATGACACACCATCTCCGAAATCTGAAAATCTTCCAGGTCCACACACACAGGTGTATAGTTAGTCACACCAAGTGAAATCAAGATCTCAAAACCAAGGAAATACACCATGCTACAAGACCCCATAACTGACTATCCAGGTACTCACTTATCATCCATCCTGTTATCTCAAAACACCACACCAATGCGCAAGTGATCGCAGACAAGGCCAACTAACAAGTCCGCATAAGCACTAAATCAAATCTTGTGGATTTAGAAAATCCACATCTAAGTTATCCCATTGCAGCTAAATAGGTGATTAACCCACACAACTACATGCAAACTCACTATCACATTAGCTACATGCAAAAAGAGATCTCAAAAAGAATATTAATATAGACAACATGACTTAAATACCAGATCAAGAACAAATCCATTTTTCCAATATTGTCCACATCGAGCACCACAATCTAGGAATCTATCAAGCATCACCACATAAATGCTAAGTGACTAATCACTATCAACATCCCTATGAAGAGAAAGCATTTCAAATCCTCTAACCATGCACAAAGAATCCATGTATAAGTACAATTATCTCATCTAGTAACAACCTAGAAAATAACTCTTCAACAGATCCACAAGTCTCTTGGTATTCCAGAGCACCGTCATGATCAATTCATGCTAAGCTCCAAAATGCAACACTGCACCATCATGAAGCTTTCCAAGCAAATGACCAAAGTAATCAATACCAAGACTCACCTCTATTGAGATGTCATGTTGCCAAGGCAATACTGTAGGCATTAGCATCACTTTGAGAAGAATCAGTGTCAAAAGCATTCTTCTTTCCCTTCTCCTCACAATCCTTTCGGATATGGCTAGTTTGCCCACAATTCCAACACCTCACCTTGGAATTATTTCCTAGAGACTTTGATCTCCCCTGTGACTTGGATTTGGACCTCTTATCCTCCTACTTTCCTTTTTCCCTTGATCTGACCTGTATAGCTAGAACATATTTGATCATCTCAGAAGATTTCCTCCATGCTTCGTCTGATGGAAGCAAAGAAACCACATCTTCTATTTTAAAAGTGGTTATGTACTTCTAATGGCCATCACTAGATGATCCCATGTGTTAGGAAAAGAACATAAAAAAATCCTACAATGATCCTCATCACTGATTGTTACACCCACATAAGTTAACTGTGCAACAATCATGTTGAAAGTATTTATATGGTCTACTATATATGTACCTTCATCCATCTTCAAGGAGAACACATTTTTCCTTAGGAATAACTTATTTACTAGAGACTTTTCCTGACAAATGCCACCCAGCTTCTTCCATAGAGTAGCTATTGTGTTCTACTCATGAACATTCAATAGAATAGAATTTGCAAGACAAAGTCTAATCGACCCTTTGGCTTTCTTATTTTTGAGATCCCAATCGTCTGATTTTATGTGTGATGGTTTAACTCCAGAAACTGCAACCCAAAGGTCTCTTTTCACCAACAGATCTTCCATCTTGAGTTTCCATAACTCATTGTTGCCACCATTGAACTTCTCAATGTCTACTATTCCTGATGTGCTTGCCATCTCAATCTACAATCAACAATGCTCTGCAAAACTCCTACAAAATAATTAACACAACAAGCCCATTCTACCCACAAGGATAACACAACTAACCAAGCTCTCATACCACTTGTAAGGAAAGCAAAATGCGAAAATGCCTTCCATAGTGTTAAAATCAAAGAGGAGAGGAGGAGAGATTAATTTTAATTTCGTATTACAGTCATTAAGATGAATATTTTTACAATGATAGAGTAAGCAACAAGATTCACCCAAGAACAGAGAAAACATAGAATTTACATCGGAAAACCCTTATGGGTAAAAAACCCACCACCAAAGCAATAATCACTTGTAATATAGTAAATGTTGTTTACATACAAGATACATATCAATGCTTTCTAGGTGTACATTCAGTCTTTGTTCTAGTATCATTCAATCTACAAACAAAATTCGACCCACAAACCACATAGGAAATAGGCACAATGTTATGTAATTCAACATCCAATAGAGCCATGCATTGACCTACTTCCAACTCTTCAACCAATATCTCAATGGTTTCTTCATATGTTTATATTTCTCTATTAAGAAAACGATTCAATTCAGTTTCCATGACTGCTAACCATCTGACCCACGAGCTATCGAATAGACACAAAGAACTCACAATGAATTCCCAAAGCTCCAACTTGGACCAATCATCAATAGACATATCAACAAGTCAACACGAGTCCATCGTGGTCCCACTGTGATCTCAAAGGTTTATCGAGAAGAGTAAAGACCTTGATAATCTCCTTCACATGTCTCATCGAACATCAGGGTTACAACAAAAACCACAATTTGTCACCAAGACTCAATAAAGTCTCATCAACATTGACCCATCAGAGAGAAACATAACTTTGGCTACGTCACTGAAATTGGCTCGTCATCAAGATAATGAAAAATCTTATCCATATGGTCTTTCCTGCATGAGGTTTGACTTTGGCTTCTAGTTAGAAGAGTCTTATCGACATCACATTTTACACCGAACTTCTTGACATTGCCAAGACCAAACAAAACTATGCTGAAAATGGTCTTACTACCAAGGAAAGGAACTTCGGCGACTGGCTTAAAGAGTCTTATCAAAAGGTAATGCCAAACCAAAATCCCTAACATCACTAAGACCCATAGACTATCTCAACAATATTGGTAAGTGTCATGCCTGTGAAGTGTATACCTGCAGCTGCAACACAAAACACTTAATAGATCATTACAAGCATGATTAGCAAATATAAACAAAGAAATATGAAATCATGGCTAATCGATCTATCACCTCCTAATAAATGCGTGTATGAATTTTCTCTCAGATCTGGTTAGGCAATTCCAGTGACTTGACTACACCTAGATGGAGGATTTAAATGATAAATATGCATTTAAGCTAGCAAAAAGAATGATTAAGAAACATGATTCCATAATTATGCTAGAAAATAAGCTAGATCTAAAAATGCAATTGCCTATAATAATAATGCTCAAATGATATGCTAAGAGATATTATGCCTATAGTAACAATGCCTGAAATGCAAATGAGATGGGATGATTATTTCTCCAAAATGGGGTCTATTTATAGGATTTCCAAGGCTAGGGGTGAGGTGGCAGGAATCAACGGTCAAGATTGAGTTTGAAGATATCAATGGTGAAATTGGAGGAGGCTAGATGAAAGGGAACATTCACCATCCCTATGATGAAAAGTGTCAAGAAGCTTCTAGAAAGGTTGGATGAAAGGGAACATTTGCCATCTCTATGGTGACAAGTGTCAAGAAGCTTTTCTTATGAGAGAGCAAGTGTCTAAGGAAAGGAGACATGGTGTTTAGGATGGGGTTACTTAAACCTGAGGTTAGATGGAATGAGTTAGGTTTAGAAGGGTTAGGTTAGGTGGTTAGAAGTTAGGAGAATTTAAATTTAAAAATTCAAAATAATAGGAAAAGGATAATTAATCTCAACAACTCATAAAATAATTTGTTTTGATTAATTATGGGATTTAGAAGAAATGAATTTGATGATGAATTTGATGGGGGGAATTAATTAATTTGAATTAATTAATTAAAGGGGATTATGAAAATGAACCTATTAAATAAATCCTTAGATTTATTAATAAGTATGAAAGGGGGAATTTAATCAAATTGCTTAGTGAATTCAATTAAATTAGGAAGGTAGGTTAATTAAATAATTTCTTATTTAGTTAATTATGTTCAGACCATTTTTAGGTCTATACATTTTGTCCCTCTTTGAAGCAAGGTGTGATGATGCGTTTATTCAAAGAATAATCTCACTTTGATGATAATATCGGTTTCGGATGCCCCAGCTCTTGATTGATAAGTTGCAATATGATGATGCCCCCTCGGGAGATCAATTGAGATAATTGATCTTTGGAGTTTTTCAATTTTTTGCGAAATTGATATCCCGATTAGATTATGATTTGATGTCTGCAACTATGGTTGATGAAAATGCGAGTTCTATGATCACAATGATGTGGTTCTTGATTATTGATAAATCTTGATTGATTTGATTAATAAGATTGAGATTTAGTCTGGTTTCAAGAATGACACCTCCTGTATAAGACAAAGATGATCAATGCATCTGGTTTCAGGAACGATATATCCTATATATGACATGATCAGAACGTTTGGTTTCAGGAAAGATACATCTTGTTTAAGACATGAGAGAATTGATTTAGATGTGATTGATTGGTAGAATTGATAAGATTGATTGGATAAAGAACTGACAGTTTGTTGATATCAAGTTGTAGAAAGATTTAGATATGTTGATGTTGATTCTATTGAGAGGGTAGCATAAAAGTTTTGCTGGGTCGACAATATTTGGAGAGATATGAGTCATTAGTGTGATTGCATATACACTTGTGATGATACCTTGATGATTCCTGTGATAGATTTAACCTTGGATAAAAGGAGCATGTGGGATCCCATGTAAGCTAAATGCAAATGCAAATGCAAATGTATAGCTACGACTAGACCAGTCATTGGATTATTGCATTTTATCATCATTGAGCTTTTTAAAATGTGGGAAGTGAGTGCAAACATCGATGGTATAATTAAACCATGATGACCTAAGCATTGCTTTCCTGGCTTTTGATATGGCAAGTTAGCACAAGCATCTAGGTATAATTAAACCAAGATGACTTGAGTGTTGCTTGTGTAAAACAGGTAGTATTAACCATTTCAATACGCAAATTGAATAACCATTTCAATACATAAATCAGAAATGTCTTGGATTTTTTTTGCTTTTTCACACATAAAACTTCTTCCGATGCATGCTATTGATGGGTTCTTCAAGCTGATCTCTGTCCTGTGTTGATAGCTAATATGCTCTTGATCCAAATACTGTTGTGATCACAAATGGACCTAACCAGTTTGGTTCAAAATTTCCTTTCTTTTCTTGATTTGCCTGGTTGCATGGATTTTCTTTTAGTACTAGTTCCCCTGCTTGAAAGATTCATGGTTTGACCCTATGATTATAGCTCTGACACATTCTTTGTTGATATACCTTTAAATGATCAAATCTTCATTCATGGATTAGTTTTAGCTCTTGTAATCTAGATACTCGCTGTTCTTCATTTGGGATGAGACCTTTTAAGGATACTCATAGAGAAGGTATCTCTACTTCTATTGGCAGTATTGCTTCTGATCCAAAAATAAGAGAGAAAGGTGTTGTACCCATTGGTGTGCGGATACTGGTACGATAGGCCCATAGAGCAGGGTTTAATTGAATATACCAATCTCTGCTAGCATCATTCACTGTCTTTTTGAGGATTTTCAAAATAGTTGTGTTTAATGCTTCTGCTTGCCCATTTCCCTGTGGATAGTAGGGTGTGGAGAATCTGTGTTGGATCTTGAATTTCTCACATATCGCTTTTACATCCCGATTCTTGAATGGTCGCCCATTATCAATGATAATGGTCAATGGTATTCCATAGCAATAGATGATATAGTTCAAGATAAATGTAGCAATTTTGTCACAACCCTCCTTTATCACCTTTTGATTTAAATACAAAACTCTATTATATTTCTTTGGATAAACTATTGAATGAATATTGTAAGGGAATAAAAATAATAAATCACACACACACATGGAAAATATATATATATATTTTTTTAATTGGTTATTTAAATTCCCTCACCCAAATTAAGGCACATGTTGTAGGAGGAATAAGAAGCTTCTAGAGGCTTCTCCACCACCTTGCATGTAACTCCTCCCACTAAGCCTAATCAATTTGCATGGAGGCCAAATTGGGAGAGAATCTCTTTTTTTCAATTAAAAATTAGGTAGTGGAAATTTGAAATTTCTTTTATAAAAGATGTACAAGTTTCAAAAAGAGTGGTTGGCTATTCCATAAGAAATTCTTCAAGTAAAATTTTCCTTTGTAGTCAATTTTCATTTTTCAGCTAAGATTTTGTTTGGGAGGACTTCTCTTCAAGTTTGGAGGATCAAGGAAGATTCATAGAGGATTCTACACCATTTTCAAGCACCCAGGTTCTTTCAAATTTAGTTTTCATGCATCTTATTTTGTTGCAAATTAGATTTGATTAAATTATTTAGGAAATTAGAATCATTTGATGAGAATGAGATTCATTTGTTTCAGATTTTGATAAGAATTAGTTTCAATTTTTGATAAGAAGTAGATTAAATTGTTGATGAGAATGAGATTCATTTGTTTCAGATTCTTGAATTTTTTTGTTTTTTGATAAGAAGTAGATTTAATTGTTGATGAGAATGAGATTCATTTGTTTCAGATTCTTGATAAAAAAATTAGTTTTAGTTTGATAAGAAGTAGATTAAATGGTTTAGGAGATTAGAGTCAGTTGATGAAAATTAGATTCATTGTTTTCAGATTTTTTTTGATAAAAATTAGATCCATTCATTTCAAATTTTGATAAGAATTAGATTCATCCAGATTAAATTGTTAAAATATCTTATTAAGTTTTAGATTTGAATTTAGAACTACCTTCATCTCCTTTCTCCAAAATCTTTTCTCTAGTTATTGATTTAAAGTCTGAATGTATTCTTTTCTGTAGTTTATTGATTATTGATTTAAAGTCTGAACTGTGTATTCGAAAGGATCTTGCTGTAATCAATCTCTCTAAGATTTCTCATCTTCTGGTTTTCTAAATCCTCTGTAGAAATACGTTTAACATTTCCCCTTTGTGAAAGATTTTCCTTGTGTGTATAAATGAATTATCTCTTTCTCTGTGAATAGATCTCCCTGTGTGAAGAACAAAAGAAATGAAAAAAAGAAGAAGAAGAAGAACCTCTCTGGTTACTGCTTCATTGCATTTGTCCCTGAAATTTAATCTGTAATTATTATTATTATTTCTAACAGACCTGTTATCTACCCTTCTCTGAGTGATTTCAATAATTTAAAAATACAATACTCCTGCATCAAATAATAATATATATAAAAACATATATATTTATATATATATATATATATATATATATATAAACACAAAAAAAAAAGAGGGAAATCATTCAAACTTTAAGAAAAATCCCTTAAACCTCCGTAACGCATGGCGTTTAACGCAAAATGGACGTCGGCATGCAGGACGGTTACATTGTAACCGTTGCAGGAGTACGGAGGGGCCCGCGGGTCCCCTCATCTCTGCGGACCTGCGCATGCAGGGCCGCAGGGGTGATGGGACCCGTGGTCCCCACCCCGCACCCTATTTACTACCCAAGTAAAATAAGTTATTTAACTAAAAGTTTCTTTTCCCTTTCAAATTTGTAAATTGAAATTTTAAATTGGGGTTTTTTTTTTATATATATAAATTAATACTCTATGTCAATTACTATTGGTTATTTAATTAAATTTTTTTTAACTTGATAGAAATGGCATTTAGGAAATAATGAATTCTTTTCTTAGTGTAAGCTTTAAGATATCGTATTTCGACTTAGAAAAAAAAATTGGGCTAATATGTAGCAAGTTCATAATTAAATTACCCTTAGTACGTTTTAAAATTGTAGACTATATTCTTCTAAAATTAAGTTACTCAACCCATTAAGAATCATTGGGACACTTGATTGGTCTTTAGAGATTAACTTACATTAATACAAATGCTTAAATTTAATCGTTATTTTGGACTCGTTAAGTCTTCTTACATCATGCAAGTTGCTCATAGATTAATTGCTTTCATTGATGGTTCATAACATGTGAATTATTTGTGGAATAATTACATCTTTCATGCAATTACTATTATGCAAGTTTCGTGATGGTCATTATTATGCAAATTACACTTCAAGTAGTTACTTCAATTATTTACGCTTTCATTTTTGTTATTCGTAGTTAGAAAACTAAACAAAGGAAGTTGGAAAACCAAAACTAGCAACGTTCGGTATATATGGTGCCTCTGGGTCACGCTTACGGGTAATGCCATCGTGTTGAACTACTGCACTTAACGCCTAATAAAGCTACATCAACGATGTCTGTGGCATCATCCCTATAAATCGTCGGGGAGTAATAAGGGACATTTGGAAGTTAAAATCCGAGGGGCGGGTAATCCCCCTTGGATCGATAATTTAATAAGATAACTTTTAAATGATTTTCACATCCGTTGAGATAAACCATAGTAAACCCCTCTTAGGGATGGTCAAGTTAAAAGCTCTCATGAAATTGATTTCTTTTTTTGAAGGGATATTGGCATTTTGCAATTGGGTGACGTTCATGATAAGTATTAGGATCTAGTTATTTTCTTTTTTTTTAGGCCACAAGCAATAGGCCATCTTGAGCCTTCGCTTAAGTGCTACCATTGTGGGTAGCAACCGTAGAGAAACTGTCTTGGACACTGACCCTAGAAAGGGTTGCGTACCCACAAATCAGTTTACATCAAACCATAGATTAGAAAATAGAACTACATATTTTACGCCTAGATGTAATAACCCACCAAAATCGGTTCAACAAAATTGAGTAATATTATTTTTTTTCATTATGTTTTAAATTCAATTGTATACTCTAGGCATCCATCCAAACGGGATAGGAGATGCTCTGGCCAGAGACTTAGACTCATCGGGACCATTCGGGTCCTGAGCCACTCACTAAGTACTACACTCTTCTAACAAGAATGCACCGAGGTCGCCATCCTTAGGAGTAATTAAAAATAATACAAGCTTGAATTTCGCCTCGGAATTTGGCTTAAAGCCTCGGGAAGTCAAGCGAATCCATATGGGATTCCTTCCGAGTATGCATTGAATTAAATTGATTATCTTATCTTTCAATTAGGATTCTTACTCAACCAAGACTAGACCCCACCCACGAACGCCTGAGTATGAGGGACAACTCCATCCCAAGACTGCCTACATACCCGCTTCGGCACGGGATCAAGGTGTAAAATATGTAGGCAGTCTTGGGATGGAGTTGTCCCTCGTACTCAGGCGTTCGTGGGTGGGGTCTAGGCTTGGTTGAGTAAGAATCCTAATTGAAAGATAAGGTAATCAATTTAATTCAATGCATACTCGGAAGGAATCCCGTATGGATTCGCTTGACTTCCTGAGGCTTTAAGCCAAATTCTGAGGTGGAATTCAAGCTTGTATTATTTTTAATTACTCCTAAGGACGGCGACCTCGGTGCATTCTTGTTAGAAGAGTGTAGTACTTAGTGAGTGGCTCAGGACCTGAATGGTCCCGATGAGTCTAAGTCTCTGGCCAGAGCATCTCCTATCCCGTTTGGATGGATGCCTACCCCGTATGGGTAGATGCCTATCCCGTATTGGATAGATGGAAATTTACGTTCTGTATGGACAATTACCTAACCCGTATGGTTAGAAGCTCATCCCGGATGGATGAATGCCTAATCCTAATTGGATGGATGCCCAGAGTATGCAATTGAATTTAAAACATAATGAAAAAAAAAAATATTACTCAATTTTGTTGAACCGATTTTGGTGGGTTATTACAAATTTTTTTTCCTGTGATATTTGTGAGAGGTACTGCCTCAATCCATTTTGTGAAATATTCTGTAGCTACAAGGATGAATTTGTGACCATTAGATGAAGAGGAATTTATCTTTCCTACTAGATGAAGACCCGAGATGAAGTTCTTGTGTTGGTGCATGAATCAAATTCCCATGGATCTGACATTGTTTGTGTAGACACCTAAAAATGGTCAAACGCTTGCGAGGTCATACTTTAACATTTGCGCATTGCCTCATTTTAGGTTTTTGCGTCGCATTAACATTTCTTCTATGTCACGTGCTTGGTCTTTATCATTTGCGAACATCAAGTCATTCTTCTATATTCTTCAATTATCTCGTCTTCGAATTTGGTCTTGTCGACAACATTATCCAGTCATGATTTTGATCGATTTTATCCTGTCGCATCAATGTGCGTATTCATTTGTCATCATTTTGGACATCGTCAATCCTAATTAGGGTTTTTTCCTCTTTTCAATCTTATCATCTGGCGATCGGTTTATCAGTCTTGTTGTTTTACGATTGATTTGTCATCAATCGCTGTCATGTGCAATCTTGTCATTTTGCGATCGATTTGTCATCGATCATGGTCATTTTCAATCTTGTCGTCTTGCAATCTATGTTGTCATCGATTCTTGTCCTCTTGTCGATTTTGTCATTTTGCGATCGATTTGTCATCGATCGTTATCTGTCTCAATTATGTCAATTTGGATCAATTTGTCATTGTTCCTCTTCAATTGGCGCATTTAATCAAGTTATTTATCACATTGGTCATTTATCAATTCAAAATCAAATCAAATCGAGTCAATTATCAAATCAAGACCTAATTTGTCTTCCTTGCATTTCTTCTAAGGTTTTATGATTTATTCATTTAACCTAATTTGTCATTTCTTCCTCTAGGTTAAATAATTTATTTATTTATCCTAGGTCTTCGTGTCGCAATTAAATGTTTCATTTGATTGGCTAATTAATTATTCCTCTTTTTGTGAATTAATTAATAAATGAAAATTTATTAATTGATTTACCTAATTTCTCCTAACTCCTAATTTTCTAATTTTTCATTCCCTCTTTGTGAATTAATTGATAAATGAGAAATTATTAATTAATTCACTAAGTTCCTATTTTCCTCATTTCTAATTTTCTAATTTCCTATAATTTCATTATTTTCCTAATTCCTAATTTCCACCTATTTTCTAATTTTCTAATTCAAATTCCACCTAATTAACTTGTCTCTAGTTCTCCCTATTTTGGTGCTTCATGCGTCATACTCTTGACATAGAAATTTGTCATAGAACTTCCTAATGACATAGAAATTTGTCATAGAACTTGTCTTGACATAGAAATTTGTCATAGAATTTGTCTTGACATAGCAATTTGTCATAAAATCTGTCATAAAATTGTCATAAGCCTCTTTGCATAGCAACATGTCATAACTTTGCTATTCTTGATTTGAATTTCTATTCGAATCTATTTCATGCTAATTTGTCCTTTTCTCCAATTTCTCTATAAATTGGATGATTTTCTTCAATCAAACCGCTAATTCCTATCAGACTAATGAACTTATGCTTCTAGTACTCTTGAGCTTTTCATCAATCTTGCTTTCAATTGTATGTGCACTTGTAGGTGAGATCCACAAATCCATTGAAGAGGAAAGAAGAACAATGGAGCCGCATGGAAGGAGCATTCAATTCTGCATTTGGTTTGCATAATCTTTCATTTTGAATGCTTTGTTTTCATATCTCTATTGAGTGTGCTTAGGATTACGTTCATTTGCAATAAGTGCTCTCATGATTGAGTTATCATGTCTAGTGTTTTGATCTACTTATTTTGATGATTCCTAATCTTCTATGGTACAATAATTGGTGAACCTGACGTGAATACTAACCTTCTAACCCCTTTACTGTGTTTTGGAGTGCTTCTAAGTTGATTTGCAGGTCAAAAACCCAAAAACAGGGCCGTGCAGGGTATTCTGGAGACTTCTGCGCTTGTGTGAAGCATTCTGCGCCTATGTTGAAACATCTTGCGCATATGTTGAGACATTCTGTGCTTGTGTTAGACATCTTGCGCCTGTGTCAGGAGTTCTGTGCCTGTGTAAAGTCCAGAACAGAGGTGAAAAATGCAGTTTTTACTTGAAATTTTTGGTGTTTTTGCTTTCTATTTTCTGTGCTTTGGATTTTGGTACTAATTATTGGTGCAGGATCTTGGCATACGCATGAAAAAGACTACAAATCAAACTACTAACATGTGTTATGCAGATTCGATAGTCAAAGACAACAAATCAAACCTCTAACATGGGTTTTGCAGGTTGCCTTGGAGAAACAACCAAATTGTGTGTTTGAGATTTTTAATTAGGCACTTAGTGATTTATAAGTAGGTGGAATGAACATTTGTTTGCTTTGACTGTTAAGCATGACATTGGAGTAGGAGAGTATGCTCTCATCCTTCATAGGGTGATCAGAAATCCAGATCTTCAATACCATGCTTGTGTTGTTGATTGTTTGTCACCCTTAGAGGGCCTGCCTTCCCGACCACTTTGCTTTAGCAAGCAAGTGATAATCGTGAGAAGGGAACGACCCAAAGTGAGTACGGCTAGAATTCCTTGGCATTCTAACTCACTATTAAAAAATACCTGATGAGTGAAAGCTTTGAAGGAAGTGTTACGTGGGAATTGCAGTTACTTGGGAAGTGATGACCCTTGAACTCTTTCTCATATCAAAATCTAAGTAGGGCCTCTTGGTCTAAATCGTGCTTGCGCGACTACATTTGTTTGGTATCTTGATGGGCTTAATGTCTCAATCACGCTTGCGTGACATCAAGGAGTAACGCTTAACAGAAATCCTTACTAAACACCTTGTTTTTAGAGGCCAAAAACCCTTCTAGTTGCTTGAGAAGGACAAGTTCGGATACTTGGAAGAGATACTAAGTTCGCCATGGGGAGATTCCATGGGGACTGATGCTTGGCTGCCCTGAGAAGTGAGTGCCGTGGAGGGGAGCCCGTCGGGTCAAGCATCTATGTATTCTCCTTGAATCCCATAATGAGTCTACCTCTCAAGTACCTAATGTCTTTTCCTACCATAAGGAATGTGGAAATGAGTATGATTGTCTTGAGTCTAAGTTACAATATCTTGTATTCTTTGATTGTCAAAAGTTGAATCCCATTTCAAGAACAAACACATTGATATAACATAAGATTACACACAAGAGACATTCATCCAACAAACATTCAACAAGGTTCAAAGCACATCTTCCAACATGGTTATCCAACATTGTTTAAAATCTTGTCTCAACTCTTATGTCACTTACATTTAGATTCATCCTAGGTTGCATTTTTCAAAGTCATTATCAAATATCAAGGTTAGGTTTCACCTAAGTTATACTTCTTTTGCATATCAATAAAAGTCATCCATTTGTATGCGTCCTCTTGCATAAGAGTAATATCATTTCATAATTAAACCTTAGGTTTCATCTTAGGTTGACATTGTCATACATTTGCATTTGCATATCCCAAGTCTCTTCATTAAGCCTAAGTCATTGTCATATCATATTAAGATCATTTGCATATTGATTGTCCCTTAGCATATAGTGTCAAACCTAGGTCTTGTCATACTTGAGTAATCCAAATCTTTGATAAACCCTAAGTCATTGTTAAGAAGTCTAGACCTTATCAAATCTTTTGTCCTTTTGTCATCAATATCATTTCGTCAAACCTAGCTTAGTATCCAAGCATATAGGGGAGACATTGTCATTTTGTCCTTTGTCAATTAAGTCCTTTTGTCCTTTGAGGTCTAGACATCATTCCAATTTCCTAAGGGTCTCTTTTTAGATTTGAATTCATAAGTTTGTCAAAATCTTCAAAAACAAACAAAAACATAGATTGCATTTTCATCTACATAGATTGCATTTAGTTGCATACCATATATTGTCTTCAAAAATATTCCAAAAACATTGCATTCGCATAAGTGACATGCCTGTTGAAACAAGATCACAATCTAGGAAGATGGGAGAACCAATGTATCAACCCATGGACAATATATCGAATTCGCAGTTTCAAACTAGTCAACCAGTGCAAGTTGAAGCTTCATCAAACACATCTCTACCACCATATGGAATGGTACAACTTGGACCACCACCATTATATGAACCAATGTTTGTACCTATGAAACCAGGACAGGGGAGTGTCCCACCAACTCCAAGAGGAAGTGCACCTTTCAATTGGAACCAACCAAACTTGCAACATGATATTCAAACTCAAACATTATATGAAGAACAAACTCTTTCGCAAGGATTTGGTTCAGATCAAGGCATCCAACAAGAAGTGAATCCAAATATCCAACCAGACTCTTCATCCGATTCCGATGATTCAGATGATATTGACATGTTCCTTCAAGATCCAAAGGTAACAAAAAAAAATGGATAAGTTCTTGAATAAGGTCTTTAAGATGTTTCCACAAAAGTACCTTAACATGATGAGTAATGTGGCTTCCTCAAATGATCAAATTAATGTGCAAACACAACAAGGCAGTGGGTTGTTAAGTTTTTCCTCACATCCAAATGAAGAAAATGTACAACAAGCAACTCAACCTACCTTGATGAGTAAACGTGCTTTAAAGGAATTAACAGTGACTATTCCTCAAAAGTCACCATTTGAGACAATAAATAATCCATTATACAATACAACGCCTGTAATACAAGATCAAATGAAGACCACGCAAATATCGATAATGGTTCCTCAACAAGAAGTGGTTCCTCATATGCATAAAATTGGATGAACATCTAAGATACAAGAACATTTCACAACTGGAATGCCTAATGTCAATAATGTCCAAAGCAGTTCCATGATGCAACAAAGTTCATATGTATCTTTGTCAAACACTATTGTGACAGATCCTTCGATAATGGCGACACAAAGAACTATGGATAGTGGTTTGCACCACCAGCAATTGTTGCAACAATTGAGTAATACGCAAAAGGTACGATCGAATGTGCAAACAAATGATGTGCAACAACAACCATATGGCATTCGACAACAAATTGCAGCGCCTTCGGCACCATTACAAGTTAACACAAACTTGCAACCATCACAATGGATTGGACAAACAACACAACAAGTTAATGCAAGTGCTATACCCCATCCTAAGGAGAAGCAACGAAAACCATCTAAACAAAGTTTTTTACAAATGATGGGATATACACCGCGACAACAATTGGCACAAAGTCAACAAATTCCAATTCGTTAGCACCAACAACATGTGCCACAATATGTGCCAAGGCAAACAAATTATCCTACTTCACAACCGCAATTGGTGCCTATGCAATATCAACAGCCTACTCAATTGCAATATCAACCCAGGCTCCAAGAAGCACAACAGCAAGGCCAATATCAAAGCATAGCACAACCGCAACAACAAGAGAAGTACCAAGAGCTTTATATGCAGGAGACACCAAAAACGACCATTGCAGAGTATCAACAATCGATAGGAAATGCGATATATCAACAAAGAATACCAACTAGGATTAATGATGGACCTCTAAAATCTGATACAATTGCACAACAACTTGAGATGTTGCAACGAAAAGTTGATGCATTAGAAACTAAAGGAACAAAGAAATTGTATACAGATCAAGATTTATGTCCTAATCCATTTGACAAGAGTGTATACATGCCTCCATTCCCTAAGCATTTTGAGGCACCCAACTTTGAGAAATATAGAGGGAATGGCAATCCAAAAGATCATATTCGAGCATTTTACGCGGCATGCACGGAAGTAAGCTATGAGGAGACATATTTAATGCGATTATTTGCATGAAGTCTCACTGGACAAGCTATGGATTGGTATTCACATCTGCCAGGAAATATAAAGACTTGGTCAGAACTGGCGCAAAAGTTTATATCTCATTTTGCGTTCAATATCGATAGTGACGTGACTATGTCGGATTTATGTAATACCAAGCAAAAGCAAGGTGAACAATTAGTGACTTTCTTGCAATGTTGGCGAAGCTTGTATAGTCGTTCTTCTCTCGATATACCTGAAGAATAGCAAGTGAATCTATTTATCCAGAATCTGGTCCCAGAAATGATGTATGAGCTAAAATTGAAAAGTCCTAGTACTATAGAAAAACTCATTAAGAAAGGAATGAGTATTGAAACAACTCTTGTAGCTAAAGGAATTATCAAGCTCAATAAGGACAATGACAATACAAATTATTCAGGGGACAGAAACAGATTTTGGTATAAGAACAAGAACGTCACTAATGATGGTGTTGTTGATGCGAGAGCGGTGAATGCGAATCAACCCCCATTCACAATCAAGAAGTTGAGTGTTCCTAATATGTCGACTATGGAACAAAATCAAGCACCAAGGAACAATGCTACTCAACAGCCGCAGTATCAACAACATGCTCAACAGCCGCAATATCAACATCATGCTCAACAGCAGCAATATCAACAAAATGCTCAACAACAACAAACTCAACAATATAATCAACAACAAGGCCAACAACAAAATCAACAATGCAAACCCTTCCGATCGCGTGATGGGCCTCCTCGACAGTTTGCGCCATTGGGAGAGCCTATTGAATCAGTAATGAAGCAATTAATACAAGCAAAATTTATCAAGCTACCAGATATTAAAGCAGAACCAGCGGTAAAGCCGTATTGGTGGAATGATAATGCATACTGTGAGTATCATCGGTCTAAAGGACATAAAACTGCTTCATGTTTTCAACTAAAACATATGATTCAAGATTTATTGGAGCAAGGAGTAATTGAGATAGATCCACCCCACCCGACCTCTAACACCGATCATACCATTTTCAAAACTCCTTTGCTTGATCATGACAAGGGTAAAGCGTCTTCTTCCAACTCTGCTCAAACGGCCAATTATGCAAATACCGGTTATCACAATGTTATTAATTGTTTTAATGCATCAAATGAGTATGTTTCCACCTTGCGAATAAAAGGACAAGATCCTTCTTGTGCCATCACCACTTGTCGGTCTAAAATCATCTTGAAAGGAGCTCCTGCCACTCCTCCCAAACCAACTCCTACAAGTCAGTATAATCTTTTGGATCATCTAGGAAAAACACCTGCACAAATATCCATTCTAGAGTTGTTGAAAATGTCTCCCATGCATCGTGCAGTCCTAGATAAAGCTTTGACTGAGTCCACTGTCCCAACAGATATTGATGTTGACCAATTTCAAGCGCAGATTGGACATTTAGCCATTTCCCAAAGTGTCGCATTTTTCGATAGTGATATCTCACCTGACAAGCTTCCCCATAATGACCCTTTGCACCTAGAAGTCTTTGTCCACAATTGCAAAATCCGGCGAGTCTTGATAGATGGCAGAGCAGGTCTTAATATCTGCACTTTGAGAGTGGTCATAGGCCTCGGATATACAGAAAATGATATTGATGCTTCCAAGCGAATAACAATAAAAGCCTATGATGATGCTGAGCGCCCATCCAAAGGAATAATTGTATTGCCTATCAGAGTTGGTCCAGTGACGGAAAACACTTTCCTACAAGTCCTAGACCTTGACCTCCCTTATAATATGATCCTTGGCCGTCCATGGATCCATGCCATGAAAGCAGTTCCGTCCACTTATCATCAATGTCTAAAATATCCTTACAATGGAACTAAGATAACAATTCCAGGAGATCCTAATCCGTTCCATTTCTGTGCTACCTTAAGGGATACTCCTTGGCAGCAAGTCCCAGCCAATAGAGAGGCCAAATCAAACAGTTATGTGGATCCCAATGCATTGTTGGATGCTGTCAAAGGAAAACTAAAGATACAGGATCAGGGGTGTGGAGAATATTCAATGGACCAAACATTCCTCATTGGGAATTTGCTGATGTCTCCAAAGTCATATGGAAAACCGCATTTATTGCAAAAGGAACCCAAGGTCATTATTCAATATCAGCCTCCTACTACATTTGCAAGATGGGGAGAACTTGACAAAGAAACTGTAGACGATGATGTCATAGGTTGGCTCTATAAAGATCCAACTGAAACCCCACCTGTCAAGCTGCCAGTGGAATTGTATGGCAAAGGATTTACTATGCTGCAGAAGAAAGGATATGATGGCTGCAGTGGCTTAGGTTTGAACAACAATGGAAGGCTAGAACCCATCATACCTGAGAGGCGACCCCCAACTTTAGGGTTAGGTTTTGTACCGTTACGAATTGGATCCACATCTACCAAAAGGTCCACGTGTCGAAAAGGGCGTGATTTGGACGATGAAATAACACTTGAGGATACCCGACCCGAGACTGATTCTAATGAATGGGAGTGGAGTTCCTTTTCGTCCAGCTCCTATGCCCTTGATAATATCTTCATTGACCCTGATAACTTGCCTATGGAGGATAAACATGAAATAACTCATCTTCCTAAAACATGTCCTCATGCTTGGATAGAATCATTTTGGGATCCAAGCTCCGAATCCGATACAAGCAGTTCGGATAGTGACACCACAGACGTTCACATTTTCACCATATCAGCCTTCTCTATCCTTACAACTGATGATGACATGCCCCTCATATATCCCCAACTTATCCAATCTGACCAACAAGAACCACTCGCATTGGACCGTTTTCAAAATGACGAAGCAATTGCAGAGTTCTTGGGACTACGGGAAGGCATACCACAGGGCGATCATAAGGCAGGCTTTGTTATTGACTTAGATTCCATGACATATTTTGGGGAGTCAACTCCCTCTTCCAGTCATGAAAAAGAAAAAGAAATGAAAAAAAATCAAAAGAATAGATCTTTGAGTGAAAACCGTAAGGCGCTCTCTGATCATACAAAAGTAAAAATAAAAGACGTACCTGCGGGTGAAAACCTTTCTGAGGCGCCCAAAGGTGGAAGAGTGGATGTACCCCTATCAATTCAGGACAAATCAACATTGCTGGTGGAGATGACCGAGGAAATCAATCTGGGAACACCTGATAACCCTAAGGTCATTCACTTTGCTGCCTCCTTGTCAAAACAAGAGAAAATAGATTTTATCAATTTCTTTCTGGAAAAGAAGATCAGCTTTGCGTGGTCCTATGCAGATATGCCTGGCCTCGATCCTGAGTTAGTCCTTCATCATTTGCCGTTGAAAGCAGATGCTAAGCCCATTAAACAAAAGCTTAGAAAGATGCATCCTCAAGTGGCTCTTTTGGTTAAAGTGGAATTGAAAAAATTACTAGATGTGGGCTTCATCAGACCCATTGATTATGCAGACTGGATTTCAAATCTAGTTCCAGTTAGCAAAGTAACTGGGGGCATCCGCATCTGCAAAGATTTTAGGGACTTGAATAAAGCATGCCCTAAGGATGATTTTCCATTGCCAAACATCGACATCATAGTGGATATGACGGCTGGATATGAGATGCTTTCACTAATGGATGGTTTCTCTGGCTACAATCAAATCCGCATTGCACCCGAAGATCAGCATAAGACCACCTTCACCTGTGCTTGGGGCACCTATTGTTGGAATGTGATGCCCTTCAGTCTCAAAAATGCCGGTGCCACATATCAAAGAGCAATGACAACAATTTTTCATGATTTCATGCACACTTTGATGGAGGATTATGTTGATGACTTGTTGTGCAAATCTGTTACCAGAGATAGTCATCTAGCCATCTTGGGCCCAATCTTTGACAGAATGGAGACCTACAAACTCAGGCTCAATCCAAAAAAGTGTGTGTTTGGTGTTACAGCTGGCAAATTACTTGGATACATTGTTTCTCACCGAGGCATCGAGGTCGATCCCGCCAAGGTCAAAGCAATCATGGATATGCCTCCACCTTCCAACCTCCGGCAATTAAGAAGTCTACAAGGAAAGCTCCAGTCAATTCATTGCTTCATAGCTCAGTTGGCTGACAAATGTCATCCATTCCAACATCTACTGCACAAAGGTGTCGCTTTTAAATGGACTAAGCAATGTCAATCAGCCTTTCAAGCTCTAAAAGACTATTTGCTGTCACCGCCTATTCTAGTGCCTCCTATAGAAGGAAAGCCATTTTTATTGTATATCTCTGCAACTGAAACAACATTAGGCGTTCTCTTGGCTCAACAAGATGAGAATGGCAAAGAAAGAGCTATTTACTATATCAGCCGGACACTGGTAGGCTATGAGCTAAATTATTCCACTATTGAAAGGGCATGCTTAGCAGTGGTGTTTGCAACACAAAAGCTCCGACATTATATGCTAAGCCACCAAACATTGTTGGTTGCAAAAATTGATCCCTTAAAGTATTTGCTTAGCCGAGCAGCTTTGATGGGTTGCCTAGCAAAGTGGGTCATGATCCTCAGTGAAATTGATATTGTGTATACGGAGCGAAAGGCGATCAAAGGACAAGTCATAGCAGATCAACTTGCAGACGCTCCTATTTCTGACGATCATCCCATGTTGACCAATTTTCCAGATGAATCAGTCTTTGCTTTCACATCTTCTAATGAATGGAAGTTATACTTTGATGGGTCCCATACTAAGTTTGGGTCCGGAGCAGGCATCTTGTTTGTCACCCCTCAGGGTGACGCTATTCCAAAGTCCTACAGAATAACTTTCCACTGTACCAATAACATCGCAGAATATGAAGCACTTGTCACAGGACTCCGAGTAGCAGTCCACTGGAACATCAAGCATTTGCAAGTCTATGGAGATTCTCAA
The DNA here is from genome assembly GCF_030272615.1 of Cryptomeria japonica. Classification (NCBI taxonomy): domain Eukaryota; kingdom Viridiplantae; phylum Streptophyta; class Pinopsida; order Cupressales; family Cupressaceae; genus Cryptomeria; species Cryptomeria japonica. Next base: position 270,272,032 of record NC_081408.1, read on the forward strand.
CTAGTCATCCGACAAGTCAATGATGACTACGAAACAAAGGATGAAAAGCTTATTCCTTATAAGAACATGGTGGATTTCTTCAAGACAAAATTTACAGCTATCCATTTCAGTCAAGTGCCAAGAATGCAAAACAAGTCGGCAGATGCAATGGCTACGATTGCTTCCATGATAAATATGCCTCATAATATGGACAAGTGTGAATTCTTAGTTGAACAATTGCTGGTCCCTTCTTTTGACATTTCGACAGCTAATGTGATGTGCGTTATTGTTGGTCCCAACTCCCCGTGGTACAATGACATATATCAGTATTTGAAATCTCAAACCTTACCACCTAACCTTTCTGCTAACCAACGCCGAGCCTTTATCCAACAAGCAGCCAAATATGTCATCATCGCTGACACCCTTTACCGCCGTTCCTTTGACCATACCCTCCTCAGGTGTTTGGATTCTGATGAAGCACAAACGGCTTTACACGAGGTTCACGATGGTATATGTGGGGGCCATTTCAATGGTCTTAGCTTAGCCAAAAAGTTGATTCGTGCTGGGTATTATTGGCCCACTTTGGAAAAAGATGTTCATGAGTTTGTTAAAAAGTGCTACAAGTGCCAGATTCATGGAGATTATATTCATGCACCAGCTCAAGAGCTTCATTCTGTCATATCTCCATGGCCCTTTTCTCAGTGGGGATTGGATCTTATCGACAAGATTCAGCCAACATCTGCAAATGGACACAAGTTCATTATTACAGCTACAGAGTATTTTACAAAATGGATCGAAGCCATTCCCATGACCTATATAACTGGTGTCCAAATTTCAAAATTCTTGTTGAATTATATCATATGCAGATATGGGGTTCCCCTTGCCATAGTCATAGATAATGGTCGCCCTTTTAAGAATAAAGATGTCAAAGAACTCTGTGAAAAATTTCATATTCAACATCATTTTTCTAGTCCGTATTATCCCCAAGGTAATGGTCAAGCTGAAGCGTCAAATAAAACCATTATCAAGATCCTGAAGAAAGTTGTCAATGATGCTGGGCGAGATTGGCACGTACAGTTAAATCCAGCACTATGGGCCTATCGCACTTCTATCCGCACACCTACTGGCGCAACACCTTATTCCTTGGTGTATGGTGCGGAAGCCATTTTACCTTTGGAAGTCGAGATTCCTTCCTTGAGGGTTTCCTTGCAACACCTGATTGATGATGAGACACACAGAGTCTCTCGGTTGCATCAACTTGAGATGTTAGATGAAAAGCGTCAGACCACTCTGGCACATTTGCACGCATACCAAAACCATCTCCGTCGCTCTTATCATAAGAAGGTCAAAGGGTGACACTTCGAAGTGGGAGACCTAGTTTTAAAGGCAAATCCCAAGAATGCACAGTCTACTGACACCATCAAGGGCAAGTTTGAACCTAATTGGGTTGGGCCTTTCATAGTAACTGCAGCCTACGGCTCGGGGGCATATCAGCTGGCGACTCCAGAAGGTGAACCTTTGTCTGATCCTATCAATAGCATGCATCTTCGCAAATACTGGGCATAGTTTTTTGTCAGATATTTCTTCAAATATGATCCTGAAAAAATACAAAAAAAAAAAAATCAAAAAAATCAAAAAAATCAAAAAAATACAAAAAAAATGAAAAAGGCAAAAAAAGAGAAAAAAAGAGAAAAAAGCAAAAAGTAAAAAAGCAAAAAATGGTTCGCCCTCTAGTGAAAACCTGGCAAACAGGCGCTTTGGGCAAGTACCATGGCGAAAACCTGGCAATCAGGCGCCATGAGTAATGAGATTATTGCTCCGTCATCTATCATGACTTCTAGATATGCTTTTTCTCGACCGGTTTATCATGCCTATCTTGATCTCGACCCAATGTTCTATTCCAAGCCTGTTATTGGTCAACATTACTGTCTTGCCTATTCCAGTTTCTTGACCATATATTTTGGTCCCGGTCTATGTGTCTTTCAAATGCGCATTAGGTGCCTTCCCCTTGTCATGATCAGTCACTGGAGCTTTTGAATCAAATAATGTCTTGAAAAAATTCCAAAAAAATCAAATAATGTCTTGAAAAAAAATCCTAAAAATCAAAAAATGTCCTGAAAAAAGTCATAAAAATTGGAAAATGTCCTGAAAAAAAGTCATAAAAAAATCAAATAATGTCCTGAAAAAATTCCAAAAAAATCAAATAATGTCCTGAAAAAAAAATCCTAAAAATAAAAAAACGTCCTGAAAAAAGTCATAAAAATTGGAAAATGTCCTGAAAAAAAGTCATAAAAAAATCAAATAATGTCCTGAAAAAATTCCAAAAAAAATCAAATAATGTCCTGAAAAAAAATCCTAAAATCAAATAATGTCCTAAAAAAAGTCATAAAAATTGGAAAATGTCCTGAAAAAAAAAGTCATAAAAATCGAATAAAGTCCTGAAAAAAATGAACACAAAAAAATTGTAAAAACTCGAAAAACAAAAACACGCATTTTGCAATAAAGTATTTCCCTTTCTGCATTGACAGATCACTGAGCATTCCTCCAATGACTCACAATCAAACACTGTGCTTTAATGAAATCATGCTTTAACCAGATGAACTTTTCAATCAAACCACGCATTCAAATTGATCAAAATTGTCTTATCAATCGCATATCAGTATCAAAATCATTTGTCCTTGTTCCTACTATCATGGGTCTTATACAAGGTGTGGTATACTTGAAACCAGACTGTGTCCTATCTTAGACGGGGTATCACATGTCCTGAAACCAGACAGCATGATCGTCCTATTAGCACTTTCAACTTTTGACAATGAAGATCAAGATGTTTGTTTGATTTGTTTGAATTTGCGCATCTTATCTTTTTATTGATTTATCTTCGATCATGTTCCTATGTTGCTCGATGATGTCACTGAGTGATTTAGAGTGACCGGGATGGCTCGTGATCCTTTTCTTTTTTGATTGTGATTGTCATTTGTCTATGCTGTGTCTGTCTTTCACAAATCAGGTTGCATTTTAGCTCTGGCCTTCAATGCCATGATGCTACGCATCCATTTTGCTACATAAAAATAAAGGTTCTCACCTACAAAGTGCATTACTGAAAGCAAGTTTTCATCACCTCTAACTGCCCTCTATCTCATTTCTTACTAACACTTCTTCCGTCCGGTCGGATAGTCAGTTCAGTCTAGTGCTCCGATATCCAAAACCATATTGCGTCCTGCATTCATTGGTTAGTACATTTGCATTCCATCACATATTACATCAAGCATTTTATCCATTTCATTTCATAAATACATCAAAAATACATAAAGATGCATCCATACATGTTCATAAACTAGTGTATAAGTCATACATACATGCAAAAAAACATAAGTCATAACATATTGCATCCATCATATCGATGCATATCATATCATATATCATAATAATGTCGGAGTACAAAATCGGACTGTCTGTCCTAAGTATGGCCTGCAGGCTGACTACAAAATGGCAAACTACATAATGTCCACTGTCTGTCATATGGAGCATGTGCCTCTGTCACTGGGTGCTCCCTCTGTCCTCCTCATCCCTGCCATGTCTCGCAGATGATGTCCCTCCTGGTCCTGGCTGTGGTGGTCTCATCGGTCCACTCACTCCTATGCTGCTCAATGACCTCCGAGAGCGTGACCTCCTCTCTATCCTCGATCGTGCTCGATATGAAGGTGCTCTCTGCTCTGGTGGAACTGCACTCTCATATAGTGTCCTCCAATACAGTCTCTCCTCGCTGGTCTCTACCAGCATCTGTGCCATCTCCCATGCACTGGCATCCCTAATCGACCCAATGAACTCAGTGACTCTCTGTCCCTCTCGCTGTGCCTAAGCTAGTACTGTATCTCGTTCTGTCCTCAAAATGGCATTCTGTCTCTCCAATGTCACAATATAATCCTGCTGGCTCGCTATGGTAGCCCTGCACATGTCCATCTCCTCTGTCCTAGCTGTCTCTGGCTCTATGGGAATATCCTGCAAAGCCTCCTGATCCGCTACGTCTGGCTCATCATCATCATCCCCACCATCATCTCCCTCATCCTCCTCATCATCCTCCTCATCCCCATCCTCCTCATCCTCCTCACCCTCATCATCCTCCTCGTCCTCATCATCTCCCTCCTCTCCTGTGAGTGGTAAGTCCTCCTGTCTCCTCGGTACTGGAATGTCCGGATCAGTCAAAGGCACTGGTCGTCGTCGTGCAAACCATGTCTCATACTCCTCTGTAGTCCTAGCATCTACCATATTTGACATCCAATCCCACTGTCTCTGCTGTAACTGTGCAAAGTCGGCATATGCTATGTCTGGCTGAATCATACTACCCCACTGACTCGTCTCTCGGTGAGATCGGGCAAAGCATGCAGTCCTCCAAGGTACATCCTGTGTCTCTCCAAACTGTCGTCTGACCCTCTCTGGCAGGTACAACTCAATCACTCTCTGGCAGTTCACTGGTCGCCCAATCAAGTACCTCTCCTGTCTGCAGTATGGTAGCTCATCCTGATCATTTGACCATCCGGGGCAATCTTGATATGGCCTCCATATGAACTCTCTCAGTCTGTCTAACTCGTGTCGCCAGTATAATATGTATCCAAATGGACCCTGTCTCAGTGCTCCACCATAGCTATACACATATGGTCAGTGTGGTACAACCTGTCTATCTGTAATCGACCGACATATGGCAATATGCTCGAATGCCCATACTTGAAGCAATGTGACTCCACAGCTCAATGTCTGCACTCCCTGATATGCTATCTGATGCAGCTGGAAATACAACATAGCCAGTACACATGGTCCCCATGCGTACACTGTCCCCTCTGTCACCATCCGCTCTAGCACCCTTCCCCAGCCAATAGGGAATCCATGTCCTCGTCTATCACCTGCTAGAAGACATGCTATCACAACTGCTATCACCACATATCGTCGGTCATACTGGGCAGCCATAGTCTCCCAGTGAATCTCCCTCTCGACAATGTCCAGTTTATCTGCGTCACACTCAAACAGTCTGCATAACGCGTCTCTCCCTGTCACTGGGTCATACTCTATCATCTCCCCATGTATCGGAATGCGGAGGATGCACCATACATCCTCTAGAGTCACTGTCGCCTCGCCAGTCGCCAAATGGAATGAGGACGTCTCCGAGTGCCATCGCTCTGCCAATGAAGTAAGCAAACCTGTGTTTGCCCTAATCTTAGGCATGTATGTAATGTAATATATCCCCAGTCCAGCTAATGTGTCTCTTTCTGTGCTCCTGAGTCTATGTCGTAGCATGAAACAGTTAGGTCGATTCTCCCGCGTGATCAACGGATACTGTCGACTCTGCATCATAATCGGGGCATCATTTTGTCAGTTTTAGGGTTTTCTCCTACGGGTTGCATATCCTCATTTTCATGTCCAAATTAGGGTGTTTTTCATCTACATTGGCCTATCCTACCCTCCCCCCCCTTGTCAGGTCATTTGCATGCAGTTTCGAATCAAAAGTCAGTCATTTTTGAACTCTTGCGCTTGTGTCAAAGAAGCTGCGCTTGTGTAAGGTGAATTGCGCCTGTGTCTTCCTACACAAGCGCAGAACATCCTACACAAGCACAGGATTAGACCACACAAGCTCAGGAGTCCATTTTGGTATCCCTTGTGGGCCCCGCAATGTCCCGTAAGTCATCAAAATTCATGAAATTCAACACATGGGTTTTCGAGATACATACCGCTGCTCTTGCATCCTCCGATCGTCTGAATGTGCGTACACATTCTCCGAGGTGATCTGCCCTTGGAATGTTCGCCAACTGTCTGCAAGTGTCTTTGTCCAGAGCAACAAATCCTCCTCTTTAGCTAGTGCAAATGAGCAATTTTCACCCTCTTGGTCTCATTTATAGCTCTTTGTCATTGCATAGATGGACGTGCATCCTCTCCATCTTATGTTGGTCGCGGTCTTATGCACCTTAAATTGCTTGTCCTTCATGCATTCGATCTCTGATTGTCAGTCCATTCGATCCTATCATTTTTATCGATCAATTGGCCTCTTTTCTGGATGTTTCCGGCCAATTCCTTGAGGGGGCATGCATATGTCATTATCGTTGTCTGGAGCATTTTCATTATTGTTCTTTGAAACAACGCTTAGAATCGCATTGTCTCAAAGAGGGGCAAAATGTAGACACCTAAAAATGGTCAAACGCTTGCAAGGTCATACTTTAACATTTGCGCATTGCCTCATTTTAGGTTTTTGCGTCGCATTAACATTTCTTCGATGTCACGTGCTTGGTCTTTATCATTTGCGAACATCAAGTCATTCTTCTATATTCTTCAATTATCTCGTCTTCGAATTTGGTCTTGTCGACAACATTATCCAGTCATGATTTTGATCGATTTTATCCTGTCGCATCAATGTGCGTATTCATTTGTCATCATTTTGGACATCGTCAATCCTAATTAGGGTTTTGTCCTCTTTTCAATCTTATCATCTGGCGATCGGTTTATCAGTCTTGTCGTTTTACGATTGATTTGTCATCAATCGCTATCATGTGCAATCTTGTCATTTTGCGATCGATTTGTCATCGATCATGGTCATTTTCAATCTTGTCGTCTTGCAATCTATGTTGTCATCGATTCTTGTCCTCTTGTCGATTTTGTCATTTTGCGATCGATTTGTCATCGATCGTTATCTGTCTCAATTATGTCAATTTGGATCAATTTGTCATTGTTCCTCTTCAATTGGCGCATTTAATCAAGTTATTTATCACATTGGTCATTTATCAATTCAAAATCAAATCAAATCGAGTCAATTATCAAATCAAGACCTAATTTGTCTTCCTTGCATTTCTTCTAAGGTTTTATGATTTATTCATTTAACCTAATTTGTCATTTCTTCCTCTAGGTTAAATAATTTATTTATTTATCCTAGGTCTTCGTGTCGCAATTAAATGTTTCATTTGATTGGCTAATTAATTATTCCTCTTTTTGTGAATTAATTAATAAATGAAAATTTATTAATTGATTTACCTAATTTCTCCTAACTCCTAATTTTCTAATTTTTCATTCCCTCTTTGTGAATTAATTGATAAATGAGAAATTATTAATTAATTCACTAAGTTCCTATTTTCCTCATTTCTAATTTTCTAATTTCCTATAATTTCATTATTTTCCTAATTCCTAATTTCCACCTATTTTCTAATTTTCTAATTCAAATTCCACCTAATTAACTTGTCTCTAGTTCTCCCTATTTTGGTGCTTCATGCGTCATACTCTTGACATAGAAATTTGTCATAGAACTTCCTAATGACATAGAAATTTGTCATAGAACTTGTCTTGACATAGAAATTTGTCATAGAATTTGTCTTGACATAGCAATTTGTCATAAAATCTGTCATAAAATTGTCATAAGCCTCTTTGCATAGCAACATGTCATAACTTTGTTATTCTTGATTTGAATTTCTATTCGAATCTATTTCATGCTAATTTGTCCTTTTCTCTAATTTCTCTATAAATTGGATGATTTTCTTCAATCAAACCCCTAATTCCTATCAGACTAATGAACTTATGCTTCTAGTACTCTTGAGCTTTTCATCAATCTTGCTTTCAATTGTATGTGCACTTGTAGGTGAGATCCACAAATCCATTGAAGAGGAAAGAAGAACAATGGAGCCGCATGGAAGGAGCATTCAATTCTGCATTTGGTTTGCATAATCTTTCATTTTGAATGCTTTGTTTTCATATCTCTATTGAGTGTGCTTAGGATTAGGTTCATTTGCAATAAGTGCTCTCATGATTGAGTTATCATGTCTAGTGTTTTGATCTACTTATTTTGATGATTCCTAATCTTCTATGCTACAGTTTGCATGTTCTAGCTATCTGAAAAGAATCTCGTTCCATAGTCGGCCAATAATAGCCCAAGCGTATGAGTTTTTTCGAAAGGGTCAGACCACTTGAATGAGTGCCACAAATGTTGTTATAGAATTCATGTAAGGCCTTATGAAATTCTTCTTGTTCAAGGCATCTTTAAAGAGTATCATCTAGACATTGTTTAAACAGGGTATCCGCGACAACAATAAAATGAGAGGATTGGCGAATAAAGTTTCTCTTTTGATTTTTTGATAAGTTGGGAGGTAGGGTGTTATCTTTCAAGTATGTGTAAGTTTGGCCATAGCCTGAGGAATCATGTCTAACAAGGTGACAAATAGTTTGGGAATCAGGACAATTATGAGCAGGGTGAAACAACTCTTCTACCAGGAATTCATAACGCTCTTGATTTTCCTGTGTCTGAAGTAGAGAAGCAAGTGTAGCCATGGCATTTGCTGCTTTGTTGTCATTCCTTGGAATTTGCTGAAAAGTTATTTCTACAAAGTATTTCTTGATATCATCAACCATCTTTTTATAAGGCATTAATTTTTCATCCTTTGTTTGATAGTCATCATTGATTTGATTAATGACGAGCTAAGAGTCTCCAAAGACTTGTAGTTGTGTAATGTTCCATTCTATAGCCATTTTGATACCTGTAACCAAAGCTTCATATTCTGCTGTGTTGTTGGTGCATGGAAATCTTAATTTGTATGATTTTGGGATTGTATGATCTTGTGGTGTGATGAATAGAATACCTGCTCCTGATCCATGTGGTGTTCTGTTATTGATGCCCACTCCTGGACTGATATTTGGGTGATGTATTGTAAGATATGGATCAAACCCTAGAATGTGTGTAAATGACCAGGTAAAAATGATTTTCCATCCTTTGAAGGGTTCCAAATATTTTTGCCTTGTTAGTTCTGATAGAGAAGTTGCTGGATATAGATCAGTTGTGTCAATGATAAATGCCTCTATTGTTTCCAGCAAGATGAATGACCTCTTTTGACAGAATTCAGGTAAGGTGTCAAATCTCCCATCTTCCAGCGCCTTGAGGATGTTTTCACCATTAGATCCATCCTTTATTTTTACTTTTTCTTGATCTCATGTTGCCAATAAATGGTTTTCAGCATTAGACTTGATATTATTTTTGTTAGTTTCACTTTTGCGACTAGGAGATTTGACACCCATTTGACTTGAAGATACATTAGAGGAATCCCTGGTGAAAGTTGTTGCGGGTTTGATTTGATTAAGATATAAAGATATGGCACGGTCATTAGGAAAGGTATCAATGGCAATATGTCCTTCATTTTCCCAGTCCATAGGTTTAGGATGAATCAAGGATAAAGGATCCTCATGTTGAATTATGTCAAAGATATTAGGGGTCATGATAGAGATGTCAAGGCTTTCAGTATGTATTTCCATGTCTAGAATGATACTCTTGTCAGAATGACCTCGCACAACTAGCTCTTGATCGTCCTCGGTTAGGTTCATGTCAATTGAATGTGATTCTAATTCAAGTAGGCTAGTTCCTAATGTTTGTCCTGCATACATGTGAACTATATCGACATCTACATCTACTTCTTCCCTTTCAATTTGAAGTTGCTCTCATTTGTTTTTCCATGATAGCAAATATTCTCCGTTCCCTCGATCTCTTAGCTGCATTTGTTTTTCTATGTTTGACAAATTGATGCAAATGATTGTTCCTTGGATTGTGTGCTTGACTATGTTGCCTCTTTGTTATGTGAAATAATGACCTCTTGAGTTGATTTCAGATTATTACAACAGTGCACTAGATTTGAGTCTGTGAAGATCGTGATTTCCTTCCCATTATATGGAAATTTCAGGCACTGATGACATTTTGATGGAATAGCCTGTATATCACGTATCCATGGTCCTCCCAAGAGTATGTTGTATGGTAGGTCCAAGTCTAGAACTTGGCATGCTGTGTCTTTTTGCAAAGGTTCCACGTTGATGGGTAAAATCACAATTTCTTTAGAGGGATGTTCTTCTTCACCATATGCTTTAATGGTGATCTTTTTCAGGGGATCAACTGTATCTTTTGAATAACCCAAAGCATGAACAAGACTCAAAGAGAAATTTTTAAAGCTATCTCCCCCATCTATTAGGACACGTTTAACGAGCATTCTATGAATGAGGACTTCAATTTGCAAGGGAGCACTATGGGGATGTTTCAAGGAATCAATGCTTGGATATGATGGAGATGAGCTTTGAATAGGATCCTCTGAAATAGGTTTGATGGCAATTATGGATATCCCTTCGGGAACTTCATCTTTGGATGTATTCTTTGGTGATGATGCTATGAAAGATTCTTGCAAGCTTTCAGGAGGTGTAGGAATAGATGCCTTTGGAGAGTCAATTTTCTTATGGAGGGATGAGCCATTGCTAGACATAGGTGTGTGATTTTGATCTTTCTTAGCCAAATCCTTTAGGGATATCTTTAAGAGTTGCATAAAAGAGCCACCTTTCTTTGGAGATATATTTGAATTCTTTTGAGATTTTTACATAGTTGGATTTTGATCTTGGACCTGTTTGATTTCTCTAATATATTGGTTTGTCATGTCTTCTTCTTGTGTTTTGTTTTGGTATGTCACGTTGATATGATTTTCATCTATTTCAAATGTTTCTATTTTCATTTCAGGGGTTCGATTGTCCAAAAGTTGTTTTGATAAGTGATCAACTATCAATGTAAATGTGATAGCGCGATATGACACGAAAAGATGGTTTAAGTGTTTAAAGATCTGCAAGTTTTTTTGATCCTCGGTGCTGGAGTGCAATGGTGATGATTTGATAAAAACCAAGTCTAGTAGGAATGATATATCCTACGATGTGGGGACAAGATTATCCTAGCCAAACATTTCAGTTTTGTGATAGAGGATTATAGATCTTGATGAGAAACTATGTTTGAGTGATTAGTTTACCAAATAAGGTGATAATGCACTTTGAGATGTTTAGATCTTGAACTTGTTGACGGTGAGAACTTGAAAATATTGAGGTGTTTATGTTCTAAAGTCTGATTTTGATGGATGATAACTTGACCAAGCGAACTAAGAAGACAAACCAACCACAAAATGATAGAGAATAGGCTTTTATGATTATTGCAAATTGATCAAGTAGAAATGACAAATCTGAAAAAGGTATGCAGGACACAACTCTAGACTGGCAAAAAAAAAAAACTCATACGACAAACTATACAACCCCAAACAATAAAAGATACAAGCCCATACGAGAAACTAGGATTTTCATGTGAAACAACAGAGCTTCATACAACAATACTTTCTGAACCATACGACTAAAGATTGAATCTCATACGGCAAATGACCAGACCATATGACAAACCTTCCTGAACCATATGAAGAGATAAATGTCTCGTACGAATGAAATGAGAACAAATGTAAATGTGTTTGTTTGGTCAAATTTTGATCAATGAATTCTGATATTTTTCTTATGTTTTCTAGTTTTAGATGTCCGATTTTTCAATTTAGGGATGAATACACAGCAAACACGCGATATGTTAAGTGATCACAAGCATGCTAACCCTAAGGAAGTTGGCCGAGGAGAGAAAACCTTTGCTTGCAAACTTAGGTACACACCTAATAGCTAATTAGAATATGGTCATTAAGTCTCATGCAATGGATTCCCAACACCGTATTATCCGACTCCAAACGCTAATGGGGGCACGATATGGCAAGTATCTTGGGAGAGTTACTATCTCTCTTGCACAAAGACTATCACCCTTTCAGAGGTGAATCGGGTAGCTTCTAATTTAACCGACACTAGTAAGGGATCTATTCGATGTGTTGGGGTATAATACTCAATTAAGAGGTCTCCCGACCTTGAAAACCAAGGTTTGCTATACCCAAAGGTATGGAGGATAGCTATTCCCAAGAACTATCGTTGACTTGATTTTCATCAAATCACATTTATTTTATTGTGGGTTGGATTACTTGGCATTAGCTGTTCCCACTTAGGTCATTCCCCTCTCACTGACCTTAATGGATAAGAGTTATTACTCCTTAGGAGGGTAGGCCTACTAAAGAAATACTCTAATTGAAGAAAAAGATGAGTCTAGCTTTCTGATTACCTAAGAAAGGTGAGAGCATACTCACCTATCATCACAAACATAAAATACATGATTGTTCATTCCTTTAGCAAAATACAAGTGTGCCTAGAAAAATTTAATAAATACACAAAGTTTTGTTGAATTCTTCTTAGGCAACCTACAAAATAGATCCATTAGTAATCATGATGTGTTTGGTTGAAATAAGTCTTTGGCTAGCATATCTTTGACAATCATCTTGCAAAACTAGTTAGGCTACCAAAAAATATCACAAACAGGCCAGGGTTAGCATTAGTACAAAAATATTTTTGATATCGTACGAGTACAAAAATAGGCTCGTACGACAGAGAAATGAGCTCATACGACAGAGAAATGAGCTCATACGATAGAGAAATGAGCTCATACGACAGAGAAATGAGCTCATATGACAGAGAAATGAGCTCGTACGACAATATTTCTGATATCGTGCGAGTACAAAAATAGGCTCGTACGATAGAGAAATGAGCTCATATGACAGAGAAATGATTTTCATCTTAAATCACAAAGTAGTTCGTATGAGCCAGCAAAGGAGCTCGTACGACATTCTGATTCTAGCTCGATCAGAAATGAAGGTTGATGAAGCTTGAGAGGCCAAAAATGATAATTTCGGCCCCACAGTGGGCGCCAAAATGTTGTGCCTATGAAGTGTATACCTGCAGCTGCAACACAAAACACTCAATAGATCATTACAAGCATGACTGGAAAATATAAACAAAGAAATATGAAATCATGGCTAATTGATTTATCACCTCCTAATAATTGCAAGTATGAATTTGCTCTCAGATCTGGTTAGGCAATTCCAGTGACTTGACTACACCTAGATGGAGGATTTAAATGATAAAGATGCATTTAAGCTAGCAAAGAGAATAATTAAGCTACACGATTCCACAATTATGCTAGAAAATAAGCTAGATCTAAGAATGCAATTGCCTATAATAATAATGCTCAAATGATATGCTAAGAGATATTATGCCTATAGTAACAATACCTAAAATGCAAATGAGATGGGATGATTATTGTTCCAAAATGGGGTCTATTTATAGGATTTCCAAGGCTAGGGGTGAGGTGGCAGGAATCAATGGTCATGATTGAGTATGGAGATATCAATGGTGAAATTGGAGGAGGTTGGAAAAGAGGTTGGATGAAAGGGAACATTTTCCATCCCTATGGTGACAAGTGTCAAGAAGCTTCTAGAAAGGTTGGATGAAAGGGAACATTTGCCATCTCTATGGTGACAAGTGTCAAGAAGATTTTCTCATGAGAGAGCGTCTAAGGAAAGGGGACATGGTGGTTAGGATGGGTTTAATTAAACCTGGGGTTAGATGGAATGAGTTAGGTTTAGAAGGGGTTAGGTTAGGTGGTTAGAAGTTAGGAGAATTTAAATTTAAAAATTCAAATAATAGGAAAAGGATAATTAATCTCAACAACTCATAAATTGATTTGTTTTAATTAATTATGGTATTTAGAAGAAATGAATTTGATGATGAATTTGAAGGGGGGAATTAATCAATTTGAATTAATTAATTAAAGGGGACTATGAAAATGAACCTATTAAATAAATCCTTAGATTTATTAATAAGTAGATGAAAGGGGGAATTTAATCAAATTGCTTAGTGAATTCAATTAAATTAGGAAAGGAGGTTAATTAAATAATTGCTTATTTAATTAATTATCTTTAAACCATTTTTAGGTGTATACAATAAGAAGAATGACTTCTATTAGCTCCTTAATATGTCATAAAGGACACCAAGGTCACACTAAATAGAGATTTCTCAATGCCAAGACTCAGAAACATATCATCGAAACTAGAACTCATCGCCAAAGAACATGCCTTCGGTTAACTCCTTAAAGCATCTTACTGAAAGCCAAAGCTACACCGAAATCCCTCCTATGCTCGATGTCACAAAGACTGCTTCAGTGTCACATCAAATTGGTCACTGCAAGGACAAAATACCAGCTGACAAAGATTTAAACCAGTGAGTTTGAGATACCAATTCTCAAAACTTTGTTACAAAGGACAATCAATAAATATGCCCCTAAAAACGATAGGGTATATGTATGCCCCCTTGAGGAATTGGCTAGAAAAAAAGGCAAATTGATTGACAATGACAACAAGAAGCCATTGGTTTGAACAAACTAAAAATCAGAGATCAAATGTATACAATACAAATGTTACAAGGTGCAAAAGACCATGACCAATACATCTTGGGAACAATGCACATCCATATAGACACTTCAAAAGGCTATAAAAGGAGATGGGAAGGGTGAAAATGACTCATTTTCACTCTCTAACTTGGCAAATTTTAAGCTTTGGACTAGGGAGATTGTAGAAGGATGGCGAACATTCTAGTGGCAGATCAACTTGGGGAATGTATATGTAGCTTCAGATGATTGGATGACACAGGACCATAGATAAGGGCATAAAAAATAATGATTCAATTTCTATGAATTGCACATGCTTTTATGACATTGCGGGGGATGTTTCGGAGGGGGGGGGGGGAGATGAATTGCGCCTTTGTAGGCACATTTTGTGCTTGTGTCAGGGTGTTTTGTGCCTATGTTGATGATACAAGCACAATTGTGCACTAGGCTAGGGGTTGGACAAATCGCATGGGCCGAAAGTTAGGCAACCAAGCCAACTAGGGTCCTAGGGTAGAGGTGACCTAAGTAGGATAGGATAGGACACAACTGCACTCAATTTTGGTACTCAAAATTATGAAATGCAAACATTAGATAGAAACCCTAAAACTAAAAAATTGATGCCTCGATGTTGATGCATATGCGCCAGTCTCCACTGATAACCCAAGAGAATAGAATAGATTGCTTTGTTTTACAACATAGGTTGAGGAATATAGGAAGAGACACACTAGGAGAACTAGGATTGCATCAGATCACTTATATGCCCGAGATTAGGGAAAATACAGGACTTCTCACCATGTTAGTAGAGCAGTGGCACTCAAAGACTTCATCTTTCCATCTCCCTACTGATGAGGCTATAGTTACTCTAAAGGATGTATGGTGCATCCTTAAAATTCCTATTCATGGGTAAAGGGCGATTTATGATCCCTTGACAGGGATAGATGCCTCATGCCATCTATCTGAGTATGATCCAGAGGACACAGAGTTCACAAAGCGAGAGATCCGTTGGGAGACCATGGCAACAAAGTTTGATAGATGGTATGTCGTGTTTGTCATGGTCATAACATGTATAATAGTAGGAGACAAAAAAGGGAATGGTTTCCTTATTGGATGGGGAAGAGTGCTTGAGAAGATGTGCATAATGAGTAGTGTGTATGCATGGGGACCATGCATGGTTGGCATGTTATAATTTCAGTTGCATTAGATAGCTTATTAGGGCATATAGACTCTTAGTTGTGGGGTGATATTGCTCCCAGTATGGGCATTCAAGCATATAGTAGTGTTTAGGCTAATTTAAGACAAACATGTGATACCGAACTAACCTTATGTATATTGTTCCAAAGGTGCATTAATTCAGGGTCCATTTGGATATACGTTATACTGGTGTCATGATCTAGACCTTATAGGGCTTTCCCTGGATGGACAGAGGATTGGGAGCATTTATCATATGTAGACATGAGAGATACTTGGTAGGGTGGTCAGTGTACCACTAGAGGTTGATAGAGATGTATTTACAAAAGAGAGTAAGATGATAGTTCAGGGAGAGGTAAGATATTCCCATAGGGACAACATATTTTCCTTGATCAGTTAGGGAGGTCAGACAGTGGGGTAGAGTGACTCAACCTAACATAGAATATACATATTTTGCATAGTTACAACCCTTTGCAATGAAGGGAAGGGCGATAATGCAATCCCTTTGCATAAAACAAACATGTAGCAAACAAGGAATGATTCATGTAAGACATGAAGTGTGTCAAAGGTCCAGGTATGTGAGACAACCATGATGTGGATGTGCCAACAAAGACACCCAGGACATACTTGCCCCAGAACGCTACGAAACACTCCACAAATAGAAGACAAAAACAAAAAAATTGATCATGAGCCATTCTAACCACTCTAAATCACTTAGTAACATCATCGAGCAACATAGGAACATGATCAAAGATAAATCAATAAAAATATAAGACACAAATTCAAACAAGTCAACCATTTTGATCTCCATTGTCAAAAGTGGTAATGTTATGATGACAGGACAATCATGTTGTCTAGTTTCACAAAATGTAGTACCACATTTAAGATAGGAAACATTCTAGTTTCGAGTATACAACACCCTGTATAAGACCCATGATAATTTACAAAGGACCGATAATATTGATGTTGTTGTGATTGACATGACAAGTTCAATCAGTTTGAAAGCTTGATTGATCAAAGAGTTCATCTATTAATGCGTGATTTCATTTAAGTGCAATGTTTATCATGTTTGTCATCTTCTCAAATATTTGTCTATGTACAAAATGGAAAATTTATCGGCAAAATGAAACAAAAGTGAATGTTTTTGGATTTTTGATGTTTTTCAATTTTTAGGGTTTTTTAACTTTTAATTTTTTTGTGCTTTTTTTGGGACATTTTATGATTTAAAAAAAAAAAAATTCACGATGTTTTGCAATTTTTTTCTTGAATTATTTCAAGACAATTTTCAATTTTTGTTTGTTTTTTAAGACTTTATTTGGTTTTTAGAGATTTTTTCAAGACTTTATTTGATTTCTAGGGATTTTTTGAAGACTTTATTTGGTTTCTAGGGATATTTTTAGGACTTTATTGGTTTTTATTATTTTTTAAGGACTTTGAAAGTTATGTACATGCCGTAGCTTTTGAGCTATTCATAATGATAACTCCATCAATTAATCATGACAAGAGATTTTCCCAAATTAAGGTCCAATATATGTATAGTGATTAGGACCGAAAACATATGTATAAGGATTGGCAATCGATAGAAAAAGACATTGATGTTGACCAAGCACAAGCCTGAACAGGGACACAAGGTCAAATGAGAATGGATAGGAATACTAAAGCTTCAAATTATATACAAATAGAATCAAGATAGATGGTGAGACAACAACCTTCCTACACATGGCGCTTGTTTGCCAAGTTTTCACCACAATACTTGCCCAAAGTGTCTGTTTGCCAGGTTTTCACTAGAGGGCGAATGATTTTTATTTACTATTTTTTTATTATCATTTTTTCACTTTTTTTTCTTTTTTTGCTTTCACAAGGCACCTATTTTCCACGTTTTCACCAAGGTGATATTTTTTTTGTATTTTTCCAAGATTATATTGAAGAACTGCTGAAAGAGACTTATGTACAATACTTCTGGAGGTGCATGTTGTTGACATGATCTGATAGTGGTTCTCCCTCCAGGATTGCAAGCTGATATGTACCTGAGCCATATGCTGTAGTGACAATGAAAGAACCAACCCAATTAGGCTCAAGTTTTCCCTTGATAATTTCAGTAGACTATGAATTCTTAGGGTTAGCTTTCAGGACCAAGTCTCCTACTTCAAAATTTAACCCTTTAAATTTCTTGTTATAGGTGTGACAAAAATGATTTTGATATGCCTACAGATGAGCCAAAGCTGTCTGACGCATTTCATCTAACATTTCAAGTTGGTGCAGCCTAGAAACTCTATATGCTTCATCATCAATTAGGTGTTGTAGAGAGACTCACAGTGATGGAATTTTGACCTCCATAGGTAGAATAGCCTCCACACCATACACCAAGGAATAAGGTGTTGCACCAATAGGGGTGAAAATAGAAGTATGATAGGCCATAAAGATGGATTTAATTGCACATGCCAATCTCAACTGTCATTGACAACCCTATTGAGTATTTTGATAATTATTTTATTCGATGCCTAAAATTGACCATTACTCTATGGATAATATGGGGTTGAGAAGTGATGCTGAATTGGAAATTTCTCATAGAGTTCTTTAACATATCTATTTTTAAATGGATGACCATTATCTATGACTATGGCAAGAGGGACCCCATATCAATATATGATATATTTCAAGATGAATTTGGAAATTTGAGAGCTAGTGATATAGGTCATAGGTATAGCCTCAATCCATTTTGTGAACTATTTTGTGGCCATTATAATGAACTTATGTCCATTTGCTGACATTGGGTGAATTTTTTCAATGAGATCCAGTCCCCATTGAGAAAAGGGCCATGGAGATATGATAGGTTGAAGCTCTTGTGCTGGCTCATGAATTAGATCTCCATGCATCTAGCATTTATAACATTTCTTGGTAAAATTATGAGCCTCTTTTACCATTGTCAGCCAATAATATCTAGCTCAGACCAACCTTTTAGCCAGGTTAAGACCATTTAAATGGACCCACATATACCATCATGAACTTCATGTAAATCCATTTGTGCTTCATCAAAATCCAGACAACTGAGGAGGATGTGATCAAAAGAGCAACGGTAAAGGGTATCACTGATGATGACGTATTTGGCATCTTGTCTTATAAAGGATTGACATTGGTTAGCAGAAAGTTTTGCAGGTATAGTTTGGAATTTTAGATAGTCATAAATATCATGATACCACGGGGAATTGAGACCAACAAGGACACAAACGAGATCTGATGGCGGGATCTCAAAAGAAGGGACCAAAAATTGTTTTACCATAAATTCACATCTGTCCATATTGTGAGGCATATCTAGCATGGATGCAATAGTGGCCATTACATCCACTAATTTATTTTAAATTTAAAGAACTTGATTAAATTGAATAATTGTGAATTTTGTTTTTAAGAATTCCATCATCTGCTTATAAGGGGCAAGTTTTTCATCTTTTGTTTCATAGTCATCATTCACTTGTCGGGTGACAAGCTGAGAATCCCCATAGACTTCTTAATGTGTGATATGCCACTGGATTGTTATTATGAGTCTAGTGACTAAAGGCTTGTATTCTACAATGTTATTGGTATAATCAAGAGTGATGTGGTAAGACTTTAGAATAAGATCGCCTTGAGGGGTTACAAATAAGATACCTACCCCCAAGCCAAATCTAGTATGGGACCCATAAAAATACTACTACCATGGGAGAGGAGTTATTACAAAGACATAGCCATCTGGGAAGTCAGTTAACATCAAATGGTCATCTTTAATAGGTGCATCAATGAGTTGATTAGCTATTACTTGTCCTTTTATTGCTTTTCTTTCTGTATACTCAATATCAAACTCACTTAGTTCATCATAACCCATTTTGCTAATCGGCCTATAAGAGCTACTCTACTAAGCAAATACTTCAGTGGATCAATCTTTGCTACCAACAATGTTTTATGATTTAACATGTAATGTTGAATCTTTTGACCTACAAATACCACCGCTAAGCATGCCCGGTCAATGGTAGAATAATTTAACTCACATCCCACTAGTTTCTGACTGATATAATAAATATCCCGCTCTTTGCCTTCTTCTTGTTGGACCAAGAGAGATCCTAGTGTTGTATTAGTTGCAGAGATGTATAAAATGAAAGGAGTTCTGACTATCGGAGGCATTAATATAGGTGGTGACAAGAGATAATCTTTGAGAGCTTGGAATGCCTATTGACACTACTCAGTCAATTTGAAGGCCACCCCTTTGTGCAAAAAATATTGGAAGGGGTGACGCTTGTCTACCAATTGAGCTATAAATTGTCAGATTGATTGTAATTTTACCTGGAGGATTCTTAGTTGACAAAGATTTGTAGGTGGAGGCATATCCATAATTACTTTCACTTTTGTGGGATTGACTTCAATGCCTCTATAAGAAAAAATATACCCTAATAGTTTCCTGGCTGTTACCCTATTGACCAAATTCATGTCAATCTTAGCCCTATTAAAATCTGATTTGAGATCAATCCTCACTGGCTAAAGCATTGAGAAAAGACATTCTAAAAGCCTAAAAACCCTAAACCCTAAAGTTTTATAACCTTCATATCCTTCTCGAGAACTAAATTCTATTTTTGAGTTGACCAGTTTCCATCGGTCAAATCACTTAACAGACATCGGCTAAAGGGTTTTTAGTCATTCATGGTCTTATTCCCTCTCTTTCCCTTTAATATCTAGCGAAGGGTTCCAACGAAAGGCACCCAAAGGTCTCCCCGCTACCTCGCAAAGGTTTTACATCAACCAAGTTTGGCTGCGAGATAACAGGATGTTAGGTCCAACTTGTGAAAAATTCAACCCGCACGAGAAAATCAGGCATCTAAATGGTGTTGCAGGATGACAGGGAAGGAAGAAAGTTAACTCTTTCTTTACCCCGCAAGGTATGATGAGGAAAAGAAAAATGTTGTAGGGTAGCAGGGAAATGGAAATACTCTCCCTGCAACCTTGCGAGGAATTTCAAAAGACAAAAAGGTATCGTGGGATAACAAATAAATTAGAGCGGATGGTTCCCCCACCATCCCGCAAGAACGAAGCAACATAAGGAGAAGATGGTGAGGAAACAAAATGAAAGGAGCTTTGGTTTTCCCCGCCACCTCGAGAAATATTTTTAAGGGGTCGTGGACCAATGAGGTGGGGCCATCCCACCTCATGGTGCAACCACAATCATTTGATTTTTTATAAAATTTGATCTAACGATGATGTTTTAAACTTTTGTTGAGCCATTTGGAGGGCTTTGTGGTGCAATCTCATGCATCCATCTTTGCACGCCATGGAAGATATAGTAATTGAGATTGAAACTCACAGGCAGGTCAAATTTTTAAACTTTTGCATAGGGTATTTGCTGACCAAGCAGTTGAATCCAAGTTTTGCCTTAGTTGGTGCCCCCAACCTAATCAAATTTCATTCCACTTGCCGGATTTCTTTGCCTTAACTCCATAAGTGACCTTGAAGGCTATTTTCAGATGCACCTGTAGCCCTTCAGTGTTGAATGAAGACTTTTTGGCCCTTCAAGTATATTTAGACATGCCACATATGGAGGTTTCTTCACTTGTTGGAGACCATGTGAAAGGACATTCTTAGAGGCTATAATAAATATAGATCATACCACCATATCAATTTCCTTCTTCTCTCTGATATTTTGTAACCTAACCCTAGGTTGGGTTAGGGTTTTCTTAACTATAGCTCATCTCATTTATGCTTGAAATATAAAGGCAATTTTGTAACCCTTTTCAAGGATCTTCTTTCTTTTTTTTGTAGAAAAAAAATTGCTTTTCTATGATTTGAAAAAATTCGCCTTGCCTTGCATGAATACAATTATCCTTCTTGCTTTATTACAGTTTAGAAAACTTATGTAATGTCTTTTCCTTCTTGTATGAATACATCTTCATTTGTTCTTTTATTATAGGGGATTGTGTTGATCCCCCTTGTAGATGTCATCTATAAACTGAATCAATTCCTCTTTCCATCCTGTAAGAATTCCAACCTTCACGCATTCTTAGGAAACTAATTTAGATAGAAATTTGGGCATCTTTGGGGTAGTTTTTGTTGTAATCAATGAATACTGAGAGGGTGGGTGAATTAGTGTTCTGCAGTTTTTAACTTTCTTGAATTGATTTTTAAACCACTTGATGCAAATGAATAAAAGCAAAATGCAAAAACTCAATACAAACAAGCACAAAACTATAACACCAATTTTTTTATGTGGAAACTCAAAAAGGGAAAAACCATGGTGGGATTGATACCCACAATATTAAAATATTGTGATAAGGAGTATAATAATATTACGAGGGGAATGCACATGCATTCAAGCACATTGCCTAGATCTCAATGCTCAGTTACAAAAGAGGGCTATAACCCCCAGAGGACCCACTGTCCTACAAATGTTTACAAGCGATAACTTCAATGTTTGAACTGATGAATAGAATCTATAAATGCCAAAGTGTAGTTCTGGTTAAGCACAAAGCGTCTTACTTCAACTATTTTGGCACACTACTCTATTATTCTGTTCTGTCACACACCAGAGCATAAATCCAAAGATAGCACATGTGAAAATGTGCACAAAAACTCATACAATTTTTGGACACCAACATTTATCACAAAAATGATCGAATACATCGGTATTATATATCTGCATCACTTGATTTAGGTCACCAACATGCTAACTCCAAAAACATTTGCAAAACATCAAACGTGTACAAAGAAATCGACTCAATTTGATTACTAATGCACATGTAGGCAAAAAAAGATTGATTATATGCTTCACATATGTCGTCTTGACAACCTCAAACTTGGAACTAATCAACAAAATCATCTCAAAAATTCTGCATAACACGCTACACCACTAATTATCTAAATAACCCTGTTCTTCCTGAAATGTTGGATGTCAGATCTTCAATTTTGCATGAGAGTCAATACCATAGGCTAGGATTGTAGAAGAAGCTATTCCAATAATCCAATCAACTACCTCTTCCACCACATAGAGAAATGTGCACCCAAAATTGAGTTCTACTCAATGTACTCTTACTCTAACCAACACTATATTCCACCTTCCACACTTAAGAAAAATAGACTTTGAACTTCTCGTAGAATGATGTTGCATATTTATAATGAAGCTTCAGATCAGGGTTTCCATCAATGAAAACACCCAAACCCTCCTCAAATACTTATCTCTTCCGATACAATGTCTCTTGCCAACAATCTCCCCCTTTGGAATTGATGGCAAACTTGGTGAAACATTTCAAAAATGTCATACACTGCAAAATTTCAAAAAACTTAAAAAATGCAATATTCCAATAGACTACCCCCAAGAATATACAACATTTTTCACTTCTCTCTTCCCCTTTTAAATAAATGGCAAAGGTAGGTATTTGCTGAAAATTCTATGCACAAGGGTATACACAAAAAACTTACAAATTTTTTGAAGATGTTTGCAAAAATAGTCCTCAAGGATTGCAAGTGATCTTCCCAACCTTTCTTCAGGTTCTCCAAAATGTTGATGGGAGCACTGAATAGGTATGCATACATTTATGATAATCTAAGGTCAAAAGGAGCACTCTTATTTAGTGCATTCATGGCATCCTGTTGTCTACTAAGTAGAGTATCCAATCGAGGAGGGATTAGGTTCCTCAACTCTCCCACTCTAACAACTATTTTATCTTTCTCTTGATTTAGTCTCCTGATTTTATCTAGTAGAACCATCACCTGAGCTTCATAAAGACTAGCAAAGATGACCTGGGGGGCATAGGACTAAGATATACTGGCCAGTTGTCCTTCACATTCCTTGATCTTCTTATCAAGCTCTATAGTGAACTTTGGCAATAGAAGACATGAATTGTAGATTTTTCCTCCTTCATCCAATGCCTTTTGAATGCCCTTTACATCGATAATTAGACTAACCCTATCGCCTTCAACCATCCTCAAAACTATCCTTAATCTTATTGCATTGAAATGTCTTAGTACTTTTCCTTCAAAAAATTTCTCTAGGGAGTCAAAATGAGAGTCCATTGACTTAAGAATACTTCTCAACTTGCCAGAGGGTGAGTCAAGTGTGTCTTTCTTGAAAGACAAATTTTTTTTCTCAAGAACACTTGTAGCTAATTATATAAGCTCTTTGTCCTCAGTGTGGGACTTTAATAAGTCTTCACTGGCTTTAGATTAGGAGATTCCCGCAAATTTGAGTGCTTGAATAGAAGATAAGGAATTAAGATTGACAGGTCATTGGATGAGATCGATGTCTCTTATTATTTGCTTACCCATTTCATATTCCACAATGTCACTTGCCACCGGAACCTGTTCATCCTTGCCTTCATCGTTCTCCTTCCCTTCCTTCAATGTACCCTCTTCATTCTCATTACCAACCTCCTTAGCTTTCTTCTCTGATTCAACAGTCATCATTGGAGGATTATGAGCTACTTCACCAAATCTACAATCTTCCGACTATCATCAATATCATCTAAAACAGTAACTTGTTCAGTTGTCTGTTCATCCGGTTTTACATTTTTCTGCTCATTTCCTATGGGTGGCATCCCAAGGACTTTCAGAAAAGACTTTTGAGCACTTTCTTGAGATTTCTTAGGAACTACATCATACTTATACTTTTTTAATATTTCCCTCAAAATTTCCCGTGTCTCCTTGTGTACAACCTCATTCTTGCAAACCATTATTTTATTTACTCTAATTTTGCTTCTAAATCTTTCTTTATTTTCTTTAAGAATTTCGTCAACTTTTGTCTTGGCAATTATTAGATAGAGTTGCACTAGATCATATTCCTTTATTCTCTTTTCTTCTAATCTATTGGTTTCCTTTCTCAAATCCAAAATATCATATAAAATTTTAGGAACTCCAAAAGCAATTTCTATAAGTGCCCTGCTAAACTTATTCAAATATACAATTGTAGCTTTTTCTAGCGACCTCTTCCCTTTCTCATCCAATCGATCATAAAATTGACAAAGTAGTTTGAGATTACCTTGTTATGTTATTGCTTCCTTCAGTTTCTTAAGAGTTATACTGGATTGTTCATCTTCAAATCTTAGCTTTTTGCTAAGTTGACCTTCTTTGAATGGATGCATATTGACAACTTTGGCAATAGTAACACTCTTCTTGACTTCTCTCACTACTTCATCTGATTTAGTCTCCTCTTCCACAGTTGCTTCCACATAAACTCTTCCTAGTTTTTCTTTCTTCCTTTTCTTAGTTCCACCAGACAGTTTGGATTGAGGCTTTGGTGGTGGGATAGACTTTTAAGCACTGGAAGAAGATGCCGATTTTCTTATTTGCCTTCGCTTTGGTGAAGGATTTTTTGATTTTGTCTTCTTTGATTTGACCATATCTTCCTCTTTCAAGATGTTCCTCTCTCTGGTTCTTTGGACCACCTCCTTTGCAATTCCCATATCCTCTGCTAGCTGCTCCATTTGCTTCCTCATTGTTCTTTGCATTTTAGGTTTTGTGAATTGGGAGGCTATTATCACTGGTTAAAAATGGGCTTTTCTTTTCCCATGATTAGCTATGGTTTGTTGAATTTTTGAATAGGATGCAGTTTCAAATGCTTCGGCATTGTTCTAGACCTCAAGGGTTTAAGGGTTTTTGATTTTAGATCCTCTTGTGTTCGTTTTAAACCCTCTGGTTTCTAATATTTCGTTACTTTATTCACCTAGGTATTGGGTCATGGGGTCATAGGAAGTGTCCCCCCTTGTTGTTTACCTAGGCAGTTATGCCAATTAATCGAAAATTTTGTGCCTTATATATTTTTCTCCTAAAGTTGTCGGGCCCAGTAACTAGTGCGCATCTCACGGATGGATCTACGGCTTTCGCTATTTCGCTAGGCGAAGTTGTGCGTAGTTTAAAACCAACGAAGTTGCAAGAATGACATGGCATGCCACATAGACGGTCCAGCTGGCTGATGATAGTGAGTAAAATGGCAGCACGTGGTAGAAGTCACAACAGTTAGTAGGTCACGATTAAAGGCTAAAAGGCGGGCCCCAGAGGTGAGTCAGGTCACAGTTAGGAGGTGACCTGGCGGGTACAGTTGTCAATAATTTAATGGAGCCCCATGGTTTTCTTTTGGCATATAAAAAAGTGACAAGTCAGCTCTGAAGGTGACTGGATGCAGGTGTTCACAGTGAGTCAGCGGGCCCACCCCTCCCGAAAGCCTTTTCAGACGGTTAATTGCCGATCAACTTAAAAGATGATCTGACGGCCCGCGCTATTTTGCAAGGGTAAGGTGCTCATTCTTTATACCCCACGAAATAGCGAGAGTGAATGAGAGCCGTCCATGTGTCATGATGGAGTACCTAGAGGATACAGCTGTCAAGAGTTTGTTGGGGCCCTGTGGTTTTCTTTCGGCGTATAAAAAAGTGACACGTTAGCTCCAAAGGTGACTGGATGCCAGGTGTTCACAGTGAGTCAGCAGGCCCACCCCTCCCAAAAGCCTTTTTAGACAGTTAATTGTCGATCAACTTAACAGATGATCCGATGGCCCACGCTATTTCACAAAGGTAAGATGCTCGTTCTTTGTACCCCGCGAAATAGCGAGAGTGTATGAGAGCCGTCCACGTGTCTGACGACACGTGGTCTAAGAAGAAAGTTGTGGGCCCACCAAGGTGGAACCGACGGTATAAAAGAAAGACACGTAGCCAGTATCAAGTGGAATGCGAAGGAGATTTCAAGGCCAATGGTTGGGCGCCACGTGGTATCATGTAGCCAATAGAGAAGCGGGACCCATCGCAGAGCCAAAACTGTTAGTTAATCTAATGCTCGATCAAGTTTCTTTTGATCGGACAGTCGGCGTTGTTTCACAGGACCAAGTTGCCTGATAGTTATGCTTCGCGAAGTTGCGAAAGAGCAAAATGAAACACTTGCAGGAACGTTGTGGCCCGTTGGAGTGAAAAATACGAATTCTCATATGAATTCAATTTTGAAGGGACGACCGAAGCATGCGGAATCAATGTTGCAGTTAAGACCCTGAGTACAATATTTGATTTCCTATCAACTGGGTGAAGATATCTTTTAAAGAATTTTGCAGAAGAGTGGATGCAGAGTTATTTTTTTCAGGTACAAAGCAAGTCGGTTCAGTTGCAGAGCAAATTCCTTCAAGTGAAGAACAGGTTCTTTCGTATTCTTGTGTAGCAATTCCTGTGTAGTGTTTTAGATAAGATAATTGATTCATCACATAATTGTTTAAGAGTGGTATTAATTTCTTACCTTTTCAAAATGGCTCCTAAAAGAGAATTTTCTAGCAAAGTTAACTATTCAGAAATGAGTGTCTGTGATGATTTTTTAGAACAGTTGACGTTGTCAACTAATCAGGCATCAAAGGCAAAAGAATTAGTGCCTAGAGCTCCCCGTTTAAAGATAGGAGAAGGACTATATGACAAGGGTAATTGGTTGAGAGACCCACAGGTTGGATTGTCTGGGTTGGGGTTGTTTAAAGTTGGATTCAAAACGAGAAATTCTCCTGCCCCGCAAAACAGTATCTGGGAATTAGATGTCGGAAAATTAGTAGTCCCAAGGTTATTTATGGACACAGATTTGCTGACCCAAATTGCGCTCAACTATGATCCAGTCACAAGAAGCATTCGGGATGTAAATGGGAAAACCCTTGTTGAGATTAATGCTGAAGAGTTCAGGACAACTTTTGGGCTCAATCACGAAAGCTTAAATGCAATGATCTATCCTAAGACACACTCAATAAAGACATAAAGATAAAACATTCAAAAGTAAATACTATGCAAACCATATGTGGGTATGAATGCTTCCTTCATGCGGCTCCATTTTTCTTCTTTCCTCTTCAAATAGTTTTGGTTGTGGATCTCACCTACAAGTGCACACACATGATTGAAAGCAAGTAGGTAAGAAAATTGCTCAAAAGTACTCGAAGCGTGATTGATTAGAAATTCGATAATCTGATTAGGGATTTGATTGAAGAAATTCATCCAATTTATAGACAAATTGGAGAGATGATCAAATTAGCATGATTCAATTCAAATGGAAATTGCAAATCAATGATGTCAATTATGACAAATTATGACAAATTATACACTTTCTATGCAAAATTTGTTGATTGATAATTTATGACAATTTATGACAAATTTCTATGTCAAGAATTGATTGATTGTCAATTATGACAAATTATGACAAATTTCTATGTCATTCCCATGAATTTAGGAGAGAAATAGGAGGAAATTGAAATTAGGAATTAGAAAATTAGAAAAAGAGGAATTAAGAAAATTAGGAATTAAGAAATTGATGAAAATTAGAAATTAGGTAAATTAATTAATAATTTTTCATTTATTAATTAATTCACAAAGAGGAATAATTAGTCAATTAAATAAACATTTAATTGTGACAAGAAGACTTAGGATAAATAAATAATTTATTAATCCTAGAGGAAGAAATGACACACAAGGTTAAATAATTAAATCATGAAACCCTAGAAAATGAATTAGCAATGCGAGAATGACAATTAGGTCTTGATTGAAGATAATTGATTCGATTTGATTCTGATTAACAAAGGACCAATGCAATAAATGATTTGATTGATAAATGCACCAATTGACGAAGAACAATGACAAATTGATCCAAATTGACATAATCGAGACAGACAACGTTCGATGGCAAATTGATCACAAAATGACAAATTTGACAAAAGGACAAGGATCGATGACAAAATAGATTGCAAGACGACAAGATTAAAAATGACCACGATCGATGACAAATCGATCGCAAAATGACAAGATTGAAAATGATAAGGATTGATGACAAATCGACAAGATTGATAAGAGGACAAAACCCTAATTAGGATTGACGATGTCCAAAATGATGACAAATTAGCACGCACATTGATGCGACAAGATAAAATCGATCAAAATCATGACTGGATAATGTTGTCGACAAGACCAAATTTGAGAGCGAGACAAATGAAGAATGTAGAAGAATGACTCGATGCTTGCAAATGATAAAAATCAAGTGCGTAACATAGGAGAAATGTTAATGCGACGCAAAAAACCTAAAATGAGGCAATGCGCCAATGTTAAAGTATGATTCCGCAAGCATTGACCATTTTTAGGTGTCTACATAGTGAATGCAAATATCATTGCCTATGTCCCACATGCTGCAGTTAAAGATATTTTGTCTCAGTCTGAGGTTACTAGGAAGAAATGCAGATGGATTAATAGAATTCAGGAATTCAACTTTGAGATAAAGATCACCAAATTGGTGAGAGGTTTAGGTTTGGCTAAGCTCATGACTGAGTCGAATCTCATGAATGTAGAAATACACAATGTTGAGGTTAAAGATGCTTTGGTCACTAGTATTGAGAGGCAACCTTGGTACACAGAGATAGTCCAAATTTTGAGAGGTGATACACTCCCAGAAGAAATGACATACAATTAGAAAAGAACTCTAAAACTCAAGTCCCAAAAATATGTGCTCATTTAGGGTGATCTTTTCTGGAGGAAAAGAGATGGAGAGTTGCTAATGTGTTTGGATGAATTTCAAGCTAAACAGGTGTTGACTGAAATGCATGATGAAGTATGTGGAGGTCACTATTCTGCTAAGACTACTGCTGGTAAGATAATCCGGGCTGGGTACTATTGGGCCACCTTATTTAAAGATACTCATGCATATGTTCGGAGATGTGACCCATGTCAGAGATTCTCATCCAAGCTCAAGTATGAAGGGGCCTTACCCCTAAATCCAATCTCTATAGAAGCTCCTTTTGTCCAGTGGGGCATTGATTTTGTTGGAGAGATTGTTGAGAGGTCAGGGAGAGGTCATGGATGGATCATAGTGGCCACTGAATATTTCACCAAATGGATAGAAGCCATCCCTACAAGAAGAGCTACTAGTAAAGTTGTCATTGATTTCCTAATGGATAATATTGTAACTAGATTTGGAACACCTGCAAAATTGGTGATGGATAATGCCATGTGTTTCAGATCAGAAGAATTTGTAGGCTTTTATACTAGTCACGGTATACTTATGTCATACTCTTCACCTTATCATCCTTAGGGGAATGGATGGACAAGCAGAATCCAGCAATAAGAACCTTTTGAATATCATCAAGAAAATCCTAGAAGAGAATAAAAGATCTTGGGATCAAAAACTGAAGTTAGCTCTGTGGGCAGATAGAATAACAGTTAAGAAATCCATTGGAATGTCACCTTTTGAATTAGTCTATGGCGTCTAAGCAAGGTTACCAGTAAATAACCTTCTCCCAGTGTATAAGTTTTTGCAAAATGAGGACATGGAGGTATATGAACCAATGGAAAATAGAATGATCCAAATTGTAGAAATGGAGGAGCTTAGGACTTCTGCCCATAAGAGAAATTAGAAGATCTAGTTGCAGTTAAAGTATCTTTTTGATAAAAGGACATCACTAAGGAAGTTTCAATTTGATGACATGGTTCTTCAGTGGAATGCAAAAGGACAGGATAAGGGAAAGTATAAGAAATTTGAATCACTATGAATTGGCCCTTTTGTGGTTTGTGACTTAAATGGTAAGGATTCATATTTCTTGAAGAATATGGATGATGAAATGCAGGAATTTCCAGTGCATGGACAATTCTTGAAGCATTTTTTCTCTTAATGTCCATGCATGGTAGGTCCTTTGTTTGTACATATTTTGTTCCATTCCTGCTTTTCTATTTTGGTCTGTTTCTCCAGAGTTTCTGAGTTTTCTTGTGTTGACCTTGCGATCAACCATCCCCAGTCAAAGCCTCTGTTATCATTGGTTAAAAATGGGCTTTTCTTTTCCCATGATTGGCTATGGTTTGTTGAATTTTTGAATAGGATGCAGTTTCAAATGCTTCGACTTTGTTCTAGACCTCAAGGGTTTAAGGGTTTTTGATTTTAGATCCTCTTGTGTTCATTTTAAACCCTCTGGTTTCTAATCTTTCATTACTTTATTCACTTAAGTAATGGGTCATGGGGTCGTAGGAAGTGTCCCCCCTTATTGTTTGCCTAGGCGGTTATATTAATTAATCAAAAATTTTGTGCCTTATATGTTTTTCTCCTAAAGTTGTCGGGCCCAGTAACTAGTGCGCATCTCACGGATGGATCTACGACTTTCGCTATTTCACTAGGTGAAGTTGCGCATAGTTTAAAACCAACGAAGTTGCGAAAATAACATGGCATGCCACATAGACGGTCCACTTGGTTGATGATAGCGAGTAAAATGGCGGCACGTGGCAGAAGTCACAATAGTTAGTAGGTCACAATTAAAGGCTAAAAGGCGGGCCCCAGAGGTGAGTCAGGTCACAGTTAGGAGATGACCTGGCGGGTATAGTTGTCAATAATTTAATGGAGCCCCATGGTTTTCTTTCGGCATATAAAAAATTGACAAGTCAGCTCTGAAGGTGATTGGATGCTAGGTGTTCACAGTGAGTCAGCGGGCCCACCCCTCCCGAAAGCCTTTTCAGACGGTTAATTGCCGATCAACTTAAAAGATGATCTGATGGCCCACGCTATTTTGCAAGGGTAAGGTGCTCATTCTTTATACCCCGCGAAATAGCGAGAGTGAATGAGAGCCGTCCACGTGTCATGATGGAGTACCTAGAGGATACAGCTGTCAAGAGTTTTTTGGGGCCCTGTGGTTTTCTTTCGGCGTATAAAAAAGTGACACGTTAGCTCCGAAGGTGACTGAACGCCAAGTGTTCACAGTGAGTCAGCGGGCCCACCCCTCCCAAAAGCCTTTTTAGACAGTTAATTGTCGATCAACTTAACAGATGATCCGATGGCCCACGCTATTTTGCAAAGGTAAGATGCTCGTTCTTTGTACCCTGCGAAATAGCGAGAGTGTATGAGATCCGTCCACGTGTCTGACGACACGTGGTCTAAGAAGAAAGTTGTGGGCCCACCAAGGTAGAACCGATGGTGTAAAAGAAAGACACGCAGCCAGTATCAAGTGGAATGCGAAGGAGATTTCAAGGCCAATGGTTGGGCGCCACGCGGTATCATGTAGCCAATAGAGAAGCGGGACCCAACGCGGAGCCAAAACTGTTAGTTAATATAATGCTCGATCAAGTTTCTTTTGATCGGACGGCCGACGCTGTTTCGCAGGACCAAGCTGCCTGATAGTTATGCTTCGCGAAGTTGCGAAAGAGCAAAATGAAACACTTGCAGGAACGTTGTGGCTTGTTGGAGCGAAAAATATGAATTCTCATATGAATTCAATTTTGAAGGGACGACCGAAGCATGCGGAATCAATGTTGCAGTTAAGACCCTGAGTACAATATTTGATTTCCTATCAACTGGGTGAAGATATCTTTTAAAGAATTTTGCAGAAGAGTGGATGCAGAGTTTTTTTTTTAGGTACAGAGCAAGTCGGTTCAGTTGCAGAGCAAATTCCTTCAAGTGAAGAACAGGTTCTTTCGTATTCTTGTGTAGCAATTCCTGTGTAGTGTTTTAGATAAGATAATTGATTCGTCACAGAATTGTTTAAGAGTGGTATTCATTTCTTACCTTTTCAAAATGGCTCCTAAAAGAGAATTTTCTAGCAAAGTTAACTATTCAGAAATGAGTGTCTGTGATGATTTTTTAGAATAGTTGACGTTGTCAACTAATAAGGCATCAAAGGCAAAAGAATTAGTGCCTAGAGCTCCCCGTTTAAAGATAGGAGAAGGACTATATGACAAGGGTAATTGGTTGAGAGACCCACAGGTTGGATTGTCTGGGTTGGGGTTGTTTAAAGTTGGATTCAGAACGAGAAATTCTCCTGCCCCGCAAAACAGTATCTGGGAATTAGATGTTGGGAAATTAGTAGTCCCAAGGGTATTTATGGACACAGATTTGCTGACCCAAATTGTGCTCAACTATGATCCAGTCACAAGAAGCATTCGGGATGTAAATGGGAAAACCCTTGTTGAGATTAATGCTGAAGAGTTCAGGACAGATTTTGGGCTTAATGAGTTCACAAATTTTCTAGAACCTATAAATTTCACATCATTAGCCCAAATTTATTGTGCACAGAGGAGTCATCTAAGGAATGGGCCTCTCAAGGAGTTTTTTGTGAAAATAGGAGGGTTAACAGTTCTAGGACCTAACACACAAGAGCCCTTTTCATTAAGTATGTTCACCCTGAGGGCTAAAGGAATGTATTGGGAACTTTGCCAAGTTTTGGGAGAAGATGCTGAAGCAAATATACCGAATCATTACTTGTTAATGATTGCTCAGATTTTAAATCGTTCTCTTGCAATTACATTTGATTATGCCTCTTTTATTGCTGATGCTATCCATGGAGGGTTAATAGGAATCAAGAATGGAAAGGTGGATAGGCCTTTCGGATGGTACTCACTCCTGATGCATCTTTCTCTCTTCAAAGGTGGTGATTACTTTGCCAGTGGAATAGACCTTGTTAAGGAGAAAGAAGGAGAAAAAATGCCAGTACAATTATGGAGTACTGTGTTTTCATGGGATAGAGAGGATGCCAGTTTTTTGAAGTTTGATAAATATTTTGCATCCAAGATAAGGACTCTGCTTTGCTCTAAGAACCCAAGAATCCCCAAAGTTCTTTTGGAATTCATAAGACCAAAAGAATTCGCAGAGAACATAAAAATTGTTCATAACTAGGGTGACATTTACTTGTATCCAGTCTCCACAGTTTTCAGAGTGTTTGGTTTCAGAGGCACCCCATTTTTGCTACTTTACCAGGTCCCTCTCAAAGTGGGAATTGCAAAGATCCTTAGACAAATTGGTGGTTTACAAGAGGCAGAGTTGACAGGTAGGGGTAAAGGGACTATTTTCCCTGCAGCTACCATAGCCCACCAATTTGTAATAACAAAAGGAGGCTGAAATTGCTTTGAGGATTTCCTCAAGCCTTATCATTTGTCCGCTGCAGTGTCCAGGTGTGCTGATCTAGAAGACTTCTTCAACGGTATGTTTAGAAAGAAGGTAGCATGCAGAGGTAGGCCTCATCAATTCCAGTTTCCTGAAGACCTCATCAGAAATAAATTTGATCAAGATGAGCAGGAGCTAAGGCAAGAGAAGTGGGTATCTTATAAGAAAGCCTTGGATTTTGTGCATCAGTTTGATGCCAGCTATGACCCATTGTCTAGCTTTTTCCCTCTGGAGGAGAAAATAAAGTTTTTGATTGTTTGCTTTGAAGATGTGATGCAGACCCTGAAGGAGAAGAGGGAAGCTGTAATCAAAAGCAACCTTGTGAAGGAAAGAATGATCCTAAGTAGGTCAGCTTCCAGCAAAGCAATTCCTCCTGGTGATTATACATTGCATAAGAAATCCAGTTATAGTGTGCTGATGCCTACAATAGGGGAGCCCTCTACCTCCAAAGGAAAGAGGAAGATACAAGATGCCATTGACATCCAAGAAAGCCCAAAGAAGAAAAGGGTGGGGAAAGAAGTACAATCATATACACCTTTTTATTCCCCATCCCAATCCCCTATCCATATAGGAAATGAGCAAGCAGCAGTTGAGCAACTCCTACAGTTAGGTAGTCTAGGGGAAATTGCCTACACTTATGATGAAGTGGAGGAAGGAATGCCAACAGAACCCATTGCTACTAAAATGGATATCACTAGCACTGAACTCAAAGGCCAGGAGTGGGATCCTGAGATAAAGTAGGCAAGTAGTGCCTTCTTAGCGGATAACAATTTTGTCACATCAGAAGCATTTATGCAGTTTATATGGAAACAACACATAGATAAATATAATGCTAGATATGAAAAGAGAAAGGCTGAGTAGCCTAATAAAGATCCAACCCTGGTAGAAGAGGAAATAAAGTAAGAGATGATGGAAGAATTCAAAACCATCACCCTTGAGCAAGGAAGAGATATGGTAGCACAAGCTGGAGTGCTTATTTTACCCGGATGGGATATAGCAGATGCCCTGGTACTAGATGCAGTGAGAAAAGAGACTAAACCCATGGAGGGGATTACTTTCAATAAGGATAATGCTGCACTCATCACGTGGTCTCTCAAGAGAAATGAGAGTAAGAAAAGAAAAGACACCCCAGGGTCAAGTTACCTTGGTGGGATGATGGTGAAGAGAGTGCAGAGTACAGGGGTAGTGGAGGCTGCTAGCATTGTGTTAGAGACTACAAAATTTAGTGTTGTAGTAGTAGAGAAGGAAGCCAAAGAGAAAGAGGCCCTCCAAATCAAGTTGGAAATAGTTTTGAAGGCCTATAACAATGCCAAGGAGGAGGTAAGAGGTAAGGATAGCATCATTGCCAAGCTGCAGAGCCAGTTGACTGGACAATACCATCAAGGTGAGTCTTCAACACTGATGATCTCCTCTTCTCCTGCAAGACCTCCACTTACTAGCCCTATCATTCAGTTTCCACCATCTCCAACACCCTCTATCTCTCAAATGATTGAAATTACTCCTCAAGAATTAGAAAACTTGAAACAGGCTCAGGCCTTATATGCAAAGAAGTATGAGGAGAAAGTAAGGGCTACAATTTCCAGTTTTGCAGATACAATAAATGCCTCATTGCTGTACAACAATGTAGGTAAAATTATGGATATATGGAATGAGCTCAGGAGAGACAAGGCCATTTTGACACCTATTTTTGACAAATGGAGGCCTAGAGAGCAAGATTTAGAGTTTATGTGTGTATCCTGTGATGAAGCAAGGGCCAATCCCATCATCAAATCCACTTCTGATGTCGCTAAAGTCTTAGTACAATTAGCAACGGAGGTGGATAATGTTGATAGGAAGTTTAATTTGTGCAAAAAGGAGTACACTGATTAGGTTTTTGAGTTGCTCCCAGGAGTTTTTGCTAGCCCGGATCAATTAAAGGATAAACAAATGTGGCTTAATGAGATAGAAGCTAAATTTTTAGAAAGAGTTAAAGGAATTATTGATCTAGACGATGCTTCTTTCTTTGTTTTGACAATACAAGAGATAGAGAAAATTAAGTCACATTATGGCTTTCTCAATTTAGAAGTCAATAAAATGAGAAATTCTTGGAAAAGGTTGACTAAGACCAAGGATAAAGTGATTAATTTCTCATGGCCGACAGAAGAGGTATATGATGAGTGGACAATTAAATATGCCACCCATGATCCGAAACAGTTGGAGAGCGCCCCTAAAAAGGTAGAAGAGGTTGCAACCGAATAGCCTGTTGAAGAAACTGCAGAGGCCGAAAAGAGCTTGTAATTGTTTTTGCAAAAAGCTTGTAACCTCTTTATTTTAAAAGAAATGATTATAACAAACTCTCCTCGAGAAGTCCAAAGCTTTGTGCATCCATGTTGTTATAAATGGATACCAGGACTAGAGGAAAGGGGATCGCAAAAGAATTGTAAGAAAATGCTGTAGAAATTTATCTGAGCTTTTCCAAGTCTAATGGAGAATATTCAAAAACTTCTTGTAATATTTCTTGAAACTTAATATCAATATACAGACCATCGGTTTTGAGTGAAGCTTTGTGTTGTCTTCAAGTGTCTTTACAATTTGTTTACTATTTTCATTCTGAATAATCCAGGGTTGTTCTGTTTGAATGGAATTGCAAAGCAATTTTAGTAGAAGTGTTCATTAGCT
Organism: Cryptomeria japonica; assembly: GCF_030272615.1. Classification (NCBI taxonomy): domain Eukaryota; kingdom Viridiplantae; phylum Streptophyta; class Pinopsida; order Cupressales; family Cupressaceae; genus Cryptomeria; species Cryptomeria japonica. The sequence continues at coordinate 270,307,820 of NC_081408.1, forward strand.
TTTCTCTTTAGGAGGGAAATTAAAGATGCGGGGATCACTCATACCAATAAACTCTTTGGAAGAGACTTTGAATTTTGATGATCATAGCTTAATTTGGAATGCATGAATTCTTGTAGGTGTCAGGCATATACAAGGATTTATAGAAACCAAGCCAACGGGATGCATAAAGATGTTTTGTTTGAGGAGTCTTATTTGAGTTTAGATGACTCTGTGACCTTGGATAAGGCACTGGTATTGGTTGAAGTTGTTTATTGCATGTTTTGTTGATCGAAATGCTGAATTTAAGTATAATTTCCATTCTTTGTTTTCAATTGATTTCAAGGTGAATAGATCCACTGGTTTTCTGGATTGGTTTGCTGTGGGTTTATGTTTGAAAGTGTGAATTCAATTCACATAGGTATACCCACCTAGGCTTTGAGTAAGTCCGAAGTGTAGAAGGTTCAATCAAACCTTGTCATATGTTGTCTTGAGAATTTCCTTATCTTTAATGTCTCTTTTGTACCGAGTTTAACCATATTATTTTAAGGATGTTAAAGGGAATCAGATTTTGAAGACAATAGAGTGTAGGCTCAAGATTTTTTCCTTATATGTCTGAAATATTTCCTCTGATTTGTCCACCAATTTTCTCAAAAGGTGCTAAGAATACGCGTCAAGAGTATTACCATCAACCTCATACCCCATGGGCATGATCCATGTTGTCTTCGGTTCAAAATCCTCCATTAAGCATTGGTCGGTGTGTTGAATACTAAGAGGGGGGGTGAATTAGTATTCCAAAAATCTTTGCACTTAAACACTTTGCAAGACTAATAGTAAACTGGTAAAACAGTTTAGCAGACAAACTGGTTAACACACATGCAAACCAAATAGCTAATAATGCATTCACCCACAGAAGCACAAACACCATAACACAAGAGATTTTGACGTGGAAACCCAAATGGGAAAAACCATGGTGAGATGGAACTCACAAGTAACTATCTGCAGAATAGGAACCGGACCGGTTAAGGTCTTACAATGTTCTTTACCAGAACATATCTTGTTAGGAATCTCAATCTCTGTTAGGAGATAGGTCTGATTAAAGAATACCTTGCTAGAGGATTTTAGATCCATAGATGTGAACCACCTTGTTAGAGGATTTACAAAAGGCTTTTGGGCCTTCTTGATTAAGGGCTACAGACTTGTGAAAAATGTGAGTAATCAATAAGTGTTTGATCTAGCTAGTAGCACAGACTGCTTGGTTAGATCCTTGGTAGCTCGTTCCTAATGCACTCTAGCATTACTTCAATCTTCTACACATTCATATTCTCTCCAACTTCTCAATCACCTTAAACCCTAGCAACAACATACACTTTCGCTATATCCACATCAACAACCTAAAGCCCTAGACATGATGTCCTTATAAAGGAATCTGATTTCATGTCGGTCCAATAGGATTACATAACAATTTCTTAGGTTCAATGAACCTGGACATACTTGGTACCACGACACAAAAAGCATTGTTATTGTGTCGGCACCATCAAACAATCGATGGATGGTAACTCATCACAAAATGCTGGTTGGTAACTCATCACAAAGTATTACTGGTTCATACAAAATGCCGGTTGCCAGTTTGACAAAAGTGTAGACTTGTAAAAATGTGTTATGCCACTTTAGTCCCTCATACCGCTTAGTATCCATGAACCGCTTGGGGTCAACATGCCGCTTCAGACCAGGAAACACATTCTCCAAAACATCAATAGTCTAAAGACTATAATACAACATACCGGTTGGAACAAATACCGGTTGTGCTCAAAATCATACATATAAAGGGGATCTTAATGCAAGTGTGTGTCCATTAATGACAATCACAACATAAACATTAGAAATGCCAACAATCTCCCCCTTTGGCATTGATGGCAACAGTTAGGAAAATAAAATTTTGACATCTAAGTGTTTTACAACAAAATCATGCCATTTGCAAAATTGCTCCCCCTAAGCATATACACTATCCCTTTGACAATACAATGTATAACAATTTTTCATATAGAGCATAAACATTGAGATATTCAGAGCATATAATCAAAAGCATATAATCAAAATTTTGATTACCAGATACTTCTCCCAAATAGAATTCTTCTCCCCCTTTGCCAACAATGACAAAGTACAACCCTGTTTCCATTTGATATTAGAATATTAAAAGTTTATGACAATAAGGAATGACACTTGTCAAAAATAGTTTTAAAATCCTGCAAGAATTGTTTCATAGACAAAGACCAGGACTCAAGTAGGGAGGTGGCTACTTCTTTTTTTGTTTGCATCTGGGAGACCTATTCTTCCATGGCATCAGTTGTACTCATCTTCTGTGTAACTGTTAAGGCATCCAGGTTCAGATAGCACTTTTGAAGAATTTGCAGTCGTGGGAGTAGAACTAGTTGTAGCTCCTGCAAATCTCTAGACTGGGTGCTGATCTCTTGCTCCATTTTTGCTGACTGGATGTGAAACCGGTGAACGGTTTGCCCATAAGTTGTAAAGGAATCATAAGGTGGCTTGAATGTGCTCATGTAGGACTGGAAGTCCATTTGAAGCTTTTTCTTCTAAGCTAGCACATCATCATAAAAAAGATGGGGTTGGCAGATCTTGCTGAGTAGTAGATTTCCCTCATCCAGAGCGTCCCTTATATCCTTTTGTTCTTTCTTCAGTTCAGATTGGAGCTCATTCAACTTCTTCACCAAAGCTATATTAAGAGCTTTTTGATGCTCCTTCTTCACATTTGCCTTTGCTGCCTCTTCTAAGCTCTGTACCTGATCATCCACTATTGTGCATAAGAGCTTAAGTTTAGCTAGTGATGAATTGGTGTTGGGAAGATTTGTACCAGGTATCAAACCGGTAAGAGTGTCCATAGCCGCTTCAATTACATCCTGCTCCTTCTTCCTTCGAATAATTTCAAGGTGCTCTTGAGCTACCTTGATGCTCTGCATTAGCTCTGTTTCACTTGTAGACTAGAGATCGACAGGACTAGTGAGATCAGCTGGTTTACCTTGACTCTCGGTTGCCTTCGGAGTCTCCATCTGGGTGCTCTTCTCCGCTTCTCCTACCTTGTCCTCTTCTGCTTTCTTCTTCTCCACTTCCTTGTCCTCCTCAGCCTTTTTCTTTTCTGCTTCCTTCTTCTTCTCTTGTTCCTTATCTTCCTCTTCCTTCTTCTTCCTCTCTACTTCCTTCTTCTTCTCCTATTCCTTATCTTCCTCTTGCTTCTTCTTCTTTTCTTCTTCTTGCTTCTTTTTCTCTTCTTCATCTGTCTTCTTCTTCTCTTCTTCATCTTTCTTCTTTTTCTCCTCTTCATCCTTTTTCTTCTTCTCTTCTTCATCCTTTTTATTCTTCTCTTCTTCTTCCTTTTTCCGCTTCTCTTCTTTATCCTTCTTCCTCTACTCAGCCTCTTCCTTTGCCGCTTCCTGTCTGTCCTTGGCTTGCTTATCAACCTGTTTAGCATATTGCTCCTGTCCTGTTGCCTCAGATGGTGTTTCCTGAGTAACATCCTCTATGTCTAGAGAATTGACATCAATGGTGTCGATTAGTTCAACAACCAGATTTCCTTCATCATCAAATACTTCATCTGGTTTGGATATATCTAGTTCTTTTTCAGCTTGTTGGTTGGCTAGACGTGCTTTGTGAGACTGGACTATAGTTGTCATATAGTGTGTGTGTCTTTTTTGACATCATCAACTCTACCTTCTAACAACTAGAGTCTTCTTCTTCTAGTGAAGAATAGTCCTTTATTTTGGTCAATAACATCAAATAATTCAGAGTTTGACAAGTCAGGAAAGTATTGTGCAAAAACTTTCTCCCTAATTTCCTTTTCCTTTTCTATGGCAATGCACCATCTATTATATAATGACATATATAAAGAATCTGGTGTATAAGACTTAATCTTTGAGGGCAACTGGTCATTAACACATAAGTACTGAATTATTTCCTTTTCAACTGCTTCCTTTTCATCATCATTAAATTCATCAAAACACTCAATTAAGTCATGTAGCACTTTTCTCCTAATATTCTTTATTTTTCTTTGACAATGTGTCAAAGGTTTATAGGAAGAGATATCTATATTTACTGGTGTAGATGATGCCAGTTCATTCTTTGTCTTCCTCTTTGCTTGACATGTTTTCTTTGGCTTTTCCTCAGACACAGTTTCTTCTGAGTCTGGAGAGGTTTTCCTTGTCTTCCTTTTTCTCTCGAACACTTTAGCTAGTGCTGCTTCCAGTTTCTTCTTGGCTGGTGACTGCTTGGTCAATTTTGGAGTTGTAGTAGTAATCAGTGTTGATGCTGCAAGCACTGCCTTTGGCTTCTTTACTGCCAATTCTTTTCCTTTCTTTGCAGAGGGTTCCTTGATCGATGTAACCCTTTCCAGATAGGTTCCGGTCCTCTTTGCCTTAGGATCAAGAGGTGAGGCAATAAGGGTAGAGGCATACCCTTCCAGCATATCGTACATCACCTCATAGCCCATTGGCTCCACTTCTTCCTATCTAGGCTCAACAACCTCCATTATGCATTGATCCACATTGATGGTGAAACAGATATTGTCCTCATATTTCTTGACGATGTCACCAGATATTCTCATTCTTTGGCTCATTTTCCATTTGAGCTCATCAAAATACTTGTTTAGAATATCAAGGTAACCGGTTCCAATTGTTTCAATGCTTTCCTTGATTTGCTTGGTCACCGATTGGTCAGTAGACCACTGGACATCTCCTACTCCTAGAAAGTAGCCTTGGAAATAGAAGAACAACCCAGCCAGTAGTTGCCCAAACTTGAACCTTAGTGCATTATCCTGTTTGATCGACTTCAGATTCAACATTAGTTGTCTCTACATACTAGTGCACAGATCAAATGATTCATCCTCCTTTATCATCCGGTAAGTGGTATTTACCACTGCAGCAGATACAGAGTTAATTCTGCTGGCTGAGAATGTTCAGTATCCAATCACCATACATGCATACTTCACCAGATCATCCTTGATAGAATTGACTGTCATGCCTCATGAGTCGCTCACTGAACTGGTGAGCTTGGACATTTCAATTTTGCTTACTGTCCTTAGGGCTGGCACTTCCCCTGTGTTGTAGAATCCGGTGACTGCATGAATTGCTTGTGGAGTGATATCATGTGTTCTCTCCAGGTACATCTTATCACCATGGACTCTGCTCAGAATGATCCTTATATGATCCTCTATGAAATCCTCTAGGAAGTAAACAACATTGTGGAGCTTCTTATTTTCCAAAATATTAAACTCCAGTTTGATCTTCTTATCCTTGCCACAAAATAAACCTAACAGGGAGTGGATGGCTAGAGACCCTAGGTCTTCAATCTTGCAATCTATGTAGCCAAAAATTCCCTCTTCTACTATCACACCAGTTGGGACTTGTGATAGGGCATTATACTTAGACTTTCGTTGAATAAAACTTGCAGACTCGACAGATGCACTAGAACTGGTATGAGATGCGAAAGCCATGATATAAATTTCAAGAACTCAAGAAATACCTTTTGAAACACGTGAATTTAGGGCTTGCCGATTCTCCTTTACTTCACATTCCGTCAGTTGCTGAATCACAGCTTTGTGTTCTCCACTTGACCGTTTGCAGTTTTAATTTGAATCTCCTTCGCGGTTTCTCAATTTCTCAAAATCTCAGCTCAAATCGCCTTTTCGTCGCTCTGCTCCAAAAAAACTTTTCTTCGCTCGAAAACTGATAGTGAGAAATGATTTGAAAAATCCTTTTAATCATATTTCTCACCTACTGCAATTAATGCTCATCAATTAGGGCATAAACCCTAATTTGCCTTTTTACCATTTCTAGTCTTTTGCCAGATGACATGTATCACATACCGGTTAAGGTCTTTTACCGGTGTAAACTAGGGGTTCAAAAAATTTCGCCTTTTGCTACCCCTAAGCTTTTCTGAAGCTTAGTTTGGTGGTTCTGTGATTTCCACACTAGGTGTAGAAATCGATTCCTCTTATAACACCACTGGTTTCTTCTTCTAGGTTTTGTTCATGTCCACTGGAATAGCGTCAACATCAATGTTTCCTTCTGGAGTGACCGGTATATCATCAGATATGTCCTTTCTTGATCTACAGAATCTGGCAATGTGACCCGGTTTGTTGCAGTGATAGCAAACCAATCCAGGTGCTCTCCAAGGTCCATTGTTCATGTTTCCGTTCTTTCTTCTGCATGTTGTAGCAGTGTGACCATGACCATGACAGACCATACAGTTTTCTCTCCATCTGGTTACCGCTTGATAGCCACCGCTTCTTTGCTGATGATTGAAGGCATTAAATCGGTTGTGATTCTAGGTCACATAAAGTTCAGGACCAACTCCTTGGGTCCTCTAAGGATATCTTCCAGTGTTATTCATAACAGACCTACATTGAGATGCTCTATGCCCATACTTGTTGCATGCATAACAGTTACCATCAAATCTATAGGATCTAGGCTTATCATTTAGGAAATAAGGAAAATTGTTGTAAGCCTTACTCCTACACACATTTGCAGTATGTCCTTCTTTAAGATAGTTAAAGCAAACAGGTTTAAAATTTTACTTACCTTTAGCTTTTGATGCCAGTTGTTTCTTTGATGTTCCAGCATTTGTACCAGAGGTCTCACCTTCCTCATGACCAGAATAACCAAGTCCATTGGTATTCTTGACCGGTTTGGCAGATTCAAGCTTTTGCTCTAACTTGACAATGCTCTTGTTGAACTTAGCAAGTATTTCCTTTGACCTAGAGAGTTCTTTGGAAATAGCAGCATTTGTTTCCAACAGGTTTTCATTCTCAAAGATGGCAATGTTCAGTTCTCCTTGCATGTCTTCCTTTTCCACTTTGTTTGCATGGAGTTGAGCAGTTAGGGCACTGATCTCTTGTTTTAGCTTGGAGATCTCATCATCTCTTTCTCTCACCAGATCTTCATCTTTCCTCTAGTTCTCAAGATCTTGACACATCTGGATAGTCAGTCCTTCCAACTCCTTTCTCAGGTTGGAGTTTGATTCATTCAACTTACTTACTTCTGCAATTAGGGCTTCCATGTCTGCTTCATCTGAAGAACTATTTTCAGATAGCTCCATGAGCTTTTCTGCATGTTCTCTTCTTTTTGCTTGAGATGCCTTGTATTTGACCATAAGATCATCATAGGCTTGCTCAGACTGAGTGAGCCGGTGGGTAAGTTCCCTCAAAGTGTATTCCCTCATATCTCTTTCCAAGTGGTTAAACTTATAGAAAGGTAGGCTCTGATACCAATTGATGAATACTAAGAGGGGGGGTGAATTAGTATTCCAAAAATATTTGCACTTAAACACTTTGCAAGACTGACAGTAAACCGGCAAAATAGTTTAGCAGACAAACTGGTTAACAAACATGCAAACCAAATAGCTAATAATGCATTCACCCATAGAAGCACAAACACCATAACACAAGAGATTTTGACATGGAAACCCAAATGGGAAAAACCACAGTGAGATGGAACTCACAAGTAACTATCTATAGAATAGGAACCAAACCGGTTAAGGTCTTACAATGTTCTTTACCAGAACAGATCCTGTTAGGAATCTTAATCTCTGTTAAGAGATAAGTCCAATTAAATACTACCTTGCTAGAGGATTTTAGATCCACAGATGTGAACCACCTTATTAGAGGATTTACAAAAGGATTTTGGGCCTACCCGGTTAAGGGATACAAACTTGTCAAAGATGTGAGTAATCAACAAGTGTTTGATCTAGCTAGTAGCATAGACTGCTTGGTTAGATCCTTGGTAGCTCGTTCCTAATGCACTGCAGCATTACTTCAGTCTTCTACACATTCATATTCTCTCCAACTTCTCAATCACCTTAAACCCTAGCAACAACATACACTTTCGCTATATCCACATCAACAACCTAAAACCCTAGACATGATGTCCTTATAAAGGAATCTGATTTCATGTTGGTCCAATAGGATTACATAACAATTTCCTAGGTTTAATGAACCTGGACATACTTGGTACCATGACATGAAAAGCACCGTTAATGTGTCGACACCGTCAAACATTCGGTGGATGGTAACTCATCACAAAATGCCGGTTGGTAACTCATCACAGAGTATTACCGGTTCATACAAAATGCCAATTTTCGATTTGACAAAAATGAAGATGGGTAAAAATGAGTTATGCTGCTTTAGTCCCTTGTACCGCTTGGTATCCATGAACCGCTTGGGGTCAACATGCCGCTTCAGACCGGGAAACACATTCTACAAAACATCAATAGTCTAAAGACTATAATACAACATACCGGTTGGAACAAATACCGATTGTGCTCAAACTCATACATATAAAGGGGATCTTAATGCAAGTGTGTGTCCATCAATGACAATCACAACATAAAGATCAAAAATGCCAACACGGTGTGCATCATAAAGCATATGGAGTCTTCATATTTTTCCACAATTTCCTTAGGGATCATTTCCCTATTCTACATCATGCTTTGGAAGGTTTTGAAGTATCCCCACATGATAGCTTTCTAAGCTTTTGCATCTCCTAAACCTTCTAGAGCTTCCTTTATTTGTCATTGGCCCATTGAACTTTTCCTACACCGGGGACCTCTTTCATGGAATAAAAGTATATATAGATAATTAGGCTACCAAATTTAAATACATGCTTTTTGTCTTGATTTATCTTCTTCAAATTGTTCAAGAGATTACCCTAGAGCCCCCCACACAGATCCTACAACTTGTCTTCCTTGATAATTTTATAGGAAACATAAATGGCCATATCAGATACTGAGGTGTCTCTGCTGGATTGGTAGACCTTGTAGCCTGTCACCATAGATGTAAACCTGACATTAGATTCAATAATGTCACTGATTGTTATCGATCTTCCATCATGTTGGGAACCGGTTGCCTCCGACATGGTCTGGATCTTTACATTCCTTAGGCCAGGAATTTCATTGGTTGCATTCAATCATGTTATGGATTTGATTGCTCTCTTTGAGATCTTATACAGCTTGTCAAGCCACATTAATTTGTGATGAACTCTACTCACAATGTAGCTAACGCATTCAGGTTCATAAAAAACTCAAAAGTTTATGAATTGAATAAAACCCTTATCCTGGAGAGATTTGAATTCGGGTTTTAGGTTTCCCATGTCATCTATCATGTGCTCTGCATAAAGTTTCATCATTTGAGCATTCTTGAGCTCTTCAATGTTGCAATGGATAGAAGCCCTGTTATCTTCAACATGCAAAACATCATACAAAACAAATGAAAATCCTCCTTTCGGATTATCTTCGATCAATTTATATGCGTGTTTCTTAAATTTTGGCCTTGCCCTATTAGTTATGTCAACAACCAATAGAGTCACCACACTAGATGATGCCATTGTCGGATTTTGGGTTATAAACAGAGAAAGTTTTTGAACTTTGAAAAATACCTTTTAGTCTGCAATTGAATGCAAGAAATCTTTGCTGAATCTCTTCAAAGCTCTGGGTTCACTGCACAATCTTCTTTGCCAAGCTCTCCTACTCTTTTTCTTCGAACACAATGTGAGAAATGAGAGTTAAATCACCCTTTTATCTACCACATACCTAACTTTTAAGTATAATAAATGCTTAACCGTAAACTCTTCTGGATGCTCTGTATGTCATGAACATTATTTAAGAGTCTCAAATCGACATGAGGTCTTCTAAAGATCCTTCAGGATTGACTATACAACCATTCACAATCATCTGCAACCTGTCGCAGCCAGTTATAGATCTCAGATAGGGGGTATTTAGGATCTACATGAAAAAGCTTACCGCTAAGGCCAAGTGCCTTAGTTACTAGATGAGGTTCCAACACTGGAATCAGGTGCATAACCATTCCCCTTTTTGACCCATTTCTTCTTGTATTGCTCTTTGATCTCTTGAACCTTCTCTTTGCCCTTATCATCTGACTTGTTCTTGTCTGCTGGAACATTCTTGTTCATTTTCTTGCATCTACAAAATTTTGCAATGTGTACGGATTTGTTGCAAGTATAGAAAATAATGTTGGTTCTCTGATTAGGCCTAGAATTAATTTGATTTCCCCTTGAGTTGCATTGATTATAAATGTGTCCAAATATTCCACAAGCATAGCATCTCATATTTCTCCTATTTTCCAGATTTCTGCATTCATTTGACTTATGACTATACTTATTGCAATTGAAACATTGTACATAGAATGATGAACTATTTTGATTTTCCCTATTTATGCATTGGCCTCCCAGATGACCAAATTTATTGCAAGCAAAGCATTTACCATTGAATTTATAAGTATTAGGTTGTCTTATTGGAGATCTCTTGTTATTTTGATCATGATGTTTAGCATTGCCTTGACCAGATACATAGCTTTATCCTTTCTCATATCCAAGTCCTCACTTGTTATCTCCACTCTTCTGACTTTGTAGCATCTCATCAAGCTTAGCTAAGCTAACCTTTAATTTTTTCTTGTACTCATTAGCAATGGTAAGTTCACATCTCACAATTATGATCTACCTTTGAAGTGCTTTCTTATTATTCTTGGATTATATCAATTCAAGCTTTAGCTGGCCATTTTCACAATTTAGTCTACAACATTCATCAAATCTATCCTTTAATAACTGAGTCAAACTTTCCTCATTCTTCTTTCCATCTTCAATCTCCTTTGTTAGCTTCATCACAATGGATTGCATTTCATTCTTCAAGACTTCATTATCTCTAGCAAGTTTTTCACATTCATATGTCTTGTCTTTTAAGACTTGGTTATCAATAATTTGATCTTCTTTATCCTTGAGTTTTTCCATAAGATCCTTTCTCTTTTCTTTGGATGTGTTCACTTATTCCTCGAATGAATCAATGAAGTCTTCAACATCCCTCAGATTTCTTCTCAGGATACTTTTTTATTTTCTTGTTGTACCTAGATCTTCAAGTGTCGTAGTGAGTTGTTTTTGTAAATCAGAGTCCATTGATTCACTATTCTAGATCTTCCTCAAGTTGTTAGGCTTCCTCCAAGGAACTAGGATCTCATACCAATTGTTGGAATGAATGAACACTGAGAGGGGGGCGTGAATCAATGTTCTACAATTTTTAACTTTCTTGAACTGATTTTTAAACCACTCGATGCAAATGAATAAAAGTAAAGTGCAGAAACTCAATACAAACAAGCACAAAACCATAACACCAGAATTTTTACGTGGAAACATGGAAAGGGAAAAACCATAGTGAGATTGAGACCCACAATATGAAAATACTATGATCAAGAGTATAATAATATTACAAGGGGAATGCACATACATTCAGTCACGCTGCCTAGAGCTCACTGCTCAGCTACAAGAGAGGGCTACAACCCTCAGAGGACCCATTATCCTACAAATGTTTACAAGTGATAACTTCAATGTTTGAACTAATGAATAACATTTACAAATGCCAATGTGTAGTTCCGGTTAAGTACAAAGTGTCTTACTTCCACTCTTTTGGCACACTGCTCTGTTCTGTTGTCTTGTCACACACTAGAGCATAAATCTAAAGATATCGCACGTGAAACTACACATAGACGCTCATACAATCTTTGTACACCAACATCCATCACAAAAATGATCAAATAGATGGGTCTTATATATCTGCATCATTTGATATAGGTCACCAACATGCCATCTCCAAAAACATTTGCAAAACATGAAACATGTATAAATAAGTCGGTTGAATCTGATTACTAATGCACATGTGGGACAAAACAAATTGATTATATTTTTCACATATGTCGACTCGATAATCTCAAAACTAGAACCAATCAACAAAATCATCCCAAAGATTCTGCATAACACTCTACACCACTAGTTATCCAAATAACCCTATTATTCTTGAAATGGTGAATGCCATATTTTCAATCTTGCACAAGAGTCAATACTAGAGGCTAGGATTGGGAAATAAGCTATTCCAATCATCCAATCTACTAAATAGTCCACCGCAAAGAACAATGTGCACCCAAAATTGAGTTCTACTCTATGTACTCTTACTCTGATAAACATTGTGATCCACCTTCCAGACTTACGCAAAATAGACTTCGAACTGCCGGTAGAATGATTTTGCATATTCCAAATGAAACTTCTGATCAGGGCTGCCATCAATAAAAACACCCAAACACTCCTCAAGCACTTATCTCTTCCGGTAGTGTCTCTTGCCAACAATCTCCCCCTTTGGCATTGATGACAACACTGGTGAAAAATGACTGTGTTCAACCAAAAATGTCATACACTGGAAAATTTCAAAAACTTAAAAAATGCAACATTTTAATAGACTTCCCCTTAGAATATACAACATTTTTCACTTCTCTCCCCCCCTTTAAAATAAATGGAAAAGGTAGGTATTCACTGAAAATTCTATGTACAAGGGTATACACAATAACTTATAAAAAATTGAAGATGTCTGCAAAACTAGTCATCAAGAACTGCAAGTGATCATCCCAACCTTTCTTCAGGCTCTCCAAAATGTTGATGAGAGCACTAAATAGGTATGCATGCATTTCTACTTCTCTGAGGTCAAAAGGAACACTCTTATTTAGTGCATTCATGGCATCCTGATGATTGCTAAGTAGAGTATGCAACTAGGGAGGGATTAGGTCCCTCAGCTCTCCCACTCTACCAACTATTTTATCTTTCTCTTGATGCAAGATATTGATTTTATCTAGTAGAACCATCACTTGAGCTTCATAATGACTAGCAAAGATGGCCTGAGGGAAATAGGATTAAGATGTACTAGCCAGTTGTCCTTCACATTGCTTGATCTTCTTATCAAGCTCTATAGTGAACTTCTGCAATAGAAGACATGGCTTATAGGTTTTTCCTCCTTCATTCAATGCCTCTTGAATACCCTTTAAATGGTAATTAGGCTAACCCTATCGCCTTCAACCATCCTCAAAACTGTCATTAACTTCATTGCATTGAAATGACTCAGTACTTTTCCTTCAACAACTTTCTCTAGGGAGTCAAAATGAGAGTCAACTAACTTAAGAATATCTCCCAACTCGCCAGAGGGTAAGTCAAGTGTGTCTTGCTTGAAAGATGGCAAAATTTTCTTAGGAAAACTTGTAGCTAAGGATATAAGCTCTTTTTACTCACTGTGGGACTTCAATAAGTCTTCACTGGCTTTAGCTAGGGCAATTGTCGTAAATCCTAGAGCTTGAACTGGAGATAAGAAATTAAGATTGATAGGTCCTTGGATGAGATCAATGTCACTTATTATTTGCTTTCCCATTTCAGATTCCATAATGTCTCTTGTCACAAGAACCCATTCATCCTTTTCCTTCATCCTTCTCCTTATCATCCTTCTATGTACCCTCTTTATTCTCATCACCAACCTCCTCAGCTTTCTTCTTTCATTGAATAGTCATAACCAGAGGATTTTGAGCTACTTCACCTAAGTTTGCAATCTTTTGATTATCATCAATATCATTTGCAGCAGTAACTTGTTCAGTAGTCTATTCATCTGGTTTTACTATTTTTGGCTCATTTCCTATGGGTGACACCCCGAGGACTTCTAGAATAGGCTTTTGAGAACTTTCTTTAGATTTATCAAGAACTACATCATACTTTTTTCCTTATATGTCCCAAATATTTCCTCTGATTTGTCCACTAGTTTGCTTAAAAGGTGTTGAGGATACACATCAAGAGTATTACCATCAACCTCATACCAAATGGGCATGATCCATGTTGTCCTAGGTTCAACAACCTCCATTAATCATTGGTCAGTGTCCACAATGAAGCATATGGAGTCTTCATACTTTTCCAGAATTTCCTTAGGGATCCTTTCCCTTCTCTACATCATGCTTTGGAAGGTTTTAAAGTATCCCCACATGATAGCATTCTGAGTTTGTACATCTCCTAAACCTTCTAAAGCTTCCTATATTTGCACTTCCACTAGCCTATCATAGGCCTATTGAACTTTGCCTATATCATGGACCTCTTTCATGAAATTGAAGTATAGATAGATAATCAGTATACCAAATTTAAATACATGCTTTCTGTCTTGCTTTATCTTCTTTAGATTGTTCAAGAGCTCACTCTAGAGCACCCCACACAGATCATACAACTTGTCTTCCTTAATAATTTGATAGGTACCGTAAATGGTCATACTAGATATTGAGTTATCTCTACTGGATAGGTAGACCTTGTAGCCCGTCATCATGGATGCAAACATGACATCATATTTAATAATGTCACTGATTTTCATCGATCTGCCATCATCTTGGGAACTAGTTGCCTCTGTCACGATCTTGTTCTTTGCATTCCTTAGGCTAGGAACTTTACTAGTTGCATTCAAGCATGTTATGGCTTTGATTGCTAGCTTTGAGATCTTATGCAGCTTATCAAGTCATATGAAATAATCATGAACTCTTCTTAGAATGTATGTAACCCATTAGAGTTTGTCAAAAACTGAAAAGATTACAAATTGAATGAAACCCTTGTCCTAGGGAGATTTTAATTCATGTTTTAGGTTTCCGATTGCATCTATCATATGCTCTGTATAAAGTTTCATCATTTGAGCATTCCCGAGCTATTCAATGTTGCAATGGATATAAGCCCTAATATCTTCAACATGCAAAACACTATACAGAATGGATAAAAATGCTTCTTTTGGATCATCTTCCATCAATTTATATGGGTGTTTCTTAAACTTTGGCCTTGCCCTAGCAATATAAGAAATGACAGTAAAATTGCCCTTTTATCTACCACAGAGCTAACTTTTAGGTATAGTAAATTCTTAACCCTAAACTCTTTCTAATGCTTTGTATCTCATTAACATTATTCTGGAGTCTCATATGTAGATGAAGTCTTCCAAAGACCCTTAAGGATCGACTGTACAACCATTCACAATCATCTACAACCCACTGCAACCAATTATAGATCTTAGATATGGGTTTTTAGGATCTGCATGAAAAGATTCCCCCTAAGGCCAAGTGCCTTAGTTGCTAGATGAGGATCTAGCATTGGAATGAGGTGTGAACCCATTGACTGCATCTGAATCACCCTTTTTGACCCATTTCTTCATGCATTGCTCTTCGATCTCTTGAACCTTCACTTTTCCCTTATCATCTGACTTGTTCTTGTGTGTTGGAGAATTCTTGATCATTTTCTTCCAAGAGCTTATAACACTACCATAAGGGCAGAAAATTACTTAGTACAAGTTGGGAAGTTATCTCCTAGGCCTCCAATGCCCTTATTCCTAGAGGCTCCTACACAACAGCCTACCTTGGTGCCTATACCAATAGCATCTACAAGTTAGCTACTCACACCTACGCCCTCTCCACCATCTTCAGAGATTTAGGAGGCCAGGTCAAAAATCAAGATCGTGATGCAGGGATTCAGTAATGAATTGGTTACAATAAAGAGATAATAGTCTCAGGTCAATAATCCCTACCAATCACAAAACCAAAACTATCAACATAATAGGTCTAACTTTCAGGGGTAAAACCAATTGAGTAATGTTGGGCCCTTGAAAAGTTTGAATCCTATGGTTGCAAGAACCTTAAAGGCATCGGTGCCAATACAAAACAATCTTGCTCAAGAATAAGATTGGTACAATCAATGCAATCAATCTCCTAATCAAGTTTCTTGTGAAAATGGTGAGTTTTCTCAGACCTTAGTGGCACAAAATGAGCCAACTACTTTTGGACAGTAACAATTTGGTGACTGTCCAAACTATCCACAAGCAGATTCATCTTTCATGAATTGGCAGGAGGTTGACTTCTGTGGTATAAATTAGATTAACAACGATCCTATGGTCAACAATACAAGGTCCAATAAAAGGGCCATCGATAGTCATGTGTCTACTACCACGATAGCCCAAGCTTCCCAAGCTACCATACAAACATCAATGCCCAAGATATATAATAAGGTGGCTTCTCTAAATAAAGAGAAAGATTTGACACAAAGTGTCAAGAAGGGAGAATCTCCCAAGTGTCCTATAATGTTAAAATAAGATATTGTTACTATAAAGATCCCTGCCAAGGTTGCCATTCCTTTTTAATATAGTGGAGCAAATGAGAAAGGCTAACATTAATGTCTCTATGTGGGATTCTCTTTCTATCCCATCCTAGAGAGAATTACTCCAAGAATCCTTAAAGGACAGAACTGTTGCAAAGGAGACATCAAAACATTGCATCCCTTCAACTTCTATAAGCTTAGTGCAACCTTTAGAGGTACAAAAGTAAAAGAAATCAGTAAGCCTCCTCCTTTATCTTTCCTTAATCATAAGAAATAATTTTATTCATAATGATGGATAGTGGAGCTAGTAGTTCAGTTATGCCTAAGGGAGTAGCTAATCACCTAGGCATCAAGTATGATCCTATCACAAGAGGAGTTGTACAACTTGATGACACATTAGTTTAGACTGTGGGGGTCATTAGGGACCTAAATTTGACCTTGCATGCCTACCCAGGTTGTAGTGTATTGCAAGATCTCTGTGATTGACCTCCCAACCTACTTTTCTATTTATCTATCTAGGAAGTTCACTGCTAAGATAGGTGGCTACCTATCCTCTGAATGGTCTCATATGTTATTTAGAACAAGGTATGGTACAAAGAGTCAACCATAAAGGTAGAGCCTATTGCAAAGGATCACATTGAGCCCTATACCCCAAGCCATATCAATATGAATTGCACCTTCCATGAGGAGAAGGAAGAAATTTTAGTTAGAGATCTTGTGACTCAATTGGAAGAAGTTCCCAATTGCCTACCTGATGAGTGGGCAAATGCATTTCAGTTTGATCCAATTGATGAGGTCAATGGTACTGACCATGGTACATATTGCATTAATGAGGAAAATGCCCCTATTCCCAATATTTCATAGGAAATAACCAACATATAATGATTGTGGAATATGTTCTTTGATGGCTCAAGGAACAAAAATGGTGCAGAGGCTGGTGTACTATTGATTTCTCCTAAAGGGGAGAAATATTATTTTTCTTTCAGACTTCATTTTAGCTACACTAACAATGTAGCTGAGTATGAAGCTTTCATTTTGGGTCCCTAGATGACACAAAGAAGAGGGATCAAATCCTTAAAGGTGCATGGAGATAGTGAGCTAGTTGTTAGTCAAATTAGAGCTCAAAGAATCATGAATAAAAACATTCTCAAGTCGTATAAACACAGAGCATGAGACCTAATTGAAGGGTTTGAAGCCTTCAATATTTATAGTAATCCTAGAAATCAAAATAAACATGCTGATAAATTAGCAATAGGTGGTGCTCAACATGACATTCCATCTCATGTTGCAATAGAGAAAGAACATCAAATCAAACTTGTGGTGAGACCTGCAGTGCCTGATAACCAAGTGAATTGGAGGGTCTTTGAATTTGATCAGAAAAATGTAAATTTTTTACAAGATGAGGCAGAGATATAACACAAAATTGCAGGTTGCCAAACCCTAAAGGTATGCCAAATATTATGCTCAGGTTCAACATTCAATTATGACCAACTAACAGAATAACCAAAATGGTTGTAATTCCTTGCGCTTTAGGCTTTGCAGGACCTAGGCAGGTGTACCTTTTTTATTAAGAATATTATAACTGTATTCTTCTAACTAAACTATTCTCTATTCAAAATTGGCATGAATATCTAAAACAATTGATTTAACCTCTAATCCTACTCCTATCTCCTACTTGCATGAAACTGGAATATTGTGATGGTTTGATTAAAAATGGGTTGAACACTGACCAATGCCTTATCCTAGGTTGCAGAGTCAAAATGATGTTTTGCTTTATCAAATGTTAGTAAACTTGAATTGCCCAGCACTTCTCCAATTTATGCCTTGCAAAAAGATAGAAGTAGGTGTTTATGCCTTGCATAAACATGCAAATATGTAAATCATAAAACTGTCATCCAATCCTATCCCTCTGAATCACTGTATTCTTTCAATAGTATTTAATTCTTCCTTGAAAAGACCTGTTAAACATAACACACATGAGGACCTTGTGTTGTCTTGACAAATCACGTATATTATTGATATACTGATTTATATGATTGAGAAGAATAAATTTGGAGACAAGATGAATGATATTTTGTATTTAAAACAATAAGCATTTGAAGACACTTTTAGAGCAAAATGTTTCTACACTTCTCTATTGAAAACCCTAAATAATAAGACATTGTCTTTTTAAATAATATCTTATAATGTTTCTTGGTAATGATAATAATCTTCTCCTTTTTTTTCCCTCTTTTTTCATTCGGTCTTGATTTCCTTCTTATAGAATGTAAAGGAGCACTTTAGACTGTTACAATGTTTAGTTATAAAAATAAATAATTACTTCATTATTAAACTTTGGACTTCAACTCATGAATTTCCAAGATAATATTTCTCATATGCCCTAAAACTACATTTTAACATTTACTCACTTAACACTCTTTTGTGAAAAATATTTTCATCTCAAAGTGAAAAATAATGTTATGCCCTCAATACTTTCATCTAAATCTGCAATCTCAACCTCATATTTCAAATAATACCATTTGCATATTGATACTTTTAGTTGATAGTTTCCATTATTTATTTTCTCTTCAAGTCAATTTCAACAAAATTTAATTACTTCATCCCACCTTTTACTTAATTTCTCACCTTCCATTCTTTCACTCTTGAATAAACCATCAACCTATGAAAATATTTAAGACGTGCATTCTTTGATCTCGACTAATATGTTACACTTAACCAGAAGTCCTTTACGCCTTTGCCGATTCTAAGGTATGGGAATATTTGGTACACTCTTCACACGTCTTTCAATCTTATTTCAAAGGAAAAGATTTACTAATGTCTTTTGAATCTTTATGACTGCATTAGGGTTTTTTTTAATTTGTATATTGGAGCAGATACGCATAACACAATCAACACCAAATAGTGTCATTTCCAAAGGGAGTCCTATTACTGTGTGAGCATCTAAAAAATCTGTTCATATTCAAGACAAATTCATTTTGTGCATATTGTTGCATCGTTGCATTCACTGAGACCATATTTCTTTAGGATATATTGAAAAATGGTTCATTGGCTTTGTTTATCACAGTGACCCAAGCTATTGAGTGAATCTATCAAACATTATTGTGCCTTGTTCGTCGATAAGACGATAACAATGTCTTGCCGATAATAACATTTCGATATAACTCTCAATTTCGTTGAGACTCTTTTGGCACTTCGTCGTCCTGTGGTGTTACACCGATGTACGTTTTCAAATTAACACCCAGAACCAATACTTGGCCTGACAGGTGTTGGCATTATTCATGTAGTAATGATGTCCATACCCGATTCAAGGCTGCCGCTTCATCACAGGCAGGAAGATGGTGTTCTCAGCACGTTCACTCTGCGAATATTGCAACCATTGCATTCCAGGAGATTACATCTCTTTGAGGCATTATGCCTATGGTTTATATGTCGTATATACTCTTACATGTTTGCATATCTGCCGAGAGCATTTCCCATTATAAATATTTTGATGAATTCTCATACGCTATTAGAAAAACATGCCCGAATGATTTGATTTTGTGTGGGCGGGTAAGAGGTTGTGGAATATGGCTATTTGCCTTAAACAATTCATGTGCATTGTCTAAGCCTCCACATTTCATACATATCTATTGGACAATTTTAACAAAAATCCATTATCCTTAATGCTTCGATGAATATTTGCAACCTGTTCCTGTTCTCTCATTTTGGCGTAGACTAGGAGGATGCGTGAGACTGTATTTTTTTTGAGATTTCAGTCTGACTGATTGTATGGTCTTTCCTTGCTTCCACATCGTATCCATGAGGGCGTATGCAATTGTGGCGTCAAACAAAGCTATCTATCCTTCTTGTTGTTTGATGGAAGTTCATACGTTGTTTCCAAAACTCCCATTCTTCACGGGCAAGGAGGATGCTAGCAAGGGTGTGGTATTTAGCTTAATGCCTGCCAATTCTAATTTGCTTGAAAGTTTCTAAGGTATCCTTCAACAAATATTTCTATGCAGATCTGCAATTAGTGCATTCCTGAGATTATATTTCTGTGAGGTAGTTTGCCCATATTTCATACGTCATTTGAGTGTTTCCAACTGTTACGCTTGGTAGAGACTCCATACAAAGTACGTTGTGATAGATGTCCATTCGCTATTCAAGCTCCTATTGTGGTATGGGCTGAGAGCATGCTCACACAAGTTCAAGGAATTTGGCTCTAAACACTCTAGTTGTCTTCTGCCCGAAGCCTTTTCGACAAATCTATTTTGTGCACCGCCTGCCACAATCATGAGATCACATTCTTTCGCGGCATTTTCAAACAGTTCACATGCGATGTCTATGCTTCCACATTTTGCATTTATCTGCCAAGTAATCGCAACGATAATATCTGACAACAATCCTCTATTATTGACGGTTGATGGATGCCCATACGCTATTCTGAAACTTCCACTGTTGCTGCATTAGTTTGCAATCTTCAAATATAACTTCACTAAATCGGTCTTATGCATAGTTATATTCAATGAGATGATAACTTTTAAATGGTTTCATCAAACAGTTCACGTGCATTGTCTGGGCCTCTATATCGCCAAATGAACATGTGATACTGACAGGGGCGACAAAGTTTTGGGCTTCAGACCTGCCATATGCATGCTCTTATATGTTTTCAAAGCTCCTTTAACAAATCATTCTCATACACTCTTGTCAATTGTATCTTCTTGAAAGTTTCTATCAGTTTTCAACAAATCAATTCTGCAATCATTCCATGGCATGAGACTGCGGGTCTTTGAGGTGCTTCACCATACCCTTCATATGCCTTGGATATGCTTACACATTTTGCGTGCCTATATGTGGGGTACTTATGACTGCAAAATTTGATAAAAACTTATGTCTTTAGTACTTCGAGTGGTGTCCGTGAACTATTCCAAAACTCTCATATGGTATGGAGGATGCCTGGAGAGGTTGCAGAATTTGGTTTTAAATCTTTTAATTGCATTTGCTTGTAATTCCAACAAATTTGTTTTGTGAATAGTCAGTGATCGTATTATTCCATGTGAGTAACCATTTCCATATATTAATTCACATGTCTTGCTTCATTATTTGAAGTTTTCAACCCTAAAATCAGATGAGGGCAACTTTATCCTTTTCAGTGTAACATTACATTTTGGGGAAGCCTTTCTCTTTTTTTATATTAAAATCGAGGAAGAATAGAGTTTACAAGAGATCATAGAGGGGAGGCATGTCTCAGCCCCTCAACATCCAGTTACAACAAAGTATACTAGTAGTAAGAAAAAAGATACAGGCTATATAACCAAAAGCAATTCAACAAAACTGCCCAGCTGATGGGGCATCAGCAGATTTAGAACCATGATGATCAACGAGGTACAACCCCCGCCACCCCAGGGGAGCAAAAAGGATCGAGGAAATATCAAAATGGGCAACATGGTCATGAGAGTATCGCAGCACAAAGGAACAGGGGGGAAGTAGGCATCATTGTAGGATGTCACTTAGGTTCTCAACCCATGCGGTCCAACCTGAGGGGCCCTCCATCCAAACGATGTTTCTTCTGTCTTGGATTTGAGTCAACATAGCAACCTGGGATGGTGCCATGCCATTGTCTCTAATTTCCTTCTGCAGTTTGCTTAGTGCATTGTCAAAAGCGACGAGGCTCCTTGCGCATCTCATGCACTCGTATCTGCCATGCATCTCGTGCATGAGCATGGTGGCAGCTCCATCTTGAAGGAGTCTGTGCAACTTGTCCCTTTCAACATCCAAAAATATAGAGACCTGGATAGCAATATTATAGAGTGTGAGCCTTTTCAAAGCCTCAGTAAGGATCCTGGGTCGATCCTGAAATTTGTCTTCATTTCTACTCTTCCATAAATGCCATAAAATGCAAGAAGAGAAGATAGACCAGAGAAGATTAGTATCCTTTTTTAATCCATGAATATGTCCAGTAACAACTTCCAGAATATTAACATCAAGAGGTACCACAAAACCAAACATAAGCCATATTACTTTGGCAACAATACAGTAAAAAAATATGTGTCTAGCAGTCTCAGGGGTATTGCAGATAGGGCAGTTCTTAGAGAGGGAGGAAGCCTTTCTCTTGTTTTGGAGATAGCCTTTTGTCTTGCCCAAAAATGACTCATTTTTGGGAATTTCGAGGGCTCCAACGATATTTAAGCAATGAATTTTTTTTCCTTAAAGTTCTCTCTTCTTAATCGATGGGTTCATGAATTTTGGAAAAAAAATTAATTTTATCTGGCGCACTGTTTGTAATATGATTTTCACTCAATTATCATAATTATTTTAATTTAATTACCTTTTTAGATAATTAATTTAAATTATTTTGGCTTGGTCTAAATCTTAACTTCTCCCAAATGACACCTCTTGATATACAACCATAACATATATTAAATAAATTATTACTTAAATTAAATTAATTTAAATAATATAACTTTATACCTGAAACCGATATTTTCCTTTGCATTCCTTGATGCTCGTTAATCCTTTTATGACATATATCGGTTCCCTTTTGAAACTATATGCTTGGCTCTACCCTTGTGGGAGCCACATTTACCCCACATATAGTGCGAAAATTCAAAATATTAAACTCTGCTTACATTTAAACCATGATTTCACAATGAATACAATTTTAGGGTTTTTATTGATTATATTATTAAGGAAACCCTAAATTTTGCAAAAATAGGGCTCCAACAGGACGGATCTTCAATACCGACGATCAAATGAAAGGTAGAGCTATGAACCTAGCCACAAGAAAAGGGTATTACAAATCAATATTCATGGCAGAAGGAAAAGCTCTCAATTTGGGAAAGGTATGTTTCCCAATAGATCAAGGTATTTTTGTCAACCTTTTTCAAGAATATGGTGATGTTTTCTCTTTTATATATGAAGATCTAAAAGGGTTTGACCCTAGCTTAACTCAACATACTATAGAGCTTGATCCTAATGCTAAGCCTATTAGGAAAATGAAAAGACCAATAAACCCAAGGTTGAACCCTTGATGAGGAAAGAACTTTCCAAGCTTATAGAATCTAGCATTATTTTTCCAATTAAGCATTCTTCTTGGGTAGATAATCTTGTTCCGATTAGGAAGAAGAATGGGGAAATCAAATTGTGTGTATACTTTAGGGACCTCAATACAACCTCCCTCAAAGATCATTATCCCCTTCCTCCCATGGAAAAAATTCTAGCCAAAGTTAGTAGCCCTGAAAGATTTTCATTCTTGGATGGATACTTGAGATATAACCAAATCCTAGTCCAAGAATCAGACCAATATAAGATTGCATTCACTACTAAATGGGGCACTTAAGCCTATTGTAAGATCCCATTCAGACTAGCAAATGCATGTGCCACTTTACAAAGAGCCATGGATATGACCTTTAAGGGAGTATTAATAGAATTTGTACTTGTGTACCTTGATGATATAACTGTATACCCCAAAAATACAGTAGACCAATTTTCTCACCTTGAGTAAGTATTCAAGAAATGCAAGGAATATGGTGTGTCATTGGACCCCAACAAATGTGTATTTGCCATAGATTAGGGCACAATTTTAGGATACATTGTATCCATGGATGGTTTGGCCATTGTGTTGGCAACAACAATGGAGGAAAATTGAGAGTGGGGGAGAATAAGTTTTCACCGGATCTAACAATTTAAGCACAACTTTAAATATGATCAATTGAAGCAAGAACAAATATAAGAACAATAACAACATACATAACACCAAGATTTTGACGTGGAAAAACTGGTTAAGGGAAAAACCATGGTGGGAACCTACCCACAATAAGAGGATACTTTGTAGTAGTATGTGAAAGTATTACAATGGGGAATGTACATGCATTCAGGCACACTTCCTAGAGCTCATTTCTCAAAATAAAAAACCCAGAAAGGATACAACCTTAAGGGAAGGCTCACTACCTTACAAAGATTGGACAACAATCTGGATTACATGAACTGAAAGAATAGTATCTCCAAATTCCCAATGATAGTTTCAGTTAAGCACATTTGTTTGCTCTGCTACACTTCTCACCGAAAGATGAATTCGATTGTTCGCACATACACCACTCTCTAATAATACATACACAACCCTGATCACCAAATTACATGAATATGGCACCTATTTATATAAATCATCAAATTTGACTACAAGGTCGGCTCAACCCTTAAGACCTAGTTATAAAATTACATCACACAATACATATATCAACCACCAGACCAATAACATGAAGAACATCCGCAACATGCTACACCACTGAAAATGTCGCATAACATGAATAATATCACCAGATCCATAAGATCCTCAATAGCCTGCACAATGATGAATGCAAACCAACAAAAAAAGAGGACACGATTAGGAAACACCAACAAACACGTTAGAACCATCTGCAATAGTTGCACCAACACCACTTAATCAAATCTTCATCGATCAACACGCTGATACTTAGGAACATTTAAGAGAAGCAACTGAGACTAGAAAGATAACTTGCAGAGCACCAAATCATGAACCATCTGAATTGAATATACACATGAACATTCCAAACACACTCCCAAATCTACAACTCAAGATACAATCATTCCGAAGCACAACGAATCAAATACCAAAACACTGCAACACTGAACACTGAAAAACCAATCCTCATACCAGAATCCATAACTCGATCAAATGACCACATAACATCATCAAACCAACACTGAATCAACTAGAGATACTTCATTACTAAAATCACAAATCCTCTTGTAGACTTGCTGACATAGATTAACTCACCAAACCAACTCTCTGCAACACCAGAGTACAAGAACACAAAAATACATGAATATGTTGACATCAATGACAACATATTCTAGAAGCAATATCCAACAGTCTCCCCCTTTTGGCATTGATGGAAACATATGAATGTGAAAAACAATTAATGCAAAGAAAGAAATCAATACCAACAATCTCCCCCTGAGATCATGCACACAAGGATTCCAAAATAAGACTGTTTTTAACATGCTTCTCTCCCCCTTTGACAACAATGCCAAAGACACATACAAATCATGCATCTCTCCCTCTAAGAATATGCAAATTATGATTCTCTCCCCCAAACACAAACTACTAAACCACATACTAACTACTCTGGTTGAGTTGCAACACCTACTCATCAATCCAGATAAGAAGATAAGACTATGAACTCAACCAAATTGATGCATCTCAATGCATATAGTTCTCATCAAGAGGGGCAAAGACCCCTAACTTATCTCTTAGATATACACATGTATTTGCAGGCAAACACTTAGTAAAGATATCTGCAACCTGATCCTTTGTAGTTACATACTCCAATTTGACTTCTTCCTCACTGACTTTCTCCCTCAAGAAATGATACTTGATTGATATATTCTTTGTTTTAGAATGTAGTAGTGGATTAGTGGAAATATTAATAGCACTTGAATTATCACAATATATAATAGTAGGTTCATCATAAACAATTCTAATGTCCTTCAACATCTGTTTTATCCAAACTACCTAAGTATAGTTGCTACCAACAACAATATATTAAGCTTCTACAATAGATAGAGAAACAAAAATCTTGCTTCTTACTTGCCCAAGAAACCAACTTCTTTCCTAAAATAATTCTCTGGCGGTGGTGCTCTTCCAGTCATCAATATCACCTGCCCAATCAAATTCAGTACAAGCACATACCATGAAATCATCATTATTCAGATACCACAAACCATAGTCAACTGTCCCCTTCAAGTATCTGAAAATCCTCTTCACAACAGTAACTTGACTTTCTATAGGATCATCTTGAAATCTTGCACAAAGACAAACAACATGCATAATATTTGGTCTAGTTTGAATCAAGTATAACAATCTACCAAGCATAGATCTATACAAGCTCTGATTAACTTTTAGAGATTCATCATGCTTAGAAAACTTGCATCTATTTACCATAGGAGTTCCAATAGGTTTGGAGTCATCTAACCCAAACTTCTTCAACAATTCCTTCACATACTTAGATTGACAAATGAAAATGCCTTTATCATTTTTTATAATCTGCAATCCTAGGAGGAATTTCATCTCACCATCATAGACATCTCAAACACTTTTTGCATATCATCAGCAAACCTCATACTCAAATCATGATCTCCTCCAAAAATAATATCATCAATAAAAACTTCAAGAATGAAAATGTCATCATTATCAAACTTAAAGTATAATTTACTATCAACAGTACCTTTATAGAATCCCAACTTCATCAAATACCTGTCCAATCTAGCATACCTAGCTCTAGGGGCTTGTTTAAGTCCTTACAATGCTTCCTTAGATTTTCATTCCATGTCTCCTTCATTTGATAATGAAAATCCATCTGGTTGCTCAATGTAGACTTGCTCTTCCAAATCAACATTCAAAAAGGCTGACTTAACATCCATTTGATATACCTTGAAATTCTTGTAAGCAGTATATGCAAGAAGTAATCTAACAGCTTCAATTATAGCTACTAGAGAAAAAGTCTCCTCATAATAAATTCCTTCCATCTGTGAATATCCCTTACATACCAATCTTTCTTTGTTTCTAACCACTTCATTGACTTCATTCAATTTATTATGGAACACCCATTTAGTACCAATTACATTCTTGTCTGTTGGTCTCAGAACAAGTTCCCATGTATTGTTCTTCTCAATCTGATTCAACTCTTATTCCATAGTTTTTATCCAATTCTCATTTTTACAAGCTTCAACAACATCTTTAGGTTCATTCTTGTAAATCAAACATATCTCTTCAACAACAATCCTTTTCCTAGTCATTACACCTTTATTTTTATCACCTATAATCTGATTCTCTGAATAATTTAATCTCACATACCCCAGAGTATTCTGATTATTCTAATTCTTAGGTTCTTGAACTTCTTCATCGATATCAATAATATCTTAATTAAGTATCTCTATCGGATCATTCTTCTTTAGGCTCTCAGTATGCACTTGTTTTGAAATAACATCCTGATCATCAAACTCATATCCGCATGCTCTAATTTGCTTTCCATGACATTCATCAACCTTCACATTTGCACTTTCCTCTATCTTTCTAAACTTCTTATTGTAACACCGATAGGCCTTTCTCTTAGTAGAATAAGCCAAGAAGATTCCTTCATCACATCTTGCATCAAACTTTCCTATATCCTCATCTCTTTTGATATAACATTTGCTTCCAAAAATTTTGAAATATCTAACTGTAGGAAAATGACCAAACCATAGCTCATAAGGAGTCTTACCAGAATCACCTTTTATATGTACCCGATTGAATTTGTATACAATAGTGCTAATAAATCCTCTCCAAAAGGTTTGTGGAACATTCCCTTCAATCAACATAGTCCCATCAACATCCAAAATAGTTCTATTCTTCCTTTCAACAACTCCTTTCTGCTGAGGGGTTCTATGAGCAAATAACTGTCTTCTAATGCCATGCTTTTCACAAAATAAATCAAACTCACCAGATGTAAATTCTCCTTCTTTGTTAGATCTTAGACATTTCAGCTTCAATCCTATCTCTGTCTCCACCTTAGCTTTGAATATCTTGAATTTCTTGAGTGCTTCTAATTTCTCCCTTAGAAAGGTAACCCGCATCATTCTAGAATAGTCATCAATTAACAACATGAAATACCTGTCACCCTGCATACTTATGACTCTTGTAGGACCACACAAATCAGTATGCACAAGATCTAATAATGCATTAGATGTATACAACTTACACTTGAATTAAATTCTTGTTTTCTTTCCCAATTGACATTCTTTACATACCAGATTAGAAGGTTTCACAATCTTGAGAAAATATCTAGTAGCTTGAGTAGAACTTATCTTAATCATGTAGTCAAATTTACATGATGCATCCTTCTATGCCACAATCATCTTTCATCTATCGGAGATATCAAACTACTTTTATCACCAACATTCAAATGAAAGATATTACCTTTAGTCTTAGTTCTTGATGCAATCTCAATACCAGAGGCATTCAGAATCTTGCATTTGCCATTCTTGAATTGCAAATCATATCCCTTGTCAACCATCTATCCAACACTCAAAATATTATGCTTCAAACCTTCAACATATAAGACATCATCAGTATTATGTTTACCATCAAGAAAAATAGAACCTCTACCATGAATTAAACAAGCTTTATCATCTCCAAATCTTACTATACCACCATCATACTTCTCCATATTTACAAATTTACTTTTATCACCTATTATATTATGTGAACAACTACTGTCAATTACCCATTCATCTTTCTCTTCAATATTAGCAGCCAAAGCTTTCTCCTCAACAATGTAGCTTGTAGAATCCACTAGTACTGGATTATCTTCCTTGATAACAATAAATACAAATTAATCACCTGAATTCCCATTTTCAGACTCTTCATCTATCACACCTTCATCAACAACATAATAACATTTCTTTTGATATATGTATTTTCAGTTAGGCTTATAGGGCTTATCATACTTATAATGCCTGTCATATCTATCATGTTTATCAAATTTATCATGCTTATCATACTTTGACATTCTTTTAGGACACCTAGAAGAAAAATTTCCTATCTTATTATAAGAGAAACATTTCAAAGGTAACTTCCCATCATACTTATTGTCTCCCTTAGGAAATCTTTGAGCAATAACTGCTTCAAGCTCATCCAACTCTCTTTCCTGTTCTTCCATCTCTTTCATTTCTCTTTCATATATGGGAACCCTAGATGAACATTCTCCTAGATCATACTTCTACTTCCCAGATACAAAGTCTTTAAATGTAGTCTCATATTTACCATGGGATTCTCCAAATTCACTCAACTCAAAAGTAGCAAGATTACCAAATAGCATGTTTCTTGTCATAGTGGTCACAGTCCGAATCTCATCAATAGCAAGAACTCTAGATTTCTAAGCAGGAGGAAAGGATTTCAACACTTTAGAAATGATCTCATCTTCTTCAAGAGTTCCACTAGCATATCTGATGTTCATGACAAGTTCATTCACTTTATCCATAAAGGATGATATGTTCTCATCTTCTCCCATCTTCAGCATCTCATGCTTTTCTTTCAAGATTTGTAGTTTAGCAACTTTGAAATGTTTATCTCCTTCATACAAGGTCTCTAACTTTTCCCAGTTCTCATGTGTAGTCCACAATCCCATCACATTAGTCATCTCTGAATTGGTCAGGGCACTCAACAATGCTTCTTTAGCTATTATGTTATGTTCAACATCCTTGATCTCATTTGCATTAACGAGACCATTCTGAGGAACATTGTAGGCATTCAATGTAATCTTCCAATAATCATCTCCAAGACACTTCTAATGACACTCCTTCTAGTCCCTCCATATAGTGTAATTGCTTCCATCAAATCTCAAACTCTCTTTCTTGAAAACATAGGTTGCCATCCTGGATCTCCTCAAGCGGTCAAGCTTCTTCTGGATGATCTAGCTTTGATACCAATTGTTGGAAACAACAATGAAGGAAAACTGAGAGGGGGGGGAGTGAATCAGTTTTCACCAGACCTAACAATTTAAGCACAACTTTAAATCTGATCAATTGAAGCAAGAACAAAGATAAGCACAATAACAACAACACACATAACACCAAGATTTTGACGTGGAAAACCCGGTTAAGGGAAAAAACATGGTGAGTACCTACCCACAATAAGATGATACTCTGTAGTAGTATGTGATTTTCCATCCTGGATCTCCTCAAGCGGTCAAGCTTCTTCCGAATGATCTAGCTTTGATACCAACTATTGGAAACAACAATGAAGGAAAACTGAGAGGGGGGGGGGAGTGAATCAGTTTCACCAGACCTAACAATTTAAGCACAACTTTAAATCTGATCAATTGAAGCAAGAACAAAGATAAGCACAATAACAACAACACACATAACACCAAGATTTTGACGTGGAAAACCCGGTTAAGGGAAAAAACACGGTGAGTACCTACCCACAATAAGATGATACTCTGTAGTAGTATGTGAAAATATTACAATGGGCTACTCAAAATAAGGAACCCATAAAGGCTACAACCTTAAGGGAAGACTCGCTGCCTTACAAAGATTGGACAACAATTTGGATTACATGAAATAAAAGAATAGCATCTCCAAATGCCCGATGACAGTTCTTGTTAAGCACATATATCTACTCTACCACAATCTTTGCTCAACACTACTCACTGAAAGATGAATTCACTTATACGCACATACACCAGTCTTTAATAATGCAGACACAATGTTAATCACCAAATTACATGAGTATGACATCTATTTATACAAATCATCAACCTTGACTACAAGGTTGGCTCAACCCTTAAGACCTAGTTACAAAATTAGATCACATGATGCATAGATCAACCCCAAACCAATACAATGTCGTGATGACATAGCATAGACCCAAATCAAATCAACAAACATGAAATACCACCATAAATCTCACCAAGATCATTCACAACACACTACACCACCGAAAATGTTGCATAACACAAAGAACATCACTGGACCCATAAGATCCTCAATAACGCGCACGATGATCAATGCAGACTAGAAAAACAAATATGACATGATTAGAAAACACCAACAATCAGTTAGAACCATCCACAATAGTTGCACCAACACCACTTAATCAAATCTTCATCGATCAACACGTTGATACTCAGGAACATTCAACAACAACAAGTGGGAATAGAAAGATAGTTTGCGGAGCACCAGATCACGAACCATCTGAATTGAAGATACACATGAACATCCCAAACACTCTCCCAAATATGCAACTCAAGATATAACCATTCTAGAGAACAACAAATAAAATACTTGGACACTGCAACACTGAACACTAAAAAACCAATCCTCATATCAGAATCCATAACTTGATCAAATCACCACATAGAATCAAGAAACCAACATTGAATCAACTAGAGATACTTCATTACTAAAATCACAAATACTCTTGCAGCCTTGCTGATGTGGATTAATTCATCATACCATCTCTCTGCAACACTGGACAACAAGAACACAAGAATACAAGAATATGTTGACATCAATGATAACAATATATCCTAGTAGCAGCAATATCCAACACATTGATTGAGAGAGAGTGGAATCCATTGTGTCTCTTCCACTCCCAAGTCATAAGAAAGGATTACAAATATTTCTTGTAAGGATTAACTTTGTAAGAAGGTTTATTCCAAACCTAGCTGCCATGGTGAAACCTGTTACTGCCATGCTAAATAAAGACAGTCTTAAAATAGACCAAGGAGGGTAAAGAAGGATTTGATTAGATCAAACAATCCATTTCTTAGGCTTGTACTTTGGTCAATCCTAATTATTAGAAAGAATTCATCCTCTACACTTTGGGAGGAGAAGCAAGTATATTTGCTATCCTAACACAGGTAAATCGGGATGGGTTGGAGCAACCCATAGCTTTTTTTAATGAGGGCCTAAAAGACTATGAACTAAAGTATACTTATGCGGATAAATAGGTCATCACAGTTGTTAGAGCATTGAAAGAACTTAGGCACATCCTCTCTAACAACTAGATTCAGCTCCTAGTTCCTCATGTAAGTGTTAAAGATTTCCTCCTGAATAAGGATATAGGTGAAAAGAGGGATGGATGGATTACTAAGGTCATGGAGTATGATCATAATATTAAAATAACCAAGCTAGAAAGAGGCAAGGGCTTGTGTGAGAATTTTTTTTCAACTTTTGGAAAAGAACCATAGGTCTCCCTCTTGCTTCAGGAAGAGGAACAACTTGACAGTCAGGGAGATGCACAAACCAATTGGTTTGAGGATATGACTATCTTCCTAAGGGATGGTAGTTATCCTCCTTGTTTTGATAGAACTAAGAGAAGGCATCTCAATCTCCATTCTATCCCCTATGCATTATTTGATGGTATTTTGTTCAAAAGGGACCTAAATGGGGTCCTACTAAGATGCATAAAAGAAGATCAGGTTAGCAGGTTGCTCGAAGAATTTCATAATGGCTCCTCAGGTAGCCATTTCTCAGCTAGGACTATAGCTGTGAAGATCATGACAAAAGGCTATTATTGCCCATATTTTTTCAATGATACCTATGGTTGGATTAGACAATGCAAAGAGTGTACACTCTTTTTAGGGAAGCAAAGGTTGGTTGTTCTTCCTCTTCATCCCATTTCAATTGATCAACCCTTTGCAAAATGGGGTCTTGATTTTACTGGCCCAATCAATCTATTATCAAGTTCAGGCCACAAGTGGATTTTGGCCGCTATAGATTTCTTTATCAGGTGGACAAAGGCAATTTCTCTAAAGGGTGTAACCAAGAGTTCAGTGGTTCAATTTATTGAAGGAATTGTAACTAGATTTGGAGCCCCTTCCACAATCATATCAGATAATGCCAAAGTTTTTATTGGAGCTCAAATCAATTTATGGGTAGTTCAACATGATGTGTACTTGAGGACATCATCAAACTAATACCCTCAAGGCAATGGCCTAGCTGATTCTTCAAACAAAAATCTTATCGAGATCATCAAGTGGACCTTAGATGACAATCAAAGATCTTGGCATTTAAACTTGGGAATAGCCCTATGGGCTGACAATATTACTCCCAAAAGAGATTTAGGTAACTCACCCTTCATGTTGGTATATAGAAGGGAAGAAGGGCTTCCCTTATCTCTTGAGTTACCTTATATTGAATTAGAACACTAGCTGGAGCTCCTAGAGAATGATGCCATGTCAGTCAAGTATGTGAAGCTCAAAGAGTTGGAGGAAGTCATAGAAAGGGCTAAGAAGACCCTAAGTGTCCATTAGGGACACAAAAAGAGATATTTTGACAAAAGGGCCACTTTTAGGACCTTCAAGGTTGGCGACTTTGTCTTAACATGGGATGCTGATAGAGCAAAACCAAGAAGATACTCAAAGTTTGATGCAATTTAGAGTGGTCCCTACGTGATTACTAGCTACAAGGAGGAAAATTATTCAATGTGGCTAGGCTGAATGGTGAATACCTCCCTATTGCAGTGAATGGTATCCACCTTAAGGCTTGTGCATAAATTTATTTTCTGGTTTTTTGTGAATATTTTCCAGTTTTCTAAGAAATGCACGTGTATGGGCTATTCTCTTCCAAAATGACAGAAATTTTTAACATCCTATAGGTTGCAGGGGTAGGGTTTTACTATCTTTTCCATGTCTTAACTCTATTCCCAATGAATTAAATAAGGCTTCTAGTCTTATTTGGCAAGCAGGCTTGTAACCCCTTTGAGTCAGAAAAAATGTTGACCAAATTCATGTCAACCTTAGCCCTGTTAAAATCTGATTTGAGATCAATATTCATTGGCTAAAGCACTAGAAAAAACCTCCTAAAAGCCTAAACACCACAAACCTTAAAGGTTTATAACCTTCTTATCCTTCTCAGGCTCTAAATTCTATTTTTGAGTTGACTGGTTTCCATCGGTCAAATCACTTGATAGACACCAACTAAAGGGATTTTAGTCATTCGCATGTCGATTCCCCCTTTTTCCCCTTAATGACTAGTGAAGCACCCACCGCTACCCTGCAAAGGTTTTACGTCCACCAAGTTTGGCTGAGGGATAGTGGGACATTGGGTCCATCTTGTAATAAATTTAACCCACATGAGAAAATTAGGCAAGTAAATGGTGTTGTGGGATGGTGGGAAAGAAAGAAAGTTAATTCTTTCTTTACCCCGCAAGGTATGATGAGGAAAATAAAAAGTGTCACGGGATAGTAGGGAAATAGAAATACTCTCCCTGCCACCACACAAGGGACTTCAAAAGACAAAAAGATGTTGTGAGGTAACAAATAAAGCAGAGTGGATGGTTTGAAGCAACATAAGATGAAGAGTGTGGGGTAACAAAACACAATGTGCTTTGGTTTTCCAAACCACCCCGCGAAAGATTTTTAAGGGGTTGTGGACAAATGAGGTGGTCACATAGGGTAGGGAGGTGGGGCCAACCCATCTCGTAGAACAACCATAGTCATTTTATTTTCATAAAACCCAATCCAATGATGATGTTTCAAACTTTTGTTGAGCCATTTGGAGGGCTTCGTGGCACAATCTCGCACATCCATCTCTGTGTGCTATGGAAGATCTAGTGACCAAGATTCAAACTCATAGGCAAGTTAAATTTTTTAACTTCTTCATAGGGTAGTTGCTGACCAAGTGGTCGAATCAAATTTTTGCCATGGTCGGTGCCCCAAACTTGATCGGATTTCATTCTAACTACCAAATTTCTTTCCCTTAACTCTAGAAGTGACACAAAAGACTATTTTCATATGCCACCTACAACCCTTTAGTGTTGAATAAAGACCTTTTGGCTCTCCAAGTATTTTCAGACACGCCAGTTACGAAGGTTTCTTCACTTTCAAGGGAGGCTTTGTTTCCTCCCAGGTGAGAGGACATTCTCAGAGGTTATAATAAATACAGATCATATCACCATGTCGATTTCCTTCTTCTCTCTGAAATTTTGTAACCTAACCCTAGGTTGGGTTAGGGTTTTCTTAACTATAGATCATCTCATTTATGCCTAAACTATAAAGGCAATTTTGTAACCCTTTTCAGGGATCTTCTTACTTTTTTTATGAAGAAAAAATACTTTCTTTTTCTGTGATTTGTAAAAAAGCTCCTTGCCTTGCATGAATACAATTAGCCTTCTTGCTTTATTACAATTTAGACAACTTGTGTAATGTTATTGCCTTCTTGTCTGAATGCATATTCATTTGTTTTGTTAGAATAGGTGATTGTGTAGACCCCCCTTGTAATATTGTTTGTGAACTAAATCAGTTCCTCTTGCCATCTTGTAAGAATTTCAACCTCCACTCATTCTTAGGGCACTAATTTAGATAGAAATTTGTGCATCTTTGGGGTAGTTTAATTAGTGTTATGTGCAGTCATAGGTAGGGAGATCATAATTCTATCTGGGTGCAAACCTTATTTTCCTATTTCATGCATTCCTTCTTCCCCTTTTCCCCTCAAAATTAGTAATTGAGGATTTACCAGTGTTGAGTTAAAACAACACTTGCATCTCAAATTGGAAAGGAAGTCGGCCCTTTCTGAAGATTCAGCCTCAACAATGAAAGGTCCCACACTTGGAGGTTGTTTCAATGTGTCACAAGGTTGATGAAATTGAAATTTCATCAAGGGTACACACTTTTATGACAACATACCCCAAAGACACAATTCTTTGGGTTGAGTGTGATCTTATATTC
Organism: Cryptomeria japonica; assembly: GCF_030272615.1. Taxonomy (NCBI): domain Eukaryota; kingdom Viridiplantae; phylum Streptophyta; class Pinopsida; order Cupressales; family Cupressaceae; genus Cryptomeria; species Cryptomeria japonica. The sequence goes on from NC_081408.1 coordinate 270,342,993, forward strand.
TTCCATCCGGTCAAAGATTCATCCCAAAATGGCAAGATGACTATCCCTTGTGATAGATTTACATAAAATATCATCAACATAATCCTCCATCAAGGTATACATGAAATAATGGAAAATTATTGTCATGAATCTCTGGTATGTCGCTCCTATATTTTTAAGGCTAAAAGACATCACATTCCAGTAGTAGATTCTCCAAGCATGAAAAAGCAGTTTTATGCTAGTCCTCAGGAGCAATGCAGATCTGATTGTATCCAAAGAAATCATCCATTAGTGACAACATCTCATATCCAACTGTCATGTCTACTATGATGTCAATGTTTGGTAGAGGAAATTTGTCCTTACGGCAAGATTTTTTTAAATCCCTAAAATCATTACAAATTCTTATGCCCCTATTGCTCTACTAATCGGTACCAAATTTGAAATCCAGTTTGTATAGTCAATAGGTCTTATGAAGCCCACACCTAGTAATTTCTTTAGCTCTTCTTTGACTAATAGGGCCACTTGTGGATGCATTTTTCTATTATTTTGATTGATAATGTTTGATCCTGGTTTCAGTGGTAAATGATGATAGAATTGCTTTAGATCAAGGTTGGGCATGTCTATGTAGTACCATTCAAAGTTGATTTGCTTTTCAAGTAAAAAATTGACAAAATCTATTCTTTCTTGGTCTGATAAGGAAGCAACAAAATGTATGGCCTTAGGGTTGCAAGGTGTACCCAAATTTATTTCCTCGGTCATTTCCACAAGCAATGTTGATTTATCCTGACATGATGGGGGTATGTTTGATCTTCCACCTTTGGGCACCTCAAAGAGGTTTTCATGCATAGGTATGTCCTTTGTTTTTTCTTTTTCGTGGTCAAACGATGCCTTGTGGTTTTCACCCAAAGACCTATTCTTTTGATTTTTTTCTTTTTTTATTTTATTTTTTAATTTTGCGACTAGAAGACGGAGTTGAATCCCGAGAATATATTGTGGAATCTAAATCAATAGAAAATCCACCCTTGTGATCACCTTGTGGTATGCCCTCTCTAAGCTCCAAGAATTATGCAATTGTCTCATCATTCTCAAAGCAATCTAACTTAAGCTGTCCTTGTTGTTCCCATTGGATAAGTTGTGGGTATACAAGGGGCATGTCATCATCGATTTCTAGAAAGGTTTGGGATGAGATAGTGAAAACATAAAAGTTAGTGGTATCACTATCTGAGCTACTCGTGTCAGATTTAGTGTTTGGATTCCAAAATGATTCTATCTAATCTTTAGGGCATTTTTACAAGAGGGGGAATTTCATGTTTGTCTTCCATAGGTAGATCATCAGGATCAATGAAGACATTATCTAGGGCATAGGAGCTAGAGAAATAAGAATCCCACTCCCACTAATTACAATCAGTTTTAGGATAGGTTTCGTTAGGTATTTTTTTATTATTATAATTATGCTCTTTTTCACACACAATCACTTTGGTTGATGAGGTTCTGATTTACAATGGTACAAAACCTAGACCCAAAGTTATATGTTGCATCTCAGGGATGATTGGATCTAATCTTCCTTTTTGTTTGTGTCCCAAACCATTGCATCCATCATATCCCTTTTTCTGAAATTATGGTAAACCCTTTTCCATATTGTTCCACTGTCAGTTGGATAGGTAGATGGTCTGTTGTGTCTGCTTCATCTTTATAAAGCCAACCTGATACATCGTCATCCAAAGTTTTTTTGTTTAGTTCACCCCACTTTATGAATGTGGTGAAGGGTTGATATTGGATGATTGTCTTGGATTCCTTTTCAAAAAATATGGTTTTCCATATGATTTTGGTGACATAGGCAACTTTCCAATAAGGAATGTTTGGGACACATATTAGTCTCCACATTCTTGATCTTGTAGTTTCATCTTACTTTTGACAAATTTTGACAATGCATTGGGATCTATTGGTTCCCAAATCAATAGATTCTAAGTTCTAAATGGATTGACACTAACTTATCAAAAAAATCAGAATGGGACTTGGCCAATGAACAAGACTCAGTTGAAAACTGAGGTCTTCTAATATTTAGGATTTTCAAAACCTAGGTAGGTTCCCCTATACAGTGACTAAGATATTTTTAACCCTCTAGACCCATGACATTGTATAACAAAGAAAATTTCTCAATGAAAATATACCAAGGAAATGTAAATAAAAATTTGGTTATGGATTTAACCTTGGTTCATACCATTCTTGCATACATTGAGAATGATTCAAAAACTAACAACTACTCATAATGTAGAAAAGTAAAAGGTAGAAATATAAAAGGTGAAATAAGAATGACCCTGAATGGTTAATATGATCAGTTCTTATCTTATGGGAGACAAAGTCTATCTGCAAGTTAACACTAAAAAACACTGTTGTATCTCATTATTACAACAACGTTCAAATATCCCATGCTTGACACATAAATATTCAAGTGATTACTCCTAGTTTCCTCACCCCTCCCAATAAATATTTTGTGTTTCCTTTATAACATAATTCAATTCATTCATCAAAAAATGATACTAGTCATGAAAACATACATTCCCTTCTTACGAGAATACAAATCATAGCATCATTAATACTACAATTCATACAACATGAACATATAAGAGAGTGGTCTTTTTAATTTATTTTCAAAAGATATGATATGTACATCACATGAGAATTGCTCAGCAAAAACTTTGAAGAAAAACACCATATTCTATTACTTCAACTCCTAATACATAATACCACAACTTTCAGAATCCTTCCTACTTGGCCTTGATTTCTCTTTTATACAACACATGAGAAAAAACAAGCTTCATGCCTAGTAGAAAACTTGTCAAAAATCTATTGCCTATAAGCTAGATTTTGCCCTAAGGCATCTTTACAATGCATATTTCAAAAAACCCCATATATCATAAATGATGGTGGCAGAGATGACAACTTCTGGATACTGGAATGACATGCTTGATGTGACTAGTGCAGGAGCACTCTTTTGCAGCATCCTCTATCAGGGTCAACTTGTACTTGGGTGCTTGATCTTTCAGGTATGGGTGGCTGATGAGTGAAAAATGAGTGGTCTTATCACCCCACCCCAAGTAAGAAACTTGTCCAAAAAAGTAGGAGTTGCAAAAATGAAAATGACTCGGACTAGTCCTTCTCCTCAAGTTGATCCTCCTCTAAATAACAATACTTTTTGTGTAGAGTCTCAATCTCATCAGCGGGCCAGACAAAAATTCTCAAGCCTTGCAACTTAGTCATTTCTTCTTTCATCATGTGGGCTAGTACAATTGTGACCTCCAAGGTGAAAATATGATACATAGAATCGACTTCCATTATTTTTTCAATAATTAAGTGATATGTGTCATGTTGGGAAGGGTCCTTAGATGATGAATTAAAAACTACACTAATTGCATCTTAGAAACCCTACCTCCATGTATCCAAATCTTTAATCTATCCTTCTCCTACCAAAATAGTGGGAATATCCCACTTTTGAAGTCCTTGGAAAGAATCAATCATGCCAATCAGTGCCATCTTCTCCTCTGCAATGTAGGGCAACTCCTTAATCAATAAATTATAATTTTTCCAAGTTGTCCCCACAATTTGGGGTGCATTTGGCACATTCTTAACTGCCAATAGGACCTCTTTTAGGATTTGACTCTTAGGTAGCCAAGTAATCCTAATAGGCTGAAAGAATAGAATAATCTCATCCAATTGGTTGGGGAGCTGTGACATCAAAGAATAAGAGGTATGAACCTTATTCAAAATTTCAATGACTTTATTTGAAACTTAGGTCCTATATGCACCTTATTCAAAATTTCAAAATCTCAAAATAATTCTTCTCAGTCTCATCCTTTGCCCTTTGAAGATCCTCTTTTAATTTCTCAAAATCCTCAGGCTTAGGTCTTGTTAGGCTCCCAATGTCTCTCTTGGCCAACTCCTTTTCTAAGCTTACATTTTCAATAAATAATTTATTATGATCATGAGTAAGGGCCACATCCTATTTCTCAAAGTTCCATGTTTTTTCTCATCTTCCTCTACTACCCGCTTTGCAAAATGGCAGCATGTTGGTATTATGGATGTGTTGCATTGGTTTTGTCATTGCTGTTAACACTTATCAAAACTTATCTTTATGGATATCTTTGGTTATGTTCACCGGCATGTTCAGTGACTTATGCACACTCACCAGTATTTGGTTCATCTATAGGTTATATTGTTCACTGGCACTGAGGATGATCTGTTACCATTTGGAGATTACTTAGTTATGTCGAAGACATGATTTAGACACTTGTTTTGGAGATTTGGTTATTGGTCTAATCGAGTTGGCATATTTGTTGTTACTGGCAAATTGGTCTAGATTATGGACAAACAAGCGTTATCTATTCCAGATCAGCACGACACATTATGGAGATGATTTATTGATTGGTTATTATTGTAAATGCATTGAGATGACATAATGTTTCACATATTGATTCATTTGTACTTGATTTAATTATAATATTCTTAGTAAGTCGACCTACACATTTGGTCTTAGGTTTTGGTATATATGTAAGATCTCATTTGTGATATTGTGTGGTAGAAGGTGATAAGGTATTATAAGGTTGTGAGATTTGGTATATGCGAATATAAGTAGAGCTACTCAGGCATACATCATTTGAAGATTCAAGGAAGGTTTGAAGAAGACATCAGAGCTTAACCGGTACTGAATCCAGCATTGAAGATGCTACTTTGAGCATTACATTATCATTGGATTTAATCATCCAATTGTAGTTAGTGTGACTCTCATTTTGTGATTGAGCAGTGAGCTCTAGGCAGTTGGCCTTTCTGCATGTGCAGACCCCATTTGTACACACATACCATCTGCAGTAGTATCATCTAATTGTGGGTAAGGTTTCCCATTGTGGTTTTTCCCCTTATAGGGTTTCCACATACAAATGTCTATGTTGTGTTGTGGATGATATTTCTCTTTCTGTTTCATGCATTAAATTTCACCCGTATTGTTATTGACTGTTAAACTGTCAATCAACATTAAGTTTGGTTTACCAGTATTATGCATCAAGTTTGATTAAGTTATATTTTGGTTTAAATTAATAGACAAATGATTCAACCCCCCCCTCTCAGTTGCCTCCAGGTCCTAACAATTGGTATCAGAGCCAAGTCCTCTTTTTGTAGAAGTTTAACATCTTGAGGAGATTCTATGGCAACTAACTATTTAAGGACGAACAATCTGAAACTTGATGGAACTAACTATGGTATATGGAAGATTAGAATGGAGACACATTTGAATTTCATTGGAAGAGACATATGGGATGTTACAAAGAATGGCTATGTTGGTCCTACATAGAGTCAACCTAATCCACCAAACTTGGCTAAAGGTCAGGAGAATGATTGCAAAGCAAGAGAAGCACTTTTGAGCGCATTGTCAAATCATCAAATCATGGGATTATCAGACCGATCTACTGCTAAATAAATTGGAAACATTGAATGAAGGTGATACCACTAAGAAAATTGCAAAACTGGAAGGCTTCCGGGTCAGGTATGAAAATATGAAACTGGAAGAAGATGAAAGAATTTATGCTTTTATGGAAAGAGTTAATGAAACTGTTTTGGGTATACAATGTTGTGGAGGATCCTTAAATGAAATTGAGACTATTTTAAAAGTTTTAAGAGCATTGCCACCAGCATACAAAATAAAAGTAACTGCTATTAATGAATTAAGAACAATGCCTAATACATCAGTATCTAGAGATACTTTGGTTCGAAAACTTTCAGCTTTTGAGCTTGAGGAATTTGGTCCTGTTGCTACAATTAAGAAAGATTTAGCCTTCAAAACATCATCATCATCATTTGAAAAATCTGATTGGAAAGCACTTTATGCAAGAGAACTTGAAGATATCAGAAAGGAGAATGAAGAACTGAAAAAACTTGAAGCACTGTTTGCAAGGAAAATGCCTAAAGGTCCAGTTGGAAGTAAGTATGAAGGTAAAGCACCATTTAAATGTTTTAACTACAATAAAATTGGTCATATGGCATCTAGGCAGCCTGATAGACATGCAAAATTAAGAGAAGTTAAACAAAAATGTAAGCCTAACCCTAAATATCAGAATACAGATTTAAGAAGAGTAGAGACAAATCATGTTACTATGCTGATGAAGGAGTTACTGATGATTCTGATGAGGAACTAACAAACAATGGATGGGCTTTTGTTGCAATAATAGAAGATCAACCGACACCTACTGTATAATCGGTAGAGCAGGCCCTGATAGCTAAAATTGAAGAAAAGGATGAACGGATCATTGATTCCGGATGTTCACACCATATGACTAGTGATAAAAGTAAATTCTTAACTTTTCAGGAATACAATGGAGGTCTAGTAAGATTTGGAGATGATAAAGCTTGTTTGATCAGAGGAAAAGGCACTATATCTTTTGATGGTAAGCATAATACTGACAACGCTTATTATGTTGAAGGTTTGAAGCATAATCTTTTGAGTGTTGGTCAATTAGTTGAAAAAGGATTTCAGCTACAATTCAAGAATGGTAAATGCAAAATCATGAATAGAATTGGTTTGGAAATTGCAATCGGTAATCAGACTAGAGGTAATATCTTTCATTTGAATAACAATGAGAAGATATGCTTGATTGCACATATTAATGAAAGTTGGTTATGGCATAAGAGACTTTGTCATGTAAATTTTGATTGCATTGTAAAGATCAGTCCAACTAAGGCCAAAAGGGATTTACCTAAGATTGTAAAACCTCACAATCCGGTATGTAAGGAAAATAAATTTGGAAAGAAAGTTAGAACAACTTTTAAGAGTATTCCAGAGAAATCCAATAATGTTCTTGATTTAATTCATACTAATTTATGTGGTCCGGCAAGAACTAGAAGTCTACAAGGAGATAAATATTTTATGATAATCATTGATGATTATTCTAGAATGTGTTGGGTTACTTTTCTCATGGAGAAATTAGAAGCTTTTGGGAAATTCAAACTATTCAAGGCAATGGTAGAAAATGAAATCGGTAAGAAAATCAAATTTTTAAGATCATATCAAGGAGGTGGATTCACATCTAAGAAATTTAATACATTTTGTGAAGTGAATGGAATCAGAAGACAACTATCAACACCCCGGACACCCCAATAGAATGGAGTTGTGGAAAGGAAGAATTAAACTATTCTAGATGCAGCTAGAAGCATGATATCAGAAGCAAATATACCTCATGTGTATTGGACAGAAGCAGTGAATACAATGGTTTACATTTTCAATAGAGTTCACATCAAAGGTGAAACCAGTAAGACCCCTCATGAACTATGGTTTGGTAATACTCCTACTCTCAAATATTTCAGAATATTTGGAAGCAAATGTTATATTAGGAGAGATGATTATATTGGTAAATTTGATCCTAGAAGTGATGAAGGAATATTTATTGGTTATTCATCTAAGAGCAAGGCATATAGATGTTTTAATAAGAGATTACAAAAAAATCATTCAGAGTGCAAATGTGAAGATTGAGGAACACTCTAGAAGAGATTCAAGGTCTATGGACTCTGAAATGGCAGTTGAGATAATCATAAATGAACCTATATAGAATGCACCAGTACAGAATGTTGATCCAGTCACACCGGAATCATCAGAGAATTCCATAGCGACTGAAGAACAACAACAAGTGAATACACCCAGGTATGTAAGATTGAATCACTTTGACAGTTAGATAATTGGAAATAAGTGTAGACACCTAAAATTGTCTTGTCTAATTAAATAAATATTTTTATTTATTTAATTATTTTAGCCTAATTCTTCTATTAATTGAATAAATTTTTATTTATTCCTACACTGCCTACCCTCTCATTATTTTATTATTTTCTCTACCTACCCTCTAATCTTATCCGACCATTTATCTTTTACACCTCTCAATCTTATCCCTCCATTTCTTATAGTGTCTTCTATATAAGAGGATACTTATCTCATTATCAACCCTAATCACCTAATCATTCTAATAAGCTAATCAAGCATTCTACCCAACTACTCTAGCATTCAAACTTTCATATGTGATCAAGCCTACTTGCAACCACATTTCCATTCTTTGTTGAGCTCTTGTGCACACATAAAATCTGAGAGCAAATATATCAAGCAAGGTAAATGGAGATTGGAAGAATGGAGATCCAAACCCTATTGCACATGAGATGGTATAATCTTTGTGATTTTATTTGATTTGCATTATCTTAGGTAATCTTCATATGTTATGGTGGATCTTTGTTGTTGTTAGGCTATGGTTTTGTGGTTGAATTAATTTAGTATTTCAATATTGTTGTTTCCATTTTCACCATAAAAAGTATCAAGGTGTAATGACAAGAGGAAGACTGGCAAATGAAGAGGGATGCTTAATTTCTCAAATTGAACCAACAAGTATCTTTGAAGCATGTGAAGATAAACATTGGATTAAAGCCATGGAAGATGACTTGGAACAAATTGAAAAGAACAACACATGGACATTGGTTCCTCGACCTAAAAACAAAAATATAATTGGATCTAAATGGGTATTCAGAAATAAACTTAATGAAGATGGTAAGGTAATCATAAAAAAAGCAAGATTAGTGTGTAAGGGATATTCAGAGAAAGAGGGAATTGATTACAATGAAACCTTTGAACCGGTAGATAGAATCGAGGCCGTCTAACTATTTCTTGTATATGCAGCACACAATAACTATAAAGTATATCAAATGGATGTTAAATATGCATTTATGAATGGTGATCTTGAACAGGAGATTTACATTGAACAACCTGATGGATTTTCTTTGACAAATTCCAAAGATATGGTTTGTAGGTTAAGGAAAGCTTGATATGGATTGAAGCAAGCTCCTAGAGTTTGGTATGCTAGATTGGACAAATATCTTTTAAAGCTTGGTTACACTAAAGGTAATGCTGACAACAACTTATATTTGAAAGTGACTAATGATGACATCTTGGTTATTGAAGTTTTTGTTGATGATATCATTTTTGGAGGAGAAGATGGATTGTATAAATAGTTTTCTAATAAGATGCAGGAGGAATTTGAAATGTCTATGATTGGGGAGATAAAATTCTTTTTAGGATTGCAGATTTCATAGACTGATAAAGGTATTTTCACATGTCAATCAAAGTACTTGAAGGAAATACTAAAGAAATTTGGTATGGAAAACTCTAAAACGGTAAGTACTCCTATGACTACAACTAATAAACTATCATTGAAGGATGATTCAACCCCTGTTAATCCGACAAGATATAAATCTATGATTGGAGGTTTACTGTATTTGATACAAACAAGACCTAATATTATGAATGTAGTATGTATTGTTTCAAATATTTTAGAGTAATCCTAAGGAAAATCATGAATGAGCAATAAAAAGGATTTTTCGGTATCTACAAGGCACAACAAATCTTGGTTTTTGGTATCCTAAAGATGAAAATTTTGATTTATGTGCATACACTGATGCAAATTGGGCAGGAGATGTAGATGACAGAAAGAGCACCATCGGCAGAGCATTCTTTCTTGGTAGCAAATTGATTTCATGATTGAGCAAGAAACAAAGTTGTACACCATTATCAATAACAGAATCAGAATTTGTTGTGGTAGCAACTAATTGTAGTCAGATATTATGGATTAAGCAAATGCTGAAGGACATAAAGGTAAAATGAAAAGAGTCTATAATCATTTATTGTGATAATTTAGAAGCAATTGATATGTCAAAGAATCTGGTATTTCACTCCAAAACTAAACATGTTTCTATCAAATACAATTTTCTGAAAGAAAATATTAAAGCAAAGGAAGTGAAATTGGTTAATGTGAATACTAAAGAGCAGTTTGCAGATATCTTTACAATGCCTTTACCTAAGAAAGCCTTTGAATATCTCAGAGAGCATCTTGGGGTAATACTTTCACCGGTAGAGACTTAGACAGTTGGAGATTGGCATCAGACAGACAAAAATTAACAGAGAAACCTTTTTCTAGCTTTGATTGAGGAGAGCTACTTGTCAAGGGGAGTAGTTGGTTAAGTTGGTATTTGTAATTAGTTTTATGAACTAGTTGTATTTGGTTTTTGTATTGCTTTGGCATTTGATGTCAAAGGGGGAGAGATATATATGGAAATTTTTTTTATTTAAGAATCATTATCCTAGGGGGAGAGACTATTCATTGGGAGAGTGATTATATAGATGCAAAGATGATCTGTATTTTGATTTCTAGTAATTGATCTCTTTAGGAGATTGTTGGTTTTTGGTTTTTGGCATTCTGACTTTGGCACTTAGATGGTTTTTCCATCTTGTGTTGCCATCAATGCCAAAGGGGGAGATTATTGGTATTATGGATGTGTTGCATTGGTTTTGTCATTTATGTCAACACTTTTATCTTTTTGGAGATCTTTGGTTATGCTCACCAACATGTTCGGTGACTTATGCATAGTCACTGGTATTTGGTTCACCGACAAGTTATATTGTTCACCCATACTGAGGATGATCTATTATCATCTGCACATTACTTGGTTATGTCGAAGACATGGTTTGGACACTTGTTTTAGAGATTTGGTTATTGGTCTAATTGAGTTGGCATATTTGCTACTACCGGCAAATTGGTCTAGGTTATGGTCCGACAAGCGTTATCTATTCCAGATCAACATGACACATTATGGAGATGATTTATTGATTGGTTATTATTGTAAATGCATTGAGATGACATGATGTATCACATATTGATTCATTTGTACTTGATTTAATTGTAATATTCTTAGTAAGCCGACCTACACATTTCGTCTTAGGTTTTGGTATATATGTAAGATCTCATTTGTGAGATTATGTGGTAGATGGTGATAAGGTATTATAAGGTTGTGATATTTGGTATATGCAAATATAAGCAGAGCTACTCATGCAGACATCATTTGAATATTCAAGGAAGGTTTGAAGAAGACAATCAGAGCTTAACCGGTACTAAATCCAGCATTGAAGATGCTACTTTGAGCAGTACATTATCATTGGATTTAATCATCCAATTGTAGTCAGTGTGACTCTCATTTTGTGATTGAGTAGTGAGCTCTAGGCAGTTGGCCTTTTTGCATGTGCAGACCCACTTGTACACACATACTATCTGTAGTAGTATCATCTAATTATGGGTAAGGTTTCCCACCATGGTTTTTCTCATTATAGGGTTTCCACGTACAAATATCTATGTTATGTGTTGTGGATGATATTTCTCTTTCTGTTTTCCTATGTTCTCTATTATAACAAGATCCTTTTTCATGCACATCGGCTGCCACATTAGCTCTATGAATGTAAATCATGAAAGGACTCTCACTAGCAGAATATGGGGTGGCTGGGAATATCCATAGACCCAGATTATTGTGCAATCTACATAGAAGAAAAAATCACCAAAATTGTGTGAGAAGGCCCCTCCAGGTACTCTGTGTTCTTAGTGATAAACCTAGATGATCCGGTTAATACTGAGAGGGGGGTGAATCAGTATTAATAAAAACAAAAAATTTCAACACCAAACTAGACTTATTTCAGATCTGAAAACAATCAACACTTCAACCAAATCTTCATAACAGATTTCCTTATCAGATCTAGATAATCATTTCCTCTTCTATAAACTTATTGATCAAATTAGCCATCAATTCAACATCAGATCAACAAACAAAGTTACCAACTTATTAACTGATCATAATGATTTATCAATCATATAATCATCATTACCTGTAATCACTTTAAGATCTCTGATAAACAAACATAAACTCTCTTTAGCGGTTAATAGAAATAAAACACGAACATCACAAGAAAAGCATACCACATATGAACACCATGTTTTTCATGTGGAAACCCAAATAGGGAAAAACCACTACGGGAATTGGTAGCCACAAATATTTTGAACTCTTTTGGAATAAGCCCTGTTAGGAGCCAAGCCCAGTTAGAAGCTTACAATGATGTCCTATTAGGAGTAGACCCTATTAGGAGTCAACCGGTTAAGGGATTTACCTCATCCCTGTTAGAAGCTTTGAGCGGTTAGGATCAACCTCACAAGAGGATTTATAACTCAGATATTAAGTCACCCTGTTAGGGGATTTTACAATGTGAGGCCTGTTAGGACCTACCCGGTTAAGGGATTTTAGCTGCTGTAATTGTTAGATTTAAACAATGAATGATCAATGTATACTACTCTACTGATCGCTTGAGTAGATCCAATCAAGTTCTGCATCTCTCTAGCAAATCTTCTCACACACTGGTTCGACTTCACACACTTCTCAAAATCAACGACAGTTCAAAACATCAACCTTGCTGACATAAATGACTTTTACAACTAGGTTGGCATTAAAACCTTAAGACTTACTACATAGATCATAACAGATCTTTACAAATCATTACAGGTCACCATAAGGATCATTAAAATTAATTACAAATCAATATCAGTTGTTGAATGATCATAAATCATCGTAGCAAGTCAATTTGGTATAAAGTAACCCTTAGCGCATTCCTCTAAGCACTTTGCACATTCCCAAGAAATTATTTCTCCAAACGCGCCAAAACATCTTCCAAACTCATCACACGGTTTGTGTTGCGCTATAATCAACACATGAACTTGATGTAGATCACTGCTAAACCAAAAATCATTACCAAGTAAGAGGATTCTTTATGGGTTCTTAAACTCTTCTTAAACCCAGAGAAAACTTCATCAGAAATTCAAAACATGCCTTCCAATTGTTGGCATTCCACACTCTTATGAGAATAGTTGATGTTGTCATTGATGGAAACCAACTGGCAACCAAATAGAAATCATTTATTGTGAGGCCTCACCTCGACTCAATCTAACATTTTAGTGGATTTTATATATAGACTATTATGGATACTCTATTTTGATGCATTTTGAAACTTAGAACTTATATGATTTCAGGATTTGGATAACATTGCTATATTTTGATGATTAACTTATATGCTTTATGAGATAGAACACTACATGATTGTTAGATAAGATGATATTGCGATGATAGATGTCGTTATTGAATTTGTAGGACTTTACTATGATAATAGAACTATGATGTATAGTTAAGTTTATGTGAATTAGGATGAAATTGCTTATGTGAAATTGCTTGATAAAAGATGTATTTAATCTGTTCAGATGGAAATTGTATGCAAGTGATGATGTGTATTATTATTCCTTTGAATTATATTATATGTGGATATTTGAAAGTACTAATGTGTAAATTGAGATGAGCAGGAAGTTATCCATGTGACCATGGAAATTTACGGAGAACCAAACCTAGACTTATGTATGTTCGTAAGCCAGGGGTTGTCTATTTGGAGAGACAACACCCCGTTTGTGTTGTATTTTATTCGTAATAGTATATGTTGCATGTGTGTTAAGTGTTATTTAAATTATTGTGTAAAATCCACAAGAGACGATTTCATGTTTTAAATTGTAAAAGTGTTTTATTTGTGTCACTTGACACGTGTGGATTTAAGTTAAATGTTTTATTTTTGGTCTCTTGGTGGGAAAGTGTTCAAACTATAGCTTTTTCAATTAGTGTAACATGATGTCATAAATACCTTGGGAAAAGAATCTTTGGAGAGGTCAACATATGTTTGACCCGAAAATAAACTTCAAAGGGGTTTAAAATGGGTTAAATGAACACCTAGGGGTAGTTTAATAGGGTTTCCTAAAGCCCATAAGGTATACCTAAGGGTTAGGGGTAATTTTAGGCAAGTTTCTACTCCTAAGTGACCTTTTAGACACTCTAAAATTTGGCTTTTCTGAGTTGTGCGAAAATTGAAATTAGAAGTTTGAACCTAGTTGTAAACTTTCCTATTCGAATGAGAGTTCTCTTCCCATTCTGTCTTACTTTCCTCTTTAGTTTTTGGAAACTTGTGAGAACTAAGAGAAGGAGCTTCTTAAGCAAGAATTTGAAAATTTGAGGGTAATCACCCACTCTCCATTTTTGGAGACAAGAGAATGTTTTTTGAAAAAGAATAGAATAGATTTGGATAGTAAAATTTGGCTAAGGGTAGAAGAAGAAGATCCGTGGAATTGGGCAGCTCTTCCTCAAATACTATCCTACCTTTGGGCAGATTAAGGTTGGTTATATCATTCTTAAAATGACTTCTTTTTGCATGTGTTTGAAAGTATGTTGGTGTAAGAAATCTGTTTCTAGTATGTCTTTGTGTTTTTGAAAAATTTCATTTGGTATTTTGCATTATGTTTTGTATGTGTTTTTGGGAGTTTTTCAACACCTTTTACTCTTGGGAGAGAAGAGAATCTTGTGGGTGGTAGCAGTGACAACCCTCGAGTGAGAGACTCTCATTTTGAGAGCAATCATAAGGGATTTTTGTGTGACCCTTGCTGCATGGCCTGTTTGTGCAATGGGGGTCATAAGGAGTGATATAAGGCTAGAATGCCTTGGGGGGCATAAGGAATAAGGGGTTGAAATTCATGATGTATTTGTTGTGCCATGAGGTGGCTACATGTTTTCCATACTTGCAGTTCTTCTCAGGGTATTGGTCCACTACCACCCTTGAAAAGGTCATCACCAAAGTGTGGTGCAGTGTAGCCAAGTTGGGAGTGTGTTTGAAATCTATGTGTTTTCTGTCTTCTATGTGTTTGCATGTTTGTATCCCATCTAGGGCTTGGTTCTTCGAGCTTGGGGGTGGCTACCAGGTAGCCTAGGCTGGGAGGTGAGCACTCCATGGTCGTATTTGTGATTTACTATGCAGGATTGTCGAGAGAAAAGAATAGGACAAGTGAAAAGTTGCAGGATTTATTGTTGTAGAAATTTATGTGCAGTTATAATTATTAGTTTTAAAAGGAGAAATATACCCTCATTTGTTGAAATGAGAGACAAGTTGTAAATTTGAAATATAGACATGAGATTTGTTATTGTATTTAAATAAAGAAACATCTTGTAAACTTTGCAGAATATCTTTAATATTGTAAAAAGCTAGATTTATTCCTATTTTCTGTTTGAAAAGAATTACTTTTGAATTGCATGCAATAGTCATTAAAATATGAAAAAAAGAAGTTTTATTTAATTCTGTGTTTATTCTTTTATCTATGAATTTGTATTCATTTTAATTGAAGAAAGTTGAGTTGAAGTTGTTGTTAGATTTTAAATAAAAATAACTATTCAATTGCAGTAGAAATTGTAGAATCAGTAAATGTATTTATTGCAGAAAAGAATAATGTATTCCTAAATTAGTATTCCCTAAGTTTCAAAAAAAATAATATATCTGATGTGTTATGATAGATAGTCTAGTAGGAAATTTATTCCATTCTTAGGCATTTAAAATATTAAATAGGAAAGGCAATAAATAGATTTGAATGCTTATTGTAGATTAAAAATAAATTTTATAATTC
Organism: Cryptomeria japonica; assembly: GCF_030272615.1. NCBI lineage: Eukaryota > Viridiplantae > Streptophyta > Pinopsida > Cupressales > Cupressaceae > Cryptomeria > Cryptomeria japonica. The sequence goes on from NC_081408.1 coordinate 270,358,343, forward strand.
TGTTTTCTGTAAAACAATGAAGTACAATATAGTTCTGGAAAATATCCTTCCATTAAACAGACTTATTACTATACTTCCTTTCCTACCACTGTAAATCAGAATCTTCCATGATTTCGGTGTTATTTTAGAAAAGAAATAATAATAAAAGTTATATATATATATATATATATATATATATATATATATATATATATATATATATATATATATACACACACACATGCAAAATTCATGTATATACTTATATATACTTATATATAAAACATATCATAAAAATACCCTGCAAAACAAACAAAAATGTAAATCAATATATATATAGATTTATTTAACTTAATGAAATACCTTTGTTCTTTGTTTTAAAAGAAAATTTGCATGTAAAATATATTGGAAAAAAAAAAATAAAAAAAAAATATATATATATATATATATATATAAATATATAAATATATATATATATATAAATATATAAATATATATATATATTAAATAAACAAAAAAATAAATAAATAAATAAAAAAAGGGGGGGGGAAGGGGCTGAGCACTGTGCATCGCACAGTGATCGGCGGGCAAGCCGTGCACTATGCAATGCATAGTGGCTGGCGGAACTGTGCACTGTGCAATGCACAGTGGACGGCGGTGCTGCACACTGTGCAGTGCACAGTGGATGGCGGGGCCGCACACTGTGCGCTGCACAGTGGGCGGCAAGGCCGAACACTGTGCAATGCACAGTGGGCGGCCATGGCCGAGTTGCCTCCAAGAAAACCCTGCCTCTCATTGCTTCGCCACTACGCCGCTAAATCTCCCTTGACTTGGCCCTGCATCATAGTGTTAAGCAAAAAAAAAAAATATTAAACCCTAGCTTGAGTAGGGCTAGGGTAATAAATAAATAAAATAAAATGGTAACTCTTTTAGAGTTGGGCCATTTTATAATTGAAAATCCCTAATTAGGGTTTGAAGGGCTTAATTGCTATTAAGTTGGGAAATCTCTTATGAAGGCTTATATATATATATATATATATATTTGGGTAAGTATTTTTATGTAGAAGCAAATATTTAAATACCCATATATGATATTTAATAGGAAGTTGGGGAAAATTTAAAGAATAAAGTCTAACCTTATATTTTAAAATTTGTTAGTATGGTAAATACTTAATTGTGCCTAGTTAATCTAATTAGAGTATTTATTTTTAAGTTTGGATTTAAAAGGGATTAATTTAAGCACCTTTCATTTTGAGGTTAGAATGGATGCTAGAAAAATAATTTTTAATTAGCTTTCTAAAGTCGATTAATAGCTACCCGTAATTAATTTTGCCCCGTGTAAATTAATTATCTAAATTAAATGACACTTTAATCGATTATTTTAATTATTGATTTAAAAATGGATTTTAGGCTATATAGTCTTATTGGAGATTAAATTTATCTTTATCTACTATTTATTAATGAGTTTGATTTAATTAATTTTAATTAATTTCGTTACTTAGTTTAGTATCAGAGTTAGCTCGAATATAGATATGACAAACATGTTAATGCATGTCGGGTTAGCGAAGTTTGTTAATTAATTAGTATTTAAATAAAAAAAATCATTCCATTTTTGCCCTAAATTTTGGGCATGACATTTTGGTATCAGAGCAAGGTTTCCACACTAGGAACCTTACTCCACTTATGTTTCGCCTTAGATTATTTAATTATTCTTGTTAAATCGATTTTATAAGACATTTAAATTTAATTGAATTAATATTATTCTAAAAGAAATTAATTATTTATTTTGCCTTATTTTCCTCTTAGGATGCCTCCGACAATGCGACAAGCTCGCAAGTGCGTACGATGTCCTAGACGTGTGCGCATAGCACACAAAGGGGTAGTGAAGGAGGCATCAGTTCCAGAAGAGAACCCAGGAGCACCTTCCGAACAGTGAAATGAACCTAACTGAGACCTCTTAGTAGCAATACAGAATCTTATTGGCATGGTTCAGGAAAGGATCCCAACAAAGAATCCTCAGGTTAGAAGTCATGACTCTGGGAGTCATAGATCTGTTGATAGAGAACGAAGCAGGAGCCCAACTCCTATTCCTATAGAGAGTCAGGGTGGAAATGAGCCAGAGTTTGTGCATATGCTAGGACCACCTCCAGTGGTGGAACTAGTTTATTTTGAGAGAGCTCGTCGGGATCCAGGGAATCTTATCAGGGAGGTCATGCACCTCCAGTCATCGTCCTTCAGAGGTTCTACCAATGGGGTAGAGGCCGAGGCATGGCTTTTGACTCTTGAGAGGTGCTTTGCGTTGCGTTCTTACGAGAGCAACCTGAAAGCACATGTCGCAGTTCATCTGTTGAGAGGGTTGGCCTCCACTTGGTAGAGACAGGAAGAGTACAAATGCGAATTAGTTCTTGATACTCTCACTTGGGAGATATTCACAGAGAGGTTCCATGAGAGGTACCTATCAGAACACTTTAGACAGCGTCGTATAGACAAATTTCATGATCTCCAACAAAAAGGCTTGTCAGTAACCCAGTATGAGAGTAAATTCTTTGAGTTGTTGCCTTATGTAGATTATCTTAAGGATGAGAAACTTCTTGAAAACCGCTTCATCAAAGGGTTAAATGCCGTTATAGCCGGGCTTGTTAGGATGTCCGCTCCAGAGAGCCTTTAGGTTGCTGTGGAGAAGGCACTGATTGCCGAGGAAATTCAGGTCAGACCACAGGACAATAGGGGTCGGTTTCAGAACCGAAATCCCAAACCTCAGACTTATGGATTCCAGAAACCACATTGGAAAGGAAACAACTAAAATTCTCAGGGGTTCTCCAAACCCCCTCCTCCGCAACAGACACCACAGAACCAGAGGTAGAAGCCTCCACAGTATCAACAGGGCTCCAAGACCAAACAGTGGCAGACTCAGGGACAGAGACGTGATCAGAGAGCATAGGGGCAGTACACACAGTCGGTGAGGACTCAATAGTCCTCCAGGGGTGGGTATAGCGGATCTAGTAGGATAGGAGGTTAGGCTTTCTCTAGGCCTTAGGGCACCCAGTTCCAGGCATGGGGTGCTTGCTTTACGTGTGGAGCCATGGGGCATATGGTGAGCGATTTCCCTCAAGGTCAGGTGGCAAGGAATCAGTGGATGGCCGCTTCAGAGCCTACAGTTGGTGATATGGGCAGGTCCCATAGAGTATTCATAGTGGTTGACAACCACCAGGCTGAGCATCAGGCCATGGTTATCGAATCTATAGGTATGATCAAAGGTAACAATGTATCTATTTTTTTTGATTCAGGAGCTACTGACTCCTTTATATCTCCATTGGTTGTGGAGTGTTGCGGGCTAGTGGCAACTAGACAGGGTGTCAGTTGGGAAGTGGAATTAGCTTCAGGGGCTAGAGTGTCAGTGGAATCAGAGGTTAGGGCATGTCAGCTGCAGATTGGCAAGACCACCACTTTAGTAGACCTTAGAGTGACTCCACTTGGATCTTACAGAATCATACTTGGCATGGATTGTCTTTATGCCCATAGAGCCAGGATGGATTGCCACCTAAAAAAGATCGAGTGTGAGGATGATCATGGTTTTCCCATAGTTATTACCGGGATTCAGAGGCCCATGTCTCTTCGTATGATCTCCGCAATGCAGCTTAAGCGGAGCATGCAAAAGGGATGTCAGCCTTTTGCTATCACTATCAGCGACAGAGGAGAAGAGGAAGAAAAAGAAACATCGCTTGATGACCATCCTATCCTTAAAAGATATTCAGATGTATTTCCTTTAGAGTTACTAGGAATGCCACCCCGTAGAGAGATTTATTTTCATATAGACCTAGTACCGGGAGCTGAGCTAGTTTCTAGAGCACCTTATAGGATGACCACAAATGAGCTTAATGAACTCAAAATACAGCTTGAGGAACTCCTTGAGAAGGGTCATAATTCATCCTAGCGTATCCCCTTAGGGTGCACCAGTCATCTTCGTTAAGAAGAAGGACGGATCTCTCTGATTATGTATGGATTATCGACAACTAAATAAAGTAACCATCAAGAACCGATATCCTTTGCCCAGAATTGATGATTTGTTCGACCATCTTCAGGGTGCCAAAGTCTTTTCCAAAATAGATCTGAAGTCAGGATACCATCAGCTGAGAATAGTGGAGAGTGATATCCACAAGACCGCATTTTGCACTAGATATGGTCACTATGAGCTCACCGTAGTCCCATTCAGACTTACGAATGCCCCAATAGTTTTTATGAGCCTCATGAATGGGGTGTTTCGTACATTTTTGGACTATTTTGTTAGTGTTTTTCTTGATGATATACTGATATATTCTCAGAATGAGAAGGAGCATGAGGAGCACCTGAAACAGGTATTGCAGTGTTTGCAGGATAACTAGTTGTTTGGTAGTTTGTCGAAGTGTGCTTTCTTTTGGTCAGAGGTCAAGTACCTTGGGCACATTATTTCCGGTGATGGGATCTCAGTTGACCCTTCAAAGATTAGGGCTATTATGGATTGGCCAGCACCAACCAGTGTGACAGAGGTTAGGAGTTTCACGAGCTTAGCAGGGTATTACCGATGTTTTGTCGAGGGATTCTCCAGAGTCGCACACCCTATTACTTCTCTTCAGCGTAAAGGGAAGAAATTTGAGTGGACAGAGAAGTGCGAGAAGGCCTGAGAAGTGCGAGAAGGCCTTTTAGGAACTCAAGAAGGCACTGACTAGCATTCCTATCCTTGTTGTACCAGATCCCACAGCTAATTTCATGGTTTGTATAGATGCTTCACTAGAGGGTTTAGGAGTAGTTCTTATGTAGGATGGTAGGGCCATAGATTTCGAGTCTAGGAAACTTAAGACTCATGAACTTAATTACCCACTCATGACCTTGAGCTCATAGCAGTAGTGCATGCACTTGTGAGGTGGAGACACTTCCTTTTAGGTCATCACTTCGAGCTGCATTCAGATCATTAGAGTCTTTAGTATATCTTCACTCAACCGAACCTTAATGCATGTCAGAGGAGATGGATGGAGTTCTTGTGCGAATATAATCTTGATGTTCACTACATCAAAGGAAAGGAAAACGTAGTTGTAGATGCTTTGAGTAGGAGACATCCTGAGATTTACACCATATCTGTGGGCATGGATTTGAGAGACCGTATACTACAGCATTTGCCAGAGGATGGATGGTATGTAGAGGTTGGTCAGGTAATACGATCTCAGGTTACTCTAGAAAGGAAATATGTGGATTATTCTTTGGAGTCTGATGGACTATTACGCCACAGAGGGTGCATTTATGTACCTTCCTCTGGAGGGTTGCGAGAGGTCATTGTGACGGAGGCTCATAGATCTCCTTATGCAACACATCCCGGAGTTAAAAAGTTGCATGCTGACTTGAGGCAGTTATATCATTGGCCAGGAATGCGGCAGCTCATTGCTGAGATAGTAGCTCAATGCCTCGAGTGTCAGAGAGTAAAGGCAGAGCACCGCCATCTAGGTGGGTTGCTCCAGTCTCATGCTATACCAGAGTGGAAGTGGGATACTATATCCATGGATTTCATCACTGGTCTTCCTATGTCTTCTCGTTGCCATGATGCTATCTTGGTGATAGTTGACAAGTTGACCAAAGTAGCTCACTTTTTACCAGTCCATACTACATTCACAGCTCCAGCAGTAGCACAGGTGTTCTTGTGAGACATTGTTAGACTTCATGGCATGCCCCACAAGATTATTTCTGACAGCGATTCTCTTTTCACTTCTTCTTTTTGGAAGTCATTATAGGCAGCTATGGGCACTAAGCTCAATTCAGTACAGCCTATCACCCAGAAATAGATGGTCAAATAGAGAGGGTCAATAAGGTGTTAGAGGATATGCTTCGCATGTACATCATGGATCATTAGACCCGGTGGGAAGAGTATCTTCCCTTAGTGGAGTTTGCCTATAACAATGGGCATCACACTTCTTTGGGGATGCCACCCTATCAGGCATTATACGGCAGGCCTTGCAGGATGCCTTTGAGTTGGGATTGCATAGAAGACAGGGTTGCTATTGGTCTTGAGATAGTTTGGGATATGGAACAGCAGGTGGAATTGATTAGGCAGCGTCTTAGAGAGGCTCAGGATAGACAAAAGAAATATGCTGATGCAAAGAGGATAGATCGTAGCTACTTGGTTGGAGACAAAGTTTTCTTGAGAGTGCGACCGCATAAGAGTCCAATCCATTATGGAAAGGGTTCTAAGCTTGCACCTTGCTTTGTAGGACCTTTTGAGACTCTTGAGAGGATAGGCCTAGTTGCCTACCGTTTAGCATTGCCACCTAGCCTGTCACGCATCCACGATGTGTTTCATGTTTCAGTTTTGAGAAAATATATCTATGATGAGTCTCACATTTTAGATTAGGATGCCTTGTAGGTGGAGTCAGACGGGCAGCTAGCTTTGGAGCCCATTCACATTTTGGCATGCCGGACGCTGGCCCTTCAAGGTCGAGAGCTGGACCAGGTTAGGGTCCAGTGGGATTGTTATGATGAGGTTATGACTTCATGGGAGGACGCAACATGTATGAGATCAGAGTACCCCACCTCTTTGATGAACTCCAGGAGGAAGTTCATGCCTAGAGGGGGAGGTTGTGAGGCCTCACCTCGACTCAGTCTAACATTTCAGTTGATTTTATATTTAGACTATTATGGATACTCTATTTTGATGCATTTTGAAACTTAGAACTTATATGATTTCAGGATTTTGATAACATTGCTATATTTTGATGATTTACTTATATGTTTTATGAGATAGAACACTACATGATTGTTAGATAAGATGATATTGCAATGATAGATGTCGTTATTGAATTTGCAGGACTTTACTATGATAATAGAACTATGATGTATGGTTAAGTTTATGTGAATTAGGATGAAATTGCTTATGTGAAATTGCTTGATAAAAGATGTATTTAATCTGTTCAGATGGAAATTGTATGCAAGTGATGATGTGTATTATTATTCCTTTGAATTATATTATATGTGGATATTTGAAAGTACTAATGTGTAAATTGAGATGCGCAGGAAGTTATCCATGTGACCATGGAAATTTATGGAGAACCAAACCTAGACTTATGTATGTTCGTAAGCCAGGGGTTGTCTATTTGGAGAGACAACACCCCATTTGTATTGTATTTTATTCATAACAGTATATGCTGCATGTGTGTTAAGTGTTATTTAAATTTATTGTGTAAAATCCACAAGAGACGATTTCATGTTTTAAATTGTAAAAGTGTTTTATTTGTGTCACTTGACACATGTGTGGATTTAAGTTAAATGTTTTATTTTTGGTCTCTTGGTGGGAAAGTGTTCAAACTATAGCTTTTTCAATTAGTGTAACGTGATGTCATAAATACCTTGGGAAAAGAATCTTCGGAGAGGTCAACATATGTTTGACCCGAAAATAAACTTCAAAGGGGTTAAAAATGGGTTAAATGAACACCTAGGGGTAGTTTAATAGGGTTTCCTAAAGCCCATAAGGTATACCTAAGGGTTAGGGGTAATTTTAGGCAAGATTCTACTCCTAAGTGACCTTTTAGACACTCTAAAATTTGACTTTTTTGAGTTGTGCGAAAATTGAAATTAGAAGTTTGAACCTAGTTGTAAACTTTCCTATTTGAATGAGAGTTCTCTTCCCATTCTGTCTTACTTTCCTCTTTAGTTTTTGGAAACTTGTGAGAACTGAGAGAAGGAGCTTCTTAAGCAAGAATTTGAAAATTTGAGGGTAATCACCCACTCTCCATTTTTGGAGACAAGAGAATGCTTTTTGAAAAAGAATAGAATAGATTTGGATAGTAAAATTTGGCTAAGGGTAGAAAAAGAAGATCCGTGGAATTGGGCAGCTCTTCCTCAAATACTATCCTACCTTTGGGCAGATTAAGGTTGGTTATATCATTCTTAAAATGACTTCTTTTTTCATGTGTTTGAAAGTATGTTGGTGTAAGAAATCTGTTTCTAGTATGTCTTTGTTTTTTTGGAAAATTTCATTTGGTATTTTGCATTATGTTTTGTATGTGTTTTTGGGAGTTTTTCAACACCTTTTACTCTTGGGAGAGAGGAGGATCTTGTGGGTGGTAGCAGTGAAAACCCTGGAGTGAGAGACTCTTGTTTTGAGAGCGATCATAAGGGATTTTTGTGTGACCCTTGCTGCATGGCCTGTTTGTGCAATGGGGGTCATAAGGAGTGATATAAGGCTAGAATGCCTTGGGGGGCATAAGGAATAAGGGGTTGAAATTCTTGATGTATTTGTTGTGCCATGAGGTGGCTACATTTTTTCCATACTTACAGTTCTCCTAAGGGTATTGGTCCACTACCACCCTTGAAAAGGTCATCACCAAAGTGTGGTGCAGTGTAGCCAAGTTGGGAGTGTGTTTGAAATCTGTGTGTTTTTTGTCTTCTATGTGTTTGCATGTTTGTATCCCGTCTAGGGTTTGGTTCTCCAAGCTCGGGGGTGGCTACCAGTTAGCCTAGGCTGGGAGGTGAGCACTCCATGGTCGTATTTGTGATTTATTATGTAGGATTGTTGGCAGAAAAGAATAGGACAAGTGAAAAGTTGCAGGATTTATTGTTGCAGAAATTTATGTGCAGTTATAATTATTAGTTTTAAAAGGAGAAATATACCCTCATTTGTTGAAATGAGAGGCAAGGTGTAAATTTGAAATATAGACATGAGATTTGTTATTGTATTTAAATAAAGAAACATCTTGTAAACTTTGCAGAATATCTTTAATATTGTAAAAAGCTAGATTTATTCCTATTTTCTGTTTGAAAAGAATTACTTTTGAATTGCATGCAATAGTCATTAAAATATGAAAAAAATCAATTTTATTTAATTCCGTGTTTATTCTTTTATCTGTGAATTTGTATTCATTTTAATTGCAGAAAGTTGAGTTGAAGTTGTTGTTAGATTTTAAATAAAAATATCTATTCAGTTGCAGTAGAAATTGTAGAATTAGTAAATGTATTTATTGCAGAAAAGAATAATGTATTCCTAAATTAGTATTCCCTAAGTTTCAAAAAAAATAATATATCCGATGTGTTATGATAGATAGTCTAGCAGGAAATTTATTCCATTCTTAGGTATTTAAAATATTAAATAGGAAAGGCAATAAATAGATTTGCATGCATATTGTAGATTAAAAATAAATTTAATAATTCTGTTTTCTGTAAAACAATGAAGTACAATGTAGTTCTAGAAAATATCCTTCCATTAAACAGACTTATTACTATACTTCCTTTCCTACAACTGAAAATCAGAATCTTCCATGATATATATATATATATACACACACACACACACACACACATGCAGAATTCATGTATATACTTATATATACTTATATAAAAAACATATCATAAAAATACCCTACAAAACAAACGAAGATGTAAACCTAAATATCTATATATATGAATATATACATATGAAATTGTATATATAAATATATAAATATATATCTAAAAATATATAAATAGATTTATTTAACTTAATGAAATACCTTTGTTCTTTGCTTTAAAAAAAATTTGCATGTAAAATATATTGGAATATATATATATATATATATATATATATATAAATATATATATATTAAATAAACAAAAAAAAAAAAAAATGGGGGGAAAGGGGCTGAGCACTGTGCATTGCACAGTGATCGGCGGGGCAAGCCGCACACTATGTAATGCACAGTGGCTGGCAGAACCGTGCACTGTGCAATGCATAGTGGATGGTGGTGCCGCACACTGTGCAATGCACAGTGGACGGCGGGGCCGCACACTGTGTGCTGCATAGTGGGCGGTAAGGCCGAACACTGTGCAATGCACAGTGGGCGGCCATTGCCGAGCCGCCTCCAAGAAAACCCCGCCTCTCATTGCTCTGCCACTGCGCCGCTAAATCTCCCTCGACTCGGCCCTGCATCATAGTGTTAAGCAAAAAAAAAAAATATTAAACCCTAGCCTGGGTAGGGCTAGGGTAATAAATAAATAAAATAAAATGGTAACTCTTTTAGAGTTGGACCATTTTATAATTGAAAATCCCTAATTAGGGTTTGAAGGGCTTAATTGCTATTAAGTTGGGAAATCTCTTATGAAGGCTATATATATATATATTTGGTTAAGTATTTTTATGTAGAAGCAAATATTTAAATACCCATATATGATATTTAATAGGAAGTTGGGGGAAATTTAAAGAATAAAGCCTAACCTTATATTTTAAAATTTGTTAGTATGGTAAATACTTAATTGTGATTAGTTAATCTAATTAGAGTATTTAGTTTTAAGTTTGGATTTAAAAGGGATTAATTTAAGCACCTTTCATTTTGAGGTTAGAATGGATGCTAGAAAAATAATTTTTAATTAGCTTTCTAAAGTCGATTAATAGCTACCCGTAATTAATTTTGTCCGTATAAATTAATTATCTAAAATAAATGACACTTTAATCGATTATTTTAATTATTGATTTAAAAATGGATTTTAGACTATATAGTCTTATTGGAGATTAAATTTATCTTCATCTACTATTTATTAATGAGTTTGATTTAATTAATTTTAATTAATTTCGTTACTTAGTTTAGTATCAGAGATAGCTCGAATATAGATATTGCAAACATGTTAATGCATGTCGGGTAAGCGAACTTTGTTAATTAATTAGTATTTAAAAAAAAAAAATCATTCTGTTTTTGCCCTAAATTTTGGGCATGACATTTATCAACCCACCGACAGTTATCGACACCGGTAATAGACTTCTACATTCACTGGCAGACACTTCACCGACAGCGGCAACAATGCATACTGACACCCCAGTCGACAGGGAATAAAGTTTTGTTTATTGTATTTTAATGTAATTATCTTTTGTAAAGCTGACATGGTACATTGTAAATGAGTGATATATGTATGAGATCTTGTAAGTCAAATGTAAGAGGAATGAATGTAAGGTAAAGAGGAGAGAGGAAATTTTGTATAAGTTTTTTGGTAATAGACTAAGCTTAAACTGGTACTGAACTTGGTATAGTTGATGCTGATTTGGAGCAGTACATTGTATTGGATTTCATAATGCACTTTTGCAATTAGTGTGACTCTTATTGAGCACTGAGGTCTAGGTAGTTAGCCTTCCTGCATGTGCAGGCCCCTCATTGTAAGTAATATTTATTCATTGGCCAATGAGTGAATATTGTGGGTCACAAATTCCACAGAGGGTTTTCCCACACTGGGTTTCCTCGTTAAATATCTTGTGTTATGGTGTGTTCTCTATGTTGTCTATGTTATTCTTATTTACTGCATTAATTCATATTTACCGGTACACTGTTTTGGGATGCAAAGTAATTAATAAGTTTAAATATTTTGTAAACTAGTTAGACACTAATTCACCCCCCTCTCTCAGTGTCTTTGAGACTGTCATTGATTCTAACACCAATAACCAACATAGGACATGGTTCTGATTACATACTCAAATCCATCATAAAAGATTATGTATTAAACCACAAGTCACCAAACATTGCCAATCACTCGATTCCATCAAAACTAATCTACTTTACCAGTTAAGGTCCTAATTTGCAGTCTTGATGATAAACTCTATCAAATTGTCAATCTCTTACTCCGGTAGACCAAATCACTTAGCCAACAAGTCAATCACCAAAAACCAACTGTAAACATCATTAAACATCAGTTGAATCTGGTTGACATGAATGACAATATAAATCTTCCTCTACGGGTACAGTCATCCTCCATCATCTCATCTTCATCAGTTATGACAAGTATTTCAACAATCTCCCCCTTTGGTATGATGGAAACACTAAATATCAATGTACTCAGCTCATACTGTTTCGCTCTGTTCTGGACTTTCTCTACAATACTTCTCTTCTCTGTTGCATCACATCTGCCGGTTACACTATATATACTCCAACTAATCATATGCCTTCTCTTAATCATATTTCTTCTCCCAATCATATATCTTCTTCCCCTTTGACAACAATTCCAAAGGTGCATAAGCATCACAAATCATCAAGTCTACTGTAGTTGTTGTCTTCAACATCTCTGCACACACAACTAAGTTTCCCCCCCTGTAGAGTAGCCTGCATCTAATCAATCCAAAGTAATATAAAGAAGTCATGAAGCCCATTGGATTGATGCATCCTGCATTCTTGTTTTGTATGAGTAGGGGTCTAACCCCTAATTTACTTTTGAGATACTCAAAGGTTGTCTTCGGTAATGGTTTTGTGAAAATATCTGCTAGCTGCTCTTTGCTTGTCACATACTCCATGCGGACTTGTTTTTCCTATACTCTTTCCCTTAGTAAATGATATTTCAATTCTATGTGCTTTGTTCTTGCATGTAACACAAGATTTTTTGATATTGATTGCACTAGTATTATCACAGTAAATAGTTATCATTTCAGACATATCAAATCTGAATCCTTTAAGCACATGGCTCATCCAGATTGGTGCATGCAATTCATTAATGGTGCAACATACTTTGCCTCTATTGTTAACTAAGAAACACAAGTTTGCTTCTTACTTTTCCAAGCAACCAATCTGCCTCCAAGAAGAAAAGCTCTATCAGTAGTTCTTTTTTTGGTCATCTACATTGCCTACCCAATCTGCATTAGTAAACACATCCAAAGAAAAATTTAATTTATAAGGATACCAAAAACCATAATCTACTATGCCTTTCAAGTAGCAGAATATCCTTTTTACCAATACCAAGTGAGTCTTCTTGGGAACCTTTTGAAATCTAGCAACCAATCCAACAACATGTGCAATATCCGGTCTACTATGAACAACATAATACAATTTACCAATCATAGACTTGTATTCTTTCTCATCCACAAATGGTGAGTCATCTTGCTCATAAAACTTACAGCTTGTCACCATTGGAGTACCAACCGGTTTATAATCTTCCGTGCCAAATGATTTCAACACCTCTTACACATACTTATTCTGACAGATAAAAATTCCACCATCCAATTTCTGGATCTGCAACCCAATAAAAAATTTAATCTCTCCAATAATAGACATCTCAAATTCTTTTTTCATCTCCTCAACAAAATCGGTTCATAAATTATCATTACCACCAAAGATAATGTCATCCACAAATACTTCAGCTATCAATACTTTCTCTCCATCAGTCTTTAGATATATGATACTATTCTCACTAGTGCGGTGGAATCCTATCTTGATCAGGTGTGCATGCAACCTTTCAAACCATGCTCTTTGTGCTTGCTTCAATCCATACAGTTCCTTATGTAGTTTTCAAACCATATCTTTGTCTTCAGACAAATCAAATCCTTCTAGTTTTTTTATGTATACTTCTTCTTCAAGGATGCCATTGAGAAAAGCTGATTTAACATCCATCTAATAGACTTTAAATCCTTTAAATGCAGCATAAGAAAGTAGAAATCTTACTCCTTCCAATTTCACCACAGGTGCAAAGGTTTCACCATAATGTTCTCCTTCTTCTTGTGCATAGCCTTTTCACACCAATCTTTCTCTATTTCGCACAACCTTTCCTTCTTCATTTAACTTGTTTCTAAAAATCCATTTGGTTCCAATCACATTATTGTCTTCCAGTCTGGGAACAAGTGTCCATGTCTTGTTCTTCTCTATTGATCTAACTCCTTATTCATTGCACTAATCCAGTCATCATCCTTTAATGCCTCTCTTACTGTTTTCAGCTCAATAGTAGAAATCAGACAAGAATTTTCTCTCATTTTCCTCCTTGTTTGTAATCCAACATGTTTATCTCCAATTATTTGTTCTTCTGAGTGATTTAAGATGACATACCTAGGAATAACTAGTTTCGGTATTGTGCTTCCTGCTTCATGTTCTTAATCTTCTTCATCACTCTCTACATTTACCAGTTGAGCACCTATTTCTGTAATATTTTGCTCATCAGTCTTTTGCACTTTCAGTTCTAAGAACACAAGTCTTTCTTCATCTTTCAGAGGGTTAGATCTACTGAAATCACCAGATTTCTCAAGGAGTTCATCTATCTCCGTATTTGTAATTTCAATGATCTTCTTAGTTCTCTTGTTATAACATTTAAATGCCTTACTCTTTGTAGATTAACCAAGAAAAATGCCTTCATCACACTTAGTATAATTTTTTTTAGTGTAATCATCTGTTTTAATATAACATTCTCCCAAATATTTTGAAATAGCTTACACTAGGAGTCTTTCCATACCATAATTCATAAGGTGTTTTGTTATTACCTTTTTTAACAAGTACCTGACTCAAAGTATAGACAACAGTGTTGACTGCTTCTCTCCAAAACATCTTCGGTCTTCACCTTGAATCAACATGGTTATAGTAGCATCAATAACTGTTCTATTCATTCTCTCTACTATCCCATTTTGTTGTGGATTTCTAGGAGCTAACATCTACCTCTTAATTTCACAGAACTTCACAAACTCATCAGAAATAAATTCACCTCCCTGATCAGATCTCAAACATTTTAGTTTCTTCCTGGTATCTTTCTTAACAAGAGCTTTAAATGATTTAAACTTACTAAAAGCCTTAGACTTTTGTCTCAAAAAAGTTACCCACATCATTTTGGACTAATCATCAGTAAAGATCATAAAATATTTATCGCCAAAATAGCTCTTAGTCCTCATAGGACCACAAAGATCAGTATGAACCAAATCAAGAATATTCTTTGAATTAAAATACTTACTCTTAAAGGATACAAAGATCATCTTACTCATCTAACAATCCTTGCATAGCACATTTTTTGGTTTCATAATATGTGGCAAACCTCTAACAATACTTGAGTTACTAACTTTAATCAAATTGTCAAAATTGACATGACAAAATCTCTTGTGCCACAACCAGTTGTCTTCAATCTTCACCACCAAAAAATGATTTACATTAGTATTCAGATGAAATAAATTACCTCTAGTCTACTTCCCAATAGCAATCAATTCTCCATTATTTCCAAGAATCTTGCACACTCCACTTTTGAATTCAAGTAGATATCCCTCATCATTAAGCTGTCCAACACTCAAGAGGTTATGTTTTAGTCCTTCAACCCAAAAGACATCATATGCATTACTCTTCCCATTTAATGAAATTAATCCTTTACCTTTAGCCATGAAGGGAGAGTTATTACCAAATATTAAAACACCTCCATCAAACTTTTCAAGGGATAGGAACTTACTTTTGTCACCAGTCATGTGGTGTGAGCAACCACTATCTATTATCAATTCACCGATGTTATCTATATGAGACACCAAAGCCTTCTCATCAGTCAGATCCTCCTTTAAAACAACAAATACTATCTCATCATTGTCATCTTCTTCTGATTCATCATCGGTCACACCTTTGTCCATTGCAATATGACAATGTTTCTTGCTTTTTCCTTTGAATCTTCTAAACTTATCTTTTATATCAGCGTTAGGGCAGTTAGCAGCTATGTGTCCAATCCTACTACAAGAGAAACACTTCAAGGGTAATTTACCTTTATATTTACCCGATCCTCTAAGGAATATTCTAGCCAGTAATACCTCAAGTTCCATTAGATGATCTTCATCATCACCATCACCTCTGCTACCGCCATGACTAGACCTGCAGTCATGATTATGACAAGTATCTTTTCCTTTCCTTGCTGATGTTGTTGGCATTATACACTCAGATGAGAATGGTTGATGTTTTCATTGATGGCAACCACCTGGTAACAGGGTTCAAAGGTTCTACTAGCAACAGAATTCACCTACCGGCACTGACAGTCACTACAAGGTTTATTCACACTGACATCTAGTTACATCGGTAGCAGATTATACTAGTAGTCCAGGCCGACTTGGAATTAATATTTTTTATGCGAAATGTATTGTATTGTAATATTATATTTGTTTGGCCGACATGATGTATTGTAAAGACTCATATATGTATGAGATCTTGTAGGTCATTTGAACATATGATATATAATGTAAGGAAGCGGTAATATGTGATAGGTTATGTTAGTGAATAATTGTATATGCATTTTGATGTGTTTATCTTGTGAGCAAATAAGAGTAGAGTAGAGCGAAGACTATTCTGTGTAAGCGGAATCATTTACCAGCAAGGTTTTGGTAGAGGTATCAGACAAAGCTTAAACCGGTACTGAATCCAACATTGTAGATGCTATTTTTAAGTAGTACATTGTTATTGGATTTAACCATCCAATTGTAGTTAGTGGGACTCCATTTTGTTGTTGAGAAGTGAGCTGTAGGAAGTTGGCCTTCTTGCATGTATAGGCCCCTATTGTACTGAGTAATATTTATTCATATTGGTGAGTGAGTAAATATTATGGGTCACAAATCCCATCGAGATTTTTCCCTTACCGGGTTTCCTCACCAAAAATATTTGTGTTATGGTGTGCATTGATATTTATTCTTTTGTTTCTCTTTACTGCATTATTATTTTCTTACCAATATATTAATTTTAGTTATAAAGTTGCAAATAAGTTTAAATTTTTCATCAACCAGTTAGACACTGATTCACCACCCCCTCTCAGTGTGTTTGGGATTAACCAAATATCTAACAATTGGTATCAGAGTCTGGTCCTCTATTTACAGAAGCCTAACAAATTGAGGAATATTTTGAAACTGGTATTGATGGAAAGTTTGAGACAACAGTTGGAAGGAGCTCTTGAAGATTTTAATGCAGAAAAATTAAAGAATATCAAACTGGAAGATGAACTCAAATCTACTTAGGAATTCATCAAAGCACTTCAACAAAACTTGGCCAAGGCACAGAACAAGAGAAAATAATTACATGAGCAACTGCAAAATCAAGATGATGAAGAAAAATAAACTCTCAGAGATATTGCAGAGAAACTAAGACAAGAGAACAGTAGCATGAAGAATGAGATGCAATATTTAACCGTGAGACTATGTAAGGATATTGAAGATAGAAAGAGGAATGAGAAAGATTTGGCCAGAAGACTTAATAAAAGATCATATGAATCCCTAAAGCTTAGTTATGAAAATGATATGCTTAAAACATATTTGATTCACATGCAACATGACGAAGAGGAACTTATGAGACAAATTAACACTTTGGAAAATGAGTTGGTCGCTGCAAATGAATACAAAGACAAATTCAAAAAGAGTTCAGACAAGCTTGATGATATTCTCAAAAGTCAAAAACTTGATGGGGAAACAGTTGGACTTGGATTTGAACATGGAGAAAGTTCTATAACTGCAAACAATCATGATCACAACAAACCAGTAAGGAAACCTAATGCTTATAAATTCAATGGGAAATGTTTTAATTGCAACAAATTTGGTCATAAAGAAAATCAGTGTAGATATATAAATAATCAGAATACAAACTCATCCACTAGTCAATGTTCCAAATGCAATAAACATGGTCATAACTCAAACAATTGTAGAATGAATGTAAAAGGCTATGTTTGTGGTAGATTTGGACATCTATCTAATCAATACAAAACTCAAACCGATCAAGGTTATAGAAAAGCTATTCAAAGAAACAATGTAACCTGTTATGCATGTAATAAGATTAGGTATATTGCAAGATTCTGTAGAAGCAAGAATATACCAACAAACACAAGAGGATCTAATGACAGAGGCAAGGAAAAGGTGAATGAAATCAAGCAAGAATTCACTAAACAATGGGTCAAGAAGAGAGATCAGAGAAATGATGAATCTGTCTTTATACCAATAGAACAGAGTAATCCTGCACTCACAGGAGATTCTTCAACTAACTAAGGAATAATCCTTAGGGGTAAGGCAACTAATTGAAGATCATGTATTTTACCCTCAGATGGTGGTAAGAAGCCACAATTCTTCTTTACCGATAGATATGTTGAATATTCACTTAACCAATGAAGCATTTATTGCGGTTGTAAGTTAACTTTTTGGTTATAAAGCACTTGAATTTCTCATTTTGACTTACGAAAGCTTTCAAGAATTCGAAGAGTGCAAAAGTTGAGCACCAACATCCAAGAAGCAAAGTAGAAATATTCTCAGAGCATCCAAGATTTTTAGTTAAAAGGTATTTATCTTACGACATGGCTTCTTCATCCTCCATTCCTGAATTCATTGCAAAGCCTACTATTTTGGAAAATATCAAGTGTCCTAGACCTATCTTCAAGATAATCCCTAAGATATCAAAGTTGTATGACTCCATTGGTGCATTTTCAAAAATTCTGAAGGGATTTGCATTTACTGAAGACCCTAGGTCATACATTCATTGTAACATTGAAGATTTAGGGTCCAAGGATATAAAGAACATGTTCATGAATGTTATATTAGACAACCAAGGTGTAGTCAAACCTGAACACAAGATTGTGGAAGACTTAGGATTTGTAGACATCCTTCACATTCTTGAATTATCAGATGAGATTGTTTGTTATGTTCTTAGCAAAGAACATGGTGAATTTTTAAGGCTAGATTCAGTTTTCAAAATCACTAAGGAAGCAATTAGGGTTGTTATAGATTTACCTTCCACCAACACTAGGCCTGAGAAGAAAAAGAAAATTCCAAACAAAGAGGTTATGAACCTAACTAGTGCAACATCAGATAAGAGATCACTTAGGGTTAGTGATATAACTGATAACAATGTCAAATATGCTAGTATGGTTATTGGATATAAGGTGGCCCATACTAATAGGGTGAATAAAGTTTCCACTCTATGCATTCACAGTGCCTATGAGATGATAATGAATAATGCAAAAATTGATCTATGTGAATGGTTGGAAGATGAACTGATAGGAAATTTGGATAAGATTAAAGGTGACAAGAAGGGAACATTCAAATTTGGCAATTTACCTGTATGTTTAATGATATATTCTCAAAAGTGATTCCCGGTATAGGCCACAAAGACTTTGCCTATAATATTTCTGTTGGAAAATAGATAAAGGAGGAAATTACTGGCATGGATTCAGATGGTGACAAGCATGTAAAAGAGTATTTCAAAGATTTTCAAGAAAAAATGAGACAAAGGGAAAGAATCCCTCAAAGCATTGTTGATAAATATGACAAAGAGATATGCTTTGTAATAAAAAAAAGATGAAGTATGGATGGAGGTAGTTAGAACTAGAACTATCTAACAAACTGAGATGGGTTATGAAGTGGATTCAAACATTCTAGAATCTTATGCCAAGATACTCCTAGATGCTTCACCGAAATCGACAGAAAAAATCTTTGGCACTACAGAAACTATAGAGAGTGATGTTACTATGCAGAAGTAGAGGAAGAAAAGAGACAAAATAATAAAATATGCTTTGAAGTTTGTTGAATTTGTTAAAAAGGGATTATTGAAACTTGATTTGATGAAAGGTGTTGTTGAACAAGAAAGAAAATCAGAACAAGAACCGGTGGAACATATTTCTCCTGTGGCTACCTCATCCGATTCTGATAATGACAAGGCTACAGAATTCAAAAGGGTGGAAAGGAAGAAAAGAAAACCCTCACCGACACCTTCTCCATCACCAAATAAAACAAGGACACTTAGAAAGAAACAACATGTCGTGAGAGAGCTCTGTGGTCCCAAGAAGAAAGTCACACCAAAGAAACAACCGAAACTAAAGGAACCAAATACTCTTTCATCAGAAGAGTTGGTTAATGAAATAACTCAAGAAGGAAATCTTAGTAATGTTAATAAGTTTTATCATTCTTTTAAGGATTCAAATAAGGATACTATTGAGGAAAGCATAATTTTGTATCTAGATATATATAAGAAGGTTATTATTGAGGTTATAGATGTTCTTCCTAATGATTTATACTTGAGACTTGAAGCCAAAAGAATGTCTATTATGGAGTTAGATAAGAAATTAAAGGTTGAGGCTCTGTTAGCAGTTCATCTAGTTAAGTCTAAGCAAGAAATAGATGATTTAATATCCGAAGCTAACAAGAGTGTTTTTGTGAGTGGTCACCGATAAGTTAGTCTTATGGCCGACAGAGTAAAAGAGATTGCAAATGAAACAACTGATAAGTGGGATATATTCTTTGTTGAGAAAGAGAAGAGAGAAGAGAAAGATAGACATAAAGTTTATAAATCATTTACTAATGTATATCAGAAAGAAGATAAAGGTAAGGGTAAGGTTGGCAGTGTACCTGACATCACAGTTAAGGACAACTTACCTCCACTAGCATAGGACACCCCACTGGTAGTATCAGAGACACCGATAGAAATGGAAAATCAGCTTGAAGAAGAGAAGTCAGAGGAAGTGAAAGAAGATGATATTGATCCTGAGTCAAACATTCTATTCACAATGAGTGTTGATACTCACGACATCAATATTGTAATGGATAAAGAAATTCCCAAGGAAAAGAAATCTGAAGCTATAAATGTTGATATCTCTAAATCACCGGTCAAGACTGTTGACACTCAATAGAATATTGAGATACCGACAGAAATAGAAAAAGAACCAGAGAAAACACAATCGAAACTGATAGAGAATAAGAATGAGAATAAGGATGAAAATAAGTAAGAGAAGGTGGATAAAGTCGCTAAATAGGTATCTGGAGAAGAAAAGAAAATTATTACAGAACCTAGCACTTCTCCCAGTACTTCTACTATGGATTTCAGATTGACAAATGTTACTGATGTATTATTGGATTCCATAAAGAAGATAAATAAATGCAATGCCTTATCATTTATGGTTATTGATGAATCTCTACCTATTTTGCAAATGATTGCACTGACATGAAAGGTAGATCACATTGTTGGCTCAATAAGTAAATTGGACACATTGTCTAAATTCATTTCTTCCAACATTCAGTCTGTAGATAAAATTAATGAGGAAAATATTCAGAAAAGAGTTAATAAAGAAAAGGAAGATTTATTTGACAAGACAATAAAGGATTGTACAAGACATATTGATTCATTTCTACCGGCATTGAATTCCACCATTTTGGAATACAAGGAATTGTACAGGGAAGCATGCAAACCTCACCATCTAATAGAAGATATTGATGAGGAAATAAGGAAAACACAGAAAGAGATTGATGACATTGCTGACAATATGATTGGTTCTTCAAAACTAACATCAGTGTTGGATCAGAAGATGGCTATTTATGAAGAGAAGATTGATAAATTAGAAAGAGAGAAAGCAAGGTTGAAGATTAAAACTCGGGAGTTAAAGAACAAACTTGGTCCTAAATTGGATAATTTGTTAACACACCAGAATGAGTTAACCAAGGAAACTATTCAAGGGGAAAAATCACCAGAGAAAAAAATGCATTATCTCATTGGGATGATCAGGCAGACACAGACTATAATTTCTGATAGCACAAGTTTTTGCAGTCTTAACTTGGTTTTGGCAGACATTTTTGAGATTGTACATAACCGGCTACATGTTTCTAGGTAAATTTTGAATTTTTTATTCTTTTGACATCCTTTGTCATTGATGTCAAAGGGGGAGTGGTATGATGAGAAAAATGTATAGATTAAGGCATTGAAATGTGAAGAAAAGGAATTATTTACTCAGGGGGAGCACTTTCAGTTTTGGATTTCACAGTTTTGATTTTTTTCATAAGTGTTGCCATCAATGCCAAAGGGGGAGATTGTTGGCATTATACACTCAGATGAGAATGGTTGATGTTGTCATTGATGGAAAATAACTAGTAACAGGATTCAAATGTTTTCCCTGCCACAAACTTCACCTACTGGCACTGGTAGTCACTACAAGGTTTATTCACATCGGCATCCAGTTACATCGACAATAGATTATACTAGCAGTTCAAGCCAACTTGGAAATAATATTGTTTATGTGAAATGTATTGTAATGTAATATTATATTTGTATGGCTGACATGATGTATTGTAAATATTCATATATGTATGAGATCTTGTAGGTCATTTGAACATATGATATGTAATGTAAGGAAGCGGTAATATGTGATAGGTTATGTTAGCAAATAATTGTATATGCATTTTGATGTGTTTATGTTGTGAGCGAATAAGAGCAGAGTAGAGCGAAGACTATTCTATGTAAACAAAATCATTTACCAACATGGTTTTGGCAGAGGTATTAGACAGAGCTTAAACCGGTACTAAATCGAGCATTGCAGATGCTATTTTGAAGCAGTACATTGTTATTGGATTTAACCATCGAATTGTAGTTAGTGGGACTCCATTTTGTTGTTGAGTAGTGAGCTCTAGGCTGTTGGCCTTCCTGCATGTGCAGGCCTCTATTGTACAGAGTAATATTTATTCATATTGGCCAGTATGTAAAATATCTATGTTATGGTGTGCATTTATGCCGATTCTTTTGTTTCTCTTTACTGCATTATTATTTTCCTACACTTATATAAATTCCAGTTATAAAGTTGCAAATAAGTTTAAATATTTCATCAACCCGTTAGACATTGATTCATCCCAACCTCTCATTGTCTTTGGGATTAACCAAATATCTAACAAATGTACCGATTACCGAAACTTAAACTGAAACTTTCATCACCAAACTAGACTTATCTCAGATTTGAAAACATTCAACACTTAAACCAAATATTAATAACAAATTTCCTTATCAGAACTAGATAATCATTTCTTCTTATGTAACCTTATTGATCAGAAGAAAAAACACAGTTACCAACTTATTAACAGATCATAATGCTTGATCAATCATACAATTATCATTACTGGTAATCACTTTAAGATCTCTGATAAAAAAACATAAACTGTCTTTGCCGGTTAACATAAATAAAACATGAACATCACACGAAAAACATAACACACATGAACACAATTATTTTCATGTGGAAACCCAAATAGGGAAAAACCACGGTCAGAATTAGTACCCACAAATATTTTGCACTCTTTCGGAATGCGCACTGTTAGAAGCCAAGCCCGGTTAGAAAGTTATAATGATGCCTTATTAGTAGCAGACCCTGTTAGGAGTCACCCGGTTAAGGGATTTCCCTCAACCCTTTTAGAAGCTTTGATCTATTAGGATCAACCTCGCAAGAGGATTTAGAACTTAGATATTGAGTCACCCTATTAGGGGATTTTACAATCTGAGGATTGTTAGGACCTACCTAGTTAAGGGATTTTAGCTATTGTTATTGTTAGAGAAGAACAATGAATGATCAGTGTATAGAACTCTACTTCTTTCTTGATCAGATCCAATTAAGTTCTAAGATTGCATCTATCATGCAGATCTTGTCACACACTAGTTCAACTTCACACACTTCTCAAAATCACATACACTTCAAAACATCAACCTTGCCGACATAAATGACTTTGACAACTAGGTTGGAATCAAAACCCTAAAACTTACTACATAGATCACCACATATCTTTACAACTCATTATGGATCATCATAGGGATTATTACAGTCAATTACAAGTCAATATCAGTTGTTGAATGATCATAAATTGTCCCAGCAAGTCGATCAGGTACAAAGTCAAACCCTTAGCACATTTTGCTAAGAACTTTGTACATTCCCAAGAAATTCATTCTCCAAACGCACCAAAACATCTTTCAAACTCATCACTCAGTTTGTTTCATGTTATAACTAACACATGAACCTGATGTAGATCACCGCCAAACTAAAAATCATTACCAGTTAATAGGATTCTTTACTAGTCCTTAAACCCTTACAAAACTTCATCAGAAATTCAAAACATGCCTTCTAATAACCATCACATGATGCAGTTTTGGTTACATACTCAAATCCATCATAAAATCTTATGTATCAAACCACAAGTAACCAAACATTGCCAATCACCCGATTCCATCAAAACTTATCTGCTTTATTGGTTAAGTTCCTAATTCACAGTGTTGTCGGTAAACTCTACCAAACTGTCAAACTCTTACTCCAGTAGACCAAATCACTTAGCCAACAAGTCAATCACCAAAAACCAATTGTAAACATTATTAAACATCATTTGAACCTATTTGACATCAATGACAATATAAATAACTAATCATGTCATCTTCCTCTACCGATACAATCATTCGCCATCATCTCATCTTCATCACTTATGCCAAACATGTCAACAATCTCCCCCTTTGGCATTGATGGCAACAATGTACTCAACTCATACTGTTCCACTCTCTTTTGCATTTTCTCTCCAACTCTTCTCTTCTCTGTTGCATCACATCTGTCGGTTACACTATATCTACTCCAACTAATCATATGGCTTCTCTTAATCATATTTATTCTCCCAATCATATTTCTTCTCCCCCTTTGACAATAATTCCAAAGGTGCATAAGAATAAAAAATCATCAAGTTTGCTGCAGTTGCTATCTTCAACATGTCTGCACATACAACTAAGTTACTTTTGTTGTGGAGTGGCCTACATCTCATTAATCCAAAGTGAAAAAAATAAGTCATGAAGCCCACTACATTGATGCATCTTGCATTCTAGTTTTTTCTAAGTAGGGGTTTGACCCCTAATTTACCTCTGAGATACTCAAAGGTTGTCTTTGGCAATGGTTTTGTGAAAATACCTGCTAACTACTCTTTGATTGTCAGATACTCCATGCGAACTTGTTTTTCCTATACTTTTTCCCTTACAAAATGATATTTAAATTCTATGTGCTTTTTTGTTAGATGTTACACAAGATTTTTTGAAATATTGATTGCACTAGTATTATCATAGTAAATAGTTACCATTTTAGACATATCATGTCTGAATCCTTCAAGCACATGTCTCATCCAGATCGTTTGCATGCAATTCATTGATTCTGCAACATACTCTACTTTTGTTGTTGACTAAGAAACACAAGTTTGCTTCTTACTTGTTCAAGCAACCAATCTGCCTCCAAAAAGAAAAGCAACACCAATGGTGCTTTTTCAGTCATCTACATTGCTTGCTCAGTCTGCATCAATAAACACATCCAAGGACAAATTTCCTTTATAAGAATACCACAAACCATAATCTACTGTGCCTTTCAAGTACCAAAATATCCTTTTCACCACTACCATGTGAGTCTCCTTCGGAGCCTTTTGAAATCTAGAAACCAATCCAACAACATGTGCAATATTTGGTCTGCTATGAATGGCATAATGTAATTTACCAATCATGGACCTATATTCTTTCGCATCCACAAATGGTGAGCCATCTTGCTTAGAAAACTTGCAACTTGTCACCATCGGAGTACCAACCGGTTTATAATCTTCCATTGCAAATCATTTCAACACCTCTCAGACATACTTAATGTGACAGAGAAAAAATCCACCATCCAACTACTGGAACTGCAACCTAATAAAAAATTTAGTCTCTCCAATAAGAGACATCTCAAATTCCTTTTTCATCTCCTCAGCAAAATCCATGCATAAATCATCATTACCACCAGAGATAATGTCATCCACAAATACTTCATCTATCAATACTTTCTCTCTATTAGTCTTTAGATATATGTTACTGTCCTCACTGGCACACTGGAATCCTATCTTGATCAGGTGTGCATGCAACCTTTCAAACAATGCTCTCGGTGCTTGCTTCAATCCATACAGTGCCTTATGTAGTTTTATGTATACTTCTTCTTCAAGGATGCCATTGAGAAAAGTTGATTTAACATCCATCTGATAGACTTTAAATCCTTTAAATGCAGCATAAGCAAGTAGCATTCTTACTCCTTCCAATCTTGCAACAGGTGCAAAGGTTTCACCATAATCTTCTCCTTCTTCTTGTGCATAGCCTTTGCAAACAAATGTTGCTTTATTTCTTACAACCTTTCCTTATCCATTAAACTTGTTTCCAAAAACCCATTTGGTTCCAATCACATTCTTTTTTTCTAATCTGGGAACAAGTGTCCATGTCTTGTTCTTCTCTATTTGATCTAACTCCTCATTCAATGCACTAATATAGTTATCATCCTTTAATGCCTCTCTTACTATTTTTGGCTCAATAGTAAAAATCAGACTGTTAGGAACCGGGAAGGACAACTGAGAGGGGGGGTGAACCAGTTGTGAACTAGTTTTTAATAAATTACAAATCAAAACCAATTATTCCAACATGATTCTTAATGCCGGTGAAACAAACTTTAATGCTGGTAAAATGGATTAGATGTTATAGCAGTACCGATATAATTTAATGCATGAAATAGAAAGAGAAACAACATCCACAACACATGACACAAAGATATGATGTGGAGACCCTGTAAGGGGAAAAACCACTGTAGGAAACCTTACCTACAATCAGATGATACTACTACATATAGTAAGTGTATACAAATGGGGTATGCACATGCAGAAAGGCCAACCACCTAGAGCTCACTTCTCAATCACAAATAGGAGTCACACTGACTACAATTGGATGGTTTAATCCAGTAACAATGTACTACTTTAGAATAGCATTTGCAATGCTGGATTCAGTAATGGTTTAATCTCTGACCATGAGTGCCAAACACCTTCATAACCTTTCCTTCAACCTTCAGACAATATTTGCATGATTCACACAAGGATCTGCTTATTTTCTCTCTTCAATATTTGCATACACTCATAATGATTGATCTTCAATAAGATCTTAAAATCATTTATAGAAAACCTAAGACCAAATGTTAAGTTTGACTCACTAAAGATATTACAATTAAATCAATTACAAATAAGTCTTGATGCGATACAATATATCGGATCAATACATTATCCAATCAATAAACCATTTCCAAAACACGTCGTGCTGATTTGGAATAGATATCATGTATCGGTCCATAACCTAGACTTATTTACTGGTAAAGGCAAATCTGTCAACCCGGTTAGACCAATAAGCAAAACACCAAATCCAAACATCCAATCCATGTGTTTGACATAACAAAATGATCTCCAGATGATAACAAGTTGTCATCACTGCCGGTGAACAATATAACCTATTGATGAAGCATATACCGGTGACTGTGCATAAGCCACTAACCATACAATGTGTTAGTTAAACATTAAACTAATATAACCATAGTGCCAAATCAACAATGTAGACCTCCAAGAAGATAAGTGTTGACATGAATGACAAAACCAATGCAACACATGATGAAGACATCCATAATAACAACAATCTCCCCCTTTTGCATTGATGGCAACACTAGATGGAAAAACATCTAAGTGCCAAAAATAGAATGCCGAAAATCAATAAACCAACAATCTCCCAAAATAGATCAATACAAAGTTTTGTGCCAAAATAGAAACCAAAACCAAAAATACATCTCTCCCCAAAGTACAAAGTTTTTTCATAGATATCTCTCCCCCTTTGACATCAAATGCCAAAGTAGTTAAGAATCAAAACATAACATACAACTGACTACTCCCCCTGAGCAGTAGCTCTCCTTCATTAAAGCCAGAAAAATACTTTTATGTTAGTCCCTGTCGGTTTGATGCCAATCTTCATCATTCAAGTCTCTATCGGTGGGGAAATTACCCCGAGCTTCTCTTTGAGATATTCAAATGTATCCTTAGGCAAAGGCTTTGTAAAGATATCTACAATTTGCTCTTTAGTATTCACATAAACTAATCTCACTTCATTTTCTTCAACATTCTCTTTCAGAAAACTATACTTAATAGAAATGTGCTTTGTTTTAGAGTGAAATACTAGATTCTTTGATATATCAATTGCTGTTGAATTATCACAATAGATAATTATTGGTTCTTTGCATTTTACTTTTATATCCTTCAACATTTGCTTGATCCATAATACCTAAGTACAATTAGTTGCTACTGCAACATATTCTAATTCTGCTATAGATAATGATGTACAAGTCTGCTTCTTGCTTATCCATGAAATTAATCTTTTTCCAAGAAAGAATGCACCACCAGTGGTACTCTTTCTGTCATCTACATCTCCTACCCAATTTGCCTGTCTATGCACATAAATCAAAATTTTCATCCTTAGGATACCATAAACCAAGATTTGTTGTGCCTTGTATGTACTAAAAAATTCTTTTAACTGTTGATTCATGATTTTCTTTAGGATTGCTTTAAAATATAGATACAATACATACTGCATTCATTATATCAGGTCTAGTTTGTGTCAAATACAGTAATCCTCCAATCATAGATTTGTACCTTATCAGAATTATAGGAGCCAAATCATCCTTTAATGCCAACTTATCAGTTGTAGTCATAGGAGTACTTACCGGTTTGGAGTTTTCCATACCAAACTTCTTCAAGAGTTCCTTCAAGTACTTTGTTTGACATATGAATATACCTTTATCTGTTTGTGAAATCTGCAAACCTAGAAATTTTTTTATCTCTCCAATCATAGACATTTTAAATTCTTCCTACATCTTGTTAGCAAAGTCTTTACATAACTCATCTTCAGCTCCAAAAATGATATCATCCACAAATACTTCAATAACCAAAATATCATTATTGGTAACTTTGTAATACAAATTGCTGTCAACATTACCTTTTGTGTATCCAAGCTTTAAAAGATATTTATCAAGTCTAGCATACCAAGCTTTGGGAGCTTGCTTTAATCCATATAAAGCTTTCCTTAACTTGCAAACCATATCCTTGTTATTTGTCATTGAAAATCCATCAGGTTGTTTAATGTAAACTTCCTCTTCAATATCCCCATTAAAAAATGCACATTTTACATCCATCTAATAAAATTTATAGTTCTTATGAGCTGCAAATGCAAGAAATAGTCTAACTACCTCAATTCTAGTTACTGGTACAAAGGTTTCATTATAATCAATTCCTTCTTTCTGTGAATAACCTTTACAAACTAATCTTTTTTTGTTTCTGATTACTTCACCATCCTCATTAAGTTTATTTTTATATACGCATTTTATTCCAATTACATTTTTGTCTTTAGGTTGGGGAACTAGTGTCTAAGTATTATTATTTTCAATCTGTTTTAATTCATCTTCCATTGCTTTTATCCAATGTTTATCTTGACATGCTTCAATAATAGATGTTGGTTCAACTTGAGAAATTAAACATACCTCTTCATTTGCCAATCTTCCTCTAGTCATAACACCTTGATTCTTATTTCCAATTATCTGATTTCCTGAATGATTCAATCTTACATACCTGGGTTTATTCTGATTTACATTCACATGCCAATATTCTTTAGTCACAGTTGAGTTCTCTGATGATGCCGATGTGACTGGTTCTTCACTCTAAACCGATGCAATCTATGCTAGTTCATTTATAATCATTTCAACTGCTGGTTCTACAGATCTTGAATCTCCTCCAAAATGTTCATCTATCTTCACATTAGTACTCTCAATGATTTTTTGCAATCTTTAATTATAACATCTATATGCCTTGCTTCTAGTTGAATAACCAAGAAATATTCCTTCATCACTTCTAGGATCAAATTTGCCAATATACTCATCTATTCCAATATAACATTTGCTTCCAAATATTCTAAAATATTTAAGAGTAGGAGTATGACCAAACCATAGTTCATAAGGGTTCTTACTAGTTTCACTTTTGATGTGAAGTCTGTTGCAAGTATAAACCACTGTATCCACTGCTTCTTTCCAGTACATATGAAGTATATTTTTTCCCATCATCATGGTTCTTGTTGCATCCAGAATAGTTTTGTTATTCCTTTCCACAACTCCATTCTAATGGGGTGTCCAAGGTGCTGATAGTTGTCTTTTGATTTCATTTTCGTCACATAATGCATTAAATTCTCTCGATGTAAATTCTCCTCCTTGATCTGATCTTAAACATTTGATTTTCTTGCCGGTTTCTTTCTCTACTTGTCATACCCAAACTTTTGGGCAAAAACAAAACAACAATTTTTTTTTAAAACAACATAATTTCATTAAATAATCTACAATAAAAATGGAACAGATAAGTTTTGTTCTAACTAAGGGTTAACTCAGGATTAAAGAATGGTTTACTAAAGTTGATTTGATTGACTAAAACAATATGACGACAATAATTAGAGAAGACTAATTATTCCCTAAAAGGGGTCATCTCAACTTAATTAATTAATCTAATTAAACTAGTTATTTTCCTCTAATTAAAATTCTCCAACAAAAATAGGGAGATATTAATTATCTTAATAGTATTTAAAATACTCAAGGCTAAATAAAATAATGATAATGTTATCTCATATTAAAATAATTAATTGAACGAATGTGAAAATGCCTTTAATTAAATTAATAAAGTTAACCTAATTCAAATATAATATCAAATTAATTAATTAATTTTATCTTAAATTCAAATTTAAATCCCCTTGGGTATTTAAAATTCAACTATTAAATATTTGGCAATCAATGACCTCATGTGATTAAAATTTTACATTATGCCTTTAATCATTTCTATTAATAAAATCCCCCAAAGGAATTTTAACCTAACATCCATATTTTATTAAATATGAAAAATAACTATATAACATTCTCATTAATAACCCTTGTTAATAAAATTTAATCAATTATGCGAATAATATAACTATATAAAAATTAATCCCCAATTTTAAATAGACCTAGATAATAAAGACTATATTAAAGAAATCAATTTTCACCCTAGTCAAGATTAGGAGTTAAATTAATCCCACATATGGCTATAGGAAAATGGGGGGGGGGGGAGAAATTTTTTTTCAAATTTTAAAAAGAATTCCCCCTCCTCTTATTTTATTAATATTTTATTTGAAGCCCTCATTAGGGTTGATTTATCCCCCTTTTTTTTTTAATTTATTTTTTATGCTCACCTCCCAACCAAGGCCTACTAGAAGCCACCCCCGAGCTAGGAGAATCAAGGCTAGACGAAAAACACATAATCAAACACATATAAGTAGAAAACTCATAACAACAAAACACATTCCCAACCCAAGGATTACACAACATCACATATATGTGACTTTTCAAGTGGGGTGAAGGTGGACTATGTACCTTGAGGAGAATTCTTCATATAGAGAATATAATGCCATAGCATGGCTGCAAATAAGACATCCACAAGTTCCAAACTTGTCCCTATAATCCCTTATGTCCCCCAAAGCATACAAGCCAACAAAACTCCCCTTATGACCCCCATTGGATAAACAAATCACAATGCAGCAAGGGTCACAAAATTCATTGAGAATCAATCTCTTCCAAAGAGAGCCTCTCACTCAAAGGGTGTCAAACAACCCTTCACCCCAAGGCCACTCTACCCTCCCAAGGGTGAGTTTGGCCTTGAAAACTCCCAAAACAAAAAAAACATAAAAACACAACCAAAACACACAAGGAAGAACTCTACATCTTCCTACACATATAAAAAAACAACAATAATGGAAAACAATTACAACCATAATCTTTTCAAAAGAAAACTACATCATATAAGAGATAGGAGTTCAACAACCCTTAAATCTTCCAAAAGGGTAAGAGAAGTTGTAGGAGAGGTGCCCAAATCCACAACCTTTTCCTCTCAAGACTTAACAAAAAATCCTCCAAAACTTACAAAATTTACTCAAAAATCTAAGTCTCCAAAATGAAGAGTGGGTGATCAAACTTCTCCCTCTCAAACTATTCCCTATGAAGACACTCCTCACTCTTTCCAACCCACTTGGGAAGGGTGAATGATGTTCATTGGATGGTCTTCCCAATACGTTACACACTCCCTAACCAAGGCACCTCAAAAAGGGTAAAAGGAATGGGAAAGAGCGATGCTACTCATGAGGAGGGTTATCTAACTAAGGCTCTTCTAAAGATGAAATTCGACCAACTTGGGAAACTCAATTTTTGGGGAGGTTAAACAGGCCCTAGGGAGTGGACACATGGCTAAATTTGGCCTTCATCCATAGGTACATAATATGGCCCACTAAAAATGCTCCTAAATTGACTCTAGGAGTTGGTTTAACCCCTTGAAAGCCCACCCAAAGTTTACCTACAAGTCAACCTTGAGTTGACCTTACATATGGCACCCTAACCAAGACATTCTTGGGACCATTTTAGGATAATTGAAAATATAAGCATTGGTAAATTAAATTTCTTCAAAAGAGACATGACAATGCCAACTCATCCTACAACACACGTGTCAAGTGACACTACAAAAAGAATTACACATCACTAAATTACACATGGCAAATGTCCCTTTTTTTTGGAATTTATAAATTAAACAATTTCCAAATTAAACACACACATCCAAGCATAACATTTACAAATTAAAACATATTTACAAATGAGGGGTTGTCTCTCCAAATAGACAACCCCTGGCTTCACAATCGCACATAGGGCTAGGCTTGATTCTCCGAATAATTTCCATGGGGAATAATTTTCCTACAGATCTCACTTGCACATTAGTAATTCAAAAAATCACATATAATATTATCAAAAGAATACAATTCAGACATCGCATAAAATATCAATTATAAAAACTAAGTATCCAATTATCTGATAACATTCACATACAATTATCTATTAAATGGCATCATTCTCATAAATATGAAATTATATCATTTATAGAGCATGCGTCCATAATTTCTATTATGAAAATGAAGTACTGCAAATCAAAGCAAATGACATAATCATATCAATGTTATCCACAACATGAGAACATATAAAATCTGTCCAAAATGCATCACAACATAGTATCCAAAATAGGTCCAACATGAAAATAATTGAAATGCTATGATGGCTCGGGGTAGGGCCTCACACCCTCCCCCTCTAGGCATGAACTTCCTCCTGGAGTTCATCAAAAAGATGGGGGTACTGAGATCTCATTTGCACTGCTTCCTCCCATGATGTCGTAACCTCATCATAGCAATCCCACTGGACCCTAACCTGGTCCAGCTCTCAACCTTAAAGAGATAGCGTTCGGCGAGCCAAAATATTAATGGGCTCCAAAGCTAGCTGCCCGTCTGACTCCATCGGCAAGGCATCCCAATCCAGAATATGAGACTCATCACAAATGTACTTCCTCAGAACTGATACATGAAACACATCGTGGATGCGTGATAGGCTAGGTGGCAAAGATAGACAATATGCAATTGGTCCTATCCTCTCAAGGATCTCAAATGGTCCAACAAATTAGAACCCTTTCCATAACAGATTGGACTATTATGTGGTTGTACTCATCGAAAAACTCTGTCCCCAACCATGAAGATCCAGTCTATCCTCTTCGCATCTACATATTTCTTCTGCCTATCCTGTGGCTCTCTAAGGCACTATCTAATCAAAATCACCTACTGCTCCATATCACAAACCATCTCAAGTTCTATGGCTACTCTATCCTCAATGCGGTCCCAACTCAAGGTGTCTTGTAAGGTCTGCCGTACAAAGCCTGAAAAGGTGGCATCCCCAAAGAAGTGTGATGCCCATTATTATAGGAAAACTCTACTAAAGGAAGGTACTCTTCCCATCTAGTCTGATGATCCATGACATACATGTGAAGCAGGTCTTCTAACACCTAGTTTACCCTCTCTATCTATCCATCCATTTCCGTATGATAGGCTGTATTGAAGTTGAGTCTAGTACCCATGGCTGCTTGTAACGCCTTCCAAAAGGAAGAAGTGAAGAGGGAGTCTCTGTCCAAGATAATCTTGCATGGAATGCCATGAAGTCTGACAATATCTCACAAGAATACCTATGCCACTACTAGTGTTGTGAAGGTAGTCCAGACTAGTGATAAGTGGGCCACCTTGGTCAACTTGTCAATTGTCACCATGATGGCATCATGACGACATGCTGACATAGGAAGACCAATGACAAAGTCCATTGATATAGTATCCCACTTCCACTCTGATATCGCATGAGACTAGAATAACCCACCTGGATGGCAGTGCTTCGCCTTGACTCTCCGACACTCAAGGCATCGGGCTACTAGTACAACATTGAACTGCCGCATACTTGGCCAATGATATAAGTGTCTCAAATCTGCATGCATCTTCTTAACTCTGGGATGCGCTGTATAAGTAGCTCTATGAGACTCTAATAGAATGAAATCACATAATCCTCTAGGAGAAGGTACATAGATGCACCCTCTATGGCATACTAGTCCATCGGACTCTAATGAATAGTTTGCATATCTCCTTTCCAGGGTCTCTTGAGATTGCACTACTTGACTTACCTCTAGATACCACTCATCCTTTGGTAGTTGCTGCAATATAAAGCCTCTCAAATCTGTGTCCGTAGTCATGGAGCATATCGCATGATGTCTCTTACTCAAGGCATGTGAAACTACGTTCTCTTTCCCCTTGATGTAGTGAACATCAAAATCATACTCACATAAAAACTCTATCCATCTCCTCTGAAGAGAATTAAGTTTAGGCTGGGTGAATATGTACTGCAAGCTCTGATGATCTGAATGAAGCCCAAAATGATGACCCAAAAGGAAGTGTCTCCACCTCACGAGTGCATGCACTACTGCTGCAAGCTCAAGGTCATGCGTAGGGTAGTTAAGCTCGCGAGTCTTTATAATTTTCCTACACTCATATGCTATAAATCGACCCTCCTTAATAAGGACTGCTCCGAATCCATCCAAGGAAGCATCCGTGCATACCATGAAATCAGCCGAAGGGTCTGGCACAATAAGAATAGGTGCACTAGTGAGTGCCCTTTTTAGATCCTGAAAGGCCCTCTCACACCTTTTTGTCCACTTGAATTTCTTTCCCTTTCATTGAAGGAATGTAATAGGATGTGCAACCCTGAGGAACCCCTCAATGAAGCATTTGTATCACCCTGCTAGACCCATGAAACTCCTGACCTCTTTCACACTAGTTGGTGCTGGCCAATCCATAATAGCTCTTATCTCTGATAGGTCAACTGAGATCCTATCACCAGATATAACATGACTTAGATATCTAATCTTTGATCTGAAGAATGCACACTTTGACAGACTATTATATAACTAATTATCTCTCAAGCACTGTAATACCTGTCTCAAGTGCTCCTCATGCTCCTTCTCATTCTGAGAATATATCAATATGTCATCAAGGAACACAATCACAAACCAGGCAAGAAAAGTGCAAAATATCCCATTCATGAGACTGATGAATAGACCTGGAGGATTCGTAAGACCAAATGGGACCATGGTGAACTCATTGTGGCCATATCTAGTATGGAAAGCGGTCTTGTGGATATCGCTCTCTATAATCCTTAACTGATGGTACCCTGACTTCAGATTTATCTTCGAAAACATTTTAGCACCCTGAAGCTGATCAAATAAGTCATCGATCTTGGGCAAGGGATAACGGTTCTTGATGGTGACTTTGTTCAACTGCCTGTAATCCATACATAACTGAAGGGATCTGTCCTTCTTCGCGAAGATGACTGGTGCACCCCAAGGGGAGACACTAGGATGCATGTGACCCTTCTCTAAGAGTTCCTCAAGCTGCATCTTAAGCTTATTAAGCTCATTTGTGGTCATCCTATATGGTGCTCTCAAAATCGGCTCGACTCCTAGTACAAGATCTATGTGGAAGTCAATCTCTTTGCTAGGTGGCATATCGGGTAGCTTGGAAAGAAACACATCTACAAACTCCTCAAGGATGAGATGATCATCTAGGGAAGGCTCCTTCTCATTCTGTTCCTCTCTATCACTGATGGTGATAGAAAACAACTCACATCCCTTTCGCATGCTCCACTTAAGCTACATAGAAAAAATCATATGAAGTGACACGGGCCTCTGAATCCTTGAAATAACTATGGGGGTACCTTGATCATCCACACACTCAATCTTCTTCTAGCGATAATCCATCTTGGCTTTATGGGCGTATAGCCAATCCATGCCAAGAACAATGACATAAGATCATAGAGGTGTGACTCAAAGGTCTACTAAGGTGGTCGTACTCCCAATCTGAAGCTGACAACCCCTAACCACTGACTCAACAAACACTCTAGCTCCTAAAGCCAACTACACTTCCCAACTAAGACCTTGCCTAGATGCCACTAGCCTGCAACGCTCCACTACCAATGGAGATATAAAAGAATTAGTAGCTCCTGAATCAAACAAGATAGAAACACTGCTACCTCTGAGCATACCTGCGGCCTCTATGATTGTGGCCTGATGCTCTGCCTAGTGGTTGTCAACCACTGCAAAGACTCTATGGGACTTACCCATGTCCCCAACTGTAGGCTCTAAACCTGCCATCCTTTGATTACCTGCTATATGACCTTGTGGACACTGTCTTGCCATGTACCCCATGGCCCCACAAGTGAAGCAAGTACCATGTGTCTAGAACTGTGCACCTTGTGGCCTAGAGTATCCTTGTCCTCCTATCCTACTCGAACCACTGAAATCACCACTGGAGGACTGCTAAGTCTATGTCAAAGGTGTGTAAGGACCCTATGATCTCTGGTCGTGCCTAGGACCCTGTGAATGCCACTGCTTGGGCTTAAAGCTTTGTTGTCCCTGTGGAGGCCTTTGCCTCTGATTCTGCTGTGACTACTACAGAGGAGGGGGTTTAAAGGACCCCGATGAATTCCCGTGGTTACTTTTCCAATGGGTTTTTTGAAACCCAAAAGACTGCGATGTAAGATTTTGGTTCTAATGTCGATTCCACGTGTCTTGCAATCTACCCTGAATCTCCTTTGATATCAAGGCCTTCTCCATGACAATCCAAAGGCTCCGTAGAGCTGCCATCCTAATAGGTCCTTCTATCCCAATATTCAATCCTCTAATGAACCGGTTGATGAGTAACTTCTCGTCTTTCAGGTAGTCTACGTAGGGTAAGAGCTCCAAAAACCTGCTCTCATACTGGGACATAGAGAGACCCTTTTGTTGAAGGTCATGGAACTCGTCTATCATGTGCTACCTATAGTGCTCTGGCAAGTACCTATCTCTGAATCTCTTTGTAAAGATGTCCCAAGTAATAGTGTCTCCAAATAAATCATTCTTGTACTCCTCTTGCCTCGACCATGTGGAAGCCATCCCTCTCAAAAGGTTAATGGTGATTCATGCCTTCAGATTGCTCTCATAGGGATGCAATCTAAAGCACCGGTATAAACTCAAAAGCCAAGCCTTATCCTCTAACCCATCGGTAGATCCTGCAAAGGATGGTGGCTGAAGGCATAGAATCTCTTTGATCTGATCCCTTGGATCATGGGCTGCTCTCTGAAAAATAACTAGTGCCACTACTGGGGGTGCCTTAGGTAGATGGACTGACTTAGGCTCATGCTCAGCTTGGACCTCTATATGATTAGAAGGTTAACTCTTACTCCGCTCTCTAGCTATGGATCTATGACTCCCAAAACTCTGGTGTTCTGTTTGATGATCTACTGCTGGAAGTCTATCTTGAACTATGCCTATCAGGTTTTGGAGTGCAACCAAAATGTCTTCGTTGGAGTCAATCGATTTCTTGGAAGGATCTTCCTAGTCCCCTTCTGGATTCGGCTCATCTCGTACAACATCCTCGCATGCCATGCGAGCATGTCTAGGACCCCTACCACGCTTACAAGCTTGTTGCGTAGCTGATGACATCCTTAATGATCAATAAACTAAAATAAAGTAAATAAATAAAATTAATAACAATTCTTTAAAGAAGATAATATTAAAAATGAAATGTAATGGAGAAAGGTTCCTAGTGTTGGAAACCTTGCTCTGATACCAAAATTTCATGCTCAAACTTTTGGGGAAAAATGAAACAACAATGTTTTTTTAAAACAACATAATTTCATTAAATAATCTACAATAAAAATGGAATAGATAAGTTTTATCTTAACTAAGGGTTAAGTCAAGATTAAAGAATGATTTAGTAAAGTTGATTTGATTAACTAAAACAATATGGCGACAATAATTAGAGAAGGCTAATTATTCCCTAAAAGGAGTCATCTCAACTCAATTAATTAATCTAATTAAACTATTTATTTTCCTCTAATTAAAATTCTCCAACAAGAATTGGGAGATATTAATTATCTGAATAGTATTTAAAATACTCAAGCCTAAATAAAATAATGATAATGTTATCTCATATTAAAATAATTAATTGAATGAACGTGAAAATGCCTTTAATTAAATTAATAAATTTAACCTTGTATACACCTAAAAATGGTCTGAAGATAATTAATTAAATAAGCAATTATTTAATTAATTTCCCTTCCCAATTTAATTGAATTCACTAAGCAATTTTATTAAATTTCCTTTTCATCTACTTATTAATAAATCTAAGGATTTATTAAATAGGTTCATTTTATTTCACCCCTTTGATTAATTAATTCAAATTAATTAATTCCCTCATCCAAAATTATTTCTTCTAAATCCCTAATTAATTAAAACAAATCAAAATCATGAGTTGTTGAGATTAATTATCGTTTTCATATTATTTGAATTTTTAAATTCAAATTCTCCTAACTTCTACCACTCCTAAACCTAACAATTCCTAAACCTAACCCATTCTACCTACCACCATGTCCCCTTTCATCCAACATCTTCTAGAACCTCGTGACACTTGTCACTAAGTGTTCCCTTTCATCCAACCCTTCTAGAAGCCTCTTGACACTTGTCACCATAGAGATGACAGATGTTCCCTTTAATCCAACCCCCTTTGCCATCTTCCTCCAATTTAACCATTGATATCTTTAGATCAATCTTGACCGTTGATTCCTGCCACATCACCCCTAGCCTTGGAAAATCCTATAAATAGACCTCATTTTGGAGCAATATGGGTCCCAATTTCATTCCATGTCCTAATTTCACATGAATTTTGCATATCATTCTTGCATATCGATTGCATCCCATCTCATTTTCATCTTATGGATTGTTATTATAGGCATCTAGCTTATAGTTTATTAGTTTTTAGCAATGTTATCATGCTTAATTTTAGCTTAAATCTTAGCTTAATCATGCTATTCTTCCTAGATCATGCATTTTCATCTATCAAATCCTCCATCTAAGTGTAGTCAAGTCACTAGAATTTGCATAATCAGATCTGAGACCAAAATTCATACTCGCATTTACTAGGAGGCAATAAGTCGATTAGCTATGGTTTTGTCTTCTTTCGATTTAAATCTTCTAACCATGCTTGTAATGATTTATTGAGTGCGTTGTGTTTGTAGGTACAGGTAGACTTCATAGAGCACGACAAACCTAATTCAAATATAATATCAGACTAATTAATTCATTTTATATTAAATTCAAATTTAAATCCCCTTGGATATTTAAATCTCGACTATTAAATATTTGGCAATCAATGACCTCATGGGTTTAAAATTTTACATTATGCCTTTAATAATTTCTATTAATAAAATCCCCCAAAGGAATTTTAACCTAACATCCATATTTCATTAAATATGAAAAATAACTATATAATATTCTCATTAATAACCCTTGTTAATAAAATTTAATCAATTATGCGAATAATATAACTATATAAAAATTATTCCCCAATTTTAAATAGACCTAGATAATAAAGACTATATTAAAGAAATCAATTTTCACCCAAGTCAATATTAGGAGTTAAATTAATCCCACATATGGCTATAGGCAAATGGGGGGGGGAAATTCTTTTTCAAATTTTAAAAAGAATTCCCCCTCCTCTCATTTTATTAATATTTAATTTCAAGCCCTCATTAGTGTTGATTTATCCCTTTTTTTTTTTTTTTTTTTTTAATGCTCACCTCCCAACCTAGGCTTACTAGAAGCCACCCCCAAGCTAGGAGAATCAAGGATAGATGGGAAACACACAATCAAATACATATAAGTAGAAAAATCATAACAACAAAAGACACTCCCAACCCAAGGATTACACAACATCACATATATGACTTTTCCATGTGGGGTGAAGGTGGACTATGTACCTTGAGGAGAATTCTGCATATAGAGAACATAATGCCATAACATGGCTGCAAATAACACATTGACAAGTTCCAAACTTGTCCCTATAATCCCTTATGTCCTCTAAGGAATACTAGTCAACAAAACTCCCCTTATGACCTCCATTGCATAAAAAAATGATAATGCAACAAGGGTCACAAACTCCCTTGAGAATGACTCTCTTCCAAAGAGAGCCTCTCACTCAAAGGTTGTCAAACAACACTTCAATCCAAGGCCACTCTACCCTCCCAAGGGTGAGTTTGGCCTTAAAAACTCCCAAAACAAAAAATAAAATAAAAACACAACCAAAACACATAAGGAAGAACTCTACATCTTTCTACACATAAAAAAACCAACAGCAATGGAAAGTTGGCAAGTGCACACTCCAATGAAAAATTGTAGGTGATTGAAGGTATTGTCATTGATAGCAACCTTGCAATCATGTGATATCAGTAGGTAGACATAGGCATAGGCACCAACAGACTCTACACCAGCACACAAAACACCGGCAATGAAAAGGAAGAATACCTACATGCTGGCCGACAACAATTTTGTATTAATATATTTTGTAATTAATTGTAAAATCTTTTGTAAGCCAATATGGCGGATTATAATATGACTCATATATGTATGATATCAGTGTAGATAATTTTGTAGACAAGAGATAGGATGCGAAGTATGGAAAAGTAATAGCAGACCTAATATGTGAATTATTGGTTAAGGGTTTATGTTATAGCAGAGCTTAAACCGGTACTGAATCTGACATAGCAGATGCTAATCTGAAGCAATACAAGACATTGGATTAGTATAATCCATTTTTTTAAGTCAGTGTGACTTCTTTTGTAATTGAGCAGTGAGCTCTAGGCACTTGGCTTTCCTACATGTGCAGGCCCCTATTGTAAGAGTAATATTCCCTTATTGGCCAGTAAGCGAATATTGTGGGTCACAAATCCCACCGAGGTTTTCCCACATCGGGTTTCCTCATTAAAATACTGTGTTATGGTGTGCTTCTCATGTTGTTGTTATTGTTCTTATTTACTACATTATTTCTGGTTTACCGGTACTTAGTTTTAATATGCTTTTCATGTTTTAAATCAAGTAATTTGATATACCGGTTAGATACTGATTCACCACCCCCGCTCTCAGTATCTTTGGAAATCCTAACAATTGGTATCAGAGCTTGGTCCTCTATTTTCAAAATCCTAACAACTTGAGGAAGACCTCGTCATTGGTAGAGATGGAAAACTTGAGAAAGCAATTGGAAACAACTCTTACAGACTATGATGCAGAAAAAGTGA
The DNA here is from genome assembly GCF_030272615.1 of Cryptomeria japonica. Classification (NCBI taxonomy): domain Eukaryota; kingdom Viridiplantae; phylum Streptophyta; class Pinopsida; order Cupressales; family Cupressaceae; genus Cryptomeria; species Cryptomeria japonica. Next base: position 270,399,188 of record NC_081408.1, read on the forward strand.
AGAGTATCAAACTTGAGGAAACTGTTAATGATTTGGTAAACAAGCTCAGACAAGAAATCAATACAACAAAGAATGAGATGCAGGATATGACTATGAGATTCTGTAAAGAAATTGAAGATAGAAAGAAGAATGAAGAGGACTTGGTTAGAAGACTAAATGATGTTGGAAATGAAAACACAACACTCAGTCATGAAAATGATATGTTGAAGACAGATCTAATGCACACACAAAATGACAGAACTGAACTCATGAGACAAAAAGGAATCTTGGAGAATGAACTGACTGCTGCAAATAAACACAAGGAGAAATTCAAGAAAAGTTCAGAAGAACTTGGTGACATGCTGAAGAATCAGAAACCTAATGGTGATACAAATGGCCTTGGCTTTGAAGTTGGTGAAAGCTCCGGTACTGCAAACAATCATGATCATAGTAAATCGGTAAGACAACCTATTGCTTATAAATTTAATGGCAAATGCTTTAACTGTAACAAGTATGGTCATAGAGAAAATCAGTGTAGATCTAGAAATCATCAGAATACTAATACACCCACTAGTCAATGTTCTAAATGCAACAAAGTTGGTCATATTGCAAAATTTTGTAGAAGTAAGGCATCACCGACAAATAACAAAGGTCCTAGTTTGAAAGGTAAAGAAAAGGTTGAAGAGGTAAAGCAATAATTCTCAAAACAATGGATCAAAAAGTCAGATTAGAATGTTGATGGGAATACTCCTCCACCAATAGAATAGAGTAACACTCCACTGATAGGAGACTCTTCATCTAATTGAAGAAAAATCCTTTGGGGGTTTAGCAACAAAATGAAAGATAGGCTATTATTCCCTCGGTTGATGGTGAGAAGTTGAAATTACTTCTATACCGGTAGATGAGTTAAGTTGTGACTTAATCGTCGAGCATTAAATGTGGTAGTTGGAGAAAATAATATTATAAAGCAAATGTTTTGGCTCCTTTTTCATTCATCGAGCATTCAAATCTTTGAGAGTGTGAAAATTCTCGAGCGAAGGCATTCTAAGCGAAGAAGTGAAGCAATCCATCAAAGCATTCATCCTTAATGAAGATTGAGGTATTTATAGCTATGGAATCTTCATCCACTCTTGAATTTATTGCAAACCTTACTGTTGTTGAAGTTGTTAAGTGCCCTAGACCCATATTCCAACTGGTTCCCAAAATTGCAAAGAAAGATGATAGCATAGGTGCATTTTCTCAAATTCCTAAGGGAGTAGTATATGCTGAAGACCCTAGGATGTATATACATTATCATATTGAGGAATTAGGTGATGATGAGATCAAGAATATGTATAAGACTGTGATTTGTGATGAGTCTATAAATGTCAAGCCGAAACACAAAATAGTGGAAACCCTAGGTTTTATTTAAATTCTTAGTATCCCAGATTTTCGCAAGGATATCATAAGGATTGTGTTAAGTAGAGTACATGGTGAATTTTTCTAGTTGGATTCAATCCATAAAATCACAAAAGAAGCGGTAAAAGTTGTAATAGGGTTACCTTCCACCGGTAAGAAACTTGACAAAACAAAGAAGGTCTCAAATGACACAGTGATAAACCTAACCGGTGCAACATTTTATAAAAGGTCTCTAAGGGTAAACAATGTAAAAGACATAAATGTTAGATTTATCAGTATGATCTTAGGTTATAAGGCTACACATGCAAATAGGTTGAACTTAGTTTCTAGCCTATGTATCAAAAGTGCCTATGATATGGTTAATGATAATGCAAGGATAGATGTATGTGAATGGCTCAAAGATGAGTTGATAGACAATCTAGGAAAGATTAAAAGAGATAAGAAAGGAACATTTAGATTTGGAAATTTACTTATTTGTCTGATGTTGTGCATAACAAAACAAGTACCCAGTATTGGTGCAAGATATTTTGGTTTTGACATTCCAATACGAAAACAACTATTGGATCTATTGAACAATATGGGAGAAAACCAAGAAAAAAACCTAAATGAACATTTTCAAGCATTGAAGACTCGAATGAAAACTAGAGTAAGACTGTCACAAGCTATTGTGGATAAATATCAGAAGGAAATTTGTTTTGTGATCAAGAAAGATGAAATCTAGATGGAGACAGTTGTCCCTAGAACTATCTGGGTAATTGAAATGGGCTATGAAATAGATGACAATATCATTGAAACTTATTCAAAAGCCCTACTTGAAGCACCGAATGAACCTACTGAGGAAGTTTTTGGAAATTCTGAAACAATGGAATGTGGAATTCAATCAAGGAAAAGGGTTAAGAAAGTTGAAGCAACCATAAGGAAAGGAACCCGATAGGCTAAAGCTATCAAGGAAGATGTTTTGAGACAAACTAGTATAAGTGAAAGTGAATTGGAATCCCCTCAACCGGAAACTCATCTTTCACCGGTTGGAACTTCTTCTGAGAGTGATATACCGATAGTATTTAAAAGGGTAGAAAGGAAAAGAAAACCCACACCGGTACCCTCTCCTACACCAAAAACAACCAGACAAAAATAATAGGCAGTAAGGCCTCCAGCAAAGAAAATGACTCCTAAGACGAAGAAGGTAAAACAAGATATCGCTCCAATAGACAAACTTCTTAGTAAAATTATAGAGGATGGTAAGCTGAAGAACATCAACAAAATATACAATACACTATCAGTTGATGATAAGGAAAGAATAGAGAACAATGTAATTTTACACTTAGATATATACAAGAAATTTTTGATGGAAGTTGATTAAATTCCAAATGATCTGTATAGGAGACTTGAAGCTAGAAGGTTAGCCATCATTGAGATGGACAAGAAAATTAAGATTGAAAAACTACTTGCAGTACATCCAGTCAACTCAACTGATGAAATTGATAAACTAATCAGTGAAGTAAACCAGACAATATTCTCTACTGCTCACCGACATGTAGCACTGATGGCAGGTAGAGTAAGGGAAGTCTCTGAGGAAACAATAGCTGCATGGGATATATTCTTTGTGGAAAAAGAAAAATAGGAAGAATTACTCGGACCAAAAACTATTAAAGTATATCAAATGGATAGAGATAAGGGGAAAGGTAAGGTAGGTGAACCTCCAAGACTTAAAATAAATAACAATGTGCCCCCACCTCTTTCAGATACTCCACCGATAGATACTACTAACAGTCAACCGACCACAGAGAGTATGAAGACTCCACTAGAAGATACAAATCCTAAGTCTGAAATTTTTTATACTGTGAATGTAGACACCCAAGAAGTAAATATTGTGGTTGATAGAGAAACCACTAAAGATAAGGAGGAAGATGTGACTACTGAGTCATTGGCTGCAAAGGTTAAGATAAGCATAGAAAAACCTACACAGGCAGAACAATTAGCTGAGGATACCACTAAGAAACTGGTAGAAACAACTGAAAAACCATCTGAAGAACCAACAAAAGAGAGTTTAGAGGTACAAACTAAGACTACATCTGAGAAACCGACCGTTGAAAGCTCATAAAAACCTTCTGAGACACAGATAGAGAAACTGAAATAGGTACAAGTTGAAGCACAGGTTCAGATAGAGACAGTGCCACTGACCCAAACTGAAAAGCATAAACCTTTGTTTGTAGAAATGCAAACATAGACTGACCTACCAGAGGTCAAATCAAGTAAGGTGATTACCACAACTGGTAGCATGGCAATTGTAAAGACTAGTGGACAATCATCTAGTACATCTATGGTAGAATTTAGACCTACAAATATAACAGAGGTCTTGTTGGATTCAATAAAGAAGATCACAGAAAGTAATGCACAAGCCTATAAGGCTATTGATGATACAATTCCAATTCTTAAATTGATAGCACCAAAGTGCATTGTTGATAATAAGGATTCTTTAGTTCAACTAGACACATTGTCTAAGTTCATCACTGACAACATATTGACTGTTGATCAAATAAATGAGGATACATTTAAAGAAAGAATGATTAAAGAAAAAGAGAAATTATTTGAGGAAATTGTGAAGAAGAACAAGGAGAAAATGGATACCCTATTACCGGAACTTGGAGAAATAATTTTTGACTTCAAGAAACTATACAGGGACACTTGTAAGACAAATATCTTAACAGAAGACATTGACAAAGAAATCAGCAAAGCACAAGACAAGATTAACAATATTGCTGACAATCTGATAGGATCATTGGATTCATTTTTGGAGATAGAAAAGAAGATTGCAGAGCTAGAAGAGAAAATCAAGAAGTTAGAAAATGACAAATAGAGAATAAAGGATAAAGCAAAGAACTTGAAATGCAGTCTTGGTCCAAGACTAGAATACCTCATTTCTTTGAGAAAAGAAATATCTGAGGCTCTCATTCCCAGATTGAAGACACCGAAAGAGAAAATGCACATACTCACCAATACAGTGCAAAGAACACAAGAGGTTATAAAATACAGCAAAACATTCAGTAATGGTATAAATTTGATTTTGACTTATATCTTTCAGATTGTAACCCACCGGTTACAAGAGTCTAGACAGGACTCCACTAACAGTGAATGACAACCTTTGTCATTGATGTCAAAGGGGGAGTAGTGTGATGAGAAAAATGGTCAGAAGGAAGTAGAGATTATCTTCTCAGGGGGAGCACACATTTTTTTGGCAAAGATTTTTTTTGGACTTCAGTTTTTGGATGCACTCTTGAATTTTTCCCATGAGTGTTGCCATCAATGCGAAAGGGGGAGATTGTTGGAAAATGCACACTCCAATGAGAAATTGTAGGTGATTAAAGGTATTTTCATTGATGGAAACCTTACAATCATGTGATACCATAGGTAGACACAGGCACTGGCATCGACAGACTCTACACCGGCACACAGAACACCAGTAGCGAAAAGGAAGAATACTGGCATCCTGGCTGACAATAATTTTGTATTAATATATTTTATAATTACTTGTAAAATCTTTTGTAAGCCAACATGGTGGATTGTAATATGACTCATATATGTATGAGATCATTATAGATCATTTTGTACACAAGAGATAGGATGTGAAGTATGGAAAAGTAATAGAAGACCTAATATGCGAATTATTGGTTAAGGGTTTATGTTGTAGTAGAGCTTAAATCGGTACTGAATCTGGCATAGTAGATGCTAATTTGAACTAGTACAAGACATTGGCTTAGTATAATCCATTTTTGTAAGTTAGTTTGACTTCTTTTGTAATTGAGCAGTGAGCTCTAGGCACTTGGCCTTCCTGCATGTGCAGGCCCCTATTGTAAGAGTAATATTCCCTTATTGGCCAGTAAGTGAATATTGCGGGTCACAAATCCCATTGAGGTTTTTCCCACACTGGGTTTTCTCATTAAAATACTGTGATATGGTGTGCTTCTCATGTTGTTGTTATTGTTCTTATTTATTGTAGTATTTCTGGTTTACCGTTACTTAGTTTTAATATGCTTTTCATGTTTTAAATCAAGTAATTTGATATACCAGTTAGATACCGATTCACCCCCCCCTCTCGGTATCTTTGGGAATCCTAACATGGAAAACAATTACAACCATAATCTTTTTAAAAGAAAACATCATACAAGAGATAGGCATTCAACCAACCTTAAATCTTCCAAAAGGGTAAGAAAAGTTGTAGGAGAGCTGCCCAAATCCACAACCTTTTCTTGTCAAGACTTAGCAAAAAATATTCCAAAACTTACAAAATTTGCTCAAAAATCTAAGTCTCCAAGATGGAGAGTGGGTGATCAAACTTCTCCCTCCCAAACTATTCCCTATGAAGACACTCCTCACTCTTTCCAACCCACTTGGGAAGGGTGAAGGATGTTCATTGGTTGGTCTTCCCAATACCTTACACACTCCATAACCAAGGCATCTCAAAAAGTGTAAAAGGAATGGGGAGGAGCAATTCTACTCATCAGGAGGCTTATCTAACCAAGGAAGACTCTTCTAAAAATGAAAGTCGGCCAACTTGGGAAACTAAATTTTTGGGGAGGTTAAACAAGCCCTAGGGAGTGGACACATGGCTAAATTTGGCCTTCATCCATAGGTACATCATATGGCCCACTAAAAATGCTCCTAAATTGACTCTAGGAGTTGGTTTACCCCTTGAAAGCCCACCCAAAGTTTACCTATAGGTCAACCCTAAGTTGACCTTATGCCACCCTAACCAAGACATTCTTGGAACCATTTTAGAATAATTGAAAATATAAGCATTGGTAAAATAAATTTCCTTAAAAAGAGACATGACAATGCCAACTCATCCTACAACACATGTGTCAAGTGACACTACAAAAATAATTACACATCACTAAATTACACATGGCAAATTTTCCTTTTTTTTGGAATTTTAAAATTAAACAATTTCCAAATTAAACACACACATCCAAGCATAACATTTACAGATTAAAACACATTTACAAATGAGGGGTTGTCTCTCCAAATAGACAACCCCTGGCTTCACAATCGTACAAATGCCTAGGCTTGATTCTTCGAATAATTTTCATGGTCACATGGAATAATTTTCCTGCACATCTCACTTGCACATTAGTAATTCCAAAAATCACATATAATATTATCAAAAGAATACAATTCAGACATCGCATAAAATTTCAATTATAAAAATCAAGTATCTAATTATTTGATAACAGCCACATACAATCATCTCTTTAATGGCATCATCCTCATAAATATAGAATTAAATCATTTATAGAGCATGCATCCATAATTTCTAGTATGAAAATGAAGTACTACAAATCAAAGTAAATGACATAATCATATCAATGTTATCCACAACATGAGATCATATAAAATCTATGTCCAAAATGCATCACAATATAGTATCCAAAATAGGTCCAACATGAAAATAACTAAAATGCTATGATGGCTCGGGGTAGGGCCTCACACCCTCCCCCACTAGGCATGAACTTCATAAAAAAGATGGGGGTACTGAGATCTCATTTGCACTGCGTTCTCCCATGATGTCGTAAGCTCATCATAACAATCCCACTGGACCCTAACTTGGTCCAGCTCTCAACCTGGAAGAGATAGTGTCCAATGAGACAAAATATGGATGGGCTCCAAAGCTAGCTGCCCATCCGAATCTACCTGCAAGGCATCCCAATTCAGAATATGAGACTCATCATAAATGTACTTCCTCAGAACTGACACATGAAACACATCGTGGATGCATGACAGGCTAGGTCGCAAAGCTAGATGATATGCAACTAGTCCTATCCTCTCAAGGATCTCAAATGGTCTAACAAAGAGAGGTGCAAGATTAGAACCCTTTCCATAATGGATTGGACTCTTATGCAGTCGCACTCTTAGGAAAACTTTGTCCCTAACCATGAAGCTCCGATCTATCCTCTTCGTATCTGCATATATATTCTGCCTATCATGTGCCTCTCTAAGGCACTGTCGAATCAAAATCACCTATTGCTCGATATCACAAACCGTCTCAGGACCTATGGCTACTCTATCCTCAATATGGTCCCAACTCAAAGGTGTCTTGCAAGGTCTTCCATATAAATCCTGAAAAGGTGGCATCCCCAAAGATGTGTGATGCCCATTATTATAGGCAAACTCTACTAAAGGAAGGTACTCTTCCCATCTAGTCTGATGATCCATGACATACATGCAGAGCAGGTCTTCTAACACCTAGTTTACCCTCTCTCTCTATCCATCCATTTCTGGATGATAGGCTGTATTGAAGTTGAGTCTAGTACCCATGGTTGCTTGTAATGTCTTCCAAAGGGAAGAAGTGAAGAGGGAGTCTTTGTCCAAGATAATATTGCATGGAATGCAATGAAGTTTGACAATATCTTGCAAGAATACCTGTATCACTACTAGTGCTATGAAGTTAGTCTGGACTGGTGAGAAGTGGGCCACCTTGGTCAACTTGTCAACTGTCACCATGATGGCAACATGACGATGTGCTGACATAGGAAGACCAATGACAAAGTCCATTGATATAGTATCCCACTTCCACTCTATTATCGCATGAGACTGGAGCAATCCACCTAGATGGTGGTGCTCCACCTTGATTCTCTCCCACTCAAGGCATTAGGCTACTAGTACAACAATGAACTACTACATACCTAGCGAATGATATAACTATCTCAAATCTGCATGCATCTTCTTTACTCGGGGATGCATTGCATAAGGAGCTCTATGAGCCTCTAATAGAATGAAATCAGATAATCCTCTGAAAGAAGGTACATAGATGCGCCCTCTATGGCATAGTCGTCCATCAGACTCTAATGAATAGTTTGCATATCTCCTTTTTAGGGCCTCTTGAGATCGCACTACCTGACATACCTCTAGATACCACTCATCCTCTGGCAAGTGCTACAATATAAAACCTCTCAAATTTGTGTCCATAGTCATGGAGCATATCTCATGATGTCTCCTTCTCAAGGCATCTGCAAATATGTTCTCTTTCCCTTTGACGTAGAGAACATCAAAATCATACTCACATAAAAAATCCATCCATCTCCTCTAATGAGCATTAAGATTAGGCTGGGTGAATATGTAGTGCAAGTTCTGATGATCTGAATGAAGCTCAAAATGATGACCCAAAAGAGAGTGTCTCCACCTCACGAGTGCATGCACTACTGCTACAAGCTCAAGGTCATGTGTATAGTAGTCAAGCTTGTGAGTCTTTATAAGTTTCCTAGACTCATATGCTATAACTCGACCCTCCTTAATAAGGACTTCTCCTAATCCATCCAAGGAAGTATCTGTGCATACCATGAAATCAGCCGAAGGGTCTGACACAATAAGAATAGGTGCACTAGTGAGTGCCCTTTTTAGATCCTGAAAGGCCCTCTCACACCTTTCTGTCCACTTGAATTTCTTTCCCTTTCACTGAAGGGATGTAATAGGATGTGCAACCTTGGGGAACCCCTCAATGAAGTATCTATAGTACCCTGCTAGACTCATGAAACTCCTGACCTTTGTCACACTAGTTGGAGCTGGCCAATCCATAATAGCTCTGATCTTCGATGGGTCAACTAGACAATTATCTACTCAATGGCATCATCCTCATAAACATGAAATTGAATCATTTATAGAGCATGCATGCATAATTTCTAGTATGAAAATGAAGTACTGCAAATCAAAGTAAATGACATAATCATATCAATGTTATCCACAACACGAGATCATATAAAATGTATGTCCAAAATGCATCACAATATAGTATCCAAAATAGGTCCAATATGAAAATAACTGAAATGCTATGATGGATTGAGGTAGGGCCTCACACTACCATTTCCTTGTGTATCTTGAGTCTTCCAAAAACTTCTGATTTCTCCCTGAGAAAAGTAACCCAACACATTCTAGAATAATCATCAATTATTAGCATAAAGTATCTATCTCCCTGTATACTTCTTGTTCTTGCTGGACCACATAAATCAGTATGAATTAAATAAAGAATATTATTGGATTTCTCAGAAGTGCTCTTAAATGTTGTTCTAACTTCCTTTCCCATTTGACATTCCTTACATACTGGATTATGAGGTTTCATGATCTTAGGTAAATTCCTTACTGCCTTAGTTGAACTGATCTTTACAATGCAATCAAAATTCACATGACAAAGTCTTTTATGCCATAACCAACTTTCATCAATGTGTGCAATCAAACATGTCTTATCACTAGTATTCAAGTGAAAGATATTACCTTTAGTTTGATTACCGGTTGCAATCTCCAATCCAGTTCTGTTCATGATTTTGCATTTTTCATTCTTGAATTTTAATTGAAATCCTTTTTCCACTAACTGACCAACACTCAAAAGATTATGCTTTTAACTTTCAACATAATAAACATTGACAATATTTTACTTACCATCTAGAGACATAGTGCCTCTTCCTTTGATTAAACAAGCTTTGTCATCTCCAAATCTTACTAGACCTCCATGAATTTCCTGTAATGATAATAATTTTCTTTTATCACAAGTCATATGATGGGAGTATCAACTATCTATAATCCATTCATCATTTTCTTCATTTTTTGCTACCAATGCCTGCTCTACCGGTTTGACAATAGGTGTCGGTTGATCTTCTTTTATTGCAACAAAAGTCCATCCATTATCTGTTGTATCTTCATCTGAATCATCTGTAACACCTTCATCTGCATAGTTGATAACTCAATGATGAACCACTAGTACCAAACCGTTACTGAGAGAGGGTGGTGAATCAGTACAAACACAAATACAGTCCAAAACCGGTTTGACAACAAATACTCCAAATGAATGACAAACAGGGATACCGGTAAAACAGAGTGCAACCGGTAACATCTAGTACAACTCAATCAGTCATGAACCGGTCACTCAACAAGCTTTCCTCTTAGCTCAATACTATAGTATCATTATATTCTCATGCATAAACAAGTAAACTTAACCATCAGATCTTCACAACAGTGAGTTCAATATGTTTTATAGACAAGCATAAAACATAGAACCTTCATGTGCTTAATAGGTCAAACAAAGCATCACAAGACAAAAGCATTTCACATGACACACACATTTTGCACGTGGAAACCTAACTGGCAAAAACCACGGTGGGGATGAATACCCACAAGCTGCTTTTTGAACTATTTAGAAGTCCACTTTGTTAGGAGCCTTGTCCGGTTAAGGACATTACAATAGGTTCTAGTAGGAACTGATCCTATTAGGGATCACCTAGTTAAGGGATACCCGGTTAAGGGTTAAACCTGGTAGGGTCACCTTGTTAGAGGATTTTGAGAACTCAATAGCTGAAAGGATCTCCTAAGCTCTCTAGCTTCTCAGAACTCATTAGCCTGGAGTTACCCGGTTAAGGGATTTGAATCAAGCCAGTTAAGACCACCTGATTTAAGAGATTTTGAATCAAGCCAGTTAAGGCTACCCTGTTAGGGGATTTTACAACTGTTGAAGTGGTTAGAGATCAACAGGTATTACAATGATCTGTTAACAACACTCAATGCTAATGCAGATCCGTTTAGGCTCCTCTTTTCCTTCTGCACATTCACTTTGCAAGTATCTCTTCTCTCCTTTGGTCTGGAAAGAATCACATATCACTTCCCTTGGATACACACTCACAACTTTTGCCAACAAACTCAGAAAGAAACACAACATCGACCTTATAGGAAACATACAGGTCGGTAGCAAAAACCCTAAACCCTAAACTTGTTAGGTTAAGCAATTCAAATGGTTTGATCCTGATCGCTGAATCATACTGCATTAAATGCAACAATCTTGAATTGATCTCAAGAAATTCTCCATCGTCCATTATCCACCAATTTCTTTGTGGCTAATAACCCATCACGCATTATCACCATTTGACAGACTTCGAACATTCTCAAGGTAGATAGGAATAGTCTTCTTCATGCAAGATCCTTCATGCACATAGAGCTTATGTGGCAACACGATCTATCCTCCATCATACCACTAACTCATCACACAAAGATCACCAATTGAGTCACACAGACTTGAGGTACTCCAATCGGAAACCCCGAAGTGGAAGCTACCTACCAACCGGTAGTCATACAATGCTTCCATGTGCCTGTTCCCATAACTACATGCCGGTTCACCTTGAACAAATATGCCGCTTCACTTTGGTATATAAACCGGTTCATACATATGCCGGTTCCTCTCTCTATTCAACTATCACATGTGACGGTTCACACTATGTCTCATATTGACATCAATGACAACATACAATGTCATTATGTCTTCATGCTGGTTCACATAATGCCAACAATCTCCCCCTTTGGCATTGATGGCAATATACAAAAGATATCTTCTCTGCTTCACATCTTCTCCCCATTTGTTGTAGATATCTTTTTGCTTCACTCCTTCTCCCCCTTTGACAACAATGCCAAAGTGAAGGTACAATCATCACTGTTTCATCATGCTGCTCCCCTTGAGGAGTAGCATCCTTCAACACACCAGTCAACCAAACATTTGTCTTTCCAGTACCTAACTGATGTGGAACAATCACTTTTAGTTCACCTCCTGAAGGGGCAATACCCCTAATTCAATTCTCAAATGCACAAATGTTGTCTTTGGGAGAGGCTTGGTGAATATGTCTACTAACTGCTCCTTACTAGACACATGCTCTAGTGCAATCTCTTTATTCTGAACCTTTTCCCTCAAGAAATGATACTTAAGCTCAAAATGCTTGGTTCAAGAATGTAAAACTAGATGCTTTCATATATTGATAGCACTTGTGTTATCACAGAATATACTTATCGGTTCAGATACAGGGATCTTGAAGCCTTCCAGTACATGCTTCATCCAGATTGTCTGAGTGCAGTTCATGAAAGCTGCAACATACTCTACTTCCACTGTAGATTGAGAGATACAACTCTACTTTTTACTCATCCATGACACTAGTGTACCACTGAGAAAGAATGCACCACCGACTGTTCTTTTTCGGTCATCCACATTACCTAGCCAATCAGCATCTGTGAACACTTTCAGATTGAAATTATTGCTGTATGGGTACCACAATCCATAGTCAACTGTTCCCTTCAGATACCTAAGAATCCGCTTGACAACAATCAAGTGAGATTCTCTTGGACTCTTTTGGAATCTTCCAGTAATGCCAACTGCATGTGCAATATCTGGTCTGCTATGCACTACATAATGCAACTTACCAATCATTGATCGGTATTCCTTCTCATCAACCAGTGCAGAATCATCCTCTTTTGTCAATTTGCAACCGGTCACCATCGGTGTACCAACCGGTTTGCTGTCTTCCATGCCAAAAGTCTTCAACACCTCTTTGACATATTTGGACTGAGTGATGAAGATTCCATCTTCCATCTGCTGGATCTGCAGTCCAATGAAGAACTTAATCTCCACTATGAGAGACATCTCAAACTCTTTCTTCATCTCTTCAGCAAACTCATTACTCATCTTGTCATCTCCACCAAAGATGATGTCATCAACAAAAACTTCATAGATCAAGATTTGATCTCCTTCAAACTTCAAGTAGATACTGCTATCTTCACTTGTTCTCTCAAATCCAATCTTCACAAGATGGGAATGTAGGTGCTCATACCATGCCCTAGGTGCTTGCTTTAGACCATATAATGCTTTGTGTAGCCTACATACCATGTCACTATCTTCAGATAGGGCAAACCCATCTAGTTGCTCAATATACACCTCCTCTTCAAGTACACCATTTAGGAATGTAGATTTTACATTCATTTGATATACCTTGAACCTCTTAAAAGCTACATATGTAAGAAGCATACGAACTCTTTCCAATCTGGCTACAGGAGAAAAGGTTTCCCCATAGTCTTCACCTTCTTCTTGAGCATATCCTTTGCATACCAGTCTAGCTTTATTCCTAATCACTGTGCCATCCTCATTCAACTTATTTCTGAACACCCATTTGGTGCCAATGACATTTTTATGCTCTGGTCTGGGTACCAAGGACCATGTACCATTTTTCTCTATCTGGTCAAGTTCTTCTTCCATTGCCTTGATCCAGTCTTCATCTTTATGAGCCTCTTTGAATGACTTAGGCTCAAATTCAGAGATCATACATGAGTTTTCTCTGATCTTTTTTCTGGTAAGGATTCCTGCATCCTTATCACCTATGATTTGCTTGGGATCATGATTCAACTTGACATATCAAGGAATGGTCTTAGCTGGTTCTTCATGCTTCTCTTCTTCATCCTCATCTTCATCAATATCAACATTCACCAGTTCAGGAACACTATTATTGGTACTCGGTTGACTGACAAGCGGTTCCCAGAAGGTTGCAACCTGTTCATTTACAACTTGCTCACTACCGGTTTCCTCAGTCTTCTCAGAGGATTCATCAACTCTTGCATTGATGCTTTCCATAATTCTCTGAGTCCTATTGTTGTAGCACTTGAAAGCTTTACTCTTGGTGGAATATCCTAGAAATATTCCCTCATCACATTTAGCTTCAAATTTGCCCTGATGTTCACTCCTCTTGATGTAACATTTGCTACCAAATACCTTAAAGTAGTTAACCATAGGTGTCTTACCGGTCCAATACTCATAAGGAGTTTTGTCCTTACCCTTTTTGATGAGTACCCGATTCATAGTGTAGACTGTAGTGCTCACCACTTCTCTCCAAAAGGTGTGAGAAACCTTTCCTTGAATCAACATGGTTCTAGCTACTTCAACCACCGTCCAGTTATTCCTCTCTGCTAGGCCATTCTGCTGTGGAGTTCGGGAGGCAGACAACTATCTCTTGATGCCAAATTCTTCACAATACTTGTTGAATTCTCTGGAAGTGAATTCCCCTCCTTGATCAGTTCTGAGACATTTGATCCTTTTACTGCTTTCCTTCTCCACTAATGCTCTGAAATCTTTGAATTTCCCAAAAGCTTCAGACTTGTCTTTCAAGAATATGACCCACATCATTCTTGAGTAGTCATTAGTGAGAATCATGAAGTACCTATCACCCTGCACACTTCTAGTTTTCATAGGACCACATAAATCAGTATGCACAAGATCAAGCAAGTTGTCAATAGTGAAAGATTTACCTTTAAAGGTTGAGGAAGACATTTTCCCCAATTGACATTCTCTACACAAGGTATTATCTGGTTTGCTTAGCACCGACAACTCTCTGACTGCTTTGATCTTACTAGCCTTTACAATGTTATCAAAGTTCACATGGCAAAATCTCCTATGCCATATCCAGCTATCATCAAGCTTAGCCATAAGACATGTACTTATATTTGCATTCAGATGAAATAGGTTACCTTTAGTCTACATGTCAGTGGCTACCAATTTACCATCTTTACCTTTGATTTTGCAAACTCCATTCTTGAATTGCAGAGTTAGGCCACTATCATTTAGCTGGGCAACTCTTAGAAGGTTGTGTCTGAGACCATCACCCTAGTACACATTGTCAGCACTACTCTTTCCATTCAAAGAGATGGACCCTCTACCTTTGACCATGCATAGTGCATCATTGCCAAAGTGAACCACACCACCATCATACTTCTCTAAGGGTAGAAACTTACTGTGGTCACCAATCATATGGTGAGAACAACCACTATCAATGATCCACTCATTGGAATCATCAAACTGGGAGATAAGAGCCTTCTTGTCTACCACATCTTCCTTTACAACAATAAACACAATGTCTTCATTCTCTTCATCTTCTGATTCCTCATCTGTGACACCTTCATCAACTGCCACAAAACAATTTCTTCAGTTTGCTCCTTTGAATTTCTTGAACCTTTCTAGTTTATCCTTGTTGTCACTATTAGGACAGTTCATAGCAATATGTTCTATCCGGTTACAGGAGAAACATTTCAAAGGTAGCTTACCTTTGTATTTACCAGTTCCTTTTGAGAATTTCCTGGCAAGAAGTGCTTCAAATTCCATCAGAAACTCTTAATCCTTCATTTCTCTACTTTGATTAGGTTCCCCACTAGTGCTAGCCTCTTTTCCTTTTCTGGAAGGTATAGCAGAGGCTCTAAAAGCTGATTCTATCTTTTGAACACTGCCATCAAAACTATGCAGCTCATAGGCTCTCAACTTGGCTATGAAGGAGTCCAAGGACACCTTAGACTTGTCTATTGATCTCAGCTCCTAAATAGCAACAACCCTTATTGCATAGACCAGCAACAGGGATCTCAGAACTTTACTTACCATAGTGGAATCTTCTATTTTGCCACCTGCACTCTTTATTTCTCCAACAACTATTTTGATTCTTATTCCATACTGTTGAATGGTCTCTCCTTCAACCATCCACATGTCTTCAAACTTCCCTCTCAGGCTTTCTTCCTTAGCCTATTTTACATGCTCGCCACCACCATAGATATTTTCAAGAGCATCCAATACCTCTTTGGGATTTGCCTTGTCCTAAACATTAATAAACTCAATGTCAGATAGACTACTGATGAGGGCATCCATGACTTGCCCATTTTCTTGTATCTCTCTCTTTCGGTCATCAGTGAGAGTATCGGTAGGAACAAAATATACAATTTCAACATAACTCTAGTGTTGAACACCCATGCTTTTGATGAATATCTTCATCCTGTCTTTCCATATACCAAAATTTTCCCTGTTAAACTTTGGACCTTCCCTCTTCATCATTTGACTAGGATCTTTTCCTCAAGCGGTTAGGCTTACAACACAGAGGACCCGGAGGCACTCTGATACCAATTGATAACTCAATGATGAACCACTAGTACCAAACCGATACTGAGAGGGGAGGGGGTGAATCAGTACAAACACAAATACAGTCCAAAACTAGTTTGACAACAAATACTCCAAATGACTGATAAACAGGGATACCGGTAAAACAAAGTGCAACCGGTAACATCCAGTATAGCTCAATCAGTCATGAACTGGTCACTCAATAAGCTTTCCTCTTAGCTCAATACTACAGTATCGTTATTTCTCATGCATAAACAAGTAAACCTAACCACTAGATCTTCACAATAGTGATTTCAATATGTTTTATAGACAGGCATAAAACATAGAACCTTGATGTGCTTAACAGGTCAAACAAAGCATCACAAGACAAAAGCATTTCACATGACACATATATTTTTAACATGGAAACCCAACTGGGAAAAACCACGATGGGGATGAATACCCACAAGCTGCTTTTTGAACTCTTTAGAAGTCCGGTTAAGGACATTACAATAGGTTCTGGTAGGAAGCGATCCTGTTAGGGATCACCCGGTTAAGGGATACCTGGTTAAGGTTTAAACCCGGTAGGGTCACCTTGTTATAGGATTTCAAGAACTCAATAGCTAAAAGGATCTCCTAAGCTCTCTAGCTTCTTAGAACTCATTAGCCTCGAGTTACCCGATTAAGGGATTTGAATCAAGCCGGTTAAGACCACCCGATTTAAGGGATTTTGAATCAAGCCAGTTAAGGCTACCCTATTAGGGGATTTTACAACTGTTGAAGTGGTTAGAGATCAACAGGTATTACAATGATCTATTAATAGCACTCAATGCTAATGCAGATCCATTTATGCTTCTCTTTTCCTTCTACACATTCACTTTGCAGGTATCTCTTCTCTCCTTTGGTCTGGAAAGAATCATGTATCACTTCCCTTGGATACACACTCACAACTTTTGCCAATAACCTCAGAAAGAAACACAACATTGACATTATAGGAAACATACAGGTCGGTAGCAAAAACCCTAAACCCTAAACCTGTTAGGTTAAGCAATTCAAACGGTTTGATCCTAACTGCTGAATCATACTACATTAAATGCAACAATCTTGAATCGATCTCAAGACATTCTCCATTGTCCATTATCCACCGATTTCTTGGTGGCTGATAACCCATCACGTGTTATCACCGTTTGACAGACTTCGCACATTCCTAAGGTAGTTAGGAATAGTCTTCTTCATGCAAGATCCTTCATGCACATAGAGCTTACGTGGCAACATGATATGTCCTCCATCATACTGCTAACTCATCACACAAAGATCATTGATTAAGTCACATAGACTTGAGGTACTCCAACTGGAAACCCCGAAGTGGAAGGTACCTACCAACCGATAGTCATACAATGCTTCCATGTGTTGGTTCCCATAACTACATGCCAGTTCACCTTGAACAAATATGCTACTTCACTTTGGCATATAAATTGGTTCATACATATGCCAGTTCCTCTCTCTATTTACCTATCACATGTGTCGGTTCACACTATGTCTCATATTGACATCAATGACAACATACAATATCATTATGTCTTCATGCCGGTTCATGTAATGCCAACAATAGTAACATGACTTATCTTTTTTTTTCTTAAATTTGTATCTTTGATATTCAGGGTTAGGTTTATATGTTCTTTTTGCTTCCTTGCTTAGTCTTGCATGTCTATCAGGACACCTAGATACCATATGACCAACTTTATTGCAATTAAAACATTTGAAAGATGCTTTACCTTCATACTTACTTCATGCTAGACATTTAGGCATCTTCCTTGCAAATAGTGCTTCAAGTTCTTCATTTTCTCTTCTCATATCTTCAATTTATTTTGCACAAAGTGCTTTCCAATCAGTTTTGTCAGGTGATGATGATGATGATGCTGATGATGATTCTTTGAAAACTATATCAGTTTTGACTATAGCAACAGGACCAAACTCTTCAAGCTCACATGTAGAAAGTTTTCCAACCAAAGTATCTCTAGAAACTGATGTATTAGGCATTGTTCTCAACTCATTAATAGCAGCCACTTTCATTTTGTAAGTTGGTGGCAAAACTCTTAAAACCTTAGACACATTTTCATCTTCACTTAAGGATCCTCCACAACATTGCATTCCTAAAACAATTTCATTAACTCTTTCCATAAATGCAAAAATTCTTTCATCTTCTTCCATTTTTAAATTTTCATACCTGCCCCGGTAAGATTATAGTTTTGGAATCTTGACAGTGGTATCTCCTTCATTCAATGTTTCTAGTTTATACCAAATATCTTTAGCATTAGATTGGTCTGATAATCCCATGATTTGCTGATCTGATAATGCACTCAGAAGTACTTTTCTTGCTTTGCAATCATTCTCCATGTCCTTATCCAATATCCGTGGATGAGGTTGATTTGGAGTAGGACCAACATAGCCATTCTTAGTAACATCCCATATATCTCTTCCAATGTAGTTCAGATGTGTTTCCATTCTGATCTTCCATATACCATAGATAGTTCCATCAAGTTTAGGACTGTCCTTCTTGAAAATATTTGTTGCCATAGGATCTCCTCAAGTTGTTAGGATTCTACAAAAAGAGGACTTAGATCTAATACCAATTGCTAGGAACCAGGAAGGACAACTGAGAGGGGGGGTGAATCAGTTGTGAACCAATTTTTAATAAATTACAAATCAAAACCAATTATTCCAACTTGAAACTTAGTGCCAGTAAAATGGATTAGCTGTTATAGTAGTACCGGTATAATTTAATACATGAAACATAAAGAGAAACATCATCCACAACACATGACACAGAGATTTGATGTGGAAACCCTGTAAGGGGAAAAACCACAATGGGAAACCTTACCCACAATCAGATGATACTACTGTAGATAGTAAGTGTTTATAAATAGGGTTTGCACATGCAAAAAGGCCAACCACCTAGAGATCACTGCTCAATCACAAAATAGGAGTCACACTTACTACAATTGGATGGTTAAATCCAATAACAATGTACTGCTTCAAGAATAGCATCTGCAATGCTGGATTTAGTACTAGTTTAAGCTCTGACCATGAGTGCCAAACACCTTCATAACCTTTCCTTGAACTTTTAGATAATGTTTGTGTGATTCACACAAGGATCTGCTTATTTTCGCTCTTCAATATTCACACACACTCATAATGATCGATCTTCAATAAGATCTTACAATCATTTATACAAAACTTAAGACTAAATGTTAAGGTCTTCTCACTAAACATATTACAATTAAATCAATTACAATCAAGTCTTTATGTGATACAATATGTCAGCTCAATACATTATCCAATCAATAAACCATTTCCAAAACGTGTTGTGCTGATCTGGACTAGATATCATGTACCGGTCCATAACCTAGACTTATCTTCCGGTAAAGGCAAATCTGTCAACCCGATTAGACCAATAAGAAAAACACCAAATCCATGTTTTTGACATAACCAAATGATCTCCAGATGATAAAAATTTGTCATCACTACCGATTAATAATATAACCTGTCGGTGAAGCATATACCAATGACTGTGCATAAGCTACTAACCATACAATGTGTAATTTCAACAATAAACCAATATAACCATAGTGCCAAATCAACAATGTAGATCTCCAAGAAGATAAGTGTTGACATCAATGATAAAACCAATGCAACACATGACAGATTCATCCATAATACCATCACAGACAAGAATTTTCTCTGATTTTCCTCCTTGTTTGTAATCCAGCATGTTTATCTCCAATTATTTGTTCTTCTGAGTGATTTAACTTGACGTACCTTTGAATAAGTAGTTCAGGTGTTGTACTTTCTGCTTCATGTTCTTCATGTTGTTCATTGCTCTCTGCATTTACCGGTTGAGCACCTATTTCTCCAACATTGTGCTCATCAGTCTTCAGCACTTCTGGTTCAATGAACACAACTCTTTCTTCATATTTCTCAAGCTCATATCTGCTGGACTCACCATATTTTAGTGTAATAATCTCTCTTAATATAACATTTTCTCCCAAATATTTTGAAATAGCTTACACTAGGAGTCTTTCCATGCCATAATTCATAAGGTGTTTTTTTATTACCTTTTTTGAAAAGTACCTGGTGCAAAGTATAGGCAGCAGCATTGGCTGCTTCTCTCAAAAACATCTTCAGTACTTCACCTTGAATCAACATGGTTCTAGCAGCTTCAATAATTGTTTTGTTCATTTTTTCTGCTATCCCATTTTGTTTTGGATTTCTAGGAGCTGACATTTGCCTCTTAATTCCCTATTCATCATAGAACTTCACAAACTCATAAGAAGTAAATTCACTTCCCTTGTTAGATCTCAAACATTTTAGATTCTTCATGGTATCTTTCTCAACAAGAGCTTTAAATTCTTTAAATTTACTAAAAGCCTCACACTTTTCTCTCACAAAAGTTACCCACATCATTTTGGAATAATCATCAGTAAACATCATAAAATACTTATCACAAAAATAGCTCTTCATCCTCATAGGACTACAAAGATCAGTATGAACCAAATCAAGAATATTCTCTGAAGAAAAAGACTTACTCTTGAAGAATACAAAGGTCATCTTACCCATCTGACAATCCTTGAATAACAAATTGTCTAGTATCACAAGATTCAGAAAACCTCTAACAATACTTTACTTACTAACTTTAATCAAATTATCAAAATTCACATGACAAAATCTCTTGTGCCACAACCAACTGTCTTCAATATTTGCCACCAAACAGTCATTTACATTAGTATTTAAATGGAATAAATTACCTCTAGTCTTCTTCCTAGTAGCAATCAATTCTCCATTATTTCCAAGAATCCTGCACACTCCACTTTTGAATTCAAGTAGATATCCCTTATCATTAAGTTGTCCAACACTCAAGAGGTTATGTTTTAGTCCTTCAACCCAAAATACATCATCTGCATTACTATTCCCATTTAATGAAATTGATCCTTTACCTTTAACCATGAAGGGAGAGTTATTACCAAATCTTACAACACCTCCATCAAACTCTTCAAGGGAGGAACTTACTTTTGTCACCGGTCATGTGGTGTGAGAAACCACTATCTATTATCCATTCATCATTGTTATCCATATGAGACACCAAAGCCTTCTCATCAGTTAGATCCTCCTTTACAACAATATATACTATCTCCTTATTATCATCTTCTTCCAATTCATCATCGGTCAAAACTTCATCCACTGCAACATAACAATGTTTCTTTCTTTTTCCTTTGAATCTTCTAAACTTTTTTTTTTTATTAGCGTTAGGGAAGTTAGCTGCTATGTGTCCAATCTTACTACAAGAGAAACACTATTATGAAAGTTGTTAAGTTCAAATGCAGTTAACTTTCCAATTAAAGAATCAATAGTAACTTTATCTTTTGAAATGGATCTCAGTTCTTGAATAGAAGACACTCTGATAGAATACTATGGTAAAAGAGTTCTAAGAATTTTTCTAACAATAGTATCATCTTCAATCTTACCTCCGACACTCTTTATTCCACCTATAACTTCCTTAATCCTTTGTCCATATTAAGTTATGTTCGCAGTGTCAACCATTTTCATATCATCAAATTTTCCTCTCAGACTCTCTTCCTTTTCCCTTTGTACATTTTCATCTCATCCATAGATTAATTTTAATTTCTCCCATACTTCATTTGCATTTTCTAATTCATGAACATCAATATATTTAGAGTCAAATAGAGTACTTGCAATTGCTTGAAGATCTTGAATGTTTTCTTGTTGTTCTTTGAGCTCATCCAATGTCAAGGGACTGGTAGTAGGTGCAACATACTTGGTTATCACATGATTCCAGTACTGTGAACCAATTCCTTTAATGTAGATCTCCATCCGATCACTCCATATCCTATAGTTGTCCTTGGAAAACATGGGAACCTCCCTCTTCAACATCTTTCATAGAATCTTTCCCTCAAGCTGTTAGGATTTTTGCACACAGAGGACCAATGCTCTAATAGCAATTGGTAAATCTAGAGGATTAGGTTAATACTAAGAGGGGGATGAATTAGTATTAACAAAAACTAAAACTTTCAACACCAAACTAGACTTATCTTAGATCTAAAAACATTCAACACTTAAACCAAATCTTCATAATAGATTTCCTTATGAGATATAGATAATCATTTCCTCTTATATAAACTTATTGATCAGATTAGCCATCAATTCAATATCAGATCAACAAACACAGTTACCAACTTATTAACTGATCAAATTGCTTCATCAATCATATAATCATCATTACCAATAATCACTTTAAGATCTCTAATAAACAAACATAAATTGTCTTTACCAGCTAACAAAAATAAAACATGAACATCACAAGAAAAGCTTACCACACATGAACACCATGTTTTTCACGTAGAAACCCAAATAGGGAAAAAACACAGTGGGAATTTGTACACACAAATATTTTGCACTCTTTCAGAATGCACCCTGTTAGGAGCCAAGCCCAGTTAGAAGCTTACAATGATGCAATGTTATGAGAAAACCTTGTTAGGAGCCACCTAGTTAAGGGATTTACCTCAGCCATGTTAGAAGCTTTTATCTTTTAGGATCAACCTTGCAAGAGGATTTAGAACTCAGATATTGAGTCACCTTGTCAAGGGATTTTATGATGTGAGGCCTATTAAGACCTACCCGGTTAAGGGATTTCTATTGCTGTAATTGTTAAAGAACAACAGTGAATGATCAGTGTATAGCACTCTACTACTTGATTGATAAGACCCAATTAAGTTCTAAGTCTGCATCTCTCTGGTAGGTCTTCTCACACACTAGTTCAACTTCACACAGTTCTCAAAATCACCAACACTTCAAAACATCAACCTTGCTGGCATAAATGACTTTTACAACTAGGTCAGCATCAAAACCCTAAGCCTTACTATATAGATCATCACAGATCTTTACAACTCATTACAGATTATCATAGGGATCATTACAATCAGTTACAAATTAATATCGGCCATTGAATGATCATAAATTGTCACAACAAGTCGATCTGGTATAAATTCAAACCCTTAGCATATTCCACTAAGCACTTTGCACATTCCCAATAAATTTGTTCTCCAAACATGCAAAAACATCTTTCAAACTCATCACATGGTTTGTCCCACGTTATCATCAACACGTGAACTTGATGTAGATCACCGCCAAACCAAAAATCATTACTGGTATTGTTTACTGGTACTTAAACCCTTCTTTAACCGTTACAAAAATTCATCAGAAATTCAAAACATGCCTTCCAATAACCATCATAGGATGCAGTTCTGGTTACATACTCAAATCCATCATAAAGGCTTATGTATCAAACCACAAGTCACCAAACATCTCCAATCACCCGATTCCATCAAAACTGATCAGCTTTACCGATTAAGGTCCTAATTCATAGTCTTGCCGGTAAACACTATCAACCTATCAAACTCTTACTTCGGTAGAGAAAATCACTTAGCCAACAAGTCAATCACCAAAAACCAACTATAAACATCATTAAACATCAGTTGAACCTGGTTGACATTAATGACAATATAAATAACTGATCATGTCATATTCCTCTATCGGTACAATCATCCACCATCATCTCATCTTAATTAGTTATGCCAAACATGTCAACAATCTCCCCCTTTGGCATTGATGGTGACACTAAATATCAATGTACTCAACTCATATTTTTCTGCTCTATTCTAGACTTTCTCTGTAACTCTTCTCTTCTCTGTTGCATCACATCTATCGGTTACACTATATCTACTCCAACTAATCATACGCCTTATCTTAATCATATTTCTTCTCCCCCTTTGACAACAATTTGAAAGGTGCATAAGAATCACAAATCATCAAGTCTGATACAGTTGTTGTCTTCAACATGTTTGCACACACAACTAAGTTGCTCCCACTATGAAGTAGCCTCCATCTCATCAATCCAAAGTGAAAAAAAGAAGTCATGAATCCCACTGGATTGATGCAACTTGCATTTTAATTTTGTTTGAGTAGGGGTCTGACCCCTAATTTACCTCTGAGATACTCAAAAGTTGTCATCGGCAATGGTTTTGTGAAAATATTTGCTAGCCGCTCTTTGCTTGTCACATACTCCATGCGAACTTGTTTTTCCTGTACTGTTTCCCTTAGAAAATGATATTTCAATTTTGTGTGCTTTGTTATTGCATGTAACACATTCTTTTTTGAAATATTGATTGCACTAGTGTTATCACAAAAAATAGTTTTCAGTTCAGATATATCAAATTTGAATGCTTCAAGCACATGTCTCATCCAGATTGCTTGCGTGCAATTCATTGATGCTGCAACATACTTTGCCTCTTCTATTGAATGAGAAACATAATTTTTATTCTTACTTGTCCAAGCAACCAATCTACCTCCAAGAAGAATAGCTCCACCAGTAGTTCTTTTTCGATCATCTACATTGTGTTCCCAATCTGCATCAGTAAACACATCCAAAGAAACATTTCCTTTATAAGGATACCACAAGCTGTAATCTATTGTGCCTTTCAAGTATCGAAATTTCCTTTTCACCACTACCAAGTGAGTCTCTTGGTATCCTTTTGAAATCTAGCAACCAATCCAACAACTTGTGCAACATCCGGTATGCTATGAATGACATAATGCAGTTTACCAATCATATACCTGTATTCTTTCTCATCCATAGATGGTGAGTCATCTTGGTTATACAACTTGCATCCTATCACCATCAGATTACCAACTGGTTTATAATCTTCCATGCCAAATTATTCCAACACCTCTTAGACATACTTACTCTGACAGATAAAAATTCCACCATCCAATTGCTGGACCTGCAACCCAATGAAAATTTAATCTCTCCAATAAGAGACATTTGAAATTCCTTTTTCATCTCCTCAACAAAATCCATTCCTAAGTTATCATTACAACCAAAGATAATGTCATCCACAAATACTTCAGCTATCAATACTTTCTCTCCATTAGTCTTTAGATATATGTTACTGTCCTCACTGGTATGCTAGAATCCTATCTTGATTAGGTGTCCAAGCAACCTTTCAAACCATGCTCTCAGTGCTTGGTGCAATCCATATAGTACCTTATGTAGTTTGCAAACCATATCTTAGTGTCCAGATAAAGCAAATCCATCTGCTTGTTCTATGTATACTTCTTCTTCAAGGATGCCACTGAGAAAAGATAATTTAACATCCATCTGATAGACGTTAAATCCTTTAAATGCGACATAAGGAAGTAGCATTCTTACTACTTCCAATCTCGCCATAGGTGCAAAGGTTTCACCATAATCTTCTCATTTTTTTTGTGCATAGTGTTTGTAAACCAATCTTTTCTTTATTTCTCACAACCTTTCCTTCTTCATTTAACTTGTTTCTAAAAACCCATTTGGTTCCAATCAAATTCTTGTCTTCTAGTTTGGGAACAAGTGTCCATGTCTTGTTCTTCTCTATTTGATCTAACTCTTCTTTCATTGCACTAATTCAGTCATCATCCCTTAATGCCTCTCTTACTATTTTTGGCTCAATAGTAGAAGTCAGACAAGAATTTTCTCTAATTTTCCTCCTTGTTTGTACTCTGACATGTTTATCTCCAATTATTTGTTCTTCTAAGTGATTTAACTTGATGTACCTTCTAATAACTAGTTCAAGTGTTGTGCTTCCTGCTTCATGTTCTTCATGTTCTTCGTCGCTCTCTGTATTTATTGGTTGAGCACCTAGTTCTACAACATTGTGCTCATCAGTCTTATGTACTTCCGGTTCAATGAACACAAGTCTTTCTTCATCTTTCTCAGGCTCAGATCTGTTGGACTCACTAGATTTCTCAATGAGTTCATCTCTCTTCAAATTAGCACTCTCACTGATCTTCTTAGTTCTATTGTTATAACATTTAAATGCCTTATTCTTTGTAGAGTAACCAAGAAAAATGCCTTCATCACACTTAGCATCAAATTTTTCAGTGTAATAATCTCTCTTAATATAACATTTACTCCTAAAGATTTTGAAATAGCTTACACTAGGAGCCTTTCCATGCCATAATTCATAAGGTGTTTTTCTATTACCTTTTTTGACAAGTACCCAGTGCAAAGTATAGGCAGCAGTGTTGACTTCTTCTATCTAGAACATCTTTGTTACTTCACCTTGAATCAACATGGTTCTAGCAACTTCAACAATTGTTCTTTTCATTTTCTCTGCTATCCCATTTTGTTGTGGATATCTTGGAGCTGACATCTGCCTCTTAATTCCCTATTCATCATAGAACTGCACAAACTCGTCAAAAGTAAATTCACTTCCCTATTCAGATCTCAAACATTTTAGATTCTTCCCGGTATCTTTCTCAACAAGAGCTTTCAATGCTTTAAACTTACTAAAAGCCTCACACTTTTCTCTCACAAAAGTTACCTGCAACATTTTGGAATAATCATCAGTAAAGATCATAAAATACTTATCACCAACATAACTCTTAGTCCTCATAGGACCACAAAGATCAGTATGAACCAAATCAAGATTGTTCTCTAATGAAAAAGACTTACTCTTCAAGGATTCATTTTGTCATCTTACCCATTTGATAGTTCTTGAATAACACATTGTCTAGTTTCACAAGATGTGGAAAACCTCTAATAATACTTTACTTACTAACTTTAATCAAATTATGAAAATTTACATGACAAAATCTCTTGTTCCACAACCAATTGTCTTCAATCTTTGCCACCAAACAGTCATACATTAGTATTTAAATGAAATAAATTACCTCTAGTCTTCTTCCCAGTAGCAATCAATTCTCCATTATTTCCAAGAATCCTACATACTCCATTTTTGAATTCAAGTAGATATCCCTTATCATTAAGTTGTCCAACACTCAAGAGGTTATGTTTTAGTCCTTCAACCCAAAAGACATCATCTGCATTACTCTTCCCATTTAATAAAATTGATCCTTTATCTTTAACCTTGAATGGAGAGTTATTACCAATTCTTACAACACCTCCATCAAACTCTTCAAGGGATAGGAACTTACTTTTGTCACCGGTCATGTGGTGTGAGCAACCACTATCTATTATCCATTCATCACTGTTATCCATATAAGATACCAAATACTTCTCATCAGTTAGATCCTCCTTTACAACAACAAATACAATCTCCTCATTGTCATCTTCTTCCAATTCATCAACGATCAAACCTTCATCCACTGCAACATAACAATGTTTCTTTCTTTTTCCCTTGTATCTTCTAAACTTATATTTCTCATCAGTGTGAGGGAAGTTAGTAGCTATGTGTCCAATCTTACTACAAGTGAAACACTTGAAGGGTAATTTACCTTTATATTTACCTGTTCTTGCAGGGAATCTTCTAGCTAGTAATGCCTCAAGTTCTATTAGATGATCTTCATCATCACCATCACCTCTGCTACCCGCCATGACTAGACCTATAGTCATGATTATGACAATGATATTTTCCTTTCCTTGCTGATGTATTGGTTATTGAAGCCTTAAAGGCAGATTCAGAAGGTTTGGAAACAATATTATGAAATCTTGTAAGTTCAAATGAAGTTAACTTTCCAATTAAAGAATCAACAGTAACTTTATCTTTTGAAATGGATCTCATTTCTTGAATAGAAGACACTCTGATAGAACACCGTGGTAAAAGAGTTCTAAGAATTTTGCTAACAATAGTATCATCTTCAATCTCACCTCAGACATTCTTTATTTCACCTAAAAATTCCTTAATCCTTTGTCCATATTGAGTTATGTTCTCACTATCAACCATTTTCATATCATCAAATTTTCCTCTCAGACTCTCTTCCTTTTCCCTTTGTACATGTTCATCTCTTTCATATATTGATTTTAATTTCTCCCATACTTCATTTGCAGTTTCTAATCCATGGACATCAATATATTCAGATCCAAACAAAGTACTTACAATTGCATCAAGAGCCTGAATGTTTTCCTGTTGTTCTTTGAGCTCATCCAATGTTAAGGGACTAGTAGTAGGTGCAACATATCTGGTTATCACATGATTCCAGTACTGTGAGCCCATTCCTTTAATGTAGATCTTCATCCAATCACTCCATATCTAATAGTTGTCCTTGGTAAACTTGGGACCCTCCTTCTTAAACATCTTTCATAGAATATTTCCCTCAAGCTGTTAGGCTTTCTAAACATAGAGCACTAGTGCTCTAATACCAATTGATAAACCTAAACTAAACCAAACTTATCTCAGATCTGAAAACATTCAACACTTAAACCAAATCTTTTTAATAAATTTCCTTATCAGATCTAGATAATCATTTCCTCTTATGTAAACTTATTAATCAGATCAGCCATCAATTCAATAATAGATCAACAAACATAGTTACCAACTTATTAACTGATCAGAATGCTTCATTAAATATATAAACATCATTAGAGGTAATCACTTTAAGATCTCTGATAAACAAACACAAATTGTCTTTACTGGTTAATAGAAGTAAAACATGAACTTCACAAGAAAATCATACCACACATGAACACTTTTTTTTTTTCATGTGAAAACCCAAATAGGGAAAAACCATGGCAGGAATTGGTACCCACTAATATTTTGCATTCTTTCGGAATGCACCCTGTTAGGAGCCAAGCTCGGTTAGAAGCTTACAATTATGCCCTATTAGGAGCAAACCTTGTTAGGAGTCACCCGGTTAAGGGATTTACCTCAGCCTTATTAGAATTTTGATCTGTTAGGATCAACCTCGCAAGAGGATTTACAACTCAAATATTGAATCACCTTGTTAGGGGATTTTACAATGTGAGGTTTGTTAGGACCTACCTGGTTAATGGATTTCAACTGCTGTAATTGTTAGAGAACAACATTGAATGATATATGTATAGCACTCTATTTATTGCTTGATCAGATTCAATTAAATTATAAGTCTGCATCTATCTGGCAGATCTTCTCATACAATGGTTTGGCTTCACACACTTTTCAAAATCATTGACACTTCAAAATATCAACCTTTCCAGCATAAATAACTTTTACAACTAGGTCGGCATCAAAACCCTAAGACTTACTACATAGGTCATCACAAATATTTACAACTCATTACAAATCATCATAGGGACAATTACAATCAATTACAAATCAATATCGATTGTTTAATGATCATAAATCATCACAACAAGTTGATCTGGTACAAAGTCAAACCCTTAGCACATTTGGCTAAGAAGTTTGCACATTCCCAAGAAATTCATTCTCCAAACGTGCCAAAAAATCTTTCAAACTCATCACGTAATTTGTTTCATGTTATCATCAACACGTTAACTTGATGAAGATCACCGCCAAACCAAAAATCATTACTGGTTAAGAGAATTCTTTACTAGTCCTTAAACCCTTCTTAAACCCTAACAAAACTTCATCATGAATTCAAAACATGCCTTCCAATAACTATCATAGGATGTAGTTCTTGGTACATACTCAAATCCATCATAAAAGCTTTTTTTATCAAAACACAAGTCACCAAACATCACCAATCACCCGATTCCATCAAAACTTATCTGCTTTACCGGTTAAGGTCCTAATCCACAGTCTTGCCGGTAAACTCTGTCAAACTATCAAACTCTTACTCTCGTAGACAAAATCACTTAGCCAACAAGTCAATCACCAAAAACTAAATATAAGCATCATTAAACATCAGTTAAATTTGGTTGACATCAATGACAATATGAATAATTGATCATGTCATCTTCCTCTACCGGTACAGTCATCCACCATCATCTCATCTTCATCAGTTATGCCAAACATGCCAACACTTAGCCTTGGCATTCTTCATTCTTAGGACTTTGGCAATGTGCACAGGGAGCCTCGACATCATAACCCCCATCATCCCTAGGACCTTCATCATAAAATTAGCACAAAAAGCCTTATAGTCTACAAATCTAGACCCTTTGTCCTAGATTTGGGTCATCCTTTGAACTGGCCATCTTTCCCTTGTCCTGGGATCAAACTTCTTTATTTGCAATGCATCATCCCACTGTGTCCTATTCTGAAAAAGAATCATGTGGCATGTGAAAGAATAGTGTTTAAATTTTAAATTTTCCTTTAAATCCCTGGTAGCTAGTAAGCTCTCATGCAACTTAACTTCAATATATGTAATAAAATCATAGAGCTTACTGGTATCAAGTAATTGAATTTTGATTTCGATGACAATAAAATCCACTTACATTCTTGTCAACCCATAGTGCTTTCCTAGCACCTGGCATAAAGCATAGTAGGTCCTTAAAAAATAATCTTCAAAAAATTGCAGGTCAAAAGGCTCCTACTTAGAGTAAAAAAGGTAACTTTTGCTTCCTTTGAACATTCTTTTCATATAAAGGGGCAAGATCCTTCCCCTATAGAGCTTCTTCTTGGAAGTATACTCTTCTTCCAACCTATTCTTATTTATTTTGGTGAGAGTTATCTTTTCCAGATCAAAAGAATCAGCTATGGCATCTGTGGAGATATCCAAGAGGATGTGGCCAGTAGCTGTCCTCACAATAATACTCTTAGAGTGATAATGATTTTCTATTTCACTGATCAGAAATGGCTCAACAAAGACATTGGGGACTAATAGCTTTCCCAAATTTAGGTTCCTTGGATTTGATACAGGAGCTTCCTTGTCCTTGTTTCCATAGAAAAATTGGAAGATATTCCACCCCCTTTTAGTGTTGTGGGCATCCTTGCATTGCGAACTTTTATCTCCAAAATTTGTCTTGAAGTTCTCGATCATGGTAGACCCCTTGAACATTTCTAGAAAATATTGACTGAGGCTTCAGGGTTCCCTTTTCTTCTTCTGCTCTTCAACTTCCATTTTTTTTTCCAGTTCCTTAGCAATTTTCTTAGGGGGTTTAGCAGGAATCGATGACGATGGAGTCTCCTCTGCTTTCTCTTATTGATCTTCTAATGAATTCTCAATAGCATAAGGTATTGGCTCTACTTCAGTAGTCTTTCCTAATGATGATGCTATTGTAGGTGTGGCATTCTCTCTGAGAGCCCTTCTTCTATTGGGCTTAGGGGCCTCTTCCTGAGGGTTAGACCATTCTTCTTATGGTTTTTTGGCAACTGGAGCAACTTGTGCAGATGATTGTGTCGCTGGCTCCTTGGGGGTAGCCTTCCTTCTCTTAGGGGTAGGCTTTTGAGATTTTGGGGAAGGACTTTGCTACTTAGAAGGCTTGCTATCAGAGGATATCACAATGACCTTCTTGATAGCTCTCATTCTTTTAGGCTTGGCAGCTATCTTCCGGGGTGGTGTACTTGTTTCACCAGTTTGAAGGACTTGGGCAGCAACCGAAGGGTTCTACACCTCTACGGTCTTATCAACAATGGCATGGAATAGCGAAATGGTTGCCAAAGGGATTGAATGGGTAATTTTGGGTTGGGTAAAGAAAGTTTCAACTTGGGGGACCTCTTGGGAAGCAACATGAATAAATTTCTCAATTGGGTAGGCCATCACTATATTTGAAACAACAAATTATAAAATAAAACCCTACACAGACGGTTCTTTATTATAAACCTAGGGCAAGAATTGATGTAGAGATTGAAAGCAGTAAGGTGATAAACCCACCTACACACCTTGGTCTTCTATCCCTTGAGTCTCACTCAAGGCTACAACCACACCTTGATGAATACTAAGAGGGGGGGGTGAATTAGTATACCAAAAAATACTGTACTTAAACACTTTAACAATCTAGCAATAAACCGGTAAAACAGTTTAACAAACAAATCGGTTAACACACATGCAAACCAAATAGCAAATAAGGCATTCACCCATAGAAGCACAATCACCATAACACAAGAGATTTTGATGTGGAAACCCAAATGGGAAAAACCATGGTGAGATGAAACTCACAAGTAACTATCCGCAGAATAGTAACCAGACCGGTTAAGGTCATATAATGTTCTTTACCAGAACAGATCCTGTTAGGAATCTCAATCTCTATTAGGAGATAAGTCTGATTAAAGACTACCTTGTGAGAGGATTTCAGATCCACAGATGTGAACCACCTTGTTAGAGGATTTACAAAGGCTTTTCTGGGCCTACCTGGTTAAGGGTTTCTGACTTGTCAAAGATGAGAGTAATCAACAAGTGAATGATCTAGCAAATGGCATAGTTTGCTTGATTAGATCCATTGTAGCTCAAAGGTAATGCTCTTCAGCATTACTTTAGTCTTTAGTAAATCCACACTCTATCACAGTACATAGACTTGATCTTCTCAGTTAAGATCACACATACAAGAGCTTCAACGACCACCAAAACCCAACAGCTATACTCATACATATACATACAAAACCCTAGACATGATTTCCTTAAAAGGAGTCTGATTTCATGTCGGTCCAATAGGATTACATTGAAAGTTCTTAGGTTCATTGTATCTAGACACATTTGGTAACACGGTACAAAATCACCGTCAAAGTGTCGGTGGATGGTAACTCATCACAAAGATATACTGGTTGGTAACTCATCACAGAGTATTATCGATTTATACAACTTTTCCGGTTACCGGTTGGTAACTCAGAGTAATACTGGTTCAAACAGATTTTCGGTTGACAAAAATTGAAGACTAGGAAAAAGATAACTGTCACTTCTAGCTTCTTTGCTTCGCTCCACTTGATATCCTTAAAGCGCTTGATCTCTCTATGTCGCTTGGGTCTTTATATTGCTTGAGATAAGTAAACACTTTCTGCATTACATCAATAGTCTAAAGACTACAACATGATACCGATTTGGAGCAATTACCGGTTGAGCATAATTCATACATTTACAAAGTTATCTCATAGAAAATGTGTATCCATCAATGACAATCACAACATAATCATCAAAATGCCAACAATCTCCCCCTTTGACATTGATGGCAACACTTAGGAAAAATTTTGACATCTAAGTGTTTTACAACAAAATTGTGCCATAATCAAAATTACTCCCCTAAGCATATACACTATCCCTTTTGCAGAAAATACAATGTATACTACTTCCTTACTGAGATAAACATGAAAGTATACATAACATGCATAAAAATACAGAATACTACTCCCCATCAAAATTTAAAAAAAAGAATACTACTCCCCCTTTGCCAACAATGACAAAGTACAGCTGAAAAACCCATGTTCCATTAGCATTAAAAACTGATTTTAAGAGTTTATGACAATAAAGAGTGAAACTTGTCAAAAATTGATTTAAAGTCTTGCATAAATGTCTTCATGGATAAAGACCATGATTCAAGCAATGAGGTAGCAACCTCATTCTCTGTTTGTATCTGATAGACCCGCTCTTCCATGACATCTAAGGTACTCATCTCTTGAGTGATCGTTAGGGCATCTAGATTTAGATAGCATTTCTGAAGAATTTGTAGTCTTGGTAGTAGGACCAGTTGAAGTTCCTGCAAATTACGTTTCTGGTTGCTTATCTCTACCTCTATTCTTGTAGATTGGAGTTGAATCCAGTGAGCAGTTTGACCATATGTGGAGAAGGAATCATATGGCGTCTTGAAGGTTCTTATAAATGATTGCATATCAGATTGTAGTTTGGCTTTCTGAGTAAGCACATCATCACATAATAGATGAGGTTGACATATCTTACTTAGCAATAATTTTCCCTCATCCATTGCATCTCTAATGTCCTTCTGTGCCTTCTGTAGATCAGACTAGAGCTCTGTTAGCTTTTTCACCAAGGAAGTGTCCAGAGCCTTTTGATGCTCCTTCTTGGCATTTTCTTCTGCAACCTCTTCTAGGCTTTGCACCTGGTCTTCTACAACTATGCATAGGAGCTTTAATTGTGCAAGGGAGGAATCGGTACTAGGGAGGTTGGTACCGGGTATCAAACTGGTAAGAGTGTCCACCTCATCTTGGATCACATCTTGCTCTTTCTTCCTCCTTATTACTTCTAGTTGTTCTTAAGAAATCTTAATGCTTTGTAGCAGCTCCAATTCATTAGCAGATTGGAGGTCAATGGGACTGGTAATGTCAGTCGGTTTGGCTTGACTACTGGTTGCCTTTGGGGTCTCCATCTGAGTGCTCTGTGTCACTCCCTCTTTCTCTTTAGCTCTTTTCTTGTCCTCTTCTGCCTTCTTTTTCTCCTCTTCTTTCTGCTTCTCTTCATCTTCATCCTTCTTCTTCTCCTCTTCCTTCTTCTTCTTCTCTTGCTCCTTTCTCTTCTCCTCTTCCTTTCTCTTCTCCTCTTCCTTTTTCTTCTCCTCTTCCTTTTTCTTTTCCTCTTCCTTTTTCTTGTCCTTTTCCTGTTTCACTTACTTCTTCTTCTTCTTCTCTTCTTCTTGTTTCTTATTCTACTCTTCTTTTCTCTTTTCTTCCTTTTTTCTCTCCTCTTCCGCTTTTTTCTTCTCTTCTTCCTTTTGCTTCTTTTCCATTTCTGCCTGTTTTCTATTTTCTTCCTCCTATTCCTTCTTCTCTTTCTCTACCTATTTTCTCTTGTCTTCCTCCTATTTTTCTTGACAAACTATTTCTATTGGTTTATCCAGAGTAACATTTTCACCGTTCAAGGCATCAACATCAATCAAGTCCAATTGAGTAGTGACCGATTCTCCTTCATTGTCATATACTTCATCTGGTTGACTGATTTCTGGTTCTTGCTCAACCTTTTTGTTGGCTTCAGCCACTTGATGCAATCTTAAAGCTGATTGAGCAAGGGAGTGGGTATCTTTGACCACTTCCAAAACTTTTCCTTCCAACAATAGGAGTCTTCTTCTTCTCATGAAGAAGAGGCCCTTATATCTCTCCACCACTTCATACAGTTTTGTTTTGGGCACATTAGGAAAATATTGTGCAAATTCTTCCTCTCTTATTTCTTGTTCCTTTTCTATGGCAATGCGCCACTTGTTATCTAAAGAATTATACAAAGAATCAGGTGTCTCAGATTTAATTTCTGATGGCCACCGGTCATTAATACATAAATAATTGATAACTTCCTGTTTGACTTCCTTCTTTTCATCATCATTAAAATCATCAAAGCACTCTTTCAAATCACCCAGTACTTTTCTTCTAATATTCTTAATTGTTCTTTGACAATATGTCAAAGGTTTGTAAGAGGAAATATCAATATTTACCGGTGTCGATGTTGCCGATTCATTCTTTGTCTTTTTCCTCATTTGCCTAGTCTTCTTAGGCTATTCTTCAGAGATAGTTTCCTCTGAGTCTGGTGTATTTCTTTTTGTCTTCTGCTTCCTCTCAAAGACTTTGGCGGGTGTCACTTTCAGTTTCTTCTTTGCTGGTGACCACTTGGTCACTTTGGGACTTGCTGTGGTAACTGGTGCTGATGATGAAGACACTACCTTTCCCTTCTTTACTGAGGATTCTTCAACCAGTGTAACCCTTTCCAAATAGGTGTTGGTTCTCTTTGCCTTTGGATCAAGTGGCAAGGTGATTAGGGTAGAGGCACACCCATCTAGCACGTCATACATTACCTCATATCCCATCGGTTCCACTTCTTCCTGTCTAGGCTCAACCGCCTCCATTATGCACTCATCAACTCCGATGGTGAAGCAGATGTCATCTTCATATTTCTTGACAATATCACCTGATATTCTCACCCTTTGGTTCATTTTGCATCTAAACTCATCAAAATATTTATTCAGCACTTTCGGATAACGGTTCCTACCACTTGTAGGCTTTCCTTGATTTGCTTTGTAACCGGTTGGTCAGCAGACCACTCAATATCACCTACTCTTGGAAAATAGCTTTGGAAGTAGAAGAACAACCCAACCAATAGTTGTCCAAACTTAAATCTCAAGGCATTGTCTTATTTGATCAACTTGAGGTTCAACAGAAGTTGTCTTTGTATACGAGTGCATAGATCAAACGATGCATCTTCCTTGATCATCCTGTAGGTGACATTTACCGTTGCAACAGAGATAGAGTTGATTCTGCTAGCATGGAATGTCTGGTATCCT
Source organism: Cryptomeria japonica (assembly GCF_030272615.1). Lineage (NCBI taxonomy): Eukaryota > Viridiplantae > Streptophyta > Pinopsida > Cupressales > Cupressaceae > Cryptomeria > Cryptomeria japonica. Next base: position 270,435,199 of record NC_081408.1, read on the forward strand.
ATCACCATACACACATATTTGACCAGATTGTCCTTGATGCAATTGGCAGTCATTCCCTTTGAATCGCTCACTGAACTGGTGAGCTTAGTCATTTCTATCTTGGTAATCTTCCTTAGGGCTGGCACTTCACCGACGTTGCAGAAACCGGTGATGGCATTTATTACTTCTGGTGTAATATCATGCATATGCTCTAAGTACATTTTATCACTGTGTACTCTACTCAAAATAATGTGGATGTGATCATCTGAAAATTCTTCAAGGAAATAGACAACATTGTGAAGTTTCTTCTTTTCTAGAATGCTAAATTTCGGTTTAATCTTTTTGTCCTTCCCACAAAATAAACTCAACTGAGAATGGATCATCAAAGATCCTAGATCTTCAATCTTATAGTCAATGTAATTGGAAATGCCTTCCTCCACTATAACACTAGTGGGTATTTGAGATAGGGCATTGTATTTTGCCTTCTGTTGAATGAAGTCTACAAAATCAACAGGTGCACTAGAACTAGCATGTGATGTGGAAGCCATGATAAACAGAGAATTTTGAAAAATACCTTCGTAAGTCAAAATTTAGGGCTCGCAATTTAAACTTTGCTACACACTCCTTTGGTTGTTGAAATACCACTTTGTGTTCTATAATTCACCCACAGATGTTTGCTTCTGATTCTTCTTTAGGATTTTGATAAATTATTTGAATCACAATCCAAATCGATTTTCTTCGCTCTATGCTTGAAAACTTCTTCACTCGTGAACTGATAAGTGAAAAATGACTTTGAAAAATTCTTTTAAACAAGTTCTTCACCTACCACAATAAATGCTCCACTATTAGGGCGTAAACTCTAATTTGCCTTTTACCATTTCCGGTCTTCTGCCAGCTGATAGGTATCACATACCGGTTGAGGTCTTTTACTGGTGTAAACCGGGGGTTTGAGATATTTAACGGTTTTCTCCTCCTAAGCTTTTTTGATACTTAGTTTGCCGGTTCAATGACTTCCACACTAGGTGCAGAAACCAATTCTACTTGAATCACTTCTTCTAGCTTCTTCTTCCAGGTTTTTTTCATATCTTCTTGAACAATTTCAACCTCAATCTTTCCTTCTGGAGTGACCGGTATATCATCCGATATACTCTTTCTTGTTCTACAGAATCTTGTTGTATGGCCCGGTTTGTTGCAATGATAGCAAACCATTCTAGGTACTCTCCAAGGTCCATTATTCATGTTTCCATTCTTCCTTCTGCATGTTATAGCAGTGTGACCATGACCATGGCAAATCCAACAATTTTCTCTCCATCCAGTTGCTGCTTGATAGCCACCACTACTTGACTGATGATTATAGGTATTAAACCGGTTTGGGTTTCGGTTCCCAGTGGGTTCAGAAAAAGCTCCTTTACTCCTTTGAGGATACCTTCCGGTGTTGTGTATGACAGACCTGCATTCAAATGCTCTATGCCCAAACTTGTTGGATGCATAATAATTACCATTGAATCTATTGGGTCTAGGCTTATCATTTAGAAAATAAGGAAAATTATTGTAAGCCTTACTTCTACATACATTAGCAATGTGTCCTTCCTTGAGACAATTAAAGAAAATAGGTTTGAAATTTTTCTTACCTTTATCCTTTGATGCCGGTTGTTTCTTTGATGCTCCACTTTTTGTTCTAGAGGTCTCACCTTCCTCATATTCAGAGAAACCAAGTCCATTGGTATTCTTTACCGGTTTAGCTAACTCAAGCTTCTGCTCTAGCTTGATAGTGCTCTTATTGAATTTGACAAGTATTTCCTTTGACTCAGTAAGTTCTTTGGTAATAGCAGGATTGGATTCCTTCAAGGTTGCATTCTCATAAACAACCATGTGTAGTTCACTTTGGATTCCTTCCTTTTCCATTTTATTTTAAAGAAGATGAGCAGTAAGTGCACTGATCTCTTGCTTCAGCTTGAGATCTCATGATCTTTGTCTTTTACTAGATCTTCAGCTTTCCTCCAGTTCTCAAGCTCTTGACACATTTGGATAGTCAGTCCTTCCAACTCCTTTCTTAGGTTGGAATTGGATTCATTCAACTTTTCTACTTCTTGAATTAGGGCTTCCATGTTCACTTCATCAGAAGAACTGTTTTCAACTAGCTCCATCAGTTTTTCAGCATGCTCTCTTCTTTTTGCCTAAGAGGCCTTATATTTGACCTTAAGTTCATCATAGGCTTGCTTAGTCTAAGTGAGCCGATGAGTAAGTTCCCTCACAGTGTATTCCCCCATATCTCTTTCTGAGTGGTTAGACTTATAGAAAGGTTGGCTATGATACCAATTGATGAATACTAAGAGGGGGGGTGAAATAGTATACCAAAAAATACTGTACTTAAACACTTTAACAGTCTAGCAGTAAACCGGTAAAATTGTTTAACAAACAAACCGATTAACACACATGCAAACCAAATAGAAAATAAGGCACTCACCCATAGAAGCACAATCACCATAACACAAGAGATTTTGACATGTAAACCCAAATGGGAAAAACCATTGTGAGATGCAACTCACAAGTAACTATCTACAGAATAGTAACAAGACCGGTTAAGGTCATACAATATTCTTTACCAGAACAAATCCTATTAGGAATCTCAATCTCTATTAGGAGCGATTAAAGACTACCTTATGAGAGGATTTCAGATCCATAGATGTGAACCACCTTGTTAGAGGATTTACAAAGGCTTTTCTGGGCCTACCCAGTTAAGGGTTTCTAACTTGTCAAAGATGTGAGTAATCAACAAGTGAATGATCTAGCGAATGGCACAATCTGCTTGATTAGATCCATTGTAGCTCATAGCTAATGCTCTTCAAAATTACATCAGTCTTCAGTAAATCCACACTCTGTTGCAGTACACAGACTTGATCTTCTCAGTTAAGATCACACATACAAGAGCTTCGACGACCACCAAAACCTAACAGCTAAACTAATACATACACATAGAAAAACCTAGACATGATGTCCTTAAAAGGAATCTAATTTCATGTCGGTCCAATAGGATTACATTGCAAGTTCCTAGGTTCATTGTATCTAGACACATTTGGTAACACGACACAAAATCACCATCAAAGTGTCGGTGGATGGTAACTCATCACAAAGATATATCGGTTGGTAACTCATCACAAAGTATTACCAGTTTATACAACTTTTTTGGTTACCGGTTGGTAACTCAGAGTAATACCGGTTCAAACAGATTTTTGGTTGACTAAAAATGAAGACTGGGAAAAAGACAACTGCCGCTTCTGGCTCCTTTGCTCCGCTCTGCTTGAGATCCTTAAACTGCTTGATCTCTCTATACCGCTTGGGTCTTTATACTGCTTGAGATCGGTAAACACTTTCTGCATAACATCAATAGTCTAAAGACTACAACATGATACCGGTTTGGAACAATTATTGAGCATAATTCATACATTCACAAAATGATTTCATAGCAAGTGTGTGTCCATCAATGATAATCACAACATAATCATCAAAATGCCAGCACACCTCAAGTGTGAAATTGGACTCTTACCCTAAAAAAGGGAGGGCACAACACTTCCACATACTTCCTGAGACCTATTAAGATTTTACACAATGATACTTTTGAGCATAAGGAAGATATTGGCTTTTGAGCCTTAGTCAGGCCTACCAGTTAGTAACCCTATTTCATTGCCTTTTTGGATTTTTATCCAGTTTATACCAAACAAAACCCTAAATAAATTTAGGTTTCAGACACCCTTTTGGGAATACTATCAGATTCCAAAATATTGGAATTCCACCCTATTCTTGCACTCTTCAACACCTACCTGGGTCATAGGCCTAATTGATCAAGTTAGACCTATTTTACAAAGGAGGTATATGAGAATGGGATCATATGAAGGTTCCAACCCTTCAGGAGGTTTCTTCTATGTCCAAATACTCCAATTCCATCAGTTCAACTCATCACCTCATCATTACTCATTGTATGCTCATTGAAACTCAATTAATCTAATCTGAACCCTCAAACAGTTTAGACTAGGGCTTGGTGGTAAGGTTACCAACCACCTCCTCTGACCTCACACCTCTGGAATCTGAAAATACATGCCCCTAACTTGCATTCTACCAATGGCCATCGGATCCCAATTAGTAGATTGTAAGTTAGGTCCCATTTGCATTGTAACCCTTGAAAATGGAGGGTTTCAGACCTGCAGACGGTAAAATGCTTATAACTTCCACTAAAATTTGGTTGAAGAGGTCAGACCAAATGCATTGGAAGGGTATTTTAGAGATATTTCTAATCAAATAAAAAATTCATTAGTAGATCTCACACCCTGTATGAACAGTATGGGAAAATGTCATTGTTATGGCAAAATCAGACTTGTTCTATTCACTTTCTCCACCAAACTTTACAAAAATTTCTACTCTATCTTTCCCATAGTTGTCCAAGCATATATAAACCTTTTCCAATGTCCATAACCAACTTTTGAATAGTTAGGACCATTGGAGAAGTAGTTAGTATCCTACCGACAACTTTGAAAAGGTGCTTGACAACAAATGCAACATTTTGCAACTTAGGACAACACTAGCTATTAACCCTTAGACCTTATGGAAACACATGCAAGGTCATTATTTTTCATTTTTAAACTCCAAACACCTAAGATAACATCCTAGATACACCAACATTGAAAATCAAAATTCCAAGCCTTCATGGTCTAATAGACCTTTAGGTTTATATGCTCACCTAAGAGATTATTGATCATACAAATAGGCATTCAATTACATCAAGAGTGATCATTGATCCAACCCATTATTATATCACAAATGAACATGTAGACACTACCATATTCTTGAAATAGAGGTGTAGTAGAAGGTTCTCTGCACCATACTCCCAAGCCCAAAAGAAGCTCAAGTCCTTTGAGTTGGGATATCTGCAAATCTAGTTCCGATCTTTTCAATGGCTTCAGAAGTCATCCATGTAGTATCCTCCAAAGGTTGATTCTTCCATTTGACTAGGTACTCCAAGCAATCCTCCTCCTTATCTTCTTGCTAACCCTTTGATCCAAAATGCACTCAATCTCAGGTTCGAGAGGGGAAGGAAGTCCTTCCAACATAGCTAGACTAGAAGAATCAGATGGATCTGCAACACAAACATTATCCACAGAACCTTTATATGCATATATATCAAATACATTGAATATAGGAGATATGCCAACATCAGGGAGCAGATCTATCTTATATAAATTCATCCCACATTTCTTTAGGACCTATCTTGTTCATGAGTAGCTTGGTGTACTTATCCTTTTGGAGTCTTTCTTTTTGGAGATGAATCATCACCATGTCTCCCACCTTGAACTGAACATCTCTCCTTGTGACATCTGCTACTTGCTTATACTTTTCAGTGGTTTGTATCAATCTATCCTAGACTTGTTGATGTATGTCCCTCATCACTTCAGCAAAATCATCTACTTGAGCATTCCTCCTTTCAATACTTTGTACTTCTCAGAGTTCAAGAAAACCCCTAGGATGGGTCCCATATACAATTTGAAAAGGACTTAGTCCTGTACTTCTATTCATAAAGTCATTATATAAGAACTCTAATTGTGGAAGAATAGTATCCCAAGTGGCCCCATGGTCCTTAGTCAAACATCTCAACAAATTACCAAGGTATCTATTAATCACCTCTTTCCATCCATTAGATTGAGAGTGATAAGAAGAATGGAAGGATAAGTTTGTTCCCAATCTATGCCACAAATTCCTCCAAAAATGTCCTACAAACTTAGGATCCCGATCTAATATAGTGCTTAAGGGTAACCCATGAAGTCTAACAATCTCCTTGAAGAACAAACCTGCAATATTGGAAGCATCATGTGTAACTTTGCATGGCAAAAAGTGTGCCATTTTTGAAAACCTGTCCACAACAACATATATACTATCATATCCTAATTTATTCCTAGAAAGACCTAAGACAAGTTCCATGCTAACTGAATCACAAGGTTTGGTAGGGATTGGTAATGGAGTGTATAGACCTATATTTGAACTTGTCCCTTTTTCTGTTTGACATACCACACACTTTGTCACATACTTTCTCACATCTAACTGCATCCTAGGCCAAAAGTAGGATCTCCTAACGAATTCAAGTGTCTTATCAAGTCCAAAGCGTCCTGACAAACCCCCACAATATTTTTCCTTTACAATAGTTTCCGTCATGGAGAAATTAGGAATAAAAAGATGTCTTCCCTTGAAAAGCAATCCTTCTTGGAGAATATAATCAGAAAAATCAATATGATACCTATCATTCATGTCCTTACAAACCTCATAGGCCTCCTTGAAATCTTCATCCCCTTGATACATGTCTTTTAAGGCATTGATTCCCATGCTTTCCAATTGAATCTCTTGGATTGCTAAGTTCCTTCTACTAAGTGCATCAACAACTTTATTAGCTACTCCTTTCTTATGTAGGATAGTGAAGGTGTAAGCTTGGAGATATTCCATCCACTTCATATGTCGATGATTTAGTTTCTCTTGCTTATTCAAAAAACTTAGAGCATGGTTGTCAGTATATACAATAAACTCCTTAGGTAAGACATAATGTCTCCACTTCCTAAGAGACTGCACCATAACATACATCTCTAGGTCATATGTAGAATAATTTTTCTTTGCCTTAGTTAGTTTCTCACTGAAAAATGATACTGGCCTACCTTCCTGACTCAAGACTCCTCCTATGGCCTTCTTTGATGCATCACACTCAATAGTGAAAACCTTATGAAATTCAGGGAGTACTAAAATAGGTTGCTCTAAAATCTTAGTTTTCAAAAACTTAAAAGATATATTAGCCTCCTTAGTTGAAACAAACTGACATTTCCTTCCACCTTTTATGATTTCTATCATTGGTGCACTAACCCCACTGAAATTCTTAATAAAATTTCTATAAAAATTTCTAATCCATGGAAACCTTTTACCTCACTTGTTGACTGAGGGGTTGTCCAGTTTACATTGCCTCCACCTTAGATGGATCCATTCTCAAATTTCCTTGAGAAAGCACAAATCCAAGGAACACTGGTTCTTCCTGCAAGAAGACACATTTATCCAAATTGATCTTCAACTACTCCTCATGTAACCTTTGAAACACCAAATCCAAGTGTGTTAGATGTTCATTCCTATCTTTACTGAAAATTAAATATATCATCTAGATACACTACTACAAAATGATTGATGAAGGGCTTGAGAACCTCATTCATGAGTCTCATGAATGTACTAGCAGTTTTGGAAAGTCCAAATGGCATTACCATCCACTCAAATAGGCCTTCATTGGTCTTAAAAGTTGTCTTCCATTGGTCTCCATCTTTGATCCTTATTTGATGATAACCACTTTTCAAATCCATTTTGGAATAGTAATTGGCCCCTCCTAGACAATTCATCAAGTCCTCCACTGATGGCCCTAGAGTCGGTACACAACCTCCATGTTCCTTCTTTCTTGGGAGCTAGTACTACAGGGACTGCACAGGGACTTATGCTCTTCCTAATGAACCCTTTCTAAAGAAATTATTGGATTTATTTTGCAAGTTCTGTATTTTGTTCAGGAGTAAGCTTGTATGGTTCCTTATTAGGTAGTGTAGCACCTAGTATGGGGTCAATACAATGATTGATTTCCCTTTGAGGGGGTAAAGATCTTGTGGTACTGTCTACAACTATCCCCTTATACTGGTCTAGCAGATTTTGAACCTCTTTAGGACCTACTCTCCTTTCTGTCTCTTGGCTCTTAGGGTGCTTCTTAGGTTTAGTCTTAGGCTTGACAACTATTGCAAAGAAAGGAGTATCCTTCTCCTTCAAACCCTTCATGAACTCCCTCTCATCCAATAGCATAACACTAGTCACAATGTGCTTATCCTTACTGTCATCTGGAAGAGGTGTCATAGTGAAGTTCACCCCATTCTTGGTTATGGTGTAAACATTCTTCCTTCCCTCGTGCCTAGAATCTGCATCATATTTCTGAGGCCTTCCTAGTAGACATATCAAGAATCCATTTCTACTACATCACACAACACCCTATCTTTGTATTCACCTATTGAAAATTCTATCCAAACTTGCTCACTAATCAAGGCTTGTTGACCTTTGTTCAACCAAGACACTTTATAGGGGTGGGTATGAGGTATTCTTTGAAAGTTAAGCTTAGTAACTATTTCAACAAAATCTATTTTATTTGTGGACCCTGAGTCCACCATGAATTTGCATACCTTGCCTTGTACCTTGCATGAGGTTCTGAAAAGAGATTTCCTCTAAGGTGGTTCTTTGATGGTTGGCACTTTCAAGAGGGTCCCATTGATCATCAAGAGTTCTCCTTGCTCCAGATTTGTAGACTTTGAAGTTGATGTGTGGTAGGAGGTCCTATTTCAATGACTGATGCCTAACTTGGTTGCATGAAAAACACCTATCGGTGAAGACACTAGGTCCTCTTCCACTGAATCTTCCTCTACCATTTCCCCTCCTTCGTCTAAAGCTACCTCTGTTCCCTGATTCTCCCTCTTGTTCCTGATGGCTAGACTCTCCTTAGGGTTTAGGAGATATCATCTCCCATTGAATCTACCTTTGCCTTTGAAACTTGTACCCTTTCCTCTATTATTGTGTTCTCCTCTCCTATTTTGCTTCTCCTCAATCCTAAGTGCCATCTGAAAACACTTTTGCACTGATTCAGGGTTGAACAAACTCAGTTAATCTTGAATACTCAACTTAAGACCATTCATGTACCTTGCTAGCTTTTGTGTCTCACTCTCTGGCATCTTTTCTTTGATAATCATCCTGTGGAACTCCTCACTGTAAGTACTGGCATCCAAATCCCTTTGCCTTATATTTTGTAATCTCTTGTGTAGGATTATCTCATTGTCATTAGGTACAAACTGTCTTTTGATCTCTATCTCCATATTCTTCCATGAGGTTATAGGTCTCTTTCCTTCTTCATCTCTTTCATTTTGTAGAAAATTCCACCAACTAAGAGCTGGACCTTTCATTTTGGATTTAGCCACCTTCACCCTTTGGTTTTTAGGTACCTCTTCACATTAAAAATAATTGATCATTGCTTCTATCCAATCCATACACTCTTCTAGATTAATCTTTCTATAGAATGTAGGTATTTCTGCTCTATTGTCTCTTCTTCCTACTCTATTAAGGGCCTCAACAAATTGCCTTTGATCTGTTGGTATCAATAGTCTCTCTTCTTCCTCTTCTCCTTATCCATAAGATGCAGATATAACTCCCTTGCCTACCTGATCTTTCTTCAACCTTTGTATCTCCTCCTCCATCTTTTTATTCTTGGCCGCCTGCTCCCTCACTATCTTGGCCAACTCCATGTTTGTCATGGGTCTAGTGGGAATCTCCTCACTATTCTCCATTGCATCTTCCATTTCTTTATTCTTCCCCAAGGCTCTTCCAACACTCTGATACCACCTCATGTAGAGATTGGCAGCAGTAAGGTGATAAACCCACCTACACACCTTGGTCTTCTATTCCTTGAGTCTCACTCAAGGCTACAACCACACCTCAAGTGTGAAAATTGATTCTTACCCCTAACAAGGGATGGCACAACACTTCTACACACTTCCTGAGACCTATTAAGATTTTCCACAATGATAATTTGGAGCACAAGGCAAATATTGGCTTTTGAGGCTTAGACAGGCCTACTGGTTAGTATCTCTATTTCACTGTCTTTTTGGATTTTTCTCCAAATTATACGAAACAAAACCCTAAACAAATTCAAGTTTCAGATACCCTTTTGGTATTACTATTATATTCCAAAATAATGGAATTCCACCCTATTCCTGCACTTTTCAACACCTACTTGGGTCACAACCCTAATTGATCAAGTTAGACCAATTTTACAAAGGAGGTATATGAGAATGGAATCACATAAAGGTTCCAACTCTTCAACAGGTTTCTTCTATGTCCAAATACTCCAATTCCATCAGTTCAACTCATCATCTCATCATTATTCATAGTATACTCAATGAAACTCATCTAATCTAATCTAAACCCTCAAACAGTTTAGACTAGGGCTTGGTGGTAAGATTACCAACCAACTCCTCTGATCTCACCCCCTAGAATATCAAAATACATGCCCCTAACTTGCATTCTACCAATGGCCATTGGATCCCAATGAGTAGATTGCAAGTTGGGGTCCCATTTGCATTGTAACCCTTGAAAATGAAAGGTTTCAGACTTGCAAAGGGTAAAACACTTGTAACTTCCACTAAACTTCGCTTCAAGAGGTCAGACCAAATGCATTGGAAGGGTATTTTAGGGATCTTTCTAATAAAATAAAAAATTCTTCAGTAGATCTCACACCCTATACGGATAGTACGGAAAAATGTCACAAAATTAGACTTGTTCTATTCACTTTCTCCACCAAACTTTACAAAACTTTCTACACTATCTTTCCCAAGGTTGTCCAAGCATATATAAACATTTTCCAACATCCATAACCAACTTTTGAATAGTTAGGCCCATTGGAGAAGTAGTTAGCATCCTACCGACAACTTTGAAAAGTTGCTTGACAATAAATGCAACATTTTGCAACTTAGGACAACATTGGTTATTAACGCTTAGACCTTATGGAAACATGCAAAGTCATTATTTGTCATTTTTAGACTCCAAACACGTAAGACAATATTGTAGATACACCAATATTGAATATCCAAATTCCAAGCCTTCATGGCCTAATAGACCTCTAGGTTTATATGCTCACCTAAGAGATTATTGACCATACAAATATGCATTCAATTACATCAAGGGTGATCATTGATCCAACCCATTATTACATCACAAATGAACATGTAGACACCACCATGTGCTTGAAATAGAGGTGTAGTAGAAGGTGCTCTGCACCACTCCCTACCCAGACATGTTCCTTTTTCATTCCTCTGCGGGCTCTTTCTCATAACCTTGTGCCACGTAGAGACTGAGCATACATAGAGGTTGTGCTATGCATGGCCTTTCTTCATAAGAAAGGGCTTTCATGCCCTGTTTGGAAGTCGTTCCCACTTTCACATCCCCTATAACAATAGACATAATCACTCATGAGAGAAAAAATCCATCCAGTATCACAAAGTATATTGCAACTCCATTTAGAAGCCTACTCAAACATCATTTCTTCTGTAGAAAGAAAAATTGCACTAAGAAAATGAAAAGGCTTCATACTCTACTACCAATTTGATCACCACCTTGTTGTATTTATAGTTGAACAATACTTCATCAAGTAGTGCCATTTCTTGGAACATCATCACTCTGGTGTTCTCAATTTACTCTGCCAGCTATGGACACTAGAATTCATGCATATCACATCTACTGCATTCTTCTGTCAAGGTTCATCTAATGCAAATGATTTTATTCTGATCTTATTCCTTTTTTCAGTGTACAGTCTCCTGCTTTAGGATCTTTGTCAATAAGCAAATCTCTAAATTCATCAAAGAACTCATGATTCATCACACTTGAATTGGAAGCTTATCCAAATCCTTTCACATCTTTGATCTATCATCTTTTATTATCAAATCAATCTTGAATCGACAAGTCTAAATCCCATTCATTCTACCTTTTCCTGCAAGCTACGACCTATGCCTCCAGAATCCCTCCAAACTTCTCATTTGAAAGTTAGTTGCAAATCTCATCCAACTTGGCAAATCTATCAGTAATTTCTTGGCAACTTAGCAATTTGGCTTTCCATCTATATCTATGGACCCACAAAACCCTGACTGAACAGTGCCATATCATCCTTTGACCAAGCTCCATGAGAAATCTCTGTATAAGCCTTCTTGATCAGCCTGGGACATGTGGCATCATCTCATGATACCGCAGTCTATAATGTCCCTGTAAATTCTATCTCAGGAATACAAGGGTCATCTGATCTATTCAATCTTTATTGTTTCTCATACTGCCTATCAGCTTCTTTTAGGACTTAATAATCGAGCACCTTTTACCTCAGGATAAAACATCTTCATTCATTTTGAGCACGTGGAAATTGATGGGACTATTAGTAGATTGACCTTTACCGCCCGAGAATCGGTAACACAATGCTTTCGACCAGTTACATTGCTAACCCTCCCAGTTTCGGCCGATAACACACCACACAATCTTGCAATACTGCAGTCATTAAAATCCTCGCACCTTTGATCGCAAGGAAGCGCTAACCGTTGGATCCATCTTGTCTTTAACAAATAGTCAGAATATTTAGAACCTTTTGGATTTAGGAAAATACAACCCCGGGCATAAATATTTTTACAAAGGGACCGGTAATAGGAATGTTATGCACTTGACTTAGGGAAATTATTATTTCATGAATCGGTTGATCAACATTTTGCTTAGGGAATAAGATGGCCTTGCTCATAGAAAGGGTACCCTCGGCTTTAAGTGGGAAAAAAGTAACAGAAAAATATATCATTTCTAGGGTTTTCTTCACAAAATGTAAGAAGTTTTGATAAACACGAATCCCTAGACCTTGGATCGTTCACAAAGGATACAAGTAAAACTTGAAAATCAATGTTTTTGAACTCAAAAACTGAAAATTTCATATAACCAATTTTCAGAGCTATCATTAGTCATGCTCAGCAAAGCTAGATACCTCTTTCATTTTTCATAAAGTTGCATAATACGAAGGTTAGTGATCTCCTTGGGCTTCAATTTCTAATTTTTGTAGACTTCTCTTGTAGACACCTCAAATTAATTTAGGCCTTTCTACATAGTTAAATTATCTAATTATGTTTATCCCTATTCCTCTTAAAATTAATTAAATCAAATTTAATTTAATTTATCATTATAGTCCAATAATTAATTTATCAATAAATTAATTATTCCCCCATTCTTATAAAATTAAATATCATTTATTTCTTATAAGCCCTACTTATTTAATTAATTTTAATTAACTAAGTTAATCATGTGATTCGTACAAATCACTTCTTAATTCTTCTAGAGGCATGATTACCATTATTCCTCAATTTTAAATTCCTCCACTCATTATCTCTCCTCATGTCACATCCTCCTAACTTTCCCACTTGCACTCTAATCCCTCATTAAGCCACCTAATCAGTCTCCTTAATCATTTGCACATCCCTAATCACCTTGATCCTTTTAAAGAAATTTAAATTTTTTTAATCTCCCCATGCATCCTATTCCCAAGGAATTCTTAATTCCTTTTCTCATTTAGTCTTCCCACACATCTCTTATTTTGGAATTTTTAATTCCTCTCCCCTTTCTTGAAGGAATTTTTAATTCCTTTTTCTCTTCCCAATGTACTTGGGAGCTCTTCCCCATGAACCTTGAGAGGTGTAGAGACAAGAAATACCTTAATGGAAAATCTCTTGGTCTCCACACTTTTCCCTCTCAATCCATGTGCTCCCTCTCAAATCGATCTCAACCCTTCATCCCAAAGTCGATCTATAAATTGGAGTCTCATCTCCTAAAAAATCATCCACCTTTCATGTAATCTTATGCTATCCATTTGAGATCCAAAATCATCCATCATGTCAACATACTGCCCAAATATTCCCTCATCTAAGCCAAATCCCTCTCATCCATCATCATAATTGAAATCCGATCTAATCCAAATCCACTAATCTTGTTGTGTGTGGAGAGAAATTATATTGGTAATATGCTGGATTTGGTTAAGTGCTATCATTAATGTCAACACTGTATCTTGGTTGGAGACTATCCCAGTTTGTCTTGGTGATCATTTTGGTTTTGGCTATGATTCTGATCCGGTATGATCAGATCTCTAGAATCCATTTTGGATGCTTATTCTGATGGTTACATTCTTGCTTATTCTGGTGGTTTTATGATTTGGTTACCGCTTATGGTATTTCTAGTTACTGGTTGGTTTATGCCTTTACCAGATAGCTTTTGGCTTCATCAGCTTCTGGCATTCCCGGTTAGCTTTACCGGTATGGTGTTTTGGTGACTTGGTCAATGGATTTTGGGTTTGACTTATGGAATTGGTTTTTTTCATGCTATTGGTGCTTCTTGATCATATCCCAAGCATTTGGCAATTTTGCATTGCATGGCATGCTATTATGGTGGTCCTATTTGGATCCGAATAAAATTTCATCGAGGGTTTCTAGCGACAAGTGAAGCATGTTGGATTTTGGTTTTAGCAGAATCCCCAACAGATATAATTGTTTGGTTACTTGATTCAGGTCCATGCTATGTAATGTAAATCATAATATTGGTCTAGTGGTACCATGTGATGTAATTCTTATAATTATGGGTTTAGGGTTTAGACAACCTTGTCAATAAGGTTGATGATCTATATTTATAGGTGACTTACTCATTCAATATGGATATGCGATGGTTATTGTTGGTTAAGTCTTTAGAGATTGGTTTATGAGAGAATAAGGTCATATCATTCAGAGAAGGTTTAAGGAAGTTTTATTGCAGGGCAGATATCAGTGCTTAACTAGAACTATATCAAGCATTTGTAGATGCTACTTTCACAATTCATTTTTTTTACGGATTGTAGTGTGATGATTTTGTAAGTCAGTGAGACTTTCCTTTGTGATGAGCAATGCACTCGAGGATGTTGGCCTTTCTGCATGTGTAGACCCCATTGTAATTATTCATAATACTACTGTAGAGTATTCATGTGATTGTGGTTAGGGTTTCCCACCATGGTTTTTCCCTTTTTGGGTTTTCCATGTCAAATATTGGTGTTATGTGTGTTGTGGTTTCATGTTATAATCTTCATTGGGTTGTGCTCTAGTTTAAGGTTTATAATTAAATTGATTGTTGTTATTGTTAGTAAACTGATTCACTCCCCTCTCAGTTTACTGCCGATATCAGTGCATTCCAACAATTGGTATCAGAGCAAGATCCTCTTTGCAAAAGCTCAATCGGTTGAGGAGATCCGATGGCAATTGCGTCTAGTTCTATATTCAATCCTTACCAGAAGAAGAGTCCTAGATTTGATGGTACAAATTACAAGATATGGAGGAGCGAATGAAGATTCATCTCAGATGTCTTGAAGCTAAAGTTTGGGAGATAGTGGAGAAAGGGTACATGCCTCATGATCCTAATTCTGAAACACCAACACCTATTGATGAATAGAAGAGAGCTAAAAATGATGTAAGAGGAAAATAAGCATTATTAAGTGCCCTATCTAATGAAAATCTAGTGGATGTCATACAGTTGGAGAATGCTAAGTGTTGGCAATATGGATGAATTGATTATGTGTTGCATTGATGTTTCATCATTGATGTCAACACTATCTATTACCGGCAGATAGGTTTTGGTTACCGGTATGGGTTTAAGGTTTAACCAACAGAGCTTTCACTGAGAAACCTTGACAGAATGCTAAGCGGTGTTGGTGCGACTTCTAGATTGAGTTCAGGATGTAGAAGGTGATCCTTGATAATTTCTCAATAGATTGGAGACATCTCTTTGGTGTGCTAGACGCAGATTAAGTTCGTTATCTATCTAGTTTATGGACCGGTATCATGTTAATGTGTTCTCTACACATTACTGGGATGTTTTATGGATTGGTTAATATTATTTTGGCCTAAAGCCAACATGGCATATCATTGTAATATGGATGAATGTAATGATCTTATTGTAATATCTTTTAGGTGGCTGACCTAATTAGTTTAGGCCTTAGGGTTTGTATAAATTGATGTAAGATCTTATTGTAGATCATGGTATGGGAATGAAAAGTATGTTTGTGGTCATGGAATGATATATCATATGTGAAGGAGATCTAGTCGATCATAGGTGATCGAATTGGGTCTAAGTAAGAGGTCAAAGGCCTCTGGTATTAAGCTTAACCAGGACTGTAATCATGTATGGTAGATGCTATCTTTGACAGTTCATTATTCTGGATTGTATTCCAAATATCTTGAGGTGGTTATAACTGTTGGAAAATGCACACTCTAATGAGAAATTGTAGGCGATTGAAGGTATTGTCATTGATGGAAACCTTGCAATCTTATGGCACCAACAAACCCTACACCGGCAAATAGTTCATCGACAGCGACAAAGATGATTACCGACACCCTAGCCGACATGATTTTGTTTATTACATATTGTATTTAATTGTAATATCTTTTTGTAAGCCAACATGGCATATTGTAATAAGATTCATATATAAGTATGAGATCTTGTAGATCATTTAGTAAGTGATAGAAGATAGGATGATATAATGTGTGAATATTAAGGCAGATTTTGAAGTAAGGTTTATGGTTATTATAAGAGCTTAAACTAGTACTGAACCTGGCATAGTAGATTCTTTTTGTAGTAGTACATCACTCTGGATTTCTATAATCCACTTTTGTAAGTCAATGAGACTTCCTTTTGTAATTTATTAGTGAGCTCTAGGCAGTGAAGCTTCCTGCATGTGCAGGCCCCATTTTTTTGTAAGTAATATTCACTTACTGGCTAGTGAGTGAATATTGTGGGTCACAAATCCCACCGAGGTTTTTCCCACATTGAGTTTCCTCACCAAAAATATTGTGTTATGGTGTGCTTTCTATGTTGTGCTTATTGTTCTTATTGAGAGCATTAATTCTAGTTTATCGGTACACTGTTTTGGAATACAATTTATTTGATAAGTTCAGAAAATCCATTTATTGGTTAGATACTGATTCACCCACCTCTCTCAGTATCTTTGGGAATCCTAACAATTGGTATTAGAGCTTGGTCCTCTACTTTCAAAAGCCTAATAGCTTGAGGGAGATTCTGACACCGGTACAGATGGAAAACTTGAGAAAGAAATTGGAAACAACTCTTTTAGATTATGATGTAGAAAATTTGAAGAATATGAAACTTAGATGATTTGAAGACTGCACACGAAATCATTTAAGAAATTCAAGAAAATCTCACTATTGCTAGAAACAAAAGAAGAGAACTTTTTGAAAAGATGTAGAGTGATGATGGTGAAAAAGAAACTCTTAATGACCTTGTGAACAAGTTAAGACAAGAAAACAGTACTATGAGGAATGAGATGCAAGATATGACTATGAGGTTTTGTAAAGACATTGAAGATAGAAAGAAGAATGAAGATGACTTGGTTAGAAGACTCAATGATGTTGGAAATGAAAACACAAGACTCAGTCTTGAAAATGATATGTTGAAGACAGATTTGATGCATACACAAAATGATAGAACTGAACTTATGAGACAGAAGGGAATCTTGGAAAATGAGTTGGTTGCTGCAAATCAACACAAAGAGAAATTCAAGAAAAGTTAAGAGGAACTTGATAACATGCTGAAAAATTAGAAGCCTGATGGAGTTACAAATGGACTTGGCTTTGAAGTTAGTGAGAGATCCAGTATTGCAAACAATCATGATCACAGTAAAGCGGTAAGACAACCTAATGCTTACAAATTTAATGGGAAATGCTTTAACTGTAACAAATATGGTCATAGAGAAAATAAGTGTAGATCTAGAAACTATCAAAACACTAATGCACCCACCGGTCAATGCTCCAAATGCAACAAAATTGGTCATAATTCAGAAAATTGTAGAATGAATGTAAGATGTTATGTTTGTGGAAGATTTGGACACTTATCTAATCAATGCAGAACACATACCAGCATAGGATATGGAAAGGCTATTCAGATAAACAATGTGACTTGTTATGCCTATAACAAGATTGGACATATTGAAATTTTTTGTAGAAGTAAGGCATCACTGACAAATAACAAAGGACCCAGTTTGAAAGGAAAAGAGAAGGTTGAAGAGGTAAAGCAAGAATTTTCAAAATAATGGATTAGAAAGATAGATCAGAATGTTAATGAAGCTATTCCTTTACCGGTAGAATAGAGTATCACTCCATCGACAAGAGATTCTTCATCTAACTAAAAAGAAACCTTTTGGGGGTATGGCAACTAATTGAAAATCATGCTAGTTTACCCTCGGTTAATGGTAAGAAGTTGAATTGCCTCTTTACCAGCAGATGTGATAAGTTTCACTTAATTAGTAGACATTTATTATGGTAGTTGAAGGAAATGACATTATAAGGAAAGTGTTTTTCACTCTTTTTCACTCATCGAGCCTTCAAATTTCCTAAGAGCACAAAAAACCCAAGCGAAGGCATCCACAGCGAGAAGTGAAGCAAATCTATCAAGCATTCAAAGCTAAAGGCAGATTAAGGTATTTATCAAATGCCTTCCTCCTTTGCACCTGAATTCATTGCAAATCCTACTGTTGTTGAAGTGGTTACATGCCCTAGGCCCGTATTTAAGATGATACCCAAAGTTGAGAAGTAGTTAGGGCAATGACTGGCTTACCTTCCACCAGTAGCAGGCCTAATAAAACTAAGAAGATTTCAAACAACCTTGTAATGACCCTAACCGATGCAACCCATGACAGCAGATCCTTAAGAGTAAATGATGTAAAGGATATTAATGCCAAATTCATTAGCATGATTCTAGGATACAAGACTACAGATGCCAACAGATTAAACTTTGTTTCTAGTTTATGTATCAAGAGTGCTTATGACATGGTGAATAGTAACACTAAGATTGACATATGTGAATGGTTAAAGGATGAGTTAATTGACAACCTGAAGAAAATTAAGGGTGACAAGAAAGGCACATTCAGGTTTGGTAACTTACTTATATGTCTATTGCTATACATCACTAAGGAAGTTCCCGGTATAGGTAGAAAAGAATTTTGTTTTGACATACCAGTAGGAAAACAACTTTTGGATATCCTTAACAACATGGGAGATGACAGGGAAAAGAACATAATTGAATACTTTCAGGAATTTAAGGCTAGAATGAAGATTAGGGAAAGATTATCTCAAACCATAGTTGACAAATACCAAAAGGAGATATGCTTTCTTATAAAGAAGGATGAAATCTGGATGGAGGCAATGGTTCCAAGAACCGTTTGGGTAACTGAAATGGGTTATGAGGCAGATGAAAACATAATAGAAACATATGCTAAAGCCCTCCTTGAAGGGCCTAGAAAACCTGAAGAAGAAGTATTTGGAAATGTAGAAACCATTGAAAGCAAAGTACAAACCCTAAAAAGAAGGAAGAAAAGAGAACAAACAATCAGAAAAGTAACTAAATAGGAAAAATAAATCAAGGAAGACTTGTTGAATAAGAATGGTATTAAGGAAAGTGACCTGGAAGGATTACAACCAGAAGCACATCTTTCATCGGTTGGTACCTCCTCTGACAGTGAAATATCGACAAAGTTTCAAAGAGTAGAAATAAAAAGAAAACCTTCACCGGTACCCTCTCCTGCACCCAAGGGAACAAGACAGAAACAATAGGCAATAAAGCCTCCGACAAAGAAAATAACACCAAGGAAGAAGAAGGAAAAACAAGTTATTCCTCCTTTAGACAATCTTTTGAATGAAATAACGGATGATGGAAACTTGTCAAATGTTAGCAAATTGTATAATACTTTTACAAATGAAGAAAAGGAAAGCATAGAAAACAATGTCATACTACACTTAGACATATACAAGAAATTTTTGATAGAAGTTGTAGATCATCTACCAAGTGACTTATATAGAAGACTAGATGCAAAAATATTAGCAATTGTGGAACTAGATAAGAAGATAAAGGTAGAAAAACTGCTTGCAGTTCACCCAGTGAATTCAGCCAAGGAAATTGATGAACTGATAAGTGAGGAAAACAGGATAGTATTTTCCACTGGTCACTGACATGTAGCTTTAATGGCTGGAAGAATGAATGAAACTTCTTAAGAGACAACAGATAAATGGGATATCTTCTTTGTGGAGAAGGAAAAGCAAGAAGAGCTAAAAAGGCCCAAAACCTTTAGAGTCTATCAAAAGGATAAGGATAAAGGTAAAGGTAAGGTAGGTGGTCCTCCAAGCATAAAAGTAACTGATAATTTTCCCCCACCTCCTTCTAATACTCCACCAACACAGATTGTTGATACACCATCGGCTACTGATAATGTTGAGATGGAATCAACACATGAGGACACCAATCCTGATTCTAAAGTGTTATATACAATGAACATTGATACACAAGAGGTAAACATTATGGTTGATAAGGAAACCACTGAGAAGGAAGATGTGGCAACTGAGCCACCGACAGAGAATATTGAAATGGAAACACAAGTTGAGCATACAATTGGAAATATTGAGATTGGGTTTGAAACACAAACTAAACAATCAACTGATCCCCTGGATACTGGAACTAAAACGGTGACAGATACCACTAGTGCACACACTGAGAAACCTATTGAGTTAGAGAAACTGATAGAAAACACTGAGACACAATCAGAGAAACCAACAGTGGAAAGCACAGAGAATCCGACTGAGGTACACACTGAGAAATCAGAAGAGAAGAAGGTTGAGGTAAAGATTCAAACAGAGATAGTGTCACCGACAACAACTAAGAAACCCAAGCCTTTGCTAGTTGAGATGCAAACTCAAACTGACCTACCAGAGGTCACCATAAGCAAAGAGATTACTCACACCGGTGGAATGCAGATTGTTAAGGCATTTGGTCAATCATCTAGTTCTTCCTTAACATAATTCAGTCTGACAAATGTAATAGAGGTATTATTGGATTCCATCAAGAAAATCACATATTGCGATGCACTTGCATACAAGGAAATTGATGATACAATTCCTTTCTTAAAATTGCTTGCACCCAAGTGCAATGTGGACAATAAAGATTCTTTAAGCCAATTAGACACATTGTCTAGGTATATCACTGGCAATCTATTGACAGTTGATCAGATTAATGAGGATACTTTCAGTGAGAAAATGAACAAGGAAAAAGAAAAATTATTTGATGAGACAATAAAGAAGTGCATGGGACACATTGATACCCTTTTACTGGCACTTAGCAAAACAATAATGGAATTTAAGGAGTTGTATAGGGATACATGCAAAACTGATGTTTTGACAATGGATATAGACAAGAAAATCAGTGAAGCACAGAAAGAAATAAATAATATTGATGATAATCTCATCGGTTCACTAGAACCATTATCGGTAATAGAGCAGGAAATAGGAGAATTTGAAGAAAAGCTTGAGAAATTGGAGAAGGAAAAGGAAAGAATAAATTTCAAGGCTAAAGAACTGAAATGTAGACTTGGTCTGAAACTTGACATCCTCATCTCTTTGAGAAAAGATATTTCAGAGGCCCTTGTTCTAGGACTTAAGACACCGAAAGAGAGAATTCACATACTCACGAGTACAATACAAAGGACAGAAGAAACATTAAAAGGCAGTGAAAGGTTTACTAAAAGCCTAAATTTTGTACTTGCGGAAATATTTTAGATTGTAACCAACCGGTTACAAGACTCCAGCTGATAACTACACTCAGTTGACATTTTTGACAACCTTTGTCATTGATGCCAAAGGGGGAGTAGTAGGAATGAGAAAAATAATGGACAAAAGACATCATCTTCTCAAGGGGAGCACAAAGTTTTTGGTAAGATTTTTGGACTACAAATTTTGGATACATTTTTGACTTTTTCTCATGGGTGTTGCCATCAATGCCAAAGGGGGAGATTGTTGGAAAATGCACACTCCAATGAGAAATTGTAGGTGATTGAAGGTATTTTCATTGATGACAACCTTGCAATCTTATGGCACCGATAGACCCTACACTGGCAGACCCTACACCGACAGACCCTACACCGATAGATAGTTCACCGTCAATGACAAAGATGATTACCGACACCCTAACCGACATGATTTTGTTTATTGCATATTATATTTAATTGTTATATATTTTTGTAAGCCGACATGGCATGTTGTAATAAGACTCATATATAAGTATTAGATCTTGTAGATCATTTAGTAAGTGATAGAAGATAGGATAATATAATGTGCGAATATTAAGGAAGATTTTGAAGTAAGGTTTATGGTTATTGTAAGAGCTTAAACTGGTACTAAACCTGGCATAACAGATGCTTTTTGTAGTAGTGTATCACTCTAGATTTCTATAATCCACTTTTTTAAGTCAGTGAGACTTCCTTTTGTAATTGAGCAGTGAGCCTTCTTGCATGTGCAAGCCCCACTTTTTTGTAAGTAATATTCACTTATTGGCCAGTGAGTGAATATTGTGGGTCACAAATCCCACCGAGATTTTTCCCACACCAGTTTTCCTTGCCAAAAATATTGTGTTATGGTGTGCTTTCTATGTCAAGTGTTTATTGTTCTTATTTACTGCATTAATTCTGGTTTACCGGTACACTATTTTGGAATACAATTTGTTTAATAAGTTTAGAAAATCTATTTACTGGTTAGATATTGATTCACCCCCCCCCCCCCCCTCACAGTATCTTTGGGAATCCTAACAATAACCTCTTTGTAGTCAATGAGACTCTTTTGTAATGAGCAGTACCCTCTGGGCAGTGTGCCTTCCTGCAAGTGTAGGCCCCTCATTGTATCACAAACTTTCTCTAGAAGTATCATCTGACTGTGGGTAGGATTTCCACTATAGTTTTTCCCTTTACAGGGTTTTACACATAGAAATCATGGTGTTATGTGGTATGGCTGCATTGTGTTAATTCTCTATTTCATTCTTAACTTTTATTGCTTACCGGTATCTATTTCTGCTATTCCGATATTCAATGTTTATGTGCTCAGGTTAAAGGTTATAAGTGGTTTTATTAATATAATATGTTAACAACTGATTCAACCCCCTTCTTAGTTGTTCATTGGTTAATACTAACAATTGGTATCAGAGCCTTGGTCCTCTTTTGCAGAAGCTTAACCACTTGAGGTAGATTCTATGACAGCTAATACTTCAAATCCATTGGCAACTATTTTTCAGAAGAGAAGTCCTTAAGCTTGATGGAATCAATTATGGGATATGGAAAATCCAAATGGAGACTCATCTTAGATGTCTTGGCAAGGATATTTGGGAGATCATCAAGAAAGGATATACACCTTATGATCCGACATCTAACAATCCTACTCCTGCAGACCTAGACAAGAATATTGAAAATGATTGCAGAGCTAGAGAAGCCCTCTTGTGTGCACTTAATGATCAACAAATCATGGGATTGACTGATAAATCATCGACAAAGGTTATGTGGGATAAATTGTAAACTCTAAATGAAGGTGATCCTACTATCAAAATTGCTAAGATTGATGGTTATCGGGTAAGGTATGAGAACTTGAAGATGGAAGATAATGAAAGAATTGCTACATTTATGGAAAGAGTAAATGAGATTGTAATGGGAATTCAATGTTGTGGAGGATCTTTGAGTGAAGATGAAATAGTTTCCAAAGTCTTGATAGCCCTTCCACCAACTTACAAGATGAAGGCAACTACAATTAATGAGTTGAGAACAATGGCAAACACTTCAGTGAATAGAGACATTCTGATTGGGAAATTATTTACTTTTAAGCTTGAAGAATTTGGAGCTTCCGAGGTTGTAAAGTCTGAACCTTATTTTCATGCATCATCATCTACTGACAAAAGTAATTGGAAAGCCTTATATGCAAAAGAATTGGAAGATATAAGGAAAGAGGATGAAGAATTTGAGCAACTTGAAGCCTTATTTGCTAGAAGAGTACCTAAAGGACTAACAAGAAGTAAGTATGAAGGAAAAACACCTTTTAAATGTTTTGCATGTAATAAGATTGGCCATTCTGCATCTAGCTGTCTTGAAAGGAATGAAAGATTTGAAGAAAGAGTTAAGAAATCATTTAAGCCTAATCAGAACAGATATAGATTCAAGAAAAGTAAACAATTATACATTGAGGATGAGGAAGGAGTAAGTGATGACTCTGAGGATGAACCGACAACTGACTTTGCTAGTGGATCCGATAATGGAAAGGAATGGGTGCTCTATTCTTTAAAGGAAGATGAACCGAAACTGGATATCATGAATGAAGAAAAGGCCCTGGCAGCAAAAGTTGAAGACAAAGATGAATGGGTAATTGATAGTGGATGCTCACATCATATGACTGGAGATAAAAGAAAAATTTTGTCCTTGCAAGAAGACAGTGGCAGTCAAGTCAGATTTGGAGATGACAAAGCATGTATGACCAAAGGTAGAGGTATTATTTTTCTGGATGGCAAGAATAATACTGATAATGTCTATTATGTAGAAGGTTTAAAGCATAATCTTTTAAGTGTTGGTCAATTGGTGGATAATGGTTTCCAATATCAATTTAAAGATAGAAAATGAAAAATCATTAATAAAACTGGTTTGGAGATTGCAACCGGTACTTAGACTAGAGGTAATATCGTTCACTTAAATATTGGTAATCAGACATGTTTGATTGCTCATATTGATGAGAGTTGGTTATGGCATAAGAGGTTGTGTAATGTTAATTTTGATTGTATTGTTAAGATTAGTTCAACAAAGGTAGTTAGAGATATACCTAAGATTGTGAAACCTCATAATCCAGTATTTAAGAAATGTCAATTGGGAAAGAAAGTTAGAACTTCTTTTAAGAGAATACATGATAAATCTAATGATGTGCTTGATTTGATTCACATTGACTTATGTGGTCTAGCAAGGACTAGAATGTTGGTATTATGGATGTCTTGCATTGGTTTTGTTATTGATGTCAACACTTTTCAACACTTGAGAAAACTTACCAGTACTTTGAGATCTTTGGTTATGTTCATCGGCATGTTCAGTGACTTATGCACAGTCACCGGTATTTGGTTCACTGATAGGTTATATTGTTCACCGGCACTAAGGATGATCTGTTACCATCTAGAGATTACTTGGTTATGTCGAAGACATTGTTTGGACACTTGGTTTTGGCGATTTGGTTATTGGTCTAATTGAGGTTGCATATTTGTTGTTACTGGCAAATAGGTCTAGGTTATGGATCGACAAGCATTATCTATTCTAGATCAGCACGACACATTATGGAGATGATTTGTTATTGTTGTAAATGCATTGAGCCGACATCATGCATCACATATTGATTCATTTGTAATTGATTTTATTGTAATATCTTAGTGAGCTGACCTACACATTTGGTCTTAGGTTTTGGTATATATGTAAGATCTCATTTGTGAGACTATGAAAAGGAGTGAGGAAAAGGATTGTAATAAGGTATATGCAAATATAAGCAGAGATATACATGTAGACATCATTTGAAGATTCAAGGAAGGTTTGGAGAAGACAATCAAAGCTTAACCGACATTGAATCTAGCATATGAAGATGCTATTTTGAGCAGTACATTATCATTGGATTTAACCATCCAATTGTAGTCACTGTGACTACCATTTTGTGATTAAGTAGTGAGCTATAGGTAGTTGGCCTTTCTGCATGTGCAGACCCCATTTGTACACACATACTATTTGTTTTAGTATCATCTGATTGTGGGTAAGGTTTCCCACCGTGTTTTTTCCCCTTACAGGGTTTCCACTTACAAATAATTGTGTTATGTGTTGTGTATGTTATTTGTCTTTCTATTTTATGCATTAAATTTTACCAGTACTGTTATTAACTGCTAAAGTATCTACCGACATTAAGTTTGGTTTAATGATATTATGCATTAAGTTTGGTTAAGTTATATTTGGGTTGAAATTAATAGACAACTAATTCACCCCCCCTCCTCTCAGTTGCCTCTGGGTCCTAACAATTGGTATTAGAGCTAAGTCCTATTTTTGCAGAATTTTAACAACTTAAGGAGATTCTATAGCAAATAACTATTTCAGGAAGGACAGTTCGAAGCTTGGTGGAACTAACTATGGTATATGGAAGATTAGAATGGAGACACATCTGAATTTCATTGGAAAAGATATATGGGATGTTACAAAGAATGACTATGTTGGTCCTACACAAAGTCAACCTAATCCACCAACCTTGGCTAAAGATCAGGAGAATGATTGCAAAGCAAGAGAAGCACTTTTGAGTGCATTATCAGATCAACAAATCATGGGATTATCAGACTGATCTACTGCTAAAGCTATTTGGGATAAATTAGAGACATTAAATGAAGGTGATACCACTGTAAAAATTGCAAAACTAGAATGCTTCTAGGTCAAGTATAAAAATGTGAAAATGGAAGAAGATGAAAGGATTTCTGCTTTTATGGAAAGAGTTAATGAAATTGTTTTGGGTATACTATGTTATGGAGGATCCTTAAGTGAAGATGAAATTGTTTCTAAAGTTTTAAGAGAATTGCCACCGGCATACAAAATGAAAGTAACTGCTATTAATAAATTGAGACCAATGCCTAATGCATTAGTATCTAGAGATACTTTAGTTGGAAAACTTTCAGCTTTTGAACTTGAGGAATTTGGTCCTATTGCTATACTTAAGACATATTTGGCTTTCAAAACTTCATCATCTGCAGCAACATCATCATCATTTGGAAAATCTGATTGGAAAGCACTCTATGCTAGAGAATTTGAAGAAATCAGAAGAGAGAATGAAGAACTTGAAGAGCTTGAAGCACTATTTGCAAGGAAAATGCCTAAAGGTCCAGTTGGAAGTAAGTATGAAGGTAAAGCACCATTTAAATGTTTTAATAGCAATAAAATTGGTCATATGGCATCTAGGTGTCCTGATAGAAATGCAAGATTGAAAGAAGAATCTAAAAGAACATATAAGCCTAACCCTGAATATCAAAGGTACCTATTTAAGAAGAATAGAGACAAATCATGTTACTTTGCTAATGAAGGAGTTACTAATGATTTTGATGAAGAACTGACAGACAATGGATGGGATTTTGTTGCAATAACAGAAGATCAACCGACACCTACTATTACACCGATAGAACATGCCTTGGTAGCTAAAATTGAAGAAAAGGATGATTGGATCATTGAATCCAGATGTTCACACCATGTGACTGGTGATAAGAGTAAATTCTTAAACTTTCAGGAATACAATGGAGGTCTAGTAAGATTTGGAGATGACAAAGCTTGTTTGATCAGAGGAAAAGGCACTATATCTTTTGATGGTAAGCACAATATTGATAATGTTTACTATGTTGAAGGTTTGGAGCATAATCTTTTGAGTGTTGGTCAATTAGTTGAAAAGGGATTTCAGTTACAATTCAAGAATGGTAAATACAAAATCATGAATAGAATTGGTTTGGAAATTGTAACCGGTAATCATACTAGAGGTAATATCTTTCATTTGAATAACAATGAGAAGACATGAATGATTGCACATATTGATGAAAGTTGGTTATGGCATAAGAGACTTTATCATGTAAATTTTGATTGCATAGTGAAAATCAGTACAACTAAGGTGGTAAGGGATTTACCTAAGATTGTTAAACCTCACAATCTGGTATGTAAGGAATGTCAATTTGAAAAGCAAGTTAGAGCAACTTTTAGGAGTATTCTAGAAAATCCCAATGATGTTCTTGACTTAATTCATACTGATTTATGTGGTCCAACAAAAAATATAAGTTTACAAGGAGATAGATATTTTATGCTAATCATTGATGATTATTCTAGAATGTGTTGGGTTACTTTTCTCAGGAAGAAATCAGAAGCTTTTGGGAAATTCAAACTATTCAAGGTGATGGTAGAGAATGAAACTGGTAAGAAAATCAAATGTTTGAGATCAGATCAAGGAGGTGAATTCACATATAAGGAATTTAATACATTCTGTGAAGTGAATGGAATCAGAAGACAATTATCAACACCTCGGACACCCCGAGAAAATGGAGTTGTGGAAAGGAAGAACATAACTATTTTGGATGCAGCTAGAAGCATGATATCAAAAGAAAACCTACCTCATGTGTATTGGAGAGAAGTAGTCAATACAGCTATTTATACATTCAACAGAGTTCACATCAAAGGTGAAACCGACAAGACCCCTCATGAACTATGGTTTGGTAATACTCCTACTCTTAAATATTTCAGAATATTTGGAAGCAAATGTTATATTAGGAGAGATGATTATATTGGCAAATTTGATCCTAGAAGTGATGAAGGAATATTTCTTGGTTATTCATCTAAGAGCAAGACATATAGATGTTTTAATAAGAGATTGCAGAAAATCATTGAAAGTGCAAATGTGAAGATTGATGAACAATTTAGAAGGTCTATAGACTCTGAACTAGTAGTTGAGATAATCACAAATGAACCTACAATATGTACACCAATACAAAATATTGATCCAGTCACACAGGCATCATCTGAGAATTCCACAGTGATTGAAGAACAACAACAAGTAAACACACCCAGGTATGTAAGATTGAATCACTCTAAAAGTCAGATAATTGGGAATAAGTATCAAGGAGTTATGACTAGAGGAAGACTGGCGAATGAAGAGGTATGTCTAATTTGTGAAATTGAACCAACAACTATTAATGAGGCATGTGAAGATAAACATTAGATTAAAGCTATAGAAGATGAATTGGAACAAATTGAAAAGAATAACACATGGATATTGGTTCCCCGACCTTTAAAAAAATGTAATTGGAACTAAATGGGTATTAAGAAATAAACTTAATGAAGATGGTAAGCTAATTAGAAACAAAGAAAGATTAGTGTATAAGGGATATTCACCGAAAGAAGGAATTTATTACAATGAAACCTTTGCACTGGTAGCTAGAATTGAGGTAGTCAGATTATTCTTAGCTTTTGCAGCACACAAGAAATATAAAGTATATCAAATGGAAGTTAAATGTGCATTTCTGAATGGTGATCTTGAAGAGGAAGTTTACATTGAAAAACCTTATGGATTTTCTTTGATAGATGACAAAGATATGGTTTGTAGGTTAAGGAAATCTTTATATGGATTGAAGCAAGCTCCTAGAGCTTGGTATGCTAGATTGGAAAAATATCTTTTGAAGCTTGGTTACACTAAAGCTAATGTTGACAACAACTTATATTACAAAGTGGCTAATGCTGACATCTTGGTTATTGAAGTTTTTGTTGATGATATCATTTTTGGAGGAGAAGATAGATTGTGTAAAGACTTTTCTAATAAGATGCAGGAAGAATTTGAAATGTCTATGATTGGAGAGATAAAATTCTTTTTAGGATTGCAGATTTCACAGATTGATAAAAGTATATTCATAAATCAATCAAAGTACTTGAAGGAATTACTTAAGAAATTTGGCATGGAAAACTCTAAACTGGTAAGCACACCTATGACTACAACTAATAAACTATCATTGAAGGATGAATGAACACCTGTTAATCTGACAAGATACAAATCTATGATAGGAGGTTTACTATATTTGACATAAACAAGACCTGATATTATGAATGCAGTATGTATTGTTTCAAGATTTCAGAGTAATCCTAAGGAAAATCATGAATCAACAGTAAAAAGGATTTCCCGGTACCTACAAGGCATAGAAAATCTTGGCTTATTGTATCCTAAAGATGAAAATTTTGATTTATGTGCATACACAGATGTAAATTGGGTAGGAGATGTAGATGATAGAAAAAGCACCACTGGTGGAGCATTTTTTCTTGGCAGCAGACTAATTTCATGGTTGATCAAGAAACAAAGTTATACATCATTATCAACAATAGAATCAGAATATGTTGCAGCAACAACTAATTGTACACAGGTATTATGGATTAAGCAAATGTTGAAGGACATAAAGGTAAAATGCAAAGAACCTATAATCATTTACTATGATAATATGGCAGCAAATCATATATCAAAGAATCTGATATTTCACCCTAAAAGTAAACATGTTTCTATCAAATTCAATTTTTTGAAAGAGAATGTTGAAGCAAAAGAAGTGAAATTGATTTATGTGAATACTAAAGAGAAGATTGTAGAAATCTTTACTAAACCTTTGCCTAAGGGAACTTTTGAATATCTAAGAGAACAACTTGGAGTTATACCCTCACCGGTAGAAACTTAGACTATTGGTGCATGGCATTAGACCAACATAATTAACATAGAAACCTTTTTTCTGGCTTTGATGAAGAAGAGCTACTTCTCAAGGGGAGTAGATTGAATAAATTTGGTTATAACAATTGGTATTTGTAACAAGTTCTATGAACTGATTGTATTTGGTTTTGTATTGCTTTGGCATTTGATGTCAAAGGGAGAGAGATATATATGGAAAAACATGTTATCTTTTGGAGAAAGATTATTCATTGTGGGAGAGATTGTTACTCTCTGTATCTATATTTTGATTTCTGGCTAATGATCTCTTTGGGAGATTGTTGGTTTTTGGTTTTTGGCATTTCTGCTTTGGCACTTAGATGGTTTTTCCATATTGTGTTGCCATCAATGCCAAAGGGGGAGATTGTTGGTATTATGGATGTGTTGCATTGATTTTTGTCATTGATGTCAACACTTTTCAACACTTGAGAACACTTATCAACACTTGGATATCTTTGGTTATGTTCACTGGCATGTTCAGTGCCTTATGCATAGTCATCGGTATCTGGTTCACCGACATGTTATATTGTTCACCGGCACTAAGGATGATCTATTATCCTCTGGATATTACTTGGTTATGTCGAAGACATTTTTTGGACACTTGGTTTTGGTGATTTGGTCATTGGTCTAATTGAGTTTGCATATTTGTTGTTACCAGCAAATAGGTCTAGGTTATGAACTGACAAGCATTATCTATTCCAGATTAACACGACACATTATGGAGATGATTTGTTATTGTTGTAAATGCATTGAGTTGACATCATGCATCACATATTGATTCATTTGTAATTGATTTTATTGTAATATCTTAGTGAGTTGACCTACACATATGGTCTTAGGTTTTGGTATATATGTAATATCACATTTGTGAGATTATGAAGCGGAGCGAGGAAAAGGATTGTAATAAGGTATATGCGAATATAAGCAGAGATATACATGTACACATCATTTGAAGATTCAAGGAAGGTTTGGAGAAGACAATCAGATCTTAACCACTACTTAATCCAACATATGAAGATGCTATTTTGAGCAGTACATTATCATTGGATTTAACCATCCAATTGTAGTCAGTGTGACTCCCATTTTGTGATTGAGTAGTGAGCTCTAGGCAGTTGGCCTTTTTGCATGTGTAGACTCCATTTGTACACACATACTATCTATGGTAGTATCATCTAATTGTGGGTAAGGTTTCCCACTGTGGTTTTTTGCCTTACAGGGTTTCCACGTATAAATAACTGTGTTATGTGTTGTGTATGTTATTTGTCTTTCTGTTTCATGCATTAAACTTTACCGATACTTTTATTAATTGCTAAACTATCTACTGACATTAAGTTTGGTTTACCAGTATTATGCATTAAGTTTGGTTAAGTTATATTGGTGCAGAGGCACCTAAGCACACAAGCATAGCAGGAGGTCAAAAGTCATAATATGAACAATTTATTGTATTTGAGTCATTCATAACATATTAAGGTTATTTGAGTCAATTGAATCATAATATGTAAGGATAAATGAGCCATTTTGTCCAAAGATATCATATTTGGTCCATATTGAAGTTTTAAAAGTGTCCATGTAAGAGTTAGAGTCATTTATGTCAAAAATTGTAAAAATTGCAAAGTTGCAATATTGCCAAAAGTGCAACAAAAGTGTAAAAATGAAATCCATTGGTTATGAGGTGGTTGGAGAAGTTAGAAAGGAGTTGGAAATGGTTTATAAAACCATGTTTGGTCGAAATCAAGAGGGGAGATCAGTTTGGAGGGGATTTGACAAAGATTATCCATCAAACCCTCAAACTGTCATGAGGTTTTAAGGAATCTATGGCTGTCATAGATCCATGGAGGATCACATTTGATGTAATTTTTATATGTATATGTTATTTAATGATATATTGATGAAATATATTTCAGACGAATCCTTTCTTGTGCATTTTTGTGGAGTATTTGGCAAGATATGTTTGTTTTTTTAATGATTGTCAAAACCCTGGCAAGGGTTACCCAGTTTCGGGAAAATGATCATATCTTTTTATTTAACCGTTGGATCTGGCTGAAATTTTGAGAGATCTTGTTTAACTCAGTGATATAAATTTTCACTGAAGTGATTGTCTTTATGAGAAGTATGTAAAATGTTATTGATGACTGTTTGTTACAGTTCACGGTGAAAAGCAGATTGGTGAAGGCAGAAAAAACCCAGTTGTAGCATTTGGTGTGGTCACATGAGGGATAATATTGAAGAAAGGATATATGTGTTGGAAAGGTCTTTGAATCTTCTTTCCAGTGCTTTTGGTCTTACTTTATTTGGTTGAGAATTGAATATTTTGTGATCATTTTGGTGAAAACAGTTGTTAAGGGATGAAACCCTAAATTAGGGTATTCCATGGCAATAAATAATTTGTTCTCTCATGTTATGGTGAATGTTATGATCTGAAATATTTAATGGATGTTTTCAAGGATGTAATATAACCTTTGAAGTTGGTTTGAAGTTGAGAAGAGTGATTTATCTTGTTATATGTCTCTTGATTCAAGTTTGAAGTTTACCCTTGAATGAAGGTTTTATGGATTTTCATGATGGTCTGCATCATATATTTTGTTTGAATTTAATAGACAACTGATTCACCTCCCCCCCCCTCTCAGTTGCCTCTGGGTCCTAACATAGAAGCTTTCAAGGTGATAGATATTTCATGCTGATTATTGATGACTATTCTAGAATGATGTGGGTGACTTTTCTTAGGGAGAAGTCTGAAGCCTTTGAGAAATTCAAGATCTTTAAAGAAAATGTGGAAACAGAAACTAGATTAAAAATCAAATGTCTAATATCAGATCAAGGCCCAGTGAGTTCACTTCTCATAAATTTAATTGTTATTGTGAGACAAATGGAATTAGGAGACAATTATCTGCACCTCAGACTCCTCAACAGAATGAAGTAGTGGAAAGAAAGAATAGAACCATTTTGGATGCATCAAGAACTATGATGATGGAAGCCAAATTGCCTCACATTTACTAGAGAGAAGCAGTGAGTACAATAGTCTACACATTCAACAGATTTCACATCAAAGGTGAAACCAGTAAGACCCCTTATGAATTGTGGTTTGGTCATACACCTACTATTAAATATTTAGAATTTTTGGAAGTAAATGTTATATCAAAATGGATGATTGAATTGGGAAGTTTGATTCTAGATGTGACGAAGGGATATTTGTTGGATATTCAATTCAAAGAAAAGCATATAGATGTTATAACAAAAGATTGCAGAAAATTGTGGAGAGCGCAAATGTGAAAGTGGATGAGCAATACATAAATCAATCTATATCATATGATACGGAACCAGTAGTGGAGATTATCATAAGTGAACCGATAATGCCTCAAACATTACAAGACACTGAGACAGTTACACTGGCACAATCAAAAAATTCAACTATGACTGATGATCAGAACAATGAACCTAAAGTTCAGAAGACACCAAGGTATGTAAGGTTAAACATTCTGAAGATCAAACATTGGAGATAGGCACAAGGGAGTTATGATAAGAAGAAGTCTGGCAAATGAAGAGGTATGTCTTATTTCTCAAATTGAACCGACATCTGTTATTGAAGCTTGTAAAGATAAAAATTGGTTAAAGGCTATGGAAGATGAATTAGATCAGATAGGAAAGAATGAGACTTGGACTTTAGTTCCTCGGCCTAAAAATAAGAATATTATTGGAACTAAATGGGTTTTTAGGAATAAACTAAATGAGGTTGGTCAAGTTGTAAGGAACAAGGATAGATTGGTTTGTAAATGATATTCTCAAATGGAAGGAATTTATTATGGTGAGACATTTGCACGTGCAGCTAGAATTGAAGCTGTTAGACTATTTCTTGCCTATGCAGCTTATAAGAATTATAAGGTCTATCAAATGGATGTTAAATGTGCATTCTTGAATGGTGAACTTGAGGAAGAGGTATACATTGAGCATTCTGATGGATTTTCACTGGCAGATGATAAAGATATGGTTTGCAGGTTAAGGAAAGCTTTATATGGATTGAAACAAGCTCCTAGAGCTTGGTATGCAAGGTTGGATACATATCTTTTGAAGCTTGGTTTTACAAAAGGTAGTGCTGAAAGTAATTTATATTATAAGATCACTGATGATGATAATATTATTATTGAAGTATTTGTTGATGATATCATTTTTGGAGGAGAAGACAAATTGTGCATGGAATTCTCTAATAATATGAAGAATGAATTTGAAATGTCCATGATTGGTGATGCAGAGCATCATGAAAAACCGACCAAGAACCCCAAATAAAACATGGAGTTCAATATTCAACACAATATATTTAATATCAGATGCATAAACATATTAAAATTTCTCATATTGTCATGTTACTTTCATCCAAATCCATTTCAAGTTCATCCAACACTCCTTATCAAGGTACTAAAACATCAAACTCATATACTATATTGATTTCAAGGTAATATATCATATCTTAATAGTCATACTTCCATGCATGTTACATGGGTTTATTGATGTTGTCTCAAACATATCCAATCATCTATACCTTTGCAAACCATTAAACATCATTGTTCATTGAAAGAATCCAATTCATTATCATCAAGGTAATTGTCATTCACATGATAGTTTTCTATACTTGCACTCAATCATTAATAACTTCCAAATCCAAAATGATTAGGACAATCTCTCTAGTGGAGTTTTAGACATTTTTATTAAGAACAACTTATCTAAAATTAATAAAGATCCAATGGTGAAATAAAAAGTTATCATCTCTGCACCGAGACCAATTTTGATTGTCATAAAACTGAAAAAAGTATGCTTGTTGCCTGCTAGGGCATCATATTTCACAACAAATACTTAACCAAACAAAAACAAGACCATACTCAAATGAAATCCCTCTCATTATAATTTTAGAATATGCAAGCCATTAATTTTTTCAATGGTGAAATCAGAAGATAATTACAAACCATTGCCTACAACTCCATTGAAGATGGTTTAAAACCATTTTTCACCGAAATCTTCATAACTTCCACAAATATAAACAAAAATGACTTATACCAAAAGGAAAACAAAGAGGAGTCACATATATTTCTAATAAATCTATTTAGAGGTCATAATTATTTCATATGAGTCCATACCATACACTGTAACATGATTGTTCTCAGGAAACCTCAAATCTGCAATCAACAACTTTCACCAAAAATCCCATTACTTATTCATTTCTAGAAATAATCACTCCAAACAAAAAGGAAAAGAAATTTAATTCACATATCTAACTATCCATTATATATATACAAAGGTTTATAGGCCATACATGGTCGTACAATTCCTGGAACCAACATAAAAACTAAAAGCCAATCAAATAATAATAGTAGAATGCACCAAAATGTATCAAAATGTTCTCCTTTCTTCCCTTTCTTCCCTTTTTCATTTGGAACAACCATAAAATTATTTTTATAGACTCTTGGTCAGTTTGGACCTTATAACTACCTCCAAGACCTTTCAACTTCCCATTTACAACTTTTAATGCAATTTTGCATTATTGCATTTTTGCCAATTTTCATCTTTTTGACAACTTTTTGTGACATTTTCACATAATGACCCCAAAACTTGACAAAAATATTATAAAAATATCAAATAACCCTTAAATGACCTTTTACAATCATTTATAGCCTTTCATGGCATGTTTAAATCATTTTGACTCTTTGACCCCACTAGATCCTAAATGGACAACTATGCAACTTTTACACAAATGGCTCAAGTAGCCTTACATTATGACTCCATTGGATAAAAATGAACTCAAATACACACATATATTATTTAAAATTTATAAATGACCCAAATATAATCAGATAGTGACCTTGGACATCCTGATTGTGCTTCTACAATGGGGTGCTCCTGCACCATACTACCGACCTTCAAAAGTTTCCAAGTGATCTCTTGGAAATGAGGGATATGACCTACAAAAAAATAAGACCCAAAAATGTTTACCATTTTTTTTTATTTCAACATTTCCTCTTTGTTTCTCTTTGTCTCTTTGGATTCTCTTGATGCCTTTGCTGCTTTTTTTGTCTTCTACTTCAATCAAAACTCCCATCAATGGAGTTCATACTGGCTACTCCTCAAGACAAACCAAATTAAGTAAGGAAAAAAACATTGGAAAAAATATTCAGAGAAATTCCCAACACACATAGTCATTCTTAATTAATATTCCTCATGTGACCACACCAAATGCCACAACTAGACTATTGCTACCTTCACCAGTCTGCCTTTGACCATGAACTGTAACAAACAATCATCAATAACATTTTATATAGTTCTCAAAAAGAAAGTTACTTTGGTTAGAATTTATATTACTGAGTTAAACAAGTGCTCTCCAAATTTCAGCCAGATCCAATAGTTAAATCAAAAGTTATGATCATTTTCTAAAAAACGGGTAACCCTTGGCAGGGTTTTGACAATTATTGTAAAAATAAACATATCTTGCCAAATACTCCACAAAAATGCACAAGAAAGTATTCATTTGAAAGATATTTCATCAATATATCATTAAATAAAATATAAATATAAAAATTGCATCAAATGTGATCCTCCATGGATCTATGACAGTCACAGATTCCTTAAAACCTCATTATAGTTTGAGGGTTTGATGGATAAACTTTGTCAAATCCCCTCCAAACTGATCTACCCTCTTGATTTTGACCAAACATGGTTTTATAAACCATTTCCAACTCCTTCCTAACTAATCTAACCACCTCATGACCAATGGATTTTATTCTTACATTTTTGTTGCACTTTTTGGCAATGTTGCAACTTTACAATTTTTACAATGTTTGCATTTTTGACATAAATGCCTCTAACCCTTACATGGACACTTTTAACACTTCAATATGGACCAAATATGATATATTTGGACAAAATGGTTCATTTAAACTTACATATTATGATTCAATGGACTGAAATAACCTTAATACATTATGAATGAATCAAATACAATAAAATTGCTCATATTATGACTTTTGACCTCCTGGTATGCTTGTGTGCTTAGGTGCCTCTACACCATACTCCCTACCTTGAAAAGTTTCCAAGTCCCTTGAAAACATGGGTACAATGACCTGCAAGAAAAATTTTGAGTCAAAATTTTCACCGTTGTCTTCATCTTTACCTCTTTATGCCTCTTTATGTTGTTGTTTCCTTCTCAAACAATCTCTTTGTGACTCCCAACCAATAGAGTTTGTAGTGGCTGCCATCCAAGTGCTTTTACCAACCATAATTCCACCTCAACATGCTTCATCACCTCACCAAAAAATTATGTGCCTCATCTAGGAGTTATCATCTTTTCCTCTCTCCCTAGTCTTTTGGCAATCAATGGACCATCCCATGGCCCTGGACTGTCCCTTTGGCCCTTGATAGACCTTCCTTATCTGCCTTCTTGCAGCTAGATGGACGAGCACCTCGCAACCAAAAACTCAATAGAAAAAACTAAATAATAAATCCTTCATGGCTAGGTCCTGGTGTGGATTGCCTCCTTCGATGCTCTACCCACACACTCAGGCTCTTCTAGTTCTGATACCAATTTGATGCAGAGCATCTATCACAAACCATAAAACCTTCATTCAAGGGTAGACTTTAAACTTGAATCAAGAGGAATATAAAAAGATAAACCACTCTTCTCAACTCCAAACAAATTTCAAAGGTTATATTACATCCCTACAAACCTTCATTCAACATTTTAGATCATAATATTCACCATAACATGAGAGAATAAATTCTTATTTGCCATGGAATACCGTAGTTCAGGGTTTCATCCTGTAAAAACTATTTTCACCAAAATAATCACAAAATATTCAATTCTTAACCAAATTAAGTAAGACAAAAAACATTGGAAATAATATTCAGAGAAATTTCCAACACATGTAGTCTTTCTTCATTAATATTCCTCATGTGACCACACCAAATGATGCAACCAGATTGTTGCTGCCTTCAGTAGTCTACCTTTCACCATGAACTGTAACAAACAGTCATCAATAACATTTTATATATTTTTCATAAAGAAAATTGCTTCAGTCAGAATTTAGATTTCTGAGTTAAACGAGTTATCTCCAAATTTCAGCTAGATCCAACAATTAAATCAAAAGTTATGATCATTTTCCCAAAACTGGGTAACCCTTGGCAAGGTTTTGACAATTATTGTAAAAACAAACATATCTTGCCAAATACTCCACAAAAGTGAACAAGAAAGGATTCATCTGAATGATATTTCATCAATATATCATTAAATAAAATATAAATATAAAAATTATATCAAATGTGATCTTCCATGGATCTGTGACAGTCACAGATTCCTTAAAACCTCATGACAGTTTGAGGGTTTGATGGATAATCTTTGTCAAATCCCCTCGAAACTGATCTACCCTCTTGATTTTGACCAAACATGGTTTTATAAACCATTTCCAACTCCTTCCTAACTACTCTAACCACCTCATAACCAATGAATTTTATTCATACATTTTTGTTGCACTTTTTGGCAATGTTACAACTTTACAATTTTTACAATGTTTACATTTTTGACATAAATGCCTCTAACCCTTACATGGACACTTTTAACACTTCAAGATGGACCAATTATGATATATTTGGACAAAATGGTTCATTTAAACTTACACATTATGATTCAATGGACTCAAATAACTTGAATACATTATGAATGAATCAAATACAATAAAATTGCTCATATTATGACTTTTGACCTCCTGGTATGCTTGTGTGCTTAGGTGCCTCTGCACCATACTCCCTACCTTGAAAAGTTTCCAAGTCCCTTGGAAATGTCTGTAAAATGACCTGCAAGAAAAATTTTGAGTCAAGATTTTCACCTTTGTCTTCATCTTTACCTCTTTATGACTCTTTATGTTGTTGTTTCCTTCTCAAACAATCTCTTTGTGACTCCTACCAATAGAGTTTGTAGTGGCTGCCATCCAAGTGCTTTTACCAACCATAAGTCCATCTCTTCATGCTGCATCACCTCACCAACAACTTATGTGCCTCACCTAGGAGTTATCCTCTTTTCCTCTCTCCCTAGTCTTTTGGCAATCAATGGACCATCCCGTGGCCCTAGACCATCCCTTTGGCCCTTGACAGACCTTCCTTGTCTGCCTTCTTGCAGCTAGATGGATGAGCACCTTGCAACCAAAAACTCAATAGCAAAAACCAAATAATAAATCCTTCATGGCTAGGTCCTGGTGTGGATTGCCTCCTTCGGCACTCTACCCACACACTCAGGCTCTTCTAGCTCTGATACCAATTTGGTGCAGAGCATCTATCACAAACCATAAAACCTTCATTCAAGGGTAGACTTTAAACTTGAATCAAGAGGCATATAAAAAGATAAACCACTCTTCTCAACTTAAAACTAATTTCAAAGTTTATATTACATCCCTACAGACCTTCATTCAACATTTTAGATCATAACATTCACCATAACATGAGAGAATAAATTCTTATTTGCCATGGAATACTCTAGTTCAAGGTTTCATCCTTTAAAAATTGTTTTCACCAAAATAATCACAAAATATTCAATTCTTAATCAAATTAAGTAAGACAAAAAACATTGGAAATAATATTCAGAGAAATTTCCAACACATGTAGTCTTTCTTCATTAATATTCCTCTGATAGTTCTTATACTTAATGTTAAGTACAGATGTCAAGCTAATAAGATGAGGGGGGGGGGGGGGGGGGTGAATCATACAAACTTAATCTTCCATAAAAACAACAGATTCAACCTCGATAACATATACTTCAACAATATAACCAAAACTGCTAAACATGCAAACTCATAAGCATATAAACATCATAGCATTCATAACACCATATTTAACATGGAAACCCAAATAGGGAAAAACCATTGTGGGATTTCAGATCCACTAAGAAATATACTCTTCTAGAGTATGCTCGGTTAAAAGCAAATCATGCTAAAGATTACAAACACATTCCTAGATGTGACCCAGTTAAGGGATTTCCCTTAGATCTGTTAGGATCATCACCTTGTTAGAAGTGACCTTGTTAAAGGATTTCAAACACTCAATCAGAATGTCACCTTGCTAGAGGGTTTTACAAATAAGACTGTTAAGTCCACTCGGTTACGAGATTTTCTATTACTTCACAAAATAACAGTAATAAAAATCTATCTGCAACTTCACATCTAAAAATGCTAAAGCAGATTCTTATTTGCTCAATACAATAGGACTTATCTTGTCCATCTGCTGGGCTCTATACTCTGTTATTCAAATAGGTCTTCAAGCTTCAGTGCTCGGTAATCACTATGTAGCATCACTGTGCATACACTTACCCGCATACATTGTTTATCAACAGTTCCTTATTTATAAACAACTTGCCAATTGCTTAATCTCTTTGATCACATTTCCCATGATCAATCATAGCCATCAGATCTTTAAACTTGACCAGGTTCAATGTATCCTTTGATCTGAAAATGTTTTACCCCACCTTGGAACTTGCATACATTTCTTGGAACTTGTGCTAAGGTATTGTAGTTCAATCTGAGCTATAGATCTTCCTGCCGATCTTCCTTTGCCATAGATTCTTTAACAAACTTCATGCACGACATACCAATCATTTAATCATAGCCAGCTCATCAGCTTCCTTCATTAAATAATGCTTTTAATCATTCAATGCATTCTATTATTACTCAGTTGCAACTCGGTAAATACTAAACTTCACTCGGTAGACATTCTGCCTTCATTAACCGATAGCGATAACCTTAGGGTTTACCGACTAGTTTCTTTGCTTGGTAACATAGTATAGTATTAACCTTACAATCAATAACATATGTAGGATATCAAAACAATCTAAACATCATGATCTCATCATTGTCTAACTCGGTAATAGTTGCCCATTGAATAACTTATTCCTCCCCTTATTCATCACATTCTTTCTTTGTCTTTTACCGACATCTTTATACTCATCAAATCAGATACGGTAACATCATACTGAATTAGAAAATCAATTTCTTGACATCAATGATAAAATAATAATATTAAGACAGTAAACATCCTTAATCAGTTATATCCATAATCATCAACAACCTTCTCAATATCCTTATTGAAATGCCAACAATCTCTCCTCGTCTATTATAATGCCAACATCCTCATGTGACCACACCAAATGATGCAACCAGATTGTTGTTGCCTTCACTAGTCTACCTTTCACCATGAACTGTAACAAACAGTCATCAATAACATTTTACATATTTTTCATAAAGAAAATCGTTTCGGCCAGAATTTAGATTACTAAGTTGAATAAGTTATCTCCAAATTTCAGCTAGATCCATCGGTTAAATCAAAAGTTATGATCATTTTCCCAAAACCAGGTAACCCTTGGCAGGGTTTTGACAATTATTGTAAAAACAAACATATCTTGCCAAATACTCCACAAAAATGCACAAGAAAGGATTCATGTAAAAGATCTTTCATCAATCTATCATTAAATAAAATATAAATATAAAAATTACAGCAAATGTGATCCTCCATGGATCTATGACAGTCACAGATTCCTTAAAACCTCATGACAGTTCGAGGGTTTGATGGATAATCTTTGTCAAATCCCCTCCAAACCGATCTACCCTCTTGATTTCAACCAAACATGGTTTTATAAACCATTTCCAACTCCTTCCTAACTACTCTAACCACCTCATGACCAATGGATTTCATTCCTACATTTTTATTGCACTTTTTGGCAATGTTGCAACTTTACAATTTTTACAATGTTTGCATTTTTGACATAAATGCCTCTAACCCTTATATGGACACTTTTAACATTTCAAGATGGACCAAATATGATATATTTGGACAAAATGGTTCATTTAACCTTACATATTATGATTCAATGGACTCAAATAACTTTAATACATTATGAATGAATCAAATACAATGAAATTGCTCATATTATTACTTTTGACCTCCTGGTATGCTTGTGTGCTTAGGTGCGTCTACACCATACTCCCTACCTTGAAAAGTTTCCAAGTCCCTAGGAAACATCTATAAAATGACCTGCAAGAAAAATTTTGAGTCAAAATTTTCACCTTTGTCTTCATCTTTACCTCTTTATGCCTCTTTATGCTGATGCTTCCTTCTCAAACAATCTCTTTGTGACTCCTACCAATAGAGTTTGTAGTGGCTGCCATCCAAGTACTTTTACCAACCATAAGTCCACCTCTCCATGTTGCATCATCTCACCAACAACTTATGTGCCTCACCTAGGAGTTATCCTCTTTTCCTCTCTCCCTAGTATTTTGGCAATCAATGGACCATCCCACGGCCTTGGACCATCCCTTTGGCCCTTGACAGACCTTCCTTCTCTGCCTTCTTGCAGCCAGATGGACGAGCACCTTGCAACCAAAAACTCATCAGCAAAAACTAAATAATAAATCCTTCATGGCTAGGTCCTAGTGTGGGTTTCCTCCTTCGGTACTCTACCCACACTCTCAGGCTCTTCTAGCTATGATACAAATTTGATGTAGAGCATCTATCACAAACCATAAAACCTTCATTCAAGGGTAGACTTTAAACTTGAATCAAGAGGCATATGAAAAGATAAACCACTCTTCTCAACTCCAAACCAATTTCAAAGGTTATATTAAATCCCTACAGACCTTCATTCAGCATTTTAGATCATAACATTCACCATAACATGAGAGAATAAATTCTTATTTGCCATGGAATACCCTAGTTCAGGGTTTCATCCTTTAAAAACCGTTTTCACCAAAATAATCACAAAATATTCAATTCTTAACCAAATTAAGTAAGACAAAAAAAATTGGAAAGAATATTAAGATAAATTTCTAACACATATATTCTTTCTTCATTAATATTCCTCATGTGATCACACCAAATGCTGCAACTAGACTGTTGCTGCCTTCACTAGTCTGCCTTTCACCATGAACTGTAACAAACAATCATCAATAAAATTTTACATATGTTTTATAAAGAAAATCGCTTTATTTAGAATTTAGATTACTAAGTTAAACAAGTTATCTCCAAATTTTAGCCATCTCTAACGGTTGAATCAAAATTTATGATCATTTTCCCAAAACAAGGTAACCCTTGGCAGGGTTTTGACAATTATTGTAAAAACAAACATATCTTGCCAAATACTCCACAAAAATGCACAAGAAAGAATTAATCTAAAAGATATTTCATCAATCTATCATTAAATAAAATATAAATTTAAAAATTACATCAAATGTGATCCTCCATGTGTCTATGACAGTCACAGATTCCTTAAAACCTCATGACAGTTTGAGGGTTTGATGGATAATCTTTGTCAAATCCCCTCCAAACTGATCTACCCTCTTGATTTCGACCAAACATGGTTTTATAAACCATTTCCAACTCCTTCCTAACTACTCTAACCACCTCATAACCAATGGATTTCATTCTTACATTTTTGTTGCACTTTTTGGCAATGTTGCAACTTTACAATTTTTTACAATGTTTGCATTTTTGACATAAATGCCTCTAACCCTTACATGGACACTTTTAACATGTAGTACCCCTGCCTAATCAATTTCTAATCTTGGTTTAATCTTGGTTAGTTTATCTTAATTTAATGTTGTAGTCAGATGTGTAATTTAACGCATAGCTGTTGATGTGGTTTTCACACTAGTTGTATGCAAGTTGTTTAGTGTTCCTATTTTGTGGTATTAATATCGAGCTAACGCTTTCATTAAGTTTATATATGTATGCATGTATGACTCTTGGTTGCAGGAGATTTCAGGTACAACGCCGCATGAGTGCGAGGTTCGTCTTCACCTGGATTTGCAGGTTTGAGTGTACCTCTTTAATCGTTAGAGTTGGATTAGGTGGTCGTAGGACCCTAGTTGACCATAGTTGTGCTCAAGTGAGCATCGTCAGTCGTCGTCACTGTTCCCTTTTTGTTTGGGTTTGCGAGTCGTTTGTTTGGTTGACCTTCTCGATTTGCGTTCTTGGTGTGTATGGTTAAATTGATTAATTAGTCCTTAGTAATTATTTTGATTAAATAT
Source organism: Cryptomeria japonica (assembly GCF_030272615.1). Taxonomy (NCBI): domain Eukaryota; kingdom Viridiplantae; phylum Streptophyta; class Pinopsida; order Cupressales; family Cupressaceae; genus Cryptomeria; species Cryptomeria japonica. The sequence continues at coordinate 270,478,976 of NC_081408.1, forward strand.
GTATTTGTGCATTAGAGATTAATGGACTAAATTAATCGGGATTTCGTTATGCGATTTTTGTTGATATTGGATTGCTCGTTTTAAATTGGGAATAAGTTCGATTAAATGACTGATTTTGAATATTAAATGCATTTTGTATATGCTGTTGAAAAGAAAGTTTTGTATTTAATTGCAATAGATTTAATTGTATTCTGTTGGCTTTTAAAATTAGAAAGGTTAAATTGAATTAAATGAGGAAATCAATTTGGAATTGGAAGGCAAGCTTAAATTGTTGTTATAGATAGAAAAGAATTATTTTGGGAAGATTATTTTAAATAAAAATTTTAATTCCAAAAATGAAATTTTGGTCAACTCTTCCTTATAACCTAAATTTTGGGGAAATTTTGGAGGATGGATATTTTTGGAAAATTTTTGGATGGAAAGAGATTTTGGGATGAAATTTGGGGTTTTGGGAGGAAGGAGTTATGCTGGATCTGACAGGTGGGCTCTCCTTCAGCTATTCCAGGAATGCGTATGAAGGTAGGAATTACCTTAACTGTTCTTCCTTGTTGCCATGGAAATATGTTCTGTTGGTAGAAAACAAATGCTGGTTGTTAAAGATCTAATCTGTTAAATTTGAATTTTAGTTTTAGATTTGGACTTATGGGTTTGGATCTATGCTTATTTGCTTATGATCTTCAAGAAAACAATTTTGGTTGCATCATTGTGGTAAAAATAGTTCCCTTTTTGGCCTTTATGAGTTTGGCTGGAAATTTATGGGAGGTTTTGTTATCCCTCATTTCTTTGTTTGGGTGGTTTGAAATCCCATTTGTGGTTGGAGAGAATGATTACCATCCAAGAAATTATGATACCTAAAATATACCTCATTGTGACTTGGTCTTAACATAAATCGAAATTTATAAAAACAAATTTGGTTTGGTTGTTTTTTTTTAAAATAAAATCGAACCTGTGCATTTTAAACAAAAAATGATAGTTTATAAAACTTGGTTGGGGTTTGGAGGGCGGGGAGCAGAGCTCCACCTGCCTCCTCCTCCCCTCCCCCGCTCGTCCCCCTACTCTTGCTCACCGTTCAGTGGCTGCGGCTCACTGTGGTGGCCGCAGGGGCCGCGGTGGCCGCAGGGGCCGCGGTGGCCGCAGGGCGCCGCAGAACCTGCGGGCACCACAGTGGCGCCGCCGCGTGGTTGCCTGCGGCTGGGGTTTGGCTCACCCAACCCCCGCGTTGGGAGGTGGGCTCGGCCTTCGCCGCCCCCATATTAAATGGTATTTTTTTTTAAAATTAGTTTTTAAAAAATGTTTTTTTTTAATGTATTTTTTTTATTATTCAAAAAAAATATGTATAATATTTTAATATTATTTAATGAAGATTGTTAATTAAGTTTTAATGATGAGCAATGTGGCATAAATGTATATATGCTGGTGAATACTTAGTTAGATTATTATGCAAGATTTAATATTAAATTGTGTAGTTTTTGGGTAGATGAAATATTGTTGTACTGGAAAATCTTTTTGAGTTAAAACGTACTTTATTCCCAAATATATATTGTTTGAAGATTTTAAGAGTATAAGCCATCTGGAAAGGTTAGAAATGAATATTTAACCATTGGTCATTAGAAATTTAAACGATATGCTTTTGGAAATGATTATCTTCATTTAGATTCTCTTTTTATATTTATATTTCCGTGATCCGTATAGTGCATCTGGGCTTGAAAAAAATATGAAACTGTAGAGGTTGGTTTTGAACCAGTATGTCAATGATGTTTTATTGGAGATTAAATATCTTATTTAATTGATTAATGGTTGTCTGAGTTTTATTAATATGAATTTGGTTTAAGAACTCATTATGGCTTAATATGTCTGTTCGATGCTTTGAACCTTAGAGAGTTAGAAAACCAAGAACAGCCTATTCCTAGATGAGGTAGATAACTGTAATCTGATATAGATCTTGTAGAAAACTTGATCGACTTTTTATGTTTAGATCAATTCGGAAAGATTGTATCTGTTGATTATTCCTATGCAAGTTTAAATTTCTGTATTCGCTTTTGCTTATGTAATGGCAAGTCGTGCTTGTTTTGATAGGACCCTGTCATATGGAATGACTTGGGGTACCTGTTTCAGTCCTCGATTCTGAGTTGACTATTGTATTGTGGTGTTGTCGTAGTTGGTCATATCCCTTGTGTGGGTGTCGAATGATGATTCGTGGTTGACCTTAGTTTGTCAGGTCTCTAGTTAGAGTACCGTCAGTAAGTGTACCACATTTGAGTCGTGTTTGACCAGATGATTGTTTCTCCCTTCTTGAACTCCGTTCGTCTGACCATGCCTATTCCTTGGTTTTGAGTTCATCCGAGTATAGTCTAGTGTCGTATGGGAAAGTGGCTTTCGATTGGGGGCCGCGCCCAAAGTGGCTATTGGGTAACCCGTCGAAAGTGAGTCTAATAAGTGATAACCTATCAGTAGATTAGAATGTAATCTCTAAGTAAGATAAATGTGCCTCACACATGGGACGAGTGCTAACATAGACCCGACATGCTGTGAGAAGGCCTGAAATGGCAAACCATCATCCTTGTCTTTACGAGAGGATGTGTGGGTCCACATGAGGCTTGGATGGGCCGAAGGCTCAGATTAGGTTGCTAGGGTAACCCAATGTATGGGGTCGGGACCTATGAAGACTTGCCATGGTAACCATACTAGGTTGTGTGATGACACTTATCCCTACGTTCGCTAGTGTGTTGTCGTATCGTCCTGTTAGGAGTACCTTTGTGGGTCGTCCTTTTGTCTCTGCCGTTGTGCGTATCGGTTTCATGTTAGACCTTGGGTGGTGATGGCTCAGTTTTGTGGATGCTCTCCTGGACCTTTGTATTAGCTTGATTATGTTCAGCTGGATCCTTTCCTTTTCAGGGATCGTTTATGTATTTTTTTGACCGATGTGGTCATTTGTATATTGTTTATATTTCGCCTTGATGGCCAGATTGTAATGGTGTAACCTCTTGTATTCTTAATTTTATTATTTATCAGAGGGGTCTTGCAGTTGGGCAGACCCGGAGATGTAGCCCTTTAGGGGTGAACTCCGAGATCATTATGGTGTTATGTGATGTATTCTCTTATGTTTCCCTTATTCAGCTTTATCATGTATGAATAGCTTATGTTAGAATGGATTAGTGGATGAATGGAATTAACTTTAAATGCTTATATGCAGTCCTTCTTGAATGCCATGTTGATCGAATGCATAAGTGGTTTAGATGAGATTTATCGTAGATGCATGTATGTAATCGTCTTTTAAAATGCAATAAGTTGGAATATGAAAGAATGTAACTTAGAGTAATGGAATATATTCAGTTGTTGTTAAGGAAATTAAGTAGGCTTGAAAAGATCTCTTATGTTTATGATGGAACTCTAGTGTGTTAGAATATTAGATGTATGTAATTTTAAATGAAAAGCTTGAATGAAGATTATGAATAGATCTTAATGGATGAGTCATTGCTTGTGATTTATATTTCCATCTTTTGAAAGAAATTATTTTGATTAAGAATTATCTCGTTATTAAGATAATCAGCTTATTGGATTAATTGTGTGAGTTAAGTGAATTGTGAAATTTAAGTAATCTCGTTGGGAAACTCTTTAGGTGTTAGTTGATGTCTTCCGCTATGTAATCTGAATCTTTGATATCTTGTTGTATCTTAATGTGGTGTAACTTTAAAAAAAATAAAAAATTATTGCACTCTATTCTTGTGTTATGGCTTAATCCCTTCGGGGTTTCCTAGCGGGGCATTACATAACACTTCAAGATGGACCAAATATGATATATTTGGACAAAATGGTTCATTTAAACTTACATATTATGATTCAATGGACTCAAATAACCTTAATACATTATGAATGAATCAAATACAATAAAATTGCTCATATTATGACTTTTGACCTCCTGGTATGCTTGTGTCCTTAGGTGCCTCTGCACCAATTGAAGAGATGAGCTTTTTTTAAGGTTTGCAGATTACTCAAATTGACAAAGACTTTTTTATTTGTCAACCTAAGTATCTAAGGGAATTGTTTAAGAATTTTGGTATGGATAATTCCAAACTGGTAAGTACTTCTATGGTGACAAGTGAGAAATTATCTATCAAAGATACATCTGGACCGGTATATTCAACAAAGTATAAATCTATGATTGGTGGCTTGTTATATCTAACTCAAACTAGACTAGATATTATGAATGTAGTAAGTATTGTTTCAAGATATCAAAGTAATCCTAAAGAAAATCATGAATGTGCAGTAAAGAGTATATTCCGGTATTTACAAGGAACAACAGAATATGACTTGTGGTATTCTAGAAATGATGACTTCACTTTATGTGCATATACAAATTCAGATTGGGCAGGAGATATTGATGACATGAAGAGCACTTCTGGTGGAGCTTTTTTTCTTGGAAAGAAATTGGTTTCATGGATCAACAAAAAATATTCATGCATTTTTTTATCTACTGCAGAAGATGAATATGTTGTAGCAGCAACTAATTGCATCAAGTCTTGTGGATGAAGCAAATGTTGAAGGATATCAAGGTAAATTGTAGTGAACCGGTAGTTATCTACTGTGATAACTTTGCAACTATTGACATGTCTAAGAATCTGGTATTTCACTCTAAGACTAAACACATATCAGTAAAATACAACCTTTTGAAGGACAAGGTGGAAGGAAAGGAAGTCAAATTGGTTTATGTGAACATAAAGAGCAGATTGCAGATATATTCACTAAACAATTATCTAAGGAATCATTTGATTATTTGAGAGACAGGTTAGGGGTATCTACCCCTCCAACAAAAACTTAATTTATGGAGTAGACCATCAGTTCGGTATGCATAATCAACTTTATCCTTTGCTCCGGGCCACTACTACTTAGGGGGAGTAGTAAGCTTCGAGATTCAGAGGCTTATATTCTTTCTTTGATATTTTTGTCAAGTTTCTGGCATTGATGTCAAAGGGGGAGAGATAGTGATGATGTGAAAAATAAATTCAGAACTTTACAGAGATATTAATCATAGGGGGAAATGTATTGATATTCAGGAGATTGTTGGTTGTCTTCCATAGGGGGAGACTTGTTTGGCATTTCTTGGTACTTTGATGTTTTTCACATCTAGTGTTGCCATCAATGCCAAAGGGGGAGATTGTTGGCAATATGGATGAATTGATTATGTGTTGCATTGATGTTTTGTCATTGATGTCAACACTATCTATTACCAGCATATAGGTTTTGGTTACTGGTAGAAGATCTTGTGTTACCGATATGGGTTTAAGGTTTAACTGACAGAGCTTTCACTGAGAAACCTTGAAAGAATGCTAAGTGGTGTTGGTATGGCTTCTAGATGAAATTCATGATGTAGAAGGTGATCCTTGATCATTCCTCAACTAATTGGAGACATTGCTTTGGTGTGGTGGACCCAGATTAGGTCCGGTACCTATCTAGGTTATGGACCGGTATCAGGTTAACGTGTTCTCTACACATTACTGGGATGTTTTATGGATTGGTTAATATTGTTTTGGTCTAAAGCCAACATGGCATATCATTGTAATATGGATGTATGTAATTATCTTATTGTAATATCTTTTAGGTGGCCGACCTAATTGGTTTAGGCCTTAGGGTTTGTATAAATTGATGTAATATCTCATTGTAGATCATGGTATGGCAATGAAAAGTATGTTCATGGTCGTGGAATGATATATCATATGCAAAGGAGATCTAGTCAATCATAGGTGATCGAATTGGGTTTAAGTAAGAGGTCAAAAGCCTCTGGTATTGAGCTTAATCGGGACTGTAATCAGGCATGGTAGATGCTATCTCTGATAGTTCATTATTCGGGATTGTTGTCCAATTATCTTAAGGTGGTTATAACCTCTCTGTAGTCTGTGATACTCTTTTGTAATGAGCAGTACACTCTAGGCAGTGTGCCTTCCTGCAAGTGCAGGCCCCTCATTATATCACATACTTTCTACAGAATTATCATCTGACTATGGGTAGGCTTCCCACTGTGGTTTTTCCCTTTACCCAGCTTTCCATGTATAAATCATGGTTCTATGTGGTATGGTTGCATTGTGTTAATTCTTTTTTTCATTCTTAATTTTTATTTCTTACCGAAATCTATTTCTGCTATTCTGGTATTCAATGTTTATGTGCTTTGGTTAAAGGTTATAATTGGTTTGATTAATATAATTTGTTAACAACTAATTCATCCCCCCTCTCAGTTGTTCACTAGATATCCTAACACTAAGATAATCTGGGAAAAGCTTGAAACTCTTTAAGAAGGTGACCAGGCTGTGAAGATTGCTAAACTTGAAGGTTTTCGGGTAAGATATGAAAATTTGAAGATGGAAGAAGATGAGAAGATAAGTTCTTTCATGGATAGAGTCAATGAGATTGTCATGGGTATCAAATGTTGTGGTAGATCTATTAGTGAGGATGAGATAGTGTCAAAAGCTCTAAGAATTCTACCTCTGGCTTACAAGATGAAGGCTACTGCTATCAATGAACTTCAGATAATGTCAAGTACCCTTGTGACCAGAGATACACTACTTGGGAATTTGACTGTTTTTGAACTTGAAAAAATTCAAGATTAGAGTGCTACTAAAATGAGACTACATTTAAAGCATCTGCATCTAGTAAACAAAAGATAGATTGGAAAGAGATGTATGCTAAGGACATGGAGGAAATTGAGAAAGAAGAAAGAGAGCTTGAAGAGCTGGAAGCCCTGATTGCTAGAATAATTCCTAAAGTACCAACTGGAAGTAAGTATGAAGGAAAAGTCCCTTTTAAATTTTTTTAGGGCAATAAGACTGGCCATTTTGCATCTAGATGTCCTAAAAGAGTTGCTAGGAATCATGGAAGATTTATGAGGAATTATAAGACGAATCATGAATATTAGAGCAAACCTAGATTCAAAAGAAATAAAGATAAATCATGTTATTATGCTAGTGATGATGATGGTATTCCAGATGATGATGATGATGAACCTATGAGTGGACCCGGTAATGGTGCTTCATCTGACAAAAAATGGGTCTTTAATGCTATCAAGGATGATTCTCTAGAATCTATGAATTAACCAACACATACTAAGGAAAATGCCTTGGCTTCTAAAATTGAAGAAGAGGATGAATGGGTTATAGACAGTGGATGTTCACATCATATAACTGGTGACAAAAGAAAGTTCTTATCATTGCAAGAATTTGATGGTGGATTGGTCATATTTGGAGACAACAAGGCATGTAGGATCAAAGGAAAAGGAACAATATCATTGGATGGTAAGACTAATACTGATAATGTTTATTATGTCTAAGGCTTAAAGTATAATCTTTTAAGTGTAAGTTAGATGATGGATAGAGGATTTCATTTGCAATTCAAGGATGGAAAATGCAAGATCATTAATAAATCTAGATTGGATATTGCTTCCAAAACTCAGGCTAATGGAAATATCTTTCATTTGAACTCCGGTGAGAAGGCTTTCTTGATTGCTCAGATTGATGAAAGTGTTGGCATTATAGACTCAGATGAGAATAGTTGATGTTGTCATTGATGGCAACTAACTGGTAACGTGGTTCATAGGTTACACCAGAAGCAAACATCATCTACCAACATTGGCAGGCACTACAAGTCTATTCTCACCGATATCCAGTCTACATCGACAAAAGATCTTACTGACACTCTTAGTCGACATGGAAATTATATTGTTTTGTATTGTAATATTATATTTATATAGTTGACATGTTGTACTGTAAAGACTCATATATATATGAGATCTTGTAGGTCATTTTGTAAGTAAGGAATGTAATAGTCCTCTATTTGTAGAAGCCTAACAGCTTGAGGAAGATTCTGAAACTAGTACTGATGGAAAGTTTGAGACAAGAGTTGGAAGGAGCTCTTGAAGATTTTGATGCAGAAAAATTGAAGAATATCAAACTGGAAGATGAACTCAGAATTTCTCAAGAATTCATCAAAGCACTTCAAGATAACGTGGTTATAGCAAAGAATAAGAGAAAATAATTACATATGCAATTGCAAAATCAACATGATGAAGAAAAGGAAACTCTCAGAGATATTGCAAAGAAATTGAGACAAGAGAATAGTAACATGAAGAATGAGATGCAAGATTTAACCATGAGATTATTTAAGGATATTGAAGATAGAAAGAGGAATGAGGAAGATTTGGCAAGAAGACTTAATGAAAGATCAGATGAATCTCTAAGCCTTAGTTATGAAAATGATATGCTCAAAAAAGATTTGATTCAAATGCAACATGAGAAAGAGGAACTTTTGAGATAAGTTAGCACTTTGGAAAATGAGTTGGTCACTACAAATGAATACAAAGACAAATTCAAGAAGAGTTCAGATAATCTTGATGATATGTTGAAGAGTCAAAAACCTAATGGAGAAACAATTGGACTTAGATTTGAACATGGAGAAAGTTTCGGGAATGCAAACAATCATGATCACAACAAACTAGTAAGGCAACATAATGCTTTAATGGGAAATGTTTTAATAGCAACAAATTTGGTCATAGAGCAAATCAGTGCAGATTTAGGAATAATCAGAATACAAACTTATGTACCAGTCAATGTTCCAAATGCAATAAAAATGGTCATAACTCAGACAATTGTAGAATGAATGTGAAATGCTATCTTTGTGGTAGATTTGGATATTTGAACTCAAACTGGTCAAGGTTATGGAAAGGCTATTCAGAGAAACAATGTAACTTATTATGCATGTAACAAGATTGGGCATATGGCAAAATTTTGTAGAAGTAAGACTGTATTGATGAACAATAAAGGATCCAATAACAAAGGCAAAGAAAAGGTGACTGAAATCAAGCAAGAATTTTCTAAACAATGGATTAGGAAGAGAGATCAGAGAAGTGATGAATCTATCTCTACACCGGCAGAACAGGGCAATCCTGCACGGACAGGAGATTCTTCATCTAACTAAGGAAAAATCCTTAGGGGTAAGGAAACAAATTGAAAATCATGTATTTACCCTCGGTTGGTGGTAATAAGTTACATTTCTTCTTTACCAGCAGATATGTGGAGTTTTCACTTCACCGATGAAGCATTTATTGTAGTTGTAAGTTAATTTTTTTGTTATAAAGGCTCAGTAACTTCTCATTTCAATTCACCAAGTATCAAAGCATTCGAAGAGAGAAAATTTGAGAAAAGGCATTACTAAAGTCAATCAAAGAAGAAACCGGTAGCTCACATTTCTCTTGTGGCTACTTCATTTGATTCCGACGATGACAGGGCAACTGAATTCAATAGAGTGGACAGGAAGAAGAGAAAACCCTCACCAACACCTACTCCATATCTCAAGAAGTCTAGGACACAGAGAAAGAAACAACAGGCTATAAGAGAGCCCATTGGTCAGAAGAAGAAAGTGACTCCAAAGAAGAAACCAGAACCTAAGGCACTAGATACTCTTACACCGAAAGAGTTGGTCAATGAAATTACCCAAGAAGGTAACCTTAGTAATGTGGATAAATTTTATCATTCTTTCAAGGATTCAGATAAGGAAACCATAGAAGAAAGTATTATTTTATACATAGACATATACAAGAAAGTTCTTATTGAAGTTGTAGATGTTTTGCCAAATGATTTATACTTAAGGTTAGAGCCTAAGAGAATGTCTGTTATGGAGCTTGATAAGAAATTAAAGGTAGAAGCTCCACTTGTTGTGCATCCTGTTAATTCCAAATAGGAAATTGATGATTTAATATCAAAGGCAAACATGACAATTTTTGTGAGTGGTCATCAACAAGTTAGTCTAATGGTCGGTAGAGTTAAGGAAATTGTAGATGAAATGACAGATAAGTGGGATATATTTTTTGTTGAGAGAGAAGAAAGAAGAGAAGGATAGACAAAAAATGGATAAATATTTTGCTAAAGTATATCAGAAGGTTGATAAGGGTAAAGGAAAAATTGGTAGTGTACCTGATATCATGGTCAAGGACAACCTTCGTCCATTGGCTCAAGACACCCCACCAATAACTGCAGAGGCACCGACACAAACTCATAGTCAACCAGAAGAAAAGGAAGAGGAAATGACAAAAGATGACATTAATCCAGAGTCAGTTATTCATTTTACTATTAATGTGGACACTCAAGACTTTAACATTGTCATGGATAAGGAAACTGCAGAGGTAAAGAAAGATGAAGATACAAATACTGAGGTCTCTGAGTCATTGGTAAACACTGTTGACTCTTAGAAAAATATTGAGATAATAGCCGAAGTTAAGAAAATAGATAAAATCTCTGATGATACTCAAATTAAAATTGAGGAACCAATAGAAGTAGAAATAGAAGTACAAACTAAATCTGGAACAGGGCAAGAACAAAGTGTAGCTGAACCGACAATCAACAAGGTAGTTAGTAAGGATGATAGTAAGGGTGAAAATAAACTTGAAAAATAGAGTGAGAAGAAGGAAGACACAATGAATAAAGAAGAAGTTAATGATGGAAGCAAGATAGCATAAGTGGTTAAGGAATCCAAAGATGAGAAGAAACCAATTGTAGAACCTCACACTCTGCCTAGCACTTCCACCATGGATTACAAATCTACTAATGTGACAGATGTACTTTTAGATTCCATAAAGAAGATTACTAAATGCAACGACTTAGCATTTAAGGCCATTGATGATACTTCACCTATTTTGAAATTGATTGCACCGGATTGTAAGATAGATCATATTTCTGGATCTTTAGGTAAATTGGACACATTGTCCAAATTCATTGCTTCAAATATTCTAATTGTAGATAAAATTAATGAAGAGACTGCTAAGGAAAGGGTGAATAAGGAGAAAGGTGAATTATTTGATAAGACTATTAAGGACTCTATAGAAAGGTGAATTCTTTGACAAGACTATTAAGGACTATACAAAGCATATTGATTCTTTATTACTAGTACTTAATTCCACTATTTTAGAATATAAAGAATTGTATAAGGAAGCATGCAAGCCTCACAACTTAACAGAGGATATTGATGAGGAGATAAGGAAAACACAAAGAGAGATTGATGATATAGCAGATAACATGATAGGTTCTTCAGAACTTACTCCAGTTTTGGATCAAGAAATGGCAGTTTTTGAAGAGAAGATTGAGAAATTAGAAAAGGTAAAAGAAAGGATAAGAATGAAGGCTCGGGAGTTGAAAAATAAAATTGGTCCTAGATTGGACAACCTTCTAACATAGTGGATTGAGTTGTCTAAAGCAACCATTCAAGGAGAAAGATCACTAGAGCAACAAATGCACTATCGGACCGGGAAGATCCAACAAACTGAAACCATTATTTCTGACATGACTAAATTTATGCAAAGTCTTAATCTAATTTTGGAAGATATCTTTCAGATTGTACATAATTAGTTATAGACTTTGAGGTAAAATTTTGAATTCTTTAACTCTTTTTGACATCCTTTGTCATTGATGTCAAAGGGGGAGTGGTGTGGGAGAAAAATGTACTTAGGGGATCATTTGCTCAGGGGGAGCACACTCAGTTTTTGGACTTCAAATTTTTGGATATCATCTTTTGGATTTTTCTCATGAGTGTTGCCATCAATGCCAAAGGGGAAGATTGTTGGCATTATACACTCAGATGAGAATATTTGATGTTGTCATTGATGGAAACCAACTGGTAACATGGTTCACAGGTTACACCAACAACAAACATTATCTACCAACACTGATAGGCACTACAAGTCTATTCTCACAAGCATTCAATCTACACCGACAGAAGATCTTATCGACACTCATGGCTGACATGGAAATTATATTGTTTTGTATTATAATAGTATATTTATATAGCTGACATGATATATTGTAAAGACTCACATATGTATGAGATCTTGTAGGTCATTTTGTAAGTAAGGAATGTAAATAGGTAATGAATGTAAGCGAAATATGAGATAAAATAAATGTATATGCATTATAATGTAATTATTTTATGAGCGAATAAGAGCAGAGCAGAGTGAAGCAAGGTTTATGGCAGAGGTATCTGACAAAGATTAAACCGGTACTGAATGCAGCATTGCAGATGCTATAGTACATTGTCATTGGATTTAACCATCCAATTGTGTAGTCAATGTGACTCCATTTTTGTGATTGAGCAATGAGGTCTAGGCTGTTGGCCTTCCTACATGTGGAGGCCCCTATTGTATAAGTAAAATTTATTCATATTGGCCAGTGAGTAAATATTGTGGGTCACAAATCCCACTGAGGTTTTTCCCCTACTGGGTTTCCTCGCCAAAAATATCTGTGTTATGGTGTACATTGATGGTTATACTTTTGTTTCTCTTTATTACATTATTATTTGCTTATTGGTATATTAATTTGGGTTATAAAGTTGCAAACAAGTTTAAATCTTCTAGTTACCGGTTAGACACTGATTCACCCCCCCCCCCTCTCAGTGTCTTTGGGACTGATCAAGTATCTAACAAAAAGTTGGTTATGGCATAAGAGGATGTGTCATGTAAATTTTGATTGCATAGTAAAGATTAGTTCAATACCGACTGTCAGAGATTTGTCCAAGATTGTTAAACCTCATAATTTGGTATGTAGAGAATGTCAAATGGGTAACAAGTTAGAATTTTTTTCAGAAGTGTACATGATAAATCTAATGAAATTCTTGATCTTATTCATACTGGTTTGTGTGGACCGACAAGGACTAAAATTTTTCAAGTTGATAGATATTTTTTGTTACTTATTGATGACTATTCTAGAATGATGTGGGTAACATTTTTGAAAGAGAAATCGGAAGCTTTTGAAAAATTCAAAATCTTTAAGGCTATGGTTGAGACTGAGAGATGACTGAAGATAAAGTGCTTAAGATCAAATCATGGCGGTGAGTTTACATATGGTGAGTTCAACAACTTTTGTGAAAGGAATGGTATTAGGAGACAACTTTCTACACCTAAAACCCCACAACAAAATGGATTGGTGGAAAGAAAGAACAAAATAATTTTGGATGCTTTAAGGACTATAATGACTGAAGCTAAATTACCTGATATCTATTGGAGAGAGGCTATCAATACTGCTGTATACAATTTCAGTAGAGTACACACTAAATGCGATACTGGTAAGACTCCTTATGAACTATGGTTTGGTCATACTCCTACTGTTAGATATTTTAGAATTTTTGAAAGAAAATGTTACATTAAAAGAGATGGTGCATTAGGAAAGTTTGATCCTAGAAGTGATGAAGGAATATTTTTGGGTTATTCTACTGAGCACATCATATAGATGTTATAACAAAATATTGAATAGTATATTGGAAATCATAAATGCCAAGGTGGATGAGCATGGTAGTAATAAGATCAGAGCATATGATTATGGACTAGAAGATAAATTTATCAAACTTGAATCGGTAATGCAAGAATTAGTTCAGAATAGTGAGCCTATGACATCGGTAGCATCAGAAAATTCAATAGTGACAGACGAACAACAAAATGAGTCAGCAAATCGAGAGAATACAAAGACTCCCAGGTATGTAAAGATAAATCATTCTGAAGATCAAATTATTAGAGATAAAAGGAAAGGTGTGATGACTAGGAGAAGGTTAGCTGCTGAAGAGGTATGTTTAATTTCTCAAATTGAACTAGAATCTTTCATTGAAGCAAGTACGGATGAAAATTAGATAAATGCAATGGAAGAGGAATTAGATCAGATTGAAAAGAATAAGACATGAGAACTTGTACCTAGACCTAAAGACAAGAAAATTATTTGAACTAAATGGGTTTTTAGGAAAAATTGAATAAGGAAGGTCAAGTGGTGAGGAACAAGGCTAGATTGGTTTGCAAAGGTTATTCACAAGAAGAAGGAATTGCTTATGGGGAAACTTATGCCCCGGTTGCTAGAATTGAAGTGGTAAGGTTTTTTCTTGCTTATGTTGCACACAAGAATTACAAAGTATATCAAATGGATGATAAGTGTGATTTTATGAATGAAGATCTTGAAGAGGAAGTTTACATTGAACAACTTGATGGATTTTCTTTATCAAAAGAAAAAGACATGGTTTGTAGGCTAAAGAAAGCTTTATATGGACTGAAACGAGCCCCTAGAGCATGGTATTCTATACTAGATAAGTATATTTCAAAGATTGGTTTCAATAAAGGTAATACTGGTAGTAATTTATTTTATAAAATTGAGCATGATGACATATTGATTATTGAAGTCTTTGTGGATGATATCATTTTTGGAGGAGAAGAAGGTCTATGCATGAAATTTGCTAATGATATGAAGAATGAATTTGAAATGTCTATGATTGGTGAGATGAATTTTTTCTTAGGTTTGCAAATTACTCAGACTGATAAAGGTATTTTCATTTGTCAAACTAAGTATGTGAAGGAGTTACTTAAGAAATTTGGACTTGAGAATTATAAACCCATTGGTACTCCTACGATAACCAGTTGCAAATTGTCAAAGGATGATGAATCACCTATATATATATATATATGTATGTATGTATGTATGTATATACATATATGTATATACACATATATGTATATGTATATATATATATACATATACATATATGTATAAGTATATATGTATATGTATACATGTATATATATATATATACATATATGCATATGCATATGTATACATATACATATATATACATATACATATACATATACATATACATATATACATATGTATATGTATATATGTATATATGTATACATATACATATATACATATACATATATAATTGTTGGCAATATGTTGAAATTGTATACATATATATATATATATATATATATATATGTATACATATACATATATATACACATATGTATATGTATATGTATGTGTATGTATATGTATATATATATATATAATTGTTGGCAATATGTTTGAATTTTTTATGTGTTGTCATTGATGTTAACATTGTGCTCCGGTTGGATATGGTTTTGTCCCGGTTGGTTAGTACTATTTTGGTTGGTTCCTATTCCGGTTAGACTTGGTTATTAGTGATTTTGATCCGATATGATCAGATTGGTTGTTTTGGTTTTGGATGGTTATTCAAGATGATTATATGCTTTCCACATTCACTTGGTTCATGATTTGGTGCTCTTGAAGTTATTGCTTATATTCTAGATTACCAGTTGATATTTATTGGTATTGGTTGGCTTTACCAATTGGTGATATTTGATGATTTTGTTAAATGATTTTGGTCTTTCTTATAGAAATGGTTCCTAACATGTTGAATGTATTCTTGATCATTTCCTAATTGTTTGGTGGCTTTGCATTGGCTGGCATGATGATTTGGTGATCCTATTTGGATCTAGTTGGTTATTTAGTGTTATTTGCACTAAGGGTTTCTACCGATTGGTGAAACATTTTAATATAGGTCTTAACAAAATTTTTGACAGATATAATTGTTTGGGAATTTGAATTAGGTACATGCTATGTAATGTAAATCATAATATTGTTCTGGTGGTATTGTGTGATGAAATTTTTGTAATTATGGTTTATGGGTTTACCCGACCTTGTTATCAAGGTTGATGATATGTATTTATAGGAGATATATTAATGTAATTTGTAGAGGATGGTATGGTATGGTTATGTCTATATTATCTGAGAGTGGTTTATGTGTGAACAAGGGTATATCATTCAGCGAAGGGATGCGAAGGTTTTGGTATTGCAAGGTAGATATCCGTTCTTAACCAAAACTATATCAAGCATTAGGAGATGTTATTTTTACAGTTTATTTTCTCTGGATTTTAGTCTAATGTTTATGTAACTCAGCGAGACTTCCCTTTTGTGATGAGCAGTGAGATCTAGGCGGTTGGTCTGACTGCAAGTGCAATCCCCATTGTAATTATTTCACATACTATTGCAGAAGTATTATCTAACTGTGGTAGGGTTTCCCATTGTGGTTTTTCCCTTTACCGGTTTTTTCACATCAAAAATATTGGTGTTATATTTTCTGTTCTTTCATTCTTTATCTTTCATTGTGTTGTTTATATTGTGCTCTGGTAAATGGTTTATAATCTGCATTAATTATTTAACTTGTAGAAAAATGATTCACCTCCCCTTCTCTCAGATTTCCTATGATATCAAAGATTCTAACAATTGGTATCAGAGCAAGGTCCTCTCTATAGAAGCTTAACTACTTGAGGAGATCCGATGGTATCAACTTCTACATTTAATCCCTACTAGAAGGAGAGTCCCAGATTTGATGGTAAACATTACAAAATATGGAAGGGGCGAATGAAGATTTATCTAAGATGTCTTGGAGCTAAAGTTTGGGAGATAATAGAGAAAGGGTGTACACCTTATGATCCTAATTCTGGAACTCTAGCACCTCCTGATGAGCAAAAGAAAGCAGATAATGATGTTAGAGTGAAAGAAGCATTGTTAAGTTCCCTATCAGATGAGAAGCTATTGAATGTCATAGAGCTGGAAAATGCAAAGCAAATCTGGTTGAAGCTTGAAACTCTTTATGAAGGTGACCAAGTAGTAAATATTGCAAAACATGAAGGTTACTAGGTGAGATATGGAACTTTGAAAATGGAAGAAGATGAGAAGATAATTTCTTTCATGGATAGAGTGAATGAGATTGTCAAGGGAATCAAATATTGTGGTGAAAATTTTAATGAGGATGAGGTTGTGTCAAAGATTCTAAGAGTTCTACCTCCGGCTTACAAGATGAAGGCTATTGCAATAATTGAACTCTAGACAATGTCAAATACCCCTGTTACCAGAGATACATTACTTGGGAAGTTGTTTGCTTTTGAACTTGAAGAACCTAGAGATCAGAGTGCTACTTAAATTGCAACTTCATTTAGAGCATCTCCCTCCAGTAAGCAGAAGATAGACTGGATGGAGTTATATGCTAAAGATTTAGAAGACATTGAAAGAGAAGATAGAGAACTTGAAGAGTTGGAAGCCCTAATTGCTAGAAGAATCTCTAAAGGACCAGTTGGAAGTAAGTACGAGGGAAAAGTTCCTTTCAAATGTTTTTCATGCAATAGATTTGGTCATTTTGCTTCTAGATGTCCTAAAAGAGCTGCTAGGAATAAAGAAAGATTTATGAGGAATTATAAACCTAATCCGGAATATTAGAGAAAACCTTGATTTAGAAGGAATAAGGATAAATCATGTTACTATGCTGGTGATGATGATGATGATGATGATGAACCTATGAGTGGATCTGGTAATGGAAGCTCCGACAAAGATTGGGTCTTTATTGCTATTAAGGATGATTCTTTGGAACCTATCATTGATACAAATCATACTAAGGAGAAATCCTTGGCTGCTAAAATTGAAGAGAATGGTGAATGGGTTATAGACAATGGCTGCTCACATCACATGACTGGTGACAAGAGAAAATTCTTGACTTTCCAAGAATTTGATGGTGGACTAGTCAGATTTGGAGACAACAAGGCATGCAGGATCAAAGGCAAAGGAACAATATTCTTGGATGGAAAGACTAATACTGACAATGTTTATTATGTTGAAGGTTTGAAGCATAATATTTTGAGTGTAGGTTAGATGGTGGATAGATGATTTCATTTGCAATTCAAAGATAGAAAATGCAATATTATCAATAGATCTGGTTTGGAAATTGCCTCCAAAACTCAGACCAAAGGAAACATCTTTCATTTGAACTCTGGTGAGAAGGCATGCTTAATTGCTCAGATTGATAAAAGATGGCTATGGCATAAGAGGATGTGTCATTTAAATTTTGATTGCATAGTGAAGATCAGTTCAACCTAGCTAGTCAGAGATTTGCCCAAGATTATCAAGCCGCATAATCTGGTATGTAGACAATTTCAAATGGGTAAGCAAGTTAGAAATTCTTTGAGAAGAATACACGATAGATCTAATGAAATTATTGATCTTATTCATATAGATCTGTGTGGACCGGCAAGGACTAAATTTTTTCAAGGTGATAGATACTTTATGTTGCTTATTGATGATTATTCTAGAATGATGTGGGTTGCATTTTTGAAGGAAAAATTAGAAGCTCTTGAGAAATTCAAAATTTTCAAAGCCGTGGTTGAGACAGAAATAGGATTGAAGATAAAATGTTTAAGATCGGATCAAGGTGGTGAGTTTACATCCAATGAGTTCAACAACTTTGTGAGAAGTGTGGAATCATAAGACAATTTTCAGCACCTATAACTCCACAATAGAATGGAATAGTGGGAAGGAAGAACATAACTATCTTAGATGCTGCAAGGTCAATGATGATGGAAGCCAATTTGTCTGATATCTATTCCAGAGAGAAGCTATCAATACTGTGGTATACACTTTTAATTGAGTACACATAAAAGGTGATACCAGTAAGACTCCTTATGAATTATGGTCCATTCATCCTCCTACTGTCAGATATTTTAGAATTTTTGGAAGTAAATGCTATATTAGAAGAGATGATGCATTAGAGAAATTTGATCCTAGATGTGATGAAGGAATCTTTTTGGGCTATTCTACTAAGAGTAAAGCATATAGATGATAAAAAAAAATTGAATAAGATAATGGAAAGCATAAATGCCAAATTGGATGAGCAAGGTAATAATTAGATCAGATCATATGACTATGGACCGGAAGATGAAATTGTTAGATCAGGACCAGTTTGTCATGGCCAAACTTTTGGGCAAAAACAAAACAACAATTTTTTTTTTAAACAACATAAATTGATTAAATAATCTACATTAAAATGAAATCAAATAAGTTTTGTCTTAACTAAGGGTTAACTCTGGGTTGAATAAAATCGTTTACTAAAGTTGATTTGATTAACTAAATCAAAATAGCGATAATAATTAGAGGAGACTAATTATTCCCTAAGAGGGTCATTGCAACTAAATCAATTAATCTAATTAATCTAATTAATTTCCTCTAATAAAATCGAGAGATATTAAATATCTCAATAACATTTAAAAATACTCAAGGCTAAATAAAAATAATGACAATGTTAACCCATATTAAAATTAATTCATTGAGCGCATGCAAATTTACTTTTTTAAATATAACCAATAAGGTTAACTAATTCAAGAATGATATTTGCCAAATAAATATATTTTATATTAAAGTCAATTTTAAATCTCTTAATACATTCAAATTTCAACTATTAAATAATTGGCCAATATTGACCTCATAGGCTAGAATTCGTATAAAATAATTAATAATTTTCATTAATAAAATCCCCAAAATTAAATTTAACCTAACATCCATATTTAATTAAATATGGAAGATAACTATATAATATTCCTCATTAATAACCCTAGTTAATAAAATTAAATCAATAATTGTGATCTATATAAAATTAATCCCCAATTTTAATTATGCCTTGATAGAAAGACTATATTAAAATTAATTTTCTCCCTAGTCAATATTAGGAGTTTAAATTAATTTCACATATAGCTATAATTAAATGGGAGGAAAATTCTTTTTTAAATTTTAAAAAGAATTCCCCCTCTTCTTATTTTAATTATATTTAATTTCGAACCCTGATTAGGGTTGAGTTATATTTTTTATTTTCTATTAAAAAGAACAACCCTAATGTTTCATTCTTACTAAATGCTAACCCTAACCCGAAAGTGGGCTAGGGTTGCATTTCTTATTTTCTTTTCTTTTATTTTATATGCTAACCCTAACCTGAAAAATGGGTTAGGGTTGCATATTTTAACATTTCATATCTTATTATTTCTTTTTGTTTAGGTTTTTGGGTGTGTGTGTGTGCAGGGATTCAGAGGAGGCGGCAACGGTATGGCACGGGGAATTACGCACTACCAACGGGAGGCGACAACGACCAAAACCACGACGATGATGGTAAAGGGAAAAAGGGGGATCCACAGGGAGTGGCGGCGATGAACGCTACGGTGGCCACCACTGGTGGTGGCCACCCGCAGAGGTGTCGGAGGCGCCCTTACGGGTCTCGATCCCTAGTGGCGGCCGAGGCCTCCTCTGCGGGTCTCAACCCGCAGGCCGCCCCTATAGGTTGCCACCCACAGTGGCACCGCGGGCGCCCCTGTGGGCTTCGACCCACTAAGGGGACCCGATCTGCCCTTGCGTGTTCATGAGGGCTATGGGGATTGGTTACTCCCCCATTATTTTGCAATCAAAAAATTTTGTTTGAAATTTTTATTTAAATTTTTTTTTTTTTTTTTAGGTTTATTTCATTTCTTTATAAATATATATATATATATATTTTGTTAGGAGATCAAATAGATTAATGAGTAGAACTAGAAATATAAAAAAACTTCCACACTTTAAGAAATCATAAATTTCCAGTTTACTCATTTTTTTATTAAATGCACATGTTTTAATTTAAATGCAACATGTGATTATATGAGTATATATGTATATATTTATAAATATAAATTTCTATGGTCAAATTTGTACTTCAATAGTTTTAGTAGGTTGATTTCAAATAACAGAAATAGGAGTAAATTTTTTTTTTTTAAATTTTCATTTAGGCCATTATGTAGAATTTATTTTTGTTTTTATAGAATGTAAAAATATGACAGTTTTATTTATTTACAACATCAACTAATTTTTTTTTTTTAAAAATCATTAAATCCCTAAACAACATGATGTAATTCATTACTGACATTCATTCTGAAAAATCCATTTACTTTTCCCTACTAACATGCATTTCCAGATTTATAACTTTAGTAAAAATGAATTATTTTACAATTGCAACTAACAATTTCTAAAATCCATTGATTTATAACAAGGTAAAATGCAGTATTAACATCTATTTATTTTTCTTTTTTTTTTTAACATGTAATTTTTTTATTTTTATTTTTATTTTTTTTCAGAATGAAAACAAAAATAACTTAAATAGAAGATAACTTTCATTCCTTTCTGCATTAATATTTTAAAATAGAAAATAACATCATTTTTTTTTCTGGCAACTATAACAAAATAGAAAATAATCCAAAATGCATTCATTTTATTAAAATGATCAACACTTCAAATAAAATACATTTATTATATGGTAAAACTTAGTCAGTAATACATTTTCCTTTCTGCAATATAAATATAATAGAAAACTCTTTTTTCTTTCTTTTTTTTTTTTGCATCTAAGATACAAAAATGAACTCTTTTTTTGCAACTAAATACAATCAGCATTAGGATCACCTCCAAGCTTCCCTTTCTAAATCATTTTCCAAAGCAACCTGCAATAAAAACTTGAGGTTGTGACCATGGAGGCTCACCTTCCAACCTAGGCTTACTAGAAGCCACCCCCGAGCTAGGAGAATCAAGGGCTATACGGGAAACACACAAACAAACACATACATGCAGAAACTCAAACACAACAAAAACACTCCCAACCCAAGGTTTAAACAATGTCATTTATGTGACTTTTTAAGTGGGGTGAAGGTGGACTAAATACCCTTGAGGAGAATTCTGCAAATAGTGCACATAATGCCATAACAAGGCTGCAAATATAACATATCCACAAGTTCCAAACTTGTCCCCTAAATTCCTTATGACCCCCAAGGCATGCAAGCCTACAACTCCCCTTATGACCCCAATTTTATAAACATAATAATATGCAGCAAGGGCCACAAAATTCCCTTGAGAATCATTCTCTTCCAAAGAGAGCCTCTCACTTAAAAGGCTGTCAAATAGCCCTTCACCCCAAGGCCACTCTACCCTCCCAGGGGTGATTTTGGCCTTGAAAACTCCCATAAACAAAGACATAAAAACACAACAAAAACACATAAGGAAGATTTCTACTCCTTCCTACACATAAAAAGAAAAAACAACAATGGAAAAACAAGAACAACCACAATCTTTTCAAAAGCAAACAACATCATACAATAGCTAGAAATTCAACCAACCTTAATCTGCCAAAAAGGTAAGGAAATTTGTAGGAGAGCTACCCAAATCCACAACTTTTCTCCTTCCAAACTTAGCCAAAACTCCTTCCAATACTTGCCAAAAACTCTGAAAATTATAAGTCTCCAAAATGGAGAGTGGGTGATCAAACTCTTCCCTCCCAAACTATTCCTTATGAAGCCACACCTCACTCTTTCCAACCCACTTGGGAAGGGTGAAGGATGCTCTTTGGTTGGTCTTCCCAAAACCTTACACACTCCCTAACCAAGGCACCTCAAAAAGGGGAAATGGAATGGGGAAGAGGAATGACACTCATGAAGTGGGTTATCTAACCAAGGAAGACTCTTCTAAAGATGAAATTCGGCCAACTTGGGAAACTCACTTTTTGGGGAGGTTAAACAAGTCATAGGGAGTAGACACATAGCCAAATTTTGCCTTTATCCATAGGTACATCATATGGCCCACTAAAAATGCCCCAAAATTGACCCGAGGAGTTAGTTTAACCCCTTGGAAGTCCACCCAAAGTTTACCAATGGGTCAACTTTGAGTTGACCCTTCTAATGGCTCCCTATCCTAGGTTTACTTGGGACCATTTAAAGATAATTGAAAATATATGCATTGGTAAAATAAAATCCTCAAAAAGAGACATGACAATTCCAACTCAACTTACAACACACGTGTCAAGTGACACTACAAAAAGAATTACACATCACTAAAACACACATGGCAATTGTCCCTTTTTTTTTGAAATTTATAAATAAATAAATTTCCAAATTAAACATTCATCTAAGCATAACATTTACAAATTAAAATACATTTACAAATGAGGGGTTGTCTCTCCAAATAGGCAACCCCTGGCTTCACAATCACACATAAGTCCAGGCTTGATTCTCCGAATAATTTCCATGGTCACATGGAATAATTTCCTGCACATCTCACTTGCACATTAGTAACTCCGAAAATCACATATAATATTATCAAAAAGATTTCAATTCTGATATCACATAAAATTTCAATTATAAAATCAAGTATCCAATTATCTGATAACATCCACATACAATCATCTACTAAATGGCATCATCCTCATAACCATGGAATTAAATCATTTATAGAACATGCAACCATAATTTCTAGTATAAAATGAAGTACTGCAAATTAAAGTAAATGACATAAGAATATATCAATGTTATCCACCACACAAGATCATATAAAATCTATGTCCCAAATGCATCACAATATAGTATCCAAAATAGGTCCAACATGAAAATAATAGAAATGCTATGACGGCTCGGGGTAGGGCCTCACACAGTTGTATAAGAATCAGTTTAGAGCATTAATCTAGTTGCTCTGGTAACATCAGAAAATTACATAGTGACTATTGATGAGCAGAAACAGTTAGAAAGTTAAGATAATTCAAAGACTCTCAGGTATGTAATGTTGAATCATTCTGAAGATTAGATCATTGGAGATAAGAGGAAAGGTGTGATGACAAGAAGAAGATTAACTATTAAAGAGGTATGTTTAATTTCTCAAATTGGACTATAATCTTTATTTGAAGCAAGTAAAGATGAAAATTGGATGAGAGCTATGGAAGAAGAATTGAATCATATAGAAAATAATAAAACATGGGAATTGGTTCCTAGACCTAAAAATAAAAAATGTTATTGGAACCAAATGGGTTGTTAGGAATAAATTAATGAGGAAGGCCACATTGTAAGAAACAAGGCTAGATTGGTTTGCAAAGAATATTCATAGGAAGAAGTTGATTATGATGAAACTTATGCTTTGATTGCTAGGATTGAAGCAGTAAGACTATTTATTGCCTATGTTGCACACAAGAACTACAAGGTATATCAGATGGATGTTAAATGTGCATTTCTAAATGGAGATCTTGAAGAGGAAATCTACATTGAGCAACTTGGTGGATTTTCATTATCAGAGGACAAGGACATGATTTGTAGATTGAAGAAAGCTTTATATGGATTTAAACAAGCCCCTAGAGAATGGTATGCTAGATTAGATAAATATCTTTCAAAGCTCGATTTTAGCAAAGGTAATGCTGATAATAACTTATATTATAAGATTGAGCATGATGAAATACTAATCATTGAAGTCTTTGTTGATGATATCATTTTTAGAGGAGAAGAAAGTTTATGCATGGAATTTGTTGATGATATGAAGAATGAATTTGAAATCTTTATGATTGGAAAGATGAATTTTTTCTTAAGTTTGCATATTACTCAGACTCAAAGGTATTTTCATTTGTCAAACTAAGTATGTGAAGGAATTGCTTTAAAAATTTAGTCTTGAAAATTCAAAACCTATTGGTACTCCTCTGATAACCGGTTGCAAATTGTCCAATGAAGAATCTCCTAGAGTGAACCCATCTAGATACAAATCAATGATTGGTTGATTGATGTACTTAACTTAGACCAGACTGGATATAATGAATTGTGTATACATTGCTTCTAGATTTCAGTTTGATCTGAGAGGAAGTCATGATATTGTTGTTAAAATAATATTTATATATTTGGCAGGAACAATAGAGTATGGGTTATGGTATCCAAAGGATCATGATTTCAAATTATGTGCTTATACAGACTCAGACTAAGTAGGAGATATTAATGACCGGAAGAGCACTACAGATGGTGCATTATTTCTTGGGAAGAAATTGGTTTCATGGCTTAGCAAGAAACAATCATGCACTTCGTTATCTACTATTGAAGCTAAATATGTAGCTACTACAACAAATTGCACTCAGATCTTATGGATGAAGCAAATGTTGAAAGATACAAGGGTAAGTTATGATGAGCCTAGTGTTATTCACTATGATAATATTGCTGCTATTGATATGTCAAAGAATCTGATATTTCATTCCAAATCAAAACACATTTACATAAGGTGTAAATTCTTGAAGGAAAAGGTTGAAGCAAAGGAATATAGTTTGGTTTATTTGCATACTAAGGAAAAGATTGCAGATATTCTAACTAAACCATTGCCTAAGATACTTTGGAGTATCGCATAGATCAGTTGGGCATCACCACCCCTCCGATAGAGACTTAGAGATGCAGGGATGCATCAATCCGGTGAGATTATCATAAACATCTTATGATTTGGGTTGATGGGATGATGTTGCTGCTCAAGGGGAGTACTTAGATATTTGGTTTGGCATCAACCCTTTTTCATTGATGTCAAAGGGGAAGATAGCGTTCATATGAAAAACAAAAAATATTAGGGGGAGAGATATTTTGTTCTTTCTTGATTGTTTGGGGAGATTGTTGGCATTCCTGGGCACTTGGATGTTTTTCACATTCAGTGTTGCCATCAATGCCAAAGGGTGATATTTTTGGCAATATGCTGAAATTGTTTATGTGTTGTCATTGATGTCAACACTATGCTCCAGTTGGATATGGTTATGTCTCAGTTGGTTACTAGTATCTAAGTTGGTTCTTGTTCTAGTTGGACTTGGTTATTAGTGATTTTGATCCGGTATGATCAAATTGGTTGTTTTGATTTTGGATGGTTATTCAGGATGGTCATATGCTTGTCACATTCAGTTGGTTCATGATTTGGTGCTCCGAAAGGTATCGCTTATGCTTTGGATTACCGGTTGATATTTCTTGGTACTGATTGGTGATATTTGATGATTTGGTTAAGTGATTTTGGTCTGACTTATAAAAATGGTTTCAAATGTGCTGAAGGAATTATTGATTGTGTCTTAATTGTTTGGTGGCTTCGCATTGGCTAGTGTGATGATTCGGTGATCCTATTTGGATTTGGTTGGTTATTCTGTTTTATTTCCATTGAGGGTTTCTACCTATTGGTGAAACGTGTTGATATAGGTCTTAGCAGAATTTCTGATAGATAAAATTGTTTGGGAATTTGAATTAGGTCTATGCTATGTAATATAAATCATAATATTGGTTTGGTGGTATTGTGTGTTGAATTTTTTTTCATTATGGTTTATGGGTTTAGGGTTTAGCCGACCTTGTTATCAAGGTTGATATGTATTTATAGGAGATATATTCATTTAATTTGTAGAGGATAGTATGGTATGGTTATTTCTGTATTATCTAAGAGTGATTTATGTGTGAACAAGGGTATATCATTCAACAAAGGGATGTGAAGGTTTTGGTATTGCAAGGTAGATATCTGTGCTTAACCAAAACTATATCAAGCATTAGGAGATGTTATTTTCACAGTTCATTTTCTCTGGATTGTATTCCGATGTTTATGTAAGTCAGTCAGATTTTCCTTTTGTGAAGAGCAGTGACCTCTAGGTGGTTGGCTTGATTGCAAGTGCAATCCTCATTGTAATTATTTCACATATTACTACAGAAGTATTATCTGACTGTGGGTAGGTTTTCCCATCATGGTTTTTCCCTTTACCGAGTTTTCCATGGTAAAAATATTGGTGTTGTATTTTTTGTTCTTTCATTCTTTATCTTTCATTGTGCTATTTATATTGTGCTATGGTAAATGGTTTATAATTTGCATTAATTGTTTAACTTATGGAAAACTAAGAGGGGGGGTGAATTTGTTTTCCTCTGGTATTAGAGATTCTAACATATATATTGTTTGCAATTGACACTCATTCGGTGATTTCAGAAGACTTCTGGTGGTTGATTATTTATTTAGGGTTGTCATTGATGGAAACTCTTCTTGGTTGTTCAATCCGGTAGTTGTGATTCAACTTATCCAAAAGATGGAGGTAACCGGTAGACAGTTAACCAGTGGAGCTGGGCAAAATAGGGTATTTCAATAATGTTTTGAACCAGAATGATATCTGGTGATTACGAAATGTTTGGTGATTGTTTTTGTGATCTCAATGATATGAAAGAACTTTAGGAAGCATGTGGTTATGATATTTTTGTCCGGTGCTATGTTTTGTTCGAGATTGAAGTTGACTTAATCTACACATTAAATTTGTTGAAGCCAACTTGAAGGAGATTATTTTTGTGCTATGACCGGATATATAAGATCACATTGGTAATTAATTTTCATAGTGTGATGTATATGGTGATCCATTCTAGTGTGACTAAGCGCAGTTTGACATGCACATTTTTCTTTCAGATCAACTGGTAGCTGACTGAGACAGAGACAAAATATTTAGCAGAGCAGAGACATTCAGAGATTTAGAGCCTAACCAGAACTCATCTTTGCATAGTCAAATGCTGATTAAGAGTTTATTTCATTGTATTTATACATTGTAAGAAAATTGTAAGTCAGTGAGACTTCCTTGAGGGTTGTAACCCTCCGAGAAACTTATTTGAGCAATAAGCTCTAGGCAATTAGCCTAAATGCAAGTGAATTCCCATTTATGTAATATTTATGTACTCATGACCATAGTATATGAATATTGTGGGTTCCATCCCCATCATGGTTTTTCACTTTCTGGGTTTCCACGTAAACATTTCAGTGTTGTGGATTTTTGTATTTATTGCTACATGTGTATGTTCTTATCTATTATGTATTGTTAATCGATAGATAAAGAATAAGTTTGTTGTTTCAATTTCTGTAGATCACTGATTCACCCCACCCCCCCATCTCAGTGATCTCTCATTGAGACAATTGGTATAAGAGCCTAGTTCCTTTGAGGAAGCTTAACCACTTGAGGAAGATTTGGGAGATTAATTCATTGGATTCCAGTTTCCAGAGACAACTCAATGTGGCAGTTGAGGATCTTGATGCAGCTAGAAGTGAAGTCTATACCTTGAAGAAGAATCAAAATGCTACTAATAAATTCATTAGTGAGCTAAAGGATCAAGAAAATATATATAGAGAAAAGAGGAAGGAATTAATGGACAAGTTGAAGGAAAAGAAGATCAGATCATGGAATACTAGGACAAAGCTAATGAGGTTAACAAGCTTGAGAGAGAGAATAATGCTTTGAGGAATGAGATGCAATCCACTATGATGAGACTGACTAAGGAGATTGAGGACCGGAAGAAGAGTGAAGAGAATCTAGGACAATCATTGAAGAAAAGAGTTGATGGATACTTTTGTCTTACCTATGAGAATGATCATTTGAAGCTTGAATTGACACAATCAAGGAAAAATGGTCAAGAACATGAAAGACAGGTTGCTACCTTGAGGGATGAACTTGCTACTGCCAATGAATACAAAGACAAATTTAAATCTAGCTCAGCAAGACTTGATGAGATGTTGGAAAGTTAGACATAGAAAGGATATGTGGGGCCTAGGATTTGAGAAAGGTGAATCCTCTGGATCTAGACAAGGCAATGCTAAACCTGATCAGAAGAAGTGCAAGAATCCTCTAGTAAGACAACCTAATGCTCACAAATTCAATGGTAGATGTTTTACTTACAATAAATTTTGTCATATGAAAAGTCAGTGCAGAAGTAGGATGAATAATGGAATGATGAACAATAACAATATGTTGAACAATATGAATAATGTTTCTATCTTTACCGATCAGTGTTTCATATGCAATAATTTTGGACACAAGTTGAATATGTGTAGAGCAGTAATAAATAACTTTTAGAACAAAAGATGATATGTTTGTGGAATGTTTGGACATATCTCTAATCAATGCAGGACAAGATAGAACCATATGAACTTTAGACCTATGAAGAATAATATTGTTTATAGAGCATGCAACAAAACCGACCATATTGCAAAATTCTACAGAGGCAAAAACAATGCTCTGGTTGACAAGATCGAATCAGATGAAAAGGGAAAGGCAAAAGTTGATGAGATCAAAGATCAACATAAGAAGATGTGGGTAAAGATGGATGAATCTAAGGCAAATAATGGATTTGTACTTGAATCCGATGCAGAATCTTCATCTGGTAACTAGGGCTTTTGGTCTTAGGGGGAGGTAAATCAATGCAAATCTTGTAGCTCACCTTGATGAGATCTATAGTGAATGGATTATAGATGGTAATTGATCTACAAAACTCAAATGGCTAAATTTTGGCATTCGGTAGTAGAACAAGGCATCCAATTAAATATTTAAGGTGCATTTATTTCAAAGAGAAATTTGGGTTTGAAAAGTTAAAAAGGTAATTACGAGAATAATTCTTCACTTTGTGAATAGTATTTTTGAGTTGAAGAAAAAGGCAATCAAAGAGCTAAAAGCAATCTGGCAAAGTGATCTAGGGCATCTGATAGTTGGTTAAAGTATTTCTCGAAGGACATTTTTTTGAGTCTGATTTTTTGATATTTTAAAATGGCATCTACATATTCTATTGCTACTCCACTAGTGTTTGAGGTTAAGGACAAGACCCATCCTATATTTAATAAACACCATTACAAGTCCATGGAAGACAACCTGGTTGGAGTATTTTCCTTCATTCCACACAGAGTCTTGCATGTCAATGATGTTCAAGCTTATATTCACTACAAAATTGAAGAAATTGGCTCAGAAGACATCTTGGACCTATATATTAATAGAATCATGGATGACATCAGCAATCCTAAGAAGAATTTGCACAACTGAAGAAAAAGGGCTTCACCCAATTTGTGAACTTTCTAACTTTTGATGAGAAGGAGTGGGTAAGATATGTGTTGTGCAGTATCCACGCTAAATTCATGTAGGTAGACCAACCTTACAAGATCATTGCTGATGCAATTAAGGCAGTTACCTATTTGAATCAAACTAGCGAGAAGCCAGGGTTGTGGAAGGTCACGAACCCTACTGTGAACAATCTAACCATGTAGAATTTGATGGAAGATCAATTAAGATCAACACAATTAAAGAGGATGATGTTAAATTTTCTGCAATGATGATTGGTTACAAGGTGTATCAATTTAACATACTGAATTCGATATCTGACACTTCTATTCATGTTGCTTACAAAATGGTCAAGGAAGATGGTCATTATGACCTATTTAGTGTGTTGTTGGAGGAATTGGTGATAAATTTGAAGAAGATTAAACATGATAAGAAGAATGTTTTTAAATTTGGATCTTTGATTATCTGTTTGGCCCTCTATTTCATGAACCTAATCCCTAGAACCAATAGGGTAAAATGGGATTGTGACAGACCGGTTGCGTAACAAATAAAGCAAGGAATTGGCAATCTTGGGAAATAAGACAATCAGAATGTTGCATTGTGGGCTTTCTTTAAAAAATTTCAAGATAAAATGAAACAAAGAGTGAGGATCCCCAAATAAATTGTCAAGACATATGAGGGGACAATTTTCTTTATGGAAAACAAGGATGAATTCCTAATGGAAGCAGTTCAACCCTGGTTAGTATGGATAATGCCAATGGGGTATGAGGTTGATGAGACTACCTTGGATGCATATGTAAAGCACTTTATGAATGCTCTAGAAAACACAAAGGAGGAGAGGTTTGGATTATGCAAAGATAAATCAATGGAGTTGCACTCCAAGTTCTCCAAATCTACGAGGAAGAGGAAGGTGGAAAAGATTGTGGAAGACATTCTTGTTGAGGAAGACCATCCCCGAGAAAAGGTCAGGTTTGCTAGGGCAGCAAGGGATGCAGTTGAAAAAGATAATAAACAAAATCCCGCACATTCTCCCATTAAAATAAAGGTAACAAGACCTTCTCTTGCTCTGGTGAAGACACCTCCTACTGAAGCTAAGCCATCTGATGTATCTACAAAGGGGAAAGGTGTTTTGAGGAAGAATAAGAAGACATAAAGAGAATATGTAGTTTTTTCTTGAGTGCAATCGGAAATTGAATTTGATTCAAAGGTGAATTTGCTAGAGTGATCCGGAAACCCCGATCTGGTGGTGAGAAGGAGGAGCCAAAGAAGAAGAAGGCAAGATCTGATCTTGTATCGATAGGCAATCCCATGAAAGGAAAGAAGACAAAATCAGATCTAGATGCGACTATTGAATCAAGTAAGATGAAATCTTCCAAAATAGAGTATCATATTATTCCTCCTCTATCTACTAATGAATTAATTGATGAAATTATTAAATATGAAAATTTGAAGAACATCCTTGTATATTATGTAGATATGGATGATAAGGATCGGAGGCAGATTGAGGAATTTGTAATCTTGTATATGGATGTATTTAGTAAAGCATTAATTCAATTTGAAAAATATATTCCCAAAGATTTGTACAACCTAATTGATGCTAGGAGAAAATCTTCTAGCCAAATGGACAAAGAAATAAAGGAGAGTCATCTGGTTAATCAGTGCACTAGTATTACTATAGTAGAAATTGATAGATTGATTTTGTTAGCAAATAAAAAGGAATTAAAAAGTAAGCATAGGGTCAACAGTCTAATGGTTGGCTAAGCTAAAGAAATAAGGAGAGAAACCAGTAAAATCTAGAAAAAATTTCTTACTGAGAACCGGCTTGTAGGTACTGTCTCTCAAAATGATGCCACTTAGTCAGAAAAACCTCTAGCAGACAATGCAAATAAAGAAGAGGAAACTTAGGATGTTGGTGAACAACAAATTATGGATTCTTTTGTGGATGAGCCTGCAAATGAAAATGTTAAACCAACAAAGGTAGAGGATGGTCCACCAAGTGGTGACACCGGTGCATAGGAGGCACCTAAAGAAGTTAAATTCAAACCTGTTGAGGTAGAAAAGAAAGAAGAGATGAAATAGGATGAAGCAGATAAGGATAAGGATAACGATAAGGGAGTGGAGACTCCCGTACTTGTGGAAATTCACACTGCAAAAACCCAAAGCCTAAGGAGTTTTCCACAGTTCAACATCAATTTTGATAAACACTTCAATCAAATGTCTCTAGTTGAGAGAATGATAGTTGTTGCTGCTCTTCACGTGTAAGCCAGTCAAGAGTTAGCACAATCAAAATATGATGAGAAGAAACTCATTGAAAAATTTGTTAAAATTTTGGAACAGGTGGTACCGGATCTACAACTTGATGCAAGTACCAGTTCATCTGGTAAGCTTCAAAATTTAATTGATCATATATCCACCTAATTTGATTCTATATCTAAAGCATCAACTTGACAAGCTATGGAGAAGTTTAAGGATGATAAAATTCAAACAATTTTGCAAATGATTAATAATGATAAGGCACAGCTGGATAAAGAGTTAAAACTAATTGATGAGGCGTTAGTGGAAGGTGGTTAAATTTACAAGTCTTGTCTAATTTTGACCAATTTTACTACTAAGATAGATAAGAAGATAGATAATTCTAAAGGGCAGTTAGCTCAGATTTCTCAGGCCTATGATCCCACAACCAATTTAACTGACAATATTGAGGGACAAATTTTGAATGTCACTGAGCAGATAAGGAATTTTGAAAAGGAAAAGGAGAGGATGATTAGGCGAACAGGTGAACTCCAAAACTTAATTGGTCCCCGGTTGCACACCTTAGTGTATCATAAGATGGACTACATTTAGAACATGTCTCAGGAGACTCTTACAGAGATTGCAACTATAGAGTTTTATGCTTATGTTTGAATGGTTTTGTTTCAATTTTGGAGAAGTTGCAAGCAAGATGGAACACATATCTTGGGTTCCTGGAGATGGCATATGCGGATATATTGAAGCATGTATAAATTTAATCCTTCGGTGAATGTGTATATATGTATAGGCAATTTTGATGCACACCGTATCTTTGGCATTGTTGTCAAAGGGGGAGAGATGACATGAAAAATGTACAGTGTACATACTTATTGTATGTATGGAGTGTACAATCCAATGTAATGCAGATTCATGGATTGTTGATCTAAGGGGGAGCCTTAGAATTCTTTTATTCTTTCATCTGGTTGTACAGGTTTCAACACTTAGCCATTTCTCATAGGTGTTTCCATCAATGCCAAAGGGAGGGATTGTTGTCAATTGACACTCATCCGGTGATTTTAGAAGACTTCTGTTGGTTGATTATTTATTTAGGGTTGTCATTGATGGAAACTCTTCTTGGTTGTTTGATTCGACAGTCGTGATTCAGCTTATCTAGAAGATGGAGGTAACTAGTAGATAGTTAACTGGCGGAACAGAGAAAAATAGGGTATTTCAGTAATATTTTGATCCGGAATGATCTTCGGTGATTATGGTGTTTTTGGTGATTTTTTTTGTGATCTTAGTTTGATATGAAAGAAATTTAGGAAGTGTGTGGTTATAATATTTTTGTCTAGTGCTATGTTTTGTTTGAGATTGAAGCCAACTTAATCTACACGTTACATGTATTGAAGTTGACTTGAAGGAGATTGTTTTTGTGGTAAGACCAAATATATAAGATTGTTTTGGCAATTGATTTTCATAGTGTGATGTGTATGGTGATCTGTTTTGGTGTGACTAAGTGTAGTTTCACATGCGCATTTTTCTTTCAGACCAACCTATAGATGACTAAGACAAAGATAGAATATTTAGCAGAGAAGAGACAGTTCGAGATTTAGAGCCTAACCAGAACTCATCTTTTCATAGTCAAATGCTAATTAAGAGTTCATTTCATTATATTTACACATTGTAAATAAATTGTAAGTCAGTGAGACTTCCTTGAGGGTTTTAACCCTCCGGGCAACTTATTTGAGCAGTGAGCTCTAGGCAATGAGCTTAGATGCAAGTGCATTCCCATCTATATAATATTTATGCACTCATGGTCATAGTATATGAATATTGTGGGTTCCAGCCCCACCGTGGTTTTTCCCTTTCTGGGTTTCCATGTAAAAATTCAGGTGTTGTGGATTTGTGTATTTATTGTTGCATATTTATGTTCTTATCTATTATGTATTGTTAACTAGTAGATAAAGAATACGTTTGTTGTTTTAATTTTTGGTAGATCATTGATTGACCCCCCTCCCTCTCAGTGATCTCTGATTCTAACATATATATTTGTATATATGTATATGTGTATATGCATATATATATATATATATATATCAAAAAGTTGTGTCCAAGTCATGGTACATAGTACAAATACATCCTCGTAGGGTCATTTAAATAAAATGGTTGTGTCCATAAAATGACCCTATCATGTACTCTCTCTATCTGAGGAGGTAGGGTTGCCCATCTAGAACTTAGGCCTAGTGGTGGTAGTCATGGTTCTCTCATCAACATTGATCCCCCAGATGCATGTGATATGGTTCTCTCAGACTATGCACTCTCTATGTAAGAAGGGGCTCTCTTCTTTATAGGAACAACTTGCTCATATAGTGTTTGATAGTATTGAGCCTCTCGAGCTACCCACTCTACATATGTCTATGATGAAATAGCATCGTTGAATACCTCGCTAACACATGGAAAAAAGCAACGAAGGGACGGACAAAGGACAACTAGCCAATATCTACCTAGTTGTATCTCTCACCCCCCTCAACTGTACCACCTCTACCTAATCCCTATCTAGCTATTTTCGTAGCCTATCCCTCTTTGCCTCTACCTCCTATAGATCTACCACCATCTTCCTTTCTCAAATCTCCTCAATAGACTTCACATATGCATCCTTCTCTACCCTATAGGCATGCCTCTCTCCCACTAATGCATCTAAGGCTACCAGGAAGCTATCTTTCTCTGCCTATAGTTGTTCAACACTCCCCGCTCTCTATCTATCTCCACCTATAAGCTCACTACTTGATCTTTCTCTATGTGGAACATGGTCTACAAGATGGTAGATTGTGCCCTCTCATGATCCACATACCCTAAAAAATGATCTCATGCTTCTTGAATTCAATCAAAATCTATTGCATTAATAGTCGGCACACTTGTTGGCCTCTCCCTAGGCCTCACCCTTTGTCCTCCTTCCTCTATATGTGGTTTTTTGTGGCACCTATGGCTCAACCTACCCCTGTACCTATGATGGTTCCTACTATGGCACCTTTACCTATATGTATTCACCTAGGGCTATCCCTAGTACCTATCATCATTGTCTAGGCAGTAGCACTCAAGATGCTTTGTTCCTACAACCCTAATCTACTATTTCTCATCCCTTCCCTCCATCTCCTCGATCTCCTCCTCCTCCTCCACCTCCACCATTATCCCCATCACCACCTACCACCTCATCCACTACAACTCCCCTCTTGTCTACCTTGAGCACCCCCAAAATGTTGAGTCTCACTAGTCGATGATGTTCCCACCATGATACATATGTTGTTGTCATGGTACCATCTATAACATCTTCCCACTAGTCTCATAACACCAGGGTCATCCTCAAGAAGATCGACCTCACCCACATGATATATATCTCCTTCCCCCATATACATGCCTCACGGGTAATCCACGAATGTGTGAGATCCTCGCCTACCTCAATACCCCATGTTGGCAATAATGATCAATCACATGAGTTGTTCATCCCACTAGCCAGCATCGAGTTTGAATAAATGACAAGTAGTATGCATCGCCCTTGTTGTCCACCAAAAGTGATAACCCAAGTATACCTGCAAATCTATCTATGAGATAGCCAATCTCAATCAATGAAACACCTCAGGGCTTGGACAACATGACAAGGATATGAATCCTTCTACTCTTCAGGCTCTGCAAAGCCTAGGTGGGTATACCTTTGATGCATTTAATCAGACCTATTACACACAAGACTACATCAATCAAAAGCAGATGGATCTCAAAAGGTTCAAAAACTAAGAGATAATTGCAGATGGGCTAAACCCACACTTGCAACTCAACATTTTGAATCATGAGATGGAGGGACACTTCCACATAACAAAAAATATAAAAAGATATTCTGATTTTTTATTTTTAAAAGGTGTTCTGACAACCTTTCAATATTACAAGAGACCAGTGCCTTATCTAGGCCACAAAGTCATGCATAAAACTGGATGAGAAATCTCAGATGCAAGTTCTTTTCAACATTAAATTTTCATGTATCAATGCCTTACATTAATACAATCCTCTGCTTTGTCACAAAACCATACTTATATGTAGATATCCAATATGCATTCAAAATCATTAATGCTAGGTTTTAGGATTTAAATCCTTCCTTGAAGAATACCCAAAAGACAACATTACACTCTTAAAGGAATCTAAAAGAGACAACTCAAATTATCCTTGATAATATGAAATTATATGAATCTGAGTACATTTTGGAGACAATTTCATGGAAACTCACACATGCCTTGCATATGTGTGAACCTGCAAACTGAAACTAAACCTACAGTAAAGACAACACTGAAAAACATAGACGAACACACTGTCATTTGCATTGATAAAAGGATGCCATCACTGGAACCTACAATTTCGGATTTCTCCCTTGGATAAAATCTTTCAAAAACTGGAACCCCTACAACTGAGAAGAATTGGGAATAAAAAGGAGAGGGAACCAAATCAAATCTGCAATTGAATTGCCAAGTGTCTCCTCTCTAACTAAATTTTTTTTCTCATGGAAACTGCTCCCAAAATATCCCACATTTGTCAAAATTAACTCCATAATCGGATTCCTCACTCCGAGAGCTTTTTGGCGATATATAACACTTTATATTTTGGCCAAAATTGAGACCCTGGGCGAATTAATTCCCATTTGTGCTCAGTCATTTAAATTTTTTGAAATTTAATATAGTTTAAACTATATCATTTATTCATTTTAAATTTGATTTTTGCCTCCATTTGGTCCTGACGCTTTTGCCATGTGGTGGGGTCTAATTGGCTGATGGGGTCTACTGGGTGCCACCTGGGATGACACCTCATCACTGCCACATGTTTGCTTGCTCATCCGTCACTTGGCTGCCATGTGTATACCACCTCAGCGCCACATCATCACCACTAGACTGCCACCTATGCACCAACTGTGTGCCACATCACTACCACCTCTCCGAGACTCGCCTGCTGGACCGCTGACTATACCCGCCACCTGGCTTTCGCAACTTCATGGGGTGTAACTCACGTGCATCTTCCTTTCGCGAAACAACGTGCACCATTGATCTCTCTCGAACTTGCTCACTTGTTAAGCCGACCTTCCTCTACAAAATTTTGCCTGTTTTCCTCGAGAAGCGTTCCTACGTGGGGGTCCACTTGGTTGCCACTCAGTCATCTCCTCTGTCGCCTCGAGAAGCATGCTCGCACGTGGGTCCGTCTTGGGCGCCATCGGGCACCATGTGTCAAAAGCCTTTATGGCTTAGACATATTACTATTGTGTGGATTTGCATATAAACATTTAAAAAAAAACACTTCCCAGTGCATGTGGGATAATGCGATTAAGCCTGGAGCTGCACTTTTGGAGCTCTTTCCTTGGGTTTTAATGGCGAGTTTGGTTGAACATCCTCTATTACCTTTTCACCAGACACTACGTAGGGAGGACACTGGCAAAGTCACGTGAAGGGGGCTTTACACCAGCCAATGCATATTGTCTAAGAATTTATAATGCTCCTTCAGTAGTATGGCTGGGAACGTTGGGATTACACCTGCCAAGTGCTTTTGCTAAAATGCTTCCATTACTGTTGCTAACTTTGTCAACCACAATGGTAGCAAGGGGAATTATGGCTTCATACCAGCCAATAGCCTTTATTTAAAAATACATTTCAATGCCCTCTAGCAATCATGTCCAGCAGGGAGGAACTGTTTCATTTGCAATTGCTTTGCCATTGGACCAACCTCATATTGTTGATGACTTTTTGCATTTGAAGACCAATGCTACTGCTGCAACCACGTTGCATTTGCTGAGTGCCCTTACTGCTGCCAAAGGCTTCACATGGGGGAAGAGAATGGCATAAAAAATTGCCAACATTGCAATTGGTCTTAAGTTTTCCTGTGGCTGCTCCAAATGCCATACCACGCACAGTAGGGAGAGACCATAGAGAGGGAAAAATTTCCATTAAACATGCTAATTGCAATTGCTTGAAAGTTTATATTTGCTGCTCCAATACCATACGTGGGGGGAGGGATTGTCTAGGCTTTATACCAACCAATGCAATTTGGAATATTACAACAGATTGCATTTGTATTAAAAAAATTTCTATTTGCCTCTCCTCCAACGTTTTCCCTTTGTTTGCCAGGTAGAAGACAATCACGTTTACTTGTAAGTGTTTGATTGGCCTTCATTTGCTCTAAAACTTCATTTATTTGCTACTAAATTTGGTTTAAACACTCACCAATTGCATTTGGTTTTAACTTATGCTCCTCCAGCCAGCACACCACACTTGCATTTGTTAAATTTTTGCACAGCAGAGAGGATGTTGACAACACACCTTCTAATTGCATTTTGCTTGAAGTTTAGAAAAAATTTATTCATTGCCACACACTTGCCAATATGAATGTTTTTGAAGTTTTTTTTAAAAAAAAACTTTACCATACTCCACTCCATGGCTGCCAAGTGCATTTGCATCAAAACATGCCAGCTTTATTTAATTTGAAAACCTTTCAATTTTCCACATACCAATTTGCATTTGGTATTGGAGTTTCTCTTCTCTCTCACTGTCCGACTGGCGAATTGCAATTGAGCCAATATGGATACACATATATTGCCAGGAAAAAAGAACATTTCACCATTAAAATTAAAGCACAGGCATGAGCTAGGTCGGGCCCCAAAGTGAATCCGACTAAATTTTTTTTTGTTTTCATGCACCTGACCTCTGGAAATGCTTCATGAACCTCAAACACACCTCTAGAAATGATCGGCATCGTTTTCAGATCCTCAGACTGAATTTTGCAACCTTCAGGCAATTATGCCACAATTTTTGCATTTAATCGCGAAGACGTAATTTTCAAACCTGTCAAAACACCTTTTTGGATCTCGCCATCTGACAGGCATATACTTTGATATACAAGGATGACTTCTACCAAATGGTTTCTCAAGACGAGTCCTGAGCGAAGAGATATTAATTTTCAAAAATGCTCAATTGGCTTTGTCGACACTGCGGACTTGATGAAGTCAATGTCCTGGCAACACATGATGCCTTTCTCAAAAATATCAAACGACCTCCGTAGGTCCTCAAATTTGGAACATAGGTACCTTAAAGTACATATTAAATCTTTGAATTATTAGTTTGATCACCAGACTGACAGGATGCAAATGGCACACTCACAAAAATGGCTACATTAACTAATATAACACTGGAGTGCGGATAACTGAATTTTGATGGCAAAATGAGCTCTTTTGAAAACTGATCAAATGGATTGGTAGAGCCTTGAAATTTGAAAAGTAGCTCATCATTTATACCAACATCATCCTGGAACAAACATTATGGCATGATGCTTGCTGAGGCAACTTTTACACTTATGGGAAATAGGGCTCCGACTAGCTGTCGAAATAGGGACTAGTCAAACCACACAAACTGCAAACAGATTTGACTTCAAAAACTGAGCAAACGGATTCATCAAGACCTGAAATTTTGCAGGCTGACTCACATTAATGCATAGAATTGAATCCTTTTTTAATTTCTCCATGATGATCAACAGGGAAAAAGATGTAATCGCTCAAAGTAGGCTACTCAATAAAATCTGCATTTGTGCCTAAAATGCACTTCCAGCTCACCCCTCAAAATGGGTACCTCATAAACTTATCCAAATTGAATTCTAAAAGTTGCACATCACTGATTAGGCCAAATGAAAGGTGTGGGACATGAATCCCGAGCCTTACCCTCTGAAAACCAACCGGCTCCATTTTACCCCCTTGCTAACTAGGCCATTCAAACTGACTTATTTTAATCATTTGGAAATGCGGGGCAAAATTTTGAAATGGGCCTATAAACTTGACTCAGTTTTAAATACTCCCAACAGCCCTCACATGTCTTGCATGTCCTCTAGGGTGGCCAATCAAAATATTGCATCTTGTCCAAACATCATCTCTAGCAGCCCAAGGCTCCTACCTGTGTGTAGTGTAGAAATATACCATATTGATGGACATATGTTTGACCCTTCTCTCTATCCCGCACTCTTACTGGTTAGCATATAGCTATATGCTCAAATGCCCATATGTGTAATAGTATCAACCCTATCCCTAGGATCTTGTTACCATGATGTACATACATGTTTATATGATGGTGCAATTTCACAAGAGTAATATATCCCTAACAATATGTGATGTTGTCCTCCAACATCATATACATAAATCTAGGCCATCTAATAGAATATCCATGGCCACTCAAGTCTAGCATCAATAGTTTGTAGTCCCACCAAGTATAATTCTAGACATGGAATCTATCATTGTCTATCCATTGTAGGCTCCAACCACACCCTCATCTAGTCCATCGATAAGTCATCTATATAGAACATCCATTGCTTGTACTCTTCCCCATGATCTAGGACATACTCTAAGACCACTCCTTGAATCAGGATTTGTTGTATCCTCCACATGTGCTCTAGTGTGATGTCGACCTCCCATATCAGTAAGGGGAAGGTTGATGTCTTGCTATGCCATCTCTCTAATAGTGTTGTCATAATCATATTGTGCACACACATAGAAGGCCATCTTCGTACATGCTCCATCCCCATTAAATGTAGTACCATCTGATCTGTTTGACCTAGCTAGTCCCACAACCACATCATCAGTGGCTAGTGCTCTTATGACTTGATTAGCCCTAAGTCTACGTTCATGTTGGATATTAGAGTTGTTAGAATGTGATTGTCACTAATGTCAACATATTCCTGTGTTGCAAATAATTGGTTCGTTGTAGAGAGTTGGTTTGGGTGATCTTTTGCAAATGTCCTGATGCGGTTTATTGGGTTTTGAGATACTTATCTCTAGTTGATTCAGTATAATTTTTAGTGTTTTGGAAGATGATTTGATTGAGTTGTGTGATCTGGTGTAGTGGTTGGTTTTTCTATTGGTTCGATATTGCAGAGTTGTCATTTCTGGATTGGATTGCTCTAGAAGTGATTCCTTTTGTGTTGTGGATTTTGGAGAGTGTTTGGTCTAGACACATTAAAATGTCTCATTGATCATGTACTAATTATTCATCTAAATTAGTTAAATAATTCTTTAATTCTTTAATTAAGTTAATTAATCTTATTCTTCTAATTTGATATTTCCTCATCATCTTACTAATTAATTCATTTCCAATTTCTATCTCTCTTCATTTAATCATTTAAACCCTTTTCTAACGTTAATTAAATATTTATTATTTAATTAATTCCCCAATTTAAATAATCTT
Organism: Cryptomeria japonica; assembly: GCF_030272615.1. Taxonomy (NCBI): domain Eukaryota; kingdom Viridiplantae; phylum Streptophyta; class Pinopsida; order Cupressales; family Cupressaceae; genus Cryptomeria; species Cryptomeria japonica. The sequence continues at coordinate 270,519,745 of NC_081408.1, forward strand.
CATTATTTAAATAAATTAATTTTCAATTTCTATCTCTCTTCATGTAATCATTAAACCTTTTCTAAATATTAATTATGTCATTATTTGTGATTTAATTCCTTTAATTTGAATAATCTTTATTATTTAATTAAATTCCATTTCTAAAATAAATAAATAGTTTCCTTAAATTATTTAATTAACTAATTAATCTTTTTCTTCTAATTTCATTTAATTCTTTAATTCATCTAATTTCTTTCAGTTCAAAATATATGTGCATGATTTCAAAAATCAAATTGAAAATCAAAGTCAAGTTGTAAATGTATTCAAATACTAAATTGAATTTAAAATAAATTCAATTATTTTAATTAAATCTCATGCAAAGATTAAATTGAAAATCCAAGTCAAAGTTCAAGCACATGCTAAATTAATTAGTTCAATCAATTAATTAATTAAATCAATTATCTCTCCAATCCCTATTTCTATCTTTTAGTTAGATTTTTCTAAATAAAGCTCTGAATCAACTTTCAATTAGTTATCTATTTCCTTCTCTTTATTTCCTCCAATCACCCTTTTTCATCCTTCAGTCAGTTTTTCTCAATTAGTTGACTCAATTAATCTATTCAATCTATTATGTCTCACCTCCAAAATAGCAGCTCAACTATCAATCAACATGTGAGCTCACCTAAGTTCCACCTTTCTTTCAATCTCATCCAATAATCTATAAATTGAGCATTCAATCTCCATTCTCAACAATCATGAACTTTGAATCTTTGTGTCAATTGCAGGTTGACAACACAATATATGAGAGCTAGCATACCACAAAGAGAAGAAGAGAAATGGAAACTATATGCAATCTTGGAATAGGGGATTTTGATTGAATATTTACATTCCTATTTGATTGTTTGTATTATTCTATTGTTTTGTTTGTTTGAATTCTAATTAGGATAGGGATTTGTGATTTCTCTGGTATTTCTAGTTTGCTTTACATTAGATGAATTTATACATGCAACATTTTGGTGAACCTAACATGAACTAACAATAATTTAACCTCATTTTTTCTTTTGTGTAATCTTGCAGATCATATAGATTTTTTTAATTTTTTGCAGGTTTGTACAGATTTGCAGAACAAATTTTGAATCACACAAACACCTTTACAGGATCATGCAATCTCTCTATTAGGATCACACATTCATCATGAATATTGTTGTTCTGTTTATTTTATGTTTTTTTATTTTCTACTCTTTGTTCCATCAAATTTTGTATGAAATTAGGTAAATTTGAATATGGTTTATTTTTATTGCATTCTTAATTATGATATTTTATGGCATGTAAGGTGCAATTCAAAATTTCAGGTGATAGGAAGACGAAAGAGAAAAGAGGACAAGCCAGATGCTATCAGCAAATCCTCAAAGTAGAAAAGAAGATACAAGATCTAGAGGATCAACTAGCTATCAATAGATACAATAGCTTAGTTCTCTCTTATGGAGTGAAATATGATTTTCTTAATATAGAGTGGATGATGAGAGATCTTTCTAGGGAATCACAATATCTTTTGCAGGTTCCTGATCAGAATTAGCTTTCCTTTTTTTTTTGTTTGTCTTCGGATCACGCAATCTCTCTGTTAGGATCATGCAATCATTCTGTTAGGATCACACAATTGCTTTGTCAGTATCACATTATCTATCTAATAAAATTACGCAATCGACCTTATAGTATCATGCAATCACTTAGGTATAATCATGTATTCATTTTAGTCATAGTTTATTTCTCTATTTTTTGTAGGTTTTATTGTGTTACTGATTATCTATTTGCAGCATGTGGAAAATTTACGGAGAGGATCAGATCTTTACTAAATCATAAACACTCATTCTCTCACACTTTAGTTTTGGGCTTAAAATTAACAATGGTTACAATGGACATGCATGTTATAACACTTCAGTTTTGGGCTTAAAATTGACATGCATGCATTCACATTCCAGTTTGGTGTTTTAAAATTGATATGTACATGCATATCTCACACCCAAATTTGGGTTTTAAAACAAATGTGGATCAAGCTGCTCAATAGATTAACTCACATTTCATTTTCTTAAGGGAAAGAACTTTTATTGTGTTTGGGGTGGACCTAGTGTTGCATCAACTACCATTCCACCCACCTTCGGGGTCTTGGGAGAAAGGGAGAAGGTGATAACAATGCCCAATTTTTTCATTTTAGTAGTGAGGGGTATCTTTGACTAGGGATTTCATCACCCCATAGAGGTACTTTGGATTGGGATGCGTTGGGGATATCATCTCTCCTAGTGTACTCTCGAGTGGGTTTTTTTGAGCCACTATATAAATATATTGGTAAGTTCAAGTAAAGTCTTAAGTGGCTTGCTCTGAGAATCTTTCATTGGATTGGAACCCCTAGAAATTTTACAATAAGAACCTAGTAGCCCAAATCCTACATTCAGTGATTTTGGGAGTGCAGATCGTACCCCATAGATACCCCTCATGTACCTTGCATTATGAGACATAAATCCCTTGGTGATAAGATCTTTGGATCTTCAGGGTAAGAGAGACTGGAATGCCCGAGAAGTGTGTCTCGTGGAGTGGAGCTAGTGCTACCAGACTCTCTATCTATCCATCTTGTTTCAGTATTTTGTTGTGGGGGCCTCATTGAATGGTGTTCACTTTCCAGCCTAAGATTTTATTCTGTGCTTTTTTATGTATCATTGTACCAGACCAGTATTGAGTCAATTTTTCGAGATATTTTAGGCCCTATCTTACATATCTTTGAATTTTCATAATTGGTTAGAACACAGTTTAGTCAGCTATACTTGTCTTCAAACAACTGTTCTCAAATTTAGAAAACAACAAACTTGTCCTACACACAGAATTACTAGAAACAAAGTCCATTTTGAAACGTCAGATAGTCCTACAAACTCACAATTTTATATACTTATGACCATTGGTACTCCTTGCATGGTCTTCATTTACATCCTTATTATCGTCCATTGTCCTTGCATAGTCCTTGTATAGTCTTCATTTATGTCCTTATTATCATCCTTAGTCCTGGCATAGTCCTTGCATAGTCTTCATTTACATCCTTATTATCATCCTTAGTCCTAGCATAGTCCTTGCATAGTCTTCATTTACGTCCTTATTGTCATCCTTAGAAGTGGCATAGTCCTTATTTACATCCTCATTATCATCCTCATATACGTCTATCTTAGTCCATCATCATTTGCATAATCATCCTAGAAAGTCATAGCATGCATCCTAATGGGTCTCACAGGTGATGGTTTGCTCCCCTTCGAGCAACCTAATCTAGTACCAAATGGTGGTCAACGAGAAATTTGTTGGCATTATTGGATGAATTCATTATGTGTTGCATTGATGTTTTGTCATTGATGTCAACACTAGCTGTTATGGTTGGTTACCGATAGATAGGTTTTGGTTACCGGTAGAAGATCTAGTGTAACCAACAGAAGTGACTATCTGTTGGACACCTCTGACATGTTTGGATCTATGGATTATGTTTGGTTACATGTGGTATGTGCTCCTAGAGAATGTTTTGGTTAGTTGGTATTGACTTGATAATCAGATGCTATCATAGATTCTGGTAAACCCTTACTAGCATTGGTTTAAGGCTTTATCGGTAGAGCTCTCACTAAGGAATCTTGATAGGATGCATAATTGGTGTTGGTGTATCTTCTAGATGGATTTTGGGATGCTAAAGATGTTCTTTGATCGTGGCTCAACTACTTGAAGACATTGCTTTGGTGTGATGGATATTTAATAGATCCAGTACCTATCTAGGTTATGGACTGTATCATGATAATGTGTACTTTGCATGTTACCGAGATGTTTCAAGATGATTTATGGATTTGTTATTGTTGTTTTGGTCTTAAGACGACATGGCATATCATTGTAATATGGACTTATGTAATGATCTTATTGTAATATCTTTTAGGTGGCCCACCTAATTGGTTTAGGCCTTCAGGTTGTTGGTATTATGGATGTGTTGTATTGGTTTTGTCGTTGATGTCAACACTTATCAGTAGTTATCCTTCTAGAGATCTTTGGTTATGTTCACCAACATGTTCAGTGACTTATGCACAGTCACTGGTATTTAGTTCACTGACAGGTTATATTGTTCACTGGCATTGAGGATGATCTATTATCATCTGGAGATTACTTGGTTATGTCAAAGACATGGTTTGGACACTTGTTTTGGAGATTTGGTTATTGGTCTAATTGAGTTTGCATATTTGCTGTTATCGACAAATTGGTCTAGGTTATGAACTGACAAGTGTTATCTATTCTAGATCAGCACGACATGTTATGGAGATGATTTATTGATTGGTTATTATTGTAAATGCATTGAGCCGGCATGATGCATTGCATATTGATTCATTTGTAATTGATTTAATTGTAATATTCTTAGTAAGCTGATGTACACATTTGGTCTTAGGTTTTGGTATATATGTAAGATCTAAATTGTGAGATTGATATAGGAAGGACATAAGGTATTAAGGTTGTGATATTTGGTATATGAGAATATAAGAAGAGCTACTCACACAAACATCATTTGAAGATTCAAGGAAGGTTTGAAGAAGACAATCAGAGCTTAACCGGTATTGAATCCAGCATTGAAGATGCTACTTTGAGCAGTTCATTATCATTGGATTTAATTATCCAATTGTAGTCAGTGTGATTCATTTTGTGATTGACTAGCATTGAGCTCTAGGCAGTTGGTCTTTTTGCATGTGTAGACCCCATTTGTACACACATACTATCTGTAGTAGTATCATCTGATTGTGGGTAAGGTTTCCCATCATGGTTTTTCCCCTTACAGGGTTTCCACATACAAATATTTGTGTTATGTGTTGTGGATGTTGTTTGTCTTTCTATTTCATGCATTAAGCTTCACCAATATTTTTATTAACTATTAAACTGTCAACCAACATTAACTTTGGTTTACTAGTATTATGCATCAAGTTAGATTAAGTTATATTTAGGTTGAAATTAATCGACAACTGATTCACCCCTCTCAGTTACCTCTGGGTCCTAACATGGGTTTGCATAAAATGATGTAAGATCTCATTGTAGATTGTGGTATATGTGGAATGGGAATGGAATAAGTGTTTGCAATCTTGGAATGAAATATCATATGTGAAGGAGATTTGGTCGATCATAGGTGATCAAATTGGGATTAAGGAAGAGGTCAAAGGCCTCTGGTATTGATCTTAATCGGGACCGTAATCAGGCATGGTAGATGTTATTTCTGGCAGTTCACTCTATTAGATTGTATTCCATTTATCTTGAGATGGTTGTAGCCTCTCTATAGTTAGTGAGACTCTTTTGTAATGAGCAATACGCTCTAGGCAGTGTGCCTTCCTACATGTGCAGACCCCTCATTGTATTACATACTTTCTGCATAAGTATCATCTAACTCTGGGTAGGCTTCCCACCATTGTTTTTCCCTTTCCAGGTTTTCCACATACAAATCATGGTATTATGTAGTATGGTTGCTTTGCATTGATTATCTGTTTAATTGTTAAGTTGTGTTGTTTACCAGTATCTGTTCCTACCAGCATCTGTATGTGCTTTACCAGTACTTGATTTGTTTAAAGGTTTTTAAGTGGATTAAAAGTTATAATTTGCTGACAACAAATTCAGTCCCCCCCCCTCTGAGTTGTTCACCAGTTATCCTAACAATTGGTATCAGAGCTTAACCACTTGAGGTAGATCCTATGGCAGCTAACACTTCTAATCCACCGACAACTATTTTTAGAAGAGAAATCCCTAAGTTTGATGGAACAAATAATGGGATATGGAAAATTCAAATGGAGACTCATCTTAGATGTCTTGGCAAGGATATTTGGGAGATCACTGACAAAGGATATACACCTTATGATTCGACATCTATCAATCCTTCTCCTACAGACTTGGATAAGAATATTGAGAATGATTGCAGAGCTAGAGAAGCCCTCTTGTGTGCACTTACTGATCAACAGATCATGGGATTAATTGATAAATCATTGGCTAAGGTCATATGGGATAAATTGTAAACTCTAAATGAAGGTGATCCTACTCTTAAAATTGCTAAACTTGATGGTTACTGGGTAGTTATGAAAACTTGAAGATGAAAGATAATGAAAGAATTGTTGTGTTTATGGAAAGAGTAAATGAGATTGTTATGGGAATTCAATGTTGTGGAGGATTTATGAGTGAAGATGAAATAGTTTCCAAAGTCTTGAGAGCCCTTCCATCGGCTTACAAGAAGAAGGCAACTGCAATTAATGAGTTGAGAACAATGGCTAACTCTTTAGTTAACAGAGACATTTTGATTGGCAAATTATCTACTTTTGAGCTTGAAGAATTTGGATCTGCTGGAGCTGTAAAGTCTGAACCTACTTTTCATGCATCATCATCATCATCATCATCTACCAGAAAGTGATTGGAAAGCTTTATATGCAAAAGAATTGGAAGACATGAGGAAAGAAGATGAAGAATTTGAGCAGCTTGAAGCCTTATCTCCTAGAAGAGTATCTAAAGGTCCGATAGGAAGTAAATCTGAAGGAAAAGCACCTTTTAAATGTTTTTCATGTAATAAGATTGGCCATTTTGCATCTAGATGTCCTGAAAGGAATGCAATGTTTGAGGAAAGAGAAGAAATCATTTAAGCCTAACCAGAACAGATATAGATTCAAGAAAAGTAAACAATTGTACATAGCAGATGAGGAAGGAGTAACTGATGACTCTAGAGATGAACCAGGAGAAGACTCTGCTAGTGGATCCAGCAATGAAAAGGAATGGGTGTTTTATGCTTTAAAGGAAGATGTGCCGAAACCGGCTATCAAAAATGAAGAAAAGACCTTGGCAGCAAAAGTTGAAGATAAAGATGAATGGGTAATTGATAGTGGATACTCACATCACATGACTAGAGATAAAGGATAATTTTTGTCCCTGCAAGAATACAATGGCTGTCAAGTCAAATTTGGAGATGACAAAGCATGTATGATCATAGGTAGAGGTATTATTTCTTTGGATGGTAAGAATAATACTGATAATGTCTATTATGTAGAAGGTTTAAAGCATAATCTTTTGAGTGCTGGTCAATTGGTGGACAAGGGTTTCCAACTTCAGTTTAAATATAGAAAATGCAAAATCATTAACAAGACTAGTTTGGAGATTGCAACTGGTATTCAGACTTGAGTTAATATATTTCACCTGAACACAGATAATAAGACATGTTTGATTGCTCATATTGATGAGAGTTGGTTATGGCATAAGAGGTTGTGTCATGTTAATTTTGATTGTATTGTTAAGATCAGTTCAACTAAGGCAGTTAGACATATACCTAAGATTATGAAGCCTCATAATCTGGTATGTAAGGAATGTCAATTGGGAAAGCAAGTTAGAAGTTATTTTAAGAGCATACATGATAAATCTAATGATGTAATTGATTTGATTCACACTGACTTATGTGGTCCAACAAGGACTAGAAGCTTTCGAGGTGATAGGTATTTCATGTTGATTATTGATGACTATTCTAGGATGATGTGGGTGACTTTTCTAAGGGAGAAGTTTGAAGCTTTTGAGAAATTCTAGATCTTTAGAGAAAAGGTTGAAATAGAAACTAGATTGAAAATCAAATGTCTAAGATCAGATCATGGTAGTGAGTTCACTTCTCATGAATTTAACAGTTATTGTGAAACAAATGGAATCAGGAGACAATTATCTGCACGTTGGACTTCTCAACATAATAGAGTAGTGGAAAGAAAGAACAAAACCATTTTGGATGCAAGAAGATCTATGATGATGGAAGCTAAATTGCCTCATATCTACTAGAGAGAAGCAGTGAGTACAATAGTTTACACATTCAACAAAGTTCACTCAAAGGCAAAACCGGTAAGCCCCTTATGAATTATGGTTCGGACATACACCAACTATTAAGTATTTTCAGAATTTTTGGAAGTAAATTCTATATCAAAAGAGACAATTCAATTGGAAAGTTTTATCCTAGATGTGATGAAGGAATATTTCTTGGTTATTCAATTTGAAGCAAAGCATACAGATGTTAAAACAAAATATTGTAGAAAACTATGGAAAGTGCTATTGTGAAAGTGGATGAGCAGTACACAAATCATTCTATATCATATGATAGCGAACCGATATTGGAAATGATCATAGCTGAACCAACAATACCTCAACCATTACATGAAACTAAGATAGTTACATCGAGACAATCAGAAAATTCAACTGTGACTGATGATCAGAGAAGTTAACTTGAACTTCAGAAGACACCAAGGTATGTAAGATTAAATCACTCTGAAGATCAAATTATTGGAGATAGGAACAAGGGAGTTATGACAAGAAGAAAACTGACAAAGGAAGAGTTGTGTCTTATTTCTCAAGTTGAACCGACAACTGTTATTAAAGGTTGTAAGGATAAACATTGGTTAAAGGCTACAGAAGATGAATTATTTTAGATAGAGAAAAATGAGACTTGGTCTTTAGTTCCCCGGCCTAAAAATAAGAATGCTATTGGAACTAAATGGGTTTTTGGAATAAACTAAATGAGGATGGTTAAGTTGTAAGAAACAAGGCTAGATTGGTTAGTAAAGGATATTCTTAAATGGAATGAATTTATCATGGTAAGACATTTGCACCTATAGCTAGAATTGAAGTTGTTAGATGATTTCTTGCCAATGCAGCTTATAAGAACTATAAGGTTTATCAAATGGATGTTAAATGTGTATATTTGAATGGTGAACTTGAAGAAGAAGTATACATTGAGCAACCTGATGGATTTCTATTGACAGATGATAAAGATATGGTTTTCAGATTGAAGAAAGCTTTATATGGATTGAAACAGTCTCCTAGAGCTTGGCATGCAAGGTTGGATAAATATCTTTTGAAGCTTGGTTCTACTAAAGGCAATGCCGATAGTAATTTACATTATAATATCATTGATAATGATATTATGATTATTGAAGTATTTGTTGATGATATCATTTTTGGAGGAGAAGATAAATTGTGCATGGAATTTTCTAACAATATGAAGAATGAATTTGAAATGTCCATGATCGATGAGATGAGATTTTTCTTAGGTTTGCAGATTACTCAAACTAACAAGGGCATTTTTATCTATCAAACTAAGTATCTGAGGGAATTGTTGAAGAAGTTTGTTATGGATAATTCCAAACCAGTAAGTACTCCTATGGTGACAAGTTATAAATTATCTATCAAGGATACTTCTACACTGATAAATCCGACAAGGTATAAGTCTATGATTGGTGGTCTATTATATCTAGCTCAGACTAGACAAGATATTATGAATATAGTAAGTATTGTTTCAAGATACCAAAGTAATCCTAAAGAAAATCATGAATATGTAGTAAAGAGGATATTTCGATATTTGCAAGGAACAACAAAATATGGTTTATAGTATTCTAAAAATGATGATTTCACTTTATGTGCATATACTGACTCAGATTGGGTAGGAGATACTGATGACATGCAGAGCACTTCTAGTGGAGCTTTCTTTCTTGGAAAGAAACTGGTTTCATGGATCAACAAAAAATAGTCATGCATTTCTTTATCTACTACAGAAGCTGAGTATGTTGCAGCAACAACTAATTGCACTCAAGTCTTGTGGATGAAGAAAATGTTGAAGGATATCATGGTAAATTTAGTGAGCCGGTAGTTATCTACTATGACAACTCTATAGTTATTGACATGTCTAAGAATCCGGTATTTCCCTCTAAGACTAAGAATATATCAATAAAGTATAAATTTTTGAAGGACAAGGTAGAAGCAAAGGAACTCAAATTGGTTTATGTGAACACTAAACAACAGATTGTAGATATATTCACTAAACCGTTGTCTAAGGAATCATTTGAGTATTTGAGAGACAGGTTAGGGGTTTCTACCCCTCCGTGAGAGACTTGATTGATATAGTTTTTCATCAGTCCAACATGCATTATCAGAGATATTATGCATTCTGGCACTAATGAGTGGTGCTACTACTCATGGGGAGTAGTTAGGTTTGAGATTCAGAGGTTTATTTTCTTTCTTTGATCTTTTTGTCAAATTTTTGGCATTGATGTCAATGGGGGGGAGATAGTGATGTGAAAAATAAATGAAAAACTTTACAGAGATATCATTCACAAGGGGAGAGTTATTGATATTCAAGAGATTATTGGTTGTCTTCCACGAGGAGAGACTTGTTTGGCATTTTTTTGGTACTTAGATGTTTTTCACATCCAGTGTTGCCATCAATGCCAAAGGGGGAGATTGTTGGCATTATTGGATGAATTCATTATATGTTGCATTGATGTTTTGTCATTGATTTCATCACTAGCTATTATGGTTGGTTACCGACAGATAGGTTTTGGTTACTGGTAGAAGATCTAGTGTTCCCAACAGAAGAGACTATCTGTTGGACACTTCTGACATGTTTGGATCTATGGATTATGTTTGGTTACATGTGGTACATGCTCCTGGAGCATGTTTTGGTTAGTTAGTATTGACTTGGTAATTGGATGTTATGATACATTCTGGTAAACCATTATCGGCATTGGTTTAAGGCTTTACTGATAGAGCTCTCATTGAGGAATCTTGATAGGATGCATAATTATTGTTGGTGCAACTTCTAGATGGATTTCAAGATGCTGAAGATGTTCTTTGATTGTGGCTCACCTAATTCAAGACATCTCATTAGCATGATGGACACAGAATAGATCTGGTACCTATCTAGGTTATGGAATGATATCATGATAACATGTACTCTACACATTACCGAGATGTTTCAAGATGATTTATGGTTTTGTTATTATTGTTTTGGTCTTAATCCAACATGGCATATCATTGTAATATGAACTTATGTAATGATCTTATTGTAGTATCTTTTAAGTGGTTGACCTAATTGGTTTAGGCCTTAGGGTTTGTACAAAATGATGTAAGATCTCACTGTAGATCGTGGCATATGTGGAATAGGAATGGAATAAGTGTTCGTGGTCTTGGAATGCAATATTATATGTGAAGGATATTTGGTCGATCATAGGTGATCGAATTGGGATTAAGGAAGAGGTCAAAGGCCTCCGATATTGAGCTTAATCAGGATTGTAATCGGGCATGGTAGATGCTATTTCTGGCAGCTCACTCTATTGGATTGTTGTCCATTTATATTGAGATGGTTGTAGCCTCTCTGTAGTTAGTGATGTTAGGTCCCAGAGACAACTGAGAGGGGGGGGGGGGTGAATCACTTGTCCAATAAATTCAACCAATAGTAACTTAACCAAAACTAACCAAACTTTATGCCGGTAGATAGTCTTAACAGTTAACTGCAGTACCGGTAAATATTAATGCATGAAATAGAAATACAATAACATCCACAACACATAACACAAATATTTGTACGTGGAAACCCTGTAAGGGGGAAAACCATGGTGGGAAACCTTACCCACAATCAAATGATACTACTACAGATAGTATGTGTCTACAATATGGATTCTACACATGCATAAAGGGCAGCTATCTAGAGCTCACTGTTCAAACACAAAATGAGAGTCACACTGACTACAATTAGATGGTTAACTCCAATGATAATGTACTACACAATATAACATCTTCATATGCTGGATTCAATACCGGTTTAGTTCTGATTGCCTTCACAAAATCCTTCTTTCAACCTTCAAATGATGTCTACATGTATAACTCTGCTCATTTTCGCATTCACACACAAATCTCAGAAATGAGATCTTACATTTATACCATAACCTAAGACCAATTTGAATAGGTTGGCTCACTAAAAGATATTACAATAGAATCAATTACAAATAAATCAATATCTGATGCATGATGTTGGCTCAATACATTTACAATAATAATAAATCATCTCCATAACGTGTCGTGCTGCTTTGGAATAGATATGCCCGTCGGTGCTTATCCTAAACCCATTTGCTGGTAACAACAAAAATGCAAACCCGAATAAACAATTAAATAAATGACCAAAACCAAGTGAATGTCTTTGACATAACCAAGTAGTCTTCAAGTCATTCCAAGTGTTCGTGAACAATATAATCTATTAGTGAACCAAATACCAGTGACTGTGCATAAGCCTCTGACTTGTCGGTGAACATAACCAAAATCTCCAAGTGCTGATAGGTGTTGAAAAGTGATAATAGGTGTTGACATCAATGACAAAACCATATCAACATATCCAAAATGCCAACAATCTCCCCCTTTGGCACTGATGGCAACACAAGATGGAAAAACCATCAAAGTGCCAAAACAGAAATGCCAAAAACCAAAAACCAACAATCTCCCAAAATATAGATACAGAGAGTAATCAATCTCTCCAACAATCTCTCCCGAAAGTAACAATCTCTCCCCCAAGGGATAATGTGTTTTTCCATATCAATCTCTCCCCCTTTGACATCAAATACCAAAAAAATACAAAATCAAATACAAAATACCAACTTATTATACCAACTACTCCCCCTAAGAAGTAGCTCTCCTCATCAAAGTCGGAAAAAAAGATATCTCTATTAATTCTGTCAGTTGATGACAAACATCAACTATCTAAATCTCTACCGGTGGGGGTAGGACTTCAAGTTTCTCTCTGAGATACTCAAATGTTTCCTTAGGCAAAAGCTTAGTAAAAATATTTGCAATGTGCTCTTTAGTATTCACATAAACCAATTTCACTTCTTTTTCTTCAACATTCTCCTTTAGAAAATTGAATTTGATAGAAACATGTTTAGTCTTAGAGTGAAATACTGGGTTCTTTGATATATCAATTGCTGCCATATTATCACAGTAGATAGTTATAGGTTCCTTGCAGTTTACCTTTATGTCCTTCAACATTTTCTTGATCCATAATACATGTGTACAATTTGTTGCCACTGCAACATATTCTGATTCTGTTGTTGATAGACTTGTACAACTCTATTTCTTGCTCAACCATGAAATTAGTCTGCTGCCAAGAAAAAATGCTCCACTGGTGGTGCTTTTTCTATCATCCACATCTCTTGCCCAATTAGCATCTGTGTATGCACATAAGTCAAAATTTTCATCTCTAGCATACCATAAACCAAGATTTATAGTGCCTTGTAGGTACCAGAAAATCCTTTTCACTGTTGATTCATGATTTTCTTTAGGATTACTCTAAAATATTGAAACAATACATATTGCATTCATAATATCAGGTCTTGTTTGTGTCAAATACAGTAAACCTCCTATCATAGATTTGTATCTAGTCGAATTAACAAGTGTAGATTCATCCTTCAAAGATAATTTATCAGTTGTAGTCATAGGTGTGCTTACCGGTTTACAGTTTTCCATGCCAAATTTCTTTAGTAATTCCTTCAACTACTTAGATTGACATAGGAATATATCTTTATCAGTCTGTGAAATTTGTAATCCTAAAAAGAATTTTATCTCTCCAGCCATAGACATTTCAAATTCTTGCTACATTTTGTTAGAAAAGTGATGGGATGGGGAATGGGATAGACTAGTCTAGCCTATTCTCTTGGATCCTTTCCTTGGATCACCAGGTGTTCTAACCACACCCTAGGGTCTCTAGGACTCCCCATGCTTGTGGAATCCCCTGACCTTGCCCAATCCACCCACCAACAACTTGAAAAGATACTCCTAAGGTCTCACCTACCCATGAGATTCAAGAACCCTTACTTGGGCTAATAAGGGTTTAGCTTGTACCACACCTTCTTGGGTCCTAGCAAGGATAGGATAGGTATAAGACATGATTTTTCACCCACTCATGTGCCCCTCAAGAGGTTTCCAACATCCACCTCCTTACCAATTTCACCATTTTTGTCTTTTTCCTACAAAATAGGGCTACAAGGAATGTGCCCAATTAGGCCTCCTATCTGGACTTTCAGGGCTCCCTCTTGCAAATGATGCACATGCTTGTGAAACTTCCTAGAAGACCTGCTATTCATTTGTCAAGGGCTCAAGGATTTTTCTAGTTTTGGGCCTCCAAGTGTCCGTACACTGCCCTAGGTGGATTTTAAGGTTTTTAAGGGTTTTAAAGAGGGTTTTTAGGCCTGCCAGGGTCACAGTGTTGGCTTGTTGATTTCACCACCATGTTTGGATTGGTGGAAGATCCTCCTCACCAATGGTACTCTATTCACCCCTCTACAACTCCTCCAAAGGGTGCTTCCTCCTCTGTCCTTCCTTGCTCTCCAAGACCTCTGCAACTTAACCCTTCCTAGTCGGGCACTGTCCAGTCTTGCCTAGGAGTGGGTCTTTAGATTGCCTCCCTACATCTTCAAGGGCCCTGCTTGCTTTGAAGTATTTTATAGGGTATGTAATCCTATTCCCCATGGTTTCATGGCGATTCCATAATGGGGAATGGAGTTATGAACCCATTGACACAAACCAGTCCAAAACTGGACAATGAGAAGCAAGTTTACAAAATATTTACAAACACACACAAACTTCAAAACAAAACCTAATCTAAATGCTCACAGTGGAATTAAATACACCATACAAGACACTCAACATAGTTTTTCTCAAAAATCAATCCATTAATGATCTTGTCTTACTCCATTTGTGCCGACTGGTAACTAAAATTGCAGTCACAGTCAAGTCACTTTGCTTGGGCCGTACAACAACTGACATCCAACCCATTATCTTAGGGTTTGAAACTACATATACTACCCTTTCCTTTATCTCTATGCCCATATTAGGGTTTCCCATGCTACACTAAATATTTTGACCACTAGGTGGAAAAGTTGCTTGACAACTTTGAAAAGTTGTCCTGCAACTTTTGCAACTTTTGAGCAACTTTCTCAATGTTGCTTTTCTTGACTGCTAGGGCCACATTGGAATAACCTAAGGACACCACCATGCTAAGAAGGACCCTAAACACCTCAAAGTCACACATACCCTCTACTTTCAAGAAAAACTCAACTTTGATTTATGACCCTAGGACCTCAACTAGGACCTAAACTAAGACCAATGAGCACATGGCTCTTATTGTATATACAATGGCTTCTTAAAGAAGCAAGAACACAATCAAAATCAAATGGTGGGAGCCCTTTTAAGGATTCTCCCAGACCATACTCCCCCTCTACAAGAAACTAAGGAATTAGGGGAGTGAGAAGAGCTGGATCAATGCCAAGCTTCTTGAACTTTCTCTCCTCAACCCAAGTAGCTTCAGAGATAGGTTGACCTACCCATTTCACCAAGTGCTCCATGTAGACTTGGTGTCTAGTAGAATTCTTCACCCTTGTCTCCAATATCTCCTCTATTATGGGCTGCTTCACTTGAGGTAAGGCATTCTCATCCAGGTCTTGTAGTACCTTAGCTTGATTCTTAGTCTGCCCTGCTATCTCACCCTTGTACATAATCAGATCAAGAACATTGAAGACTGGTGAAATGGCTAAGTTTGAAGGAAGATCAACCTTGTAGGTGTTCTCACCATATTTTGACAGAATTCTACAAGGTCCTACCCTCTTCATTTGTAGTTTGGTTGGCTTACCACTTTGCATCCTAGCTTTGCTCAAATGAACCATCACATAGTCACCCACCTTGAACTGGACCTCTCTCCTTTTCTCATCCATTTTGGCCTTCAGTTTTTGAGTGGATTCAAGGATGGCTTTCTTAACCTGCTCTTGGACTTCCTTTATGGTTTGAATGAAGTCGTCTACTTGCCCACTCTTCATCTCCATGGAACCAAGCTCCTTGAGTTCACACACTCCCCTCGGATGCCTACCATAGACAACCTCAAAAGGACTTCTTCCAATGGTCCTATTTACACTGTCATTATATGCATACTCTGCTTGAGGAATGACTAGATCCCTTGTCTATCCATACTCCTTGGTTAGACACCTCAACAAATTGCCTAACACCCTATTAATGACTTCAGTTTGACCATTAGTTTGTGGATGGTAAGCTAAGCTAAATGAGAGAGTAGTTCCAAGTCTCCTCCATAATGTTTGCCAAAAATGGCCCATGAACTTGTTGTCCCTATCTGAAACAATGCTTAAAGGAAGTCCATGAATCCTTACAATCTCCTTAAAGAAGAGATGTGCAACATAGCTAGCATCATGTGTAGTTCTACATGGAATGAAATGGCTCATCTTGGAAAATCTATCTACTACCACATAGATGTTGTCCATACCTATCTTTGTCTTGGGGAGTCCTACTACAAATTCCATGCTTATGCATTCCCAAGGCCTATTAGGGACCGGTAATGGTTGATAGAGACCTGCATTACTTGATCTTGCTTTTGCTCTTTGACACACACCACATTGCTCCACATACCTTTTCACATCTCTTTGTAACTTGGGCCAATGGTGGTACCTCTATACTAAATCCAAGGTTTTGTTGATCCCAAAGTGTCCACTTAGACTACCATTGTGTTTTTCTTGGATGAGGTTTTCCCTCATGGATCCTCTAGGCACACATTACTGATTACCTTTGAACAAGAGACCATTTTAGAGAGTGTAATCTACATACTCACCTTGAAAATGATTCACAAACTCCTTGCAAACCTTGTAGGCTAATGAGAAGTCTTCATCTCCTTCATAGAGGTCCTTGAAACCTTCTATTCCTATGCTCTGCAATTGTAACTCTTGAACTGTCAACAACTTCTTGCTTAAAGCATTTGCCACCTTGTTGAGTTGCCCCTTTTTATGCTTGATGGTGAAGGTGAAGGATTGGAGGTATTCCATCCATTTCAAATGTCTATTGTTAAGCTTCTCTTGAGTGTTAATGTAACTCAATGCTTGGTTATCTGTGAACACCACAAATTCCTTTGGGAGTAGGTAATGCCTCCATTTTTTAAGAGACTGCACTAATGCATACAACTCTAGGTCATAGGCTAAGTACTTCTTCTTTGCTTCATTGAGCTTCTCACTGAAAAATGCCATAGGTCTTCCCTCTTGACTCAATACACCCCCTACTACAATTCCACTTGCATCACACTCCAATGTGAATAGCTTGTCAAAAGTAGGCAAGAGTAGGATGGGTTTTGTGGCTACTTCCTGCTTCAACAATTGGAATGCTTTATCAGCCTGCTTAGACCATTTGAACTTAGTTTTAAGGCCTCCTTTTATGGTGTCAAGGACTGGTGCACATATGCCACTGGAGTTCCTCATAAACTTCCTATAGAATTGAGACAAACCATGGAAACTCCTAACTTCAGTCCCTGTCCTAGGGGCATGCCAATTCAAGATTGCCTCCACTTTGCTTGGATCTATGTTCAAGGTTCCCTTAGACACCACAAATCCCAAGTAGACTAGCTCCTACTTTAAGAAGTCACACTTCTCTAGGTTGATTGATAACTTCTCTTCATGTAACCTCTCTAAGACTAACCTCAAATACTCAAGGTTCTCCTCTTTGGTTCTACTATAGATGAGAATGTCATCTAGGTACACCACCACAAACCTGCATGTGAAGTCCTTTAACACGTCATTCATCAACCTCATTAAGGTTGTTGGGGTATTGGTGAGTCCAAATGGCATCACAAGCCATTCATACAACCCTTCCGTGGTCTTGAAAGCGGTCATCCACTCATCACCCTCTTTAATTCTAATTTGGTGATAACCACTTTTAAGGTCCAACTTGGTAAAATACATAGCACCTCCTAAATAGTCCATCAAATCCTCTATTCTAGGAATAGGAAACCTATACCTTATGGTGATCCTATTGATTTCTCTTGAATTAGTGCAAAGTCTCCACTTGCCTCCCTTCTTTGATGCTAGCACTACCAGGACTGCACATGGGGTGATGCTCTTCTTGATATGTCCTTGTTCCAATAACTCCTGCACTTGCCTTGCCACCTCCTTGTTTTGGTCAGGTGTGAGCTTATATGCAGCTTTGTTAGGTAGGGATGCACTAGGAACAAAGTCTATTTGATGGCTTATAGACCTTCTTGGTGGGAGTGTTGCAGGTGCTCCATCACTCAGTATGTCCTTATACTCTTGCAACATTTGTGTCACCTCCTTGGGTACCTCTGTTTGCAACTTGTCTTCCTCCTCCTTTGGCTTCACAAAGATGGCACATCTCACTATCTCCTCCTAATGTAGCAAGTGTAAGAACTCTTTACCAGTAGCCAATAAGACACTAGGTGTTCTTGAGGTTCCCTCTTCATTCTCTATCAAAGACTAAATCTTAGAGGTTTTGCTGTCCTTCTTGAAGGAAATGGAGTTCTCCTCTCCATCATAGATCACCTTCCTATCAAATTGCTAGGGTCTACCTAGTAATAGGTGACAGGAATCCATGGGTAACACATCACAAAGGATCTTATCCTTATATCCTCCAATAGAGAACTCTACCCAAGTCTGTTCATTGACTAGCACACTCTGCTCTTGATTCAACTATGTCACCTTGTAAGGGTTAGTGTGGGGTATCCTTGTGAGTTTCAACTTCTTGGTTGCCTCCTCTGATATTATGTTATTAGTTGACCTTGAATCCACTATCACCTTGCAAACTTTACCAAGGATCTTGCATCTCACCCTAAACAATGCTCTCCTATGCTTAGGTTCATTCTTAACTGGCTGTCTTATCAAGACCCTATTGAACAACAGGTTTTCTCCAATCTCTAATTCAATATGGTCCACCTCAGGTGTCTTTCTTCTTGATGTGTCTTCATGTGCATAAGCAACCCTCTTTCCACTGTTTGATGATGTAGGCTTGTCAGGGCATCTATAGGCTGGGTGTTCCAGTTGACCACAATTGTAACATTTCATGGTTGCAAAGTAGGAGTTACCCCTGCCGGTACCTCTACCCCTACTTGGACCACCTTTTGTAACTCTTCCTCTAGAATGGACCCCTCTGAGATTGGCTTCATTGCTATGCTCAATCAACTTGGCTTCTCCTTGGTTCCTTTTCTCATTTGCCTTGCTTTGGTAACCACCTCGGTGATTCATTTGTTCTCTACCTCTACCTCTACCCCTGCTATTAGAGTCTCCTTTTCTTTTGTTCCTCTCTTCCACCTTGGTAGCAAGCTGATGACATTTTTGGATAGTGGTAGGAGTCCATAGGCTTATCTCCTCTTGAATGTTCCACTTTAGGCTGCTTAGATACCTAGCCACCTTGATAGATTTATCTTCTTGGACTTTGGATCTAAGACAAAGCTTTTGAAATTATTTGGTGTAGGAGGTCACATCAAGGTCTTTTTGCTTCAATCCCTGTCTCTTCTTATGAATTTGGACTTCATAATCCTCTGGAAAGTAGTTCTCCTTGATCTTACTCACCATGGCCTTCCAATTGGCAAGAGGTAGCTTCCCCATGCTAACTCTCTCTTCTTGCAGATACTTCCACCATGTCAAAGCTGCTCCCCTTAGTCTTGATTTGGCAACCTTAACCTTTTGAGCTTTTGTCACTCCCTCACACTCAAAGTGGTTCTCCATACCCTCAATCCATTCCATGACAGTATCAATGTCCATCCTTCCACTGAAATGTGGCAATCCTTCAAAAGCTTTGGTGTTCAAAGCCTTAATAGCCTTTACAAAAGGTTCTTCATTGAACAAGGGATCTGGTTCAGGTATAATGTCATCTATGTCTATAGTTTTCTTTCCTTTATCCTTGGTGTCTTCACCCCAAGTTCCTTGTGTCCTCTAATCTACCACTTCCCTTAGCTTGTCCCTTATCTCACTCATAGCTTCTTCAAGGAGTCTATTCTTCTCCTTCTTCTCTTCTACCTCCCTAGCCAGCTCTACATTAGTGACCATTCTACTCTCCCCTACTGATTCACCAGTATATAGAGACATGCACGGTCCACCAAATCTTTAACTTTCTTTGATACCAATCTAATGGGATGGGGAATGGGATAGACTAGTCTATCCTATGCTCTTGTATCCTTTCCTTGGATCACCACATGTTATAACCACACCCTAGTGTCTCTAGGACTCCCCCTTTTTGTGGAATCCCCTGACCTTGCCCAATCCACCCACCAACAACTTGAAAAACTACTCCTAAGGTCTCACCTACTCATGAGATTGAAAAACCCTTACTTGGGCTAATAAGGGTTTAGATTGTACCACACCTTCTTGGGTCCTAGCAAGGATAGGACAGGTCTAAGACATGATTTTCCACCCACTCATGTGCCCCCAAGAGGTTTCCAACATCCAACTCCTTACCGATTTCACCATTTTTGTCTTTTTCCTACAAAATAGGGCTACAAGGAATGTGCCCAATTAGGCCTCCTATCAGGACTTTTAGGGATCCCTCTTGCAAATGATGCAAATCATTGTGAAACTTCCTAAAAGACCTACTATTCATTTGGCAAGGGCTCAAGGATTTTTCTGGTTTTGGGCCCCCAAGTGTCCGTACACTGCCCTAGGTGGATTTTAAGGTTTTTAAGGGTTTTAAAGAGGGTTTTTAGGCTTGCTAGGGTCACAGTGTTGGTTTGTTGATTTCACCACCTTGTCTAGATTGGCGGAAGCTCCTCCTTCTCACCAATGGTGCTCCATTAACCCCTCTACAACTCCTCCAAAGGGTGCCTCCTCCTTTGTCCTTCCTTGCTCTCCAAGACCTCTACAACTTAACCCTTCCTAGTCGGGCACTGTCCAGTCTCGCGTAGGAGTGGGTCTTTAGATGGCCTACCTACATCTTCAAGGGCCCTTCTTGCTTTGAAATATTGTACAGGGTCTGTACTCCTATTCCCCATGGTTTCATGGTGATTCCACAATGGGGAATGGAGTTATGAACCCATTGACACAAACCAGTCAAAAACTGGACAGTGAGAAGCAAGTTTACAAAATATTTACAAACACACACAACCTTCAAAACAAAACCTAATCTAAATGCTCATAGTGGAATTAAATACACCATACAAGACACTCAACATAGTTTTGCTTGAAAATTAATCCATTAATGATCTTGTCTTACTCCATCTGTGCCGACTGGTAACTAAAATTGCAGTCACAGTCAAGTCACTTTGCTTTGGCCATACAACAACTGACATCCAACCCATTATATTAGGGTTTACAACTACATATACTACCCTTTCATCAGTCTATGTGCCCATATTAGGGTTGTCTATGCTACACTAAAGATTTTGACCACTAGGTGGAAAAGTTGCTTGACAACTTTGAAAAGTTGTCATGCGACTTTTGCAACTTTTGAGCAACTTTCTCAATGTTGCTTTTCTTGACTCCTAGGCCCACATTGGGCTAACCTAAGGACACCACCATGCTAAGAAGGACCCTAAACACCTCAAAGGCACACATACCCTCTACTTTCAAGAAAAACTCAACTTTGACTTATGACCCTAGGACCTCAACTAGGACCTAAACTAAGACCAATGAGCACATGGCTCTTATTGTATATACTATGGCTTCTTAAAGAAGCAAGAACAAAATCAAAATCAAATGGTGGGAGCCCTTTGAAGGGTGCTCCTGCACCAAAAAGTCTTTACAGAAACCATCTTCTCCTCCAAAGATTATATCATCAACAAAAACTTCAATAACCAAGATGTCATCATTAGTCGCTTTGTAGTATAGATTGTTGTCAACATTACCTTTAGTGTATCCAAGCTTCAAAATATATTTTTCCAATCTAGCATACCAAGCTCTAAGAGCTTGTTTTAATCCATATAAAGCTTTCCTTAACCTACAAACCATGTCTTTGTTATCTATCAAATAAAATCCATCAGGTTGTTCAATATAAACTTCTTTTTCAAGATATCCATTCAGAAATGCACATTTAACATCCATTTGATATACTTTATAGTTCTTGTGTGCTACAAAAGCCAATAAAAGTCTGATTGCCTCAATTCTAGCTACTCGTGCAAAGGTTTCATTGTAATCAATTCCTTCTTTCTATGAATATCCCTTACACACTAATCTTTCTTTGTTTCTGATTACCATGCCATCTTCATTAAGTTTATTTCTAAAAACCCATTTAGTTCCAATTACATTTTTGTCTTTAGGTTGGGGAGCTAATGACCAAGTGTTATTCCTTTCAACTTCTTCCAATTCATCTTCCATAGCTTTAATCTAGTGTTTATCTTCACATGCCTCATTAACTGATGTAGGTTCAATTTGAGAAATAAGACATACCTCCTCATTTGCCAATCTTCCTCTAGTCATAACTCCTTGAAATTTGTTTCCAATTATCTAATCTTCAGAATGATTCAATCTTACATACCGGGGTGTTTTTACTTTTTATTGTTCTTTAGTGACTGTTGAATCTCCAGATGATGCTGGTATAACTGGATCACCATTCTATACCAATGTACTCATAGTAGGTTCATTTGTCATTATCTCTATTGCTGGTTTAGAGTCTGTGTACCTTGAATTTCTTTTAAACTGTTCATCAATCTTCACATTTGCACTCTCAACAATTTTCTACAATATCTTGTTAAAACATCTATATGCCTTGTTCTTAGATGAATAACCAAGAAATATTCCTTCATCACTTCTAGGATCAAACTTGCCAATATACTCATCTCTTCTAAAATAGCATTTACTTCCAAATATTTTGAAATATTTAAGAGTAGGAGTATTACCAAACCATAGATCATGTGGGGTCTTACCAGTTTCACCTCTGATGTGAACTCTGTTGAATGTATAAATAGATGTATTGACCACTTATCTCCAATATATATGAGGTAGATTTGCTTTAGATATAATACTTCTGGCTGCATCTAAGATAGTTCTGTTTTTCCTTTCCACAACTCCATTTTGCTGGGGTTTCCGGGGTGCTGATAACTGTCTTTTAATCGCATTCACTTCATAGAATGTATTAAATTCCTTAGATGTGAATTCTCCTCCTTGATCTGATCTCAAACATTTGATTTTCTTGCCAGTTTCATTTTCTACCATCACCTTTAATAGTTTGAATTTCCCAAATGCTTCATATTTTTCTCTGAGAAAAGTAACCCAACACATTCTAGAATAGTCATCAATGATTAGCATAAAATTCCTATCTCCTTGTATACTTCTAGTTCTTGTTGGACCACATAAATCAATATGAATTAAATCAAGAACATTGTTAGACTTCTCTGGAATACTCTTGAAAGTTTCTCTAACTTTCTTTCCAAATTGACATTCCTTACATACCAGATTGTGAGGTTTAACAATCTTAGATAAATCTCTTACTGCCTTAGTAGTACTGATTTTCACAATGCAATCAAAATTTAAATGACAAAGTCTCTTATGCCATAACCAACTTTCATCAATATGTGCAATCAAACATGCTTTTTCATTATTGTTCAAATGAAAGATATTACCTCTAGTCTGATTACTGGTTGCAATTTCCAAACCAATTCTATTTAAGATTTTGGATTTACCATTCTTGAATTGTAATTGAAATTCTTTCTCAACTAATTGACCAACACTCAAAAGATTTGTAGCGTCATAAATTGTATGCACTTGCTAGGGTGGTACAATTTCACACCTAGTTTAGCAACCGCCTTGGTGCATTTTACATTTTACATTGCATCTCTCCTTTAGCACTTAATTAATCAAATTAATTAGGTCTAAGGTCCTATTTCATCGTCCTCCACATCATAAAGTTGGGCCCTTTTGTTAAAGTGTGCCCTTTTTCATTTTATTCCTCCAATACATCATTCGATCAAAAACCCTAATTAAGTCCTATTTTGAACTTGGGGGCTTGGTTTCGGGGGTCAAAACATCTCGAAATCACCTGTAACTTCGGGATTCTCTCTAAAATCATCATATCCGATGGCCCTGAAAATTTGGTGAAAAGTTGTCAGGACCATGGCGCCCGGAGTGCACATGGTCTTGGACATTTTTCCCGAAATTTTAGGAGCACGATCCAATCATAAAATAAAGCTTAACCCCAAGAAATTGGCGGGAGATTCAATCTCTAGGTCATCCAAAAAATGAAATTATGACCTAGGGTTTCATACATAAGAGCTCTCTTTCTTCATTTGAAAGGATCAAAATTTTGTTTTTCAGGAACCTCATATGCAGCGAAAGAGCAAATCTTTGAATACTTCAACAACATTCAACATCCATCTATCAAGCATTTATCAATTTCATTCATCCATTTAGGGCTTGGAAGACATTAAAGAGCAATAGGAAATTACCGACTGAAGATTGGCTTGTACCCCTCCCTTGGGATTGGGTATGATTTCATGTTGTTTTCATGTCTTTGCATAAGCTTCAATATATCATTTATTCATGCTTTAGATCACTTTGCATCTTGATTTGGAGCATTTACATTGTCATTTACAAGCAATTAGGGTTTACTTGCTAGGTTGCTCTAGTTTGCTTACTTGCATTTTAGGATCTTGCACACACACAAGGTCTACACACACAATACTTTTTTACAATACAACTTGGCTATTCGTGGAGGTGGAAATCACTGAAGCGGGGGTTTGACTAAGGCAAAACCCTATATAGCCACCCACCATACCCTTTTCAGATATAAGTGCAGGTTTCGGGACTCGGACGACGCTGCAGGTTGCAAATCCGGGAGAAGCAGACTGAGACCGACCTTCCCACCAAGTTGCAGAGAAAAAGACCAGGATAGGGACGTGGGGTGCCGTGGTCCTACCAGGACAGGGGTGCTGGGTGCCCTAGTCCCTGGGACAGAGGCGCTGGGCGCCCTGGTCCTCCTGACAGACAACAATTTTTGACATTTCTGGCAGTTTTCCAGGTTGCAAAGCAGCTGTTTCAGGAGCAGTTTCCGAAATAGAATCAGGACAGTGGCACCCGTGCCCCCATCCCGAACATTTTCAATCAGATTTTGACTCTGGATACACATCTGCATTCTTGTTTTGTCCTTGTGTTTATAGCTTTTCATTGTTTAATCTCAATTCTGCAATCTTGTTATTAGTTCATACTTGCATTTTGGGATTAGGACTTGAACTTGCATCATATTATCTTTCAATTTCAACAAAGGAATAGAAATCCTAATAGGTAGCCCATAGCTCTCTCTTTCACAAAAAGAAGTAGCCAATTGTGTGATACCTCTAGGCTCTTTCGTATTCTGTAATGTGTGTCCAAAGGTAGGATTAGGGCATGTTAACCTAGTCTGGCTTTTTCCCCTACACATTTTGGTGAACCCGGTGTGAATCTATCATTGCTTCCTCTTGCATTGCATTTGTTAGATCTAGATCTAGATTTAGTGTGTTTTCATTTCATTTTCATTAAAAAAAAAAAAAGAGAGTGTGTTTCTTTGCATTGTGTGTTTAAATTTTATGCAACCTTTATTTCAAAATGTCAGACTTTTATTTGCAAGATGTTCATGTTTATGATGATTATTATGAGTATAGCCAAGATGAATTAGATGAAGCTTTAGATGAGTTTTTGAACCCTAAAGATGCCAAACCTTCATTTTACCAAAGACTCATAAACCTTGTTACTATGCCATTTAGGTGTGATGAGAAAGATAAGTCGAATGGTTCCTCTCAAGGGTACATTCCTATCAACTCTTCCACTGAATCTAGTAACATGGTTGTTTTCAATAATCCCCTCTATGAAGAGATATCTCCTTTTGAATCAAAAGATAAACCTTTTGTTGGCTATGATCATACTTTGTTGGATGATGCTCTTGATGACTTTGTGGCTTTATCAAAATCTTTAAACAAGAACAAGACTTCTAAATTGGTTAACATGATAAACCTGAATGAGCATAAAAAGCCTCTCTTTGAAGTCCAAGGTGCTTATCCTTCTCCCACCTTTCAAGTTCCTAAATCACCTCTCCTTACTGTCCAAGGAGGGTATGATCATGATTCCTTTCTTACTCCAAATAAACCAATCATCACTATGCAAGGAAGAAAACCTATAAGTCCTTATAGTTATGCCAAGCAATTAACTAGAGAGAGTTATCATGCGGTTGCCCATACTTATCACACTAGAAATAATAGGCAGCCTAATCCTCCTCCTGTTATTCCAGTTTCTCTTCCTAATCCTCAACCAATTCTTCCACAGGCTCCACATATTTCGCAAGTTATGGGTAAGGAATATGATCTCATAGAACAACTTAAAGCTACCCCTACTAAGATATCCCTCTGGGATTTGATCCAAACTTCTTTCGCTCATCATGGAATGTTACAAGATGCCTTGAAAGATTTGAATGTTCCTCCACCGAATACATCTAGTAATATAGCATCTTTGGTTAACTCTGTGATGAATCCTAAAGCTCAAATTGTGTTTACCCAAGATGAGTTGCCTACTAGTGAAATTCAACATCAATATGATCCCTTGATGATTGTGGTTATCATGAAAGACACTGCTATAAGATGAACACTAGTAGATAAGGGCTCTGGCCTTAATGTGTGTAGCATTAATCTATTGCATAAAATGAATGTGGATACATCCCTCATTGAGCCTGACTCTCGTCCCATTCGAGGCTTTGACAATGTGGCTAAGACTTCATTAGGTATTATCACCTTACCCCTCACAGTGGGACCTGTTACTTTGCCTACTCCTATCCATGTTATGTCGGGAAATTTAACATACAACTTGTTATTAGGGAGACCTTGGATTCACAGTATGCAAGCTGTCCCCTCTACATTGCATAGACAAATTAAATTTATTTATAACAATAAGACATATACCTTGATAGGTGATACTAATTTCCAAGCTTGTTTACAAACATCTACTTCCAAAGGGGGTTCTTCTAAGCCGTCCTCGTCTAGTGATGACTCTTTAAACAAGATACCTATCGATGAATCCTCGCTCTCTGATGATCAAAATTCTTTGGATGAGTCTGGGGCTCCTGAAGAAGATTCTTCTTGACTTGAATCTACACATAAGAAGGATTTTGATCCTGAGAGGGTTCTCACAGAAGACGATTGGGGATCTCTTGATTTTAATCCCACCTTTGTAGGTGAATATAAGGTTCCTTCTAGAGAGCATAAAGTTGAAAAGAAGGGAGAAGCTAAAAATCAGTCAATCTTACCTGAACCTATGAGCAATAATTTTGTGGTTGCTTCTCAAACTTCTTCTCCTCACACCTCTAATTCTGAAGAGTTTGATTCTTCGTCTTATGAAAAACCACCTTCTCTTTCTGAAATGGCTGATCGTTATGGTCATGGTTTTCATATTCTAGCTAAGCATGGGTATCATGGAAATGGCTGTGGTGCTCACGAACAAGGAATAAAGGTTCCTCTAGAGAATAATGTTTATGATATGATCTTTGGACTTGGTTATAATCCCTACAAGCGCACTAAAGCTTCTAAGAGACCATGTATTAGTGTTAATTCTATTTTTACATCTCTATCAATGCAACACCCTGAGTATATTGATGGGGATCCTTCGTGTGACTGTGCTTTGGATATCTTTCCTACCGATGATGCTTTAGTTGAGTTTTTAGGAGCATATGATACTCTTCCTCGTTATCATCACAATAGGGGACTCCCTTATTGTTTGAACACTGAAGCCTATTTTGGAAAAGAGATTGATAATGATGAGATTGTGAAAGAATTCCCTTAGTTAAAGGATACTCCTCAATAAAGTAATCTTCTCATAAATGACACCACTGATGTTAAGATGGATCCTTGCAATGAAGAAAAAGTTATTAAAATTGGAAAATGTTTGGATGAAGAGGAAAAAAAACAATATGAAGATTTATTGCATGAATTCCCCGAGATCTTTGCTTGGACATACTCTGACATGCCTGGTATAGATTCTAAGATTGTCACTCATAATATTATCTTAGTTCCCAATGCTAAGCCTGTGAAAAAAAAGATTCGAAAAATGAATCCTAAGGTGCCTCTGCTTGTTAAGGCTGAGATTGAAAAATTATTGGAGGCTGGATTTATTTGCCCTATTGATTATTCCCCGTGGATTTCAAATATTGTCGCTGTGGCTAAACCAGATAATAAAATAAGAATGTGTACTGATTTTTGAGATTTAAATAAGGCTTCTTTAAAAGATGATTTCCCTCTTCCAAACATTGACATGATAGTTGATTCTACGATAGGACATGCCTTGTTATCCTTCATGGATGGTTTTTCAGGATACAATCAAATTTTCATTAACCCTCAAGATCAATTCAAAACCGCTTTCACCACTCCTTGGGGTACGTTTTGTTGGATAATGATGCCTTTTGGACTTAAAAATGCTAGTGCAACTTATCAACGAGCGATGACCCTTATCTTTCATGATTATATGCATAAGATTTTAGAGGATTATGTTGATGATATTTTAGCCAAATCCATTCTTCGCATAGATCATATTAAAATCCTTCATCAAATCTTTGAAAGAATTCGTAAATATCACATGTGCTTGAATCCCCAAAAATGTGTTTTTGGTGTGGATAGTGGAAAACTATTAGGATTCATAGTTTCGCATCATGGGATTGAGGTGAACACTAAGAAAATAGATGCTATTGTCAACATGCCACCTCCTAGAAATGTGTCTCAACTTAAAAGCTTACAAGGAAAGATTCAAGCTATTCGTAGGTTCGTATCTCAACTTGTGGACCGTACCTTTCCTTTTACTCAACTTCTCAAAAAGAATATCACTTTTCAATGGAACGAAGATTGTCAGCAAGCATTTGAAGATTTAAAAGTGTATTTGGCTAGTCCTCCTATTCTTCAACCTGCCGAACCTTCTAAACCCTTCCTTCTGTATACAACTGCTTCCTCTCATGCTCTCGCAGCATTGTTGGCACAACATGATAAAGATGGTAAGGAATGTCCGGTTTATTACATAAGTCATACCTTACTCGATTATGAGACTCGATATTCTGCGATAGAAAGACAATGCTTGGCCTTGGTGTTTGCGACTCAAAAATTGAGACATTATCTTTTAAATTCAAAAGTCCACGTCATGGTAAAGTTTGATCCTTTGAAGCATCTTTTCTCTAAAACTGATTTATCAGGATGCCTAGCTAAGTGGGTTATGATGTTAACTGAATTTGACCTTAAATTTGTTTCACCAAGAGCAATTAAAGGGCAAGCATTGACCGATCACTTAGTTGAGGCCCCTTCACCTTTCTCGTTCCCTAATTCTGAGTCTTTCCCCAATGACTTCATTCTTTCTATAGAGAAAGATGAAACTTGGGAGTTATACTTTGATGGTTCTAAGTGTTGTACGGGATCAGGGGCAGGTGTTGTTCTGATTTCTCCTACAAGGAAATCCATTCCCTTATCCTATCGTCTAAATTTCCTGTGTACCAATAACATTGCTGAGTATGAGGCTCTTATAGTAGGAATAAAAGCAGCCTTAGCTTTGAATATAAAACACATACATATTTATGGAGATTCTCAATAGACTATAAGACAAGTAACGGGACTATATCAAGCAAAACAAGACAAATTATCACAATATAAAGATCTTGCTATCTCTTTATTACAAAAATTCGATTCTTATACCATGGAACCTGTTCCTCGAAAAGATAATCGACATGCGGACGCAATGGCATGTGTGGCTTCTCTTGTATCTTTAGAGGACCCTGTGGTTGATCTTAAATTTTTTATTCACAACCTTATTTCTCCAGCTATTGTAGACGATTCTAGCCTGATAACATGTTGTGACTTTATAGACTTAGATGAATGGTATTCGCATATCGTAAGATATTTGATCGATGGTACCTTTCCTGATTCCGCCAATAGGCTAGAATCCGCAAGCTATCTGCTAGACATATCATTCTTTCTAATGTCCTTTACCGAAGGGGTTATAATGATCTTCTCCTTCGCTGTCTTAACAAATTGAAAATCCCCGTTGCTCTTGAAGAGGCACATTCAGGTGCCTGTGGGGGGCATTTTGGAGGCAAATCCTTGGTTCAAAGATTGCTTCGTATGGGATACTATTGGCAAACTATGCAGATGGATTCTTTTTCATTTGTTAAGAAATGTCATCAATGTCAACAACACAATAATCTAATTCATGCTCCTGCCCAAGAACTTCATTCTCAAGTAGCTTCTTGGCCTTTCTCCGCATGGGGTTTGGATCTCATTGGTAAAATCTCTCCTCCTTCATCTCAAGGACACACCTTCATTATAACCGCAATAGATTACTTTACGAAGTGGGTAGAAGCTATTCCCCTTCGCTCTACTACTACTGAAGTGATTTGTCAATTTCTTCTAGAAAACATCATTTCTCGATTTGGGATACCTTCTACTATAATCTCAGATAATGGGACATCATTTAAGAATAAGGATGTGAAGAAATTCCTCGAGAAGTATCATATCAAACATCAATTTTCTACACCATACTATCCTCAATCAAATGGTCAAGCCGAATCATCCAATAAGATAATTGAGCAAATTCTTTGCAAAACCATGAATAAGCATGGTAAGGATTGGAGTAATCAGCTAATCTATGCTCTTTGGGCCTACCGAATGAGTGTACGAATTGCTACAGGAACTACCCCTTATAATCTTGTTTATGGTGCTGACGCTATTATGCCTTTAGAGTTAGAGATTCCATCACTTAGGGTTTCTCTCAAAGGTATAGTAGATGATGACTCTTATAGAGAACAATGACTTCAACAACTTGAGATGCTTGATGAACAACGTATAAATTCTCTTGAGCATATTCAAGCGTATCACAAAACTCTACAATGAAGCTATAATGATAAGGTTATTCAACGTTCCTTCTCAGTAGGTGACTTAGTCCTCTATGAGAATCAGTGCAATGTGAATGCCTTACCTGCAGAAAAGGGAAAATTTAGTCCTAATTGGCTTGGACCATATATCGTTATTGAAGATTATGGATCAGGTGCTTACAAAATAGCGGATGTAGATGGTACGCCTCTTAAAGAACCTATCACTGCTATGCACTTGCATAGATACTATGCTTAATTCCTCATTCCTTATCTTTCATTTCATCTAAGCTTCTTTTCAGTTCTTCAAAATTGGGTAATATGTTAGCATATCTTGGTTAGAGCAAATAGAATTAAATGATATGGTGTTTAGTCTATATTGCTTCATTCTTGACAAGCGTGTTTCTTTACTTTATAGTTTGTCTTGAATTCATTTATGTAAATGGTAAAATATTTACATTTCCATTATGCTAGCATATTATACAATGTCTTTATGTGTTAAGTGGAATCGTATCATGTTGTGTTTAAGCTCAACATTAAATCACATTAGTTATATGATTCTTAGACTTAAGGCATATTTCTTCCCTATCATCAATGTAGTACTTGATTAAATATTTTAATTAAGTCACACATGTATCAATTTAATCATGGAGCATTGAGAAATCAATCACATGGAAATTAAATCTTGAACATACATGTACATCTACCAAATGTATTAACTTTAATCAAAATATACATTGTTTTAAGCATTAAAGATAACACATTTGAGACAAAGAGAAGCATGTATATATATACATATGTGGATCATATACAAATATAGGTCACTATACATCCAAAATGTGACCTATCCTACATCATGAGATCATCTCCTATCCCTAGGGCTAGTGACTGGAGAGTGATGACTAGATGCTCCCTCTTGATCTAGCCGTGAAGGTGGACCCATAGGTGTGTAGCATGATATAGACCGTGAGTGACTCCGAGAGGAACTCCTATGATCCCTATCCATAAGGATCGCGCGATAGGAGGTAGCCTCGGCCTGAGCTGCTGCTAGATCTCGCTGTGCCCGTTGAAGGTTCTCTGATAGAACTCTCTCTCTCTCCCTCCATATGTCCACCTGTACTCGAAATGGGGAAAACAAGTCCTCATGCCGACCCACGTTCCCCTGAGGCCTATAAGCAATCTTTGAGGAACTAGGGATCTGTGCCATCGTGGAAATGTCTATCACTGCTTGCTGAATCAAGGAATGCCACTCCTGCACATTAGCTGTAGCAGTAGAACAGATTTTTGTATTAGTACCATTCTATATCATCAAAACATTAATCAATCAATATAAACCTACTATACCTGGATCTCCCTCACGCCAGTAGGGATCATGATATGGTAGCATCTGTGACTGGGAACTACTAGGCTCCCCGCGCTCAAATAATCTATGCACGATGGGTGAAGGCTGGCCTGTACTAGAAACAGGTCTCTGTATCACCTCATGTTCCCCCTTTTGGGGAATAAGAGGAGGATCCAAGGCTATGGTATCATCTCCTGAATGATGGGGAGCTACATCTGACTCCTCCTCATCATCTCTATCCTCCTCCTCCTCATCATCCTCATCCTCGTCCGCATCCTCACCTACATCCTCATTCTCCTCATCTCTATCTGTGTCATCCTCCTCCTCCTCGGCACTAGGTTGATCTCCTATGGGTGGATCAGGATCTCCTACCTCCTCATGACCCTCTCCCTCCTCTAGCTCCTCCGACCTAGATCCTGATCCTCATCTCGATCTCCATGTCTCCATGGGCCTGGATGGCCTATCGGGTGATCTGGTGGAAAGATAGGCCCTGGGTATGATCTCACAAACCATGAGAGATACCTGCGCTGTGCTCCAGGCTCTGCAGAGTAATCGGTGACGACATCCTGATCGGATCCCTCTATATCTATAGTCTCGATGTCATCTATCATCGGTCTCGCTACTGCTCTAGGTTTGGGAAGGACTCATGAGTATCGAGTATAGATGGGTACATCGGCTGGAACACACTGCTCTGGCCCAAACTGCCTTCGTACTCGGTCAAAGTAGAATGGGACTATGATATGTGAATATCATCCCTGTAGTAGGCGGTTCCTTTGTAAGCATGCTAGCTATCTCTCCATCCCATCCCATATGTGCATCCGCAGATATGGTCTCCATACTGTCACCTCGGCTATCAATCTATCAAATATCACTCTCCAATATAACAGATCCCTGAATCTCCACTCGCTGGTAAGTGGATAGGCAAACACCCTAGGTCACTCGCTAGCCGTACTCATTGGATAGCTGATAGGCCTAGTGTATGTGAAGTGCTCAAATATCCACACCTGCAGAAGTGTGCATGTCATCAAGCTGCAACCCTGTCCAAACACATACTCCTCAAGGTCATGATAGAGATGTGCAAGCATACTTCGACCCCAAGCATATACTCTCCTGTATCTCTCCATAGCTCTGATGCACCATGTGAGACCCCCATTCATGTGCGTACCTCGCCCATTAGGGCAGACGGCTAGTGCAATGATGGCAATCATAAGACCTCGCACAAGGGGCACCTCTCCTATAGGATGTAAGAGCCAGCTGACCATGATGCGACCTCTCATCTTGCTCGGCATGACTCTCCCTATGCAGTATACCTACTCCCTCTGATGGTCCTCCGCTGACCGATCGGTTGCGTATGTCACAGTAGCTCCTCTGATAGGAAGACGAAGTATGTGGTACACATCCTCAAGTGTAACCGTCATCTCTCCTACTAGAAGATGGAATGTACATGTGTCAGGATCCCATCGCTCCATAAGTGCCATCAGCATCGCAAGATGAAATCGAATGGCCAGCATGAGAATCACATACCATAAACCCATGATCGATAATGTATCCCTCTCTGCCTGAGTCAGCCGGGGAATCTGATCTTGTAGACTGCAAAGAATCTGCCCTGCAGTGTGCTCTCTCATGTATGGGAGACCCTGCAACACAAAAACATAAGTATAATCAGTACACAATCATCAAAATCATTCACGCAAACTGTCGAATATCGTATGCTAACCCTGACATCCCTCATCAAGTCCTAATTGGGACCATGGCGCCCTGAGAGGACCATGGTGCCCTGTCAGGGACCATGGCACCCTGAGGGGACCATGGTGCCCTGAAAGGACCATGGCACCCCATAGGGACCATGGTGCCCTAGGTGGGACCTAGGGTTAGATTCCAGGGCCCGTAAACGATCACAAAAATTCAAAGTCAATAGAAATGTAGAAAATCAAAAGTCAACGTTCAGTCAATTCATCTCGTCTAGTGGCTCGTCATTGATCACGGCCTGTCACATGATCTCAATCCTCGTGGGACGCTCCGGTCATCATGAAGGCATGATTATGGCTATGTGGGCTCTGCTGCAATGAACAATACTCAGAAATCAACAAAGTGACAAATGCAAATGTCACTTTCAAGGTATATACTCTCATTCCTTTACCTTTACTTTCAAAACCCGAATTTTCCTCTATCACTCATTTCATCATAAATTGAGTTTGGGAGATGCGATTTTTGAACCGTTTGCTGCATAGGAATCTTATTTTCATTCCCCTACTCTTGGGATGTTCCAAAAAGTGCTTTGATGAAGCCTATTCAGTGAATATCCCTCATCAATACTCTCTTACACAATTTGTCATAAGTAAACATGTTATCCTATTTCACCTCCCTAATAAGAAAGTCAAAACAGGGGGGGCATATAGCTACTCACAAATTTCATCACTTTCCTTAGTAAGCATTAGGTGATTTTGTGATCTAACGTGTGTTTTGTAGGGTGTGGTTCCTAACTGTGTACTGCAGATACCACTGGGGGCTTCGTCCGACAACTTATGGATATATCCTTTTTCAAATGATGTTTACTTTTCTGTACTTTAGCTTGCATATGCACGTAGTACTCATATGACCGCTAAAGTGGGGGCTAAATTAGCGTCGTAAATTGTACGCACTTGCTAGGGTGGTACAATTTCACACCTAGTTTAGCACCCGCCTTGGTGCATTTTACATTTTGCATTGCATCTCTCCTTTAGCACTTAATTAATC
Source organism: Cryptomeria japonica (assembly GCF_030272615.1). NCBI lineage: Eukaryota > Viridiplantae > Streptophyta > Pinopsida > Cupressales > Cupressaceae > Cryptomeria > Cryptomeria japonica. Next base: position 270,554,234 of record NC_081408.1, read on the forward strand.
AAATTAATTAGGTCTAAGGTCCTATTTCATCATCCTCCACATTATAAAGTTGGGCCCTTTCATTAAAGTGTGCCCTTTTTCATTTTATTCCTCCAATACATCATTCGATCAAAAACCCTAATTAAGTCCTATTTTGAACTTGGGGGCTTGGTTTCGGGGGTCAAAACATCTCGAAATCACCTGTAACTTTGGGATAAATCATCATATCTGACGGCCCTGAAAATTTGGTGAAAAGTTGTCGGGACCATGGCGCCCGGAGTGCACATGGTCTCGGACATTTTTCTCAAAATTTTAGGAGCATGATCCAATCATAAAATAAAGCTTAACCACAAGAAATTGGTAGGAGATTCAATCTCTAGGTTGGCCAAAAGACGAAATTACGACCTAGGGTTTCATACATAAGAGCTCTCTTTCTTCATTTGAGAGGATCAGAATTTTGTTTTTCAGGAACCTCATATGTAGCGAAAGAGCAGATCTTTGAAGACTTCAACAACATTCAACATCCATCTATCAAGCATTTATCAATTTCATTCATCCATTTAGGGCTTGGAAGACATTGAAGAGCAATAGGAAATTACCGACTGAAGATTGGCTTGTACCCCTCCCTTGGGATTGGGTATGATTTCATGTTGTTTTCATGTCTTTGCATAAGCTTCAATATATCATTTATTCATGCTTTAGATCACTTTGCATCTTGATTTGGAGCATTTACATTGTCATTTACAAGCAATTAGGGTTTACTTGCTAGGTTGCTCTAGTTTGCTTACTTGCATTTTAGGATCTTGCACACACATAAGGTCTGCACACACAATACTTTTTTACAATACAACTTGGCTATTCGTGGAGTTGGAAATCACTAAAGCAGGGGTTTGACTAAGGCAAAACCCTATATAGCCGCCCACCATACCCTTTTCAGATATAAGTGCAGGTTTTGGGACTCGGACGACGCTGCAGGTTCCAGATCCGGGAGAAGCAGACTGAGACCGACCTTCCCACCAAGTTGCAGAGAAAAAGACCAGGATAGGGGCATGGGGTGCCCTGGTCTTGCTAGGACAGGGGCACTAGGTGCCCTGGTCCCTGGGACAGAGGCGCTGGGGACCCTGGTCCTCCTGACAGACAGCAATTTTTGACATTTCCAGCAGTTTTCCAGGTTGCAAAGCAGCAGTTTCCGGGACAGAATCAGGACAGTGGCACCCGCGCCCCCATCCCGAACATTTTAAATCAGATTTTGACTCTGGGTATGCATCTGCATTCTTGTTTTTTCCTTGTGTTTATAGCTTTTCATTGTTTAATCTCAATTCTGCAATCTTTTTATTAGTTCATACTTGCATTTTGGGATTAGGACTTGAACTTGCATCATTTTATCTTTCAATTTCAACAAAGGAATAGAAATCCTAATAGGTAGCCCATGGCTCTCTCTTTCACAAAAAGAAGTAGCCAATTGTGTGATACCTCTAGGCTCTTTCGTATTCTGTAATGTGTGTCCAAAGGTAGGATTAGGGCATGTTAACCTAGTCTCGCTTTTTCCCCTACACAAGATTACGCTTCAAACTTTCAACATAGTAAACATTATCAGTATTGTGCTTACCATCAAAAGATATAGTGCCTTTTCCTTTGATCAAACAAGCTTTATCATCTCCAAATCTTAATAGACCTCCATTGTAATCCTGGAAGGTTAAGAATTTACTCTTATCACCAGTCATATGATGTGAACATCCTGAATCAATAATCCATTCATCCTTATCTTCAACTTTAGCTACCAGGGCCTGCTCTACTAGTTGAATAGTAGGTGTTGGTTGATCTTCTATTATAGCAACAAAAGCCCATCCATTGTCTGTCGGATCCTCATCAAAATCATCAATAACTCCTTCATCAACATAATAACAAGATTTGTCTCTATTCTTCTTAAACTTTTATTTTGGATAGTCAGGGTTAGGCTTATATGTTCTTTTAGCTTCTTCTCTTAATCTTGCATGTCTATTAGGGCATCTATAAGCCATATGACCAATCTTATTACAGTTAAAACATTTCAAGGGTGCTTTACCTTCATAATTACTTCCAATTGGACCTTTAGGCAATTTCATTGGAAATAATGCTTCAAGTTCTTCAAGTTCTCTTGCATAGAAGGCTTTCCAATCAGATTTATTAGATGATGCTGATGCTGCAGTTGATGATGATGCCTTGAAAGCTAGATCTATCTTGATAGTAGTAACAGGACCAAATTACTCAAGCTCAAAAGCTGAAAGTTTTCCAACCAAAGTGTCTCTAGATACTGGTGCATTAGGCATTGTTCTCAATTCATTTATAGCAGTAACTTTCATTTTATATACTAGTGGCAAAGCTCTTTAAACTTTAGAAACAATCTCATCTTCACTTAAGGTTCCTCCAAAACATTGTATACCCAAAATAATTTCATTTACTCTTTCCATAAAAGCATAAATTATTTGTTCTTCTTCCATTTTCAGATTTTCATACCTGACCCGGAAGCATTCAAGTTTTGCAATTTTGACTGTGGAATCTCATCCATTCAATGTTTCTAGTTTGTCCCAAATAGCTTTAGTAGTAGATCTATCTAACAATCCCATGACTTGCTGATTTGACAATGCACTCAAAAGTGCTTCTCTTGCTTTGCAATCATTTTCATCATCTCTTCCTAAGGTTGGTGGATTAGGCTGACTAGGAGTAGTTGTAGTGTAAGCATTCTTTGTAACCTCCCATATGTGCTTTCCAATGAAATTCAAATATATCTCCATCCTTATCTTCCATATGCCATAGTTAGTTCCATCAAGTTTTAGACTATCCTTCCTGATATAGTTAGATGACATTGGATCTCCTCAAGCTGTTAAACTTCTGCAAAAAGAAGACTAGGCTCTAGTACCAATTGTTAGGTCCCAAAGACAACTGAGAGGTGGGGGGGGCATGAATCAGTTGTCCAATAAATTCAACCAAAATTAACTTAACCAAAACTTAATGCTTAATACCGGTAAACCAAACTTTATGCTGATAGACAGTCTTAACAGTTAATTGCAGTACCGGTAAAGATTAATGCATGAAATAGAAAGACAATAACATCCACAACACATAACACAAATATTTGTATGTAGAAACCTTGTAAGGGGAAAAACCATGGTGGGAAACCTTACCCACAATCAAATGATACTACTACAGATAGTATGTGTGTACAATATGGATTCTGCACATGCAGAAAGGCTAGTTGCCTAGAGCTCACTTCTCAAACACAAAATGAGAGTCACACTGACAACAATTGGATGGTTAAATCCAATGATAATTTACTACACAAAATAGCATCTTCATATGCTGGATTCAATACCGGTTTAGTTCTGATTGCCTTCACAAAATCCTTCCTTCAACCTTCAAATGATGTCTATATTTATAGCTCTGCTTATTTTTGCACATACCTTATTGCAATCCTTTTCGCATTCACACACCAATCTCACAAATGAGATCTTACATTTATACCATAACCTAAGACCAATTTGAATAGGTTGGCTCATTAAAAGATATTACAATAGAATCAATTACAAATAAATCAATATCTGATGCATGATGTTGGCTCAATGCATTTACAATAATAATAAATCATCTCCATAACATGTCGTGCTGATCTAGATTAGATATGCTTGTCAGTGCTTATCCTAGACCTATTTGCCAGTAACAACAAATATGCAAACCCGAATAAACAACTAACCAAATCACCAAAACCATGTGATCAAATAATGTCTTCAACATAACCAAGTAGTCTTCAAGTCATTCCAGGTGTTGGTGAACAATATAATCTACCAGTGAAGCAAATACTGGTGATTGTGCATAAGCCTCTGACTTGCCGATGAACATAACCAAAATCTCCAAGTGCTGATAAGTGTTGACAAGCGATGATAGGTGTTGATATCAATTACAAAACCATATCAACATATCCAAAATGCCAACAAGTGAGACTCTTTTGTAATGAACAATACGCTCTAGGCAGTGTGCCTTCTTGTATGTGCAGGTCCCTCATTGTATCATATACTTTTTGCAAAAGTATCATCTAACTGTGGGTAGGCTTCCCACTGTGGTTTCTCCCTTTCCAGGTTTTCCATGTACACATCATGGTGTTATGTGGTATGGTTTCTTTGCATTGATTATCTATTTAATTGTTAAGTTATGTTGTTTATCGGTATCTATTCCTACTGTCATATGTATGTGCTTTACCAATACTTGATTTGTTTAAAGGTTATTAAGTGGATTAAAAGTTATAATCTATTAACAACTGATTCACCTCCTCCCTCTCAGTTTTTCATCGGTTATCCTAACAAAATCCTTGATAGTTTAGGTAACTTGGCCTGGAAATTAAAGAGAAATGCACCCCATTATATAGGAGTCGAGTATGAGCTAAATTTAGAGTATAAAATTTCTCATAAAATTGATAGATAAATTAAGGCAGAACATCTAAGACAAGAACTTGAAAAACTTGCATTACAAAAATCTTGAAATACTCAACAAGTCTCACATCAAGATCCTCAATAGAGAGTTTGGTCTAGTGTTACATATTCCATATTTAGGTCTAGAGTCTTGCATTAGTGTCATCTTGCATTAGGTGCTAAACCATCCTCATATAGAAGTCTTAAATGCCCGTCACAAGGTCACAAAAGGCAAAAAGTAAAATGGACCCAAACAATGATTTGTCAGTAAATAAAACTTGGAACATGGACATATCAACTAGTCAATAGTCAAATTCTCAAAAAATTCCCACAATACATGAACTACAACAAAGTTTAACATGCGAAGAGATTGAATCAGCTCAACAGGACCCACATGTCCTTATGATCTTAAATGCTCTTATACATAATGATAGGGACAAGTATCTCTCCTTGTTATTACAAAATGGGGCCAAATTACATGAATATTTTGATATCACAACAATTTTACCACTGGGAAATACTCTAGGTCAAAACAACAATCAAATGCAACATATGACACAAACACAAGCGATGAATTCAAGCTTTCCTCAGAATACATCAACATCTTATATACAAACAAATGACATTTCAAACGTGACTTCTCAATCAAGTGCATCATCCTCAACAATAAATGTCAGCGTACCAACACAGACTATACCAATGATGTTAAGTGTCTTAGTACCTATTCAAACATAAGTTCCTCATACAACAAGTGTAACTCAACCTTTGGTTTCCTATTCTATAGGATCTACATACAGTCATAAGAATGCAAACCTAGGTTTCGTTAATATGACGAGTACAACTCAGTCAAACATGGGTTCACATATCACTTATTTCACATTACTTAGAGGAACTCATAACACGAGGAATTATAATTATGGTATGTTTCAACAACCTCCTATTTATACTACCACGAACCCTTTTGTGGGAAATACACATGCACAAAGTGTACCTCTGACTCAAATTAATATTTTGTCCCAACAAGTACAGAATCTACAACAATAGATGACAACTATGCAAACCGGTAATGATAAAAAGAGATACACAATGCAGGACTTAATTCCTTATTCTTTTGATCACACATTATACATGTCACCTTTCCCACCATATTTTGAAACACCAAAATTTGATAGATATCGAGGGAAAGGTGATCCTAGAGATCACATCAAAGAGTTTTTTATGGCATGTATAGAGGTTGCAATTGAAGACACTTATCTAATGAGACTATTTCCTAAAAGTCTGAGAGGCTCAGCCTTGGAGTGGTTTTCACATTGATGATTTAGCACTTAGGTTATATTGGTTTATTGTTGAACTGACACATTGTGGTCCCAACATAGTTAGTGGCTTATGCACAGTCATAGGTATATGCTTCACCGCCAGTGATGATAACTTGTTATCGTCTAGAGATCATTTGGTTATATCAAAGACATGGATTGGATGTTTGGATTTGGTGTTTTTCTTATTGGTCTAATCGGGTTGACATATTTGCCTTTACCGACAGATAATTCTAGGTTATGGACCGGTACAAGATATCTATTCCAGATCAACACAACATGTTTTGGAAATGGTTTATTGATTGGATAATGTGTAAATGTATTGATTCGACATATTTTATCACATCAAGACTTCTTTGTAATTGATTTAATTGTGATATCTTTAGTGAACTGGCCTTAACATTTGGTCTTAGGTTTTGTATAAATGATTGTAAGATCTTATTGAATATCATCATCATGAGTGTGTGCAAATATTGAAGAGCGAAAAATAAGTAGATCCTTGTGCAAATCACGCAGGCATTATTTGAAGGTTGAAGGAAAGGTTATGAATGTGTTTGGAACTCATGGTCAGAGCTTAAATCGGTACGGAATCCAACATTGCAGATGCTATTCTGAAGTAGTACATTGTTATTGGATTTAACCATCCAATTGTAGTCAATGTGACTCCTATTTTGTGATTGAGCAGTGAGCTCTAGGTGGTTGGCCTTTCTATATGTGCAGACCCCATTTGTATACACTTACTATCTACAATAGTATCATCTGATTGTGGGTAAGGGTTCCAACCATGATTTTTCTCCTTACAGGGTTTGTACGCCAAAATCTTTGTGTCATGTGTTGTGCATGTTGTTTCTCTTTTTGTTTCATCCATTAAGTTATACTAGTACTACTATAACAGTTAATCTATTTTACCGGCATTATAGTTTGTTTTACCGACACTAAGTTTCAAGTTGGATTAATTGGTTTTGATTTGTAATTTATTAACAACTAGTTCACAACTGATTCACCCCCCTCCCAGTTGTCCTTCCTAGTTCCTAACAATTGGTATCAGAGCTAAGTCCTCTTTTTGTAGAAGCTTAATAACTTGAGGAGATCCTATGGCAGCAAATATTTTTAGGAAGGATAGTCCGAAACTTGATGGAACTAACTATGGTATATGGAAGATCAAAATAGAAACACATCTTAACTGCATTGGAAGAGATATATGGTATGTTACTAAGAATGGCTATGTTGTTCCTACTCCGAATCAACCTCATTCACCAACATTGGCTAAAGACTTGGAGAATGATTACAAAGCAAGAGAAGCACTTCTGAGCGCATTATGAGATCAGCAAATCATGGAATTATCAGACCGTTCTGCTACTAAAACTATTTCATATAAATTGAAAACATTGAATGAAGGAGATACCACTGTCAAGATTGCAAAACTGGAATGTTACCGGGTCAGGTATGAAAATCTAAAAATGGAAGAAGATGAAATAATTTCTGCATTTGCGAAAAGAGTTAATGAAATTGTTTTACGAATACAATGTTGTGGAGGATCTTTAAGTGAAGATGAAATTGTGTCTAAAGTTTTAAGAGCTTTGCCACTGACTTACAAAATGAAAGTGACTACTATTAATGAGTTGATAACAATGCCTAAAACATCAGTTTCTAGAGATACTTTGGTTGGAAACCTTTCTACATTTGAGATTGAAGAGTTTAGTCATGTTGCTATAGTGAAAACTGATATAGCTTTCAAAGCATTAGCATCATCATCATCATCATCATCATCATCATCTGACAAAACAGATTGGAAAACACTTTATGCAAAAGAACTTGAAGATATGAGAAGAGAAAATGAAGAACTTGAAGAACTTGAAGAACTTGAAGCACTATTTGCAAGGAAGTTTCTTAAAGGTCTAGCAGGAAGTAAGTATGAATTTAAAGCACCTTTCAAATGTTTTAATTGCAATAAAGTTGGTCATATGGCTTCTAGGTGTCCTGATAGACATGCAAGACTGGGGGAGAAAGCAAAAAGAACATATAAGCCTAACCTTGAATATCAGAGATATAGATTTAAGAAAAACAAAGATAAGTCATGTTACTATGTAGATGAAGGTGTTACAAATGACTCAAATGAAGATCCAACAGATAGTGGATGGGCTTTTGTTGCAATAAAATAAGATCAACTGGTACCTATTATCAAACCGATAGAGCAGGAACTAGTAGCGAAAATTGAAGAAAAGGATGAATGGATTATAGATAGTGGATTCTCGCATCATATGACTGGTGATAAAAGAAAATTCTTATTATTACAATAAATTCATGGAGGTCTAGTAAGATTTGAAGATGACAAATCTTGTTTAATCAAAGAGGTACTATATCTTTGGATGGTAAGCACAATACTGACAATGTTTATTATGTAGAAGGTTTGAAGCATATAATCTTTTGAGTGTTGGTTAGTTAGTGGAAAAAGGATTTCAATTACAATTCAAGAATGGAAAATGCAAAATCATGAACAAAACTGGATTGGAGATTGCAACTGGTAATTAGACTAAAGGTAATATCTTTCATTCGAATGCTAGTGATAAGACATGTTTGATTGCACACATTGATGAAAGTTGGTTATGGCATAAAAGACTTTGTCACGTAAATTTTGATTGCATTGTAAAGATCAATTCAACTAAGGCAATAAGGGATTTACCTAAGATTGTGAAACCTCATAATCTGGTATGTAAGGAATATCAAATGGGAAAGTAAGTTAGAACAACATTTAAGAGCATTTCTGAGAAATCCAATAATATTCTTGATTTAATTCATACTGATTTATGTGGTCCAATAAGAACAAGACGTCTTCAGGGTGATAGATACTTTATGCTAATAATTGATGATTAGTCTAGAATTTGTTGGGTTAATTTTTTAGGGAGAAATCAGAATCTTTTGGAAGATTCAAGATATACAAGGCAATGGTAGAGAATGAAACTAGCAAGAAAATCAAATGTTTAAGATTAGATCAAGGAGGAGAATTTACATCTAGGGAATTCAATTCATTTTGTGAGGAAAATGGAATCAAAAGACAACTATCAGCACCCTGGACACCCCAGCAGAATGGAGTTGTGGAAAGGAAGAACAAAACTATTCTAGATGCAACAAGAACCATGATGATGGAAGCAAATCTACCTCATGTGTACTGGAGAGAAGCAGTGAATACAACAGTTTATACTTCAATAGAGTTCATATCAAAAGTGAAACCGATAAGACCCCAAGTATGAACTATGGTTTGGTCATACTCCTACTCTTAAATACTTTAGAATATTTGGAAGCAAATGCTATATTAGAAGAGATGAGTATATTGGCAAATTTGATCCTAGAAGTGATGAAGGAGTATTTCTTTGTTATTCAACTAGAAGCAAGGCATATAGATGTTATAATAAAAGATTGTAGAAAATCATTAAGAGTACTAATGTGAAGATAGATGAACATTTTCCAGGAGATTCAAGATTTGTAGAACCGATAGTTGAAATGATTATAAATGAACCGACATAGATTGCACCGGTATAGAGTGAAGAACCAGTCACACCGGCATCATCAAAGAACTCAAGTATGACTGAAGAACAACATGTGAATCTAAACAAGAATAAACCCAGGTATGTAAGATTGAATCATTCATAAAATTAGATAATTGGAAATAAGAATAAAGGTGTTATGACTAGAGGAAGATTGGCAAATGAAGACGTATGTTTAATTTCTCAAGTTGAACCAACATTTGTTATTGAAGCATGTCAAGATGAACATTGGATAAATGAAATGTAAGATGAATTAGAACATATTGAAAAGAATAATACTTGGACATTAGTTCCTCGACCTAAATACAAAAATGTAATTGGAACTAAATGGGTATATAGAAATAAACTTAATGAGGATGGTGAAGTAATAAAAAATAAAGCAATATTAGTTTGTAAAGGTTATTCACAAAAAGAAGGAATTGATTATAATGAAACCTTTGCACCGGTAGCCAAAATTGAGGCAGTTAGACTATTTCCTGCATTTGCAGCTCATGAGAACTATAAAGTTTATCAGATGGTTGTAAAATGTGCATTTTTGAATGGAGATCTTGAGGAGGAAGTTTACATTGAACAACCTTATGGATTTTTATTGACAAATGACAAGGATATGGTTTGCCAGTTAAGAAAAGATTTATATGGATTAAAGCAAGCTCCCAGAGCTTGGTATGCTAGACTTGATAAATATCTTTTAAAGCTTGGATACACAAAAGGTAATGCTGACAGTAATTTGTATTACAAAGTTACCAATGATGATATTTTGGTTATTGAAGTATTTCTGGATGATATCATTTTTGGAGGTGAAGAAGAGTTATGTAAAGACTTTGCTAACAAGATATAGGAAGAATTTGAAATGTCTATGATTGGAGAGAGAAAATTTTTTCTAGGTTTACAGATTTCACAAACAGATAAAGGTATATTCATATGTCAAACAAAGTACTTGAAGGAACTTTTGAAGAAATTTGGTATGGAAAAATCCAAACTGGTAAGTACTCCTATGACTACAACTGATAAATTGACATTAAAGAATGATTTAGCTCCTATTAATCCGACAACGTACAAATCTATGATTGGAGGATTACTGTATTTGACACAAACCAAACCTAATATAATGAATGCAGTATGTATTATTTCTAGATTTCAAAGCAATCCTAAAACAAACCATGAATCAATAGTTAAAAGGATTTTTTGGTACCTACAAGGCACAACAAATCTTGGTTTATGGTATCCTAAGGATGAAAATTTTGATTTATGTGCATACACAAATGCAAATTGGGTAGGAGATGTAGATGACATAAAGAGTACCATTGGTGTTGTATTCTTTCTTGGTAGAAGATTAATTTCATGGATCAGAAAGAAGCAGACTTGTACATCATTATCTACAGCATAATCACAATATGTTGTAGCAACAACTAATTGTACTTAGGTATTATGGATCAAGTAAATGTTGAAGGATATAAAGGTAAAATGGAAAGAATAAATAATTATTTATTGTCATAATTTAGTAGAAATTGATATATCAAAGAGTCTGGTATTTCACTCTAAAACAAAGCATGTTTCTATTAAGTATTATTTTCTGAAAGAGAATGTTTAAGCAAATGAAGTGAGATTGGTTTATGTGAATATTAAAGAGCAAATTGCGGATATTTTTACAAAGCCTTTGCCTAAGGAAACATTTGAATATCTCAGAGAGTAGCTTGGGGTAATTTCCCCACCGACAGAGACTTGAATGATGAAGATTGACATCAAACCGACAGGGACTAAAAGAAAAATCTTTTTTCGGCTTTGATGAACGAGAGCTATTCCTCAGGGGGGGTAGTAAGTTGTATGTTATATTTTGATTCTTAACTAATTTGGCATTTGATGTCAAAGGGGGAGAGATATCTATGGAAAAACTTTATACTTTGGGGAGAGATGTGTTTTTGGTTTTGGTTTCTGTTTTGGCACTGAACTTTGTATTGATCTATTTTGAGAGATTGTTGGTTTTTGGCATTCTGTTTTTGGCACTTTGATTTTTTTCCATCCAGTGTTGCCATCAATACCAAAGGGGGAGATAGTAGGTATTATGGATGACTTCATCATGTGTTACATTGGTTTTGTTATTGATTTCAACACTTATCTTTCTGGAGGACTACATTGATGATTTAACACTCTATTTATATTTCTTTATTGTTGAACTGACACATTGTGGTCCCAACATGGTTAGTGGCTTATGAATAGTCACTGGTATATGCTTCACCGGTAGGATATATTGTTCACCGCTAGTGATGATAACTTGTTATCATCTGGAGATCATTTGGTTATGTCGAAGACATGGATTGGATGTTTGGATTTGGTGTTTTTCTTATTGGTCTAATCGAGTTGACATATTTTCCTTTACTGGTAGATAAGTCTAGGTTATGGACCAGTACAAGATATCTATTCCAGATCAGCACGATGCATTTTAGAAATGGTTTATTGATTAGATAATGTGTAAATGTATTGAGCCGACATATTATATCGCATCAAGACTTATTTTTAATTGATTTAATAGTAATATCTTTAGTGAGCCAACCTTAACATTTGGTCTTAGGTTTTGTATAAATGATTGTAAGATCTTATTGAAGATCATCATCATGAGTGTGTGCAAATATTGAAGAGAGAAAATAAGCAGATCCTTGTGTGAATCATGCAGACATTATCTGAAGGTTGAAGGAAAGGTTATGAAGGTGTTTGGCACTCATGGTCAGAGCTTAAACCAGTACTGAATCTAGCATTGCAGATGCTATTCTGAAGCAGTACATTATTATTGGATTTAACCATTCAATTGTAGTCAGTGTTTGATCCTCGTGTGCAGAGCTTAAACAGGTACTAAATTTGGCATTGAAAATTCTAAATTGAAGCAGTACATTGCTATTGGATTTAACCATCCAACTACATAGTTAGTATGACTCCTAATTTTGTGATTGAGCAGTGAGCTCTATGCAGTTGGCCTTTCTACATGTGCAAACCCAATTTGTATACACTTACTATCTACAATAGTATCATCTGATTGTGGATAAGGTTTCCCACTATGGTTTTTCTCCTTACAGGGTTTCCACCTCAAAATCTTCATGTCATGTGTTGTGGATGTTGTTTCTATTTTTCTTTCATGCATTAAGTTATACGAGTATTGCTATAACAGTTATTTTGTTTTACCAACGTTATAGTTTGTTTTACCGGCACTAAGTTTCAAGTCAGATTAATTGGTTTTGATTTGTAATTTATTGACAACTGGTTCACAACTGATTCACCCCCCCTCTCAGTTGTCCTTCTTAGTTCCTAACACACATAACATTGAAACCTTAGTCACTTTGATGGACTTATGTGCTGCAAAACAATACGAGAATGAAATATTCACGTCCTTCATACAACAATGGAGAGATCTCTATAGGAGGTGCAAGACTATTATTCCAGAAATAGAGCAAGTTGACATGTTCAGAGAAAATGTAATCCAAGTCCCTGATAAAAATGCAATGTTTTACCACTTTTAAAAAAATCACTGAAAAAGCCCTAAAGTGTGAGAAAGGACTAGTAGAACAAGGTCTCATAAAATATGGCAATAACAAGAACAATGATATAACCAAATTTTGGTCGAAAAACAAAAATGTGACCAACGATGGTGTTGTAGATGCCCGTATAGTGAACAAAACTCAACCAATTTTGTCTTACAAGGTCCAAGTCACTCATTTAGTTCACACACAGAGAATAAAACTATCTCAACAAATGTAAATGTTGCACAAACTATGAACACAAAATTTCCACGGGTAAATGCTCCAAGAAGGAATTACAGACCTCTAGGGGAACCTATTGAATTAGCATTAAAAATTTGATACAAACAAACTTGATCACTTTTCCAAAAGTAAGAGTATACAAACCAGGTCCTTTCAAACCTACATGGTGGAATGATAGTGATTTCTATAACTATCATCATACTAAAGGTCACAAAACTACAAGTTGCTATAAATTGAAAAACTTAGTCCAAGACATGATCGATCAAGGTGACATCATGATTGATACCAACAAAACATCAGCAAACACAAATCACACTATCTTTAAGGATCCATTTATAAAAAATGACAAAGGGAAGGCATCTACATCAAGTACACAAGATAATACAACTAACTACACAAAAGTCTCCTACAACTATACTATTCATGTCGTTAGCTCAGGAGATGTAGTAAATGATGAATCACAAGAAGCACTTGATAATGATGAGTAGTATCAAGAGACTCACAATGATGATAACCAAATTTGCATGTTGTCAGAAGCACCAAAATATGATGAAGACAAGAATCTTTGTCTTATGGACTAGGGGCATGAAGAACCATTTCATTCAGGATGGTTTGAAGATGAACTTATAACACATATCATGGATATCAAACTTGCACATGATGACTATAGGAAGGGATACAACATAAACCTTGATAACACAACATATGTTATAGACAATTCCTTCAAATGAGATGATACAGTGGCTACAATAATGATAAATCCCAGAGACAGAGATTGTGCAATAGTTACTTGCAGATGTAAAGTAACTTTACAAGGAGTACCATCAAACCCACCAGCAATAGTAGGGACTTATAATGTTGTTGAGAAACTCAAGAAAACCCTAGCACAGATATCACTCTTTGAACTATTATGTATATCCCCAACTCATAAATCTATATTGGACAAAGCACTTCAAGATTCAGTAGTGGACAAACATATAGATGAAAATGCCTTCCAATCCATGGTGGGGAATTTGACATAGGGTACTCACATTGCATTCACAAAATGGGATATTCCTAGTGATATAATTCTCCATAATGACCTGCTACATCTAGAAGCTTACATACATAAGAGAAGAATAAGAAGAGTACTTATAGATGGAGGAGTTAGTCTCAACATTTGTACATTAAAGCTGGTTAAGGCATTGGGATATTTTGAGCTTCATATTGATTCTTCAAAGAGAATAAACATCAAAGCATATGATGATGAAGAGTGTCCCTCAAAAGGTATAGTTACACTACCAGTGAAAATAGGACTTATAACAACAAAGGTTACTCTCCAAGTGTTGGACACAGAACTAGGGTACAACATGTTATTAGGCCACCCATGGATTCACACCATGCAAGTTGTACCATCAACATTTCATCTATGTTTCAAATTCTCATACAATGGCATTGAAATCACCATAAAGGGTGATCCAAATCCATTCCAACACTGTAATCACTTAAAGGCAAGTGTAGATAACCTGATACCAATTAATAAAGCAACACCACTCACTACACAAATGGATTCATTAACAATCACAGAAACATAGAAGAATGTGCCTACAACATCTTCTTTATAGATAAAAGATATTGGTTCTGGAGAATACTCTATTTCAAGTACCTCAAATGGAAAATAGTTTTCTCTATCTCCTAAGTCTTTTGGGAAACCTCAAAATGCAATAATGAAACAAGACAAAGGAAAAGAAATAGTTAGATACTCAGATTCATGCTCTTTCATTAGGTGTGGTGATTTACAAGAAGAATCTATGAGTGAAGATGTCAATCACTGGATATACAAAGAAGAAGATGCCATGACAATACTCAGATTACCTTTAGATCAGTATGGAAATGGATTCAAGATGCTACAAAAACATGGGTTTGATGGTACCACAAGCTTGGGGTTACAAAAGAAAGGAAGATTAGAACCCATTGTACCAAACAAAAATCCAAAGAATCAAGGGTTAGGATATAAACATGTACCAAATATAATAGAAGCAAGACAATGTATATTGGATATACTAAATAGACCAAGGCTACCGTAAAAGTACATATCTCAAAGTCAATCATCAACACGAGTGTTTCCCTCTTCATCTCAAACAATCAAGAAAGTACCAACATCACCTAGTGTGGAATCAGATGGTGAAGAGATGAGACAAATTGTACAAGAACCTTGCATGAAATCACCCAATGATACAGTATCTGACACATCTGCACAAACAAATATGGTAACAGACACAGGCTTAGCACCAGTAAATGAGCCTAATCCTTGGTTATTGTCAATACTTTAACCAAGAGAAACAATTCAAGCTCTACCCAATGAATCAGATGAAGAAAGACTACAAATACTTATACTACATTTAAGAAGGGTGACCCCCATACAAAGGAGGCCCGCCGATCTATAAAAAAATCAGATACAAGAATAAGAGGAGATAAGTGATACAAACTCAAAAGCTGAAATGTGCATAGAAAGTGAGACAGATTCTCATGACTATGAGTTTCTATCTAATCATGATTGCAACCTATGAACAATTGAAGAAGCGAGTAATGAATTATCCCTTGTACACACATTTGATTGATTGGGGATGAGAAGGAAAAGCAACTCTATATTGGTTTAAGAATGATGAAGCTATTGCAGAATTCCTTGGTGTCAAAGAAGGATATCCACAAGGTGATCACAAGGCAGGATTTGCTGTAGACCTGGATAGAACAACATACTTTGGAGAGGCAAGCACCTCTGTAATAGAAGATATGGATCAAAGTGACCATAATGGCAAGAGTGAGTTAGACAACCTCCCTATTGAAAAAGAGAATTCAACATTACTCATGGAAGAAACTAAAGAAGTTAATATAGCAGAAGGAGAAGTTGTACATAATATCCACTTAGCAAGATCATTGAACCAAGAAGAAAAGGATCAAACGTCCTATCAATTTCACTTGGTCCTATGTGGATATGCCAGGCTTGACTAGAATTTGTGTTATATCATTTACCATTGCTACCAAGAATTAAACTGTACAAAAAAGAGAGAAGAAAGATGCATCCATAGATTGCATTATTGTTCAAAATAGAACTTCAAAAGTTGTTGGATGTGGGCTTCATTCGAACTATTGACTATGCAGAATGGATATCCAATCTGGTGCCTATGACTAAGCCCATTGGGGGCATAAGAATCTATACCGACTTCCAAGATCTAAACAAAGCATGTCCTAAGGATGATTTCCCATTACCCAACATAGACATAATAGTTGACTTAACTACTAAGAATGAAATGCTTTCATTAATGGATGGTTTCTCGGGATACAACCAGATCAGGATTGCACTAAAAGATCAACACAAGATGGCATTTACCTGTCCATGGGGGACATACTGCTAGAACGTCATGCCGTTTGGTCTTAAGAATGCAAGAGCAACATATCAAAGGGCTATGACTACACTATTTCATGACATGATTCACAATATCAAGGAAGATTATGTGGATGATCTATTGGCTAAATTACAGACAAGAGAAGGTCATCTTGAAGTCCTTGCAAATATATTTGATTGGTTAGAGCAGTACAATGTCATGCTAAACCCAAAAAAGTGTGTGTTTGGTGTAACAACAAACAAACTTTTAGGGTTCATTATGTCTAATAGAGGAATTGAAGTATATCCTATGAAAGTCAAAGCAATCATAGATATGCAGCCTCCATAAACACTTAAGTAGTTAAGAGGGTTACAAGAAAGACTATAGTCCATAAGGAGATTCATAGCACAACTAACAGATAAATGTCATCCATTCCAGTATTTACTTAGAAAAGGAGTTACCTTTAAATAGAAAAAACAGCGCCAAGAAGCCTTCCAAGCTTTAAAAGATTATCTTCTTAATACTCCAGTGTTAGTTCTACCTACTCCAAGAAAACCCCTATTACTATATATATCGGAAACAAACTCATCTTTAGGAGCCTTGTTCACACAACAAGATGATCAAGGAAAGGAAATATAAATCTACTATATAAGTAGAACCTTAATTGGATAAAAGCTTAATTACACTCCTATAGAACGAGCATGTCTAGTAGTGATTTTTCACATCTCACAAACTTAGACATTATATGTTGAGTCATAAAGTACAACTCATAGCATGCTTTGATCAACTCAAATATTTGTTAAGCAGAGCAACATTGACTGGAAGATTGGCTAAGTGGGTCATGATTTTAAGTGAGTGTGATATAGAATATGTGGACAGAAAGGCAATCAAAGGGCAGATAATAGTGGATTAGTTAGCAGAGGCTCCTTTGCAAGACAATCACCCGCTACTAATATATTTTCCTGATAAATCTGTGTTTACATTGACAACATCTACCATGTGGAAATTATACTTTGATGGGTCATATACAAATCATGGAGCTGGATCTGGGATTCTTTTCATCAACCCTCAAGGTGATTCTATCCCTAAGTCATTTAGAATAAATTTTCCCTGTATGAATAATATAGTTGAATATGAAGCTCTCATCATAGGACTTCGTACTATTGTCCAGTGGAGGATAAAACAATTACATGTCTACGGTGACTCCCAACTGATTGTAAATCAAGTCAATGTTGACTACAAAAGATATAAATTGTTTCCTTATAAACAAATGGTAGAACATTACAAAGAACATTTTAGTAACATCACTTTTGAACAGATTTCAATGACGCGGAACAAGGCAGTCAACGCCATGGCTATAGTAGGGTCTCTACTAAATATGTCAAATAATGAAACTTAGTTTGAGTTTATCATAGAACAATTGATGATACCGACATATGAGATTCCCTCATTAGAATATGTATGTGCAATTGTGGGTCTAGAATCCCCGTGGTATAATGAGATATACACATACTTACATACTCAGTATATGTCTCCTGATTTGTCTAGAAATTAAGAGAAAAGTCATATACGACAAGCATCCAGACATACGATTATTTCTGACACATTGTATAGAAAGGGCTTTGATGGAACCCTTCTCAGATGTCTTGATGAAAGAGAAGCTCAACTTTCCCTAAAGGAGGTCCATGATGGAATTTGTGGGGAACTTCAAAGTGGCCCACTACTATCAAAGAAATTGTTAAGAAAAAGATACTATTGGCCAACTATGGAAAAGGATGCCAATAAATATGTACAAAAATGTAAACAATGTAAAATGCGTGGAGACCTAATTCATGCACCAGCACAGGATCTTCAACCTATCACATCACCATGGCCATTTTCACAATTAGGGTTAGATCTAATTAGTAAAGTCAATCCTACTTCTTCTAATGGGCACAAATTTATCTTAATAGCTACTAAGTATTTTACTAAATAGGTTGAGGAAATTCCCCTTACATACACCATTGGTAAGCAAATAGAAAAGTTCATGCTTAATTACATTATCTGCTAGTACAAGATTCCAATGTGCATAGTGACAGACAATGGACATCCATTCAAAAATCAAGAAATGAGAGAATCAGGTGAAAATTTCAAATACAACAGAGATTTGCAACACCATATTATCCACAAAGCAATGGACAAGTAGAGGCAACAAACAAGACAATATTGAAGATCCTGAAGAAATTTATCATTGACGCAGGATGGGACTGGCATCTCAAGTTAAATCCCGCTCTTTGGGCTTACAGAATGGGAGTACGCACCCCTATAGGAGCAAAACCATATTCCTTGTTCTATGGTACAAAAGTGATACTACCTATTGAAATAGAACTACTGTCTTTAAGAGTCTCTTTTAAAAATATTATATCCAAGGAAGACTATCGAGTTGCAAGATTACAAGAGTTGGAAATGCTTGATGAAAAGAGACAAACTCCTTTAAATCATTTGTAAGGTTACCAAAATAGATTGAGAAGGAGTTACAATAAATGAGGATGCCCAAGGAATTTTGAAGTGGGATATCTAGTTCTCAAAGAAAACCAAAGGAACCTAGTGGAGCGAGAAAAGCCAGGGAAGTTTGAACCTAACTGGCTAGGTCCTTTTATCATAACAAGGATTATAGGAAATGTAGCATACAATTTGGCTACCATGGAGGGAGATCCACTCGCTAACCCTATGAACAACATGCACCTTAGACGATATTATATCTAAGGGTTGGGTTAGTTTAGGCTTTACTTTATGTATTGCATCTCATTTTCTTCAAAGCATTACGCATATAGTTTCTTATTCAAATGCATTGCATCACAAAATATCTGCATTTGCATATATTAGCATCAATAAAACAAGGTAAGTACCCAATTTTGTCATTCATTTGCATTCAAGAGAAACAAGGGTTATCTTCTTTCTTAGATATTTGAACATGAAGTCTTTGAGGTCCTAAGGTCATTCATTTTCAACATTATCATGTGACGACGCTTTACTTATAGTTGGGTAGTGATTTCACTATTTGAGACTTGTTAACCCAAAATCTATCAATTGCTATATCTCAAACACATTAATCAAAAACTCTATTTCATTCGAGAAACCTAGTTGATCATATGACGAGTGAAAAATCTAAAATTCTACTTCAGCGTTGCTGTCATTGTCATACACAAGTAGGTTTCATCACTTACAAGTCAAGGCAAGAAAATAAAAAAGAAAAAGTGCTATGCCAAATATTCATTTGAAGGTAAAAGAGAAATGATATATAACTGAAATATCATGCATACAAAGTGCAACAAAAAGCTTGACTATGGGAACATGCAAATAACTCCATCAGGCTATGAACGCCTGTTGGCAATGGAGAAATATTTGAGAAATTACAGTCTATAACCTCGTCGGAGCTATAAATTCTTGCTGGCAATGAGGCTCTATTCGGGATGCTTTTGAAGTTAGTATAATCCATGTAGCTATTCATATAGGATGATAAGGATTTTTAGTGAACAAAAGAGCAAGAATTAACTCATTTGCACACACATGGGAAAAAGAAGATCAAAGTTTCAAGAACCAATGGGGAATTTTTCTGTGTCTCCATTTGTAAATCCTAGTCACTAAGTGTGTTAATTTGGATGTTCCAAGGGATCTTAAGGATCGATTGACCACTTGTCTATGAAATGTTTTGTAACTCCAATTCAATTGGTGCATTAAAACATGATAAACAAATATGGTCATCCTTGCTCGAATAGGAAACACATCTTCATCATGCATATCGCATTAACATAGGTCATGTCAAAAATTCTTTGTCTCTACATGCATTCTATAGATCATCATGTCATACAGGTTTGCACATTGGGGGCATATTTGAAAAAATCCAAAAATATTCATATAAAGTCTTGAAAAAGTCAATCCAAAAACAATGGAAAACACAAAATCCAAAAACATTGGAAAATCTTTCAAAATTCAAAAACATTGAAAATCAAAATGTACCAAAAACTGTGAAAAATGTCCTGAAAAATCAACCAAAAAAATCTATATACACTCCTGAAAAAATCAACCAAAAACATTCAAATATCAATCCACAAAAATCAACTAAAAACATTCAAATATCAATCCACAAAATCCAAAAACAATCAAAAAATTAATCAAAAAACTTGCAATAAAATGTCCCACAAGAATCAAATACCCTAGCAGATATCCAACAAACACTTCACATGAAGTTAACAAAGGATACAACTATCCAGTCAAGCATCTAGAATCAATTGCTTAAATTGTCTTATCAATTGTATCATATCCATATCAAGTGATCATTATCTTGTCTTAAACAAAAGAGGATACACTCAAAATCAGACAGGTCGGTCTTAAACAAGGTCCACAACTTTCTGAGATCAAACATTATCAACCATCACATCAAGCAATTGAGAACGAAGGCACAAGATCAGAATAGTTGTTGAATTTTGTCCAGGTCATTCTTGATCTTTTATCATTTGGTGACAGATTATGTTCCTATGCTACTCAAGGATGTCCACAACTGACTAGAGGAGCCATGATGGGCATTATCTTTTTCTTTGTGTTGTTGTTTGTGGTGTGAACCGATTAAGTTCTAGGGAAGTTACTCTAGTGGGTGTCTATGATAGGAGCATTTAGCTATTGAATGCCACACATACCTCGACCCCTAGTGTATTTCCCAAAATGGAGGGGTTCATTCCTTGTCTGCTACGTGTTTGTTTCTTCAATGAGATATCTTTACATCTTTGTTCCTTATACCCTAATGTGCTAAGCTCCATTGTTCAATAATAAGGCTTAGTGATGAATATATATTGTGCAATAAATAATGACACAGGTTCATGATATAATCATTCTTATTCTCATCTCATCTGTTTATTGATAGTTTGTTGTTGTCTTATCTTCTTTCTAAATCATTTTATTTTCTAACATTATTATTTCATCAATCTCTCCTTTCTTTCATCTTACTGACACTTCTTCAAGATACATCTAAGTTAAAAGATTATTCTGGCATTATCATACAAAAATAAAAAGTTGCATCCATATAGTTTAAATTGCATCCTTATAGTTTAAATTGCATTCATCTAGTTTAAAATTGCATTCATAAACATCACATCAAAAATCATATAGAAACCATTGCTTTCATAACACCATTCAAAAATCATATAAGCATGCATTGCATAACTCATATCATCATGCAACATACATGGAAAATGAGGCATAATAGATCACCACCAAAAAATTGCATATCGCATATATATATATATATATAACTCAAAAATGGTAATGTGTCTGAATACAATAATCATAAACATGCCCAAACGCTTAGATAACATGATCCCAAATGTCTCAACCAACGCTGCCTCTATCAATAGGTGGATCTTGCCCGCTAGATCCTACCCCAGGATGTCAAAGTGGACTGATGCAAAGATTCTTGGAGTAGATCCCAATCACCTAATTGTCTTTGCTTCTCTCACCAACCCTCTAACTCCTCAAGCCCATCCAATGGTACTTGGTAAGGGTTCTCCTAGTTATACCCTCAAGGCCTTTCTACTTTGTCTTGCCTCCAAGGTATAGCCACAAGTGTTTTCCTACAACACTTCCTATTGAGGATTCCACCTCAATCCCGAACACACCTTCCTAATGCTCCAACAAACCTTTGTAAAGGATCTTTGATCTCAAACTGGTTCCAAGAGTGTGAAAGGAAGTTACACTATGTATTTGATGACTTTTAGGGGTTTTATCACCTTTAGACCCATCACCAATCCTTCCAAGGTATCTTTGGCTATACCGGCTCCAAACAAGCCTAATTCAATTAGCCCTCCTATTATGGTTTTTAGGGCTTAGTTTCAAATTTTTCCACACAAGACCTCCAATAAATAACATTCATGGGCACCCTTTTCAAAATTACATATAATACTGCAAATTTCCATCTGGGTTCTCCGTACACATGGGGTTTCCAGTACTGTCCTATTTTTAAGAGTTTTAGGCCTATTCAGGTGACTTGCAAACATGGCTTTGGAAAGCTTCACTAGTCAAAACCTCTAGAAAAACCAGTCAAGGATTCTTTAATTTTATTCACAGGGGTCTCCAACCATGTGTCAACTTTGGCTCTACCAATCCATGTGTGCTCTGAAAATGCACATCTTTTGTTGTCCTAGTCTCACCAACTCCTAGCTGTGAGCCTAGGGTATCATTGTAAAATCACCACAAAGGTCTGCAAAGCCACAAAACCTACTATAAACATGTTTATAGACCCTTTTTGGCATTACAGTAAGAGAGATTTTTGGAATTTCAATATCAGGAGATTGTTGATATTCAGTAAGGATATTGAGAAGGTTGTTCAAGATTATTGATATAACTGAAGAAGGATGATAACTATCTTTATAACATTATTCTGTCATTTATGTCAAGAATTTGATTATCTGATTCAGTATGATGTTGCCATATCTTGAGAAGATTTATTTCAAGAGAATTAAGATGTCGGTAAAAGACACAGAAAGAATGTGATGAATAAGGGGAGAAATAAGTTATTCAATGGACAACTATTATTGAGTTAGTCAATGATGAGATCATGATGTTTAGATTGCTTTGATATCCTACATATGTTGTTGATTGTAAGGTTTATACTATACTATGTCACCGAGCAAAGAACCTAGTCAGTAAACCTTAAGGAACCTAGTCAGTAAACCCTAAGGTTATCGATATCGGTTAAAGAAGGAGGAATGTCTACCAAGTAAAGTTTAGTATTTACCGAGTTGCAACCGAGTTATGATGGTGCACATTGGATGGATAAAAGCATTATTTAATGAAGGACAATGATTAGCTGGAGATGTATAAATGATTGGAATGCCGCACATGAAGTTTGTTAAGGATCTATGGCAAAGGAAAATCAGCAAGAAGATCTATAGCGTAGACTGAACCGCAATAACCTTGTGTAAGTTACAAGAAAGGACTGCAAGTCCCGAGGCAAGGTAAAACATTTTCAGATCGAAAGGATACATTTAACCTGGTCAAGTTTGAAGATCTGATGGCTAATATTGATCATGGGAAATGTGATCAAGGAGATTTAGCGATTAGAAATTGTTTATAAATAAGGAATTGTTGATAAACAATGTATGCGGGCAAGTGTATGCACAAGGATGCTACATAGTGATTACCGAGCACAGAATCTTGAAGACCTATTTGAATAACAGAGTAGAGAGCCTAGCAGAGGGACAAGATGAGTCCTATGACTAGATTGTTTTGAGGAAATAAGAATCTGCTTTAGCATTTCAGATGTGAAGTTGCAGATAGATTTGTATTACTGTTATTTTGTAAGTGACAGAAAATATCTTAACCAAGTGGACTTAACAATCTTATTTGTAAACCCTCTAGCAAGGTAACATTCTAATTGAGTGTTTGAAATCCTTTAACAAGGTCACTTCTAACAAAGTGAAGATCATAACAGATCTGAGGGAAATCCCTTAACTAGGTCACATCTACCAATGTGTTTGTAATCTTTAACAGGATTTGCTTTTAACTGAGCATACTGTAGAAGAGTATATTTCTTAGTGGGTCCAAAATCCCACAGTGGTTTTTCCCTATTTGGGTTTCCATATTAAATCTGGTGTTATGAGTGTTATGATGATTATGTGTTTATGGGTTTGCATGTTTAGTAGTTTTGGTTATATTGTTGAAGTATGAGTTACTGAGGTTGAATCTGTTGATTTTATGGAAGATTAAGTTTGTATGATTCACCCCCCCCTCTCATCTTGTTAGCTATTGGCATCTATACTTTAAATTAAGTATCAAAACTATCAATTGGTATCAGGGCTTTGGACTTTGGAAGAAAAGTTTAAAGGTACTTGAGGCAAAGATCCGAAGATGTATAAAAGGTATGCACCGAAGCTAAACAAGTCAAGTTTCTCCACATGGCAGAAAAGGATGAAGCTACATTTATCAAGAATTGGAGAATATGCAACATATTATCTAGAGAATGATTACATTGCACCGATCACCAACCCTATGACCTTGGAAGAAATTAAGGCAAAGCAATAACATATTCAAGCTATGATTGAAATATCAGCATTGACCAACTCAGAGTTTAATGATCTAGAAGGTTGTAATGATGCAAAGGCAATGTGGACTATGTAGGTCCCGGAGACAACTGAGAGGGGGGGGGGGGTGAATCAGTTGTCTAATAAATTCAAACCAAAAACTTATTAACCAACTTAATGCTTAATACCGGTAAATTAGTTAAGTATGCCGGTAGACAGTGTTAATAGTAAATTGCTATAACGGTAAGAATTAATGTATGAAACATAAGCACAAAGTTATCCACAACACATGACACCAATATTTGTACATGGAAACCTTGTAAGGGGAAAAACCATGGTGGGAAACCTTACCCACAATCAGATGATACTATTGCAGATAGTAAGTGTACAAGAGGGGTCTGCACATGCAGAAAGGCCAATAGCCTAGAGCTCACTACTCAATCACAAATGGGAGTCACACTGACTATAGTTGGATGGTTAAATCCAATAAGAATGTACTGCACAAAATAGCATCTTCATATGCTGGATTCAGTACCGATGTAATGCTAATATGCTTCTACAAAAACCTAACTTCACCTTCAAATGATGTCTTCGTGTATGCCTCTGCTTTATCTTGCATATACCTTTTCTTAAATCTTTTTCGCATTCCACACTTGATCTTAGAAATAAGATCTTACATTTATACCATACCCTAAGACTAATTTTAGTAGGTCAGCTCTACAAGATATTACAATAAAAACATTTTACAAACAATACAATATTCGATGCAATAACCGATTGAACATGTCGGCTTAATGCATTTACAACAATAATAAATCATCTCCATAGCTTGCCATGCTGATCTGGAAAAGATAAACCTTCCGGTGTAACCCTAGATAACTAGACCTATTTGTCGGTAAAAGCAAATATGCAAATAAGAATATACCAATGATTATTACTTCAAAATAAAGTGTCCACATGATGTCTTCGACATTACCAAGTGTCTTCCATGTCATTGCAGGTATCGGTGGACATTATATCCTACCAGTTAATCATATACCGGTAACTGTTGCACAGTTTACTGTTTGCCAGTGAATGTTGTTGGATCTCCAAAGTAGGTGTATTTAGTAGGTGTTGACATCAACGAAAAAACCATACCAAAATACCAACAGACTAAGCTTATATCTGTGTATGGAGGTGATGAACATTTTCAAAGAGAAAAAGTAGATAGTCTAAGAGGACAACTTGAAACCATGAGAATGAATGAAGGTGAGAACATAACCCAATACAGTAAAAGACTAAAGAAGATTGTCAATCAAATTAAAGGAGCAGGTGGAACTATTGAAGAAAAGGATATAACAAGTAAGTTGTTGAGAACCCTTCTACCAGCTTATTCTATTCAAGTCTCTGCAATCAATGAATTAAGGTATGTACCTAGCATGTCAGTTTCTTTGGATACTACTATTGGTAAGCTACATGCATTTGAGTTAAGTAATTTTGATAACAGTGGGTCTTCGGTAAAGAAAGTAGAATCTGCATTCAATTCTTTTCATATTGGTGATTCTGATGATTACAATGATAGAATGAATAAGTACTCTGAAGGGGATCACAGTGGAGCAAGTGAAAGATTTCGCAAGAACATGGAAAAAGTGCACAAACTGTATGAGGAAATCAAGAAGCAAGAAGAGTTTGAAGCATTATTAGCCAGAAGGTTACTGAGAGGAAAAGGTAAGTATAAAGGAAAGCTACCTTTAAAATGTTTCAATTATGATAAAATAGGACATATGGCTTCTAACTTCCCTAACAAGGAATCTAGTGAAAAGAGAGAATACCGAGATAACAGGCGGAAAGACAACCAATACAGAGGACACCAAGACTTCAGAAGGAGAGATAGAAAGACTTGTCTAGTAGCTGATGAGGAATCCAATGATGACAAATTTGATGAAACTGATACTAAGGAATTTGTTTATGTGGCTATTAAGGATGGATCTAATGAAGAAAGGTATGAAGAAAAAGCCCTAATATCTCACATAAATAATAATGATTCTTGGATCATAGATAGTGGATGCTCACATCATATGACAGGTGATAAACACAAGTTTGTTAAATTAGAAGACTATGATGGAGGCTATGTAAGATTTGGTAATGATGCACCATGTCGGGTGAAAGGTAAAGGATCTATAACACTTCTTGACAATGCTAAATGTGATGATGAATACTGGGTTGAAGGATTGAAATATGATTTGTTGAGTGTAGCACAGCTAAACAATACAGGATACCGAATAGAATTTTAGAAAGGAATTGTCAAAGTTCATGACAAGCATGGAAATTTAGCTGCTACCGGGACACAAACAAAAGGTAATACATTTCATCTTGACTCAACTCAGAATAAGTGTCTTTATGCTAAGATAGATGATACCTGGTTATGGCATAAAAGGTTTTGTCATGTAAATTTTGATAATCTAATCAAAATAAGTAAGAAGCACCAAGTAAGAGGTCTACCGAGTCTTGAAAAACTTGAGAATTCTATGTGCCGAGGATGCCAGATGGGTAAGATGACAAGATCAAGCTTTATAAGTAAGTCCTACACTTCTAAAGGAATTTTAGATCTAGTACATACTGATCTTTGTGGTCCTATGAAATTTCAAAGTTATTATGGTGATAAATATTTCATATTATTTGTGGATGATTACTCAAGGATGATGTTAGTCATGTTTTTAAAAGAAAATTCAGAAGCTTTTCAAATGTTCAAATGGTACAAGGCAAGAGTTGAAAATGAAATGGGAAGACAACTGAAATGTCTTAGATCTGATAGAGGAGGAGAGTTCACTCCTGATGAATTTAACTTATTCTACAATGATCATGGTATAAAGAGGCAAGTATCTGCACCGAGAACACCTCAGCAAAATGGGATAGCTGAGAGAATAAATAGATCAATTATGGATTGTGCAAGAACCCTGATGATAGAAAAGAGGGTACCTCAAACATTTTGGAGAGAAGCAATCAGCACTACAGTTTACACCTTGAACCGAGTTCAATTGAAGAAAGGAACTATGAAGACACCTTATGAGATCTGGTATGATAAGAAACCTAATGTAAGTTATTTTAAAATCTTTGGAAGTAGATGCTATGTTCACAAAGATGACAGAAATGGAAAATTTGATCAGAAAAGTGAAGAAGAAACATTTCTTGGTTATTCTTCTAGAAGTAAAGCATTTAAATGTCTTATCAAATCATCTAACAAAATAGCGGGAAGTGCAAATGTGAAAATTGATGGATTTGTAGAAAGAAACGATGAAGGAAATTCCAAAGAACCAGAAGATTATTAAGAATTCATTTATGTTCAACCGAGAAGTCCTACCAAGAAAGCTGCTGAAGAAAATGAAGATAATGTCTAGTTATCGAGTGATGAAGAAGATCATACAGAACCTACCAAGCCTATATTAGCCAAGTATGTCAGAAGACACCATGCATCAAGCCAGATTATAGGAGATAAGGATGATCCAGTGATGACAAGGAACAAACTGAGACAGAACACATGTCTAATATCTAAATTTGAATCGAGAATAGTGAAAGAGGCATTTAACAGTGAAGATTGGGTAAATTCTATGACAGAAGAGATTGATCAAATCAAGAAGAATGACACATGGACACTGATCCCAAGACCAAAGGACAAAAATGTAATTGGTACAAAGTGGATTTTCAAAAACAAGCTAAATGAGAAAGGTGAGGTCATTCGCAACAAAGCAAGACTAGTTTGCAAAGGTTATGCTCAAGAAGAAGGAATAGATTATGGTGAAACTTTTGCACCTGTGGCTAGACTTGAGGGAGTAATAACATTGTTGGCATTTGTTGCTTTCAAAAAATTTAAGGTATATCAAATGGATGTCAAATCTACATTTTTGAATGGTATACTAGAAGAAGAAGTTTATATAGAACAACCTGAAGGATTTGTTGAAGACAAGAGTAAAGATCAGGTATGCAAACTGAACAAAGATTTATATGGTCTGAAACAAGCACCTAGAGCATGGTATGAAAGACTGCACTCTTACTTGATCAAGATTGATTTTATAAGGACAAGTGAAAACAACAAAATGTACATGAAGAATGATGAGGACAATGGAATACTGATCTCAACCATATATGTTGAAGACATTATATTTTGTGGAAATGACTCCTTATGCAAGAATTTTGGAAATGAAATGTGCAAAGAATTTGAGATGTCACTAATCGGTGAGATAAAGTATTTTATAGGTTTACAGATTCTGCAAATGAAAGATGAGATTTTCATTACTCAATCCAAGTACATAAAGGAAATCTTGAAGAAATTTAGAATGGAGGATTCTAAACTAGTAAGTACTCCTATGACTACTAATTGTAAATTATCAAAGACTGATGAATCTGCATTTGTTGATGAGACACTTTATCGATCTATGATTGGAAAATTGCAATATGTTGTGCATAGTAGACCAAATATAGCACATGCAGTAGGTATTGTAGCAAGATTCTCTACAGATCCCAAGGAGACACATATGACAGCAATCAAGAGAATTTTCAGATACTCGAGACGCACTGAAGATAATGGCTTAGTATATGAAAAGAAGAATGATTTTGATTTAAAAGTTTATACTAATGCTGATTGGGCAGGCAACATAGATGACACGAAAAGCACAAGTGGTGGAGCTTTCTTTTTAGGAGAAAGACTAGTGAGTTGGGTTAGCAAGAAACAAGGATGTATCTCACAGTCAATAGCAGAAGATGAATATGTTGCTGCAGCATTGAATTGTACCAATATAGCATGGATCAAACAACTGTTGGAAGGTATAAATGAGAAAGTTACCAAGCCAATAACTATATTCTGTGATAATACTAGTGCCATTAACATTTCAAAGAATCCAGTAATGCACTCTAAGACAAAGCATATATCTATAAAGTATCATTATCTCAGAGAAGAAGTTCAAGAGAAGAAAGTTGTGCTGGAATATATCAGTTCAAAGGAGCAATTAGCAGACATCTTCACAAAGCCACTGCCAAGGGACACTTTTCAGTATCTCATAAGCAACTTAGGGGTCCTACCCCTATCTTCTACTCACTGATCGAGTTCGGTGAAAGCATCAATTTGATGAATCTACAGAATATTATGTGTGGATTGATGCTAATTTACACACTTTAGAAAGTTTTCTAAAGTTGTGTTGGAAATTATGAATAGAGACAAGTTGCTCTGACCAAGACTGAGATGATACAGAACAAGGCAAATCACTTCACAGAGGAAGAAATCATGATTTAGTTCTTTTACTTTTTGTTATTGTTGTCAAAGGGGGAGAAGACTAAATGGTTGACTGAATGGTAAAGCCCCGAATGATGAAATAATAGAAGACTAATGATAGGGGGAGAAGATTGCAAAAATGGAGAAGACTAAATGCAAGTCAACAGCTCAGAAGCCTAGTGAAGAAGGGAGAAGACTTCAGAAGATTTTAATAGCTCAAGGATAACAGGAGAAGTCTAACAACAATCTAAATCCAAATCAATTCGAATATCTTGTTGGTATTACCATTTAAAAGTTGGTTTTTCCATCAATGCCAAAGGGGGAGATTGTTGGCATTACAGTAAGAGAGATTGTTGGTATTTCAATATCAGGAGATTGTTGATATTCAGTAAGGATATTGAGAAGGTTGTTGAAGATTATTGATATAACTGAAGAAGGATGATAACTATCTTTATAACATTTTTTTGTCATTGATGTCAAGAAATTGATTATCTGATTCAGTATGATGTTGCCATATCTTGAGAAGATTGATTTCAAGAGAAATAAGATGTCGGTAAAAGACACAGAAAGAATGTGATGAATAAGGGGAGAAACAAGTTATTCAATGGGCAACTATTACCGAGTTAGTCAATGATGAGATCATGATATTTAGATTGTTTTGATATCCTACATATGTTGTTGATTGTAAGGTTTATACTATACTATGTCACTAAGCAAAGAGCCTAGTCGGTAAACCCTAAGGTTATCGATATCAGTTAAAGAAGGCGGAATGTCTACCGAGTAAAGTTTAGTATTTACCGAGTTGCAACCGAGTTATGACAGTGTGCATTGGATGTATAAAAGCATTATTTAATGAAGGACAATGATTAGCTAGAGATGTATAAATGATTGGAATGTTGCGCATGAAGTTTGTTAAGGATCTATGGCAAAGGAAAATTGGCAGGAAGATCTACAGCGCAGATTGAACCACAATAACCTTGTGTAAGTTCCAAGAAAGGACTGCAAGTCTCGAGGCAAGGTAAAACATTTTCAGATCAAAAGGATACATTGAACCTAGCCAAGTTTGAAGATCTGATGGCTAAGATTGATCATGGGAAATGTGATCAAGGAGATTTAGCAATTAGCAATTGTTTATAAATAACGAATTGTTGATAAACAATGTATGTGGGCAAGTGTATGCACAAGGATGCTACATAGTGATTACCGAGCACATAAGCTTGAAGACCTATTTTAATAACAGAGTAGAGAGCCCAACAGAGGGACAAGATGAGTCCTATGACTAGATTGTTTTGAGCAAATAAGAATCTTCTTTAGCATTTCAGATGTGAAGTTGCAGATAGATTTGTAATACTATTATTTTGTAAGTGACAAAAAATCTCTTAACCGAGTGGACTTAACAGTCTTATTTGTAAACCCTCTAGCAAGGTAACATTCTAATTGAGTGTTTGAAATCCTTTAACAAGGTTACTTCTAACAAAGTGAAGATACTAACAGATCTAAGGGAAATCCCTTAACCGGGTCACATCTAGCAATGTGTTTGTAATCTTTAACAGGATTTTCTTTTAACCGAGCATACTCTAGAAGAGTATATTTCTTAGTTGGTCCGAAATCCCATAGTGGTTTTTCCCTATTTGGGTTTCCACATTAAATCTGGTGTTATGAGTGTTATGATGATTATGTGTTTATGAGTTTGCATGTTTAGCAGTTTTGGTTATATTGCTGAAGTATGAGTTACCGAGGTTGAATCTGTTGATTTTATGGAAGATTAAGTTTGTATGATTCAACCGCCCCTCTCATCTTGTTAGCTATTGGCATCTATACTTTACATTAAGTATCAGAACTATCAACCCTAACCTATCATTCTATAGGATTTCAACTAGCGCCATTAGTGGATGCTTAGGTTAGAGTCATTTCTTGCTTAAACCCTAGCTTACAAGGGTTTTGCACCTATTCACAAAGAATGGATTGAATCTTTGTAACCAAACACAATCAAACTTGCTAATATACCTTGTTGGAAAGTAAACTCACCAAGCTCTCATACTTTGCAATTAGATTCTTCTGACAAGTCCGTACTGGACCGTACAACACAAAAAAACAAAGAAAATAGTCAAAAACGGTGTCAAACAAGATTTTTCCTTACAACCAAAATTAGCTTTGCATTCCAAGATCTTCCCACCTATACAATGATGTTGCCTTAGGCTTTGAACAATCTGATCAAGTTTGTTAGAACCAACTTCTTCACCACCAATCAGCAAAAATTTTACCTTTTTGCAATGTTACTTAGCAACTTTACATCATTTTTCATCCTGAGGATGAAACTTTGCACTCAAGTGTACTACAAGGCTCCAAAGGCCCTCTATGCACTCTAGGAGACCTAAAAACAATACATTGCACCCTATTACATAATGACCCTATTTTAGAGTAGTGCACCTATGAAGATCATCAACATTACAACTTTCTAGGATATCAACATCTTGAACACAAGAAAAGCTTGGACAACTCAACCATGACATCATTAAGTCCCAAATGGTTGGTCCACTTATTACAACATGAAAGACAACATAGTGTAAAGCGGAAAATCATGATAGAACCCTAGTTGTTCTCCCCTCTTCCAACTCTGAGGAGAGAGAAGGGAGGTTCGCTAGGATTCGATGGTTTTCACTTAGGGGAGAGACTTTACATTCAAAAGAGGGGTTGAAACTCATAAGATCCAATCCCACACAATGTAAGGTTGGATGCTAAATGAATTTCAAGGGTTAGGAAAGCAAGGCTACCCTCTTTTGTAAAGAATGTTGTTAAGGAAATTAAGCTAAGCATGCATAGAAAGTCATAAAGATTCGCTTATAAACTGAGTTCGGGTTATAGGATGAAGCTGCGGACCTGGAATTAGCAGTAAAATGTCGATACGGCGCTGTCCTGCAAATTTGAGCAAAAGTTGTCGGGACGATGGCGCCCGGCGCCACGGTCTTCCGAAAAATCCGCGAAACGAAGGGGGATCTATTCGTCTCTGCACAAGGATTCTAGATCTTCAATTTCAGCCGCGTACCTACAACCTACACACAAAAAAGCGAAGATGATTGGGGGGTTAGGGATTGGGGGTTTGCCTTTAGGTCAAACCCCAGTTTTGGAATTAACCAAGAAATGAGCAAGAGCTATAAATGTAAATGACTGTAAAACAAGTACTAATACCTTGTTCTAAGGATGTTTGTATCCTTATGTGCGAAGGTATAGATGTTGTATGTTGTATGTTGTAGCATGTAGTATGTGATCTCCTCTTCAATGGTTGAATCCTTGACTTGAATGCAACACTTAGCCTTGAATGGAGACTTGGAATGATCAATTGCTTGAATGCTTGAATGCTTGAATGCTTGAGTATAGTTTCCACGCTTTTTCCCATCATATCGAATGAAAGAGGAAAATGTAGTTTATATACTTGTCATTTAGGGCTGATAGACTGATTTTCCCGACCTTAGGCCGACCAGGAAATGTAATTTCCAAATTGCAAACAAAAAGACCCGAGCCCCTTAGGAGACCGGGCCCAAAATAGGACCCAGGGACCAGGGCACTGGGCGCCATGGTCCTGGGGACCAGGGCGCTGGGCGCCATGGTCCTGGGGACCAGGGCGCTGGGCGCTCTGGTCCCACCTCTCGGGACATCAGGGTGCAAGGAGGTTCAGGCCAGGGTGCTTGAAAAATGCAGTTTTCAGTGTCACGAGCAAGTTTTGGGGTCTCCATTCAGGTTGCGTGTTGCGTCACCATCGTGAAGACCGAAATGCAGTCGAAATTGCAAGTGTCGCAATTTTAGGACGCTACACATAGAAGACTTAAAACAAACCAAAATTCTAAATGCACTGGTAGGTTCCCTCCACCATGGACCCATGACTCCTCCACTGCTAGTCCGTTGAGAGGTAGGTCGACTCAATCTTCGTCCCATAAAAGACCTAAAACTAGGCTCCCTCTGACCCTCAGGAATAGCTCTCACATAAGCCTACCGATAATAAATAGTCTCATGTGTAGGAACAAAATATCTATCTGCCTGACTATGTGCCTATGTCACCGGTCCAAATAACTAATCATATGCATCCATGGTGATTTGAGCTCTCGTGACTTCCTCATCTCTCTCCCTCTGGAGATGATCCCTCTTGGTTTCTAGTACATTGTAGTCTCTGCGGTATACCTCTCACTCAACATCTCATTTGGTGACCTCATCCTCTAGACTCCAAATCCACACTCTAAGAATCTACGGATCATTATCATCTTCATCATCACCCTGTCCTCCTCCTCCCCCCTCTATAGCAGGAACATCCTCTAGCTCTGGCATATCATCATCATCCCTGTTGCTCATAGATTTAGTGTCTCCACCAATGTCTACATCCTCATCTCCTCCCTCATCTCCTCCACCCTCCTCTCCTCCTCCTCCCTCCTCTCCCCTGTCATCTCCCCTCCTCTCCCCCATGTATATCCCTAGTCGATGTCTAGGATGTCCTATCTATTATGTTGTGATAGGAATAGTGAGATTAGTCAATGGAATAGGCCTATGTTTGGCCCACCATGTATCATACTCCGGAGTAGTCCCTGGATCTGCTGCACTTGCACTCCAACACACCTATAATACCTGAAGAGCATTAAACTCGGCAATAACAACATGTGGTTGTATGCATACAACCTAATTAGTAACCTCACGAGAAACATGAGCAAAGTACACTGTAACAACAGGTGTCACCTATATCTCTCCAAACTGTTTGAGTACCCATCCTAGAAGAGACATCTCAATAATCCTCTGAGTCTCAATAGTCCTCCCAATAAGATATCTCTATTGTCTGCAGAAAGGCAAGTGTTGTGCATCATCTTCCCAACTAGGGCAATCTAAATATGGTCTCCAAATCAAATGCTGCAAAATATCAAGTTGATGTCACCAGTACAAGGTGTTACCAAAACCCTTATGTCTAATACCAAGAGTGTATCTAAATGCATAAGGCTCACTAGGCTGCAAGTCAACATGAATAACAGGTCTATAGATAGAAATGTGCTCCCATGCCCAAGTCTAGAGCAATATCACACCACAACTAATAGATTGGTATCCTAGGTATACAATGTCATGCATCTGATAATAAAGCATGGCTAAAAGACAAGGACCCCAGGCATATACTCGATGATGAACAATCATGTCATGGAGCACTTTGCCTTGTCCAACTAGAAACCCATGACCTCATTTGTCAGGAATCAACAAACTACCTACGATACTGCATAATATGATAGTAAGATCATCATAGTCCAATCGAGCCCAAGGGATATCATAAGGACCACTGATCTGTAAATCATGCTCCTCACACTAAAAAAGGGCACACATTCTAGCAATGCCATCATCATGATCATATACAACTCTCTCACCATGAATGAGATTATGCAGTATATGCCATACATCCTCCAAGGTAATGGATGCCTCACCAATAGGAAGATGGAAGGAATATGTCTCGGAATGCCACCGCTCTACTAAAGCTATAATCAAGGACCTATTGGTCATAACCTCTGGCAAATGTAAAACATGATATAGTCCTAGATGTCGAATATGTGCAATCTCCTCATCAAGTAAATCAACTCAAAAATCAAGTCCACTGGGTCTGCTCTGTTGGCAATATAACACTCCAATATTCTCCTGCATAGAGAAAATAGTGAAAATGTCAAATATCGGATAACAAGAATTACAAAAAATTATCAAGCGCATGACAAAACTTCAATTAACAACAAATACATGAAGTTAAACACTTATGCGTGACATTTGACACTATTGTGATACAATTACTGCGTATGCGTGACAATAGTAACATATGCTTAGCATTTACAACCAATGCGTAAACAGAAAACCGAATGTGTAATACTTAAGGTTTTGCAGTACATTTATAGCGTTTGCATAACATTTAGCACCAATGCATTGAAATCAACAGGCGAATGCGTGATGATTAAAAATTAGGTCTCTGATTATTTTTTTGAAAAAATTACAAAAAATAGGCAAAAATTTAGAAAAATACCATGCCGCTAGTACCCAAAGGTCTCTGATAAGAATGTACTCGGTTAAACAAGTGCACTCGTGTGCTATAACCAGCCATGATGATCAAATACTCACAGGAAAGCACAAAACTCACAAAGATCTCCAAGAACTCACCACAATGCAAATGAGCAAATGAAAAGCTAAAATCTCTATTTATAGCTCAAAATTAGGGTTTTTTTCCCACTCTGACACCCATGGTCCCCGTCAACTTCAAACACCTTGTAGGCTTCTCAACGATCTCCAAAATGCATGAAACTTTGCACGATTGCTCATTAAATTGATATAAAAAATATGGTCTAAATTTTCAAATTTTTTCGACCATGTTTTTCGAGGGGGCATATTTACACTATATAGTGGTACCAAGGCATACTGGGGTAGATTCTTTTTCATTTTCTTTGAAACAACGCCATTCTGACTTTGGCTCAAAGAGGGGCAAATGTAGACACATAAAAAATGTCTCATTGATCATGTACTAATTATTCATCTAAATTAGTTAAATAATTCTTTAATTATTTAATTAAGTTAATTAATCTTATTCTTCTAATTTGATATTTCCTCATCATCTTACTAATTAATTCATTTCCAATTTCTATCTCTCTTCATTTAATCATTTAAACCCTTTTCTAACGTTAATTAAATATTTATTATTTAATTAATTCTGATTAATTCCCCAATTTAAATAAATTAATTTTCAATTTATATCTCTCTTCATCTAAGCATTAAAATTTTTCTAAATATTAATTAAATATTAATTATTTAATTAATTATGATTTAATTCCTTTAATTTGAATAATCCTTATTATTTAATTAAAGCCCATTTCTAAAATAATTATACAGTTTCCTTAAATTAATTAATTAATTTTATTCTTCTAATTTCATTTAATTCTTTAATTCATCTAATTTCTTCCAGTTCCAAATCTATGTGCATGATTTCAAAAATCAAATTGAACATCAAAGTCAAGTTCTAAATATTTTCAAATACTAAATTGAATTTAAAATAAATTCAATTATTTGAATTAAATCTCATGCAAAGATTAAATTGAAAATCCAAGTCAAAGTTCAAGCACATGCTAAATTAATTAATTCAATCAATTAATTAATTAAATCACATATCTCTCCAATCTCTATTTCTATCTTTTAGTTAGCTTTTTCTAAATAAAGCTTTCAATTAGCTTTCAATTAGTTAACTATTTCCTCCTCTTTATTTCCTCCAATCACTCTTTTTCATCCTCCAGTCAGCTTTTTCTCACTTAGTTGACTCAATTAATCTATTCAATCTTTTTTGTCTCACCTCCAAAATAGTAGTTCAACTATCAATCAACATGTGAGCTCAGCTGAGTTCCACCTCTTGATCAATCTATTCCACCTTTCATTCAATCTCATCCAATAATCCATAAATTGAGCATTCAATCTTCATTCTCAACAGTCACAAACTTTGAATCTTTGTGTCAATCGCAAGTTTCCAGCGCAATATCTGAGAGCCACCATACCACAAAGAGGAGAAGAGAAATGGAAGCTATATGCAGTCTTGGAATAGGGGATTTTGATTGAATATGTACATTCCTATTTGATTGTTTGCACTATTCTATTGTTTTATTTGTTTGAATTCTAATTAGGATAGGGATTCATGATTTCCCTGGTATTTCTAGTTTGCTTTAGATTAGATGAATTTATACATACGACATTTGGGATATTCATGTGTGTCCTCAAATTGGATGGTTCATGATTTGGAAAGTCGCAAGCGTGTCTTTTAGTTTGTCAATCGGTGTTCTTGAGCTCCGATGATGAAATAATGATGATTCTTATTATTCAAGTTGTTGTGGTGATTGCGGTGGAATTGATGTTGCTTGATGATGTTCTCTGATTGTGTCCAATGTATTTTGATGGTCTACATTGATTGTGGTGCGTGTTATTGAATATTTTATTAGTCTGGTGGTATTCTTCATGTTATGCGACATATTTGGTGGTGTAGCATGTTGCGGATGATCTTGGAAAATTATTTGGTCATGTTGTTTGTTCAAGGATTTGATTTGGGTCCATGATATGTTTATGTATCATGTGGTGTAATTTTTTAATTAAGTTTTATGTGTTGAGCCAACCTTATGGTTAAGGTTGATGATTTGTATAAATAGGTGTTGTAATCATGTAAGTTGTATGTCTGCGAGTATCTAAGGTTATTATATGTGTGAACAAGCGAATCTATCATTTAGAAGTGTGGAAGAGTAGACAAGTGTTGTTGTGTAGACAATGTTCTTAACCAGAACTATAATTAGGCATTTGGAGATGCTATTCTTTCAGTTCATGCAATCTGAATTGTTGTTCAATCCTTTTAAGGCAATGAGCCTTCCTTGGGTTGTAGCCCTTTATTATTTTGTTTAGTGAGCTCTAGGGAGTGTGCCTAAATGCATGTGCATTCCCCATTTTAATATTTACACATACTACTAAAGAGTATCATCTTATTGTGGGTAGGGTCCCACCATGATTTTTCCCTTAATCGAGTTTTCCACATCAAAAATCCATGTGTTATATTTTTTGTTGATGTGGTGATTTTTTATGTTTTTGTTGTTCATGATCATATATAAAGTTAAGGTTAATTTGGTTGAGATTGGTGAAAACTGATTCAGCCCCCCTCTTGGTTTTCCTGCTTCTTTGCTGCCAACAATTGGTATCGGAGCTATATCCTCTGGAAGGATCTTGGCTTCTTGAGGAGATTCAGGATGGCATATATTGTTTTCAAGAAGGAGAGTCTAATATTTGATTAAACTAATTACTTTATATGGAAGAACCATATGTAAGTTCACTTGAATTGTCTTAGAAAAGATTAGATTACAAAGAATGCATACATTGTTCCTCCGAATCGTCTTGTTATTGCAACTGAGATCAAATATTCTAAAAAATAATATAAGAGCTAAAGAAGCATTGTTGAGTTACCTAACTGATACAAAGATGACTAATGTGATGTGATTGTAGATTGCACATGAGATTTGGGTGAAGCTAGAAACCCTATATGGAGGAGATAAACATGTGAAAGTTTCTAAATTGTAGAGCTTGAACGAAAAGTAAGAGTTGTTGAGAATGGGAGAAGATGAGAATATTACATCCTTTATGGCTAAAGTGAATGATATTGTACTGAACATCAAATGTGTTGGTGGAATTATTCAAGAAGATGAGATTGTAGCTAAAGTGTTGAGATATTTGCCTCCTGCTTATAAACATAAAGTTGTTGATATTGATGAGATCCGGGCTATGACAAGAGATATCTTGGTTGGCAAGCTTGTTGCTTTTGAATTGAGTGAACTTGGTGAGGAGCATGGTAAAACTGAGACTGCATTTAAAGCTACTGTATCTGGAAAGTAGAAGTATGATCCGCGAGAAAGTTCAACTAGGGTGTCTAGATATGAAAGAGAAATGAGAGAGATGGGAGAATAGGAAAGAGAATTGGAGGACCTTGAAGCACTTATTGCTAAAATATTTCCTAAGGTAGTCGGTAAGTATGAAGGGAAGTTTCCTTTGAAATTTTTTTCTTGCAATAAGATTGGTCATTTTTCTTCTAGGTGTCCTGAAAGAGCAGAAAAAGTGTCAAAGTATGTTAAGCCTTATAAGCCTAATTGGAAGTATAGATATCAGAAGAAATATTATTATGCTATTGATGAAGGTGTAACAGATGAGGAGTTTGAGAAAGGGAATTTGGAAGATGAATTTGTGTTCATTTTCATCAAGGAAGATGATTCGGTATCTATTGATTCTACAAGCTGTATTGTTGAAGAGAAATCTTTGGCTGCTAAAACTGATGAAAAATATGAATGGGTGATTGATAGTGGTTGTTCACATCACATGATAGTTGATAAAAGTAAATTTGTGAAAATGGAGAAGTATGATGGTGGTGTAGTGAGATTTGGAGACAATAAAGCTTATGTAATCCATGGTAGAGGTTCTATTTATCTTGATGGTAAGCACAATACTGATTATATTTTATATGTTGAAGGTTTGAAGCATAATCTTTTGAGTGTTGGAACGATGGTTAATAAGGGTTATGATTTTTAATTTAAGAATGGAAAATGTAAGATCTTGAATAGCTTTGTTATAGAGATTGCATCAAGTACTTAAACTAAAGGTAATATCTTTCATCTGAATGCTGGTGAGAAAAGGTGCTTGATTTCTCATATTGATGAGAGTTGGTTGTGGCATGGGAGCATGTGGCATGTTAACTTTGACAACGTGATTAAGATTAGTTTTACTCAAGCTGTTAGAGATCTTCCTAAGATAGTGAAGCCTACTAATCCGGTATGTAAATAATTACAATTGGGAAAGCAAACAAGAATTTCATTCAAGAGAAAATTATATACATCTAATGGATTATTAGATCTTGTGCATATTGATTTATGTGGACCTTCTAAAGTGTGAATCTTGCAGAGAGACAAATACTTTATGTTGTTGATTGATGACTACTCTAGGATGATGTGGGTCAATTTTCTGAGGGAGAAATTTGAAGCACTGGAGAAATTCAAAATATTCAAAGCTAAAGTGGAGACAGAGACATGATTGAAGTTGAAGTGTCTAGGGTTTGTCAGAGGAGGAGAATTTATTTTTGGTGATTTTGTTAGGTCCCGAACACAACTGAGAGGGGGAGGTGAATCAGTTGTCTAATAAATTCAAACCAAAAACTAATTAACCAACTTGATACTTAATACCGGTAAAGCAGTTAAATATGTCGGTAGACAATGTTAATAGTAAATTGCTATACCGGTAAGGATTAATGCATGAAACATAAACACAAAGTCATCCACAACACATAACACTAATATTTGTACATGGAAACCCTGTAAGGGAAAAAACTACGGTGGGAAACCTTACCCACAATTAGATGATACTACTATAGATAGTAAGTGTACATAAATGGGTTCTACCCATGCAGAAAGGCCAATGGCCTAGACCTCACTACTCAATCACAAAATGGGAGTCACACTGACTACAGTTGGATGGTTAAATCCAATAAGAATGTACTGCACAAAATAGCATCTTCATATGCTGGATTCAGTACTGGTGTAATGCTGATATGCTTCTACAAAAACCTAGCTTCACCTTCAAATGATGTCTTCATGTATACCTCTGGTTAATCTCACATATACCTTCACTCAATTCTTTTTCGCATTCCACAGTTGATCTTACAAATAAGATCTTACATTTATACCATACCCTAAGACCAATTTTAGTAGGTTGGCTCTACAAGATATTACAATAAAAACATTTTAAATACAATATAATATCCGATGCAATAACCGATTAAATATGTCGGCTTAATGCATTTACATCAATAATAAATCATCTCCATAATGTGCCATGCTGATCTGGAAAAGATAAACCTATCGGTGTAACCCTAGATAACCCTGGACCTATTTGTCGATAAAAGAAAATATGCAAATATGAATATAGCAATGATCAATTCTTCAAAAAATAGTGTCCACATGATGTCTTCGACATTATCAAGTGTCTTCCATATCATTCCAAGTACCGATGAACATTATATCCTGCTGGTGAACCATATACCAGTAACTGTGCAATAGTTACTTGCTTGCCGGTGAATGTTGCTGGATCTCCAAAGTGCTTATTTTCAGTAGGTGTTGACATCAATGACAAAACCATACCAAAATAGCAACAATCTCCCCCTTTGGCATTGATGGCAACACAAAATGGAAAAACCATCAAAGTGCCAAAACAGAAATGCCAAATATCAAAAACCAACAATCTCCCTTAGACAACAATTTCTCCCCCTGGGAGCAACATATGTTTATCCAAAGATTTATTTTCATACCAATCTCTCCTCAAAAAGATAATGTGTTTTTCATAGATATCTCTCCCCCTTTGACATCAAATGCCAAAGTTACAAAAGTCAAGTTCATACAAAATACCAACTACTCCCCCTTTGAAGTAGCTTCCTCATCAAAGACCGGAGTAAAAGATTTGTCTTTTAATTTTGCCGGTTGATGACAATCATCAACTGTCTAAGTCTCTATCGGTGGTGGTATGACTCCAAGCTGATCTCTGAGATATTCAAAAGTCTCTTTAGGCAAAGGTTTTGTGAAAATATCTACAAGCTGTTCTTTAGTATTCACATAAATCGGTTTTATCTCCTTTAATTCAACTTTTTCCCTTAGATAATTAAGTTTGATAGAAACATGTTTTGTTTTGGAATGTAATATCGGATTCTTAGATATATCGATTGCTGTAGTGTTATCACAATATATAGTAATGGGTTCTTTGCATTTTACCTTTATGTCTTTCAACATTTGTTTAAGCCATAGTA
The DNA here is from genome assembly GCF_030272615.1 of Cryptomeria japonica. Taxonomy (NCBI): domain Eukaryota; kingdom Viridiplantae; phylum Streptophyta; class Pinopsida; order Cupressales; family Cupressaceae; genus Cryptomeria; species Cryptomeria japonica. The sequence goes on from NC_081408.1 coordinate 270,596,278, forward strand.
CCTATGTACAGTTGGTTGCTGCTACAACATATTCTGATTCTGCTGTTGATAAAGATGTACAACTCTGTTTCTTACTCAACCAAGAAACTAATCTTTTTCCAAGAAAGAATGCTCCTCCTATGGTGCTTTTTCTATCATCCACATCTCCTGCCCAATTTGCATCTATGTATGCACATAGATCAAAATTTTCATCTCTACGATACCATAATCCAAGATTTGTTGTGCCTTGTAAGTACCGGAAAATTCTTTTTACAGGTGATTCATGATTTTCCCTAGGATTACTTTGAAATCTAGAAACAATACATACTGCATTCATAATATCAGGCCTGGTTTGTGTCAAATACAGTAGACCTCCTATCATAGATTTGTATTTAGTTGGATTAACAGGTGTAGATTCATCCCTTTGAGATAATTTGTCATTTGTAGTCATAGGTGTGTTTACCGGTTTAGAGTTATCCATCCCAAATTTCTTTAGTAATTCTTTCAAGTACTTGGATTGACTCAAAAATATACCTTTATCAGTTTGTGAAATCTGCAATCCTAAAAAGAATTTTATTTCTCCAATCATAGACATTTCAAATTCTTGTTGCATCTTAACAGAAAATTCCTTACATAATCCATCTTCTCCTCCAAAGATTATATCATCAACAAATACTTCAATAATCAAGATGTCATCATTTCCTTTAGTAAAACCAATTTTTAAAAGATACTTATCCAACCTTGCATACCAAGCTCTTGGGGCTTGTTTTAATCCATACAGAGCTTTTCTTAGCCTGCAAACCATATCATTGTCATCTATTAAAGAAAATCCATCAGGTTGTTCAATATATACTTCTTCTTCAATATCTCCATTCAAAAATGCACATTTAATATCCATTTGATAAACTTTGTAGTCCTTGTGAGCTGCAAAAGCCAAGAATAATCCAACTGCCTCAATTCTGGCTACCGGTGCAAAGGTTTCATTGTAGTCAACTGCTTCTTTCTGAGAATATCCCTTACACACTAGTCTTGCTTTATTTCTGACAACCTTACCATCTTTATTAAGTTTGTTTCTAAATACCCATTTGGTTCCAATTACATTTTTATCTTTAGGCCGGGGAACTAATGTCCAAGTATTATTTTTCTCAATTTGTCCTAATTCTTCTTCCATAGCTTTAATCCAAAATTTATCTTCACATGCCTCATTGATAGATGATGGTTCAAATTGAGAAATAAGACATACCTCTTCATTTTCCAATCTTCCTCTTGTCATAACTCCTTTAAATTTGTTTCCAATTATCTGATCTTCAGAATTATTTAATCTTACATACTGGGGTGTCTTAGTTTGTTGTTGTTCTTCAATTACTGTGGAATCCTCTGATGATACCAGAGTAACTGGATCTTCAATCTATACCAGTGGATTCAGTGTAGGTTCATTTGTCACAATTTCTATTTCCGGTTCAGAGTCTATATACCTTGAAGTTCCTCTGAATTGTTCATCAATCTTTACATTTGTACTCTCAACATTTTTCTGCAATCTCTTATTAAAACATCTATATGCCTTGCTCTTAGATGAATAACCAAGAAATATTCCTTCATCACTTCTAGGATCAAATTTGCCAGTATACTCATCTCTTCTAATATAACACTTACTTCCAAAAATTCTGAAATACTTAAGAGTAGGAGTATTACCAAACCATAGTTCATGAGGGGTCTTACCGATTTCTCCTTTGATGTGAACTTTTTTGAATGTATAGACAATAGTGCTAACTGCCTCTCTCTAATACACATGTGGTAGATTTGCTTCAGATAACATACTTCTTGCTGCATCCAAGATAGTTCTGTTTTTCCTTTCAACAACTCCATTCTACTATGGTGTCCAAGGTGTTGATAACTGTCTTCTGGTTCCATTCACTTCACAGAATGTATTAAAGTCCTTAGATGTGAATTCTCCTCCTTGATTTGATCTTAAACATTTGATTTTCTTACCGGTTTCATTTTCAACCATTGCTTTGAATAGTTTGAACTTTCCAAGTGCTTCTAATTTCTCTCTAAGAAAAGTAACCCAGCACATTCTAGAATAATCCTCAATAATTAGCATGAAACATATATCACCTTGTAAGCTTTTTGTTCTAGCTGGACCACATAAATAAGTGTGAATCAAATCAAGAGCATTATTGGATTTTTCTGGAATACTTTTCAAACTAGCTCTCACTTGTTTTCCAAATTGACATTCCTTACAAATTGTATTCTAAGGTTTCACAATTTTAGGTAGATCTCTTACTGCCTTAGAAGTACTGATTTTTACCATGCAATCAAAGTTTACATGACATAGTTTCTTATGCCATAACCAACTTTCATCTATATGAGCAATTAAGCATGCCTTTTCATTGTTATTCAAATGAAAGATATTACCTCTAGTTTGATTACCGGTTACAATTTCCAAACCAGTTCTATTCATGATTTTGCATTTTCCATTTTTAAATTATAACTGAAATCCCTTCTCAACTAATTGACCAACACTTAAAAGATTATGCTTTAAACCTTCAACATAGTAGACATTGTCAGTGTTATGCTTACCATCAAGAGATATTGAACCCTTATCTTTGATTGAACAGGCTTTGTCATCTCCAAATCTTACTAAACCTCCATTGTATTCTTGAAAGTTCAAGAATTTGCCTTTGTCTTCTATCATATGATGTGAGCATCCTGAGTCAATGATCCATTCATCCTTTGCTTCAACTTTAGCTGCTAGGGCTTGTTCTACCAGTTGAGTAGTAGGTGTCGGTTGATCCTCTATTATAGCAACAAAAACCCATCCATTGTCTACTATATCCTCATCAGAATCATTAGTCACACCTTCATCAGCAATGTAACAAGATTTGTCTTTGTTCTTCTTAAATCTGTATCTTTGATATTCAGGATTAGACTTATATGTTCTTCTTGCTTCTTCTCTTAGTCTAGCATGTCTATCAGGGCATCTTGAAGCCATTTGACCAATCTTATTACAATTAAAACATTTAAAGGGTGCTTTACCTTCATACTTACTTCCAACTGGACCTTTTGGCATTTTCCTTGCAAATAGTGCTTCAAGTTCTTCAAGTTCTTCATTCTCCTTCCTGGTTTCTTCAAGTTCTCTTGCATAAAAGGCTTTCCAGTCCGATTTATCAAATGATGGAGCAGATAATGTTGATGCTTTAAGGGCCAAATCAATTTTTATAGTAGCAACAAGACCAAATTCCTCAATTTCAAAGGCTAAAAGTTTTCCAATCAATGTATCCCTAGTTACTGATGTATTAGGCATTGTTCTTAACTCATTTATAGCAGTAACTTTCATTTTATATGCTAGTGGAAAACCCCTTAAGATTTTTGAAACAATTTCATCCTCACTCAAAGTTCCTCCACAACATTTAATACCCAAAACAATTTCATTTACTCTTTCCATAAAAGTAGAAATCCTTTCATCTTCTTCCATTTTCAGATGTTCATACCTAACTCGGAAGCTTTCAAGTTTTGCAATCTTAACTGTGGAATCTCCTTCATTTAGTGTTTCCAAATGATCCCAAATAGCTTTAGCAGTAGACCTATCTGATAATCCCATGATTTGTTGATCTGACAATGCGCTCAAAAGTGCTTCTCTTGCTTTGCAATCATTCTCTTCATCTTTAGCTAGGGTAGTTGGAGTAGTCTGACCAGCTACAGCAGTAGTATAACCATTCTTTGTAACTTCCCAGATGTCTTTACCGATGCAATTCATATGTGTCTCCTTCTTGATCTTCCATATCCCATAGTTGTTTCCATCAAGTTTAGGATTGTCCTTCCTAAAATAATTTGTAGACATTGGATCTCCTCAAGTTGTTAAACTTCTGCAAAAGAGGACTAGGCTCTAATACCAATTGTTAGGTCCCAGAGACAACTAAGAGGGGGGGGTGAATCAGTTGTCTAATAAATTCAAACCAAAAACTAATTAACCAACTTGATACTTAATACCAATAAAGCAGTTAAATATGTCGGTAGACAATGTTAACAGTAAATTGCTATACCGGTAAGGATTAATGCATGAAACATAAACATAAAGTCATCCACAACACATAACACCAATATTTGTATGTGGAAAACCTATAAGGGGAAAAACCATGATGGGGAACCTTACCCACAATCAGATGATACTCCTGCAAATAGTAAGTGTACATAAATGGGGTCTGCACATGCAGAAAGGCGAATAGCCTAGAGCTCATTGCTCAATCACAAAATGGGAGTCATGTTGACTACTGTTGGATGGTTAATTCCAATAAGAATGTACAACACAAAATAGCATCTTCATATGCTGGATTCAGTACCGGATTAATGTTGATATGCTTCTACAAAATCCTAGCTTCACCTTCAAATGATGTCTTTGTGTATACCTCTGGTTAATCTCACATATACCTTCACTCAATTCTTTTTCGCATTCCACACTTGATCTTACAAATAAGATCTTACATTTATACCATACCCTAAGACCAATTTTAGTAGGTTGGCTCTACAATATATTACAATAAAAACATTTTACATACAATATAATATCCGATGCAATAACCGATTAAATATGTCGGCTTAATGCATTTACATCAATAATAAATCATCTCCATATCATGCCATGCTGATCTGGAAAAGATAAACCTATCGGTGTAACCCTAGATAACTCTGGACCTATTTGCTGGTAAAAGAAAATATCCAAATATGAATATACCAATGATCAATTCTTCAAAACAAAGTGTCCACATGATGTCTTCGACATTATCAAGTGTCTTCCATATCATTCCAGGTATCGGTGAACATTATATCCTATTGGTGAACCATATACTAGTAACTGTGCAATAGTTACTTGCTTGCCGGTCAATGTTGCTGGATCTCCAAAGTGCTTATTTTCAGTAGGTGTTGACATCAATGACAAAACCATACCAAAATACGAACAGATTTTAATTCTTTTTGTGAAGAGCATAGAATCCAAAGATAATTATCTTCCTTGAGAACCCCTCAACAAAATGGAGTTGTTGAAAGGAAGAAAAAAATTGTTTTGAATGTTTTTAGAACTATGATGATTGAAGGAAATGTTCCGCAAATCTACTGGAGAGAAGCTATTAGCACTATTTTATACACATTCAACTAGGTGCATATAAAAAGTGATTCCGATAAGACCCCTTATGAGCTTTGTTTTGGTCATGTTCCTATAGTTAGATATTTCAAAATCTTTGGAAGAAAATGTTATATCAAAAGAGATGAGGATATAGAAAAATTTGATGCAAGAAGTGATGAAGGAACATTTTTGGGATATTATACTAAGAGAAAATCCTACTAGTGTTGCAACAAGAGACTGAGAAAGATAGTGGAGAGTGCGAATGTGAAGGTTAATGCGAATCGTGAGAAACAAATCAAAGCATATGGATATGAGTTTGATGATCAAGATATTACTACAAAGCAACTACAAAGTCTAAGCATGATGCAGAGTGATCTAACAGAGAAAGTGAATGCAAATTCTACTGGCAGTGAAGAAGTCCAAGAGACCAAGAATTAGGACAATCAGAAGACCTCGAGGTATGCAAGACCAAATCATTCAGAAAATCAGATTACTAGTGATAAAAATAAAGGTGTGATGACTAGGAGAAGAATTGTTGTTCAAGACACATGTTTGATTTCTAAAATTAAACCTAAAGATGTTGTTGAAGCCTGTAAAGATGAAAATTAGGTAAAAGCAATGGAAGAAGAGTTAGATTAGGTTGAGAAGAACAAAACATGGGAACTTGTTTTGAGACATAAGGACAAGAATGTAATTGGTACTAAATGGGTGTTCCAAGAATAAGTTGAATGAGGATGGAGAAGTTGTTAGAAGCAAAGAAAGATTGGTATGTAAGGGATATTCACAAATAGAAGGTATTGATTTTGAGGAGACTTTTTCTCCGATAGCTAAAATTGAATTTGTTAGAGTATGTCTTGCATATGCTGCTCATAAGAAATTCAAGGCATATCAGATGGATGTGAAGTCAACCTTTTTCAATGGCGAATTGGAAAAGGATGTCTATATTTAGCAACCAGATGGATTTTCATTAAGAGATGAAGAAGACATGGTATGCAAATTGAAGAAAGCATTGTAGGGACTTAAACAAGCCCGTAGAGCTTGGTATGCTAGATTGGATAGGTATTTGATGAAGTTGGGATTCTATAAAGGTGTTGTTCATAGTAATTTGTACTTCAATATTGACAATGATAATATTTTGATTATTGAAGTCTTTGCTAATGAAATTATTTTTGGAGGAGTTGATGATTTGAGTAATAAGTTTGTTGATGATATGCAAAAAGAATTTGAGATGTCTATAATAGGTGAGATGAAATTCTTTCTAGGATTGGAAATTACACAGACAGATACAGACATTTTTATATCTCAATCTAAGTATGTGAAGGAATTGTTGAAGAAGTTTGGATTAGATTACTCTAAACCTGTTGGAACTGCTATGGTGACTGGATGTAAGATGACAAAAGATGATGAATATCCAAAGGCCAACTAGACCCTGTATAGATCTATGATTGGTGGATTGCTTTATCTGACTCAGACTAGGCTTGACATTATGAATGGTGTATATCTTGTTGCAACATTTTGGGCTGATCCTAAAGAAACTCATGTTACTACTATAAAGAGGATATTCAAATATTTGAAGGGAATAGTTGATTATGGTTTGTGGTATCCAAAGAATGATGATTTCACTTTAAATGCTTATACTAATTCTTCTTGGGCAGGTGATGTTGATGACCGAAAGAGAACTACTGGTGGAGTATTCTTTTGGGGAAGGAAGTTGGTTGCCTGGACAAGTAAGAAGCAAGATTTTAGTTCTTTATCTACTATAGAAGCTGAATACATTGTTGTTGCTAGCAACTGTACTCAGGTACTTTGGATGAAGCGGATGTTGAAGGATATTAGAGTTATTTATAATGAGCCTACCATTATATGCTGTGGCAATTCTAGTGCTATCAATATTTCTAAGAATCTGATGTTGCATTCTAAGACAAAGCATATATCAATCAAGTTTCATTTCTTGAGGGAGAAGGTGAATAAGAAGGAAGTCATATTGGAGTATGTATCTACAAAGGAACAAATTGTTGATATACTTACTAAGCCTTTGCCTACAGATAAATTTGTATATTTGAGAGAGAAGTTGGGGGTGATTTCCTCTCCTGTTGTGAACTAGATGCCTTGAGCTGCATCGATTTGATGGAATTAATTATCTTATCCTCTTATTTGGATTGACGAGTGGGTGTTTCTACTCTAGAGAAGTAGTCAGTGTGTTGTTCAATTGATTAGATTTGTAAGTGTGTAAGGGAGAGACATTATTAGAGAATAGTGACTTGTATGTGTCTTTGGTATTATTGTCAAAGGGAGAGAGATGCATGTGAAAAATTATCTTATTCATCTATTGCAGATGAGAAATGTGTGTTTGATATCAGGGGGAGATTGTTGGACTTGTTTTCTTTCTTTGCATTGATTGTTTTTCACAATCATATGTTACCATCAATGCAAAAGGGGGAGATTGTTGGATACTAGAGTTGTTGGAATGTGTTGTTGTCATTGATGTCAACATATTCTTGTGTTGCATAGAATTGGTTCATTGTAAAGATTTTGTTTGGGTGATCTGTTGCAAATGTGCTAATGTGGTTTATTGGGTTTTGAGATATTTATCTATAGTTGATTCAGTATTAGTTTAAATGTTCCAAAAGATGATTTGATCAAGTTGTGTGATCCGGTGTAGTGGTTGATTTTTTTGTTGGTTCGGTATTGCAGACATGATTTCTAGATTGGATTGCTCCATTATTAATTCCTTATGTGTTGTGGATTTTTGAGAGAATTTGGGTTGTTCATGTGTGTTCTTACATCAGATGGTTCATGATTTGGAACTTTGCAAGTATATCTTTTAGTTTGTCAATTGGTTTTCTTGAGCTCCGATGATGAGACAATGATGATTCTTATTATCAAAGTTGTTGTGGTGATTGCAATGGAATTCATGTTTCTTGTTGATGTTCTCTGATCATGTCCTGTATGTTTTGGTGGTCCACATTGATTGTTGTGTGCATTATTAAATATTTTATTGGTTCGGTGGTATTCTTCATGTTATGTGACATATTTGGTGGTGTAGTGTGTTGTGGATGATCTTGGTGAATTATTTGGTGGTGTTGTGTGTTTGAGGATTTGATTTGGGTCCATTCTATATCCTTGTCAACATTGTATTGGTCTGGTTATGTATTTATGTATCATGTGGCATAATTTTGTAATTAGGTCTTATGTGTTGAGTTGACCTTATGGTTAAGGTTGACTATTTATATAAATAGGTGTTGTAATCATGTAAGTTATGTGTCTGCGAGTGTCTAAGGTTATTGTATGTTTGAATAAGAGAATCTATCATTCAAAAGTGTGGAAGAGCGGAGAAGTGTCACTGTACAGACAGTGTGCTTAACCAAAACTGTAATCAGGCACTTGGAGATGCTATTCTTTTAGTTCATATAATCTAGATCGTTGTCCTATCTTTTTAAGGAAATGAGCCTTCCCTAGGTTGTAGCCTTTTATTGTTTTGAGCAGTGAGATCTAGGGAGTGTGCTTGAATGCATGTGCATTCCCCATTGTAATATTTACACATACTACTATAGAGTATCATCTTATTGTGGGTAGGTTCCCACTGTGGTTTTTCCCTTAACCAATTTTTCCACGTCAAAATTTCATGTGTTATGTGTTTTTTTGATGTGGTAATTGTTTTTTTATTGTTGTTCATGATCAGATCTAAAGTTAAGGTTAATTTGGTTGAGCTTGGTGAAAACTGATTCACCCTCCCTCTTTGTTTTCCTACTACTTTGTTGCCAACATTGCATCCATGTTAGCATTATGTTATCCCTTTTCTTCTTTCCATGGTGGAGATGTCATTTATCCTACACTACACCAAACATCATAGACGTCAAAACCATAGTGGAGATGCCACAATTTTGATGCATGTGTCGATCGATGGAGACATTGATCCTTAGTCTCCTTTTATCGTCCCCTTTTTACCCTCAAACACAGACACTAATCCATAGATCATCATATACACAGATGGTTCTATACTTATACATGTGTCTTATCATCTGCATGGATGCCACTTTATCAGCACAAACAACCCTCGATGGGTGGAGATGTCAAATTGGTGATTGGTATTTTTACCCTGCTTTCTTTTCCCCCCTAATTGCCCTAGTAAACCCCTACCTAATCACTTCACTAGTCAATTTAGGGTACCTATCGGATCCCCATAATCAGGAGGTCACTGGTACTTCCTCACTCAATCGATGCTCTCCTCATGTCATGGGATGTTCATCATGTTGCTCATTGTGTTTCTCTAGATTCCTTTTTCCTATTGTAATTGAGAGTGCACAAATGACTTCCCTCAACCTCCCATAGCCTATATATATACTCCCCTTCTCCATCACTCCTTTATGCATCTTCCTCTTTCTATATTTCTTCTTTTCTTCTTTTTGACAATTTTGTTGGAGATTGTTATACTTGTGTTAATAATGTTGTCATTGATGTCAAACTTACTATCCATTTTGGATTGGACAATGTATGCAGTCTAGACATTAGTCCATATGTTATGGATGTTGTGAATGTTGTATGCGAGGATTATATGCAAGCAGTACAATATTGTTGTTTTGGTCAGAAGTCATTATGTAGCATAATAAAGGTAATATGTTATGGACAACTCTAGAATATGAGTTTTGAGGTTTCTTAGAGTTCTCATTGATCCTAGTATCCCAGTGTTAGGAGTTCTCATTGATCCCAGTATCATTTATGTTTCCCGATGTTACTTGCTTCGGTAATTGTGAAAAGTCTCTCTTCGAGTTTTGTGATGCAATTTCTTTTAGTGTGTGTGGAGTTTACATTTTGGAGATATTAAGCTTGATTTTGTGATAATAGGTCAGTATTCTTGAGTTCGGATGACCCTGCCCCATTCCAGTAATCTCGGTATATGCATTGGAAATTGAAGTATTTAAAGGAAGCATGTATAATTCTTGTGGAGGACAACATGAGCATATTGTTAATGTGTTGGGCTTGGCCGACACACTAATTTGTATTTGTGTCCTTCGGTATATATACAAATACATATGTAGTAGCATAAAAAAGGATAAATAGAAGAACAAGACTAAGTGTGTGAAGGTGTGTGTTGTGTGAAAGTTGGTAGCAAATATAGAAGTGTGTGAAGTAGGTGTTGCAAATAGAAAAAGTAGTCAGTGTTGTAGTGGTGCAGTAGTCCTTTATCGGACCTGCTGCAGGACATTTGTACATAGATCTCTACCTGGATCTACTATAGGGTTTGAGATTTTTAATTTGAGTTTAACCTTATAACTATTCCCATGCAATTAGATATTCTATCCCATTTAGTTCAACCCTTTTACTTGTAGTAAGAATTCCAACAGTTAGCCATCTCTTTGTTGTATCTATAGTGAGCAGTCTGACAGTGAGCCATTTTTGCAATCTGCCAATGAGCCATCCCCCTTTGTAAACACAAATATAAGTAGTTATATTCTCTTGAGAGTTAACACTCTCCATGGTTTTTCCCATTTGGGTTTTCCATGTATAAAGTCCGGTGTATATCTTGTGGTTGTGTTCTTCATGTTTATTCTGCTTTAATTGCTTTGTATGAATCAAATTTGTTTGATATTTAAGTGGAAGGTTATGATTGTGAAGAAAAGTTTTAATATTTGGGAATACCAACTCACCTCCCCCCCCTCATTATTCTGGTGCTTTCAACCTAAAAAACCATTGGTATCAGAGCCTTAGTCCCTTTCTTGGAAAGCTTAACCACTTGAGGGAGATCCATATTGGTTGAGTTCATGGCACCTATATGTTGGGCAGAAGATTTTTAGATGGATGAAGATTTGAAGACAATTCTTGAATATTTGGAAAGTGTTGAATCAAAGAATGAAGAATGGAAGGAGAATATGAAGGTAGCAAATGAATGTGTACATAAGGTAAGAGAGAAAATTTGGAAGTTCAAATTGAGGCATAAGGAGGTTAACAATCTATTGAAATAGGTGAATGAGACAATTAAATATTTGTTGCAAAAGATTGAAGAAAAAGACAAGTTAGAGCAGTTCCTGGAAGAGACAATAAAGCAGAAGTCTAGAGAATGTGAAAAATTTGAACAAGAAGTGAAAAATGTGAAGGCAAAGACTAAGATCCTTGACATCAGTAAGTGTTGTCACAAAAGTTGCACCTTGTGATGATCAACCTTGTGAAACATGGAAACAACCTCCCAAGTGTGGGACCTTGCATTGTTGAGGTTTGATAGTTCTGATACTTAAAGATAAGTATAGATGCCAAGCTAATAAGATGAGAGGGGGGGGTGAATCATACAAACTTAATCTTCCATAAAACCATCAGATTCAACCTTGGTAACATGTACTTCAGTAATGTAAATCCTCTCTCCCCTTTGTGTAATGAAGGGAATAGCAGAGGGAACAATAGAGGGAACAACGTTTGCAGGGGGAAATTTGAATTCAGGAAATGGAGGGAACAACAATGCTGGGTCCTCTGGGTCTGAATCCACTGTAGCTCGAGGACATACATCTAGTGATGAGGATGGAAGATAGGATGGGGACCCATGAACATGGGACCCTCCTCCCGATCCTAAAAATTTAAAAAACATGTAAGATTCTTGCCCCGAGGCGGTGCAGGCTAATTTAGGTACTACCAAGGATGAGCAAATACCTAAACCATGGAATAGCCTCTTCGCTAGACATGCCTCTAGTAAACCGACTGGTAAATCCTCTCTCCCCTTTGTGAAGGATATATCAGACAATAGAATAGGTAAACTTGCGATTGAGGTTCCTAATTTGGTTATTGATCATAGCATTTCTTTAATGACTCTCTCTTTGGTGGGAAAATTTGTCGGACCCCAACCTAATATTGAGGATGCTAGATCCTTTGTTAAAAGAAAATGGAGAATGAAAGGACAGGTTGAAGTTTCTACCTTGCCAAGGGTTTTTTTTGTGTTTTCTTTTTCATGCGGGGAAGATTTGGAAGCAGTTCTAAGTGGAGGCCCCTGGATGTTTGGTAAATCATCTCTTTCTTTAAGAAAATGGACCCATAACATGGAACTAAATGATTCCTTTTTTGAATCTACCCTGGCATGGGTCAGACTGCCTGGACTACCATTGGAATACTGGGTGGAGGATGTTTTCTCAAGAATTGCTAACTCCTTTGGGGAGCTTATTGTGATAGACCCAATGATTGCAGCTCACAAGAGACTTGTGTATGCACGCATCTGCGTTAGCATTTTACAGAATATGGATCTCCCAAGTACCATTGATATAAATTCCAAACTTGGGTTATGGGAACAAACCATTGAATTTGAATCTCTCCCTTTTGTGTTCTTTTCTTGCAAAAAAGCAAGTCACTAGGCTAAGGCTTGTCCCAGTAACCCTAAAAGACCTATGATTAAAGACAAAAATATTAATAAACCGGTATGGAAAGAAAAAAATAACAACAAAGTCTGCAATAAGGCATAAGAAAAAAGTGGAAATCTGATTACAGAAAATTAGGAAAATGAATCCAGTGACTTAACTAAAGACCCTACTTTGAAGGGGAACAACAATAATGAAACTAAGGAGTTTGAGATCAAAATAGGTAATACCTTTGAAGCCCTTCAGTTGCAAGAAAAGGAGGATGAAATTAGTACAGAGACCCTTGAGGATGGTGAGATTGAGGATATCACTGAATCGCATCATGAGGAACAATATAAACCCATGTCAAAGAAAGAAGAACCCTATTTAAGGAAAGAGCTTCAGGAACAGGAAATAGAAATGAGAAGGAGTAACAAGTTTGGATCACCACAAGCAAACTTAAATGCCTTATTCTAGAACATAGAAGTAAATATGACCACTTCATCTCGAAAAAGAGAAAAGCTTTGGAGTAACATACAAGATGAATCCAGGGCAAATGATGAATCCAGGGCAGAACAACAAGAAGAAAACACGATAGAAAATGAAAAGAAAATTAAGACCAAGAAGGCTAGAGGTCCTAATGGAGTAAAAACCAGAACTAGATCTAAGGTAGATTTTGGGGCATCAAGATCCCCACCAGGATGCAAAACCATGAAATGGCACAGGGAGAAGGAGAGTAAACAAAGAATAGCTAATGGAAGGCAAAGAACTATCAAGGAGTCGTACCCCCAGGTCTCAAAATGAAGGTAATATCATGGAATATCAGAGGCCTAAATGGTCTCAATAAATAGAATATATTAAGGAATCTTATTCGAGATCAAAATCCGGATATATTCCTGACTCAGGAAACTAAAACGAGCAAAGAAATAGTTGAGAAATTTAAGTTTTTTAAAAATGGGGGTGTCTGTGGCAATAGCTCAAATGGCGCCTCTGGAGGAGTTGCTATATTCTAGAATAAAAGCACAACTTCTAGAGATATGATTGAAGAGGATGGCAATATTCTATCCTTAAAAGCTAGAAATATTTTTGATGAGAAGGAATTTATTATAACTAACATCTATGCCCCTAATTCCAAACATGCTAGAAGTAAATTTTGGGAAAAAGTTCAGCAAAAAAGGATAAATTTCTCTATGAATAGTTGGATTGTAATGGGAGATTTCAATACTCCTCTGCAAGATAGAGAAAAATTTGGAGGTACTCAAGCTCAACCTAAAAGCAGATCTGACCTAATGGACTTTATCAATGACAATGCTCTCATTGATCTGGATCTCAGTGGAGCCTCCTACACTTGGTCAAACTGAAGAGATGGGGAAGATCTTATCCAGGTAAGACTTGATAGAGCTCTTCTCTCTAATGATTGGATTCTTTCTCATAGTTGTTCCCTTTCTATCATTGATAGAATTGGATTAGATCATTATCCCATTTCCTTTGTTGCTAAGAACTCTAAGCAAAATCAAAGATTCCCCTTTCACTTCAAAAATATGTGGATATCCCACCCCAATCTTGAAAATTCCATTGCTAAATGGTGGAATCTTGATATTAATGGAACAACCATGTATAAAGTTGCCAAAAAACTTAAACATGTCAAAACCAACATTAAGACTTGGAACAAAAAGGTCTTTGGTGATATTTTTGATTCAAAGAAAAAGCTAAAGGAGGAACTGAACCAGATTCAAATCTCCATCCAGAAAGAGGGCTACACAAAGTATTCCAAAGCCATGGAAGATAAGGTCCTTGACAACATTCATACCATAATTTCAAGGGAAGAAATATATTGGAGACAGAGATCCAAAGCTATATGGCTGAAGGCAGGGGACAGAAACACTAAGTTTTTCCACATGACTTCCCTAAAACATAAGGAAGCTAATAGAATCACTAAGTTAACTGTTGAGAATAGCACTCTGACAAATAAGGATGAAATCAGGGATGAAGCTGTTAGATTCTTCAAGCAGCTCTTGTCTAGTAATGAGGATCTTGATCAGACCCATCAACTCAATTTGGTCAACAATATTCCTAATATTATAAACCCTTTTCAGAATAAGACTCTTGCTACCATCCCGTCTACTGAAGAAATCAAAAAAATTGCCTTCTCCTTTCAAGGGGATAAAGCTCCGGGCCCTGATGGATTCCCTATGTTTTTCTTTCAAGAATTTTGGAATATTGTGGAGAAGAATACGGTTAATGTGGTAAAAGAATTTTTTGGGTCCAGAAGAATCCTTAAGGAATTGAACTCCACTTTTATTGCCTTAATCCCCAAAGTTGTTGGGGCCGATTCTATGGGAAAATTTAGGCCTATTAGTCTATGAAAGTCTTTCTATAAAATAATATCCAAAGTGATGATGACTAGAATGTTGGCGATGCTTCCCTTCATCATATCTGAAGAGCAAAAAGGATTTGTTCCTGGTAGACAGATTCTTGATTCAATCATTCTTGTTCATGAGAACATACACTCTCTTAGCACTGCAAAGAAAGAAGGTTTCTTGATAAAGTTGGATTTGGCAAAGGCTTATGATAGAGTTGAATGGGATGTTCTATTTAAAATCATGGGGGCTTTTGGTTTTGATGGTAAGGCTATCAAAATAATCAGAGAACTAATCACTACTCCTATGTTCTCTATTTTGGTTAATGGATCTCCTACAAAATTTTTTAAAAACTCTAGAGGGCTAAGACAAGGAGACCCCATATCTCCTATCCTTTTTACCATTCTGGCTGAAAGTATGAGTAGAATGATTCATAAGTTGAAACAAAGCAAAATTATCAAAGGTCTTCAACCTTCTTCTGCCAATGTGTTTTGCACTCATCAACAGTTTGTTGATGATACTATCATCATGGGATATTCTTCAGTCAAGGAGGTTGAAGCCTTCAAAACTACTCTCAACTCCTATGCTTTGGAAACTGGTCAATTGGTTAACTGGGACAAATCAGCTATGTACTTTCTCAATACTCCAGTCATAAGACAACAGAGAATAGCCAATATAATTGGTTGTAAAGTGGACTTGCTGCCTTCTACCTACCTGGGTCTTCCTTTAGGGATGGCTCCCCCAAATTCTTTCTAGAATATGATCATTGATAAAATTAACATGAGACTTGTAGGATGGAAAGGTTCAATGTTATCTCAAGCTAGGAAAATGCAGCTCCTCCAAGCAACTCTTCAAAATCTCCCTGTTTATGCCCTCAGTCTGTTTGGTATTCCGGCTAAAATTGCTGAAACTATGGAAAGAATTCAGAAGAGATTCTTATGGTTAGGAGTTGAAGAAAATAAGAGAATACCTTTGATTGCTTGGGACAAGGTGTGTAGACCAAAGAACAAATGAGGGTTGGGGATTAAAATTATTAAAACTTTTAATAAAGCTCTTCTTGCCAAGCAATTATGGAGAGCTTTTGACATTAAGAAAGATTGGAGCAAAATTTGGTTTGATAAATACATTAAGAATCAGACTATCCAAGGGATCCTCAATGATGAAGATATCCCAGCTAGATCTTTCATCTGGAATAGTGTAACCAAAGCCATAAAAGTTGCAAAAGCTGGAGCTGGAAGGGTCGTTGGAAAAGGTGATAGAATAAGGTTTTGGGAAGACCCCTGGATGAAGAATGAAGCCCTATTTGATCAAAACAACAATCAAGTCATTGAAGAATGTAAAAGGAGGTTTGGGCTGATGGTTTGTGACTTTTGGAAGGAGAATAAATGGGCCAATCTTGAGGACATCCATCCTGGTCTTTCCTCTATTCAGAAAGAGTTGTTGTCCTTTTCCCCTAACAACAACTATGATGATGTTTTCCTCTGGAAAAGTGACCCTAAAGGTGAATTCACAGTTTCTTCTGCTTATAAAAACACTTTTTCTCAAATCTACAATCCCTTTTGGAATAAAGTTTGGAACAACATCTTGATCCCTAAAGTCAACATGTTCTTTTGGCTTGCTTCCCATAATAGTATCCTTACTATTGATAATTTAATTTGAAGGGGCTTCAATTTCCCTAACAGATGTGAGCTCTATCAGAAGGAGGAGGAATCAGTTGATCACCTATTTTTTCATTGCTCCTTCACTTGGGAAATCTGGTGTAAAATATGGGAAAAATGGAAAATTAATTGGGTCATGAACAAAAGCATTAAGGATATAATATGGCAATGAAATTATCCTACCAAATGCTAAATTATTAAAAACTTGTGGTCCCTGACCCTCCCCATGATATGCTGGGCCATTTGGAAAGAAAGGAATAACAGGATATTTAGGGAAGAAAAGTGTAATACTCAGGTTGTCTTTGAAAAAATATGTAGGGCTATAAAGGAGAACATCAACATCCCTCACAAGAATAATCAGCAATGGGCTATTATACATTTGAATGATATGGAAAAAGGCATTATTACTGAATGGAACCTGATTGATAAGGTCTACAGAGTGGATAATAAGAAGAAGAGAGAAAACATTGTTTGGAGGTTTCCTGATTATGACTGGATAAAGGTTAATTTTGATGGGGCTGCCAAAGGGAACCTTGGAAAGGCTAGTGGAGGTGGAGTTATCAGAAATTCTCAAGGAAGGTGTATTGCTGCTTTTGCTTCCCCTTTTGGAATCCAAAACAACCATGTGGCTAAAGCTATGGCCATGCTTAAGAGCCTCCAGTTAGCCCAGGAATTCAAATTTAAAAAAATCTGGCTTGAAGGGGATTCCTTAAATATTATACAAGCCCTCAAAGGGATTAGTTCAGTCTCTTGGAATGTTGCTAATATTATTAAAAATGCTAAGACTATCCTTAAGAACTATGTTAGCATTATTTTAACCCATACTTTTAGAGAGGGTAACAAGGTAGCGGATATCCTTGCTAATGAAGGGGTTAATTTGGAAAAGGGGGTCAAATATATAGGGGAAGATCACATTAAGTGGGAGACTAAGGAACAATTATATTTTGATCACCTTAATGGAGCAAGAAAATATTATGATTGAATTATGGGAATGAGTACCAATGATAGAGTTTGGAGGTGGATGAACTGCCAGTTGATGAGTGCTTCTAGGCATCATAACCAAGAACACGTGTGTGAGAGGTAATTGTAATAATAGCCAGGTTCGTATGAACATGAAAGGCAATTTCAAAATTGTGAAAGTATCTTTTCAAGGAGAAACTAGAAACACAGAGTTTTACTTGTGGGCTGAGAGTTGTAACAGAGGTGATTGTGACTTGGAAAGCAAAATGGGAGGCAGCCTTAACAGGAATGAACCATCCGGTTGTGAGCACTGGAAGAGTGAAAGGAAGGTGTGGAGAAGGCTCCACTGACATAGGTTCACAAATTACATGGAGAAGCTCCATGGTAGTAGAAGCTTTGTTTCTCAGGGGTTCGCAAAAAGTTGGAGCAATAACAGGGCTACCCTGTTTGGGGAAATCTGGCACATTGATGAAAGCCTGATCTTGGAGGTAATGGGGCTCAAGATGGAGGGGACCAAATTCTATAGGGATAGAAAGTATGCCGCTGAGGCCTTCAAAAACTTCCCTGAGACGGAGGACGAGAAGAGCAACCTAGAGAAGAAGGATAATATATCTTACTTCACCCCCCAATAGGTAAAACCTTTTTGGCAAAAAATTCTTAGGACATTAATGGAGTATTTAACTATGGATGGTAGGTTTACGAAAATTTACAATTATCACTTTTCCATCCTGAACCACTTTTGCCATGGGGTGAAAACTTCTTTGCCCTTCTATCTTGCTTCTTCTCTTAACGAGAGCTTGGCCAACCACATTAAAAAACCCAGCTCCTACCCTCTTGCGCACCAGGGTCTCATTCTGTTAATTTATGAATATATGAAGAATAAGACTAGGGCAACAAAGGATGACCCTTTAATTCTCAATGCTCAGACTTCTGAGAAAAGCATAGACTCTGGTTCGATTGAGGAGACCAAAACCCCTACCCATAAAAAAGGAAGATTATTGTGTAGGAAGAAACGGATGTGCTTTGTGAGGAAGAAGAAGGAAAAAATAATGAAGAAATTTCTAAAAAGGAGATCAATAAGGAGGAGGAGTATGGGGAAGGAGAGGAAGGGGGCAATTCTGAGAATTGTCAACATAATATTGAAGGCTTGAAAATTGAGAAAGAGGCTCTGAAGCCTAAGGAAGGTGAAAACCCTAATGCGGAGGAGATGGAACAAAGCAAGGATTCTGCGGAAACCATTCTGGATACCGCCTGCAATTGCACCCTTGAATTCTTCAATTTTTAGAAGTGGGTGGTGGAAAACATTACCAGCATGCAAGGTAAATAGAGGGAGTTGGAAGTTAAGATCAATAAGTTGATCAACATGCTTGATTCTAGGAAGCAGCATGAGGAGATGGAGAATAATGAAGCGGAGGAAGAAATGGAAATGGAAGACTGGCAGGAGAAAGACTTGATTAAAGGAGACCTGAAACACCTGGAGGACATCATCAAAATTATGAAGGAACAGGTGGAGGAGGATAAGGACAATGTCAATGCCCGGATGGCTAGAAACAAGAAAGCCCTGAAAAGCCTTATGGATCATAGCCTCCACGTTCTAAAAGTCTCCTCCCAGAACATGAACATGTTGGTGAATCACCTGGAAAAGAAAAACTAGGAGAAGAACTTGGTGGTTATTGAAGATGCTCCTACTTCCAGCCTAAGCCACCAGACCTCTAGATGCAGAACCAGGTAGACTACGGCGAAGAAGGAAATGAAGATGAAAGATAGCTAGACTGCTCAAGAAAATATTGACTTGAGGGAAGCGGCAAAAGCTATGATGCTTTTGGTACAGGATGCAAAAGAAACCATGAAGAATTTCTAAATTTTGTCTTTTGCTGGGCTTGGGGCCAATTTCTTGCTAGCCTTTTGCTAGCCTTTTACTGTCCTTTCCTTTGTTGTTAGTCTTTTTGCTGGTGTTTTGTTGCTGTTGTATTTTGTTGCTCTATTGAATATCTTTCTTGTGTATCTGGGTTTCGGGTCCCTTAAAACCTATTTTTAATTAATCAAAAACATATACTTCAGTAATATAACCAAAACTGCTAAACATGCAATCTCAAAAGCTTATAAACATCATAACACTCATAACACTAGATTTAATGTGGAAACCCAAATAGGGAAAAACCACTGTGGGATTTCGGACCCACTAAGAACTATACTCTTCTAGAGTATGCTCAGTTAAAAGCAAATCTTGTTAAAGATTACAAACACATTGCTAGATGTGACCTGGTTAAGGGATTTCCCTTAGATCTGTTAAGATCTTCACCTTGTTAGAAGTGACCTTGTTAAAGGATTTCAAACACTCAATCAAAATGTCACCTTGCTAGAGGGTTTTACAAATAAGACCCTTAAGTCCACTCAGTTAAGAGATTTTTTGTCACTTTCACAAAATAATAGTAATAAAAATCTATCTGCAACTTCACATCTAAAATGCTAAAGCAGATTCTTATTTGCTCAATACAATATAGACATAGAATTAATCTTGTCCATCTGCTGGGCTTTATACTCTATTTATTCAAAATAGGTCTTCAAGCTTATGTGCTCTGTAATCACTATGTAGCATCCCTGTGCATACACTTGCCCACATGCATTGTTTATCAATAGTTCCCTATTTATAAACAATTTGCCAACCACTTAATCTCCTTGATCACATATTCCATGATCAATCATAGCCATCAGATCTTCAAACTTTGACCAGGTTCAATGTATCCTTTGATCTGAAAACATTTTACCCTTCCTTGGAACTTGCATACATTTCTTGGAACTTGTGCTAGGGTATTGTAGTTCAATCTAAGCTGTAGATTTTCTTGCTGATTTTCCTTTGCCATAGATTCTTTAACAAACTTCATTCATGGCATACCAATCATTTAATCATGGCCAGCTCATCAGCTTCCTTCATTAAATAACACTTGTAATCATTTAATGCATTTCATTACAACTCGGTTACAACTCAGTGAATACTAAACTTTACTCGGTAGACATTCTGCCATCATTAACCAGTAGCGATAACCTTAGGGTTTACCAATTAGGTTCCTTGGGGTTTACCGACTAGGTTCTTTGCTCGGTAACATAGTATAGTATTAACCTTACAATCAATAACATATGTATGATATCAAAACAATCTAAACATCATGATCTCATCATTGTCTAACTCAGTAATAGTTGCCCATTGAATAACTTATTTCTCCCCTTATCCATCATATTCTTTCTGTGTCTTTTATCGACATCTTTATACTCATTAAATCATACTTCTCAAGATATGGCAACATCATACTGAATTAGAAAATCAATTTCTTGACATCAATGACAAAATAATAATATTAAGACAGTAAACATCCTTAATCAGTTATATCCATAATCATCAACAACCTTCTCAATATCCTTATTGAAATGCCAACAATCTCCCATTGTCTGTTATAATGCCCAATGCCAACAATCTCCCCCTTTGGCATTGATGGAAAAACCAATTGATTTGACCTATTGATTCAGATTGTTGTGCTGAAAAGCTCTCCTTCTGTCATCAGAATTCTCCCCCATACATTAGTCTTCTCCTCTTTTGTCAGTCTTTCTTTTTTGCTTTTCTCCAATCTTCTCCAGTCTTCTCCAGTCTTCTCCAGTCTTCTTTCTCCAGTCTTCTCCAGTCTTCTCCCCCTTTGACAACAATGCCAAAAAGTAAAGAACTAAGACATAATTTCTTCCTGTATGAAGTGATTTCCTACTGTTATGTGTCAACTTTAGTCTCGATCAGAGTATTTTTTTTTCAATTCCTATTCCCTATATTATTTCCTGTATTGTTTCCTGCACACCTTTAGAAAAAATCCTAAAGTGTATAAAGCAACATCAACTCTTAAAAGATATTCGATAGAGTCAGCGAATTGATGCTTTCACCGAACTCAGTCAGTGAGTAGAAGATAGGGGTAGGACCCCTAACTTACTTCTGAGATACTCAAAAGTGTCCCTTGGCAGTGGCTTGGTGAAGATATCTGCTATTTGTTCCTTTGTGCTAACATACTCCAACACCACTTTCTTCTCTTGAGCTTCTTCTCTAAGATAATGATATTTGATAGAGATGTGCTTTGTCTTAGAGTGCATAATAGGATTCTTTGAAATGTTAATGGCACTAGTATTGTCACAGAATATAGTTACTGGCTCAGTAACTTTCTCATGTATACCTTCCAACAGTTGTTTGATCCATGCTATGTTGGTACAATTCAATGCCACAACAACATATTCAACTTATGATGTTGACTGTGAAACACATCCTTGTTTCTTGCTAAGCCAACTCACTAGTTTTTCTCCTAAAAAGAAAGCTCCTCCACTTGTGCTTTTTCTATCATCAATTTTGCCTGCCCAATCAGCATCAGTATAAACTTTTAAATCAAAATCATTTCTTTTCTGATATACTAAGCCATAATCTTCAGTGCCTTTCAAGTATCTAAAAATTCTCTTGATTGCTATCATGTGTGTTTCCCTAGGATCTACAGAGAATCTTACAACTATACCTACTACATGTGCTATGTCTGGCCTACTGTGAACAACATACTACAACTTTCCAATCATGGATCAGTAAAGTGTCTCATCAACAGATGTAGATTCATCATTCTTTGATAGTTTACAGTTGGTAGTCATAGGAGTACTTACTGGTTTTGAATCCTCCATTCCAAATTTCTTCAAGATTTCCTTTATGTACTTGGATTGAGTAATGAAAATCTCATCTTTCATTTGCAGTATCTGTAAACCTATAAAATACTTTATCTCACCGATTAATGACATCTCAAATTCTTTTCTCATTTCATTTCCAAAGTTCTTACATAGAGAGTCATTTCCACAAAATATAATGTCATCAACAAATATAGCTAAGATTAGTATTCCATTTTCATCATTCTTCATGTAAATATTGTTGTTCTCACTTGTCCTTATAAAACCAATCTTAATCAAATAAGAGTGCAATCTTTCATACCATGCTCTAGGTGCTTGTTTCAGACCATATAAAGCTTTGTTCAATTTACATACCTAATCTTTATTATTGTCTTTAGCAAATCCTTTAGGTTGTTCAATTAAAACTTCTTCTTCTAATACTCCATTCAAAAATGCAGTTTTGACATCCATTTGATATACCTTGAAATTCTTGTAAGCAGCATATGCCAACAATGTTCTTACTCCTTCAAGTCTAGCTACAGGTGCAAAAGTCTCACCATAATCAATTGCTTCTTCTTGGGCATAACCTTTGCAAACTAGTCTTGCTTTATTTTGAATGACCTCTCCTTTTTCATTAAGCTTGTTTCTAAAAATCCATTTTGTACCAATTACATTTATGTCCTTTGGTCTTGGGACCAATGTGCATGTGTCATTCTTCTTGATTTGATCAATCTCTTCTATCATAGCATTTATCCAATCTTCACTGTTAAATGCCTCTTTCACTATTCTCGGTTCAAATTCAGATATTAGACATGTGTTCTGTCTCAGTTTGTTCCTTGTCATCACTAGATCATCCTTATCTCCTATAACCTGACTTGGTGCATGATGTCTTCTGACATACTTGGCTAATACAGGCTCGATAGGCTCTATATGATCTTATTCATCACTCAGTAACTGGATATTCTCTTCATTTCCTTCTGCAGTTTTCTCAGTAGGACTTGTCGGTTGAACATAGACAAATTCATCATAATCTTCTGGTTCCTTGGAATTTCCTTCATCATTTCTTTTTGTAAATTTATCAATTTTCACATTTACACTTTCTACTATTTTGCTAGATGATTTGATCAGACATTTAAATTCTTTACTTCTAGAAGAATAACCAAGAAATGTTCCTTCTTCACTTTTCTAATCAAACTTGCCATTTCTATCATCCTTAAGTACATAGCATCTACTTCCAAAGATTTTAAAATAACTTACATTAGGTTTCTTGTCATACCAGATTTCATATGGTGTCTTCAAAGTACCTTTCTTCAGTTGTACTCGGTTCAGGGTGTAAACTGTTGTGCTTATTGCTTCTCTCCAAAATGTTTGTGGCACTTTCTTTTCAATCATCAGGGTTTTGGCACAATCCATAATAGATCCGTTTCTTCTCTCAACAATTTCATTTTGTTGTGGAGTTCTCGGTGTAGAGACTTGTCTTTTAATACCATGATCATTGCAAAATAAGTTGAACTCATCAGATGTGAACTCTCCTCCTCTATCTAATCTAAGACATTTCAGTTGTCTTCCTGTTTCATTTTCAACTCTTGCCTTGTACCATTTAAACATTTAAAAGCTTCTGATTTTTCTTTTACAAACATTATTGACATCATCCTTAAGTAATCATCCACAAATAATATGAAATATTTGTCACCATAATAACTTTGAACTTTCATAGGACCACAAAGATCAATATGCACAAGATCTAAAATTCCCTTAGAGGTGTAAGACTTACTTGTAAAGCTTGATCTTGTCATTTTACCCATCTGGCATCCTCGGCACATAGCATTCTCAGGTTTTTCAAGACTCGGTAGACCTCTTACTCGGTGTTTCTTGCTTATTTTGATCAGATTATCAAAATTTACATGACAAAACCTTTTATACCATAACCAAGTATCGTCTATCTTTGCATACAAACATTTATTCCGAGTTGAGTCAAGGTAAAATGTGTTACCTTTTGTTTGTGTCCCGGTAGCAGCTAACTTTCCATGCTTGTCATGACCTTTGACAATTCCTTTCTGAAATTCTATTCGATATCTTGTATTGTTTAGCTATGCTCCACTCAACAAATTGTATTTCAAACCTTCAACCCAATAAACATCATTGCATCTTGCATTGTCAAGAAGTGTTATGGATCCTTTACCTCTTACCGGACATGGTGCATCATTACCAAATCTTACATAGCCTCCATCATAGTCTTCTAACATAACAAACTTGTGTTTATCACCTGTCATGTGATTTGAGCATCCACTATCTATGATCCAAGAATCGTTAGTATTTATGTGAGATATTAAGGCTTTTTCTTCATACCTTTCTTCATCTGATCCATCTTTGATAGCCACATAAACTACTTCCTTTGAATCAGTTTCATCTGATTTATCATCATTGGATTCCTCATCGGCTATTAAGCATGACTTTCTATCTCTTCTTCTGAAGTCTCGGTGTCTTCTGTAATGATTATCTTTCTGCCTATCATCTCAGTAATCCCTCTTTTCAGTAGAATCTTTGTCAGGACAGTTAGAAGCCATATGTCCTATCTTATCACAATTAAAACATTTTAAAGGTAGTTTTCCTTTATACTTACCTTTGCCTCTCGGTAACCTTCTGGCTAATAGTGCTTCAAACTCTTCTTACTTTCTGATTTCCTCATACAGTTTGTGTACTTCCTCTATGTTCTTGCGAAATCTTTCACTTGCTCCACTGTGATCTCCTTCAGAGTACTTATACTTTCTTTCATTGTAATCATTAGATTCATCAAGATGAAAAGAACTAAATGTAGATTCAACTTTATTTACCGATGATCCACTGTTATCAAAGTTACTTAACTCAAATGCATGTAGCTTACCAATAGGAGCATCTAAAGAAACTGGCATATTAGGTACAGACCTCAATTCATTGATTGCAAAGAGTCGGATTGCATAAGCCGATAGAAGGGTTCTTAACAACTTACTTGTTATATCCTTTTCTTCAATAGTTCCACCTACTCCTTTGATTTGATTGACAATCTCCTTTAGTCTTGTACTGTACTGGGTTATGTTCTCACCTTCATTCATCCTCATAGATTCAAGTTGTCTTCTTAGACTATCCACTTTTGCTCTTTGAACATGTTCATCTCCACCATACATAGATATGAGCTTGTCCCACATAGCCTTTGCATCATTGTAGCCTTCTAGATCATTAAACTCAGAATTGGTCAATGCAGATGTTATTTCAATCATTGCTTGGATATGTTCTTTCTTTTCTTTTATCTCTTCCATTGTCAATGGATAGGTGCTCGGTGTGATAAAATCATTCTCCAGATAATATACAACATATTCTCCAATTCCTGATAGGTGCAACTTCATCCTTTTCTGCCATGTAGAGAAACTTGACTTGTTCAGCTTTGGTGCATCCCTCTTATACATTTTTGGATCTTTGCCTCAAGTACCTTTAAACTTTTTCTTCTGGAGTCCAAAGCTCTAATACCAATTGATAGTTCTGATACTTAAAGATAAGTACAAATGCCAAGCTAATAAGATGAGAGGGGTGGGGTGAATCATACAAACTTAATCTTCCATAAAAACATCAGATTCAACCTCGGTAACATATACTTCAGTAATATAGCCAAAACTGCTAAACATGCAAACTCAAAGGCTTATAAACATCATAACACTCATAACACTAGATTTAATGTGGAAACCCAAATAGGGAAAAACCACTGTGTGATTTTGGACCCACTAAGAAATATACTCTTCTAGAGTATGCTCGGTTAAAAGCAAATCTTGTTAAAGATTACAAACACATTGCTAGATGTGACCTGGTTAAGGGATTTCCCTCAGATCTGTTAGGATCTTCTCCTTGTCAGAAGTGACCTTGTTAAAGGATTTCAAACACTCAATCAGAATGTCACCTTGCTAGAGGGTTTTACAAATAAGACTGTTAAGTCCACTCGGTTAAGAGATTTTCTGTCACTTTCACAAAATAATAGTAATAAAAATCTATTTGCAACTTCACATCTAAAATCCTAAAGCAGATTCTTATTTGCTCAATACAATATAGACATAGAATTAATCTTGTCCATCTGCTGGGCTCTATACTCTGTTTATTCAAAACAGGTCTTCAAGCTTCTGTGCTCGATAATCACTATGTAGCATCCCTGTGCATACACTTGCCCGCATGCATTGTTTATCAATAGTTCTCTATTTATAAACAATTTGCCAACTGCTTAATCTCCTTGATCACATTTCCCATGATCAATCATAGCCATCAGATCTTCAAACTTTGACCAAGTTCAATGTATCCTTCGATCTGAAAATGTTTTACCCTACCTTGGAACTTGCATACATTTCTTGGAACTTGTGCTAGGGTATTGCGGTTCAATCTAAGTTGTAGATCTTCCTACTGATTTTCCTTTGCCATAGATTCTTTAACAAACTTCATTCATGACATACCAATCATTTAATCATGGCCAGCTCATTAGCTTCCTTCATTAAATAACGCTTGTAATCATTTAATGCATTCTGTTACAACTTGGTTACAACTCGGTTACAACTCGATGAATACTAAACTTTACTTGGTAGACATTCTGCCTTGATTAACTGATAGCGATAACCTTAGGGTTTACCGATTAGGTTCCTTAGGGTTTACCGACTAGTTTCTTTTCTCGGTAACATAGTATAGTATTAACCTTACAATCAATAGCATATGTATGATATCAAAACAATCTAAACATCATGATCTCATCATTGTCTAACTCGGTAATAGTTGCCCATTGAATAACTTATTTCTCCCCTTATCCATTATATTCTTTCTGTGTCTTTTACCGACATCTTTATACTCATCAAATCAGACTTCTCAAGATATGGCAACATCATACTTAATTAGAAAATCAATTTCTTGACATGAATGACAAAATAATAATATTAAGATAGTAAACATCCTTAATCAGTTATATCCATAATAATCAACAACCTTCCCAATATTCTTATTGAAATGCCAACAATCTCCCATTGTCTATTATAATGCCAAATGCCAACAAGGTTGAATCTCCGGAGAAGGCCGACTTCCTTTCCAATTTAAGTGTAGAGTGTTGGACCAACCAAACACTATTAAAGCTAATCTATGATCCGACAAGGAAACGAGAGAGAGAGAATGGTTACTTAAAAGAAGGGAAAGAGGGTTTCACCTAGACTAAAAGTGATCTTCCCTGCCTATAGCTGCACAAAACATCAATAAAACTATCTCGAGTATGTATAGGTTTCTATCCTAATTAGCCACCTAAGATGCGAGTGAAGGTTGGAATTTTATGAAATGAGAAGAGGAACCAAGAGCTTAGTTCACGGTCAACATCCATAGAGGGATCAACACAAACACCTATAGCTAAGGAAAATAAATAAGGATACATTCAAATAAAGAGGTAAGGGTAAAAACACAAAACTATGTCACGTTTCAAGCCAACTTATCAACACAAGTGAATTTATCTAATTCTAAATAAAAATTAATTTTTAGTCAAACATATGGTCTATATAGATTCATTATATCTAAGTTATATACGGGCCACAACTTTTCCAATTGGAAATGTCTACTAAATGTATATTTTATACCACTTTGGGTCTAATTACTTTTTTTTTTAATTAAAAAAACTCAATGTTTCAATGACTCCTACTCTTATAAATAAATTTTTTTTGAAATGTAAAAATACCCTTTTATAGATCTATAAGTGATTTTTCCAAACTATATAACTTTTAATATTTGAATTAGTTTTATATATTTTATATTTTATTTTTATTTTGAGTAGGTCATCAACATTAAAATATAAGGTTGATTATCTCGTCAAGGAATAATACTAAAATTTATTTAAATTTATTTAAAAAAATATGATGCAATAGAGAAAAGAATCTATTTCAAGATGATATAATTCTTTTCAAATTTGGATAAATAATTAAGAAGAAAGGTGTCAGGAATTGGAAAGAGTTATGTTTCAGCACACACAACTTTTTAAATTTATTATATTTATAAAAAATAGTAAAAATAATATCCATGAAATATAGGTTCAAGTTATCAATATACACAAAACCAATGAAGAAAAAAAGGTAAAATTTACTAACTAAACTGTGGTGGCTTGTGTAACTTCAATTTCATCATTTACTCAACAACTAAATTATAGTGTTTCCTTTATAAACAACTAAATCAAATAATTTTTAAATTTTTTCTTAAAATAACAAACACAAAATAGACAAAAGAATATAAATTTTATTATTTTACAAATTCAAAACATATATTTCACTTCCTATTGATTTAATTTAAAAAGTTGAATCAACATTGACCATTTCCTTTATAAAAGTGTGACACAACTTTGTACTTTTACCGGTAAAACATTACACAAGTTGTAAGAACTGAAAAAGGGCAAGTAAGACTAATTTTATTAATGAAAGGGCAAGGCAAAATTTTACAAGTGCAAAGAAACATAAGGTTTTGGTAGAAGAAAAGAAAGAAGATCCTTTGGAAAATATACAAGAATTGCCTTTATAGCTGAGGCATAACTCAAAATTGAATCACAGATGGAAACCCTAACCCTGCTAGGATTAGGTTACAAAATATCTTCAAGAGGGAGGAATAAGATTAGATCAGCATAAGGGATCTAATGGCATGTTAAAATAGCCTCTGCAAGTGGCAAAAAAGGTCCTTCTATAGGAGAAGACATCTCTACAACAGATGCATCATGGCGACTTAGCAAAGCAAAAAGTATTCAAAATGCATTGAAGAGGCATAGAGGTGTCCAAATATTGGTTTGTAGGGTTGCGTCTCGAGTAATGGAAAAAGATTTGACAGCTGGAAGTAGAAAAAGAAAGGATTCGATTTGGGGCATCACCCGAGAAGAAAAAATGTCTCGACCACCAGGTCGACAAAGTTGGCAATTAACACTCATCTAGTTTAGTTGTGTTGTCATTGATGGTAACACACACCATTTTGGGTTGGTCGATTAACTCGTACTCACTAGTACTCATTTTTTGGCAATTGACATTCAAGTCATCCAGCACACAAGGAACCGACATCAATGGAAAAGGAAACTGACAAACTAGGAACCGATATATGAGACTGACATAGGAGATTGATCCGACAGGTTTACATGGCACCAGTCTCGAAGTTTAATGAATTTACTTTTGTCTAGGTCGACATGTAAATAAATTGTAACATCATTGTAAGCTGACATAAGGCATTTATGTTTGTGTTTGGGAAGGGTATTTAAGTCAATTTGGCTAGCATATTTTTATAATGTAATGAAATATAGTGATATGATATTGTGCGAGTGATCTTGATTGACAGAATACGAATGTAATATTTTGTAGTCGGTCTTGGATATTGGTTTAGAGGTTTGGGAAGTGAAGTAAGATATTGGTAAGGGAGGACATAGTGAAAATTGGTATAGATTGTTCTTTAATCGGAACTCATCCAGCATAGCAGATGCACTTTCAGAGTTCAAAATTTTGTTTGTAACTCCATATTTGGTGTTTGTAGTCAGTGAGGCTCCTT
This sequence comes from Cryptomeria japonica, assembly GCF_030272615.1. Taxonomy (NCBI): domain Eukaryota; kingdom Viridiplantae; phylum Streptophyta; class Pinopsida; order Cupressales; family Cupressaceae; genus Cryptomeria; species Cryptomeria japonica. The sequence goes on from NC_081408.1 coordinate 270,625,892, forward strand.
TTATGATGAGCAGTGTTCTCTAGGTTGTTGGCCTTCCTGCATGTGTAGACCCCTATTGTAATATTTATTCATTTGGCCAGTGGATAGATATTGTGGGTCACCAATCCCACCGTGGTTTTTCCTCTTTGAGTTTTTCCACGTATAAATATTTGTGTTATGGTGCATGCTCTTGTGGTTGCTTCATTTTTATTTGTTGTTATATTCTTTTATGTTTACCAGTTACTAAACTGCATTGTTAATAAGGTTAAAATTGATTATACTAGCATAACACTGATTCACCCCCCCTCTCAATATTCTTGGATTCCAACAAACAACCACCTCCCTGCAGAGCAATTGAATTTTAATGGTCACCACAAGATTGAATATCAACCATTGATTGAGAGATCTCACGTGAATATGGACGTGCAAGATTTGACCACATAAGCATCCAAAAGGCCCAACATCCACTTAACTCATGATCATTTGGACTCTGATCTAAGTTTAGGTGGAGATCAATGGTGGAGATGGCATGAAGATGGATCAGGCCCACCACATCCTCGCCACATATCACATTGCCTACTTGCCTGCTATGTAGAAGAGATGTTGCCAAAGGGATACATGGGGGAGTGGGAGGAGAGAAACGAGTCTCCCACTCGCTAGCAACATGCACTCAAGGAGCCAAAAAGACCGCACGGAGAAGCACGGAGGGAAAAACAAGCTCCTCGCTCTCTCACAACACAAAAAGAGCTAGTCGGAAGACCATGCGGGGGTGCAAGGAGAACCAAAGACAATGGCCCATGAGCTCTCAATGTAGAATGGAGGAAGCAAATGGACCCCATAGGGACATGAGAGAAAAAATGGTTCCCGCCAATCCAAGGCACAAAAAGAAAGGAGACAAAAAGGAATGCAGGGGTGCGGGGGCCAAAAGAAATTGTTTGCAAACTGATGGAAACAAAAGGGGGGAACCGGCCTGCCAATGAAATGGAACCCTCCTACTAGTGTAGTTAAGTGATTTGACTGTTGTGACTGGTCAACTTAAAAATAAAATTTAGAGCCTGAATAGATGAAAAGACCCCAACTTCTCACCGCCAACATAGTGTGCATAACACACAAGTTATGCGAAACTCAAATTGGTTATTTGCATGGCTAAAGTTGACACAAAAAGGTCAATAGTAAGCTCTTGGAAGATTTATATGCATGGACCAAGTTAATTCAAATAAAATTGGACTTGGCTTTCAACTCGATATGTGTTCAGATCATAATGGTAAAGAAGAAAACAAAGAAGTCAAAGCTAAAGAAGAGAAGAAGTTAGAAGCTGAGAAGAAATCCTAGAATCAAAAATCAAATACAAGAAGACCACCAGTTCGAAAACCTAAGGCACAAAGGTACCCATATTTTAGGGGCTATTGTTTTAAATGTGATAAATATGGACACAAGGTAGAAAAATGTAGAAGCATTCAATGTTATAGTTGCAAGATGTTTGGACATAAAGCAAGTCTTTGGAGAAATCATGTTGTGAGTTAGAATTATAATCCAGTTGATTCAAAGAATTACAAATTTCATGGATACTATTACATTTGCAATAACTATGAACATAAGGCCAGACAGTACAGATGTTGATCACATTTGGTAAGATCTGAAAGGAACATTATTAGTTTTGTGAGGCCTCACCTCGACTCAGTTTGACATTCAGTGGATTTTATATTTTAGACCACTATGGATACTTTATTTTGATGCATTTTGAGACTTAGAACTTATATGATTTCAGGATATTGGATAACTTTGTTGTGATTTGATGATTTACTTACATGCTTTATGGGATAGAACACTACATGAATATTAGATAGAATGATATTGCAATGATAGATGTCTTTATTGAATTTGCAAAACTTTACTTTGAATATAGAACTATGATGTATGTTTAGTTTATGTGAATTGGGATGAAAATTGCTTATGTGAATTTGCTTGACAAAAGATGTATTTAATCTGTGCAGATGAAAAATTGTATGCAAGTAATGATGTGCATTGTTGTGTTATTGAATTTTATTATATATGAATATTTGGGAGTACTAATGTGTAAATTGAGATGCGTAGGAAATTTACCATGTGACCATGGAAAATTACGGAGAATCAAACCTAGACTTATGTATGTTCGTAAAGCCAGGGTTTGTCTATTTGGAGAGACAACACCCCGTTTGTGTTGTATTTTATTCGTACCAGTATATGCTGCATGTGTGTCATGTGTTATTTGAATTTATTGTGTAAAGACCTCAAGAGACAATTTCATGTTTATCTTTGTAAAAGTATTTTATTAGTGTCACTTGACACGTGTGGATTTAAATTTAAATATTTTATTTTGTCTCTTGATGGGAAAGTGTTAATTATAATTAATTTTAAATAAAATAATGTGTTGTCAAAAAGATATTTTGAGGATATAATATTTGGAGTGGTCAACTTATGTTTGACCCGAAAATAAACTTCAGAGGGGTTTAAAATGGGTTAAATGAACACCTAGGGGTAGTTTATTAGGGTTTCCTGAAGCCCATAAGGTATACCTAGGGGTTAGGGGTAATTTTAGGCAAGTTTCTACTTTATTATGATCTTTTTAACGCTTTAAAAATTGGTTTTTTTGAGTTGAGCGAAAATTGGAAATGGAAGTGAAAATCAAATCAAGATTTTCCCTCTTGAAAGGAAAGTCTTTTTTGCATTTTTGCTTTCTTCCTTCTTTTTGTTGATTTTTTTTAGAATCCTGTGAGAACTCAGAGAGTGAGCTTCTTAAGGAAGATTTTTGGGGAATAGCTGGTTAATCACCCACTCTCCATTTTTGGAGACAGAAGAAAAACTTGGAAGAAAAATAATGTTATGGGATAAAGAAATTGATTAAGGAAAAATAAAGAATTGTGGATTGGGCAGCTCTTCTTCAAATATCATTATAACCTTTGGGTAGAATAAGGTTGGTTTCTTTTTTACTTTTAATGTCTAGTTTTGTTTATTTCTGAAAGTTGTTGAGTAAGAAAATCTGTAATCTTGAAAATGAATGTTTTGAAAATCCTTTTGGTTTTGTTTTGTGAATAAATGTGTTTTGGGAGTTTTCTCAAGATCTCTCTTTCTTTTGGGAGAGAAGAGGATCTTGAGGGTGGTAGCAGTGACAGCCCTCGAGTGAGAGACTCTCTTTTGAGAGCGATCACAAGGGATCTTTGTGTGACCCTTGCTGCATGGCCTGTTTGTGCAATGGGGGTCATAAGGAGGGTTATAAGGCTAGAATGCCTTTGGGGGGCATAAGGATTATGGGGTTGAGATTTGATATTTTATTTGTGCCATGAGGTGGCTTTCTTGTTATTACATACTTGCAGATTCTCCTCAGGGTATTTGGTCCACTACCACCCTTTGAAAATGTTCACCACCAGAGTGTGGTGCTGTGAAAGCCAGGTTGGGAATGTGTCTGGAATATTTGTATGTTTGTGTTTCTTTGTGTTTGCTTGTTTGATACCCGTCTAGGAATTGGTTCTCCGAGCTCGGGGGTGGCTACCAGTTAGCCTAGGCTGGGAGGTGAGCACTCCGTGGTCAGTTTTGTGTTTTCTATTATGCAGGAAATCCAGAGGAAAGAGGATAGAAATTCATGAAAGATATTCAGAAGATGGAATTTTGAAGATATTTGAATTCAGTTGCAGATGTTGTTTTAGAGTAGTTGTGAAAGAAATGCCTCATTCAAAAAAAAAGAGAGAAGCAAGTTGTAATTTTGTAATTACAAATTTGAAGTCTTATTGTTGTGACTGTTCAGAGAAAACATTCTGTGAATTTGGTAGTATATATTAGAGATGTTTTAAAGAAAGAGAAAAGGCTTGATTTTACTTCTAGTATAATTGAAAAAGAAAAGTAAATTAGTGATGCATGCAAAGCTTCTTGTTTTATGAAGGAAATAAAAAGTCTGTTTTCATTTAGATTTTTACTTGTATTTTTAATTAAGTCAAATTAGAAGTTTATTTAAGCTGAAAGCTTTTAAGTATTTTAGATAGCAAGAAAAGTTGTTTTATGTGAATATTTTATTTAAAGAAATATTAAAGGATTTCTTATTACAAAAAAAAAAAAAACGAATAATGAATCTTTGTGGAATACTTTAGATTGTATTTATGTTAACTTTAATTTAGAAGTTTTTTTTTTTTTTTTTGATGCATTTAAATATATATATATATATATATATATATATATATATATATATATATATATATATATATATATATATATTTTATATTTTTGTTTTATCTTAAGGTCATCTTTTTCCTTTATTATATTAGCGTAAAAAAAATTGCATGTAATAATTCCCTTTTAAAAAAATATATATAAATTTTATTTGGAATTAAATTTATCTTGTTATTTACGCATGTTAATTTTTGTAAATACCATACATATTTATATATATATACATATATATATATATAAATATATATATTTATATATTTATATATATATATATATATATTTAAATGTTAATGTTTTTTTTTAAAAAAAATTTAATTAAAAAAAAAATTTATGTTGGGGACCCCGCGGGTTCGACTGTGTGTACGCACAGTGGACGCCCGCGCGGCGCCCACTGTGTGCACACACAGTGGAGCCGCTTGCGGCTCCCACTATGTGGGCACACAGTGGACAGCCGTGGCCGCCACTGTGTGGCCACACAGTGGTGCCGCCAGCGGCGCCCACTGTGTGGGCACACAGTGGTGCCACGGTGCCACTGTGCGCTCACACAGTGGTGCGCGCGGCCAGCCACCACCTAATAACCTCCGCGACCTGCAAGTTATTTTGGACATGGCTGCCGTAGGATCTTCGGCCCGCCATGAGCTCTTCGCCTGTTAAAAAAAAAAAAAAAATGGGTAAAACCCTAGCCCGATAGGGGCTAGGGAAGTTTAGTTTTTTTTTAAGATCAAAAAAATAATATGTAATTTGGATTTGGGTATTGGTTAAATAAGAATTTAGAACCCTAATTAGGGTTGGGGAAATTAAGAGATAATAATTAGAAAGTTGCAATGGATTTAGGAGGTTAGGGTTAAAATATTGATATATAAGTAGAATATATATATAAATATATATGTTTCCATATATATATATATGGGAATATATATATGAATATATATGTATGTTTTTTTTTTTTTTGAGTTTAATTGATTTAAGAAATTAAATTATTGATATACAAAATATATGCATGATCTATATGTATATATGTACTTTTTATATGTACACAATATAGATATGGAAGAAAATTATAAAGAAGAAATTAATTAAAATTGCTAAGACTATATAGTCATAGTGGGAAATAAATTTTAAAATATCTCTCCTAATATTTTTAGTATGTTTAATTTAATAAAACTATTAATTAAATATCTTTTGGAGATAAAATTTATACCAGTAGGTTATTCCGCAATTAGAATATAACTGATTGTCGATGCTTCGTTCGTTTCAGAATGAGCTCGAATTTATTAATGGAATTTTCCTCTAATGCTTGTCGCAAGAGTGTGCTTATTAATTAAATTAGTATTTTTTTTTTAAAAAAAATTTTGTTCCGTTTTTGCCCTAAATTTTGGGCATGACAAGTTTCTTCAAATGCAAGTAGTCTGGACATTATGCCAATCAATGCAGGAATGAAAATATGGAGAAATATACTAAGAATAATGTGATGAATAATGGTGAGTCAAAGAAGAAATAAAATTTGGTTTGGAGAAAGAAGAGTGAGAGAAAAGGAAGTGAGCCTGAAGTACCAGAGTCTAATGTAGGTCTTCCTCAAGTAATTAAGTTTAGAGTTTTGGGTCAAGGGGAGTTTTGATCTAAAAGAAAAATATTCTATCCTCCCCATCTGAATGGATCGTGTTTCTAATTTGGCATAACAATGCTTTGAGTAGTATCTGATAATCAAAGGAATCTTATTGACATCACTGATGAAGTCAATTCTTGGTGGAAAAACCCTAATGAAGTATCTTGACAAGATAAGTATTAGTTTTTGAGTTCATTCCTTTCATATCAGTTATTTGTGTTTGAGTATTTTGTGAATAGTGGAGCAGTAGTAGAGTGAGTGGTGCAAGAAATCATAGAATTAAAATTGGTTGTCAGAGAATCTAGCGGTGAGGAATTTCAGTTTGTGGGAAATGTACTCCTGGATGAGTTTAATCCAGAGAAGATCAGAGTTGTTGAAGTTGGTCTGAATGATGATGAATTATAGAGGGTCAAAGGATTGGAAGGAAAAGGTCTGAATCTATAGATCAAATTCCCTTGGTTCGATAATGCAGAGGCTATCAGGATAATTCTTAGTCATGTGTGGGATAACTTCATCATGTTGGATAAACCCTATTCGATTATGAAGGAAGTCATTTCTATGATCACCGGTCAATGCGATAGTGGATAAGTTCTAGCAAAGAAGTCATTTTTTAATGGAGATGTAGAAGCCCTAATTGGGGTGAAGGGTGATCAGTGAGTTTTGATCATCAACACAATCATCAACCCTATGGTGAGGTATGTTGCCTATGGCATCTCTTATAAAATTTAATTCAAAAATAGGGAAGGCTCTACCTCAGCAATTTTAGTGTATATGGAACATATGCTTCTGATGGAGAATAAATCATTCGACTTATGTGAATTGCTGAAAGAATTGTTGTTGGAAAACATTAAGATGATAGAAGAGAATAATTATGGTTTTTGGTTTAGGTTATTGCTTGTGAGTTTGGTTATGTAGTATATTTGGAATCCCTTCTCGAAAAATATAATGTTATATGGGAGTCTAGTGTTCCAATTACAAGACATATATTTAGATAATTGAAAAGTCTGGCTAACAAAGAGGATGTTTTCAATGTCCATTTCAAGTCATTAGTGGAAATGTGGAGTGTTGGATCGGTTTCTATATCTTTCTCTTCCGGTTTTGGATATTCTTCCTCTGGAAAGAAGAAAAGGAAACAATTTGTTCCTGTCAGTATTTTTAAGCCAAAGAGAAGCAAGGTAGAAGACATTGTGGTAACTGATGATCTAGAATCACCTGTAGCTAAAGGAGATTTAGAAGTTGCAAAGCAGGAAGCTTGAGATTAAAATGATGAGTCTAATTTGCTAAAATTGGTTGACAACATTGAATGGATGACTTAAATTGAGTCAGATAGAATTGAGAGAATTATGATGAAGCATTTTATCCGGAACAACATGAGACCTGAAGATATCAGTAATCTACTTTCAAAATCTTTGAATGAGGTTATGAAAGAAAGAATGTTTGAGCAGTCAATTAAGGAAAAAGGTCTAGAAATGTAGAATATGTTGAATGAAAGTATTGATGAACAAAAGTACTTATCAACATATATTGAAGAATTGAGAGATTGTATCTGCAGTGCTAGCAAAGTCTACAGGTATTATATCTCTTGGCCAACAGCTGCAGTGAAGCACAAAAGTAAGATTGATGGTATTGAAGATGAACTGATAAATCTAGGCAAGTTTTTTTATTTTCTTAGTGATAAGAATGGTGAGTAGTAGAAAAGAGTTAATTCTCTTCAATATGAGCTCTTATTGTTGCGAAGACAAAAAGAATACTATGTGAGCATTTTTGGAAAGTTAAGGAGATTGTTGTAGCTAAGCTAGAGCATTTTTCAACATTGCTTGAGAATGCAGTCGAGTATGAGAAAAATCCATCTACTCCAAATAGTTTTTTGGACTCAGTCGATCTATTGGTTGAGTGAAAAATTATTTCAATCAATATCAAATTGGTTATACATTCTTGGGAAGTTCTTATTCTAGATCTGAAAGAAAAATATAAGTTTATATTTTTGAAGAGCAGCTGAAATTTCTTGAGTGATATTTAAGTTTTGACATTTTTGGGTGCATATATCTTTTATTTCCTTCTTTTTTTTCAAAGGCATCCTATGTCCTTGATTTCAAAAGGGGGAGAAAGAAATATATATTTGAGGAGTTGCATGAGGAAGGGGGAGTTGTGTGTAGTTATGTCTTGAATATGTTCTGCCATCAATGACAAAGGGGGAGATTGTTGGAGATTATTAGACTTGTGTGAATAATGTTATCATTAATGTCAAACCCGCTATCTAGTTTGGACCATATAGTGTATGTGGTCCAGATATTAGTCTGGATGTTATGGATTTTGTGAATGTTGTATGCAAGGATTGATGAATACTAAGAGGAGGGGGTGAATTAGCATACCAAAAAATACTGTAATCAATCTTATAAATAGTTTAGCAGATAATCAGTGCAACAAATTCACTAATAAACCGGTTAAGATAAGTGCAAACCAAATAGAAAACAAAGCATTCACCCACAAAAGTACAATCACCATAACACAAGATATTTGACTTGGAAACCCAAATGGGAAAAACCACGGTGAGCAAAAACTCACAAGTAACTATCTGCAGAATAGTAATGTCGTGCCCAAACTTTAGGGCACAAAAACGGAACAACAATTTTTTTTTTACGTCATGAACTCGCTAAAAATCCTAATATATAACAACTGTATTTAAGGTTTTGTCTTTTCTAGGATGTAAATAAACTTACTTACTAAGGTTAAGTTAAAAATCCAACTCGAGCGAGTGACTTGATTGGTGGAGATTAATTTGCATTGCGGATTAGTTAGCTAGCTCAATTACCTAAGACAAATTGCCGCTAATTAAACCAAGGGATAATTGGCTATCTTAACGTATTAAATCATTCCAGGTCATATAATGATATTGCTAATGATTATTTGATGCTTATATAAAATTTATTATACGCATCCACCCGATGAGGGTTTTAATTTACTACAATGTCATTTGCCCACTAAAACCGACAATAAGCTAAGGCCAATTCTGATTTTCCCTAAACCCCTTGATTTTGTCAATTAATTTTCAATCCGACCAAAAATCGATCTCAAGGGCTTAAGGTTCCTAAATTTTACAAATCCCTCCTTCATAAATTTTCCTAACGTCCAATGATATGGGGGGGGAAGATCATTGATTAATTAAATATATTGCTGGGTTAAACGTATAGTTTATCCAACTATAGTAATCCTTTATTATTAACCCCCTTGAATTAATTAAAATTAAATTTCTAAAGAATGGGGACATATAATAATTCAAATATTAAATTAACCCCTATTATCAAAAGTCTAAAATCCCATAATAATCCAATTATTAAATTTGTCCCCAAATATATACATTAAAATCAGGGTTCAAAATTCCATAATATTTCAATTATAAACTTAACCCCAAATTATATACTAAAATCTAACTTTAAATTTCCAATTTAAATTCCTTTATATATATATATATATATATATATATATATATATATATATATATATATATATATATATATATATATATATATATATATATATATATATATATATATATATATATATATATATATATATATATAAAATCACATTATAAATTCTTAAATTCTAACCCTCATTATAAATTAAAAATCAAATTTAATGTTCCAATCTAAATCTCCTATATATATATATACATATACATATATATCTAATTACCTAAAATGCTAACCCTAACCCGAAATTGGGTTAGGGTTGCTTTTCTATATTTTACCTCTTATTTTATTTCCTCCTTACCATTTTATACCCTAACCCGAATGGGTTAGGGTTTTATATTACCCCTTTTTCTTTGTTTTGCTTTCTTTCTTTTTTTTTTGTTTTGGAATGTGACTGCAGGTACGGAGGCGAAGGGTTTCATGCGGGGAGAGGCGGAGGTTTTCGCAGGGTTTCGGGCGCCGCTATGCATACGCACAGTGGCGGCAGCGCCACCCACTGTGTGTACACACAGTGGCGGACGGCATAGCCGCCGCCCACTGTGTATACACACAGTGGCGGGCGCCGTTCACTGTGCGTAGCACAGTGGCGGCCGCGACCGCCCACTGTGTTACACACAGTGCGGTGCCCTTCGGCGCCGCCCACTGTGTGTAGCACAGTGGTTCGGCCGTGGCCGTCCACTGTGTTGCACACAGTGGCCCGCGTGACTTTGCTTCCCTTTTTTTTTTGCAACATTTTCAATAAATTTCGTGGGTTGATAAAAATGGTTTAAGATGTAGTTTTTTTTTTTGAATTTCAAATGTATATTATATATATATATATATATATATAATATGCATAGTATCATTTATGAATATGAAGATATTTTCTTCTACAGGCATCCACAGAGCATGACTTTAGATTGCAGAATATATATATATATATATATATATATATATATATATATATATGATTAAAGGGTTTATTCTGCATTATATTTTATATGTTTGAAACAGAGATGCACAAGTTCAAAATGCATCCTTTATTTTGTTGTTACAGGGGTATGCACATTACAGGAAGCTTATATGTATATATACTTTATATCTATATAGGTATATATTTTCAATATACATACTTATATACATATAGAGATATATATGACTAAATGTTGAAGTAATAGGGTTAAAATCCTTATATTGATTTGGGATTTTCAACTATTTACATTCTGTTTTTGGTCTTCTTTCAGCATTTAGAATAGGTTTATATTTTATTTTTTTCTTCCTTTCATTTAAACTTGCTACAGAAATAAAATAGTTCTGGTTTTCTTTTTACAGTCATAAAATAACAGAATCTAACTATGCAAGTAAATAGTGAGAAATAAAAAAAACAATACTAGTTCACTCTTTTTTTTTTAAAACAGTCATAAAATTAACAGAATTTAAGCTATGCAAGTAAATAATAACCCTACTGCATTTCTTTTTCTTTTCCTTACTAATGCAGTAAATAAACATGTTACAGACCAGATTTAAATGTAGACTACAGCAAACACAATAGACATAAAAATATAATAAAAAGAATTACATTACATTGTTTTTCCAGAATGATAGTTACAATAGCCCAAATAAGAAAATGGGTAGATAATCTAACAGTCCCTTTTTTTTTCTAATCTTCACACAGAAAATAATAATTACATTTATTTAAACAGAAACAGAATCATTTTAAGCCCTATATCTACATATGCACTTTCTCTTCTTTTTCTTTTGCTACAAAGCATAAGGTTACATTTCTTTCTTCCTTTCAGCATTTAAATAAAAATAAGAAATCTGAATAGAAGTCTGCAACACAAAATCTGCAACTCCTAGTCTTTTTCCCCAAGCCACCTGCAAGTAAAGTTTTAGGACTATGACCATGGGATGCTCACCTCCCAGCCTAGGCTTACCAGAAGCCACCCCCGAGCTAGGAGAATCAAGACCTAGACGGGTTACAATCAGGCAATACAACACAACAATAGGGCAAACACACAACACATACACTTTCCCATCCCAAGCTACACTTTCACCACACTTGGGGTGATCAATCTACGGGTGGAAGTGGACCAAGTACCATTGGGGAGACTACAGCCAAAAATATAACACAAGCCACCTCATGGAAACTCAAAATACTCAACAGAATTCATCCCAACCACCTTATGCCCCCCCAAAGGCTCAAAGCCATTTCTCTCCCCTTATGACCCCCAAATGCATACACAAGGCTATGCAGCAAGGGTCACAAAGGACACCCTTGAGATCACTCTCCTTAAGGAGAGCCTCTCACCCAAGGCTGTCATGCTTCTTCCACCCCAAGATCATCCTACTCTCCCAAGAGTAGAAGATCTTGGACACTCCCAAAACAAGAACACAAAACAGAAAAACATAGAAATGAAACTACACATTATTTTCTTCAACAACAATTTACATACACACTTTCTTTACAAGCATTTCTTTCCTTCAACAAAACAACATAACTAACATAGACAACAAAACCAAGAGGAGATAACAACCAACCTTATTCTGCCAATAGGTATGCTAAACTTAGTTGGAGATGAGCTGCCCAATCCACACAACTTTCTGCAATTCCTTGGCCCCCAAATTCCTCTAATTCCTAAAACTGGTTTTTTTTCCTTCCAAGTGTTTTTTTTTTTTTCAAAAATCTCCTAGAATGGAGAGTGGGTGATTATCTCACTAAGCTTCCATTCTTAGCCTAAGAAGGCCTCTCTCACTCCTTCCAACCTCTTGGATAGTGTGAGAGATCTCCCATTGGGTTGGTCTTCCCTAGGTCTTACACACTCCCTAACCTAGGTGTCTAGAGAAGGGAAATGGAATGGGGAAGAGGGATTACTATCTCCAAGAAGGTTATCCTACCAAGGAGGGCACTCCTATAGATGGAATTCGTCCATCTTGGGAAAACCATTTTTTTGGGTGGTTAAACAAGTCCTAAGGGAAAGACACATGGCCAATTTTGGCCTTCACCCATAGGTACCCCATGAGGCCTAATAGAAAAGCTCTAAAATTGACTCTAGGAGTTGATTTGACCTTCAGAAAGTCCACCTGAAGTTAACCTACGGGTCAACTCTGAGTTGACCTTCCTTGTGGCTCTCTAGCCTAGATTTCTTGGTTCCTTCAAGGATAATTAGGGGATATAACTATTAACAAAAATAAAACTTTCAAAAAGGTGACATGACAAATTGCCAACACAACATACTACATAGGTGTCAAGTGACACTACAACATAATTCCACATCACAATAAACACATGGCAACTGTCCCTTAAACAATTTAAATAATCCAATAAATACAAATTACACTCATGCAACATTTTACATTTACGAATAAAATACAGTACATATGGGGTGTTGTCTCTCCAAATAGACAACCCCTGGTTTTACTAACGCACATTGGCCTAGGCTTGATTCTCCATAATATTTCCATGGTCACATGGATAATTTCCTGCACATCTCAATTTAAACATTAGTACTTTCCAAATAACCTCATATGATATATATTACATAATCAGAATACAATACATTCATTTTGCAAAGACTTGACATTATGAAATATGATTTGTCACAATTCAAGCAATCTCCTCATAATCCTCAAAATTTGATCCATCTACAAGATATGCAAACATTTTCCTAACATTATATCAAATCCTGAAATTCAGATAATAACCTGCCTCATCACAATATTACCCTAATCTAGAATCACATAATATTCTATAATCCACAAGGCATAGAAATGAAACATCCATATATATCAATGTTACCAAAAATCGTGGGACCATGCAAAGTTCTATATCCATAGTGTGTCAAAACTAGCATCCAAAATAGTTCCAAAATGAAAATAACTGAAGAGATAGGATGGGTCGGGGTAGGGCCTCACAAGTAACTAGATTGGTTAAGGTCATACAATGTTCTTCACCAGAACAGATCCTATTAGGAATCTAGATCTCTGTTAGGAGATCGGTCTTGTTAAAGACTACCTTGTTAAAGGATTTTAGATCCATAGTTGTGAACCGCCTTGTTAGAGGATTTACAAAGGCTTTGCTGGGCCTACCCGATTAAGGGTTTCAGACTTGTTGAAGATATTAGTAATCAACAAGTGAATGATCTAGATGCTAGCACAGTATGCTTAATTAGATCCTTGATAGCTCCTTGTTAATTCATTTTCGCATTACTTCAGTCTTCAATATCTCCACACTCTATCTCTTCACACCGACCTAATATTCTCTTCAATGATAACACATAACCTTTTCTAATCTACATCTCACATGCAAACCCTAGACATGATGTCCTTATAAAGGAATCTGATTTCATGTCGATCCAATAGAATTAGACTACAAGTTCCTAGGTATAGTGTATCTAGAAACATTTGGTAACACGACACAAACACACAGCCAAAGTGTCAGTGGATGATAACTCATTACATATTACAGTAATACCGGTTGGTAACTCATCACATATATATACCGGTTAATACAATATACTGATTACCAATTGTCAAAAATGAAGACTAGAAGATCGTAGTGTTCAGATCAAAAGTTAACTACCACTTGGGTCCTTCATACTGCTTGAGATCCTTGAACCACTTGGGGTCTTCATACCACTTGGGATCTTTATTCAATCTGTGACTGGTAAGCCATCTTCTGCAAAATACCGATAGTCTAAAGACTATACATTCAATAATACACAATACCGGTTGGAACAATTATCGGTTGAGCATAACTCATACATCAAGAAAGTGTGTGTACATCAATGACAATCAAAACATCATCAAAATGCCAACAATCTCCCCCTTTGGCATTGATGGAAACACAAAGAAAAATTTTAACATCTAATTGTTTTTACAATAATAACAAAAGAGATGCTACAATCAAAATTACTCCCCCTAAGCATATACACTACCCCTTTTGCAAAAATTACAAGTAAGTGCATAAACACTCACCAAAATTTTAATGTACACTACTCCCCCTTTGCCAACAATGACAAAGTAATGCAAACTATCATTTTTATAAAATAACATAGAGTAGATGTTCATGACAATAAGGAATGAAATTTCTCAAAAACAGATTTAAAGTTCTTCATAAAAATATTCATGTCCAATGTCCATGACTCAAGTAGCAAGGTGGAAATCTCACTTTCAATCTTCATCTGGAATTCCATTTCTTCCATTGCATCGATGGTACTCAGCTCTTGAGTTACCGTGATGGCTTCCAAGTTGAGAAAACATCTTTGAAGAACCTGCAGTTTAGGTAATAGGAGCAGTTGAAGCTCCTGCAGATCTTGAGTCTGGTTGCTGATCGCTAAGTCCATCTTGGCAGTCTGATGCTGAAAATGATGAATAGTTTGTCCATAGGCAGTGAATAAATCATATGGCATCTTGAAGTTGTTGATATATTCCTATAACTCCGATTGGGTTTGAGCTTTCTATTTGAGCACATCTTCACAAAACAGATGGGGTTGGCAGATTTTACTCAAAAGTAATTTACCCTCACCCATTGCAATACTAATATCATTCTATTGCTTCAGTAGTTGTGTCCTAAGTTCATTCATTTGCTTGACTAAGGCAATATTGAGTGCCTTTTCATGGTTATTTCTTGCAGTTGCTTGAGCAACATCTTCCAAGCTTTGTACTTGGTTCTCTACTACGGTACAAAGAAGTTTGAGCTTGGATAGAGAGGAGTCGGTACTGGGGAGGTTAGTACCAAGAATTAGACTGGTAAGCATGTCAACTGCAATTTGTATGACATCTTGTTCTTTCTTCTTTCACAATTCTTCCAATCTCTCCTGTGCAAGTTGGATGCCTCAAAGTAGCTCAAACTCATCTGTTGATTGAGTCAGACATGCAAGAGTTAGATCAATAAGACTAGTGGAATCAACCTACTTGGTTTGATCACCGGTTGCCTTAGGAGTCTGCCCTCCTTCTTTGGTCTTGATCTCCACTTTTTTTCTCTTCTCTGCTTCCTTCTCCTCTTCCACTCTTTTCTTTTCTTCTTCTCTGACTCTTTCTTTTTATCCTCTTCTTGTTTCTTCTCCATTTCTTCCTTCTTCTTAGCCTCTTCCTTCTTTTTCTTCTCTTCCTCCTTCTTCCTTTCTTCTTCCTTTCTCTTGTCTTCTTCTTTCTTCTTCTCTTCTTCTTTTCTCTTATCTTCTTCTCTCTTCTTCTCTTCTTCTTTTCTCTTATCTTTTTCTTGCTTTTTCTTTTCCTCTTTTCTCTTGTTTTCTTCTTGCCTTGATTTTTCCTCTTGTTCTTTCTTTGATTTCTCTTTGTTAGGAATGACATCCTCATTATCTAATGCATCAACATCAATAGGGTCAATTTGTTCTGTCACTCTTTCACCTTGACTATCAAATACCTCATCCGGTTCGCCTGAGGATAGGTCAAGTTCTTGATCAGCCTTCCTAGTGGCTTCAGATACTTGGTGTACTTCGACAACAACTTTAACATGTATGTGTGTATCCTTTTCTACTTCAGAAGTGTTACCTTCTAGTAACCCGAGTCACCTCCTTCTCATAAAGAAGATGCCTTCATTCTTATCCATAATTTCAAATAACTCAGAATTTGAAGCATCTAGAAAGTATTGTGCAAAAAATTTCTCCCTGATCTCTTGTTCTCTTTCAATGGCAATGCGCCATTTATTATCCAAAGTATTATACAAAGAATATAGAGTAACGGATTTAATCTCACAAGTCAAACGATCATTAATACATAAATATTTAATGACCTCCTGTTCTACCTCCTCTTTCTCACTATCAGCAAAGTCATCAAAATATTCCTTTAAGTCATCAAGCACTTTCCTCCTAATATTCTTTATTGTCCGCTAACAATGTGTCATTGGTTATAAGAAGAAATATCTATATTTACTGGTGCAAAAGTTGCTGGTACATTACCGATAGACTTCAGCTTTTTTCTTGATTGCCTTGTCTTCTTTATTTGAATCTCCGGTTCAGTGTCCTCTGCCTCTGGTGAGTGATTCCTAGATTTCTACTTCCTCTCAAATACTTTTGCCAAAATAATCTTGGGTTTCTTTTTGGCTGGTGATTGCTTGGTCACTTTTGGACTGGCAGATGTAATCAGTGCAGATGTTGATGGCACTGCTTTGCCCTTTCTTTGCTTTGGTTCCTTAATCAGTGTGACCCTCTCCAAGTAGGTATCGGTTATTTTCATCTTTGCATCCAATGGTGAGGTAAGTAAGGTAGAGGCATACCTGATCAATATGTCATTCACCACTTCATACCCCATAGGGCCAACTACTTCCTTTCTAGGTTTCACAGCTTCCATTATGTAGTCATCTATCCTTATTGTGAAGCAGATGTCATCTTCATACTTCTTCACTATATCACTAGATATCCTCATTCTCTGGCTCATCTTTCATTTGAATTCATCAGAATACTTATTTAGAACCTCAGGATATGTAGTTCCCACTACTTGTAGACTCTCCTTAATCTATTTGGAAACTGGTAGGTTAGTAGACCATTGAACATCACCTACTCCATGGAAATAACCTTGAAAATAGAAGAATAGAGTGACCAGAAGTTGGCCAAACTTGAACCTCAGTGATTTGTCCCATTTGATGGATATTATATTCACCAACAATTGCTTCTGTAAGTAGGTACATAGGTCATATTTAGTACCTTCCTTGATCATCCTATAAGCAGCATTCACCATAGTAGCAGGGACAAAATTCATTCTGCTAGCATTAAATATTTTGTAACCAACCACCATGAAAACGTATTTTACTAGATCATCAAAAATGGTATTGACGGTCATTGCCCATTGGTCACTCACATAACCAGTGAGCTCTATCATTTTAGTTTTGGTGACCTTCCATAGAATTGGTACTTCTCCAACATTATAGAATCCAATAATGGCATGAATCACTTCCAGTGTGATTTCATGGGTGTGCTCGAGATACATCTTGTCACCATGCACTTTGCTGAGGATAATCTGAATATGTTTTGTAAATTCTTCCAGAAAGTATATTGCATTGTGTAGTTTCATCTTCTTGAGGATTCTATACTCTGGTTTGATCTTCTTGTCATCTCCACAGAATAGACTTAGCTGGGAGTGAATTACTAGGGATCCTAGGTCTTCCAACTTACAGTCTATATACCCTGAAATATCTCCCTCGATAATGACTTTGACAGGAATTTGAGATAGGGCATTGTATCTCATTTTCTTTTGAAGAAACTCAGGTGTATCTTTAGGTACACTAGAACTAGAATGCAATGCAGAAGCCATAACCAAATGATAAGAAATATTTTTTGGAAAATACCTTCACAATCTGAAATTTAGGTTTTCCAATATTGCACACAATACACCACTTTGGTTGCTAGTTCACCGCTTAGTGTTCTTCACTGATTGCTTGAAGATGATTGCATGATTTCGCACACAATTTCTCCAAATGCTAAACAAATTGCTCTGGTTTCTCTTCTCTTGAAGATCCCTCTTTCAAAAATAGATAAGTGAAAATGACAACGAAAACCCTTTTAAACAAACTCTCACCGACCATAATAAATGCATCACCGCTAGGGTACAAACCCCAATTTTTCCTTTTACCGCTTCAGATCTTCTACCGACTAATAGGTAACATATACCGATAAAGGTCTTTACCGATATAAGTCGGGGGTTTGAAATATTTCATTGATATGTTCCCCCTAAGCTTTTCTGAAGCTTAGTTTGCTAGTTCAAAGACTTCCAGACTAGGTGCAGAAGCAGGTTCACCCTGTGACTCTTCTTCTGATTTCTTTTTTCAAATTTTATTCATTTCCACCTAAATGGTTTCAACATCAATCTTCTATTCTAGAGTGATTCTTTCTCATTCTGCAAGTTCTGGCAGTGTGTCCTGGTTTGTTGCAATGATAGCATACCATTCCAGGTGTTCTCCATGGTCCGTTATTCATACTTCCATTCTTCCTTCTGCATGTTGTAGTAGTGTGACTGCTACCACAATAGATCAAACAAGTTTCTTTCCAACTAGTTTCTGCTTGATAACTGACTAACTGATGGTCATAGGTATTGTATCGGTTGGGATTCCGGTTCACAGGAAGTTCCAGAATAACTCCTTGAGTCCTTGGAGAATATCTCCTAGTTTTGTACAAAATCGACTTGCATTCAAATGCTTTATGCCCAAACTTGTTGCATGTGTAACAATTTCCATTGAATCTATTGGATCTAGGCATATTGTTTTGAAAATAAGGAAAATTGTTGTAGGCCTTGCTTCTACACACATTGGCAACATGTCCTTCTTTGAGACAATTAAAGCAAATAGGTTTAAATTTTTTCTTACCTTTATCCTTGGATGTCGGTTTCTTCTTTGATCCTTCAACTTTTGTTTCAGAGGTCTCACCTTCCTCATACCTAGAGAAACCAAGTCCAGTGGTATCCTTTGCTGGTTTTGCCAATTCCAGCTTTTGCTCTAGCTTAGCAGTACTCTGATTGAATTTGGCAAGTATTTCCTTTGACTCATTAAGTTCCTTGGAAATAGCAGCATTAGATTCCATCAAGGTTGCATTCTCAGAAATAGCCATGTTTAGTTCACCTTGTATTACTTTTTTTTCCACTTTACTCTCCCGGAGATGAGTGGTAAGGGTATTGATTTCTTGCTTCATCTTGGAGATCTCATGATCTTTGTGTTTTACTAGATCTTTAGCTTTCCTTCTATTCTCAAGCTCCTGAATCATACTGATAGTCCATCCTTCCAACTCCCTTCTCAGATTGACTTTTGATTCATTCAGTTTTTCAACTTCTTCAAGTAGGGCATCCATGTGTGCTTCATCAAAAGAGCTAATTTTAGTGAGTTCCATTAGTTTCTCAACATGCTCTCTTCTTTTGGCCAAAGAGGCTTTATAGTTGACTTTGAGTTCATCATAGGCTCTCTTAGTCTGAGTGAGACGATGAGTAAGTTCCCTCACACTATATTCCCCCATATCTCCTTCCAAGTGGTTAGACTTATAGAAAGGTTGGTGCTGATACCAATTGATCAATACTAAGAGGGGGGGTGAATTAGTATACCAAAAAATACTGTAATCAATCTTATAAATAGTTTAGCAGATAACTAGTGCAACAGATTCACTAATAAACTAGTTAAGATAAGTGCAAACCAAATAGAAAACAAAGCATTCACCCACAAAAGAACAATCACCATAACACAAGATATTTGACGTGGAAACCCTAATGGGAAAAACCATAGTGAGAAAAAACTCACAAGTAACTATCTATAGAATAGTAACCAGATCAGTTAAGGTCATACAATGTTCTTCACTAGAATAGATCCTCTTAGGAATCTAGATCTCTGTTAGGAGATAAGTCCTATTAAAGACTACCGTGTTAAAGGATTTCAGATCCATAGTTGTGAACCACCTTGTTAGAGGATTTACAAAGGCTCTTTTTGGGCCTACCCGGTTAAGGGTTTCAGACTTGTCAAAGATATTAGTAATCACCAAGTGAATGATCTAGATGCTAGCACAATATTCTTAATTAGATCCTTGACACCTCCTTATTAATGCATTTCAGTTTTACTTCAGTCTTCAATATCTCCACACTCTATCTCTTCACATAGACCTAATATTCTCTTCAATGGTTGCACATAACCTTTTCTATTCTATATCTCACATGAAAATCCTAGACATGATGTCCTTATAAAGGAATCTAATTTCATGTCAGTCTAATAGAATTAGGCTACAAGTTTCTAGGTACAGTGCATCTAGAGACATTTGGTAACATGGCGCAAACACACTGCCAAAGTGTTGGTGGATGATAACTCATCACACATTACAGCAATGCCAGTTGGTAACTCATCACATATATATATCCATTAATATAATATACCGATTACCGATTGTCAAAATGAAAACTGGAAGATCATAGTGTTTTGATCAAAAGTGAACTATTGTGTGGGTCCTTCGTACTGCTTGAGATCTTCAAACCGCTTGGGATCTTTATACAACTTGGGATCTTTATTCAATCTGTGACCGGTAAACCATCTTTTGCAAAATACTAATAGTCTAAAGACTATACATTCAATAATACAAAATACCGGTTGGAACAATTACCGGTTGAGCATAACTCATACATCAAGAAAGTGTTAGTCCATTAATGACAGTCAAAACATCATCAAAATGCCAACAAGGATTGTATACAACTAGTACAATATTGTTGTTTTGGTTAGAAGTCATTATGCAACGTAATAAAGGTAATATGTTATGGACAACTTTGGATAATGAGTTTTGAGGTTTCCTGGTGTTCTCATTGATCTCGATATTCGTATGTTTTGATCAAGTAGAAGTAGGTTTTTGAAAGGTACCCAAACCTTGTACGTTGCAGGAGATCAAGAGAACAAGAAAGATACGTGCCTGATCACTTCATTAAAAAAAAAGACCCCAATCGAACAAAAAGGGATCAACACACATTACATAGGAAAACCAAACACAGACAACTTAAGGACAGTAAAATGATAGCAAAAGGATAGGATCCAAGACCACTGCTGAAACAGAGATAGAGACATCTAGATACTTTTCATGATATCTTGGAATCCCTATGTTCGGAGTTCTCATTGATCCTAGTATAAGTTGTGTCCCAATGTTAGCTACTTTGGTAATTGTCAAAAGTATCTCTTTGAGTTTTGTGTTGTGGTTTCTCTTGGTACACGTGGAGTCTACATTTTGGAGATATTGAACTTGATTATGTGATGATGTGTTAGTATTCTTGGGTCTAGATGACCCTACCCCATTCTGGTAATCACAATATATGCATTGGAAATCAAAGTATGTAAAGGAAGCATGTAGAAGTCTTGTGAAGGCCGACATAAGCATATTGTTAATGTGTTGGGCTTAGCCGACACACTATTTTGTATTTGTGCCCTTTGGTATATATACATATACATATGTAGTAACATTAAAAAAGGAGAAATAGAAGAACAAGGCTAAGTGTGAAGGTGTGTTTTGTGCGAAAGTTGGTAGCAAAGATAGCAGTGTGCGAAGTACATGTTGTGAACAACAAAAGCATACAATGTTGTAGTAGTCCTTTAGTGAACCTGTTGTAGGATAGTTCTATAGAGATCTCTAACCAGATTTGTTGTAGGGCTTGAGATTTGTAATTTGAGCTTAACCTTAGAACTGATCCCATGCATTTGGAGATTCTATCCCATTCAGTTCAACCCTTTTACTTGCAGTGGGCATTCTAACAGTTATCCATCTCTTTGTTGTATTCGCAATGACCAGTCTGACAATGAATCATTTTTGTAATCTGGGAGAGAGAAACCCAACAGTGAGACATCCCTCTTTGTAAACACAAATATAAGTAGTTATATTCTCTTGAGAGTTAACACTCTCAGTGGTTTTTTCCATTTGGGTTTTCCACATATAAAATTTGGTGTTTGTCTTGTGGTTTTGTCCATGTTTAATTTGCATTAACTACTTTATATCAATCAAGTTTGTTTGATATTTAAGTGGAAGGTTATAATTTTTTCACCATTTGGAGGAATTTATTATTTGTTGCAATGATGTTTTGTCATTGATACTAACACTAGTTGTTTGGATGCTTTACCAGCACCCTTTTGGTCTCAGTAGGTTGAGTAGTTTCTGGTTGGATCTGGCATGATTCAATAGGCTCCAATATGGTTTGGTTATAGAATTGGCTTATTCATGATACTCATGTTCATATTCAATCAGTTGGTTTTGGTCTAGTGATTGGATGTTGTCTTGTTTTCTTAGAAGCTTGGCTTGTGGTTTAGGCGAGGGTTTCACCGACAGAGCTTTTGATGAAGATATTTGGTGACATGCATAAGTGGTGTTGTTGTAGCTTTTGGTGGAGATTTAGGATGTTGTTGACGATCATGTCCAAGACTTGGCGGATGGATATCATTTCTTTAGTGTGTGAACCTATATTGGGTCCCGATTGGTTTAGGTTATGGACCAATTTCATGAAATGTGTGGATTGGACCTCTCGATGTGTTTTTGGGATATCTTATGTGTTGGATATTATTTGTTTGGTCTAAGGCCAACATGTTTTATAATTATGTATTTGGTTTATTGTCTGGTGCTTGACCTGATTGTTTATGGTTGAGGGTTTGTATATATATGATGTAAGATCTCATTGTAGATCATCATGGTTATGGGATATGGAAATGTAATGTACGAATAATGTAATATCATTCAGGAAAAGGATTTGGTCAATCATTGGAGATCAAACTGGGTTTATTCCTCTAGTATTGAGCTTAATCGAAACTGTACTCAAGCATAGGAGATGTTATCTTTGTAGTTCAAGACTTCTTCCGAATTGTAGTATGGATTTCTATGTAGTCAGTGAGACTCCTTTTGTGATGAGAAGTGCGCTCTAGGCTGTTGGCCTTCCTAAAAGTGCATGCCCCTCAATTGTAATCACATACTTATTGGAGAAGTATTATCAGACTGTGGGTAGGCTTCCCACCATGGTTTTTCTCTTTACCAGGTTTTCCACGTATAAATATTGGTGTCATATGGATGGTATTTATTCTCTCATTATTTTTTATGCTTAATTGATTTAACTTGTATTTTGGTATTTGGTTTAAGAATTCCGGTTTTACTTTTTTGGGTTATGGTATTAAATTTTTAATTTCTTAAGGTTTTGATAATCTATGACAACTGATTCATGCCCCCCCCCCTCAGTTGTCGTCCGATTATTTGAATTGTCTAACAATTGGTATCAAAGCCTTTGTCCTCTTTGTAGAAAGCTTAACCACTTGAGGAAGATCATATGGCATCTAACAGATCAAGTTCATCTAGAGATATCTTTCAAAGAGATATTCCTAGGCTTGATGGAACAAATTACACAATATGGAAGATTCAGATGGAGACTCATCTGAGATGTCTTGGCAAGGAGCTTTGGGAGATCACACAGTATGGTGTTACACCTCATAATATGACATCTGGAAATCCTCCTTTGGAAAACAAGGATAAGGAGCTTGAGAATGATTGTAGAGAAAGAGAAGCCCTCTTGTGTGCATTTTCTAATCAACAAATAATGGGATTAACTAACAAATCATCTAGAAAGGCTATATGGGATAAGTTGGAGACTCTTAATGAAGGTGACCCTATAGTGAAAATTGCTAAACGTGCTGGTTACCAAGTGAGATATGAAAACCTGAAGATGGAAGAAGATGAAAGGATTACTGGATTCATGGAAATGGTAAATGAGATTGTTATGGGAATTCAATTTTGTGGTGGAACTTTGAGCAAAGATGAAATTATTTCTAAAATTTTGAGAGCCCTACCACCGGCTTACAAGATGAAGGCTACTGCTATCAATGAATTGAGAACACTGGCTAATACATATGTCAACAAAGATACCTTGGTTGGGAAATTATCTACTTTTGAGCTTGAAGAATTTGGACCTTCTAGAGCTGTGAAGTCTAAACCTTCTTTTCATGCATTTGCATCATCAACCACTAATCAAGATTGGAAAGATTTGTATGAAAAAGAATTGGATGATATGAAGAGAGAAGATGAAAAGTCTGAGCAACTTGAAGAACTATTTTCTAGAAGAGTACCTAAAGGACCGGTAGGAAGTAAGTATGAAGGAAAACCACCTTTTAAATGTTTTCCATGTAATAAGATTGGTCATTTTGCATCTAAATGTCCTGAAAGGAATTCAAGATTTGAAGAAAGAGTTGGAAGATCTTTTAAGCCTAACCCTAGATATTAAAATAGGTATAAGTACAAGAAAAGTGGAGACAAATCATGCTACATAGTGGATGAGGAAGGCATTTTTGATTTTGATGATGAACTGATAGAAGATTATGTTGGTGGTTCCGGCAATGGGAAGGAATGGGTGTTCCTAGCTATTAAGGAAGATGTTCCAGCATTGGAAGAGAATGTACTTGAAGAAAAGGCACTTGCTGCTAAAATTGAAGACAAGGATGAATGGGTAATTGATAGTGGTTGTTCACATCATATGATTGGATATAAAGGAAATTTTGTATCTTTGCAATAATTTCATGACAGTCTGGTTAGATTTGGAGATGACAAAGCATGTATGATCAAAGGAAAAGAAACTATATCATTGGATGGTAAGAACAATACTCACAATGTTTATTATGTTGAAGGTTTAAGGAAAAATATTTTGAGTGTAGGATAATTGGTGGATAAGGGATTTCAATTACAGTTCAAGGATGAAAAATACAAAATCATTACCAAATCTAGTTTGGAGATTGCAACCAGTACACAGACAAAAGGTAATTAATTCATTTAAATTCTGATGAGAAGACATGGTTGATTGCACAGATTGATGAGAGTTCGCTATGGCATAAAAGGTTGTGTCATGTGAATATCGATTGCATGGTGAAGATTGGTTCAACTAAGGAAGTTAGAGATATACCTAAGATTGTGAAGCCCTATAATCTGGTATGTAAACAATGTCAAATGGGTAAACAGGTTAGAACCTCTTCTCGGAGTATACAAGATAAATCTAATGATGTTCTTGATCTTATTCATATTGATTTGTGTGGCCCTTCTAGAGTTAAATTTTTTCAAGGTGATAGATATTTCATGCTAATCATTGATGATTATTCTAGAATGATGTGAGTTACTTTTTTAAAGGAAAAATCTAAGGTATTTGAAAAATTTAAAATCTTTAAGGCTAAAGTGGAAACTGAGACAGGATTGAAGATTAAATGTTTGAGGTCAGATCATCATGGTGGAGAATTCACATCCGATGAGTTTAATAACTTTCATGAGAAGCATGGTATAAGGAGACAATAAAGAGTCAGAAGACTCCTAGGTATGTGAGATTGAATCATTCAGAAGATCAGATCATTGGGGATAAGAAAAATGGAGTAATGACAAGAAGAAGACTGGAAACTATTGAGGTATGTTTAATTTCACAAGTTGAACTGGTATCAGTAATTGAAGCATCTAAAGGTGAATATTGTTTGAAAGCTATGGAAGAAGAATTAGATTAGATTGAGAAAAATAACACATGGAATTTGGTTCCCTAGCCTAAAAATAAGAATTTTATTGGAACTAAATGAGTTCTTAGGAATAAATTGAATGAGAATGGTCAAGTTGTAAGTAATAAGGCTAGATTGGTTTGTAAAGGATATTCTCAGAAGGAAGGAATTGATTATGGTGATACTTTTGCACGAGTAGCTAGGATTGAAGATGTGAGATTATTTCTTGCCTATGATGCCCATAAGAACTACAACGTTTATCAAATGGATGTTAAGTGTGCATTTCTAAATGGGGATCTTGATGAGGAAGTTTATATTGATCAACCTGATGGTTTTTCACTATCAAATGATAAAAACATGGTTTGCAAGTTAAGGAAAGCTTTATATGGATTGAAACAAGTACCTAGAGCCTGGTATGCAAGGCTGAATAAATATATTTTGAAGCTTGGTTTTACTAAGGGTAATGCTGACAATAATTTATATTATAAGGTCACTGATGATATACTGATTATTGAAGTATTTGTTGATGACATCATTTTTGGAGGTGATGATAAGTTGTGTAAGGAATTTGCTAACAATATGAAGAATGAATTTGAGATGTCTATGATTGGGGAAATGAAATTTTTCTTAGGTTTGTAGATTACTCAAACTGATAAAGGTATTTTCATATGTCAAACTAAGTATGCTAGGGAATTGTTGAAGAAATTTGGTATGGGAGATTCTAAACCGGTAAGTACTCCTATGGTTACAAGTGAGAAATTGACAAGAAAAGATATTTCTACACTGGTAAATCCTACAAGATACAAATCTATGATGGTAGGTCTGCTTTATTTGACTCAGACTAGGCCTGACATAATGAATGTTGTTTGTATTGTATCAAGATTTCATAGTGATCCTAGAGAAAATCACAAGAGTGTCGTGAAAAGGATTTTTAGATACTTG
Source organism: Cryptomeria japonica (assembly GCF_030272615.1). Classification (NCBI taxonomy): domain Eukaryota; kingdom Viridiplantae; phylum Streptophyta; class Pinopsida; order Cupressales; family Cupressaceae; genus Cryptomeria; species Cryptomeria japonica. Next base: position 270,652,029 of record NC_081408.1, read on the forward strand.
CAAGGTACATCAAAATATGGTTTGTGGTACCCTAAGGATGATGACTTTACATTATGTGCATATATAGATGCTGATTGGGTTGGAGATGTTGATGATTGGAAAAGTACTTATGGTGGAGCTTTCTTTCTTGGAAAGAAGTTGGTTTCATGGATCAACAAGAAACAATCATGTACTTCTTTATCTACTGCTAAAGATGAGTATGTTGTTGTTGCTACTAATTGTACACATGTTTTATGGATGAAGAAAATGTTTAAGGATATAAAAGTGCATTGCACTAAACCAGTAGTTATTCACTGTGATAACTCTACTTCTATTGACATATCAAAGAATCTAGTATTTCATTCTAAGACAAAGCACATATCTATTAAGTATAACTTTTTGAAGGAAAAGGTGGAAGAAAATGAAGTTAGATTGGATTATGTGAACACTAAAGAGAAGATTGCAGATATCTTCACTAAACCTTTGCCTAAGGAATCATTTGAGTACTTTAGAGACAAATTGGGAGTTTCTACCCCTCTGGTAGAGACTTGATTGATGCAGTTTGGCATCAATCCGATATGCATTATCAAAGATATTTTTTATTCTAACACTGATGTGTGATACTACTACTCAGGGGGCATAGTCATCTATGTGATTCAATGGTTTATGTTTATGTTTTGATATTTTTCTTAGATTTTTGGCATTGATGTCAAAGGGGAGAGATATTGATGTGAATAAGAAAAAGAAAAACTTAAGGAGTTGTATACATTAGTGGGAGAGATATATGTATAATTTAGAGCTTTACAAAGATATCATTCACAAGGGGATTTTGGTCTTTGTTTCAGAACTTCATTACTATATCTTTGAGTGGGAGATTGTTGGTTGTCCTCCATTGGGGGAGACTTGTTTGGTATTTCTTGGTACTTAGATAGTTTTAAGATCTAGTGTTGCCATCAATACCAAAGGGGGAGATTGTTGGCCATTTGGAGGAATCAATTATGTGTCGCATTGATGTTTTGTCATTGATGTCAACAATAGCTGTTTGGATGCTTTATCGACATCCTTCTGGTCCTGGTAGGTTGAGTAGTTTCCGGTTGGTTTGGATTCGACATGATCCGGTAGGTTCCGATATGGTTTGGTTATGGAATTGGCTTATTCATGATACTCATGTTCATATTTAGTCAGTTGGTTTTGGTTTGGTGATTGGATGTTGTCCTATTTGTTTTGAATCTTGGCTTGTGGCTCCGATGAGGGTTTCATCGACAGAGTTTTTGATGAAGATCTTTGGTGATATGCATAAGTGGTGTTGGTGCAACTTTTGATGGAGATTCAAGATGTTGTTGATGATCATGTTCAAGACTTGGTAGATGAAGATCATTTCTTTAGCGTGTGGACCTATATTGGGTCCCGGTTGATCTAGGTTATGAACCGATTTAATGAAACATGTGGATAGGACCTCTCGATATGTTTTTGAGATGTCTTATGTTTTGGATATTATTTGTTTGGTCTAAGGCCAACATGTTTTGTAATTATGTATTTGGTTTATTTTCTGGTGGTCAACCTGATTATTTATGGTCGAGGGTTTGTATATATATGATGTAAGATCTCATTGTAGATCATCATGGTTATGGGATATGGAAATATAATGTGTGAATAATGTAATATCATTCAGGCAGAGGATTTGTTCAATCATTAGAGATCAAATTGGGTTTATGTAAGAGGATTTAGTCCTCTAGTATTGAGCTTAAGTGGAACTGTACTCAAGCACAGGAGATGCTATCTTTGCAGTTCAACACTTCTTCCAGATTGTAGTCTAGATTTCTATGTAGTCAGTGAGACTCCTTTTGTGATGAGAAATGTGGTCTAGGTTATTGGCCTTCCTGCAAGTGCATGCCCCTCAATTGTAATTTACATAATTGCTGCAGAAGTATTATCTAACTGTGGGTAGGCTTCCCACCATGATTTTTCCCTTTACTAGGTTTTCCACGTATAAATCTTGGTGTCATTCGGATGGTATTTATTCTCTTATTATTGTTTATTCTTAATTGATTTAACTTCTATTTTAGTATTTGGTTTAAGCATTTCAGTTTTAATGTTTTGGGTTCTAGTATTAAAGTTTTAATTGCTTAAGGTTCCAGTAATATGTGACAACTGATTCACCCCCCCTCTCAGTTGTCTTCTAGTTATTTGAAATATCTAACATAATTGTGAAGAAAAGTTTAAATCTATGGGATTACTGATTCACCCCTCCCCCCATTTGTATTTTGGTGCTTTCAACCTGAACAACAAATTTATCTTGAAAATTTTAATTTTTGGTTCAAATTCTCGAGGGGGCATCACCCTTCTATCTTCCCTTACTCGGGCATCTTTTTCTTTGACACGATGTTGCTTCACAACACTAAGTCAAAGAGGGGCAAAATGTAGATGCCTAAAAAATTAATTATATTTTATTAAATCCCCCATAATATAATTAATGTTTATTAATTATGTTATCCTCTTTAGCCTTTCCAAATAATTAATTAAATTTTATTTAGTTAACTATTCCCCCATCCAATATATGTAATTTATTAATTATATTCTTTTTTAACCAAAGTTTGATTTATTTTAATAAATTGAACTACACCTTAGCCCATCCATTAATTAACTCTTTTGAACCATATTAGTTAATTAATTTTTAATTAATTAACTATCATCCTAGAATCCTAAAAATCCTCCCACTAATCCCCCTCATTAAGCTAATTTTGTTACAAGCTAGGGTTGACGTTGCACCAAAAGATCGACCTATCAATGCCCGATACAACCACTAGACTTATAGAATCCATAGGAGGTTGTTAAACCATGTTGTGAATCACTGGAAGAGACTTTGGCCCACTACCAACAATCTCCCTCCCAGCGTCACTCATCGTGGCCTATGTGATTCGAACATGTGACCAAGCTCTGATACCACTTGTTACAAGCTAGGGTTATCATTTCACCAAAAGATCGACCTGTCAATGCCTGATACAACCACTAGACTTATAGAATCTACAAGAGGTTGTTAAACCATGTTGTGAATCCCCATGAGAGATGTTGGCCCACTGCCAACAAATTAATCAAAGCCTAATTCCTCATTACCCTTTTCCCTAATTTTTAATTCACCTCTCCTACTCCTAGGTCTATGTGTGACACCCCTCTTAAATTATTTGCATGCACAAGTCATTTTCAAGCCTCCACCTCATTCTTTGACCAAGGGTTCTCACACATGTGTGAGGATGCTCTTCCCTATGGAGCCACTCTACACTTTCTCTTTTCACACATTTTTCATTTCTCTCTTCGTACAAGTCTTCCATTTTTTCATTTTTGCCTCAACTTGTCACTGTCTTGTTCTTCCCAAGATGTGCTCACACATGTGTGAGCACACCTTTCTCTCTTCCCCATGACAAGTGTTCTTCCCAAAATCCTCCACCTTGTGAAAATTTTCATTAGGCTATGAACCAAGCCATCTCATCTCCTCAAATTCAGCTCTAAGCCGCCATCAACTTTTAATCCCAACCATCCAATTCAAACCAAAAAATCTATAAATTGGAGTTTAATCCTTCATTCATGATACAATAATTTATGCTAACCTTATGCTACCAATTTGACATCTTATTGTGCAATAAAGACAATAATCCAAATATCAACATATCAAGAGAAAATCAAGTGGCTTAGGGTGCACCACTTCAAGCTCAATCCATGGGATATATGAAAGGTATAATGCATGTTTAAGCTATTGGTTTTATGTTTAAGCTCAATCCATGGGATCATTCAAAAATAAAGATGAAACATATTTAAAGTCTAATAACAATAAAGAAACCAATTTATTATGTGATTTAACTATGAAAAGTAGTTGTGAAACACTAAGGAATAATGTTTGCATTCAAATCAAAGAAGAATATACACCTAAATAGTGTTGTCCCAAAATTGTTGTCATGAGAAATTGGCAACAAAGGAGTTTCCATCTAGCTCTCTAAATGGTTGTTTTGTGCATGATGAATATGAACATTATGAAGATAACATGATTTATTTCAAATAAATAGTCAACTTATACAAAATCAATTAAATCATAAATTGCAAGAACTAGCTATTCCCATGTCATTATTGGATTGCATTATCAAATGGGTGTACAATTACATCTTAAAAATCAACATTGTGAGGTAAGTTGTATTGCTTTTATTAGGAAAATGGATTTTTATTTGAAGCAGATAATCACTGTTAAAAAGGTGTCCATTCCAATAGAAGATCATTAGGATAGTTAATCCACCAAAAAAGAAGATAAATATGATCAACCCCATGAGAATCGAGAAGATATATACCTTCTTGGTCAAGAAGATGAATTGGCCACAATACATGAGGACAATGGTGAGCCTATTTCAAGAGATGAAAAAATTCATGAGGTAACATCTTGTCCACCTTCATTTTATAAAAATATTTCACTCAACATTGAAGTGGACTCATATCACAGTAATGATTCTAAATCTCATTTAAATTCATTAGATGAAGAGAGTAAGTTCATGGATACTTTCATGATAAGTAGAAATAAAGAGGTCTCATCAAATGGACTTGTGAGTGTTGATGATATTTTGGTTAAATTGTTAGGATAACCAGTGAGCAACTAAGAGGGGGGGGGGGGAGGGGGGTGTGGGTGAATCAGTTGTTAATAGATTATAACTTTTAATCCATAGTACAACCTTAAACAAATCAAGTATCAGTAAAGAACAGACAGATGCCGGTAGGAATAGATACCAGTAACCAATAAAACTTAACAATTAACCAGATAATCAATGTAAAGCAACCATACCACATAATACCATGATTTGTACATGGAAAACCCGAAAGGGGAAAAACCACGGTGGGAAGTCTACCCATAGTCATACGATATGTTTGCAAAAAGTATGTGTTACAAGAGGGGCCTGCACTTGCAAGAAGGCACACTACCTAGAGCATACTACTCATTACAAAAGAGTCTCACTGACTACAAAGAGGTTACAACCTTCTCAAGATAAATGGACAACAATCCAATAGAGTGAACTGCTAGAAATAGCATCTACCATGCCTGATTACAGTTCTGATTAAGCTCAATGCCAGAGGACTAAATCCTCTTCTGAATCCAATTCGATCACCAATGATTGATCAACTCCTTTGTCTAAATGATATTACAATATTCGGACATTACATTCCCTGACCATGACCTTTTCAATAACCATGATACTTTACAAAGAGTTTCTACCTCTTATTTATACAAACCCTAATGCCTAAACCAATTAGGTCAGCCACCTAAAGATATTAAAATAATATCATTACATAATTCCATTTACAATGATATTCCATATCGGCTTAAGATCAAAAAAATAATAGCAAATCCATAAATAATCTTGAATCATCCAGGTAACGTGTAGAGTACATGCTAGCATGATACCAAACCATAACCTAGATAGGTACCAGGCCTATTCTGGGTCCACCACGCCAAAGAAAAATCTTCAATCATTTGAAGCATGATCAAAGAACATCTTCAACATCCTAAAATAATCAAAGAAGCTACACCAACACCAATTGTGCATCCTTTCACAATTCCTCAATGAAAGCTCTTTCGGTAAAGCCTTAAACTAGTGCCGGTAAGGGTTTTCCAGAGTGTATGATAACATCCAATTACCAAGCCAATACCAAGTGACTAAAACATTCTCATGGAGCATATAACTCATGAAATCCAATATACTTCATTGATCCAAACATGCCGAAAGTGTCCAACAGATAATCTCTTCTACTGGCAACACTAGATACCGATAACCAAAACTTGTCTATCGGTAACCATCCATATCAGCTAGTGTTGACATCAATGACAAAACATCAATGAAACACATAATCAATTCATCCATAATTCCAACAATCTTCCCCTTTGGCATTGATGGCAACACTAGATGTGAAAAATATCTAAGTACCAAGAGATGCCAAACAAGTCTCCCCCTATGGAAGACAACAAACAATCAATAGCTCTGCCCTAGTGAAAGATATCTTTGTAAGGTTCAGAATAATTTTTCACATTACCATCAATTCCCCTTTGATATCAATGCCAAAAATCCACAAAAATATCAAAGCAATGATATAAACCTCTGAATCTCAAAGCTGACTACTCCCCCTGAGTAGTAGAACCACTCATCAGTGTCGAAATGAATAATGTTTCTGATAATACATGTTAGATTAATGACAAACTTCATCAATCAAGTCTCTGTCAGAGTGGCAGAAACCCCTAGCCTATCTCTTAAATATTCAAATGATTCCTTGGACAGCAATTTAGTGAATATGTTTGCAATCTGTTCTTTAGTGTTCACATAAACTAATTTGACTTCCTTTGCTTCTACCTTGTCCTTCAGAAAGTTATACTTTATTGAAATATGCTTAGTCTTAAAGTGAAATACCAGATTCTTAGACATGTCAATAGTTACAGAGTTATCATAGTAGATAACTATCGGTTCACTACAATTTATTCTGATATCCTTCAACATTTGCTTCATCCATAAAACGTGAGTGCAATTAGTTGTTGCTACCACATACTCAGCTTTTGTAGTAGATAAAGAAATGCATGACTATTTTTTTCTTATCTATGAAACCAATTTCTTTCCAAGAAAGAAATCTCCACCCAAAGTGTTCTTCCTGTCATCAGTATCACCTGCCCAATCTGATTTAGTATATGCACATAAAGTGAAATCATCATTTCTGGAATACCATAAACCATATTCTGTTGTTCCTTGCAAATAGTGGAATATCCTCTTTACTGCACATTCATGATTTTCTTTAGGATTACTTTGATATCTTGAAACAATACTTATTGCATTCATAATATCAGGTCTAGTCTGAGTTAGATATAACAGACCACCAATCATAGATTTATACCTTGTCGGATTTACCAGTGTAGAAGTATCCTCGATAGATAATTTCTCACTTGTAGCCATAGGAGTACTTACCAGTTTGCAATTCTCCATACCAAACTTTTTCAACAATATCCTCAGATACTTATTTTGACAAATAAAAATGCCTTTGTTAGTTTGAGTAATCTGCGAACCTAAGAAATTTTTTTATCTCACCACTCATGGACATTTCAAATTCATTCTTCATGTTGTTAGCAAATTCCATGCACAGTTTATCTTCTCCTCCAAAAAGGATATCATCAATAAAAACTTCAATAATCATAATATCATTATCAATGATCTTATAATATAGATTACTATCAGCACTGCCTTTAGTAAAACCAAGCTTCAAAGGATATTTATCCAACCTTGCATAACAAGCTCTAGGAGCCTGTTTCAAACCATATAAAGCTTTCTTTAATCTGCAAACCATATTTTTGTCATCGGTTAGTGAAAATCCATCAGGTTGCTCAATGTAAACTTCTTCCTCAAGCTCACCATTCAAAAATGCACATTTGACATCCATTTGATAAACCTTATAGTTCTTATAAGCTGCATAGGCAAGAAATAGTCTAACATCTTCAATTCTAGCTACAGGTGTAAATGTCTCACCATAATCAATTCCTTCCATTTGAGAATATCCTTTACAAACCAATCTAGCCTTATTCCTTATAACTTGACCATCCTCATTCAGTTTATTTCTAAAAACCCATGTAGTTCCAATAACATTCTTATTTTTAGGCCGAGAAACTAAAGACCACATTCCATTCTTCTCTATTTCATCTAATTAATCTTCCATAGCCTTTAACCAATGTTTATCCTTACAAGCTTCAATAAAAGTTGTCGGTTCAACTTGAGAAATAAGACATACCTCTTCATTTGTTTTTTTCTTCTTGTCATAACTCCCTTATTTTTATCTCCAATAATTTGATATTCAGAATGATTTAATCTTACATACCTTGGTGTCTTTTGAACTTCAGGTTCACCACTCTGATCAGTAGTCACAGTTGAAATTTCTGATTTTGCTGGTGTAACTGTCTCAACTTCCTGTACCGGTTGAGGCATTGCTAATTTAGTTATGATCATTTCCACTGTCGGTTCCCTGTCATATGATATAGAATGATTTATATATTGTTCATCCACTTTCACATTAGCACTTTCCACAATTTTCTGCAATCTTTTGTTATAACATCTATATGCTTTGCTCTAAATTGAATAACCAAGAAATATCCCTTCATCACATCTAGGATAAAACTTTCCAATTGAATCATCTCTTTTGATATAGCATTTACTTCCAAAAATTATGAAATAATTAACAGTAGGTGTATGTACAAACCATAGTTCATAAGGGGTCTTACCGGTTTCACCTTTGATGTGAACTCTATTGAATGTGTAGATTGTCGTACTCACTGCTTCTCTCTAGTAGATATGAGGCAATTTGGCTTCCATCATCTTAGATCTAGATGCATCCAAAATGGTTTTGTTCTTTCTTTCAACTACTCCATTTTGCTGAGGAGTTCTAGGTGTAGATAGTTGTCTCCTGATTCCATTTGTCTCACAATAACTGTTAAATTCATGAAAAGTGAATTCACCTCCATGATCTAATCTTAGACTTTTAATTTTCAATCCAATTTCTTTTTCAACCTTCGCTTTAAAGATCTTGAATTTCTCAAAAGCTTCAGACTTCTCCCTCAAAAAAGTCACCCACATCATTCTAGAATAGTCATCAATAATCAGCATGAAATACCTATCACCTTGAAAGCTTCTAGTCCTTGCTGGACCACATAATTCAATGTGAATCAAATCAAGTACATCATTAGATTTATCATGTATGCTCTTAAAATAACTTATAATTTTTCTTACCCAATTGACATTCCTTACATATCGGATTATGAGGCTTCATAATATTAGGTATATCTCTAACTTCCTTAGTTGAACTGATCTTAACAATGCAATCAAAATTAACATGACACAAACTCTTATGCCATAGCCAAATCTCATCAATATGAGCAATCAAACATGTCTTATTACTAGTGTTCAAGTGTAAAATATTACTTCCTATCTGAATACCAGTTGCAATTTCCAAACCAGTCTTGTTAATGATTTTGTATTTTCTATCTTTAAACTGAAGTTGAAAACCCTTATCAACTAATTGACCAACACTCAAAAGATTATGCCTTAAACCTTCTACATAATAGACATTATTAGTATTCTGCTTGCCATTCAAAGAAATAATACCTCTATCTTTGATCATACATGCCTTGTCATCTCCAAATCTGACTTGACCACCATTATATTCTTACAAGGGCATAAATTTCCCTTTATCTCCAGTCATATGATGTGAGCATACACTATCACTTACCCATTTATCCTTATCTTCAACTTTTGCTACTAGGGCCTTCTCTTCATTTTTGATAGCCGGTTCTGGTTCATATTCCTTCAAAGCATAGAACACCCATTCTTTTCCATTTCCAGATCCACTAGAAAATTATTCTATCGGTTCATCTCTAGAGTCATTAGTTACTCCTTCCTCATCTGCTATGTAGCATTTTTTACTTTTCTTGAATCTATATATGTTCGGGTTAGGCTTAAAATATTTCTTACCTCTTTCCTCAAACCTTACATTCCTTTCAGGACATTTAGATGAAAAATGACCAATCTTATTACATGCAAAACATTTAAAAGGTACTTTTCCTTCATACGTACTTCCATTTGGACCTTTAGGTATTCTTCTAGCAAATAAGGCTTCAAGTTGCTCAAGCTCTTCATCCTCTTTCCTCATGTCTTCCAGTTATTTTTCATATAGGGCTCTCAAATCATTCTTGCTGGTAGATATTGATGATGATGCATGAAAACCAAGTTCAGACTTCACAACTCCAGAAGAACCAAATTCTTCAAGCTAAAAAGCAGATAATTTCCCAATCAGAATATCTCTGTTGACTGAAGTGTTTGCCATTGTTCTTAACTCATTAATTGCAGTTGTCTTCATCTTGTAAGCCAGTGGAAGGGCTCTCAAGACTTTGGAAACTATTACATCTTCACTTAGAAATCCTCCACAAAATTGAATTCACATAACAATCTCATTTACTCTTTCCATAAACAAAGCAGTACTTTCATTATCTTCCATTGTCAAGTTTTCATACCTTACTCAATAAGCATCAAGTTTAGCAATTTTGACAGCAGGTTCACCTTCATTCAAAGTTTGTAATTTGTCCCACATAACCTTAGCCGATGATTTGTTAGTCAATCCCATAATCTGCTGATCAGTAAGTGCACACAAGAGGGCTTCTCTAGTTCTACAATCATTTTTAATATTCTTATCCAAGTCTGTGAGAGCAGGATTGCTAGATGCCAGATCATAAGGTGTGTATCCTTTGTTAGTGATCTCCCAAATATCCTTGCCAAGACATCTAAGATGAGTCTCCATTTTAATTTTCCATATCCCATAATTTGTTGCAACAAGCTTAGGGATTTCTCTTTTGAAAATAGTTGTTGGTGGATTAGTTGTGTTAGTTTCCATAGGAACTACCTCAAGCAGTTAAGCTTCTGTAAAAGAGGACCAAAGCTCTGAAACCAATTGTTAGGATAACTGATGAAAAACTTAGAGGGGGGAGTGAATCAGTTGTTAACAGATTATAACTTTTAATCAACAATACAACCTTAAACAAATCAAGTACCGGTAAAGCACAGACAGATGTCGGTAGGAATAGATACCAGTAAACAATACAACTTAACAATTAACTAGATAATCAATGTAAAGAAACCATACCAGATAACACCATGATTTGTATGTGGAAAACACAGAAAGGGAAAAACCATGGTGGGAAGTCTACCCATAGTCAGACGATACTTTTGCAAAAAGTATGTGTTACAAGAGGGGCCTGCACTTGCAGGAAGGCACACTGCCTAGAGTATACTGCTCATTACAAAAGAGTCTCACTAACTACAGAGAGGTTACAACCTTCTCAAGATAAATGGACAACAATCCAATAGAGTGAACTACTATAAATAGCATCTACCATGCCTGATTACAGTTTAAGTTAAGCTCAATGTCAGAGGACTAAATCCTCTTCTGAAACCAATTCGATCAGCAATGATCGATCAACTCCTCTATTTGAATGATATTACAATATTCGCACCTTACATTCCTTGACCATGACCTTTTCAATAACCATAATAATTTACAAAGAGTTTCTACCTCTTATTTATACAAACCCTAAGGCCTAAACCAATTAGGTCAGCCACCTAAAGATATTAGAATAATATCATTACATAATTCCATTTACAATGATATTCCATGTCATCTTAACATCAAAACAATAATAACAAATCCATAAATCTTCTTGAATCATCTAGGTAACATGTAGAGTACACGCTAGCACGATATTGGACCATAACCTAGATATGTACCAGACCTATTCTGGGTCCACCATGCCAAAGCAAAGTCTTCAAGAATTTGAAGCATGATCAAAGAACATCTTCAACATCCTGAAATCCTTGAAGATGATACACCAACACCAATTGTGCATTCTATTACAATTCCTCAATGAAATCTCTGTCGATAAAGCCTTAAACCAGTATCGGTAAGGGTTTACCAAAGTGTATGATAACATCCAATTACGAAGCCAATACCAACTGACCAAACACATGCTCATGGAGCATATAACTCATGAAATCCAATATACTTCATTGATCCAAACATGTCGAAAGTGTCCAAGAGATAATCTCTTCTATCTATAACACTAGATCTTCTACCGGTAACCAAAACTTGTCTATCAGTAACCATCCATATCAGCTAGTGTTGACATCAATGACAAAACATCAATGCAACACATAATCAATTCATCCATAATGCCAACATAAATAACATGTTTTTGGGTGAGGCAGGAGATGATAAGGCAAGAAACAAACATTAACTGTGCAATCCTCCCATTTTGGTCTAAGTGATATGTGTATATTGTGCCTTTCTAGTTGGTTAAGCATGACTCCCATTTAGACATTGAACTTGGTATTAGTTGAGCTTTGCTCCTAATACTGGTATCAAATATTATACCTCTTACATTTTGTACTCATTATCTTTTTTTTTTACATGTTTTACAAAAAAAATAAAAATAGACAAATACTATGAGAACTAGGGAATTGAATTTGAAATTGACGAGATTTAAATGGATGATCAAATCAATCAAATTATTTCTAATAGCCTATTAGATCAAAATTATACTTATAGAGAAAATAAACTTAAAAATAGGATAATCGTTTATTAGATACATACATTGATAAGATTAATTATGTATTACAAAAGGAAATGCATGATGAATCTCAATAAGGACCAAGAAGACCAAAGAGGCCATGTAGAGGGTACCTTGGAAACAAGATCGCATCAACATAATTAGCATAGTGAAATAAGAGAGAATTTTTTTAATTTTGATGCTTCACATTCTAATGAATTATCTAAGGAAACTCTTTTCCTATCATGCATCAATAATGCTAACCTTGATCATGATAAACTTGTCATTAATTCTCATTTCTTTCCTTCCAATATGAAAGAGCTTGATAGAAATAATGACTTATCTCATGATGTAGAAGATTTTTAGACTTCACAAATTGATATACGAGGTGATTTGAAACCCAGTTCTATCAATGAGATTGACAAGATGTTCGACCTCATTTCTAAATTGAGTAAATAAATATCAAATTTTAAGTATTCTAACCATATATCAAATCTTGCGTTATGTGATCCATGTGGGATTCGTATTTGTTATTCACTTTCTAAATAAACTTATCTCTATTTATTATTATTGTGGAAGATTGATATGGAAAGTAAGCATGATATTAAACAAGTTACTTTTTTAGATTGAGGAAGATGATGTTTTAATTAATGATGTCTACACTTTGTAAGACATGACTAAAGTAGGTAGTCCCCAAAATGACACTAACCATGTTGATTTATTATTAAGGGCTAGTGTTGATGGTAATAAGGATGGTGTACATGAAATTCCATAACCCTATTTTTATATAGTTAATAGTCATAGTGTTGGAACCCTAATTTTTAACAAAATTTAGTCTTCCTTAAAATTCCCAAGTAGCTATTTTCTTGAAACCTACCATCATTAAGATCCTTATATTTCATCAACCTGGCAAAAAATTCTTTATATTACTAACACTCAGCTCTGTGCATCCATGATACTAGTTTGAGAATAATGATTTATTCATGTATCAGACAAGGTTATTATTGTTACAAGGTCATTAATAAAAGACATGATACTGCAAAAACATTTCTCTATGTGGGGCAAAATGGGCTCCCACAAGGGTAGAGCTCGACATATAGCTTAAAAGGAGAACTGTAAGATGCTCTTGGTGAGAAAGCCATTTTTTGGTAAGACTTAGTGTGTAACTCAACGAAAAGAACACCGTTTTGGGGTAGCAAGTAGCACCGGCAAAGTAAATACAACTTTCTCCAAAAAGACTAGTTACACCAAAAAGGTTTATTTATTGGTATAAATTCCTTTATATCTCACCAAAAAACATGAGCTTTGGTGTAACATAGTAATTCTTCTAAGTGTGAAAATGTCTTGTCGAAAGCACATGCTATAATGAAAAAGAAGTTTCTCGGGGTAAAGTACCAAGGTTATACCGTTCAATATAAATAAGGTGTCGTGTAAACTCTTTGTTCCTCTTACCAAAATAATTGGTCTTTGGTATAGTGATTGATGTCTGTTGAGCTTTAAATTGTCTTACCAAAATGGCATGCTACATCAAAAAACTGGGTGAGACCCATAACAATGAAAGGAAGCTGAAATAATTTATCGATAAATTCTAACAATGATCTTGCCAAAATATTCATTTTCGGTGTAGCTGTGAAAATCAATAAGAAGCATAAACACTATATTGAAAGTCGCTTCTACACTAAAATAAAGAACACCAAAGGAGTTTAAAATTACTACACCGATAAGAGTTTATGTTTCGACATAGTTGAAGACAATGGAGAGGAAGTAAATGAATTCACCAAAAAGCATCCTACATAGAAAAGCACAAGTGGCAATGAAACAATGCTTGCAGTCTTCCGACATTAATATGCACCAAATTGATGTTATCTCACACAAATTTTTGAATTCAAGCATTTAATGACTATTCTACAACTATCCCCCAAAGTTACGATTCATAAAATTTTAAAAGGCAAATTTTGCATTAATTCAGTCAATATGCAATATCCAGACAATGAAGGTTGGAGCAATTCACAGCAAGAAGCAAGCAACAAATTCTGAGTTTGTAATCCCATTACAAGTAAGTGCATGATTCAAAAGAGCATCCTTTTTCAATTCACTTGTTCAATTTATGTCACAATAGAGGGTCCATATAAAATGACTAGGGTTAGAAAACAAAAGGAAAGGGAAACTAAAGTAGAGAATCCCTCAGAATTGAAACCTAAAAAAAAAATGAGAGAAGACACCTAAATCAAGATTTAATGAATCAATTTCCTAATTCTAGCCCCAAGTATAAAAGGTCATCTCAATCAGATATTTTAGGGGACAAGTATGAGAACATAGGGGATGTTTGGATGCCCATGAAAGGATATGAGTTGATGTTGTATCATTTCAGAAAAAGAAATAGGGCAGAACCTATTTGCAACCCATGGGTTTTTAATGTCAAAAAATTGGTGGTTCCCAACATCTTTGTTAATGTTGACTTGATAATTCTGCTAGCCAAGAATTATGATCCAGAAACCAAAGTGATCTATGATGTTGTGAGAAAGTCGTTGCTGCCTATAACAAGAGACTACATGTCTAGACTGTTTGATTTAGACCCAATCTTAGAACAGCCTATTGATATCACTCCCTTGATAAATGAGTATTCCAGATTCAAGCACGTGTACAAGAGGTGGAGATTGTTGGCTCATAGGACTAGAGATGGAAAGGATCTCAGGGTGTTTGGTGAAAATAAAGACCCCCCATATGCGTTGGATCTATTTGAAGAATACTTCAAGTACACCTATTATTCAATTTGTCAAATTATGGGGATTCAGGCCAGAATTCTTATGGATGTAGCTCCTATGGTGTTGGTTGCAGATGTGCAAATGCATGATGCTCGACCCTTTGATTATGTGGCATTGATGGTCGACCAAATAAATCATGGATTGGAGAAAATCAAAGCTAACCTTGATGAAATTCACTTCAAATATTATTTTGTGTGTATGCACATGCTCTTGTATGTGTTGACATTTGCATGAAGACTGCATTAATGATATGTTATGTTGTCATTGATGTCAATTAACCAGTAATGATATTGTTGATATTGTTATAATATTGTTTTGAAACCAGTAGGATGAACAAGTGAAGGAAACTATAACCAGTAGGAAAAATTTGTGGAGTGAACCAGTAACCAGTGTAAACCCTATCTATTGATGTAAGCGGTAAACCCTACCTGTTGTTTTTGATAAACCCTAACTGATTAAGTTTGGTGAATTAGTTATATTGGTTTATGATCTGATGATAAGCGACAATGATTATGGCACATATGATTATTGTATGAAGATAACTTCAAGTGATTTTGGCGAGTTGTTGTAACAATTTTTGTCTAGGGAATGAGCAAATGTATTGCATATAATGCAAAGCGTGTGATGAGTTACTAAGTTTGATGAAGTGGTGATCAAGGAGCGATCAAGGTTTTCTTGATTGATGTGTAGAGATTGCTATGTAATCTAACCGTCATACTTGAACCGACTTGTTTCTAATCTCTATAAGATTTAGGTTTTTGTTCTGTTACTGACCTAATTGATTTGTTTATAAGGTCAATGAAGTTGTTTAGTTTAAGAGTTGGCAAAGAGTTAGCAAAGATCAGTTGAGTGTGTGGTTGTTGAACTAGATGATGTATCTATAGTGAGTAAAGGCATATAAGAGCATGAAATGGATTTGATCAAGAAAGTGTAGTGTTATTCAAACAGATCAAAAAACTCCTATTGTTTTCTAAAAATTACAGCAAAATTGAAATCCCCTAATCGGGTAAGCTCTAACAAGCTTGGTACTATTAAAATCCTCAAACAAGGTGATCCATTAGCTTGGATTTTCAAATCCTCTACTGAGGTTACTCCTTACAGGGTATTACTTATAACAAGGCATTATAGTCAATTCCTTAACCCAGTGATTCCTAACAAGATCAATTCTTAATAGGACTTTTGTAAAGCTTTAATAGGCTAGGCTCCTAACAAGGTGAACATCAGAAGAGTTCAGATAGTTATCTTGTGAGTCTCATCTCACTGTGGTTTTTCCCATTTGGGTTTCCACGTCAAAAATATTTTTGTGGTTATGTTTCTAATGGTTTATTTACTTAACTACTTTGATAAGTTATGATAACCAAAAGCATTGAGAAATGAAGTCTATTGACATATAAAAAATCATTTGGATGTTTATGAGTTTGAAGTTGTTTATTGTTAATTTGGTGTAACAGTCAACCGGTTTATCTTATGAGTTTTTATCTTGATAGTGGTATTACATTTATAGTTCTAAGTTTACTTTGAGAGATTGATTTTTAAGATTGGTGAAGTTTGTATTAGTTTTTCTATCTACTGATTCACCCCGCTCTCAATAGTTGACTGTATACTTATTCTGTCATCATACCATCAATTGGTATAAAATCTTATCGGGTCCTCTAAGGTCTAACCCTAACAACTTGAGGTAAAGATCTTGCAGATCATGATGAAAAAGGAAGGTTTGAACTTTAATAAGGAGAACTATAGGATATGGAGTGATAGAATGAAAATTTATATCAAGAGTCTAGGAAGCTAGTATTGGGAACATGTCGACACTAAGTATGTTGAACCTACTGGGATGTTGATTGATGATTGGAAGAAAGAGAAACAATAAAATCATCAAGCATTAGAGGCTATTATGAGTTCTTTGTCTGATGCAAAGTAAGTAGATGTTCATGGTCTTGAGACTGCATATGAGGTGTGGAAAAAGCTTGAAGAGATTTATAGCAGTGATAAAAATGTTAATATTGCTAAAGAAGAGAGTCTAAGAGGAAATTTTGATGACATGCAAATGGATGGAGGTGAGAATATCCAACAGTATGGTCAAAGGATAAAGGAGATAGTCAGTGAAATTAAGAGTGTGGGAGGTAAAGTGGAAGATGCCACAATGATCAGTAAGGTAATGAGAACCCTTCTACCGGTCTGTGCTATCTGAATTGCAGCTATTCAGGAGCTGAAGTCTATTGACAAAATGAATGTAACTCTTGACTCCATCATTGGCAAGCTTACTGCTTTTGAATTAAATGGTTATTATGGTAGTGTACAAAAATTTGAGTTTCATTTAGAGCTTATGTTTCTAACCCATCTATGAGGAAAAGTAGATATGTCAGTCATAGTTATGAATCTAGATCTAGTAGAGAAGTTGATCATGAAGACAATTTAGTTGAGCTTGAAGCATTGTTGGCCAAGCGGTTGCCTAGAGGTATAGGTAAATATAGAGGTAAATTACCTTTGAAATGTTTTTGCATGCAACAAGATTGGATAGATAGCTACTAACTATCCTAATGATGATAATGAGCACAAAAGAGAGAAATTCAAGAAGTATAAGGGTAAAGGCAAAAGAGATTGTCTTATTGTTGTTGATGTTTTTATCACTGATGAGGAATTTGATGGTGATGCTAATGAAGACATTATGTTTGTAGCTATTAAAGAAGAGATATCAGAATAGAAGGCATTAGTATCCAGGATGGATAACTCTAATGATTGGATCATTGATAGTGGTTGTTCACATCACATGACCGGTGATCGGAGCAAATTTCTTTCCTTGAAGGAATTTGATGGAGAAGTTGTAAGATTTGGTAATGACTCACCCTACATGGTTAAAGGTAAGGGAACTATTTATCTTAATGGAAAGAGTAGTGCAGATGATGTCTACTAGGTTGAAATTATAAAGCACAATATTTTGAGTGTGGCATAACTCAATGACAGAGAATACCCATTGGAGTTTAAGAATGGTGTGTGCAAAATCTATGGTAGCAAAAGTGAATTGATTGCAACGGGAAGCAAACTAAAGGTAGCTTTTTTTCACCTTAATCCTAGAGTCAGCAACTTTTTAATTGCAATTATAGATGATAGTTGGCTTTGGCATAGGAGATATTGTCATATAAACTTTGATAACATTGTTAAAGTGAGTAAGTCCAAGACAGTGAGAGGATTGCCTCAGTTGGACAAACCAGTTAATGCTCTATGGAAAGAATGTCAGTTGGGAAAGATGACATCCTCAAATTTCAAGAGAAAATCTTTTTCAGCAGAACATTTGTTAGATTTGGTTCATACAGATCTTTGTGGACCAATAGGGACAAAAAGTATTCAAGGTGATATATATTTTATGATCTTCATTGATGATTTCTCAAGGATGATGTGGGTCACATTCTTGAAAGATAAGACTGAATCTTTTGGTAAGTTCAAAGCATTCAGAGCCTTAGGTGAGAAGGAGAGTGGAAAGAAGATAAAGTGTTTGAGGAAAGATCAAGGCGGTGAATTTACTTTTGAGGAATTCACTAGGTATTGTGAAGAAAATAGTTTCAAATGACAACTTTCTGCACCGAGGACACCATAGTAGAATGGTATCACAGAGAGAAACAACCAACCAGTTGTTGAAGCTACTAGGATGATGTTGATACAAAGAGGTGAAGCAAAAAATTTCTAGAGAAAATTTGTCAGCGTAGTTGTCTACACTATGAACCAGATTCTGGTAAAAAGAGGTAAGGAAAAGACTCCTTATGAATATTGGTATGAAAGATCACCTGATGTTAGTTATTTCAAGATATTTGGAAGCAAATGTTTTATTAAGAGAGGTGATTATATTAGCAAATTTGAAGCTAAAAGTGATGAAGGTATATTTCTTGGCTATTCCACCAAGAATAAGGCCTACAAGTGTTCTAACAACTAGACAGAGAGAATTATTGAGAGTGATGATGTTCAAGTGGATGAATATCCTAAAATCTCAAAGAAAACTAGTTTGGAGAAAAAGGATGAAGATCCTTGCATTTTGTTTTTAGAACCATAGACTATGAAATCTAAAATCGGCAAAGCAAATATTGATGTACCAGTTCAACCTGAATAGATAAATTCAGAAGAAGATGATGATAATGAAGAAGTTGAACCTGTTGTCTTCAAAATCTGATTCCCTTTAACATCTTTAGAATAATATGTTTAAACTCGGTGCAGAAGAGACATTAAAGATAGGGAAATTCTCAAGACAACATATGACAAGGTTTGATTGAACCTTCTACACTTCGGACTTACTCAAAGCCCAGGTGGGTATACCTTTGTGAACTAAATTCACACTTTCTAACATAAACCCACAACAAACCAGTCCAGAAAACCAGTGGATCTATTCACCTTGAAATCAACTGAAAATAAAGAATGGAAATTGTACTTAAATTCAGCATTTCGATCAACAAAGCATGCAATAAACAACTTCAATTAATACCAGTGCCTTATCCAGGGTCACAGAGTCATCTAAACTCAAATAAAACTCCTCAAACAAGACATCTTCATGCTTCCCTTTGGCTTGGTTTCTATTAATCCTTGTATATGCCTGACACCTACAAGAATTCAAGCATTCCAAATTAAGCTATGGTCATCAAAAATTCAAAATTCCTTCCAAAGAGTTTACTGGTATGAGTAATCCCCGCTTCTTTAATTTCCCTCCTAAAGAGAAAAGCTAACGAACACTTATACTAAAATTGCTTTGCAATTCCATTCAAACAGAAAAACCCTGGATTATTTAGAATGAAAATAGTAAACAAATTTGTGAACAAACTTGAAGACAACACCAAGGTTTACTCAAAACCGATGGTCTATATATTGATATTTAGTTCAAGAAATATTACAAGAAATTTTGATTCTCCATTAGACTTAGAAAAGCTCAGATAAATTTCTGCAGCGTTTCCTTACAATTTTTTGTGATCCCTTTTCCTCTAGTCCTAGTATCCATTTATAACAACATGGATGCACAAAGCTTCACACTTCTCAAGGAGAGTTTCTTACAATCATTTCTTTCAAAATAAAGAGGTTACAAGATTTTCACAAAAACAGTTACAAGTTCTTTTCAGCCTCTGCAGTTTCTTCAACAGGCTATTCGGTTGCAACCTCTTCTATCTTTTCAAGGGCGCTCTTCAACTTTTCTAGATCATGGGTGGCATATTTAATTATCCACTCATTATACACCTCTTATGTTGGCCATGAGAAATTAATCACTTTATCTTTAGTCTTAGTCAACCTTTTCCAAGAATTTCTCATTTTGTTGACTTCTAAATTGAGAAAACCATAATGTGACTTAATTTTCTCTATCTCTTGTATTGTCACAACAAAGAAAGAAGCATCATCAAGATCAATAATTCCTTTAACTCTTGCTGACAATTTAGCTTCTATCTCCTTAAGCCACATTTGTTTGTCCTTTAATTGATTCAAGCTAGCAAAAACTCCTGGGAGCAACTCAAAAACTTGATCAGTGTACTTCTTGCACAAATTAGCCTTCATATTCACATTATCCACCTCTGCTGCTAATTGTACTAAGACTTTAGCGACATCAGAAGTGGATTTGATGATGGGATTGGCCCTTGCCTCATCGCAGGATACACACATAAACTCTAAATCTTGCTCCCTAGGCCTCCATCTGTCAAAGATAGGTGTCAAAATGGCCTTGTCTCTCCTGATCTCATTCCATATATCCATAATTTTACCTACATTGTTGTAGAGCAATGAGGCATTTATTGTATCTGCAAAACTAGAAATTATAGCTCTTACTCTCTCCTCATACTTCTTTGCATGTAAGGCCTGAGCCTGTTTCAAATTTTCTAATTCTTGAGGAGTAATTTCAATCATTTGAGAGCTGGAGGGTGCTAGAGATGGTGGAAACTCAATGATAGGGCTAGTAGGTCGAGGCCTTGCAGGAGAAGATGAAATCATCAGTGTTGAAGACTCACCTTGATGGTATTGTCCAGTCAACTGGCTCTGCAACTTGGCAATGATGTTATCCTTACCTCTTACCTCCTCCTTGGCATTGCTATAAGCCTTCAGAACTATTTCCAACTTAATTTGGAGGGCCTCCTTCTCTTTGGCTTCCTTATCTGCTACTGCAACACTAAATTTTGCAGTCTCTAACATAGTGCTAGCAGCCTCTACTACCCCTGTACTCTGCACTCTCTTCACCATCATTCCACCAAGGTAACTTGACCCTGGGGTGTCTTTGCTTTTCTTACTCTCATTTCTCTTGAGAGACCACATGATGAGTGCAACATTATCCTTATTGAAAGTAACCCCCTCCATAGGTTTAGTCTCTTTTCTTACTACATCTAATACCAGGGCATCTGCAATATCCCATTCGGGTAAGATAAGCACCCCAACTTGTGCTACCATATCTCTTCCCTGCTCAGGGGTGATGGTTTTGAATTCTTCCATCATCTCTTTCTTTATTTCCTCTTCCACCAGGGCTGGATCTTTATTGGGCTGCTCAGCCTTTCTTGTTTCACATCTAGCATTATATTTATCTATGTGTTGTTTCCATATAAACTGCATAAATGCTTCTGATGTGACAAAATTGTTATCAGCTAGAAAGGCACTACTTGCCTTCTTTATCTCAGGATCCCACTCCTGGCCTTTAAGTTTAGTGGAGGTGATATCCATTTCAGCAGCAATGGGTTCTTCTGGCATCCCTTCCTCCACTTCATCATAAGTGTATGCAATTTCCCCTAGACTACCCAACTGTAAAAGTTGCTCAGCTACTGCTTGCTCATTTCCTATATGGATAGGGGATTGGGATGGGGAATACAAAGGTGTATCTGATTGCACTTCTTTTCCCACCCTTTTCTTCTTTGGGCTCTCTTGGATGCCAATGACATCTTGTATCTTCCTCTTTCCTTTGGAGGTAGAGGGCTCCCCTATTGTAGGCATCAGCACACTATAAATGGATTTCTTATGCAGTGTGTAATCACCAGGAGGGATTGCTTTGCTAGAAGCTGACCTACTTAGGATTATTCTTGCCTTCTCAGGGTTGCTCTTGATTACAGCTTCCCTCTTCTCCTTCAATGTCTACATCACATCTTCAAAGCAAATAATCAAAAACTTTATTTTCTCTTCCAGTGGGAAAAAGCTAGACAATGGGTCATAGCTAGCATCAAACTAATGCACAAAATCCAAGGCTTTCTTATAAGCCACCCACTTTTCTTTCCTTAGCTCCTGCTCATCTAAATCAAACTCATTTCAGATGAGGTCTTCAGGAAACTGGAATTGATGAGGCCTACCTCTGCATGCTACCTTCTTCCTAAACATACCATTGAAGAAGACTTCTGGATTAGCACACCTGGATACTGCAGTGGACAAATGATAAGGCTTGAGGAAATCCTCAAAGCAATTCCAACCTCCCTTTGTTATTACAAATTGGTGGGCTATGGTAGCTGCAGGGAAAAATAGTTCCTTTACCCCTGCCTGTCAACTCTGCCTCTTGTAAGCCACCAATTTGCCTAAGGATCTCTGTGATTCCTACTTTGAGAGGGACCTGGTAAGGTAACAAAAATGGGGTGCCTCTGAAACCAAAAACTCTAAAAACTATGGAGATTGGATATAAATAAATGTCACCCCAGTTATGAACAATTTTTATGTTCTCTGTGAATTCCTTTGGTCTTATGAATTCCAGAAGAACCTTGGGGATTCTTGGGTTCTCAGAGCAGAGGAGAGTCCTTATTTTGGATGCAAAATATTTATCAAACTTCAAAAAATTGGCATCCTCTCTATCCCATGATAACACAGTACTCCATAGTTGTATTGGCATTTTTTCTCCTTCCTTCTCCTTAACCAGGTCTAGTCCACTGGCAAAATAATCACCACCTTTAAAGAGAAAAAGATGCATTAGGAGTGAATACCATCCGAAAGGCCTATCCACCTTTCCATTCTTGATTCCTATTAACCCTCCATGGATAGCATCAGCAATAAAAGAGGCATAATCAAATGTAATTGCAAGAGAAGGATTCAAAATCTGGATAATCATTAACAAGTAATGATTCAGCATATTTGCTTCAGCATCTTCTCCCAAAACTTGGCAAAGTGCCCAGTACATTCCTTTGGCCCTTAGGGTGAACATACTTAATGAAAAGGGCTCTTGTGTGTTGGGTCCTACAACTATTAATCCTCCTATTTTCACAAAAAATTCCTTGAGAGGACCATTCCTGAGACGACTCCTCAGTGCACCGTAAATTTGGGCTAATGATGTGAAATTTATAGGTTCTAGGAAGTTTATGAACTCATTAAGCCCAAATGTTGTCCTAAACTCTTCAACATTAATTTCAACAAGGGTTTTCCCATTTACATCCCGAATGCTTCTTGTGACTGGATCATAGTTGAATGCAATTTGGGTCAGCAAATCTGAGTCCATGAATACCCCTGGGACTACTAATTTCCCAACATCTAATTCCCAGATACTATTTTGCGGGGCAGGAAAATTTCTCATTCCGAATCCAATTTTAAACAACCCCAACCCAGACAGTCCAACCTGTGGGTCTCTCAACCAATTACCCTTGTCATATAATCCTTCTTCTATCTTTAGACGGGGAGCCTTGGGCACTAACTCTTTTTCCTTTGATGCCTGATTTGTTGACAACGTCAACTGTTCTAAAAAATCATCACAAACACTCCTTTCTAAATAGTTAACTTTGCCAAAAAATTCTCTTTTAGGAGCCATTTTGAAAATGCAAGAAATGAATGCCACTCTTAAACAATTCTACGACGAATCAATTATCTTATTTTGAACACTACACAAGAATTGCTGCACAAAAATATGAGAGAACCTGTTCTTTGCTTGAAGGAATTTGCTTTGCAACTGAACCGACTTGCTCTGTATCTAAGGAAAACAACTCTGCATCTGCTCTTCTGCAAAATCCTTTAAAATATATCTTCACCCGGTTGATAGGAAATCAAATATCTATACTCAGGGCCTTAACTATGACATTGATTCCGCATGGTTCGGTCGTCCCTTCAAACTTGAATTCATACGAGAATTCATATTTTTCACTCCAATGGGTCACAACATTCCTGCAAGTGTTTCATTTTGCTCTTTCGCAACTTCGCGAAGCATAACTATCGGGCAGCTTAGTCCTGCGAAATAACGCCAACCGTTCGATCAAAAGAAACTTGATCGAGCATTAGATTAACTAACTGCTATGGCTTTGCTCTGGGCCCCACTTTTCTATTGGCTACATGATACCACGTGGCATCCAAGCATTGGCCTTAAAATTCCCTTCGCATTCCACTTGATACTGGCCACGTGTCTTTCTTTTATATCACTAGTTCCACCTTGGCGGGCCCACACTTTCTTCTTAGACCACGTGTTATCATGACACGTGGACGGCTCTCATTCACTCTTGCTATTTCACGGGGTATAAAGATCGAGCATCTTACCCTTGTGAAATAGCGCGGGTCGTCAGATCATCTCTTAAGCTGATCGGCTTTTAATCCTCTGAAAAGGCTCTCAGGAGGGGTGGGCCCGCTGACTCATTGTGAACACCTAGCGACCAGTCACTTTCAGAGCTGACTTGTCACTCTGTTATTCGCCAAAAGGAAACCACGAGGCTCCAATAAATTATTAATAGCTGTAAATACCAGGTCATCTCCACTTGTGACCTGGCTCACCTCTAGGGCCCACCTTTTAGCCTTTAATCCTGACCCACTGACTGTTGTGACTTGTGCCATGTGTCACCATCTTACTCGCTATCAACAACTAGCTGGACCGTCTATGTGGCATGCCATGTGGTTTTCGCAACTTTGCTGGTTTTAAACTACGCACAACTTTGCCTAGTGAAATAACGCAAGCCGTGGATCCATCCGCGAGATGCACACTAGTTACTGGGCCCGACAACTTTAGAAGAAAAACATACAAGGCATAAATTTTTCGATTAATTAACATAACCGCCTAGGCAAACAACAAGGGGGGGGGACACTTCCTACGACCCCACGACCCATTACTTAAGTGAATAAAGTAGTGAAAGATTAGAAACCAGAGGGTTTAAAATGAACACAAGAGGATCTAAAATCAAAAACGCTTAAACCCTTGAGGTCTAGAACAAAGCTGAAGCATTTGGAATGACACCCTATTCAAAATTTCAACAAAACATAGCCCGTCATGGGAAAGGAAAAGCCCATTTTTAATCAGTGATAACAGAACCTAAAGATAATGATCATGTTATTCCAAGATATGTGAGACCGAATCACAATCCTAAATAGATTATTGGGGATAAGGATGCTAGAGTACAAACCAAAAGAAGAATCAGAGAGAATTCTTGTATGAACTCCACTATTGAACCAAGAATTGCTAAGGAAGCATTTGGTGATGATCATTGGAATAAATCTATGGAGGAGGAATTAGATCAAATTGCAAAGAACAACACATGGACCCTAATACCACAACTAGAAAATAAAAATGTGATAGGTACTAAGTGGGTATTCAGGAACAAGTTTAATGAAGATGGTTTTGTAGTTCGTAACAAAGTTAGGTTGGTTTGCAAAGGTTATGCACAAGAGGAAGGAGAAGACTATGTTAAGACTTTTGCACCAGTGGCAAGACTGGAAGGTGTCAAAACTTTACTTGCATTTTGGTGTGGGAGAACCCTTCAAAGGGCTCTGACCATTTGATTTTGATTGTGTTCTTTCTTCTTTAAGAAGCCATTGTATATACAATAAGAGCCATGTGCTCATTGGTCTTACATTAGGTCCTAGTTGAGGTCCTAGGGTCATAAGTCAAAGTTGAGTTTTTCTTGAAAGTAGAGGGTATGTGTGCCTTTGAGGTGTTTAGGTCCTCCTTAGCATGGTGGTGTCCTTAGGTTAGCCCAATGTGGGCCTAGGAGTCAAGAAAAGCAACATTGAGAAAGTTGCTCAAAAGTTGCAAAAGTTGCATGACAACTTTTCAAAGTTGTCAAGCAACTTTTCCACCTAGTGGTCAAAATCTTTATTGTAGCATGGACAACACTAATATGGGCAAAAGGGTAGTATATGTAGTTGCAAACCCTAAGATAATGGGCTGGATGTCAGTTGTTGTATGGCCCAAGCAAAGTGACTTGATTGTGACTACAATTTTAGTTACCAGTCGGCACAAATGGATCATTAATGGATTGGTTTTCGAGCAAAACTATGTTGAGTGTCTTGTATGGTGTATTTACTTCATAACTCCATTCCCCATTGCGGAATCACCATGAAACCATGGGGAATAGGAGTATAGACCCTATACAATACTTCAAATCAAGTAGGGCCCTTGAAGATGTAGGGAGGCCATCTAAAGACCCACTCGTAGGTGAGACTGGACAGTGCCCGACTAGGAAGGGTTAAGTTGTAGAGGTCTTGGAGAGCAAGGAAGGATAGAGGAGGAGGAACCCTTTGGAGGAGTTGTAGAGGGGTGAATGGAGAGCCATTGGTGAGAAGGAGGAGCTTCCACCAATCCAGACAAGGTGGTGAAATCAACAAACCAACACTGTGACCCTGGCAGGCCTAAAAACCCTCTTTAAAACCCTTAAAAACCTTAAAATCCACCTAGGGCAGTGTACGAACACTTGGAGGCCCAAAACTAGAAAAATCCTTGAGCCCTCGCAAAATGAATAGTAGGTCTTTTAGGAAGTTTCACAAGCATGTGCATCATTTGCAAGAGGGAGCCCTAAAAGTCCGAATAGGAGGCCTAATTGGGCACATTCCTTGTAGCGCTATTTTGTAGGAAAAAGACAAAAATGGTGAAATCGGTAAGGAGTTGGATGTTGGAAACCTCTTGGGGGCACATGAGTGGGTGGAAAATCATGTCTTGGACCTGTCCTATCCTTGCTAGGACCCAAGAAGGTGTGGTACAAGCTAAACCCTTATTAGCCCAAGTAAGGGTTCTTGAATCTCATGAGTAGGTGAGACCTTAGGAGTAGTTTTTCAAGTTGTTGGTGGGTGGATTGGGCAAGGTTAGGGTATTCCACAAGAAGGGGGAGTCTTAGAGACCCTAGGGTGTGGTTATAACACCTGGTGATCTAAGGAAAGAATCCAAGAGCATAGGCTAGACTAGTCTATCCCATTCCCCATCCCATCAGATTGGTATCAGAGCAAGTTAAAGATTTGGTGGACCGTGCATGTCTCTATATACTGGTGAATTAGTAGGGGAGAGAAGAATGATCACTAATGTAGAGCTGGTTAGGGAGGTAGAAGAGAAGAAGGAGAAGAATAGACTCCTTGAAGAAGCTATGAGTGAGATAAGGGACAAGCTGCAAGAAGTGGTGGATCAAAGGACACAAGGACCTTAGGGTGAAGACACCAAGGATAAAGGCAAGAAAACTATAGACATAGATGACATTATACCTGAACCAGATCCCTTGTTCAATGAAGAACCTTTTGTAAAGGCTATTAAGGCTTCGAACACCAAAGCTTTTGAAGGATTGCCACATTTCAGTGGAAGGATGGACATTGATACTATCATGGAATGGATTGAGGGTATGGAGAACCACTTTGAGTGTGAGGGAGTGACAGAAGCTCAAAAGGTTAAGGTTGCCAAATCAAGACTAAGGGGAGTAGCTTTGACATGGTGGAAGTATCTGCAAGAAGAGAGAGTTAGCATGGGGAAGCTACCTGTTGCCAATTGGAAGGCCATGGTGAGTAAGATCAAGGAGAACTACTTACCAAAGGATTATGAAATCCAACTTCATAAGAAGAGATAGGGATTGAAGCAAAAATACCTTGATGTGACCTCCTACACTGAAGAATTTCAAAATCTTTGTCTTAGATCCAAAGTCCAAGAAGATGAATCTATCAATGTGGCTAGGTATCCAAGCAGCCTAAAGTGGAGCATTCAAGAGGAGATAAGCCTATGGACTCCTACCACTATCCAAAAATGTCATCAACTTGCTCCCAAGGTGGAAGAGAGGAATAAAAGAAAAGGACACTGTAATAGCAGGGGTAGAGGTAGAGGTAGAGAACAAATGAATCACCAAGGTGGTTACCAAAGCAAGGTAAATGAGCAAAGGAACCAAGGAGAAGCCAAGTTGACTGAGCATAGCAGTGAAGCCAATCTCAGAGGAGGCCATTCTAGAGGAAGAGGTACACAAGGTGGTCCAAGTAGGGGTAGAGGTACCAGCAGGGGTAACTCCTACTTTTCAACCATGAAATGTTACAATTGTGGTCAATTGGGACACCCAGCCTATAGATGCCCTGGAAAGCCTACATCATCAAATAGTGGAAAGAGGGTTTCTTATGCACATGAAGACACATCAAGTAGAAAGACACCTGAGGTGGACCATATTGAATCAGAGATTGGAGAAAACCTGATGTTCAATAGGGTCTTGATAAGACAGCCAGTTAAGAATGAACCTAAGCATAGGAGAGCATTGTTTAGGGTGAGATGCAAGATCCTTGGTAAAGTTTGCAAGGTGATAGTGGATTCAAGGTCAACTGATAACATAATATCAGAGGAGGCAACCAAGAAGTTGAAACTCACAAGGATACCCCACACTAACCCTTACAAGGTGACATAGTTGAATCAAGAGCAAAGTGTGCCAGTCAATGAACAAACTTAGGTAGAGTTCTCTATTGGAGGATACAAGGATAAGATCCTTTGTGATGTGTTACCTATGGATTCCTGTCACCTATTACTAGGTATACCTTGGAAATTTGATAGGAAGGTGATCTATGATGGAGTGGAGAACTCCATTTCCTTCAAGAAGGACAACAAAACCTTTAAGATTCAATTTTTGATAGAGAATGAAGAGGGAACCTCAAGAACACCTATTGTCTTATTGGCTACTGGTAAAGAGTTCTTACACTTGCTACATGAGGAGGAGACAGTGAGGTGTGTCATCTTTGTGAAGCCAAAGGAGGAGGAAGACAAGTTGCAAGCAGAGGTACCCAAGGAGGTGAAGCAAATGTTGCAAGAGTTTAAGGACATAGTGAGTGATGGAGCACCTACAACACTCCCACCAAGAAGGTATATAAGCCATCAAATAGACTTTGTTCCTGGTGCATCCCTACCTAACAAAGCTGCATATAAGCTCACACCTGACCAAAACAAGGAGGTGGCAAGGCAAGTGCAGGGGTTATTGGAACAAGGACTGATCAAGAAGAGCATCAACCCATGTGAAGTCCTGATAGTGCTAGCATCAAAGAAGGGAGGCAAGTGGGGACTTTGCACTGATTCAAGGGCAATCAATAGGATCACCATAAGGTATAGGTTTCATATTCCTAGAATAGAGGATTTGATGGACTCTTTAGGAGGTGCTATGTATTTTACCAAGTTGGACCTTAAAAGTGGTTATCACCAAATTAGAATTAAGGAGGGTGATGAGTGGATGACCGCTTTCAAGACCACAGAAGGGTTGTATGAATGGCTAGTGATGCCATTTCGACTCACCAATGCCCCAAGCACCTTCATGAGGTTGATGAATGAGGTGTTAAAGGACTTCATAGGAAGGTTTGTGATGGTGTACCTAGATGACATTCTCATCTATATTAGAACCAAAGAGGAGCACCTTGAGCATTTGAGGTTAGTCTTAGAGAGGTTGCATGAAGAGAAGTTATCAATAAACCTAGAGAAGTGTGACTTCTTAAAGTAGGAGATGGTCTACTTGGGATTTTTGGTGTCTAAGGGAACCTTGAAGATGGATCCAAGCAAAGTGGAGGCAATCTTGAATTCGCCTGCCCCTAGGATAGGGACTGAAGCTAGGAGTTTCCATGGTTTGGCTCAATTCTATAGGAAGTTTGTGAGGAACTTTAGTGGCATATGTGCACCAGTCCTTGACACCATAAAAGGAGGCCTTAAAACTAAGTTCAAATGGACTAAGCAAGTTGATAAAGCATTCCAATTGTTGAAGCAGGAAGTAGCCACAAAACCCATCCTACTCTTACCTACTTTTGACAAGCTATTAACATTGGAGTGTGATGCAAGTGGAATTGTAGTAGGGGGTGTATTGAGTCAAGAGGGAAGACCTATGGCATTTTTCAGTGAGAAGCTCAATGAAGCAAAGAAGAAGTACTCAACCTATGACCTAGAGTTGTATGCATTAGTGCAGTCTCTTAAAAAATGGAGGCATTACCTACTCCCAAAGGAATTTGTGGTGTTCATAGATAACTAGGCATTGAGTTACATTAACACTCAAGAGAAGCTTAGCAATAGACATTTGAAATGGATGGAATACCTCCAATCCTTCACCTTCACCATCAAGCATAAAAAGAGGCAACTCAACAAGGTGGCAGATGCTTTAAGCAGGAAGTTGTTTGTAGTTCAAGAGTTACAATTGTAGAGCATAGGAATAGAAGGTTTCAAGGACCTCTATGAAGGAGATGAAGACTTCTCATTAGCCTACAAGGTTTGCAAGGAGTTTGTGAATCATTTTCATGGTGAGTATGTAGATTACACTCTCCAAAATGGTCTCTTGTTCAAAGGTAATTAGTTATGTGTGCCTAGAAGATCCATGAGGGAAAACCTCATCCAAGAAAAACACAATGGCAATCTAAGTGGACACTTTGGGATAAACAAAACCTTGGATCTAGTATAGAGTTAATACCATTGGCCCAAGTTGCCAGGAGATGTGAAAAGGTATGTGGAGCAATGTGGTGTGTGTCAAAGAGAAAAAGGAGGATCAAGTAATGCAAGTCTCTATCAACCATTACCGGTCCCTAAGAGGCCTTGGGAATGTATAAGCATGGACTTTGTAGTAGGACTCCCCAAGACAAAGATAGGTATGGACAGCATCTATGTGGTAGTAGATAGATTTTCCAAGATGAGCCATTTCATTCCATGTAGAACTAAACATGATGCTAGCTATGTTGCCAATCTCTTCTTTAAGGAGATTGTAAGGATTCATGGACTTCCTTTAAGAATTGTTTCAGATAGGGACAACAAGTTCATGGGCCATTTTTGGCAAACATTATGGAGGAGACTTGGAACTAATCTCTCATTTAGCTTAGCTTACCATCCATAAATTGATGGTCAAACTGAAGTCATTAATAGGGTGTTAGGCAATTTGTTGAGGTGTCTAACCAGGGAGTATGAACAGACATGGGATCTAGCCATTCCATAAGAAAAGTATGCATATAATGACAGTGTAAACAAGACCACTAGAAGAAGTCCTTTTGAGGTTGTCTATGGTAGGCATCCAAGGGGATTGTGTGAACTTGGGAAGCTTGGTTCCACGGAGATGAAGAGTGGGCAAGCAGAGGACTTCACTCAAACCATCAAGGAAGTCCAAGAGCAGGTTAAGAAATCCATCCTTGAATCCATTCAAAAACTGAAGGCCAAAATGGATGAGAAAAGGAGAGAGGTCCAGTTCAAGGTGGGTGACTATGTGATGGTCCATTTGAGCAAAGCTAGGATGGAAAGTGGTAAGCCTAACAAACTACAAATGAAGAGGGTAGGACCTTGTAGAATTCTGTCAAAATATGGTGAGAATGCCTACAAGGTTGATCTTCCTTCAGACTTAGCCATTTCACCAGTCTTCAATGTTGCTAATCTGATCATGTACAAGGGTGAGATAGTAGAGCAGACTGAGAATCAAGCCAAGGTACTACAAGACTTGGATGAGAATGCCTTACCTCAAGTGAAGCAGCCCATAGCAGAGGAGATCTTGGAGACAAGGGTGAAGAAGTCTACTAGACACTAGGTCTACATGGAGCACTTGGTGAAATGGGCAGGTCAACCTGTGTCTGAAGCTACTTGGGTTGTGGAGAGCAAGTTCAAGAAGCTTGGCATTGGTCCAGCTCTTCTCACTCCCCTAATTCCTTAGTTTTTTGTAGTAGGGGAGTATGGTGCAAGAGAACCCTTCAAAGGGCTCCCACCATTTGATTTTGATTGTGTTCTTGCTTCTTTAAGAAGCCAGAGTATATACAATAAGAGCCATGTGCTCATTGGTCTTAGTTTAGGTCCTAGTTGAGGTCCTAGGGTCATAAGCCAAAGTTGAATTTTTCTTGAAAGTAGAGGGTATGTGTTCCTTTGAGGTGTTTAGGGTCCTTCTTAGCATGGTGGTGTCCTTAGGTTAGCCCAATGTGGGCCTAGGTGTCAAGAAAAGCAACATTGAGAAAGTTGCTCAAAAGTTGCAAAAGTTGCATGACAACTTTTCAAAGTTGTCAAGCAACTTTTCCACCTAGTGGTCAAAATCTTTAGTGTAGCATGGACAACCCTAATATTGGCACATAGATTGAGGAAAGGGTAGTATATGTAGTTGCAAACCCTAAGATAATGGGTTGGATGTCAGTTGT
The DNA here is from genome assembly GCF_030272615.1 of Cryptomeria japonica. Classification (NCBI taxonomy): domain Eukaryota; kingdom Viridiplantae; phylum Streptophyta; class Pinopsida; order Cupressales; family Cupressaceae; genus Cryptomeria; species Cryptomeria japonica. The sequence continues at coordinate 270,684,159 of NC_081408.1, forward strand.
TGTATGGCCCAAGCAAAGTGACTTGACTGTGACTGCAATTTTAGTTACCAGTCGGCACAAATGGAGTAAGACAAGACCATTAATGGATTGATTTTTGAGAAAAAATATGTTGAGTGTCTTGTATGGTGTATTTACTTCCACTATGAGCATTTAGATTAGGTTTTGTTTTGCAGGTTGTGTGTGTTTGTAAATATTTTGTAAACTTGCTTCTCACTGTCCAATTTTGGGCTGGTTTGTGTCAATGGGTTCATAACTCCATTCCCCATTATGGAATCACCATGAAACCATGGGGACTAGGATTACAAACCCTGTATAATACTTCAAAGCAATTAGGGCCCTTGAAGATGCAAGGAGGCCATCTAAAGACCCACTCCTAGGCGAGACTGGACAGTGCCTGACTAGGAAGGGTTAAGTTGCAAAGGTCTTAGAGAGCAAGGAAGGACAGAGGAGGAGGCACCCTTTGGAGGAGTTGTAGAGGGGTGAATGGAGCACCATTGGTGAGAAGGAGGAGCTTCCACCAATCTAGAAAAGGTGGTGAAATCAACAAACCAACACTGTGACCCTGGCAGGCCTAAAAATCCTCTTTAAAACCCTTAAAAACCTTAAAATCCACCTACGGTAGTGTACGGACACTTGGAGGCCCAAAACTAGAAAAATCCTTGATCCCTTGCCAAATGAATAGTAGGTTTTTAAGGAATTTTTACAAGCATGTCCATCATTTGCAAGAGGGACCACTAAAAGTCCAGATAGAACACCTGGTGATCCAAGGAAAGGATCCAAGAGCATAGGCTAGACTAGTCTATCCCATTCCCCATCCCATCACATTTGCAACACACAAGAAATTAAAGGTATACCAGATGGATATTAAATCATTTTTGAATGGGATACTGGAAGAAGAAGTATACATTAAGAAGCTAGATTGTTATGCTTTGACTGAGAAGAAAGACATGGTATGGAGATTGCATAAGGCTTTATATAGATTAAAGTAGGCACCAAGAGCATGGTGTGAAAGGATTCATACACATCTCATGAAGATAGGCTTTCTGAGAACCAGTGATGATAGTAACATATATCTCAAATCTGAAGGAGATAAAATACTAGTCAGTGAAGTATTTGTTGATGATATCATATTTGGAGGTAATGATGACATGAACAATAATTTTGTAGATGAAATGAAAAATGAGTTTGAAATGTCTTTAGTGGGAGAAATAAAAAATTTCATAAGCTTGTAAATACAGCAAATGAAGAATGGTATTTTCATCACAAAGTCTAAGTATGTGAAAGAGGTCTTGAAGACATTTGGCATGAGTGACTATAAACTAGTTGGGACACCAATGGCCAATGGTTACAGGTTGTAATTTGTCTAAAGAAGATGAATCCAAAACTATTGATGAGAAGGAATATAGGTCAATGATTGGAAAATTGCACTATGTTGTTCACAACAGACTGGATATAGCTCATGCAGCTGGCATAGTTGCTTGATTCCAGATGAATCCTAAGGAAACACATCTGACAGAAACCAAGAGAATTTTTAGATATCTATTCAAGGTATCGTTGACTATGGATTATGATAACCATATGGAGGAAATTTTGGCTTGAAGGTGTACACAGATGCAGATTGCACAGGAAATGTTGATGACTGGAAAAGCACAACTAGTGGAGCATTTTTTCTTGGAGGAAGACTTGTTTCATGGAGTAGTAAGAAGCAAAGTTGTACTTCACAATCTGCTGCTGAAGTTGAGTATGTTGCAGCTTACATGAATTGTACTCAGGCTATCTGGATGAGGCACATTTTGGAAGGTTTTAAGATGAATATTTCAAAACCTATAAAGATTTTATGTGATAATACAAGTGCCATAAATATTTCCAAGAACCTTGTTTTGCACGCATGAACCAAACATATTGAATTGAAGTATCATTTCTTAAGAGAAAAAGTACAGAGTAAAGATGTGATCTTAGAGCATGCTTCTACCAAGGAGAAACTTGCAGATAATTTTACTAAAATTCTGCCTAAGACTACTTTTGAGTATCTTAGAAGTTAGCTAGGGGTTGTACCTTCATGAGGTCAGTTATGATGAATCAATGATGAACAGTTAGTACCAAATTGGTACAAGGGGGGGTGAATCAGTACTGATAAAAACACTTTTCCTTGAATTGGTTTGACTAAGAACCCTGCACTTTGACTAGAAAGCAATAACACCTGTCTGAACCAGATTACTACTGGTTAAATACAATGAAAGACATAAACTGATAACTCAGCTTTCCACACAATCTAACATCTTATTTCCACTTCACCCATATGCATACACTAGTAATACTTTAACAAAAATGTAAAGACTTACAGGTTCAACATTCTTTACCACTTAACAGAGAATAACAAAGCATCATATGAAAAGCGTCACACATAATACACATATTTTTCACATGGAAACCCAACTGAGAAAAACCATGGTGGGGATGAATACCCACAAGCTGTTCTTTGAACCCTTTTGAAGTTCACTCTATTAGGAGCCTAGTTCGGTTAAAGAGTTTACAATAGGTTCTATTAGGAACTGATCCTACTAGGGATCACCTGGTTAAGGGATGGCTAACATACCTGGTTAAGGGTTAAACCCTGTTAAAGGTTACCTTGTTAGAGGATTTTTAGAACTCAATGATTTTGAGTCACCCTATTAAAGGATTTACAGCAAGCTGGTTAAAGCTACCATGTTAAGGGATTTTCCAACTATTGAAGTTGTTAGAGGTCAACAGGTATTACAATGATCTGGTAACAACACTCAATGCCAATGCAGATCCGCTTTAGTTCCTTCCTTTTGCACTCACACTCTACAGGTATCTATTCTCATATCTGGTCTAGCAAGAATCACATATCTTTGCACTTAGATACACACACAACATTTGCCAACAACATCGACCTTATAGGAAATAGATAGGTCGGTAGCATAAACCCTAAACCCTAAACATTTAGGTTAAGCATTTTAGTCAGTTCAATACTAACCATTGATCATATTGCATTGATTACAACAGTCTTGAACAGATCTCAAGACGTTCTCCATTGTTCATTCTTCACCACTTCTTGGAGGTTGATAACCCATCATGCGTTCTCCACTGTTTACAGATAATTCGCACATTCCTAAGGTAGATAGGATCAATCTTCTCCATGCAAGATCCTTCATGTGCACAGGGCTAACATGGCAACACAATCTGTTCTTCATTACAATGCTAACACATCACACAATGTCATCAGTTGAATCACATAGGCATAGAACACTTCAACTGAAAACCTTGAGGCTAAGACTACCAACCAGTAGCCATACCATATGAAATCTTGATACAAAACATTCCATATACTGGTTGACTTGGACAAACATACCGCTTCACTTTTTCACATATACCGCTTCACATTTCAACATACCGGTTCACTTGGACAGCCATACCGCTTCACTTTTTCACATATACCGGTTCTCTTGCAAGTGCTTACTTCAATATATCAGTTCACTCTTCATCATATTGACATCAATGAAAACATACAATATCATCATGTCAACATACTCTACACATATGCCAACAAGTTAAGCATGATGTAGATTACATCAGTCCCAGAGCTACTTGCAGAATTTTATAGAAGGATTGATGTAGAAGTGGAGTTATTCTATAGGGGGAGCATCAAGTTGTAGATTGTTGATGATGCATAATGAAATTTGACATTACATATTTTACTTTCAATTTTGCATTGTTATCAAAGGGGGAGACTAATTATGTGATTATGAGAAGAAGAACCAGTGTCAAGCTGAAGACATGGAGATCGTAATGAATACTTGGTAATGTAAACTAGGATTCCTATTCATAATCACAATAGCAATCAATGGTATTGATATTTGTATTGCCATCAATGCCAAAGGGGGAGATTACTGGCATTTGCATGAAAATTGCATTAATGATATGTTATGTTGTCATTGATGTCAATCAACCGATAATGATATTATTGATATTGTTATAATATTATTTTGTAACCGGTAGGATGAATAAGTGAAGGAAACTGTAACCAGTAGGAAGAATTTGTGGAGTGAACCGATAACTAGTGTAAACCCTATCTATTGATGTAATCGGTAAATCCTACCTATTGTTTTTGATAAACCCTAACCAATTAAGTTTGGTGAATTGGTTATATTGGTTTATGATCTGATGATGAGCAGCAATGATTATTACATGTATGATTATTGTATAAAGAAAAATTCAAGTGATTTTGGAAAGTTGTTGTAATGATTTTTGTCTAGGGAATGAGAAAATGTATTGCATATAATGAAAAGCACATGATGAGTTACTAAGTTCGATGAAGAGGTGATCAATGAGTGATCAAGGTTTTCTTGATTGATGTGCAAAGATTTCTATGTAATCTAATGGTCATACTTGAATCACCTTGTTTCTAATCTCTATGAGATTTAGGTTTTTGTTGTTTTACCAACCTAATTGATTTGTTTCTAAGGTCAATGAAGTTGTTTAGTTTAAGAGTTGGCAAAGAGTTAGCAAAGATCAATTGAGTGTGTGGTTGCTGAACCGGATGATGTATCTGCAATTTGAGTAAAGGCAGATAGGAGCCTAAAATGGATCTAATCAAGCAAGTGTAGTGTTATTCAGACATATCAGAAAACTCCTGTTGTTTTCTAACAATTACAACAGAATTGAAATCCCCTAACCGGGTAAGCTCTAACAAGCTTGGTACTATTCAAATCCTCTAACAAGGTGATCCATTAGCTTGGATTTTCAAATCCTCTACCGAGGTTACTCCTTATAGGGTATTACTTCTAACAAGGCATTAAAGTCAATCCCTTAACTGAGTGATTCCTAACAGGATCAGTTCTTAACAAGACTTTTGTAAAGCTTTAACAGGCTAGGCCCCTAATAGGGCGAACTTCATAAGAGTTCAGATAGTTATCTTGTGAGTCTCAACTCACTGTGGTTTTTCCCATTTGGGTTTCCACGTCAAAAATATTTGTGTCAAGTGGTGAATGTTTTTGTGGTTATGTTTCCAATGGTTGATTTACTTAACTACTTAACTACTTTGATAAGTTATAATAAATGGAAGCATTGAGAAATGAAATTTGTTGACATATGAAAAAGCATTTGGATGTTTATGAGTTTGAAGTTGTTTATTGTTAATTTTCTATAATAGTCAACCAATTTATCTTATGAGTTTTTATCTTGACAGTGGTATTACATTGATAGTTCTAAGTTTACTTTGAGAGATTGATTTTTGAGATTGGTGAAGTTTGTATCAATTTTTCTATCTACTGATTCACCCCCCCTCTTAGTAGTTGACCAGATACTTAATCTTTCATCATACCATCAGTATGTTGGGAAAGGACTCGATATGTGGACTGTCAGTTTTAGAGTTAATGAGTATGACAAATAACTCACGAGAAAGTGAGTGTAGATGTGAATATCTATATGGGATCAAAGGTGCTCATGGTCCCATTATTTGTATTTTGAGGAGTACTTTGTTAAACCTTTGTATCAACTCCTTGGCAGATCATGCAATTATGCCCTAACTCTGGAAATTAAGAAATTCCTTGGACCTAAGGAGTACGATGAGTAGCAGCTAGTCAATAACAATTGGGGAGATTGGTATGCCCTCAAAGACTATACAAAAATCAATATATATGGATTTGGAGGCACCCCTCTGCTACTCCCTAAAATGGTGCCAAACAAGATTGCTTACTTGGAGATTATAAGGCAACTTGTTGAAGCAAACTCCACACATTTAGGAACTCACAGGAACCAGTCCCTTATGCCTGGGTACCTATGCATTGGAGAATTTACAGTTTCCTGCACGAAATGTTATGACCTCATAAAAATAAGTTGACCTACTATGGCCTAGCATAGGATGAACCTAGGGTTAATTTTGATCCTAAAGGATTCACGAGTTTGCCAAAATAATCATAAAAGCTACACTCTTATGAGCATCTTCCACTTGTACATGATGATTTCATCAGAAACTTGAGTGAGCCAAATAAGTTGGAAGCTTATGACAAGGTTACTAGGGCCAAAGAAAGGAAAAAGAATTGCAACTTGTTAAGGGTTGATGTTTTAGATATTCAGGACCTCATTGCTCGCATCAATAAAAAAATTTCTCATCTGGATGAAATAATTGAAGGAGTCCCTCCGAATTTTTTGGATAGAGATACAATAAATCCCTTGGGAAGAAATATAGAAATTGAAACACCTCTTTTGCATATATCACCACAACCTACCCCCTCAATACAAAGTGATACAGAGGAAATCTGAGAGTAGGATCCATCTCATGTCTCAAAAGGAGAGGAGGTTATTATAGAATCTATAGTAGAAAGAGAGGATATCAGACATCTTGTTGGTGAAAAATTTATTTCTGATGATGAGTTTATTTGTTCTCAAGAGTTTAATTCATTCCTATATAAGTACAAAGTAAAAATTCTTAGGCAACATATTGGTGAAGTAACATAGGAAAATAAGGGTGAGTTACTTGACAAACTACAACAAGATGTAGATAATGAAATTGTTGTTAGGATTAATGATAGTCCTAAAGATACAAAGATGGGGGGGGGGGGGGGGTGGTGAATCAGTATCTAACCGGTTTACAAAATATTTAACCTTATTTAGCATTTTACATTCCAAAACAATGTACCGATAAACAAGAATTAATGCAGTAAATAGGAATAGTAAAGACAACATAGAAAACACACCATAACACAAGATGTTTAATGAGGAAACCCTATGTGGGAAAAACCTCAGTGGGATTTGTGACCCACAATATTCACTCATTGACCAATGAATGGATATTACATACAATGAGGGGCCTACACATGCAGGAAGGCCAAATGCCTAGAGCTCACTGCTCAATCTACATAATGGAAGTCTCACTGACTTACAAATGGATTATGAAAATCCAATATAATGTACTGCTACAATTCAGCATCTACTATGCCAGGTTCAGTACCGGTTTAAGCTCATACTATAACCATAAACCTTATACAAAATCTGCCTTAATATTTACTCATCACTTCTACCATCATATGTCCATCCATACAAAATGATTTACAAGGTCTCATACATATATGAGTCTATTACAATATGCCATGTCATCTTTACAAAAGAAATTTACAATTAAATACAATAAACAAAAGTTTGTTCCTATCAGCTAGGGTGTTGGTATACATTCTTGTCACTGTCGGTGAAGTGTTTGTCGGTGCTGGTACCTGTCGTTAATTTACCAAATGAATGTCAGGTGGCTTCTTGTAGGTTTCTGATAGGTTGCCATCAATGAAAACACCATCATTTCTCACTAGAGTGTAGAATGCCAACAATCTCCCCCTTTGGCATTGATGTCAACACTTATGAGAAAAATCAAAAAATCTATTTCCAAAAATGAAGTCCAAAAAGTTACCAAAAAATATGTGCTCCCCATGAGAAGATGATCTCCTCTAATTAGCCATTTTTCTCTGTCCACTACTCCCCCTTTGACATCAATGACAAAGGTTGTCAAAAATTGTCAAATGAGTGCAAAATATCACCTTGAAGTTTGTAACCGGTTGGTTACAATCTGAAATAGGTCAGCCAGAACCAAGTTTGAACTCTGTATGAATCTATTGTTGTCCTTCATGGTTGCCTTAGTTCTTTGGATTGTACTGGTGAGATGATGCATATGCTCCTCTAGTGACTTTTTTCCTTGAATTAATGCCTCAAATATCTCTTTCCTCAAAGAGATAAGGTTGTCTAATTTAGGACTAAGTCACCAGAGGAGCATATGCATCATCTCACCAGTACAATCCAAAGAACTGAGTCAACCATGAAGGATAAGAATAGATTCATATAGAGTTTAAACTTGGTTTTGACTGACCTATTTCAGAATGTAACCAACCAGTTACAAACTTCAAGGTGATATTCTACACTCATTTGAGAATTTTTGACAACCTTTGTTATTGATGTCAAAGGGGGAGTAGTGGACACATAAAAATGGCTAATCAGAGGAGATCATCTTCATTCTTCTTTCTATCTTCAATGTCTTTACAAAATATAATAGTCATGTCCTGCATTGCATTCCTCAAAGTCGTGTTTTCTTGCCTCATCTTGTTTAAAAGCTTATTAAGAGTTTCCTTTTCATCATCATCACTTTGCATCTTCTCATGAAGTTCATTTCTCTTATTTCTAGCAATAGTGAGATTCTCCTGAAGTCCTTGAATGAATTTCTGTGCAGTCCTCAGATCATCTTCAAGTTTGATATTTTTCAACTTCTCTGAATCATAGTCCACAAGAGCTCCTTTTGATTGGTTTCTTAAGTTCTCCATTTGTACCAGTGTCAAAATCATCCTCAAGCTGTTAGACTTTTGAAAATAGAGGAATTGCTAACATGACCTTTATTAGGGGAAGACAACTCCTGCTAGATGTTGGTGTACTCATTGTACCTAGATGGGCTATGAGTTCTACCCTACTATTTGATAGGTTTGTAAACAACCATGACACTCAAAAGAAAATGTCATTACAATATATTAACAAAATCTACTCCGGTTCTGGTTTTGACCCAGACAAGATGGTGTTGTTGTAGTGGGCCTTATACCCAAGGAATAAAATACTCACCTTAGTGGAGACTGCTAAAGTATTTAATCATCTCATGGTCCAAAATGTTGGTGAAACTGATCCACTAAAAATAGTAGACTTAAATGTTAATGTGGTAGAATTCACCAAGGCCCAGATAAAACATGTACTGAAAGAAAGTAGAGGAATGAGTTCATCAATTGGAGGAAGAGTTGAGGTTGATTCCTAAAAAAGATGAATTTTCTTATGAACGAGAGCAACATATTACTAAAGCACTACAAAACACAAATTATTGGAGATATCAGGCATAGAAGCTACCTAAGAAATTGAAGAAAAGGGAAGAACAAAGAAAATGAATATCTATGAGATGATGGCGAGATTAGTCACCCATAGGTTCAATTGAATGATGCAGTATGCAAATAATTATTGGAATGATTATGTGAAAACCTTTAGGACATTACAAGAACATGCTAGGCTAATAGAAAGGGTGAAAGAAATAGTCGATAAGGTGCGAGATTATGAATCTATGAAGTTGTCAAAGAATGTTAGAAAGTTGTGGTCAAAGCAGATGGAGTACAAAGAAGAATTAGAAGATGATATGAATCAGTTGGATATAGAAGACACTGAAAGTGTCCCCTCACTATTGAATGATGATGATGGTACACCAATGCCTTGATAACAATGGAAAGAGTTGCTATCACGGAAGCATCCATGAGCATTGGAGGACATCAATGATGAAGATCATATTCTTGACAACGAGAAGATCATTCTAAATAGGCTCTATAGAAAAGAATATGTTATGATACATTTTGTCTCAAACATCACTACTTATAAAGAGAAGGAATATGTAGACTACTTAGGGGCTGTGAATTTGTTTCTCTTAAATCCTTAGAAGACTTGTTGGTTAGTTACATTATGAAACTAACTTATGTTTTATTTTTAAAAAGACATGATGTTTCATATGTGTTTGATCTCTCCTTATAAATGGAAGATCATTTATTTTGTGCAAGACATGAAAAAAATATATATACTTTTATCTCTGCCAATATATAGGCTAGTTTGCTTTTAATTCCTATACTGTATTTGTTGGTATTTTGGATATGTTGATATGGTTTTTTCATTGATCTCAATACTTTTCAACACTTATCAGCACTTGGAGATTTGGTTATGTTCACTGGCAAGCAAGTGACTTATGCATAGTCACCGGTATTTGGTTCACCAGTAGGTTATATTGTTCACCGACACTTGGAATGACTTGGAGACTACTTGGTTACGTCGAAAACATTGTTTGGATACTTTGTTTTGGTGATTTGTTTATTTGTATATTCAGGTTTGCATATTTTCTATTACTGGCAAATAGGTCCAGGTCATGCACCAACAAGCATATCTATTCCAGATCAGCACGACACATCATAGAGATGATTTGTTATTATTGTAAATGCATTGAGCCGACATCATGCATCGGATATTGTTTCATTTGTAATTGATTTTACTGAAATATCTTTTAGTGAGCTGACCTACTCAATTGGTCTTAGGTTATGATATAAATGTAAGATCTTATTTGTGAGATTAATATATGCAAGGATAGGATAAGAAAAAGGATTGTAATAAGGTATATGCGAATATAAGTAGAGTTATACATGTAGACATTATTCAAGATTGAAGGAAGGTTTGAAGAAGGCATATCAGAGCTAAATCGATACTGAATCCAGCATATGAAGATGCTATTTTGATCAGTACATTATCATTGGATTTAACCATCCAATTGTAGTCAGTGTGACTCTCATTTTGTGATTGAGCAGTGAGCTCTAGGCACTTGGCCTTTCTATATGTGCAGACCCCTTATTGCACACACATACTATCTATAGTAGTATCATCTGATTGTGGTTAAGGCTTCCCACTGTGGTTTTTCCCCTTACAGGGTTTCCATGTACAAATATTGGTGTTATTTGTTGTGGATGTTATTGTCTTTATGTTTCATCATTAATCTTTACCGGTACTGCATTTAACTGATAAACTGTCTACCGGCATAGAGTTTGGTTTACCGGTAATAAGCATTAAGTTTTGTTTAAGTTAATTTTGGTTTGAATAAATTGTACAGCTGATTCACCCCCCCCCCCCTCTAAGTTGTCTCTGGGACCTAACAATTGGTATCAGAGCCTAGTCCTCTTTTTGTAGAAGTCTAACAGCTTGAGGAGATCCAATGTCTTCTAACTATTTTAGGAAGGACAATCGTAAACTTGATGGAACTAACTATGGCATAGGGAAGATCAAGATGGAGACACATTTGAATTGCATTGGAAAGGACATATGGGAAGTTACAAAGAATGGTTATGTTGCTCCTACTCAAGGTCAACCTAACCCACTAACCTTAGGTAAAGATGAGAAAAATGATTGTAAAGCAAGAGAATCACTTTTGAGTGTATTATCATATCAGAAAATCATGGGATTATCAGATAGGTCTACTGCTAAAGCTATTTGGGACAAATTGGAAACATTGAATGAAGGAGATTCCACAGTCAAAATTGCAAAACTTGAATGCTTCTGGGTCAGGTATGAAAATCTGAAAAATGGAAGAAGATGAAAGAATTTCTGCTTTTCTGGAAAGAGTAAATGAAATGTTTTTGGGTATACAATGTTGTTGAGGAACCGTCAGTGAAGATGAAATTGTTTCAAAATTTTTAAGAGAATTTCCACCGGCATATAAAATGAAAGTAACTACTATAAATGAATTAAGAACAATGCCTAATACATCAGTAACTAGAGACACTTTGGTTGGAAAACTTTCAGCTTTTTAACTTGAGGAATTTGGTCCTATTACTACTATAAAGACAGATTTAGCTTTCAAGGCATCATCATTTGCATCATCATTTGATAAATCTGATTGGAAAGCCTTTTATGCAAGAGAACTTGAAGAAAGAAGGAGAGAAAATGAAGATTGAAAGAAGAAGCTAAAAGAACCTACAAACCTAACCCTAAATATCAAAGATACAGATTTAAGAAGAATAGAGACAAATCTTGTTATCTTGCTGATGAAGGAGTCACTGGTAATTCTGATGAGGATCCAACAAACAATGGATGGGTTTTTGTTGCTATAACAAAAGATCAATCGACACCTACTGTTCAACCGGTAGAGAAGGCCCTGACAGCTAGAATTGAAGATAAGGATGAATGGATAACTGATTTAGGATGTTCACATCATATGACTGGTAATAAAAGTAAATTCTTAACCTTTTAGGAATACAATAGAGGTCTAGTGAGATTTGGAGATGATAAAGCTTTTTTGATCAAAGGAAAAGGCACTATATCTTTTGATGGTAAGCACAATACTAATAATGTTTACTATGTTGAAGGTTTGAAGCATAATCTTTTGAGTGTTGGTCAATTAGTTGAAAAAGGATTTCAGTTACAATTCAAGAATGGTAAATGCAAAATCATGAACAAAACTGGTTTAGAAATTGCAACCGGTAATCAAACTAGAGGTAATATTTTTCATTTGAACAACAATGAAAATACATGCTTGATTGCACATATTGATGAAAGATGGTTATGGCATAAGAGACTTTGTCATGTAAATTTTGATTGCATTGTATAATTACCTAGAATTGTCAAACCTCACAATCCAGTATGTAAGGAATGTCAATTTGGAAAGAAAGTTAGAGCATCTTTTAAGAGTATTCCAAAAAAATCCAATAATGTTCTTGACTTAATTCATACTGATTTATGTGGTCCAACAAGAACTAGAAGCTTACAAGGAGATAGGTATTTTATGCTAATCATTGATGACTATTCTAGAATGTGTTGGGAAATTCAAGCTATTCAAGGTGATGGTAGAAAATGAAACCGGTAAGAAAATCAAATGTCTAAGATCAAATCAAGGAGGTGAATTCACATCTAAGGAATTTAATACATTTTGTGAAGTGAATGGAATCAGAAGACAGTTATCAGCACCCTAGACACCCTAGCAGAATGGAGTTGTGGAAAGGAAAAACATAACTATCTTGGATGTAGCTAGAAGTATGTTATCAGAAGCAAATCTACCTCATGTATATTGGAGAGAAGTGGTGAATACAGCGGTTTACACATTCAACAAAGTTCACATCAAAGGTGAAACTGGTAAGACCCCTCATGAACTATGGTTTGGTATTACTCCTATTCTTAAATATTTCATAATATTTGGAAGCAAATGCTATATTAGAAGAGATGAGTATATTGGCAAATTTGATCCTAGAAGTGATGAAGGAATATTTCTTGGTTATTCATCTAACAGCAAGGCATATAGATGTTTAACAAAAGATTGCAGAAAACTGTTGAGAGTACAAATGTGAAGATTGATGAATAGTTTAAAGGAAACTCAAGGTACATGGACTCTGAACCGGCAATGGAGATAATATCAAATTGATCTACAATGAGTACACTGGTATAGAATGATGATCTAGTCACACTGGCATCATCTAAAAATTCCACAGTAATTAAGGAATAGCAACAAGCAAAGACACCCGATATGTAAGATTGAACCACTCTAAAGAATAGATAATTGGGAACAAGTATCAAGGAGTTATGACTAGAGGAAGATTGGAAAATGAAGAGGTATGTCTTATTTCTCAAATTGAACTAGCATCAATTAATGAGGCATGTGAAGATAAATTTTGGATTAAAGCTATGGAAGATGAATTGGAACAAAGTGAAAAGAATAACACATGGACATTAGTTCCCTGACTTAAAGACAAAAATGTAATTGGAACTAACTGGGTATTCAGAAACAAACTTAATGAAGATGGTAAGGTAATCATAAATAAAGCAAGATTAGTGTGTAAGGGATATTCACAAAAAGAAGGAGTTGATTATAATGAAACCTTTGCACCAATAGCTAGAATTGAGGCATTTAGATTATTCTTGGCTTTTGAAGCACACAAGAACTATAAAGTATATCAAATGGATATTAAATGTGCATTTCTGAATGGAGATCTTGAAGAAGAAGTTTATGTTGAACAACCTGATGGATTTTCTTTGACAAATGACAAAGATATGGTTTGCAGGTTAAGGAATGCTTTGTATGGACTAAAGCAAGCTCCTAGAGCTTGGTATGCTAGATTGGATAAATATCTTTTGAAGATTGGTTTTACTAAAGGTAATGCTGACAGCAACTTATATTACAAAGTGACTAATGATGACATCTTGGTTATAGAAGTTTTTGTTGATGATATAATCTTTGGAGGAAAAGATGGATTATGTAAAGACTTTTCTAATGAAATGCAGGAAGAATTTGAAATGTCTATGATTGGGGAGATAAAATTCTTCTTTGGATTGCAGATTTCATAGACTAATAAAGGTATATTGTTGAGTCAATCTAATTATTTGAAGGAATTACTAAAGAAATTTGGCATGGAAAACTCTAAACTAGTAAGAACACATATGACTACAACTAATAAATTATCATTGAACTTTGAATTTGTTGGCATTTTGATGATGTTTTGACTATCATTGATGGACACACACTTTCTTGATGTATGAGTTATGCTCAATAGTTAATTGTTCCAACCAGTATTGTGTATTATTGAATGTATAGTCATTAGACTATCGGTATTTTGTAGAAGATATTTACCGGTCATAGATTGAATGAAGAGCTCAAGCGGTATGAAGACCCCAAGCAGTTTGAGGATCACAAGCGGTACGAAGGAACCAAGCGGTAGTTAACTTTTGATTGGAACACTATGATCTACCAGTCTTCATTTTTGACAATCGGTAATCGATATATTGTATTAACCGGTATTACTCTGTGATGAGTTACCAACCGGTGTTTCTGTAATGTGTGATGAGTTATCATCCACCGACACTTTGGTGGTGATTTTGTGTTGTGTTACCAAATGTGTCTAGATGCACTAAACCTAGGAACTTGTAGTCTAATTATATTGGACTGACATGAAATCAGATTCCTTTATAAGGACATCATGTCTAGGGTTTGTATAGATGAGATATTGTGAGTATGATAGCAAAGGTTATGTGTGATCATTGTAGAAAAGATTAGGTTTGTGTGAAGAGATAGAGTGTGGAGATATTGAAGACTGAAGTAATGCTGAAATGCATTAACAATGAGTTGTCAAGGATCTAATTAAGCAGACTGTGCTATTAGCTAGATCACCCACTTGTTGATTACTCACATCTTTGACAAGTCTGAAACCCTTAACCGAGCAAGCCCAGCAAAGCCTTTGCGAATCCTCTAACAAGGTGGTTCACAACTGTGGAACTGAAATCCTTTAACAAGGTAGTCTTTAATAGGACTTATCTCCTAACAGAGATCTAGATTCCTAACAAGATCTGTTCTGGTGAAGAACATTGTATGACCTTAACTGGTCTAGTTTCTATTCTGCAAATAGTTACTTATGAGTTTCTGCTCACCGTGGTTTTTCCCATTTGGGTTTCCACATCAAATATATTATGTTATGGTGATTGTGATTGTGCTCTTGTGGGTGAATGATTTGTTTGCTATTTGGTTTGCATTTATCTTAACCGGTTTATTAGTGAATATGTTCTACTGGTTATTTGCTAAACTATTTAAGAGTTTGTTTACAGTATTTTTTGGTATACTAATTCACCCCCCCTCTTAGTATTCATCAATTAGTATTAGAGCCAACCTTTCTATAAGTCTAATCACTTGGAAGAAGATATGGGGGAATACAGTGTGAGGGAACTTACTCATCATCTCACTCAGATTGAGAGAGCCTATGATGAACTCAAAGTCAAGTATGAAGCCTCTTTGGCCAAGAGAAGAGAGCATGCTGAGAAACTGATGGAACTTACTAAAAATAGCTCTTCTAATGAAGCTAACATGGATGCCCTAGTTGAAGAAGTTGAAAAACTGAATGAATCTAATACCAACCTAAGAAGGGAGTTGGAAGGACTAACTATTAGAATGTGTCAAGAGCTTGAGAACAGAAGGAAAGCTAAAGATCTGGTAAAAGACAAAGATCATGAGATCTCCAAGATGAAGCAAGAAATCAGTACCCTTACTGCTCATCTCCAAGAGAGTAAAATGGAAAAAGAAGAAATGCAAGGTGAACTAAACATGGCTATTTCTAAGAATGCAACCTTGATGGAATCTAATGTTCCTATTTCAAAGGAACTTACTGAGTCAGAGGAGATACTTGCCAAATTCAATTAGAGTACTGCTAAGCTAGAGCAAAAGTTGGAATTAGCAAAACCAGTAAAGAATACCACTAGACTTGGTTTCTCTAGATATGAGGAAGGTAAGACCTCTAGAACAAAAGCTGAAGCATCAAAGAAGCAAGAGACATCCAAGGATAAAGGTAAGAAAAAATTTATACCTGTTTTCTTTCATTTTCTCAAAGAAGGACACACTGTCAATGTGTGTAGAAGCAAGGCCTACAACAATTTTCCTTATTTTTAAAACAATATGCCCGGATCCAATAGATTCAATGGAAACTGTTATGCATGCAAGAAGTTTGGGCATAGAGCATTTGAATGCAAGTCAGTTTTGCACAACACTGGGAGATATCCTCCAAGGAATCAAGGAGTTATTCTAGAATTTCCTATGAACCAAAATCCCAACCGGTATAATACCTATGACCATCGGTCTGTTGGTTATAAAGTGAAAACTAGTTGGAGAGCAACTTGTTTGATCTGTCATGGTAGCGGTCACACTACTACAACATGCAGAAGGAAGAATGGAAGTATGAATAACGAACCATGGAGAACACTCGGAATGGTATGCTATCATTGCAATAACTGGGACACACTGCTAGAACTTGCAGACTGAGAAAGAACCTTTAGATGATATACCGATCACTCTAGAAGGGAAGATTGATGTTGAAACCGTTCAAACCGAAATGAATAAAACTTGTAAAAAGAAATCAGAAGAAGTGTCATAGGATGAACTGGTTTCTGCACCTAGTGTGGAAGTCTCTGAACCGGAAAACTAAGCTTCAGAAAAGCTTAGGGGGAACATATCAGGGAAATATTTTGAACCCCCGATTTATTTCAATAAATACCTTAACTGGTATATGTTACCTGTCAGTCAGCAGAAGACTTGAAGTAGTAAAAGGTAGAATTAGGGTTTGTGCCCTAATAGTGATGCATTTATTATGGTAGGTGAGAGTTTATTTAAAAGGGTTTTCATCATCATTATCACTTATCTATTTTTGAGAGAAGAATTTTCAAGAGTAGAGTGACAAAGAGCAGTTCGTCTAGCAATTCAAAGTGAATTCAAAAATCTTACAGAGGAATCTAGAGATATTTTTCAATCTATCAGTGAAGAACACTAAGCGGTAATCTAGCTATCGAAGTGGTGTATTGTAGGCGACATTGGTGTGTGGGAGAAAAAGTGAGACTAGGCTAACATGCCCTAATCCTACCTTTTGACACACATTTGTGGAATACGAAAGAGCCTAGAGGTATCACACAATTGGCTACTTCTTTTTGTGGAAGAGAGAGCCACGGGCTACCTATTAGGATTTCTATTCCTTTGTTGCAAATGATAGATAGAATGATGCAAGTTCAATTCCTAACCCCAAAGTGCAAGTATGAACCAATAACAAGATTGCAGGATTAAGATTAAACAATGGAAAGCTATAAACACAAGGACAAGACAAGAATGCAGATGCGTACCTGGAGTTAAAATCTGAGTGAAAATGTTTGGGACGAGGGCGTTGGCGCCACTGTCCTGATTCTGCTCCCGAAACTGCTCCTGAAACTATTGTTCTGCAACCTGAAAAGCTGTCTGAAACTTGTTGTCTAACAGAGGGACCAGGGCATCCAGCGCCACTATCCTAGGGACCAGAGCACCTAGCGCCCCTATCCTGGTAGGACCAGGGCGCCCCATGCCCCTGTCCTGGTCTTTTGCCCTGAATTTTGGTGTGTAGCTCAGTTTCCGTCTGCTTCTGCCAGATCTGCAACTTGCGGCGTCATCTGAATCCCGAAATCTGCACTTATATCTGAAAAGGTATGGTGGGCGGCTATATAGGGTTTTGCCTTAGTCAAACCCCCACTTCAGTGATTTCCACCTCCATGAATAGCCAAGTTGTATTGTAATAGTAATGTGTGTGCAGACCTTGTGTGTGTGCAAGATCCTAAAATGCAAGTAAGCAAACTAGATCAACCTAGAAAGTAAACCCTAATTGCTTGTAAATGATAATGTAAATGCTCCAAATCAAGATGCAAAGTGATCTAAAGCATGAATACAAATTATATAATGAGGCTTATGCAAAGACATGAAAACAACATGAAATCATACCCAACCCCAAGGGAGGGGTACAAGCCAATCTTTAGTCGGTGATACCTTATTGCTCTTCAATGTCTTCAAAGCTCTAAATGGATGAATGAAATTGATGAATGCTTGATGGATGGATGTTGAATGTTGTTGAAGTCTTCAAAGATCTGCTCTTTCGCTGCATAGAAGGTCCTTGAAAACCAAAAATTCTGATCCTTTCAAATGAAAAAAGAAAGCTCTTATATATGAAACCCTAGGTCTTAATTTCAACTTTTGGCTGACCTAGAGATTGAATCTCCCACCAATTTCTTGGGGTTAAGCTTTATTTTATGATTGGATCACACTCCTAAAATTTTGAGAAAAATGTCTAGGACCGTGTGCACTCCGGGCGCCATGGTCCCGACAACTTTTCACCAAATTTTCAAGGCCGTCGGATATGATGATTTTAGAGCAAATCCTGAAGTTATAGGTGATTTCAAGATGTTTTGACCCCCAAAATCAAGCCCCCAAGTTCAAAATAGGACCTAATTAGGGTTTAGATTAAATGATGTATTGGAAGAATAAAATGAAAGGGGCACTCTTTAATGAAAAGGACCCAACTTTATGATATGGGAGATGATAAAATAGAACCTTAGACCTAATTAATTTAATTAATTAAGTGCTAAAGGGGAAATGCAATGCAAAATGCAAAATGCGCCAAGGCGAGTGCTAAACTAGGTGTGAAATTGTACCACCCTAGCAAGTGCGTACAATTTACAATGCTACAATTGGCAAACCCTAAATTTTGGATTATGAAGGTATTTCTCAAATTTATTTCTTATCATGGCTTCTGCATCGCACTCTACCTCTATTGCACCTATAGATTCAGCTGAATTCCTTCCAAAAAAAATGAAATGACAAAGCTCACCAATTCTGTGAGTGACCAATGGGCGATGACCGTCAACACCATCTTTGATGATCTAGTGAAATATACTTGCATGGTGATTGGTTATCGGATATTCTATGCTAGCAGAATGAATTTTGTCCCTACTGCTACAATAAATGTTGCTTACAAAATGATCAAGGAAGATACTACATTTGACCTATGTACCTATCTACAGAAGCAATTGCTATTGAACCTGAAGTCCATCAAATGGAACAATTCTCTAAGATTCAAGTTTGGGCAACTTTTGGTCGACTTATTCTTCTATTTTCAAGGTTATTTCCCTGGAGTAGGTGATATGCAATGGTCTGCTGACCTACTAGTCTCCAGACAAATTAAGGAAAGTCTATAAGTAGTAGGAACTAGATATCCTGAGGTTCTAAACAAATATTTCAATGAATTCAAGTGGAAAATGAGCCAGAGAATGAGGATATTTGATGATATTGTAAAAAAGTATGAAGATGACATCTGCTTCATAATAAGAATAGATGACTGCATAATGGAAGCCGTGGAACCAAGAAAGGAAGTAGTTGAGCTTATGGGTTATGAAGTGGTGAATGACCTACTGATTAGGTATGCCTCTACCCTACTTGCCTCACCATTAGATGCTAAGAAAAAGAGAACCGGTACCTACTTGGAGAGGGTCACACCGATTGAAGAACCAAAATAGAAAAAGGACAAAGTAGTGTCATCGGTATCTGCACAAGTTACCTCTGCCAGTCCGAAAGTGACCGAGTGGTCACCAAATAAGAAGAAACTAAGGTTATTCCAGCAAAGGTATTTGAGAGGAAGTGGAAAACCAAAACCAACTCACCGGAGTCAGAGGACACTAAACTAGAAATTCAAACAAAGAAGACAAGGCAATCAAGCAAGAAGGCAAAGTCTACCGGTAATTTTCCTGCAACTTCAGCACCGATAAATATAGATATTTCCTCTTATAAGCCAATGACACATTGTCAGAGGACTCTTAAGAATATTAGGAGAAAAGTGATTGATGATTTAAAGAAATATTTTGATGATTTAACTGATAGTGAGAAAGAAGAAGTAGAACAGGAAGTCATCAAATATTTATGTGTTGATGATTGATTGCCATATGAAATTAGATCGGTTACACCAGATTATTTGTATAATTCTTTAGATAACAAATGGCACATTGCCATTGAAAGAGAATAGGAAATCAGGGAGAAAATTTTTGCACAATACTTTCCTAATGCCTCAAATTTTGAATTATTTGATATAATGGATAAGAACAAAGGCATCTTCTTCATGAGAAGGAGAAGACTCAAGCTACTATAAGGAAAATATTCTAAAGTAGAAAATGATACTCACATACATGTGAAAGCTTCTATCAGAATACACCAAGTATCTGAAGCCAATAAGAAGGCTCAACAAGAACTTGACCTATCATCAGGCAAATCGGATGAAGTATTTGATAGTGAAGGTTAAAGAGTGACAAAGAAAATTGACACTATTGATGTTGATGCCTTAGATAATAAGGATGTCACTCCTGATAAGGAACAAACTGAGAAAGAGAAATAGGACAAAGAACAAACAGAGAAAGAGCAAGAAGAAAATCAAGGCAGGAAGAAAACAAGAGAAAATAGGGAGAGAAAAAGAAAGAGGAAGATAAGAGGAAAGAAGAGGAGAAGAGGAAAGAAGAGGAGAAGAGGAAAGAAGAAGAGAAGAAGAAAGAAGAAATGGAGAAGAAGAAAGAGGAGCAAAAGAAGAAAGAAGAGGATAAGAAAAAAGCAGAAGAGGAGAAGGAAGCAAAGAAGAACAAACAAGCAGAGACTCCTAAGGAAACTGATGATCAAGCTAAACAGGTTGACACCACCAGTCCTATTGATCTTCAATCAACAGATGAGTCTGAGCTGCTACGAGGCATCAAACTTGCACAGGAGAGACTGGAAGAATTGTGAAGGAAGAAAGAACAGGATGTCATACAAATTGCGGTTGACACCCTTACCAGTCTAATTCCTAGTACCAACCTCCCTAGTACCTATTCCTCTCTATCCAAGCTTAAAATTATGTGTACCGTAGTGAAGGACCAAGTACAATGCTCAGAAGATGTTGTTGAAACCACTGCAAAGAAGAATTATGAAAAGGCACTCAACACTGCCTTAGTCAAGAAAATGAATGAGTTCTGGACACAACTACTGAAACAGTAGAAGGATATCAGTGTTGCTATGGATGAGGGCAAATTACTTTTGAGTAAAATCTGCCAACCCCATTTATTTTGTGATGATGTGCTTAAACAGAAAGATAAACTCCAATCAGAGTTCCAGGCATATATCGGCACCTTCAAGATGCCCTATGATCTCTTCACTACATATGGCCAAATGATTCATCACTTTCAGCATCAGACAACAAATATGGACTCAGAGATCAGCAACCAGACTAGAGATTTGCAGGAGCTTCAACTGCAATTATTGCCAAGGCTACAAATTCTTTAGAAAAAATTTCTCAACCTGGAAGCTATCAAGGTAACTCAAGAGATGAGTACCATTGATGCAATGGAAGAACTAGCATTACAAATGAAGACTGAAAGTGAGGTTGCTACCTCATCACTTGATTCATGGACATTAGCCATGAAAAATTTTATGTAGGACTTTAAATCTATTTTTGATAAATTTCATTCCTTATTGTCATGAACATTTACTCTATTTTTTTTGTATAAGAAAACAGGGGTTATTTTGTATTACTTTGTCATTGTTGGCAAAGGGGGAGTAGTGTACATTAAAATTTTGGTGAATGTTACCATTTCATGTATACTTTCATGAAGTACTGTACATTGTAATTTCTGCAAAAGGGATAATGTATATGCTTAGGGGGAGTAATTTTGATTATGGCATTTTTGTTGTAAAAACACTTAGATGTCAAAATTTTCCTAAGTGTTGCCATCAATGCCAAAGGGGGAGATTGTTGGCATTTTATGATGTTTTGATTATCATTGATGGACACGCACTTTCTTGATGATGGACACACACTTTCTTAATGTATGAGTTATGCTCAACTGGTAATTGTTCCAACCGGTATTATGTATTATTGAATGTATAGTCTTTAGACTATCGGTATTTTACAAAAGATGTTTACCGGTCACAGATTGACTGAAGAGCTCAAGTGGTATGAAGACCCCAAGCGGTTCAAGGATCACAAGCGGTATGAAGGAACCAAGCGGTAGTTAACTTTTGATCGGAACACTATGATCTACCAGTCTTCATTTTTGACAACCTGTAATTGGTATATTGTATTAATCGGTATTACTCTGTGATGAGTTACCAACTGGTATTTTTGTAATGTGTGATGAGCTATCATCCACTAACACTTTGGCGGTGATTTTGTGTCGTGTTACCAAATGTGTCTAGATCCACTAAACCTAGGAACTTGTAGTCTAATTCTATTAGACCGACATGAAATCAAATTCCTTTATAAGGACATCATTTCTAGGGTTTGTATAGATGAGATATTGTGAGTATGATAGAAAAGGTTATGTGTGATCATTGTAGAGAAGATTAGGTCTATGTGAAGAGATAGAGTGTGGAGATATTGAAGACTGAAGTAATACTAAAAAAATTTATTAACAATGAGCTGTCAAGGATCTAATTAAGCAGACCATGCTATTAGCTAGATCACTCACTTGTTGATTATGCACATCTTCGACAAGTCTGAAACCCTTAACTAGGCAGGCCCAGTAAAGCCTTTGTAAATCCTCTAACAAGGTGGTTCATAACTATGGATCTGAAATCCTTTAACAAGGTAGTCTTTAACAGGACTTTCTGCTCATAGTGGTTTTCCCCATTTGGGTTTCCACATCAAATATCTTGTGTTATGGTGATTGTGCTCTTGTGGGTGAATCCTTTGTTTTCTATTTGGTTTGCATTTATCTTAACTGGTTTATTAGTGAATGTGTTGTACCGGTTATCTGCTAAACTGTTTAAGAGTATATTAACAGTATTTTTTGGTATACTAATTCACTCCCCCCCCCTTAGTATTCATCAGAATCAACACCTATTAATCTGACTAGATACAAGTCTATGATAGGAGGTTTATTGTATTTGACACAAACAAGACCTGATATTATGAATGCAGTATGTATTGTTTCAATATTTCAGAGTAAAGAAAATCATGAATCAATAGTAAAAAGGATTTTTTGGTACTTACAAGGCACTACAAATCTTGGCTTATGGTATCCTAGAGATGAAAATTTTGATTTATGTGCATACATAGATGCAAATTGGGTAGGAGATGTAGATGACAAAAAAAGCACCACCGGTGGAGCAATTTTTCTTGGCAACAGATTAATTTCTTGGTTGAGCAAGAAACAAAGTTGCACATCTTTATCAACAATAGAATCAGAATATGTTGTAGCAACAACTAATTGCACATAGGTATTATGGATTAAACAAATGTTGAAGGACATAAAGGTAAAATGCAAGGAACCTATAACAATTTACTGTGATAATATGGTAGCAATTGATATATCTAAGAACCCGATACTTCACCCAAAAACTAAACATGTTTCTATCAAATTAAATTTTTTGAAAGAGAATGATGAAGCAAAAGAAGTGAAATTGGTTTATGTGAATACTAAAGAGAAGATTGCAGATATTTTTACTAAGCCTTTGCATAAAGAGACATTTGAATATCTCAGAGAGAAACTTCGAGTTCTACTCCCACCAGTAGAGACTTAGAAAATTGATGTTTGTCATCAACCATCAGAATTAACAGAGAAATCTTTTATTCTGGCTTTCATAAGGAGAGCTACTTCTTAGGGGGAGTAGTTGGTATTTCGTAATGAATTGGTATTTTGTATTTGAATCTGGTTTTTGTATTGCTTTGGCATTTGATGTCAAAGGGGGGGAGATTGATATGGAAAAATACATTATCTTATGGGGGAGAGATTGTTATTTTGGAGAGAGATATATTACTCTCTATATCTATAATTTTGATTTCTGGAGATTGATTGGTTTTTGGCATTTCTATTTTGGCACTTTGATGGTTTTTCCATCTTGTGTTCCCATCAATACCAAAGGCAGAGATTGTTGGTATTTTGGATATGTTGATATGGTTTTTTCATTGATGTCAACACTTGTCAACACTTATCAGCACTTGGAGATTTGGTTATGTTCACCAGCAAGCAAGTGACTTCTGCACAATCACCGGTATTTGGTTCACCGGTAGGTTATATTGTTTACTAGCACTTGGAATGACTTGGAGACTACTTGGTTACGTCAAAGACATTGTTTGGACACTTTGTTTTGGTGATTTATTCATTGGTATATTCAGGTTTGCATATTTGTTGTTATTGGGAAATAGGTCCAGGTTATGCACCGGCAAGCATATCTATTCTAGATCAGTATGGCACATCATAGAGATGATTTGTTATTATTGTAAGTGCATTGAGCCAACATCATGCATTGGATATTGTTTCATTTGTAATTGATTTTATTGAAATATCTTTTAGTGAGCTGACCTACTCAATTGGTCTTAGGTTATGATATAAATGTAAGATCTCATTTGTGAGATTAATATATGCAAGGATAGGATAAGAAAAAGGATTGTAATAAGGTATATGTGTATATAAGAAGAGATATACACGCAGACATCATTGAATATTGAAGAAAGGTTTGAAGAAGGCATATCAGAGCTAAACCAGTACTGAATCCAGCATATGAAGATACTATTTTAAGCATTACATTATCATTGGATTTAACCATCCAATTGTAGTGAGTGTGACTCTCATTTTGTGATTAAGCAGTGAGCTCTAGGCACTTGGCCTTTATGCATGTACAGACCCCTTATTGTACACACATACTATCTGTAGTAGTATCATCTGATTGTGGGTAAGGCTTCCCAATGTGGTTTTTCCCCTTACAAGGTTTCTACGTACAAGTATTGGTGTTATGTATTGTGGATGTTATTGTCTTTCTATTTCATGCATTAATCTTTATCGATACTACATTTAACTGATAAACTGTCTACCGGCATAAAGTTTGGTTTACTGATAATAAGCATTAAGTTTTGGTTAAGTTAATTTTGGTTTGAATTTATTGGACAACTGATTCACCCCCCCCTCTCAGTTGTCTCCGGGACCTAACAATATTAAGGATTATTGTGGATGATTTTCAATTCAAGCTTGTTACTTTGGTGCTAAGAAATCAAAGGTTGTTCATTTTTTTCTACAAATGTGGTCATTTCATTATTTTCAAACTGCTATGTTGTTGTGTGGTGTGAACAAGATAAGATATACTCTTAGATTAATTACTATATAAGCCTCTTTCTAGGAAAGATTAAAATAGTATGTATGGTAATTGTCAGATTCAAATTAAATCATTAAGTGTGGAAGGATTAACAGTGGATGGTAATTTTACTATCTAACAAGGAGAATATAAGAAACAAAATTCATAAGACTCTCAGCCCAATAGGCAAAGAAGGCACTGGTCTAAACCATATATCTACAATCTCATAATTTCAAATTTCATTTTTTGTTTCATAAAAGTAAAAAGTAAGGATAGAGGTAGTAGGTCATACCAAATATTTAATTCCAATTTTGAGAATGACCTTAGGGCAGTTTTGTAACAATAATCTGCTTAAGTATCATAAGGTTAAGATACTTGGTAATAAGGTTTATCTGCCTAGGTCTAGCAGAACCTGAAGTGTTGGTAATTGCAGTCATATTGACCTATTTTGTTAGTTGGCTAGAGTTGAGTGTTAATTTCAATCATAAGGCTTGGCATACCTTGAGGATTTAACAACCTACAATTTTGAGCTCCAACGAATTGGTGACTCTGCTGGGGAGAATATAGATAACTTTCATTTGAAGGACTCTGCAGGGGAAGAATTTGGAAAATTTTACTTCAAAAAAGGGGGGGGTATGATTAAAACCATTAAGTGACTCTATTGTAGAGAAGAAAAAAATCCCTAAAAGGGTGGTGAATCTTATTAAAAGATTCAGACACATATAGCTTTGAATGTGGGGTAGGAGATCATTACACAAGGATCATTCAATCAAACACATATAATTGGAACCAAAAAGTAATAGAAAGAAAAACAAAACTCATAATCAAAAATTAACAAATAAAATGGAGCCTCCCACAGACAAGAATGGACTGTATGCTACCTAATACATGGATCCACTCACTAATGAACATGAATTCTAGATAGAAGCAGAGCAAAACATTCAAAATCAATACAATGAGATGATTTTGAATCAAGCACATGGGAACATGATGCATCAGCATCAAAAAGGGGATAAGAGTGTGCAAAGCTTTTTTAGGCCTCCCCCAGGATTTTCCACATCTAGAATATCTAGTAATAAGTCATCTTCATCTAGCAGTCAAACCCAAGGATCCATGGAACAAGACCTACAAAATAAAATTGATATGTTGGAGAAGGAAAAAAGAAGATTGATGTTATTACAGAGGAGGGATGAAGTAGCCCAATAAGTTGCCTTCTTATCCACACAACTAGTATCCCATGTCTCTACCAATTACATCAAACCATGCCTATGACTAGCAATTTTTCATAATCTATAATGACCACTTCCACCCCATATGCCACATAATACAATCAATACACCATGCCAATGAACTCTTCTCATGTTAGCAACTCTTCCTATTCAACCTCAATGTACATACCTTTTGTAACCAATGTAGCTAAGATCCAAGGAGGGATAGGCTATAATTCATATAGACCCAGATGTTACAATCCCCCTTATAATTTTGCTAGAAACTATTAGAATTATCATAATAATACAAACTATTATCAGAACTACCAAGTGCCTCCACAATATCACTACCAATATGGAAGTCAATATCAACATCAGTAGAACACATTCACCAAAGGTCCAATGAATGTGGATAGATTTAGGAAAATAGACCTCACAAAGATCTATGGGTACCCAAATCCCATCAGTGATGAGCTTAGGAAAGCAATACCCAATTTCTCAGGGAGTGGAGAAATGTCAAGGGAAGATCATATAAGGAGTTTCCAAAACACCCTAGATGACTTTGATGTGTGAGATGAAGATGTTTTCATGAGATTTTTCATGTAGTCTCTCATTGAGGATGCTAGAGATTGGTATAAAATCTTACCAAATTCATCAATTCATAATTGGGATGAGTTCAAAATACTTTTTATTGAGCAATATGGGAGCCATATAGATCCAAAGTTTTCTTTACATTAAATTGCAAACATCCAAGAGGGATATAATAAATTAGTATCTAGCTTCAATATGAGGTTCACAAAGTTACTAAATAAATTGCCTCCCCATATAAAACCAAATTATTCCATGAGTCAATCAATTTATATTGATGTCTTTGACCCTAAGGTAGGATATGAGTTGAGGACAATAAACCCCCCAAATCTGAATGAAGCTTTCAAAGCCGCAATTATTAGTGAAAGTAATAGGAAAGCCTCAAGTAAAACATATAGGAGGGATGATGCTTGATTAGACAACACTAAAACACAAAACAAGCAAGTCAAAGAGGAAGATAAAATGGATAAGGTCATAAGTTCTTTGAAGGACCTTACCCATAAGGTTACAAGAAATCATAAGCCCCAATTTTAGAGGAATGATCGACCAAAATTACATGGTATGCCATATAAAACCAATTGGAAAGATAGTTGACCTCTTGATGAAAAGAAAGAAACTCCTAACTCATTAAATAAGCAAAACAATCATTTTGTAGAAGAAGTGTCATGGTGTATGGCTTGCAATTTTCCACATTCCCCATTGCACTGTATTATAGCTCAAAATTTGCAGTATGATGAAGAATATGATGACAACCGAACAACATGTTCTTTACAATAGAATAATATGAGTCATCTGATGATGATGGTTGTGATTATGATGTCACCTACCAAAGACAAAATAAGCAATGGCATCATTAGGATGTATTTTCAAACAGTGATGATAAAACTGGAAGAAAAGCCTGGGGAAGAAATGATATGGTATCATTAAGGAGACCCTTTGAAGAATAAATTAAAGCCCTCACTATTGCTGTCGTAGAGTAGGCCAAAAGAAATCACAACCTAAGAAATAGGACTATAAATTAGGATCAAGGTAGACCATATATTATGTTCATAAAAGAAAAAAATCTAAGAAATGTTGATACAAGGGAGTTTAAAAATAAGGGGATACCAAAGATAACATTCACTAAACAAAATTTACATACACCAATAAATCAAGAGCATCAAAAGAATAATATTCAATAGATAGGAACTCTTAATTCATACACATCACAAATATATGCATTTGACATTACAAATGTGTTGTCATAGATGAAGATATGTGTGCCTCTACTTGAAATGATGAAGATCCCAAAATATAAGAACTGTACCATGACACTAATTTTTGAAGTTCCCTCTGGCTTGAATAAAAATAAGCATGAAAAGAAAGATAAATCAGTGGAATTGGGACAAAATAAACAAGATCCTAATATATATTTGGGAACTACTCTTCATGATGACCCTTCCCAAGTGGATCCTTTCTATCTGACATTATTAATAAATAAAAAACTAATGAGAAATTGCATGATTGACTCAGGAGAAATGATAAATGTAGTACCTTTGGGAGTCATGAAAGAGCTTGGGTTGGATGTGGATGATCATTATGGCACTTGCTACGCTATGTATAATAGGTCAATCCCTATTGTAGTAATCTTAAAGGATGTAGAGATAAAAATAGCATCATGTCTAGAATCTACTTACAGAATAGATATCATAGTCATTGACATGCCCCTATCTATGGGATGTTTCTCTAAAGATAGTGACATGGTTCATGGGAGGAAGCATCCAATTGGACATCTCATATGCTACAGTACTTGTGAATGGAAATAAAATGTGGATTGAGTGGGACCCAATATCACCTCATATCATTGAATATCCAAGTACTGATCCTATGGTGAACTTTTATGACAAGTTGAAATAGGAAATTTTACTATGAAAATAACAAAACCATAATTGCAAAATAGTGATCTGATTATAAGTCACACACAAAAATGTGTTGAAGGTATTTGGAAAATGTTCTTTGATGGGGTGTGTAGAAAAGATGGAAATGGACCTAGAGTTATTTTTGTCTCCCCTTAAGGAAAGATTTTTAGGTATTCTTTCTTATCATCCTTTGAATGCACAAATAATAATGCAAAATATGAAGCCATTTTGATAGGATTAAATTTAGAAATCAAACATGGGATAAAAGTGTTAACTATTTTTGGAGATTCTAAGTTAATTGTCTCACAAGTAAGGTCCAAATATCTATCAAAGAATAAGAGGCTCAAACAATATAAAAAATGTAGCTTGGGACTATTTGTAAATGTTTGATGCTTTTTCTATAAATTGTGTAGATAGGTCTAAAAATATGACAGCGGACTTTCCTACCAGTATAGCTCTGAAGTAGGATGATGTTACTATGGCTAATATTTCAAAGGTGGAGATAAAAGCCAAGCCATCTATCCTAGATAATATATAGAGTTGGTAAGTGTTTGAAAATGATGATGATTTGGTGAAGTTCTTGCAATGCATTGATAAGTATGAAGCTCAAGAAATAGACTTCAATGTTTCTGTTGAGAATGTTGATGGAAAAGATATGGTACAATTAAGAAAAAATAAAATCCCAACGAGGTTAGTTTCCCTTGAAAGAGTCTTTGATGGAAACGATGCCCGAACTAAAACTATCATAGTAGAAAAGGATAATTCAGAGGAAACAAATTTAGGAACTAAACACTCCCCAAAAAAGGTCTACATAGGGAAAAATATATCTCCAAGGTCAGAGACATTTTTATTGCTTTGTTGAGAAAATACCAACATGTATTTGCATGGTCCTATGAAGATTTTAAAACATATACGGAGGACCTTTTTCAACATGAGATCCCACAAAAACCTAATGCAAAACCATTCAGACAAAAACAAAGGCCTATAAACCCAACTTTGGTACCTAAGATGCAAGAAGAACTAATGAAGTTAAGAGAGGGGGGAATCATAAAGCCTATTCGACACTCCTCTTGCATCTCAAACTTGGTTCCAATAAGAAAGAAAAATGGAGACATAAGAATTTGTGCAGACTTCAAAAACCTAAATATTTCATCTCTCAAGAATAATTACCCCTTTCTAAACATGGATGCATTGTTATAAAGAGTCACAAGATGTGAATTGCTATCCATGATGGACATCTTTTCAGGATATAACTAGGGTAAGGTTAAGGAATCATAATGATACAAGACAACCTTGACAACCCCATGGGGTACATATGTTTATGTTAGAATGTCATTTGGATTGACAAATGCACGAGCTAAATTCTTATAGGACATGGATGTAGCATTTGCAAATCTGATTAATGCTATCATAGTGTTATATCAAGATGACCTCACATCATACTAAAAGAAAAAGAAAAACCATTACCTACACCAAGAGAAAATATTCCTCAGATCACTGGAGTACGGGATTTCCTTGTATCCCAAGAAATGTCAATTTGCAGTCACTGAAGATAAACTTTTGGGACACAGTGTCAAAGGAAGGAGTGAGGATAGATCCTAACTGAGTAGCAACTATTGATGAAATTTCAATCCCTAAGATAGTGAAGGCCATTCAATCATTCTTTGGGTAGATTAACTTTGTTAGGAGTTTCATTTCAAACTTTTCCAAAATTGTTAAACCAATATCTAAGATGTTGAAGAAAGGAGCAGTGATTAACTGGACATCCAAAGCAATAGATGCATTTGTGGATATCAAGAGGGCCATCAAAGAAGTCCCTATTTTGAAATCACCTAATTTTGGTAATCCATTTCAGATTTTCTCCTTTACTTCTTGTAATACTATAGTTGTTGTTATGCTACTGAAAAATGATGAGCGATATGAACAACCCATAGCCTTCTTTAGTAAATCCAACCAGGAAGTTGAGTTAAAGTATGATATCAATGAGAAGCAAGCATATGCTCTGGTTAAAGTAGTGAAAAATTTTACACCATATTTGGTTGGCGCAGAGGTAATAGATTATGTCCCAAACATAATAGTGAAAGACATTTTTAGGCAAATATAAGTGACTGGAAGAATATGTAGATGGATAATCAAATCCAAGAATTCAATATAGAAATCCAAATCACTAAGTTCGTCAGGGGGTAGGGATTGGCCAAGTTAATAGCAAAATCAAATTTAGAAGTAGCACAAGTGAACAATGTGGAGTTAAAAGACACAACTCTAAGCATTGAAACAACACCATGGTACACTAATATAATACACTATTTGAAAAATATGACACATCCTGAAGGGATGAATAAAAATTAAAAAAGGACACTGAAACTGCAAGCTTCAAAGTATGTGATACTCGAAGGAGATTTGTATTGGAAAAACAGGGATGGGCTCTTACTCCTTGTTTAGATGAGTGTTAGCAAAAAGGTTTTGGAGGAGATGCATTATGGTGTTTGTGGAGGACATTTCTCTACCAAGACTTCTGCTCATAAGATACTTAGATCAAGGTATTATTGGCCTTGTGTTCTCAATGATGCATATGATTATGTGATAAAATGTGAACCCTATAAGAAATTCTCAGGAAAACTAAAGTACCAAGGAGCACTACCCTTAAGACTAGTGCACACAAAGGAACCTTTCAGACAATGGGGAATGGAATTCATAGGAGAAATCTCAGATAGGTCTAGTGGAGGACACCAATAGATTTTGGTTTCTACTGACTTTCACCAAGTGGGTTGAAGAAATCCCTGCTAAACAAGCTATAAGAAAGCTACTGATAAAATTCATGGAGCGTCATATAATAACCAAATTTGGAGTGCCTACTAGGATAACTGTAGACAATGCAATGATTTTTCATACATATGAGTTCACTTCATTTTGTGGTAGCTATGGAATTAATATTCTGTATTTGTCACCTTATCACCCCAAGCAAATGGAAAGGCTGAATCTGGCAATAAGAACATATTAAAAATAATAGGACAAAATAAAAGATCTTGGGACTCAAAACTCAGGCTTGCATTATGGGCAGACAAAATCACAATTAAGAAGGCTTCAAGCAAGTCTCCATTTGAACTAGTCTATGGAACACAAGAAAGGATGCCTATGCACAATCACTTGCCCATGCATAGGTTCATAATCGAGGAAGGTTTGGATATCCCTAAACTAGTGGAAGAAAGAATGGAGAAACTTATATAACTAGATGAGGTCAGACTAGAATAACAAAAGTGGAATGTAATGATGTAGCAGAAGGTAAAGTACTTGTATGATAAGAAGGCTAAGGATAGGAAGTTTCAAGAAGGGGAGTTAGTTATTATTTGGAATGCTAGTGCTCAATACAAAGGAAAATATGGTAAATTTGAGGCATTATGGATTGGTACTTTTGTCATCACATGGAAGAATGGAGAAGACTCATATCTTTTACAAAATATGGAAGGTGAAAACATGGAATTGCCAGCACATGGACAATTCCTGGAGAGTTTTTCCTTTAATTTATTATCCATGTGCCATAGTTTAGGTTTTATCCTCGTGTATTATACCATTCCTTTTTCTTACAAAATCCTCCTTTCTAGCATCTTTCTCCAAATAAAATTGGATTCTTAAAATACCCGCTAGGGGTATACATCCCTAGATAGAGCCACTATTGGAACCCCAATTTTTGACAAAATTTAGTCTTCCTTAAAATTCCCAAGTAGCTATTTTTTTAATATTCTAGATCAATTACAAATATTGTCCTCATACAAGAATCAAATTGAGATAATTGCATGACACTAATATTTGTTCATATCTAGCAACCACGACCATGACTCTAATACTAGCTCATTTCGAACAACCACACTAGAATCAACTTGTGGAAGACCAAGAGTCACAAATTAGAATCCATTTATTAGAAACCACCATTAGCTCATTTTGAGAAATCACACTAGAATCAACCTATGGAAGACCAAGATTCACAAAATAGAATTCACTTATTAGAAACCACCTAGAAGCCAACTGTGAAAGACTAAGAGTCACAACTTTGAATTTCATATTAGATGTCCCTTTGGGATTTGAACTTTTATCTCCACAATGAGAACTCAATGTTTTAACCAATATAACACAAACCCTTAAACCCAAGTAGTTATTTTCTTGAAACCTACCATCACTAATATCCTTATATTCCATCAATCTAGCAAAAAATTCTCTATATTACTGACACTCAACTTTGTGCATCCATGATACTGGTTTGAGAAGAATGGTTTATTCATCTATCAGACAAGGTTATTATTGTTACAATTTCATTAATAAAAGACATGATACTACAAAACAAATTCTATAAGTGGGGTAAAATGGGCTCCCACAAGGGTAGAGCTCAACATATAGCTTCAAAGGAGAACAGTAAGATGTTCTTAGTGAGAAAGCCCTTTTTTGGTAAGACAATATGCAAATCAATAAAAAGAACACCATTTTGGGGTAGCAAGTAGCACCGACAAAGTAAATACAACTTTCTCTGAAAAGACTAGTTACACCAAAAAGGTTTCTTTATTGGTATAACTTTCTTTATGTATCACTAAAAAATATGAGCTTCGGTATAACATAGTCATTCTACTAAGCATGAAAATGTCTTGCTGAAAGCACATGCTATAACAAAAAATAAGCTTCTTGGGGTAAAGTACCTAGGTTATACCGAAATATAAATAAGGTCTCGGGTAAAATCTTTGTTCCACTTATTGATATCAGTGGTCTTCGGTGTAGTGACTGAAGTCTATTAGGCCTAAAATTATCTTACCAAAATGGCATGCTATGTCAAAAATTGGGTGGGACCCATAACAATGAAAGGAAGATGGAATAATTTATCAACAAAGTCTGACAATGATCTTGTTGAAATATTTGTTTTTTTGTAACAATGTGAATATATAAGAAGCATAAACACTATACTGAAAGTTGGTTCTACACCAAAATAAAGAACATTAGAGGAGTTTAAAATTTATACACCAATAAGAGTTTATGTTTTGACATAGTTGAAGAAAACGGAGAGAAAAAAAATGATTTCACCAAAAAGCGTCCTACACCAAAAAGTACAAGTGGCAGTGAAACAATGCTTTCAGTCTTCCAACATTAATATGTGCCAACTACCTTGATCTTACTAGCCTTTACAATATTATCAAAATTCATATGACAAAGTCTCCTATGCCATATCCAATTGTCATCAAGCTTCACCATCAGGCACTGACTAATCTTGGCATTCAACTGAAATAGGTTTCCTGTGGTCTGCGTACCAATGGCAATAAGTTCACCACTCTTTCCAATTATTCTGGAGACTCCACCTTTGAACTCTAGAATGAGTCCTTTTTTGTTCATCTGAGCAACACTCAAAAGGTTGTTCTTAAGGCCTTCCACCTAGTAGACATCATCTGCACTGCTTTTTCCACTCAGTGAGATGGATCCTTTTCCTTTCACCATGCAAGGTGCATCATTGCCAAACTGGACAACACCTCTATCATATTCTTTTAGAGACAAAAAATTTCTTCGGTCACCTTTCATGTGGTGAGAACACCCACTATAAATGATCCACTCATTAGAGTTGTAAATGCGAGAGACAAGGGCTTTCTGATTAGAAACCTCTTCCTTTACAACTACAAACACTATGTCCTCATTCTCTTCATACTCAGATTCCTCATCGGTAACACCTTCATCTACTACAACAAGACAATTTCTCCTTCCTCCTCCTTTATACTTTCTAAACCTTTCCATTTTATCCTTATTGTCATTGTTAGGACAGTTAACAGCTATATGTCCTATCTTATTGCAAGAAAAAAAATTTAGAGGAAGCTTGCCTCTATATTTTCTGGTGCCTTTTGGAAGTCTCTTGGTGAGAAGAGATTCAAACTCCATCAAAATCTCCTCATCATCCATGTCTTTGTTTGGCCTAGATTCATAACTGGTGCTGACTTCTTTTCCTTTTTTGGCTAGTACGGAGGAAATAGATGCTCTAAAGGCTGACTCAGTCTTCTAAACACTACCATCATAGCTATTCAATTTATATGCAGTCAACTTTGCAATGATAGAGTCTAGAGATACCTTTGTCTTGTCAATAGACCTTAACTCCTGAATAGCAGAAACCCTGATTGCATAGGCCGGTAATAATGATCTCAGAACTTTACTGACAATGGTGCCATCATCAATTGTTCCACCAGTGCTCTTGATATCTCCAGCCACAGTCTTGATCCTTATGTCATATTGCTGAATGGTCTCACCTTCAACCATCCTCATGTATTCAAATTTTCCTCTAAGGCTTTCTTCCTTAGCCTGCTTGACATGCTCATCACCACCATAAATGGTTTCCAGTGTGTCCCATACATCCTTAGGAGTGTCCTTATCTTGTACATCAATGAACTCAATATCAGACAGGCTACTAATAAGGGATTCCATGACTTGCCCATTTTCTTGAATCTCTCTTTTCTGATCATTGGTTAGAATGCCAGTGGGGATTACATAGGAATTCTCAACATAGCTCCAGTGTTGAGCACCCAAACTCTTGATATAAATCTTCATTTTTTCCTTCCATGTTTTTAAGTTATCCCTATTGAACTTAGGGCATTCCCTCTTCATCATTAAAGTAGGATCTTTTGCCTCGAGCAGTTAAGCTTATATCATTGAGGACCTGGAGTCGCTCTGACCAATTGATAAATAATGATGAACAAATAATACCCTAACTGGTACTAAGAGGGGGGGGGTGAATCAATATAGACAAAAACTTTCTCAACAATTTATCATATTAAAACAATGCTGAGCAATTGTCTTCACCACTAAACTTAACCATGGGTATACTTGTTAAACACAGATACTTCAGACAACATTTGATAGATCTTAAATCTTGATGACTACTTCCTGATATAATCAAGCATGATTTGAATCAACAATACCACAATCATTTAGCAGTGCATGCATAACTAACTTAATCAACAACTACTCAATCATCACATGAAAACTCACAACCCATAACACAATTTTTTTCACGTGGAAACCCAAATGGGAAAAACCATGGTGGGGATGAATACCCACAAGCTTGTTTTGAACTCTTTTGAAGTCCACTCTGTTAGGAGCCTAGTTTGGTTAAAGACTTTAAAATAAGGTTATGTTAGGAACTGATCCTGTTAGGGATCACCCGGTTAAGGGATGGCTATAAACCCTATTAAAGGTTACCTCGCTAGAGGATTTAAAGAACTCAATGAACTTGATTCACCTGGTTAGAGGATTTGCAACAAGCCTATTAAAGCTACTCGGTCAAGGGATTTTCCTTCTGTTGAAATGGTTAGAAGTCAACAGGTAAAGCTTTGATCTGATAATAGCACTACTTGCTAAGGCCGATCCTTTTCAACTCCTTTCCTCTGCAATCACACTCCGTAGATTCCACACTCTAGTTTGGCAAGTATCTTAACACACAAACACATCATTTGCCAACACAAATAATAACAAACATCATCGACCTTATAGACAACAATAAGGTCAGTATCATAAACCCTAGACCCTAAACATGTTAGGTTTACAATTACAAGCAGTCGAATCCTGACCATTCAAACACATTGCATAGAATGAAGTGATTTAAAATAGATCTCAAGTCATTCTATATCGTACAATATTCACTGCATCTGGAAATCAGTAACCCATCATGCACACTTCATACACCACTCAGAACATCGTGCATTCCCGAGGTAGACATTCAATACATTCGATATACACGTGCAAGATCCTCAAGGAAATCCTTCACATGCACATAATTGACATGGTATCACGATCTCATCCTTATCTCTTAACTAACTCATCACAGAATGTCATCGGTTGCACCGCATAAGCCAAACTAGAAACCCTAGAGCTGAATAGAGACTACCAACCGGTAGTCACACTTAGTGAACCCTGACACCGGTCCACTCCATCTCGGTTGACTATAGCTGCTTCCAATATTCATACCAGTTCATACCGATTCACCTATTGACATCAATGACAACATACATTGTCACCACTCCATCATATGCCAACAAATCCACAACTTTTAATTCTTCAAAATTTGTACTTACAAAAGGGGCCTATCCTATGTGATCTTCACTTTTCTAAGTATAAAGATGAATTTGCTAGGTTGAGAACCTTACCTAGTAAGTTATTGCTCCTATACATATTAAAAAGATAGACAAGAGAATGTTGAAATCACCACTATCCTATGTTTTTAAGGCTTGACCTTAAATTAGGCTTAGGGTTAGTTAGGTGTTAGCTAGGGGTTGGTTTGTTTTGTTAAATTTTCTTTTCATGTTTGTTGTTTGATTTTTTTTGTGTCTTTTTGGGTTTTTTTCTTTTGTGGGTGTTGTTTTTTATTTTGGGTCTTAGAATATTTCTTTTTGGACTTGTGATGTAGCTTTTCATTTCAATTGTTGTTTGTTTCCATCAATCTATGTATTTTTTTATTTTTTTTCATTTATATTTTTTTCTTCTATATTGGGGTTCTCTCTTTGAAGGTGAAAACTAGATTTTTCTACAAGTTATGATAAAAGGTGGGTCCCTTGGGAGTTTATTGTTTGTATTTTCAAAAACCTAATCAATTAATTGCCTCAGGGACTTTTGTTTACCTTTACCCATTGAAATTTGAAGATGCTAGCATGTATTAGGACTTGGTCTATTATAGAGTTTCTTAGTATTTGATTCAAATCTAAGACATCTCATGTATCTTAAGAAATTTATAAGTTAGTTTACATTGGGTGTGATAGCTCTATCTCAAGTGAAAAATATAAAAAAGTTAATTTTTTCAATACCTAAGAATTGAAAAAAGATATAAAATAAGTTTTACAAGAATACTTGTATCTGAGAGAGAAAAAAAAGAAAAGAAAAAAAGAGAGAAAACAAATTTCAAAATAAACTCAATTTTTAATGGGGATTTGAGTATCTCTATTAGGGTTATGGATTCCTAGTTGGCAGTAGAGATATGCTTACAGAGAACCACAAGTAACTTTGTTGAGGCTATAAATGCCTAACTGGTAGGAGAGTTATCCCCATGATATCATTTAAAATTAAAAATATATCTTAACCCATATATCTTAGATAGGGTCTACCTTATTTTAATCATGACGATGCTCTGTGGAAGGAAATTATTTATCTACACACAAACATATTTCAGCTTCAAATTGGATCTCTATAATAATGTGTGTCTTAATAATGTTCACAGTTCTTAGATCGTCTTGAATAAGTGTAAACCATAGATTTTGTGTATTTGGATAGTTGTTTGTTTCAAAATTACTAGAGCATTTTAACAACCAAGTCATCATTTATTATGCCCTACATACACACTCCATCTTTTTACTTCTCCAAGTTGGGGAGCCCCCTTCTTTTTCTTTCATTTTCATTATGTTTTGTGTTGTTTTCTCTTATGGTATTTTCTCTTTTTCTTCATTTTTATTCTCAACCTTTGCATTGTGTTTTTTGCCTTTCTTGGTTTTTTCTCGGGGTTCGTTGCAACCCTGGGCTATTGGCTCTAGAAGACTTTTTGGACTCGTTTGTGATCTTGTGTTTTATGTCTTGGTGGGGTCCTAGGTCCTAGAAGGATTTTTGAACCAATACCAATGTCTAGATTCCATGTGTGTCCTCAATCCACACCCCCTTTTCTTGTTTTGTTTTTGTGTCATCTTTCTAGGTTAGGTTAGATTTAGGTTTTGCCTTAATAAAGTCCTAGCAATTTTATGCCCCAAGTAAATAGTTTGAAGAAAATCAAAAAATTAAATTATTCTAGAAATTAAAATTAAATATTCTTAAAAAAAACTAAAAATTTAAATTTTTTGAAAAAAAATTGAAAAAGAAAAAGAAATTAAAAAAAAATGTTTTTGAAATCTTGAGTCCCAAATGAAATTTGGGATCAAGTCCAAAAGCCCTAGATCCCCCCAAAATATTCAAGCCTTCAATAGAAATTAAACATCCACAGAAGACTAAAATCCCTAATAATATTTAGTGCTTGATATAACAAGGTTCCTATCAGTCTAGAAGTCTGCCATGGATAGAGAGACTGTAGCAACCCTACTCGTTTGAACTCATTGGACTCATATTTTATTATTGGTTGTTTTCAGTGGATACATTACCATGATTTGTATTAAGACTTATATAACATTATTTCATTCTTTATCTGGATATGAGATGCATAATTTATTTGCAGTATTTCAGTACTTGTGATTTATGGCATTTTATGGATTATTGCTATGTACTGACACTTTACTTTATCTATGCATGTGGAATTATATGTTGTGTGTTTGCGAGTGTATTGGATGCAAGGGGATAATTTTCCTTCACTCATTTCAATGAGATAGGGAATGTCGCGATTCTCCTTCATCGGTGTGTATGTCGTGTTTTCTATATTGTATATATGCATGTGTGGTTCGGTGATGCAAGATATTGCAGGTACAAGTACCAGGTAGGTACGAGGTATCATCTCCACCTGGCTTCATAGGTCTGAGCATGCCTTATATTTTCTGATGGAAGTGGAGGAGATGGTAGTTGAACCTATTTTATTCAGTTACACTAAGGTGAGTGTCGTCAGTAGGTCATCTTGTCAGTTTGTTTGGCTTTCGTATTTTGTTGTTTGATTTTTTATGAGTGTTTGCTTGAGGTTTGCTTAGTTTGTGTGTTTAGTGATTGTAATTATTGCATGTTGTATTTTATTTGTCTTTGAAGGGTGAAAAATTGTTAATAGTGTGAATTAAATAGTGACTCTATGATTTAATGTCCTTCGTGTACAAGTAGGTGAATTATTGAAACTATATTCAATGTTTGGTTTTCAAAATTATACTATAGTTATACGTATTTTATATGTAGATTTGGACTCGATCATATATATATATATGTACGTAGGTAAACATGATTCATGATTAATTATATTGACTATTTTAAAATGATTATTTATAAGATGAATAAGTTGGATTTTATGACTTAACGTACCTTTTATCGAATAATTATTGTCTTTGGTATTAAAAAAATGCATCTTTATTAATGATCATTTTTATATTGATGCAAGTTAAATATACATGGTAGTAGAGAACTACGATTATATTGGACACACATACATACATATATTTTGAGTTGAATTTGTAAATTAAATTTATACGATCATTGTTTTATAATACAAACATAATTATTCATAAAACATGTTTATGAATATTGGCATATACGTGAATTAGGATTATATATTATAGGCACAAGGGTGACCTTTAATTATGTGTATTTATTTTAAATTATGCTTAAATGATTACTTTGTCATTGGATAATCATGTCAATTCAAGATATTATGTTTTTGGTTACGCATGTATATAATTTGAAAATATATATATTTATCCTATTTTATTAGGTTTTTCTTCAATAAATCATATATTATAAGTCATGTATATTATTATTTACCATAATGTGAAGGTGGCGGGTGAAAGAAGGTTATTAAAACAATAACTAGGGTGGCAGATAGTAATATCGACCACCCCCCTTATATAAAGCGGGAGGTTGGTATTACCACCGACCACCTCTCTCCCTTTCCATTAAACCAAACACCACTTGGAAGTTAAACACCGACCACTCTTCCCTTGTGATGAAACATACTCCACGTTACAACTTAGAAATCATGGAGTTTAATGCTAAGTATGCCACGTTTCAAGACACATAAACAATGTGCAACCACTTAAACTTTATGGTTGGAAAGTTAATGTGGAAAGTATAGTAATGGAGGGAGTTGACACCACTGATTACCCCCCAAACCATAGTGAAATGGTAGAGAAGTTGATTAAATCAGTAGACTGGCATCCCACGACTACAGTGAACAGTGAGTTAAGAGAAGGAAGTCGTTGGGTTGGTATCAAGTATACATGCAAACAAACACGTAGAGTTTAAAGATAATCGGACCTTGCAACCACGTATTTCATGTTATGTGATTGAAGGGATTAATGTAGGGATTAATTTAGAAAGTAACGTGGTTTACCAGCCCACGTAAACCACTGATATCCCCCGTGATCGACATGTTTAAGATAGTTATTTAACTTGCATGTTTTTAGGAAGTTATTTTTAGTAAAGACAACTTAGTATTGGAATTAAAAGCCACATGGATAATCTATAATTATGGACTTAACAACTATGGTGGTTGGTGTCACATAAGAAGTTAATGGATAACTTTGCATGTGAACACATAAGAATTCAAAACCATTTAGGACTATTATGTTGCAATAAAACCTTGAGTGGTGTCATTTAGAATCAATCCACCACTAAGAGAGATAGCCCGAAAGTAGGAAAGAGGGTAGACAACAACACTATATATAGACCATTGAGTTGGAAGAGAAGAGAGAGGTGAGATGCAACAAAGAATTAGAGAATGAAATGAAGAAGAGAAGGTAGGAAAAGATATAGAGGAAGATAGCAAATAGCAAGTTGGAGCAGAGAGAAATAAAGAAAAAGAGAGCAAGATAGAGGAGAGCAAGAATGTAGAAGAGTGACAAGAGATTAGGGAGAATGGAATAGTGGAGATTTTGATATGTTTACGATCAAGTTGTAAAAGATCAACGATGATCATCTCTGATTTAGTGTCGAACTTAGGGGTTACTCTCTTGAATGAGTGTTAATTACTTTATTAGTATCAGAGAAATTCTCAAAATATAGAAAGGGTAAGGACTCAAAATAGAGATCTCGTGAGATAGAAAAGCGTCAAGGTGGAAAGTATTGGAACCTGGACATATTGTAGACAGTTTGAAGTTATCAAGGATCGTAATAGACATGGATCACATTTCTTAAGGTAGGCTCAAATCTAGTATGTTTTGTTGAAAGGATTTAAGAGATTAAGAATGATCTAGATTTATATTTATGAAATAGTTAGAGTCACAATATCAATCAATTTATTACAATCATGCAAGTATAGATGCATTAATGATATATTTCATGAAAGTTGGTAGATTAAACTTAGTGAAACTCTTAGAAAATTAGATCACCCAATCCTTTAGAAACAGAGTCAGAGGATAGAGAGAGAAACTCTGAAATTGAACTATGAAAAAGATGAAACATTAGGTTTATGACTTATTAAATAGTGTATTAATATAGTTGTAATTCTTATTTTCTGGAAGTCTTAATTTGAAAGCTATTTATGCATTTTGCTGTTTTAAGAAAAGATTGTCTGTATTAGGATCTTGTGTAAATGGTGTTTTCAATCAAGTTTAAATTTCGTTGCAATTCTGGTTGAGTTGTCATTGTGTCCTATGTTATTATATTTCCTTGGTCAAGTGTTGATGTATAACCTTATTGATGTGAGCCATTGTGTGTTTTATCCAAATGGTCAATCTTTGGTTAGTGATTGTGTATCCTTCACCTGTGGTTTGTCAGGATTAGGTATGGCTGTCTATTTCACCATAGAGTTTTCATAGAGAGACCTTTCCTGTAGTTTCCTATGAGAGAGAGTAGCTTTCGAGTGGGGGCCGTGCCCAAAGTGGTTGACAGGATAACCCATCAAAAGTCAAATAAAAAGTGATAACCTAATAATTGACTAGAGGGTGGTTAGAATAAATGTTAATTAAGATAATGTGCCCCGTGCATAGGTGTAGTGCTTGTATAGGGCTCATAATGTTACGAGAAGGCCTGGAATGGCAAACTTACCACCTTGTCTTCATGAAAGGATTGGTAGGGTCCACATGAGACTTAGTTGGAGCCAGAAGCTGGGAGAGGTTACCAGGACAGACAGTCAAGACCTAGGAGGTTGTACCATGGTATCCATATTAAGCTATGCAATGACACTCTCTCCTTAGAGTCACTAGTGTTTGTGAGTTGAGTCACATGGATGTTTGCGGAGTCTTGTTGTCCTTTCGTACTTGTCTTACTTTGCTTGCTTGAGGGTTTTCTACTATCTCCTAGCACGGTGGGGTGGTTCCATTTCGGGATCACATGGTTGGGTGGTAGTGCCACTTCCCATCGGATGTTCTGGAATGTATCTTCAGGCGAGGAAGGGCTTCGCTAGTGTTCTTAGTTCATGGTTCATGTACCAGCTCATGTTCATGACCATTGTTCAGTTGAGACCTTGGTCATTGTATCAAACTTTTATGTAACCTTGATATTGTAACTTTGTAATCTGTGGTATTTGTTGTA
The DNA here is from genome assembly GCF_030272615.1 of Cryptomeria japonica. Taxonomy (NCBI): domain Eukaryota; kingdom Viridiplantae; phylum Streptophyta; class Pinopsida; order Cupressales; family Cupressaceae; genus Cryptomeria; species Cryptomeria japonica. The sequence goes on from NC_081408.1 coordinate 270,726,953, forward strand.
ACCATGTATATATAGATATTGTAAAAGGGAGTCATTGGAATGTATGTTAATTCAGTTGCTTTAATCTTTTGTATAGATGAACTATGAGAAATGAATGCATTAGAGTACTTTGATTCTTTCAATATGGAATTTAGATGTATGTGTAGATTTTATGTTAAGCATTTAATTTTCCTAGTTAGCTGAACAATAGGATTAACCGTGGTGTTAACATAATTTGTGAATTAATCTTCATTCGTAACCCTTAGGAAATCATGTGTTAGTCTTCCGTTGTGTTATTAGATGTGCAATGGTTATAATTAGTGCACTTGTTCTTTTAAAAAACAATTATTATGCCCTTTTAGTTGCCTAGTTTTATTGTTTTCCTTTAGGGTTTCTGGCGAGGCATTATATAGACCAAGATAAAGGTCTCACTAAGACTTAAATCCCTACAAGGAAAAGGTTCTATGAGGGTTAAATATCACACACACACACATAAAACTTGAGTCATGGTAAATATCAATGAACGTGAAGTTACATTTTGGCAGCAGTATGATATTTACAGAACATCAAATATACTACAAGGAATAACCATGAGGCCTCAATCTTGAAGGATCAAACATCTATGTTGAAATCATTTTCCATTGTGCCAAAAGATTGAACTATCAATGCCCAATACAAATGTCAGATTTAACCTGACCCATGACAGGCATTTAAGCCATGGAATGAGTCCCCAAGGAGGTATTGACCACCAAGTCAACATTATCCCCCTCAGCACCAACTGAGCCTTCAGCACCCACTGAAGGGACACTCTAACCCATGGCCTAAGGCTCTAATACTTGTTAGAATTATTTGTCATTGTGCCAAAATCTCAAACTATCAATACCCAATACAAATGCCAAATTTAACCCGACCCACAGGAGGCAGTTAAGGCATGTTAGGAGTCACCAAGGAGGTGCTAACCACCAATTCAACAATCTACTATCTTTAAAATGCACCAAAATTATTTATGTGTGATGCAAAGAACTACACAATGTTGATTAAAGTATTGTGGATGATAGTATTTGTATACTTCAATATACATATGTTTGCGTCTAAGAGGCCTCCTATTCCAAATTTGTAGATGTCCAATCTATATTTGAAGGGAAATAAATGAGACATGGTTTTATCTCAATGAAAATGAAAGATTATATAATATTGGTAATGGAGTTCTTAAGTATCAAGAAACCGATATTCTTTATATAGTTTGGAGTCCAAATAGTGTTCAAAAAGAGGAATAAACTATCATTTAGCAAAAGCCATAAATGAATGATGGGAGCCTTTAAGACCTTTGTGATTTGTTTATTTTGGATCCATTGATATTGTTTATGATTTCTCTACTATTGTAGGTACAAAATATCCTATTATCTTCCAAAACCAAAAATAGATAAGAGAAAAAATTTGATGGTAGAAATGAAATTGATAGAGAGTTAAAATATGAGTTTGTTAGATGAGGGGGAATAACATCAATGGGATAAAAAATAGACACATATTTAAAATATTTCATGGTGAATAATGACTACTTTTTTGTTGGTTTTAGTTTCTTGCCTTTCCTAGTTTTACTTTGATGAAAAGGATTATGCACAATATGTAGTGATTTGACAATTTTCATTGGAGATCTGCAATTCCCATTAACAAGGACACCCTACAAGACTTGATAGAGGAGACTACGCATTTCATTTTGACTACACATCGTAATGCCTAATATTACAAGGATGAAACCAAGGAATACATAAGTCTAGTAGTAGAAATCACAAACAAGATGAAAGAAAGAATGAACAACAATGTCCTTATGACATTAATTTTTCTTGTGAAGAGAATGTCTATCATAGAAACTCTAAGTATCTTGCAAGGTAAGGAAATATGCAAGATGGAAATATCTTCAACATTATTTTGACGTGACCATATTAGGCCTCCTACATTACTATCCTAATTTAGAAGTTTGGCAAAGAAATAAATCCAAATATGCCAAGAGTTTTCTCAGAAGATTCAGAGTTTGAAAATATCTATGGAGAAAGTGTTGAAACATTCAACCAAAACTAACTCTAAGACCCTCAATGAGTCAATATACAAACAATTAGTGTGCAGTTTTATATATCTTATAGCCACTAGACCTGATTGGATCTATGTTGTTAGTTTCATTTCCAAATTCATGACAACATCAATTACAAAACATCAAACTACAACAAAGTGGTTGTTGAGATATGTCAAAGGGACATTTGAGTTGACATTGTCTATAGTATAAACAAAGATCATAGGTTAGTTGGATTTCACAAATTCTAACTATATGTATTTTATTTATGACAAAAATTCCACTTCTAAATATGTTTTTAGCCTTAGCGTGGGTGCAATCGCATGGACCAACAAGAAGCAATAGGCAGTTTCTCTCTCCTCAACTAAAGCAAAATATCGAGGAACAATAAAAGTATTATGTAAGGCAATTTGGCTTAAAAAAAATGCTTTCTGGCATGAAAATCCCTCAAGCAAATCCTTCACCCTTGTTCTATGGCAATCAAGGGATGCTCAAACTTGCCAAGAATCCAATCTTCCATGAGTACCAAACATGTGAAAATAAATTGTCACTTGGTCAAACAACTTAGAAGATGGATCAATTGTCACACCCCTGCTATGAGGCCTAGAGGACTTAAACAAATAAACCAATGAAAATGTGAATAATTTAAAAAAAAACATAATAAACCATACATATGCATAGAGTTACATGATTTGTCACGATAAGAGAATTTGATTAATAGATATAAGCTAGAAAAAGTCCTCAAGGCCCCACAACATCGTTACTCATCATTACCAATAAACCCAACATACGTAACCAAAAAAACCATAAAATGATGCAACATCTTTTATTACATATAATCATTACACAATACCTTGCCATGAGGATATACATATGATTATAAATTGCATTACAATGTATCCATAAGGATATAAGATAAAAGATTAAAAATGATGAAATGGATGCATAAATATGGGTCATTATGTAAGTCTCAATCATCTCATGAGCCACCATGAACATGCTGAAAGTCTTCAATCTTCTCACAAGCCACCACAAAATTTATAAAGGATGGACAAGACCCAATGGGTGCAAAAATCACTCCACCAAACCATGTGGTACCTTTAGGTCGACCCCCTATGCTACGAGATATCAGTCAGACCCATAAGACAGAAGTAAGCACTTGAGGATATGTGAGGCCTCACCTCGACTCAGTTTGACCTTCAGTGGATTTTATATTTTAGACTATTATGGATACTTTATTTTGATGCATTTTGAGACTTAGAACTTATATGGTTTCAAGATTCGGATAGCATTGCTATGATTTGATGATTTACTTACATGCTTTATGAGATAGAACAATACATGATTATTAGGTAGAATGATATTGCAATGATAGATGTCGTTATTGAATTTGCAGGACTTTACTCTGAATATAGAACTATGATGTATGTTTAGGTTATGTGAATTGGGATGAAAATTGCTTATGTGAAATTGTTTGATAAAAGATGTATTCAATCTGTGCAGATGAAAATTGTATGCAAGTAATGATGTGTATTGTTATATTATTGAATTATATTATATATGAATATTTGGAAGTACTAATGTGTAAATTGAGATGCGCAGGAAATTTACCATGTGACCATGGAAAATTACGGAGAATCAAACCTAGACTTATGTATGTTCATAAAGCCAGGGTTTGTCTATTTGGAGAGACAACACCCCGTTTGTGTTGTATTTTATTCGTAACAGTATATGCTGCATGAGTGTTAAGTGTTAATTAAATTTAATGTGTAAAAACCACGAGAGACAATCTCATGTTTTATTTTTGTAAAAATGTTTTATTTGTGTCACTTGACACGTGTGTATTTAAATTTAAATGTTTTATTTTGTCTCTTGGTGGGAAAGTGTTTAATTATAGTTTTCTTAAATAAATTAATGTGTTGTCATAAATAATTTGGGAATATAATATTTGGAGTGGTCAACTTATGTTTGACCCAAAAATAAACTTCAGAGGGGTTTAAAATGGGTTAAATGAACACCTAGGGGTAGTTTAATAAGGTTTCCTAAAGCTCATAAGGTATATCTAGGGGTTAGGGGTAATTTTAGGCAAGTTTCTACTTTATAATTATCTTTTTAACGCTTTAAAAATTGGTTTTTTTGAGTTGAGCGAAAATTGAAAATTGAAGTTAAATTTAATCAAGATTTTTCCTTTTGGAATGAAAGTCTTTTTGCATTTTTGCTTTCTTTCTTCTTTTTGGTTTTTTTTGGAATCCTGTGAGAACTCAGAGAGTAAGCTTCTTAAGGAAGATTTTTGGGAATAGTAGGGTAATCACCCACTCTCCATTTTTGGAGACAGAAGAAAATTTAGAAGGAAAATAATGTTATGGAATAGAGAAAAGGAATAAGGGTAAAAGAAAAAGATTTGTGGATTGGGCAGCTCTTCATCAAATACCATAAAAACCTTTGGGCAGATTAAGGTTGGTTTCAGTTATTGTTTTAAATGTCTTCTTCTTGTTTATGTCTGGAAGTTGTTTGTATATGAAATCTGTGTTCTTGAAAGTTTATGTTTGAAAATCTCTTGGTATTTTTGCTTTATGAAATGTAGTGTTTTGGGAGTTTTCTCAAGATCTCTTACTCTTGGGAGAGAAGAGGATCTTGAGGGTGGTAGCAGTGACAGCCCTCGAGTGAGAGACTCTCTTTTGAGAGCGATCACAAGGGATCTTTATGTGATCCTTGTTGCATGGCCTGTTTGTGCAATGGGGGTCATAAGGAGGGATATAAGGCTAGAATGCCTTTGGGGGGCATAAGGATTAAGGGGTTGAGATTCTGGATATTTTTATTGTGCCATGAGGTGGCTTCTTGTTTATTTCATACTTGCAGTTCTCCTCAGGGTATTTGGTCCACTACCACCCTTTGAAAATGATCATCACCAAAGTGTGGTGCTGTGAAAGTGATGTAGAGCATCATGAAAATCCATAAAACCTTCATTCAAGGGTAAACTTTAAACTTGAATCAAGAGACATATAACAAGATAAATCACTCTTCTCAACTTAAAACCAACTTCAAAGGTTATATTACATCCTTGAAAATATCCATTCAATATTTCAGATCATAACATTCACCATAACATGAGAGAACAAATTATTTATTGCCATGGAATACCCTAATTTAGGGTTTCATCCCTTAACAACTGTTTTCACCAAAATGATCACAAAATATTCAATTCTCAACCAAATAAAGTAAGACCAAAAGCAATGGAAAGAAGATTCAGAGAAATTTCCAACACATATATCCTTTCTTCAATATTATCCCTCACATGACCACACCAAATGCTACAACCGGGTTGTTGCTGCCTTCACCAATCTGTTTTTCACCGTGAACTGTAACAAACAGTCATCAATAACATTTTACATACTTCTCATAAAGACAATCTCTTTAGTCAGAATTTATATCACTGAGTTAAACAAGTTCTCTCAAAATTTCAGCCAGATCCAACAGTTAAATAAAAAGATATGATCATTTTCCCAAAACTGATTAACCCTTGGTAGGGTTTTGATAATCATTGAAAAAACAAACATATCTTGCCAAATACTCCACAAAAATGCACAAGAAAGGATTCATCTGAAAGATATTTCATCAATATATCATTAAATAACATCTACATATAAAAATTACATCAAATGTGATCCTCCATGGATCTATGACAGACATAGATTCCTTAAAACCTCATGACAGTTTGAGGGTTTGATGGATAATCTTTGTCAAATCCCCTCCAAACTGATCTCCCTTCTTGATTTCGACCAATCATGGTTTTATAAACCATTTCCAACTCCTTTCTAACTTCTCCAACCACCTCATAACCAATGGATTTCATTTTTACACTTTTGTTGCACTTTTGGCAATATTGCAACTTTGCAATTTTTACAATTTTTGACATAAATGACTCTAATTCTTACATGGACACTTTTAAAACTTCAATATGGACCAAATATGATATCTTTGGACAAAATGGCTCATTTATCCTTACATATTATGATTCAATTGACTCAAATAACCTTAATATGTTATGAATGACTCAAATACAATAAATTGTTCATATTATGACTTTTGACCTCCTGCTATGCTTGTGTGCTTAGGTGCCTCTGCACCAGAAAGCTAGGTTGGGAATGTGTCTGGAATATCTGTATGCATTGCTTTCTATGTGTTTGCCTGTTTGTTACCTGTCTAGGAATTGGTTCTCCGAGCTCGGGGGTGGCTACCAGTTAGCCTAGGCTGGGAGGTGAGCACTCCATGGTCATATTTGTGTTTTCTATTATGCAGGAAATTCAGAAGAAAGAGAATAGGAACCATGAAAGAGATACAGAAGATTGTTATTGAAGATACTTGAATTCAGTTGCAGATGTTTGTTTAAAGTTGTTATAGAAATATGCCTCATTCATAGAAAAGAGAAGCGAGTTGAAATTTGTGAAAGTAGACTTGAAGTTTTATTGTTGTGACTATTCAGAGAAAACATTCTGTAAATTGGTAGAATATCTTAGAGATGTTTTAAAAAAGAAAAGCTTGTTATTTCTACTTCTGGTTTATTTGAAAAAGAAAAGTTAATTTGTGTTGCATGCAAAAGCTTCTTGTATTATGGAAAGAAATAAAAGAATTGTTTTCATTTAGATTTTACCTATATTTTTACTTGAGGCAAAATAGAAGTTTATTTATGCTGAAAGATTTTAAGTATTTTAAATGGAAAAAGTTGTTTTATGTGAATATTTTATTAGAAGAAAAAAATCAATGAATTTCTTTATTTCCAAAAAAAGTATAATGTATCTTTGAATAGTATTCTAAATTGTATTTTAGTTAGCATTGATTTAAAAGCTTATTAATTATATATATATATATATATATATATATATATATATATATATATATATATATGATTTAACTTAATTCTTTTCCCTTTATTATATTAGTTTAAAATTTTGCATGTAAATTCTCTTTAAAAAATATATATATATAAATTTATATTGAAAAAAAATTTCATCTTTTTAACTATGATTATAAAAGTTATGTGAATATAAATATATATATATATATAAATATATATATTTATATATATATATATATATATATTTATATATTATATTTAAAAAAAAAAAATTTAAAAAAAATATGTTTTGGGTCCTCGCGGACTCCACTGTGTGTACGCACAGTGGACGGCCGCGCGGCGCCCACTGTGTGCACACACAGTGGAGCCGCTTTCGGCTCCCACTGTGTGGGCACACAGTGGACGACCACGGCCGCCACTGTGTGGCCACACAGTGGGGAGCCGCTAGCGGCGCCCACTATGTGGGCACACAGTGGTGCCGCGACGCCCACTGTGCGCTCACACAGTGGCGCGCGGCCAACTCGCCTCCCTTTCCTCCGTTGCCTGCAACAAAATAACACGCGGCCGACTTTGGGGTCTTCAGCCTAGTAAGAATTTTGGCCTGTTAAAAAAAAATATGGGTTAAACCCTAGCCCGAATGGGGCTAGGGCAAATTAGTTTTAAAAATAAAAATAAATATGTTATTTAGTTTAGATAATATATATATAAGAAATTAGAACCCTAATTAGGGTTGGGGAAAAATATGAAATAATATTTAGGAAGTTATAATGGTTTTTGAATTTAGAAATTAAAATATTTGTCATTTATGCAAAATATAAATATATATATATATATATGTATCCATATATATATATGGGTATATATATATGTATATATATGAATTTTGATCATAATTTTTGGATAAGTATTTAATTATAAATATATATATATATTTATATAATCCTGATTATAATTTGGAATAATTAATAAAGAGAAATTTATAAAATGGTTGTTTAAACTATATAGTCATATTGGAGATTAAATTAATTTTTCTCTCCCATATCCTTTAGCTTGATTGATTTAATAAACCTAAAGACTAGGTAACTCTTGAAGATAGAATTAAACCAGTTGTCTCACGCAATTAAAATTTAACAATTTATCGATGCTTAGTTCGTTTCAGAATTAGCTCGAATTTAATAATGAAAATTTCACTAACGTTTGTCGCGAGAGTGAACTTGTTAATTAATTTAGTATGTTTTTAAAAAAAAATTTGTTCCGTTTTTGCCCTAAATTTTGGGCATGACAGGATACACAAATGACTCACATGAGATTGTCAAGACTACTATCACAAGATACTCATAAGTAAACCAACCAATTCCAGAGGCCCAACCCACACCCAAAGGTTAGTAACAAAAAAGACCACTAGGTATGCAATAGGGAAGAGTGTCATCACTAGGCTGTCATGGGTTACCCTAGTGAGTCTTCACTAGGTCCCGACTCCCATCCTGGGTTACCCCAGTGACCTCTACCAACCCCTGGCCCCCATACAAACACTAGTGGACCACATCAAATTTTTGAAGGCACATGATTGGTGGATGCCATTCTATGCCTTCTCTACTTACCCCAAACTTAAACAAGCATCAAAGAGTAAGAGAGGCAACAATTAATCTTGTTAATGTAATCTAGCTACCCACCCAAGTTCATTATTTAAATTTCCTCTTGACTACAAAACCCTCATTGAGTTACCATTGCGACCACTTTAGGTCTCAGCCCCCAATGAGAGTCACTCCACCTTAACTTGCACCTAGGAGTCCAAAATACAAATCAAGGTATAAAACAACCAAAACCATAAAATGGCAAGACCTCCTACCATAGCAAGGCTTGGCTCACTTGCTAGGAACAAGGTTACAACAAGTAGGTATAAAAAAGACAAGGAATGACCAACTCGCAAAAAAGACATGCAAGGCACTAATAACATTAAATTCAGACACAAAAAATATCCATACATAGTAAAGGACTCAAACAATCCCTTAGCCTCTAGTACAAAAACACATTTACTGCACTCCCATGTTTCCAACTATGATAGTTAATCTTCACATCACACCAAAGAATCAAAAGAAAATACAAGGGATACTTTAAGTCATACATACGGACTAATTCCTAATTTTAGACTATTAATAAATCACATTACTCATTCTCCAATAACCCTTTTGATACCCCAAGATACACACGATATAACTAACATTTTCCACAATAACGTTGAGAGGAGCTATATTTATTAAATCTGAGATTTATAAATGTATAAGAGAATACAAAAGATCACATAATAATATGTGTATAAATATAAAAATATACATATACATACATGTTGGTATTGCATGAAGATTGAATTGATGAAGTATAGTGTTGTCATTAATGTCAATAAGTAACCGGTAATGAAGTTGTATTGCAACCGGTAATGATGCAATAATGCAACCAGTAGTTAAGCAGTAGAGGAAACCAGTATGGTATTATTATTGAAGCATAGTGATCAACAGGTAACCCTAACTAGTTGATAAGCAAAACCTTAACCGATGGAGCTTGGAGAATCGGTTGTGTTGATCTATGACCGAATGGTGATCGGAGATGAAGATGCCACGTCAGCATGATGCACGTGATGAGTTTCAAAGTGAATTTGGCGTGTGACGGTAATTGTTTATCTTGGGAATGATCAAATGCATAGCATGAAGTGAAAAATGTGTGATGAGCTACATGAATATCCAATGTGTGGTGATCCAGGAGTGCTTCAAGTTGTCTAGAACAATGTGTAGTTGATTGCTATGTAATCCAACGGTTATGATTGAACTGATATGTTTGTAATCTCTATGAGATTTGTAGGTTTTATGTTGTGTTACTGACCTATTGTATTTATTTATAAGGTCAATGAGTTGTTTCAATATTGTTGGCAATTTGGTTAAGTGTGGTAGTGTTTTTTTTGCCAAACCAGAAGGAGTGTCTGCAGAATGTTGTGAAGGCAAATAAGAGCAATAAAGGATCTGATTAAGAAAGGTAGTGCTATTACCAGATCAACAAAGAACTTGTTGTTCTCTAACCATTACAATAGTTAAATCCCCTAACCGGGTAAGCTTTAACAGGCTTCTTGTTTAAATCCTCTAACCAGGTGATCCATTAGATTGGATTTGAAATCCTCTACTGAGGTTACCTTGTCATGCCCAAACTTTTGGGCACAAATAGAATATTTTTTTTTTTTAGAACATAACCTAATAAAACTAGGTTTGCTAAAATAATGTTGTATCAAGTCTTGTCTTAACTATGTTTGAGTTAACTCTAACCACCGACTCAAGTAAGCGAAAATAATTTAATTTAAATGCAGAATATTAACTCTCCAAAAGAATTATTATTATCTCATTAATTAATTAAATAGTAAATTCATTTAAGCAAAAACCTCTAAATTAATTGACAAGAGATATTATTAATCTCAATTAATCTTTTAATCATTTTAGGGATTAATTAAATTAACTCTAGCAATTTGGATTTTTAAATCCCATGATTTATTTTAACAATAATTATAATGTGTCTAACAATCTCGACTAAAGGGCTAAATAGATCCATAATAAAAATTTGCCCTATAAAGGTTATCCTCTACAAGCCTAGATTTAGGTGAACTACAATAATCCCCCTATAGCCAATTATCTTACAAAAGGAATCATTATAATTTCCTAAAATATAAAGCTTCAAAAATAATTAAAATTTAAACATCATATTCGAGTATACCCATATGTTTGTATAAAACATATATAAAATTTAAATACACAAGTAAAATAATTAATCTAAAGTTAGACTTATACATTTGTATATATAATCACATGTAAATGTAAAACATCATATATAGGATATAGTGAGTCATGACAAATAATATATATATTATTTGTCTAGTTTAAATATCTATGGGGATTCCCTATTTCAAATTCGAATAGGGTTTCCCTCTTTTTTTTTTCTTTTTTTTTCAAAACCAAAATAATTAAATACAATGATAACCTAATTTTTTTTATTATAAACTTAACCCCTTCATTTTACTTTTTTTATCTTTATTTTAAAATTTCAAAACTACCCTAACCCGAACCGGGTTAGGGTTTTATTGTTTTGCACAGGGAGGAGGCCGAAGGCAAATGGCGGAGGAGGGCGGCCGCATGGGGGTTTCACGCGCAGGGCATTGGTACGCAGAGGGCTAGTGGTGGAAGGCCTTGCCTCCCGCAGTGGCGTTGGCGCCGCTACGGGTCGCGGCCCGTAGTAGCGGCCTCGGTCACCCCTGCATGTCACGACCCATAGCGGCACCCCTACGGGACGCGGCTTGCAATGGTGGCCTCGACTGCCCCTACGGATCGCGGCCCACAGGGCGCCTCTGTGGGTTGCGGTCCACAGAGAGCCCGCGCCACCCTAGGGTGTCATAGGAGCCTCAGCTCTGGGTAACCCTAGTAGAGTTTGGCCCCAAAAAAAAACTTAATTTATTTACTTTTGTTTTTTTTTGTTTTTTTTAAATTGGTTATTATATATATATATATTTCATTTGGTAACTAAGGGTAGAAATAATACAGATTTACATCTGTAATGGTTTTTTTTTTTACTTGCAGGAAATTAATAAAATAAATTGCAGCATAGCAATAGTCATATATTTCATTTCTTCATTTAAATCTAGGCATAAATCTATTGTGCATATAATAGATTTTATCTTTATATTATTTATTTAATATGGGACATTAGGTCTAGCCATTTTTTTTTTTCTTTTAAACTAACCATGGTATTATGAAGGCAAGGTATTCTCTTAGGCCTGAGGCATGTATATTTTTTTTTTTTAAATCACGTAACAGCAAGCTCTCTAAACTAACAAACTTAAATAATGTATTTCTTTTTCTTTTGACAAATCTAGTTGCTAACTTTAGAGATAGACTTCTAATTCTAGATTTATTTTCTGCAATCAGGAAAATGACAGAATTTAATAAATTTTAATAGCAACTACATTAGCTTAGAAATCATTTATAATAAACCTTAGAGATAGAAAAATTAAATCTATTTAACCTTAATTTGTAAATGGAAATAAAAAATGCTTACTTATCTCTTACTAACATGCAGGCTTACTTCTTCTTTCATTTCCATTATTTCAAAATGCATAATGAAATAAATTGAACTTTTATTTTCAGAAATAACATGAATACAACAAATATTATTTCAATAACTATAGGAACTTAATCCAAAATAAACATTTCATTTTTGCAATAATAACTTAATAGAGTAATGTCTTTCTTTAAAGCATATCTAGAATACAATGTAGTCAACATTACAAAAGGGTGAGATACCCAGCTAGTCTCTCATTTCTGTTAATGAGGACTTAAAATAAAATGAATATATTTCTTTTTCAGAATAAATACAACATATAGCTTTTCTTTTACATTGCTGCAACTAAAATATAATATCCCATTCCCTAATCTTTTTCTGCAAATCAAGTAAAACCAGCAACTTCTAACTTGTTTTTTTTTTTCTTTTCTTTCCAAGCAACCTGCAAATAAATCACAAGGCTATGACCATGGAGAGCTCACCTCCCAGCCTAGGCTTTCTAGAAGCCACCCCCGAGCTTGGAGAACTAAGCACTAGACAGGTTACACACAAGCAACACAACAAACAAAGGAAAAACACATAACAAACACTTCCCCAACCAAGGATACACTTCATCACAAAATGTGATGTTTTTACATGGGTGGAAGTGGACCAAATACCCTGAGGAGACTACAAGAATGGTAGATCACAAAGCCATCTCATGGAAAACAAAGATATAACATAAGTACATTAACCCCACATTCTTATGCCTCCCAAGGCATCCATGCCATACTTTCTCTCCTTATGACCCCCAAATGCATACACAAGGCTATGCAGAAAAGATCACATATAAAACCCTTGAGATCACTCTCATAAAGAGAGCCTCTCACTCGAGGACTGTCAAACTCCTTCCACCCGCAAGGCCATCCTACTCTCCCAAGAGTAGAAGGCCTTGATTACTCCCAAACCACAAGAAAATGCATAAAAGAAATAACAGATAGGTCACATAATAATTTCACAAAGGAAAATACAAGAAACAACTTACACATACAAAGAATCTTTTCAACATAAACATGCAACATGAAAGGGAGAAGATGAATCCAACCTTGAATTTGCCCAAAGGTTTGCTAGAACTAGTTTGAGGATGAGCAGCCCAATTCCATAATTCCTTCCTTCTACACTTAGCCAAATTTCTATCCAAAAAATTATTCTTTTCAAAATTGCATGATCTCCAAAAATGGAGAGTGGGTGATTACCCACAAAATCTCTAATCCTTGCCTAAAAAGACCTTAGTGAGAGTTCTCACAGGTTACTAAAACTGAAAAAGGAAAAAGTAAGTGAAGTGGGAAAAATAATCTCACATCAAAAGGAAGGTTATCTAACCTAGATGGAACCTTCTAAATTGAATTTTCGCTCACCTTAGGAAACCCACTTTTTGAGGTGACTAAACAGTGACATGCCTAAAAATACTCCTAACCCATAGGTATACCTTATAGGCCTTAGGAAAAACTTTTAAACTACCCCTAGGAGTCCATTTGACCCCTTAGAAACCCATCTGAAGTTAACTTTTGGGTCAAACCTGAGTTGACCACTCCAAAGACTCTCTACCCAAGGAAAATTTCGGACCACATTCAAATGTTTGAAAAGGCTTTGGTTAAAACAACTCCCTCCAAGAGACAAGTCAAAAATCAAGACGCAAATCAACACATGTGTCAAGTGACACAATAAAATACATTACAAAATTATAGATGAAATTTGTCTCTTGTTGGATTTACACAAATTAATAAATTTAATTTAACACACATGCAACATTTACTTTCACAAATAAAATACGATACATACGGGGTGTTGTCTCTCCAAATAGACAACCCCTGGTTTTACGAACGTACATAGGTCTAGGTTTGGTTCTCCATAATATTTCCATGGTCACATGGATAATTTTCCTGCACAACTCAATTACACATTAGTAATTCCAAATAACCTCATATAAAATTAAACACATGAATAAGAATACATATCAAACACTCTGTATACAATTGACATTAAACAAAATCAATATATCTTATATCCAAATAAATCCACATAAGTAATTATCATAATCCTCATAATTTTGATCCATACATAAGCTATGCATCTTATTTCTATCATCACAATAAAGTCCTACAAATCCAATGATGACATACACCATCTCAAAGTTATCCTATTCTAGAATCATATAAAGTTATGTATACATAACACATCAAAATGTACACCTCAAGGTGAAATGATTCTGTAACCTAGTTCAATTACTTTTCTCACCAATCTATCCATCTAACATAGCCCATCCTATTGAATTATAGCATTTATTAGTAAGGTCAACCATGGTCAACTGAGTTAACCAGAGCTTGATCGGGGAGGGGCTTTACATACCTCTAACAGGGTATTTCCTTTTAAAGGGCATTGTAGTCAATCCCTTAACTGGGTGGTCCTTAACCGGATCTATTCTTAATAGGACATTATTGTATAAGCTTCTAACAAGGCTTGGCTCCTAACAGAGTGAACTTCAAAAGAGTTCAAAATACTTGTGGGTATTCATCCCCACCGTGGTTTTTCCCATTTGTGTTTCCACATGAAAAATCATTGTGTCAAGTGGTGAATGATTTTGTGGATGTGTTTTTGATATGGTTGATATGAAGGACTGGTAAATCCACTTCGATATGTTCAGATGACCAGAAATGATCTAAAATGAGTTAATACTAATATTATTAAAGTGGTTTAATGTTTTGGTTAAATGGTATTTGAGTTACAGATTTGTTACATTGTATCATTAATGTTTTGGTCAACCGGTAAACTTTGACAGTACAGTTGCAGTTTTTGATACAGTGACTAAACCAGTTAGTTTAGAAAATTGTTTTTGAGTTGGAATTTAAGTTGGTGAAAGTTTAATTTATTTTATATCTACTGATTCAACCCCCCCCCCCCTCAGTAGTTCACTGGATCCTTATAGTTTCATCATATTATCAATACATACCTATATATATAAAGAGAGAGAGAGAGAGAGAGAGAGAGAATTATAAATTCACATGACCAAGTCAATAAAACTTTCAAAGGAGGAATTTGAACGTGCACAAACCCATACAGGGGTCGTCGCTTCTATATAACAATTCTAAATTGTCCAATTAAAGCATGGTCACTGATTTTATAACAATCGGCTAGAAGGTAAAGTAGATCGATAGTAATCGGTTGGAAAGGGAAAGGACCCATAGGTTAGTATCGATTGTAAAAGAATACATAACAAGAATAAGAATCAAGATAACTGATACTGATCAAGATGCCAAACAACTGGAGGGTAACAACAATGCTAATACGGCACTCAGACCATACATGGGAGGGTTCAACACCAGTAATGAAAACAAATCAGAGTATAAATTAAAGCATATCATTTTAGTATTATTCGATCACAAAATAAGACCTACTAATTTTATTTCAGATGGTTATAAAAGGATAGAAAATCGATAGTAATCGGTTAGAAGGAGAAACAAATCGATTTTTAATAATCGATTAGTAAAAGACATCTGTGGTCAAACAGTGTAAATAAACTAAGAGATCAGCATTCAAGGTGACACCATATGGGAGTTGCTCTTAAGCATGCATGAAACAAAATGAGAGAGTACTGATAATCATTATAAACAACACAAACACATAGGAGAAAGCTTATCGATTAAAATCGATTAATAGCTCAATACAAGGTTGAGTGTTGACTAATAAAATAAAAAGAATGAAATTCGACTAAGACAAAAGGAACAAGGATGCAATTTGAATATATCAATCAACAATACAGTAAGCCATACCGTTAACACAAAGCACCTATCAATAATAAGGCAAAGTCTACCAATTTTTAACCATGGGGAAAAAGAAGAAGTAAACCGATTATATCAATCGGTTGATATAGTGAGACAATAGGCAAAATTCATTGCATGCAAACAAAGAGCAGATGCTTTACACATGAAAATAAGAACTAGACTACAATCAAACCATGCATATATTAACCACATGTTTATCTATATATATATATATATATATATATATATTCCACCCAGCAGAGACAAAGGATTTGGGAGAAAAAAAAACAATTACAGAGAACAAATAACAGAAACTCGATTTCATAATTTTATTGAAGCATTAACACGATAAATTAAGGAAATTAAATAAGGACAAAAGCATCTCCAACCTGGAGTCCAACACTTGATGGAGATTTTTTTGGTGTTGCAGAAAGATATACAAAATTCCTCCAAAATGTTCGATCCAAGAACCCTTCAATTCCCCAGATCAAACACCAAACCCAACAAAATCTTCAGAAAGCTTGATTTGAGAACCTCTTCAATGCCCTCCAATCAATGCCAAATTCTAAAACCCTATACCCCCAAATATTCCACAAAAATAATTCAAAATCCCATACCGAACATTTCTAAGGAAGAATTTTCATAGGAATTCTTGAATTCCTCTCCGTGCTTTTTGAAAAGTAGGGAGTTATCCCTTTTCCAAAAAGTAACTCACCATTCAAAATTGCATGCAAGATTCATCCCACTAACTCAAAAAAAAAAACTAATATTCAAAACTCCCCTCTCCACTAACATATTTAATTTTGAAACAATAAGTATTATTATGGTTTTTATGAGCACACTTAAAAATACCAAAATGAATATTTAATTCTCTTTTTAATTAATCATTTTCAAAATGGTTATATAATTTAAATGATTTAGCTCAACAAATTAATTTAATATAACGTTACAACAATTTCTCAATTATTAATAACATCGATAAATTAAATTTGTCGAATCATTAATATATTAATATTAATTTCCTCTTGACATAATATTAAATAAACATAGAACTTTACCCTAGAATAACGGACTGCAAACCAACAAAACACAAAGACTAATAGGACATAACCAGACCACCACAAGACTATCAACAAGAACAAGGATACCTTGTTAAGTCCCAGAGACAACTGAGAGGGGGGGGGTGGTGAAGTAGTTGTCAAAGAAATTCAAACCAAAAATAACTTAACCAACCTTAATGCATAATACCGGTAAACCAAACTTTATGTTGGTAGACAGTTTATCAGTTAATTGCAATACCGGTAAAGATTAATGTATGAAACAGAAAGACAATAACATCCACAACACATAACACCAATATTTGTACGTGGAAACCCTGTATGGGAAAAACCACGGTGGGAAACCTTACCCACAATCAGATGATACTACTGTAGATAGTATGTGTATACAAAAGGGGTCTGCACATGCAGAAAGGCCAAGCACCTAGAGCTCACTACACAAACACAAATGGAAGTCACACTGACTATAATTGGATGGTTAAATCCAATAAAGATGTACTTCTCAAAATAGCATCTTCCTATGTTGGATTAAGTACCAGTGTAGTTTTGATATGCCTTCACAAAAATCTTGCTTCACCTTCAAATGATGTCTGCGTGTATTGCTCTGCTTAATCTCACATATACCTTCTTACAATTCCTTTTCCCAATCACTTATCGATCTTACAAATAAGATCTTACATATATACCATAACCTAAGACCAATTTTAGTAGGTCAAAATATATTACAATAAAAAAATTACAAGTAAATCAATAACCGATGCAATATCCGATTCAACATGTCAGCTTAATGTATTTACAATAACAAAAAAATCATTTCCAAAGCATATCGTGCTGATCAGGAATAGATAAGCCTGTCGGTGCTTGTTCTAGACCTATTTGCCGGTAACAACAAATATGCAAATACGAATATACCAATGAACATATCTCCAAGATAAAGTATCCAAATGATATCTTCAACATAACCAAGTGTTTTCCATGTCATTCCAAGTGCCGGTGAATAATATATCCTATCGATGTACTAGATACCAGTGACTATGCATAAGTCACTTGCTTGCCGATGAATATTGCTAATTCTCCAAAGTGTCAAAGTTGATAAGTGTTAATAGGTGTTGACATCAATGACAAAACCATATCAACATAACCAAAATACCAACAATCTCCCCCTTTGGAATTGATGGCAACACAAGATGGAAAAACCATCAAAGTGCCAAAATAGAAATGCCAAATACCAAAAACCAACAATCTCCCAAAACAGATCATAACCAGAAATCAAAATTCAGATTTAGAGAGTATTCAATCTCTCCCAAAGTAACAATCTCTCCCCCTGAGAGTAACATGTGTTCCTTGTGTTTTTCCATATCAATATCTCCCCCTTTGACATCAAATGCCAAAGCCAATACAAAAGGCAGGTTCAAATACAAAATACCAACCAATTCAGTATACCAACTGTATACACCTAAAAATGGTCTGAAGATAGTTAATTAAATACGCAGTTATTTGATTAATTCCCCTTCCCAATTAATTGAATTCACAAGCAATTTAATTAATTTCTCTATTCATCTACTAGTAAATAAATCTAAATGATTTATTTATATAGTTCATCTCATATCCCCCTTTAATTAATTAATTCTAAATTAATTAATGTCTCCCCATATTAATCAATTCTTCTAATCCCTAATTAAGATTAACAAACCCAAGTTTGTTGAGATTAATTACCATTTTGCAATTATTTGAATTTCTAAATTCAAATGAGCACATGGCTCCTAACTTTAACCACCCAACCTAACCATCCCCTAACTTAACCCATTCAATCTCTTCTTGGGTCTAACTAACCCTATCCTATCTTGCACATTCTAGCCTCCTTATCCTAACCTCCCATGGTGTGGATATTCTCTCCTTGAGACACATGGCACTTTTGTCACATGTCTCCTCCCTTAGACACTTGCCCTCTCATGAGAAAGGCTCCTTGACACTTGTCACCATAGAGATGACAAGTTCCTCTTCCTCCATCCTCTTCTCCAACTTCCTCAATCTTGGCCCTTGATATCTTCAAATCAAATATGGACCGTCGATTCCTACCACCTCAACTTTGGCCTTGGAATTCCTATAAATATCCCTCATTTTGGAGAAATATGGATCCCATCTCATATCAATTTAGGCATCATTACTATAGGTAATTTGCATTTCAATTATCTAGTAATTAGATTTTGGATTAATCATAGCATGTTAATCTAGGTTCTCAAATCATGCATTTCATATCATCTCCATAGTCAATCATGATCAAATACCTACTCAACTCTTGAGTTGTCACTTTGGAGGTCATTGCTTCGCTGAGAGCCCATCAATCCAGCACCTTCAAGGTCCTCAAGAATAGAGGAAAATGGGACATTTCAAGGAAGGCTTATGGTTTGCATTTTTGATTTAGTTTTCAATTAAGCTTTTCAATTATATTATATTGTCTCATTATATGTGTATGCCTCTTATACTAACAACATTTTTAGCATCGCATTAATTGGTGCCCACTATGGGGCCTAGTCCCTTTGATCTTTAACAAGTTTGCTTGCAGGAAATTTCATTGATAGGTTGATTAGCTCTTTCAGAGTACAGATTGGCTCTCTTGGGTTCCTGAATCATATTCTTGGTCTCTATTGTGGCATTCTAGCACCTCAAATGACGTTTATGGGAGATTCCTCAACTCTATTTTTATGCTTTTCTATACTTTAGCATTTTCAGTCTGTACTATAGCATTTTTGGTATGTATGGTGGCATTTTTGGTAAATTTGTCAGCATTTTCAGTCTGTTTAACAACGTTTCTAGTGTGCAGAATAGCGTTTCTGGTGTGCAAGACAGCGTTTCTGGTGTGCAGAGCAACGTTCTTGGCATATATGATGGCGTTCTTGGTCAATTTGATGGCATTTTTCAGTTTTTTTTTTAATTTTGCAAATATTGTAAGTTGCATTCCTCATTTCTGCTTCTGGACTGTCATTTTCCTGAACCTAATTTGTAGATTGTTGGTTTTGCAGGTACTTATTTTATTGTGAAAGATCAGAGTTATAAACTATTTCGCCACTAAAGAATACAATATAAACTACTAACTTTGTTTGCAACCATGGGATTTTGCACTAATATTTGTTAAATTAGGCACATAGACTAATTACAATGGAAATGAACAAACATGTCTTATGTGTCTTGATTGTAGGTGAGTATGCTCTCACTTTTTTTTAGGTGATCAGAAAGCTAGACTCATCCTTTTCTTTCAATAGTGCATATCTTTAGCGGGCCTGTCACAGTGGGAAAAAGTAATCACCCTATGAGAATGACCCAAATGAGTACAACTGGACTTGAGCATTCCAACTCACTATAATAAATAGGTCTCTGATGATTAAAGTCTCAGAGGATGGGATTATTTGAGTTTTCTCTTTGAGATCTCTCATATCGGGCATTTTGTAGGGCCTCGCGGTCTCAATCACGTTTATGTGACTACAACTTGTTTCGGTACCTTGTCGGGCTATAGGCCTCAATCATGCTTGCATGACTTCAAGGGGTAATTTCAAATGGAATTCCTGACTAAGAACTATAAAAATAGAAGCTACCTTATTCACCTCCGAAAGGGTGATCATCTTTGTGCAAGAGAGATAGTAACTCTCCCAAGACACTTGCCATATCGTGCCCCCATTAGCATTTGGAGTCGGATAATACGATGTTGAGAATCCATTGCATGATGCTCAGCGGCCATATTCTAATTAGCTATTGGGTGTGTACCTAAGTCAGCAAGCAAAGGTTTTCATTCTCAGCCAATCACCTTAGGATAGACTGATTGATGTGTTTTTAATTGTTAAAAACCTTTGGGACAAAAATACGATCTAATTTCTGTGTTTATAAGTCAAGTCAAGATCTCATCCATTGAAATACAACAAACATTGAAAACTCAAACTTCAAACTATCAAATTCACAAGTTTTGCAGTAGATTTGCTCTTTCTATCCAAACAGTCGCATCTATGGTCCAAATAGTCACATTTACTATCCAAACATTAGCTTTTTCAGTCCAAACATTAGCTTTTATAGCTCAAACATTAGCTCTTCCAGTCCAAACAGTCACACCTTCGGTCCAAATGTCAGCTCTCTTGGTGTTAATGTCAAATTTCTCATTATTTCAACATTAACTCTCAAAGGTTGAGCATATTAGAGTTTTTGGTTTGTATGTCAGAGCTCTTGGTCTAAACAGCAGAGTTTCTAGTTTGTCTATCAAATTTTCTGGTCTAAATAGCAGTGTTTCTAGTCTAAACAACAAAGTTCCTAGTCTATACATTAGAGTTCTTGGTCTGTCTATCAGAGTTTTCGGTCTGTTTCTTAGTGTTTCTGGTCTAAATAATAGCATTCCTGGTCTAAACAGTAGCTCTCTTGGTCTAAAGGTTAGATTCCTTGGTCTAATCAACAAATCTTGTAAGTTGCAAGTCAAATAACTCATGTTGCGGTATTAGATCTCCTAGTTGGTACTTATTAGGTCTAAACATCCATTTTCTAAGTTTGAGATTCATAGAGTTGGGTCAAAATTGTAATCTCCTAAGTTCAAACACTCAATTTGCTAAACCTACATATCATTATTTGAACTTTAGAGTCACTGTATTGTAGAACAAAGTTCCTAGTCTGTCAGTCAGCATTTCTGGTCTATATGTTAGCGTTTCTGGTCAGTATAATAGCATTTTTGGTAAGTCTGTCAGAGTTTTTGGTCCAAACAACAGCATTTCTGGTCCAAATAGTAGAGTTCCTGGTCTAAACAGTAGCATTTCTGGTCAGTAAAGCAGAGTTCCTGGTCATTTTGTCAGTGTTTCTGGTAAAATACATCAAAATCAGAAAACAAAAACAACCCATTTCTCAAATAGTCAAACATAGAGAGTAGGTCATCTTATTGGGTCATTCAATCAGGTTATCTTCTGTC
Source organism: Cryptomeria japonica (assembly GCF_030272615.1). Taxonomy (NCBI): domain Eukaryota; kingdom Viridiplantae; phylum Streptophyta; class Pinopsida; order Cupressales; family Cupressaceae; genus Cryptomeria; species Cryptomeria japonica. The sequence goes on from NC_081408.1 coordinate 270,748,743, forward strand.
AAAAACATATTCAAGAACAAGACACATAAAAGTCTCAAGTTTTCACCTCAAACAAGTTAAAGATCAAACACCTTAAAGTGAAACACCACATTGTCTTTGATAAACTAATCATTCAAACATAGTTTCTCATCAGGATCTATCATCCTTTAATCATGAAACTACAAGGCTTGATCAAAATAACATCGTTCTCTATCATAGGATATATCGTTCCTATTGAACTTGGTCATATCAAAAATCACAAAATCTGCACTCCAAAACTAAGATCAAAAAACTTGCAAAGAAGCAAATACTTGAAAAAGATCATTTCGTGTCAATCCACTTACAACTTGAATCTCAACAATTTATCACTTATAACGACACATTACTCAAGATTTAAACCTTGAAAAACATTCAAAACACGTGTATGCCCATTCTAAACAGGGCTCAGAGATGAAAGATTGCAGAAACAGAAATAGAAACGTTTGAAATAATTAAAGACTATAGAAACATGGAACACAAAGATGAAATACAAGTTGAAGAGGAAATAATAGAACAACATGTCAAAGACATCAAAAAAATCCTCAATTCAAAAAATTTATGCAGAAAATATTGGAGGGAGAAAAAGAAAAATATTTCCTAATGTTAACCAAATCTGGTGCTACACTCCCCCAAGATTTTGATGTAAACAAATTGACACAAAAGAAAAGTGATACTCCTCCAAATAACAAACAATATGAGGACATCTTTGGTCTCAAAATGAATAACACGTCAATTCCTAGCAACACCAGAAACAATGAGGAAATTTACATCCCCAACAGAGATGAAGTAGAAATTCTGAATAACATTCAATTTAATGAGGATACAAGAAGGACCAGAGATGAACCAAGAAGAGATCGAGATCCTCCTAGAATGCAAAATTAGGGTTATGCTAGAACGAATCATGTTGATAATCCTATCATGACTCTCACTCAACAACTACAAACACTGCAAACACAAATTCAAGATATGCAAAGAGGAAATGTTAGACGATACTCGCTTCAAGAAATATGTCCTTATCCATTCGACAGAAACCTAAACATGATACCATTTCCTCTAGGTTTCAAGACTCCTCAATATGAAAAATATGATGGAAGCATTGACCCTCAAGATCATATAAGAGAATTTTGCACAATGAGCATGGAGTTTGCACATGAAGATACATACTTAATGAGACTATTTCCAAAAAGCTTAATTGGATTTGCTATGGAATGGTTCTGCAAACTTCCACCAGGAATCAGATCATTTTCAGAGTTGGTGGATAAGTTTGTATCCCAATATTCCTACAACATATAGCATGAAGTCACCATGCTAGACCTGTGTAACACAAAACAAAAAAGCGGAGAACCCTTCATGACATTCTTACAACAATGGAGGCGGTTAGCTTTGAGATATCCTCGTACAGTGTCGGAGTATGAAAAAATGGACATATTTATCGACAACTTAAATGATCAAAAGAGTTATTACTTAAAAGTGCAAGGAAATCAAAGTTTTGCAAAAATGATTGATAATGGAATCAGAATGGAGGAAGCCATGATAAAGAAAGGTGAGTTGAAAATATTCAAAGAAGGAGTTCACCCTCCTAACAACACTAAAAACAACAATCACAATGATAAACCAAAATTTTGGAATAGAAATTGTATTGTCGTCAATGATGGGATAGTGGATAACAACAATGTAAAACCAAAGCAACCGGTTTTCAACTTATCCAATCACTCAGTAGCAACTCAACAAAACAACAATCACCAAAAAGCAACTATCAAAAATTTCTTTTGAAGACAATTTACAAACATTGGTGAACCCCTTGGGTCCGCATTAAAAACACTCATCACAAACAAATTGATTACTTTACTAGAGGAAAGAAACTTTGAACCTAAGGTAAAACTTGCTTGGTGGAATGACAACCATTATTGTGATTTTCATCAAAACAAAGGACACCAAACAGATGCTTGTCAACGATTAAAACATGTCATCCAAGATTTGATTGATAATGGAATAATAACCATGGATGGACATACAACAAATGAATCTCACACAGCTTTCAAAACTCCACTTCCTAATTATGAGAAGGGTGAATCATCAATCAGAACGGTAAAGGTAAAGCAAAGGTAAACTATGCTCATGCATATGACAATGTGGTAAATGTGATAGTGGTTAAAGAGAAACAACATCAAGAACCTGCTCATGTTATCACACGAAGCAAAGCCAAAGTGGTTTTGTCAGGTCCTACAACAAACACATCATCCACTACCAAACAATACAATCTAGTGGATCAATTACAGAAAACACTTGCACAAATATCCATCCTAGAACTGTTAAAGCTTTCACCTGCACACAAAGAGATTCTTGAACGAGCATTAGTAGATACCACAGTGTCCAAAGATCTTGATATAGATCAATTCCAAACCATGGTGGGACACCTCACAACTCCTCACTGATTATCATTTACCGAAGAAGACAACATGTCCTTGCAACATCCCCACAATGCTCCTTTGCATATTGAAGTCCTCATTCACAAAATGTGAGTTAAACATGTTTTAATAGATGGTGGAACTGGCCTAAATATTTGTTCATTGAGTCTTGTTCATGCCTTAGGATATTCAGAAGATGCAGTTGATCCCTGCAAAAATATCAGCATAAAATCCTATGATGAAGAAGAACGTTCCTTCAAGGGAATTGTGATACACCCATCACAGTGGGACCTTTACAGAAAAATACAGCATGCCAAGTTTTGGACTTGGACTTATCATATAATATACTCCTAGGGAGACCTTGGATACATGACTTGAAAGCTATACCATCAACCTATCATCAGTGTGTAAAATTTCCCTATAATGGACAAGAAATCACAATATCTGCAGATTCAAATCCATTCCAATATTGTAGAAATCTAAAAATGGCTCAAGAAGTCATTGTTCCTCATAACAGGGAGGCCTCATCTTTGAACACACAATCCAAAGAACAATCCTTTGCCTCCATTTTATCAAGTATGGAAAAATAAATGCAGCTAAGAGATCAAGGAAATGGAGAATACTCAATATCACAATTACCACTCTCTCCTAAATCTTTGGAAAACTATCAAACTCTAAACAACAACCAATTGTGAAACACCTTCCGCTATTTGATGGAGCATTCATTAGTGCTGGAACCTTATTAGAGGAGACAGAAGACAAAGATGTGCTACAATGGCTATATAAAGATGAAGAAGTTCAACAAAAGGTCAACAATGTTAGAATACCCACAGAAAAATATGGAAAAGGATTCAACATTCTTCAAAAGATGGGATACACTGGAATAGGTCCCATAGGAAAAAGAAAAGAAGGTATCTCAGAACCTATCCAACCTCATACTCAATAGGCTACAAACAAAGCAGGCTTAGGGTATGGACAAGTTACTTCACTAGAAGACATATTCTCTAATTGCCACCAAGAGGAATACAAAAATAGACAGGAACAACTTGCAATTGAAAGGGAAGAAGCATCTACAAAGCAACAAGCAAAACCAAACATGAAATGGAAAAAGAAACAATCCTCAAATCAACAAGAGAAACAAACCAATAGTACCTCCCAAGTAGCATTAACTCTCAATCAAAACAAGCATGAACCTAGTACTAATCAAGGAGAGCTGATAGCAAAGTTGATAGAACTTAATCTCAATCCAGAAGAAGTTGAATATGAAAGAAGGAAAGATATAGCAAGACAAACAAAAGAAACACATCAACTATATGAACAAATTTGTAGATTGCAAGATGCAAGTGAGACAGATTTTGATGAATGGGAATGGGATTCCTATCATTCTGAAGAATTAGCTAAAGAAAATTGCTTTAAAGAAGATGTAGGAGTCGATGTAGTTCACACGTATGCAGGGCAAATGTTAGGAACTAGTTCACTTGAATTAGAATCACATTCAACTGACTTAGACTTAATTAAGAATGATCAAGAACTTCTTGGACGAGGTCATTCTGATGAGGGTACCATTCTAGACATTGACATACATATCTAAAACTTTGATAACTCAATCATGACCCTAAATACTCTTGAAACATCTCAACCTGATGATCCCTTACCTCTAATCCACCCCAAACTTATTGAATGGGAAAATGAAGGACATACTATCATTGATAGCTTTCCAAATGACTATGCCATATCCATATATCTTAATGCAATAAAACCCGCAACAACTTCCACAAGGAATTTCAGCAACACATCTTCCAGTCAAGTGGGTGCCAAATCTCCTAGTCGCAAAAAGGAAAATAAAGAAAACAATATCAGGTCTAATGCTGAAAACCATTTCTTGGCAACATCAGATCAGGAAAAAGTAAAAAGAAAGGATGCATCTAATGGTGAAAACCTCCTCGAGGTGCCGAAAGATGGGAGATTTGACACTTTACCTGAATACTATCAAGAAAGGTCATCAATTTTGATTGAACCAACAGAAGCAGTTAATATTGGGACATCAGAGCAACCCAAGATCCTACATCCAACAACTTCTCTGTAAGAAAAGAAAGGAAATAATATATGGAATTCTTTACACGACGACAAATCAATTTTTCCTGGTCATATGCAGACATGCGAGGATTGGATCCAGAGCTTATTATGCACCACTAAATGTCAATCCATGAGCCAAACCAGTCAAACAGAAATTAAGAAAGATGCATCCACATATTGCTCTCTTGGTCAAAGCAGAACTAAAAAAATTACTGGATGTAGGGTTCATTAGACCTATAGAATATCCTCAATGGGTATCAAACATCGTTCCTGTTTCAAAACCAGACAAAAGTATCAGAGTATGCACAGACTTAAGAGATCTTAATAATACATGTCCAAAGGATGACTTTCCTTTGCCTAACATTGACATCATTGTAGACTTAATAGTTGGACACTCCATGTTTTCTCTAATGGATGGTTTCTCCGGATGCAGTCATATTAAAATAGCACCTAAAGATCAAGAAAAGACAACTTTCCCATGTTTGTAGGGTACCTTCTACTGGAATGTCATGCCTTTTGGACTAAAGAACATAGGTGCCACATATCAGAAAGCTATGACAATGATATTCCATGACATGATGCATTAATTAATGGAAGACTATGTAGATGACATCTTGGCAAAATCATACAAAAGAGAAGAACCTATCAAAATACTGGAAAAGATCTTTGATCGGTTACAATAGTATAAGCTATGATTAAATCCTAAGAAATGTGCCTTTGGTGTCACTTTAGGAAATCTATTGGGATACATTAATTTAGCTAGAGGTATTGAAGTAGATCTAGCTAAGGTCAAAGCAAACATGGAAATGGCATCTCCCAAGAATATAAGTCAACTCAGATCACTACAAGGAAGACTGCAGTCAATCAGAAGATTTGTGGCTCAACTAGCAAATAAATGTCAACCATTTACCCATCTATTACATAAAAATGTTCATTTCAAGTGGGACCATCAATGTGGGGATGCATTCAACAAGATCAAGACATATCTCATGCAACCACCCGTTTTAATGTCACCAATTCTAGACAAGCTGTTATTACTCTATGCATCGACCACTAAAGTATCATTAGGAGTTTTTCTCGCACAACAGGATAATGAAGGAAAAGAGTGAGCCATCTACTACATCAGTAGAACACTAGTGGGATACAAGCTCAACTATTCCCCAACAAAAAAAGAATGCTTGGTGGTAGTTTTTGCTTCTCAAAAATTAAGACACTATCTATTGTCTCACTCCATCAAGTTGATAGCTAAAATCGATCCATTAAAATATTTTCTCAGCAAGGCAACATTGACAAGACGACTAGCAAAATGGATCATGATCCTAAGTGAGTTTGATATTGAGTATGTAGATAGAAAAGCTATCAAGGGACAAGTCATCACAGATCAACTAGCAGAGGCACCTCTTCAAGATGATCATCCTCTATAGATTGAGTTTCCTGAGGCTGATATCCTAACAATCATAACAAAAGCATGGCAACTATACTTTGATGGTTCATATACACAGCATGGATCAGGAGCAGGTATTCTATTCATTACACCACAAGGTCATACAATTCCAAAAGCATACAAATTAAGCTTCCCATGCACCAATAACACCGCAGAGTATGAAGCTTTGGTTACAGATATCAAAATGGTTGTAGAATGGAACATTACACAACTTCAGGTCTTTGGAGACTCTCAGCTTGTCATTAATCAAATCAATAATGACTATCAAACAAAAGATGACAAACTCATGCCTTACAAAAAGATGGTGGATGACTTCAAGAAATGTTTTGTTGAAATCACTTTTTGAACAAATTCCAAGAAATGATAACAAAGCAGTAGATGCCATTGCAACACTTGCTTCTCTATTACAAACATAGGAAAATCAAGAGCGTTATGAATTCCTGGTTGAAGAGTTGTTTTACCCATCTCATAATTGTCCTGATTTCCAAACCATTTGTCAACTTATAGGACATGATTCATCCCGCTATGGCCAAACTTACACATACTTGAAAGATAACATCTTACCTCCTGACTTATCAAAAAATCAAAAGAGAAACTTTATTCGACAATCCTCCCATTATACTCTTGTCGCAGATACCCTATTTAAATGAGGTCTAGACGATACTCTTTTAAGATGTCTCAAACAAGAAGAATCTGAGAAGGCCTTAAAGGAAGTCCATAATGGCATTTGTGGCACTCATTCAAGTGGTCTTACCCTTTCAAAAAAACTCATACACTTGGGCTATTATTGGCTGACTATGGAATGGGATTCTTTTCAGATAGCTAGAACATGCAAACAATGTCAGATCCATGGGAACTTGATTCATGCACCAACACAAGAACTTCATGCTTTGGCAACATCTTGGCCTTTCTGCCAATGGGGTCTTGATCTAGTAGGAAAAATAAATCCTTCTTCATCTAATTGTCACAAATTCATCCTTGTAGCTACAGAATATTTCATAAAATGGATTGAAGCAATACCTCTCACAAATATTGCAGGAAAACAAATTGCTGCATTTATCTTGAATTACATCATCTATCGTTATGGAATACCAATTACCATTATCACTGATAATGGGTGACCATTCAAGAATTGGGATGTACAAGAGCTATGCGAGAAGTTTAAGATCCATCACAGATTCTCCACACCCTATTATCCATAGGGGAATTGGCAGGCAAAAGCATCTAACAAAACTATTCTGAAAATCCTCAAAAAGATAGTGAATGATGCTAGGAAAGATTGGCATATTCAACTAAACCCTACTCTCTGGGCCTACCGCACTAGTATCCACCCACCAACAGGTGCCACACCTTTCTCTCTTGTATATGGATCAGAAGCCATATTACCAATCAAAGTAGAGATATCCTCTCTACATGTATCACTAAAAGGACTTATCCCAGATGAAGAACAACGAGTATCTAGACTACAGGAGTTAGAATTGATCCATGAACAAAGACAAAATGCCTTTGATCATTTAAAGGTATATCAACAAAGAACGTGTCGAAGTTATAATCACAAGGTCAAATCATGAATCTTTCAAGTTGGAGAACTAGTATTGAAGGAAAATCCACAAAATCAGTCAGATTGAGAAAAGAAGGGAAAATTTGAACCAAACTGGTTAGGTCCGTTTGTGGTCACAGTAGTATTTGGGTTAGGAGCATATCAGCTATCAACACAAGACACAGATCAGCTTGAGGAACCCGTCAATAGCATGCATCTGAAGAAGTTTTATGTCTTAAAAATCAAAAAATAGTGAAAAAGTAGAAAATCCAAAAACAATGAAAAAGCAAAAAAACAACAAAAAAAATCAAATATGAGAAAAAGTGCAATAAAAATAGATGGTGAAAACCTAGCAAACAGGCGCTATCTATCAACTAGCTCTGCCATCTATTGGTTCACGCATTCTTCTGCTTGCATTCTTTTCCGTCGGCGTTGTTCATATTCATCATAAAGCCTTTGTGCATACACAGGCATCCCAGGTGATTTCTTGTCATGGTTTGGATCATTGACTATATCATAATAAGGTTTGTTTCTAGGCTGGGGGCAAAATCCTAAACCTAGTTGGGGGCAAAAAGTTTTGATCATTTTGAGCTTAATCAAACAAGTAGAACAATAGTCATACAATGCTTGTCAAGCAAAAAAAACCTAAGATACATCCAACATTAAACATAAGATCACATTGTAAACCATTAACTATCACATATCAATCTAAACATGACAAAACACATATCAATGGATGATATATCTTGACTCATGATTTTAACACTTTGGCAATAATGGTTCAACTATTTTATTTGGATTTTCGCTATCATGATTTTTGAGTAACTCCAGGATGTCTTTGACTAGAGGAACGAGGAAGGAACATGATATTTTTCTTGTCTACTGTCTGTAAATTAATCATTAATATGTGCAAATTTGTCTAAGGAAATGATCATCGGAGTATCATCAAAGACATTTCGGACTTGCATATAGAAATGGTTAATACTGCCTGTTTTATGCAAGCAACACTCTGGTCATCTTGGTTCAATTATACCTCGATGCTTGTGCTAACTTGCAATATCAAAACTTAGGAAAGTAGTGCTTGGGTCATCATGGTTCAATTATACCATTGATGTTTGCACTCACTTCCCACATTTTAAAGGCTCAATGATGAAACAAAGCAATGACTCCATGACCGGTCCGATCAGTGCATTGCATTTCATTTTTGCATTTGCATTTTAAGATAGATTTGCATTTCATTTTTGCATTTGCATTTTAAGATAGATTTGCATTTCATTCTGCATGGGATCACAATGCTCATCTTTTCCAAGGCCAAAGCTAACATGGTTTTATCTCTCTTATTACGTGATTGAGTGCATTGGAAAATAACAAAAATAATCAATTCATTCATCCTGCATGATAAGTTAGTTCATCTCAAGTAACTATTGCATACCAAGACATCATTCATAGAAAGCATCAAATCATTCATTCATTTAGTAAGATCATTGCATGACATTCATCTAATCTCAAATCATATGAAATAGCACCATTGCATTGCATTACATCCATCTCATATTGACATGCATGAGAAAATCATAAAAATATCATAAACATAGAAAGCATTGCATTGCACATACATCACATAGAAATTATAAGTATCACCATACATATTTGCATACATCATGTAAATACTGCATCATCATTTATCTATTATTTAGAATTCATAAGCATATAAAAAATTAAAGCATACATCATGAAAGTAAACTGCACATCATAATCATTTATCAAATAGAATGCATCCATCATCTCATAGGTAATGTAGAGCAAATAGGATCGACTACATATCATATCATCATAACAAGATCAAATGTCCAATGTACAATGATATCACAACATATAGGAGATACATCACAAAATATACATTGCTGGAATCATCAATATCTCATCACAAAAAGGTGTGTACATGAATGGATCAATGCCCCATATTAGTGGGACCACTAGGATGTAGAGTGGAACTCTGTCCTGATGCGGCAGGTAGAGTAACACTAGCTGGTCCCTTGGTACCTGAGTCTCCACCTAGGAGAGCTCTCTGAAGTGGCCCTGTCACTCCTTGACTCTCAGTCTAACTCTGTCCTGATCTCCTGCTCATCTATGAAAATCCTGGAGCCCTCTGATTAGGAGGAACAATAGTAAAGTATAAAGTCCTATAACACTCAGCCTCTCGAATCCCCTAGCACATCATCTTAAGGGTAGTCTTCCCTGACATAGACTCTCCTAACAACTGTACCTATGCCTCAGCCTACCAACACCTATCCCTAGCTGCATCTCTCTCAACTAGGAGAGAAGCCATCTAGGTCTCTAGTTGGGCCATCTGAGAGTCCCTCTCTACTAATCGACTCTCTAGCTACTGAACCTGATCTTGTAAATCCATAATCTGAGCCTGCTGCTGATGAGACAACATCCTAATGAGGATCTGTCGAGGTCCCTCTACCTGTGGTTTCTCAACCTATGATACTGTCATAGGTACCTACTCAACCGGGAGAACCTCTTTCTCTGGAACCTGATGCTCCTGATCCCTTGGACCTGATCTCCTACGTCTGACCACCTGAGTCATCCAATCTGTATATACATCTCTGGTAGATCTGGAACTACTAGCTCCTGGTGTGCCTGTTGCTACCATAGCCACTGCTCGACCATCTCCCTCATCATCATCTCCCCCATCCCCCCCATCATCATTTCCTCCATCATCATCCCCAACACCATGATCTCCTACATCTCCTCCATATCCATCTCCATCTCCACTATCATCTCTATCTCTACCATCCCTCCATCGTCTAGGAGCTCTGCATCATGGCCACTCATCATCCTCATCTAACACTGGCTCTGGCTCATCCGGATGTGTCAGCCTCGAAAACTTGTGTACAATACAATGCATGGCATACTCATGTGTCATCCCACTATCCATCACACCTGGAAGATAATCCCAATCCATAGGCCCCAATGATTGATACTCAGCGCAGGCATGGTCATATGAAATAGAAGGCCCCCAAGTAGCCACATCCAATCTCCAGCAAGCATAATGAGCTATACCCTGTGGTATCCCCTGTATCTTGACATACTATCTCAACACCCTCATACAAAGGAACCACTTGATGACATAAGGTGTAGAGCCAATCAGATATCGCGTCATGAATACATATGGCATCTCCAATGCATCCTCAGGCCAAATCTTGCAGTCCTTGTATGGCCTCCATATCACAGTATCTAGGTTATCCAGGGTCCATCTCCAGTACTCTAATTTTCCCATCTTTCATTAGACAATGACATCGAGATACCCATCAGCATAAGGTCTGCCTACAGGTCTCTCTCTGTCTGCCAATGGTTGTGTGATAGGTAAATGCTCTCAGGCCCATATCTGAAGCACAGTCACCCCTATTGATAACGCAGTTGATCCCTGGTACACAACTCGGTACAAGTCATGATATAAGTGCGCTAACATACATGACCCCCATGGAAATTAGGTCCCCTCTGTCACCATCTACTCAAGAAGATGACCCCATCCAATAGATAATCCCTTTGACATGTAATCAGGACAAAGGAGGCCTCAAATAAATCCAGCAAGCACAATCAGTAATGTGGCATACCCTAGCTCTAACATCTCCTGCCACGCAATATCATACCCGCCTATCTCATCATCCTCAAACATGCAACAAAGTGCCTCTATCCCACCTTGCTCGTTGAGATCATAATATACTAAATCACCCATCACAGGGATGCGCAAAATTCAGTAGACATCCTCGGGTGTCACCGTCATCTCTCCAGTCAGCAAGTGAAACATGTTATGTTCACTATGCCAATGCTCTGCTAAAGTTGTCAGTAATCCTCAGTTTATCAGAGGCCAGGGCATGTCAAGAAGGGAAGATAGACCACATCTGCTAATGTGATCTCGCTCCACCTGGCTAAGGCAGGGTATTAGCATCCATGTCTTCGGGAAATGCTCTTGAGACTGAAGAACGGTAAAGTGCTCCTGCAATCAAATCACCTCATCATATCAGTTTCTTGATTCATCTATCTATCAAATCAATCTATCTATCAGTCTATTTTGCTCAATTGAGATTTTTATCAAATCTCATTGGGCCCCTATCAATGATGTTCATCTATCATGAGGTCATTATCAATCTTATCTCATCTTGCACGTGCATCGAGATAATCAGAACTGATCATCAAATTTAACAATCAGGAGCATCTAATTTTATCAATTAGATAGCTAATCAAATCTTACCCTATCAAAAATCAAAAAATCAAATCAAATCAACTCATCAAAAATCAAAAATCAAAAAATCAAATCAACTCATCAAAAATCGAAAAATCAAATCAAATCAACTCATGAAAATTGAAAAAATCATCAAACAATCGTCAAATCAAAATAAAAAATCATGAAAAATCATCAACTAATCGTCAAATCAAAATCAAAAATCGCAAAAAATCATCAACCAATTGTCAAATCAAAATCAGAAAAATCAAAAAAATCATCAACCAATCGTCAAATCGAAATAAAAAATCACAAAAAATCATCAAAATGCCAAAATAAATAAATAAATAAATAAAACTCCCCCCCGGTTGGCGTCCAAGGCACCTGCGATGGCACCTGCAGTGCCGCCCGCTGCGCCTGTGGTGGTGCCCGTGGCGCCTCCTGTAGGGCCGATAGTGTTGGCGGTGGCACTAGTGGCGGCCGCCACCGGGGCTTCGCCTCCACCTCCGTCCTCCTCTCCCTTCCCGCCTTTTCTCATCTCGCCAAAAATGTCCAAAATTTCAAAAAAAAGGCACGAGATAATTAAATTTTTTTAAACAAATCCGAAAAACCCATTTCGGAAATCAAAAAACCCATCTCAAAAATGCAATTTTCTCCCCAACCCATCTGGCGAAAAAGGTAAAAAATGATTTTTTTATGGAAGTAGATAAAACTTTCAAAAATTAACAAAGTTGAGTTTTCTCGAAGTACGTACCGATGGACCATATGCCAGAGGACTCTCATATTGCCGAACTCGCTCAAACCTATGTTGATGGTACGAGATCACCATTTCTATCTTCCAGAGCAAATTTTCTCCAAAAAACTGTAGTGCACAAATGAGGAGTGATAAAAGGAATTCACCTTTTTAAACTCATAATGGGGCATTTAAGTGGGATTTTTATTCCACTTATTGTTAATCATCTAATCAACTAATCAACCTGGCAGGATAATATTTTCAAATTTCTTATCGGGAAATGAATCGGATAGACTCTAAAAATTGAAAAATCATTAAAATCTACAAATCGAAAAAAATTGAAAAAATTTCAAAAAATAAAAAAATCGCGAAAAATTCACAAACATTCAAAAATTATCTGATTCATCTCCCGAGGGGGCATCCTCGCATTGATATATATCAATCAGCGTCTGGGGAATCATATCGAGATTTATCATCTCCAAAATCGAAACCACATCATATCGAGATTTATCATCTCCAAAATCGAAACCACATCATATCGAGATTTATCATCTCCAAAATCGAATCGACATCATATCAAGATTTATCATCTCCAAAATTGAATCAACATCATATTGAGATTTATCATCTCCAAATCAAATTAGTATCATATCGAAACCAAATCCGCATCAAATCAAGATCAAATCTACATCCTACCAAAATCAATTATCAACAACATCATCAATCAAATTTTCTTTGAACCAACGCGTCGTCACACATCACTTCAAAGAGGGGCAAAATGTATACACCTAAAAATGGTCTAAAGATAGTTAATTAAATATGCAGTTATTTGATTAATTCTCCTTCCCAATTAATTGAATTCACAAGCAATTTAATTAATTTCTCTATTCATCTACTAGTAAATAAATCTAAATGATTTATTTATATAGTTCATCTCATATCCCCCTTTGATTAATTAATTAATGTCTCCCCATATTAATCAATTCTTCTAATCCCTACTTAAGATTAACAAACCCAAGTTTGTTGAGATTAATTACCATTTTCCAATTATTTTAATTTCTAAATTCAAATGAGCACAGGGCTTCTAACTTTAACCACCCAACCTAACCATCCCCTAACTTAACCCATTCAATCTAATCTTGGGTCTAACTAACCCTATCCTATCTTGCACATTCTAGCCTCCTTATCCTAACCTCCCATGGTGTGGATATTCTCTCCTTGAGACACATGGCACTTTTGCCACTTGTCTCCTCCCTTAAACACTTTCCCTCTCATGAACAAGGCTCCTTGACACTTGTCACCATAGAGATGAAAAGTGCCTCTTCCTCCATCCTCTTCTCCAACTTCCTCAATCTTGGCCCTTGATATCTTCAGATCAAATCTGGACCGTTGATTCCTGCCACCTCAATCTTGGCCCTTGATATCTTCAGATCAAATCTGGACCGTTGATTCCTGCCACCTCAACTTTGGCCTTGGAATTCCTATAAATATCCCTCATTTTGGAGCAATATGGATCCCATGTCATATCAATTTAGGCATCATTACTATAGGCAATTTGCATTTCAATTATCTAGTAATTAGATTTTGGATTAATCATAGAATGTTAATCTAGGTTCTCAAATCATGCATTTCATATCATCTCCATAGTCAATCATGATCAAATAGCTACTCAACTCTTGAGTTGTCACTTTGGAGGTCATTGCTCCGTTGAGAGCCCATCAATCCAACACCTTCAAGGTCCTCAAGAATAGAGGAAAATGGGACATTTCAGAAAAGGCTTATGGTTTTCATCTTTGATTTAGTTTTCAATTAAGCTTTTCAATTATATTATATTGTCTCATTATATGTGTATGCCTCTTATACTAATAACATTTTTAGCATCACACCAACTATTCCCCCTGAGAAGTAGCTCTCATCATCAAGGTCAGAGTAAAAGATTTCTCTATTAATTCTGTCGATTGATGACAAACATCAACTGTCTAAGTCTCTACTGGTGGGGGTATGACCCCAAGTTGATATCTAAGATATTGAAAAGTCTCCTAAGGCAAAGGCTTAGTGAAAATATCTGCAATCTGTTCTTTAGTATTCACATAAACCAGTTTTACTTCTTTTGCTTTAACATTCTCTTTTAGAAAAATTAATTTGATAGAAACATGTTTAGTTTTAGAATGTAATACCGTATTCTTAGATATATCAATTGCTGCAGTGTTACCACAATAGATAGTTATAGGTTCCTTGCATTTTACCTTTATGTCCTTCAACATTTTCTTAAGCCATAAAACCTGTGTACAGTTAGTTGTTGCTGCAACATATTCTGATTCTGGTGTTGATAAAGATGTGTAACTTTGATTCCTACTCAACCAAGAAATTAATCTGCTTCCAAGAAAAATGATCCGTCGGTGGTGCTTTTTCTATTATCCACATCTCCTACCCAATTCGCATCTATGTATGCACATAATTCAAAGTTTTCATCTCTAGGATACCATAAACCAAGATTTGTAGTGCCTTGTAAGTACTGAAAAATCCTTTTTACTGTTGATTCATGATTTTCTCTAGGATTACTCTTAAATCTTGAAACAACACATACTACATTCATAATATCAGGTCTTGTTTGTGTCAAATATAGTAGGCCTCCTATCATAGATTTGTACCTAGTCAGATTAACAGGCATAGATTCATCCCTTAGTGCTAATTTGTAATTTGTAGTCATATGTGTGCTTACCAGTTTAGAGTTCTCCATCCCAAATTTCTTCAATAAATCCTTCAAGTACTTGGATTGACTCAAGAATATACCTTTATCAGTCTGTGAAATCTGCAATCCTAAAAAGAATTTTATCTCTCCAATCATAGACATTTCAAATTTTTGTTGTATTTCAATAGAAAAGTATTTACATAATCCATCTTCTCCTCCAAAGATTATATCATCAACAAAAACTTCTATAACCAAGATGTCATCATTAGTCAATTTATAGTATAAGTTGTTGTCATCATTACCTTTAGAAAGTCCAATCTTCAAAAGATATTTATCCAATCTAGCATACCAAGCTCTTGGAGCTTGCTTCAACCCATACAAAGCTTTCCTTAACCTACAAACCATATCTTTCTTATCTGTCAAAGAAAATCCATCAGGTTTCTCAATGTAAACTTCTTCTTCAAGATCTCCATTAAAAAATGCACATTTAATATCCGTTTGATCTACTTTGTAGTTCTTTTGTGCTGCAAAAGCCAAGAATAATCTGACTACCTCAATTCTAGCTACTGGTGCAAAGGTTTCATTATAATCAATTCCTTCTTTCTGAGAACATCCCTTACACACTAGTCTTTCTTTATTTCTGATTACCTTCCCATCTTCATTAAGTTTGTTTCTGAATACCCATTTTATTCCAATCACATTTTTGTCTTTAGGTCGGGGAACTAATGTCCATGTGTTATTCTTCTCAATTTGTTCCAATTCCTCTTCCATAGCCTTAATCCAATGTTTATCTTCATAGGCCTCATTAATTGATGATGGTTCAATTTGAGAAATAAGATATACCTCTTCATTTGCCAATCTTCCTCTTGTCATAACTCCTTGATACTTGTTCCCAATTGTCTGATTTTCAGAGTGGTTCAATCTTACATACCGAGGTGTCTTCGTTTGCTACTGTTCCTTAGTTACAGTGGAATTTTCTGATGATACTGGGGTAACTAGATCTTCATTCTGTACCAGTGGGTTCAACGTAGGTTCATTTGTCAGTATCTTTGTTGCCGGTTCAGAGTCTATATACCTTGAAGTTCCTCTAAATTGTTCATCAATCTTCACATTTGTACTCTCAACAATTTTCTACAATCTCTTGTTAAAACATCTATATGTTTTTCTCTTAGATGAATAACCAAGAAATATTTCTTCATCACTTCTAAGATCAAAGTTGCCAATATACTCATCTCTTCTAATATAGCATTTACTTCCAAATATTCTGATATATTTAAGAGTAGGAGTAATACCAAACCATAGTTCATGAGTTGTCTTACCAGTTTCACCTTTGATGTGAACTTTGTTGAATATATAGACCGTTGTGCTTACTAACTCTCTCCAATATACATGTGGTGGATTTGCTTCTAATAACATACTTCTAGCTGCATCCAAGATAGTTCTATTTTTCCTTTCTACAACTCCATTTTGTTGTGGTGTCTAGGGTGCTGATAACTGCCTTCTGATTCCATTCACTTCACAGAATGCATTAAATTCCTTAGATGTGAATTCACCTCCTTGATCTGATCTCAGACATTTGATTTTCTTTTCGGTTTCATTTTCTACCATTACCTTGAATAGTTTGAACTTCCCAAGTGCTTCTAATTTTTCTCTAAGAAAAGTAACCCAACACATTCTAGAATAGTCATCAATTATTAGCATGAAATATCTATCACCTTGTAAACTTTTAGTTCTAGCTGGACCACATAAATCAGTGTGAATTAAGTCAAGAGCATTATTGGATTTTTCTGGAGTACTTTTAAAAGATGCTCTAACTTGTTTTCCAAATTGACATTCCTTACATACATGATTGTGAGGTTTGACAATCTTAGGTAAGTCTCTAACTGTCTTAGTAGTACTAATTTTTACCATGTAATCAAATTTTACATGATAGAGTCTCTTATGCCATAGCCAACTTTCATCAATATGTGCAATCAAGCATGTATTTTCATTGTTATTCAAATGAAAGATATTACCTCTAGTTTGATTACCAGTTGCAATTTCCAAACCAGTTATGTTCATAATTTTGCATTTTCCATTCTTGAATTGTAACTGAAATCCTTTTTCAACTAATTGACCAACATTCAAAAGATTATGCTTTAAACCTTCTGCATAGTAAACATTGCCAATATTATGCTTACCATCAAGAGATATAGTACCTTTTCCTTTGATCAAACAAGCTTTATCATCTCCAAATCTTACCAGACCTCCATTATATTCCTAAAAGTTCAAGAATTTACCTTTATCACTAGTCATATGATGTGAACATCTTGAATCAATGATCCATTCATCCTTAACTTCAACTTTAGCTGCCAAGGCCTGTTCTACCGGTTGAATAGTAGGTGTCGGTTGATCTTCTATTATAGCAACAAAAACCCATCCATTGTCTGTCGGATCCTCATCTGAATCATCAGTGACTCCTTCATCAGCAAGATAACAAGATTTGTCTTTATTCTTCTTAAATTTGTATCTCTGATATTCAGGGTTAGGCTTGTATGTTCTTCTAGTTTCTTCTCTTAGTCTAACATGTCTATCAGGGCATCTTGAAGCCATATGACCAATCTTATTACAGTTAAAACATTTAAAGGGTGCTTTACCTTCATACTTACTTCCAACTGGACCTTTAGGCATTTTCCTTGCAAATAGTGCTTCAATTTCTTCATTTTTTATCCTGGTTTCTTCAAGTTCTCTTGCATAAAAGGCTTTCCAATCAGATTTGTCAAATGATGGTACAGATGATGTTGATGCCTTAAAAGCTAAATCTGTCTTTATAGTAGCAACAGGACCAAATTCCTCAATTTCAAAAGCTGAAAGTTTTCCAATCAATGTATACCTAGTTACTGATGTATTAGGCATTGTTCTTAACTCATTTATAGCAATAACTTTCATTTTATATGCTAGTGGCAATCCTTTTAAAAAATTTAAAACAATTTTATCTTCACTTAAGATTCCTCCACAATATTTAATACCCAAAACAATTTCATTTACTCTTTCCATAAAAGCAGAAATCCTTTCATCTTCTTCCATTTTCAAATTTTTATACCTGACCTGGAAGCTTTCAAGTTTTTCAATTTTTGACTATGGAATCTCCTTCATTCAATGTTTCCAAATGATCCCAAATAGCTTTTGTAATAGACCTATCTGATAATCCCATGATTTGTTGATCTGATAATGCACTCAAAAGTGTTTCCCTTGCTTTGCAATCATTTTCTTCATCTTTTCCTAAGGTAGGTGGATTAGGTTGACTTTGAGTAGGAGCAATATAGCCATTCTTTGTGACATCCCAAATGTCCTTCCAAATGCAATTTAGATGTGTCTCCATTCTGATCTTCCATGTGCCATAGGTTGGTTCCATCAAGTTTAGGATTGTCTTCCTGAAATAGTTAGTAGACATTGGATCTTCTCAAGCTATTAAACTTCTACAAAAAGAGGACTAAGCTTTGATACCAATTGTTAGGTCTTGAAGACAACTGAGAGGGGGGGGGGGGTGAATCAGTTGTCAAATAAATTCAAACCAAAAATAACTTAACCAACTTTAATGCATAATACAAGTAAACCAAACTGTATGTCGGTAGACATTTTATCAGTTAATTGCAGTACCAGTAAAGATTAATGCATGAAATAGAAAGACAATAACATCCACAACACATAACACCAATATTTGTATGTGGAAACTTTATAAGGGAAAAAACCATGATGGGAAACCTTACCCACAATTAGATGATACTACTACAAATAGTATGTGTATACAAATGGGGTTTGCACATGTAGAAAGGCCAAGCGCCTAGAGCTCACTGCTCAAACACAAATAGGAGTCACACTAACTACAATTGGATGGTTAAATCCAATAAAGATGAACTACTCAAAATAGCATCTTCCTATGCTAGATTCAGTACCAATGTAGTTTTGATATGCCTTCACAAAAACCTTGCTTCACCTTCAAATGATATCTGTGTGTATATCTCTTCTTAATCTTGCATATACCTTCTTACAATTCATTTTCCCAATCACTTATCGATCTTACAAATAAGATCTTACATATATACCATAACCTAAGACCAATTTTAGTAGGTTGGCTCTAAAAGATATTACAATAAAACAATTACAAGTAAATCAATAATCAATGCAATGTCCAATTCAACATGTCAGCTTAATGCATTTACAATAACAAAAAAATTATTTTCAAAGCGTGTCATGCTGATCTGGAATAGATAAGCCTGTCAGTGCTTATTTTGGACCTATTTGCCAGTAATAGCAAATATGCAAATATGAATATACCAATGAACAAATCTCCAAGATTAAGTCTCCAAACGATGTCTTCAACATAACCAAGTGTTTTCCATGTCATTCCAAGTGCCGATGAACAATATATCCTACCGGTGTACCAAATACCAGTGACTATGCATAAGTCGCTTGCCGATGAACATTGCCAATTCTCCAAAGTGCCAGAGTTGATAAGTGTTAATAGGTGTTGACATCAATGACAAAACCATATCAACATAACCAAAATACCAACATACCTATCAAGGATCTTGTTCACATAGGAACAACGGTCACATTAAGGGTCTGACTAATAACTCCAATTTTCAACATTACTATTGGGTCATAGAGCACGCTCAGACCTGAAGATTCTAGTGGAGTCAATGCTTGGTACCTGCAGCTACATAAACAAATTATCGATCATATACATATAATCCATATAACATCATATTGTGAAAATGGAATGGAAGTGACGCAACTTACTCATAAAGAGTAGTGTTACGCTTTTCCATTTCACCCAGGAACATCAAGATATAACATAGTGTATGTCAGTTCAAATAAACATCGATAAGTATAATGATTAAATCCTAACAACACACATGTAATCATCTAACTAATTAAGCATAAATAACATCATATAATCACATCATAGACATCATCATGAAAATCATCAGCATTCCAATGATCCATAAAGTATAAAACATGAATACCACATATAAGTCCATGAGATAAAAACTGCATCTTATCTAATGTCAAAATTGACCAACATCAAAAAGGGCCTAAACCACATATAAATTCAAAAACAAAGAGTTTGGAAAGTCAAAGAGAGTGGCACCACATCCTCCTCCCCTAGTGTCAGGCTTACTCCTAGAAGCCTACAAAGAGGAAAGGATAGAGCTCACGCATGTGAGAAGCATCTCCCAGGTAGATGAAGAATCATCATTAGGATCCCACTGGACCCTGACCTGCTTAATATCTCTACCTCTGAGAACTTGATGTTTGTGTTCCAAAATGCCCACAAGCTCAAGAGTCAGTTGCCTGTCCTCTACCTGTAGAGCATTCCAATCAATAATGTGATAAATATCAAGATACGAATGAAGAAATGAAACATGGAAAACATCATGAATGTGTGAGAGACTAGGTGGTAAAGCAAGTTGATAAGCAACTAGACTGATTCTCTCTAGAACCTAGAATGAACCAACAAAACACAGTGCAAACTTAGAGCCCTTTCCATAATGGATTGGACTCTTCCATGAGTGCACATGCAAAAACACTCGATCATCAACTGAGAATCGATGGTCTACCCTATACACATCGACGTACTTCTTTTTTCGATCCTGCACCACCACTAAATGCTCTCGTATCCTCTCCACCTACTACTCCATATCTCAAAGAATATCTAGACCCAGATGAACCCTATCCTCTAATTGGTCCCAACTCAAGGGAGTCCAAGAAGGATGACTATATAGTGCCTGAAAGGGACCTATACTGATGGAACTATGGTAACCATTGTTATAAGCGAATTCCACCATGTATAGGTAGTCCTCCCAATGGGACTTCCAACCCATTACGTGCATCCAAAGAATGTCCTCTAATAGCTGGTTGAATCTCTCTGTCTAGTTGCCACTCTCAGGATGATAGGCTAAAATAAAGTTTAGATGAGTCCCTAATGCCTGATGAAGATATTTCCAAAGGGTTGAACTAAATACAAGATCTCTATCAGAAATGATCTTTCGTGGGATGCCATGCAGTCTAACAATATCCTTCATGAAAATTTTGGCCACTAAAGTTGCATTATAAGAAGATCGAATAGGTGATAAATGTGCATCTTTGGTCAACCTATCCATGGTGACCATGATAGCATCATGACGATGTGAGGACTTGGGTAATCCCACAATAAAATCCATAGAAATAATATCCCACTTCCACTCTGGAACAAGATGTTGATGCAAAAGACCTACAGGGTGTTGATGTTCCGCATTCACCCTTTGACACTCTAAACTCTATGCCACAAAATTTTCTATATCCCTCTTCATACCCAACAAAAAGTACAACTATCGAAGATTCACATACATCTTCTTAACACTGGGATGAGAAGAATATGGTGCTCGATGTCACTCATTTAGGATCAAATCATGAAGACCCTCGATAGAAGGAACATAAATACATCCCATATGTCGCAAAAGGCCATATGAATTGAGAGAATAACTTGTGAATCTACCCTCCAAATCTCTACCACACTCCACCTCGGATCTAACATCTTGATACCAAGTGTTTGCAGGGAGTGTTGCAACAATCTTCCCTCTCAAATCTACTCCAAGAGATACCACAGAAATCTCATGCCGATGAAAACTAAGGGCATATTTGACCTCAAAATCATGTTCACACAAGAATTCCATCCACCTCCTCTATCTAGCATTCAGGTTTGGCTACATAAATATATATTTTAGGTTGTGATGATCTCTATACAACTCAAACCGATGCCCCAAAATAAAGTGTCTCCAACAAATCAAAGCATACACAATGGTTGCCATCTCAAGATCATATGTGGGATAGTTGAGTTAAAGAATCTTGATTTTACATGATTCATAAGAAATCACTCTCCTATCCTGCATCAAAACCACTCCTAACTCTTCTAAGGACGCATCTATGAAAACCATAAAATCACTAGTAGGGTCAAGAACTGCGAAAATGGGTGCATTGGTCAATCTCTCCTTAAGAACCTAAAAAGCTTCCTGACACTTCTCTGACCATACAAACTTCTTCCCTTTTCTCTGCAAGGAAGTGATAGGATGATAAATCCTCAAAAAACCCTAAAAAAATCACTGATAGTAACCTGCCAAACCCATGAAACTATGAATCTCAGAGATGTTCATGGGTGCAGGCCACTCGAGAATAGCTTGGATCTTTGAGGGATTCACTTTAATACCATCACCAGAAATGACATGCCCAAGGTACTTGATCTCTGTTTGAAAGAATTCACACTTTTCCACATTTGCATCCAATTGTTTCTCCCTCAGACATTACAAAACCTACCTCAAATGTTCCTCATGCTCCTCCATGGTCCTAGAATAAATTAGTATGTCATCCAGGAACATGAGAAGGAATATATCTAGATAAGTCTTGAACATGTCCTTCATAAGGCTCATGAAAATAGACAGTGCATTTGTCAAACTAAATGACACAATAGTAAACTCATAATGGCCATAGCGAGTATGGAAAGTTGTCTTATGAATATTTGCCTCCATTATCCTCAATTGATGGTATCATGGCTTGAGATCAATTTTAGAAAATACCTTCACACCTTTGATCTAGTTAAATAGATCATCAATCCTTAGCAACGGGTATTGATATTTCACTGTAACTTTGTTTAGTTGTCGATAATCAATGCACAAGCAAAGAGACCCATCCTTCTTCACAAATATGGCCGGTGCTCCCCAAGGAGAGACACTAGGATGGATGAACCCTTTCACCAATAAATCCTCCAATTGTAAAGGGAGTTGTTCAAGCTCTTATGTCATCATTCGATATGGAGTACGTGAGATTGGTTTAGCTCCGAGTACCAAGTCAATTCTAAAATCAATGTCCCTCTTAGGAGGCATTCTCAAGATCTCGCTCGAAAAGAACATCTGCAAACTCCTTTAGCAAAGGATGATCAATGAGGGATACCTACTGACTCTCATCTATCTCCAAGTCATTTACTCACATAACAAACAATTGGCATCCCTCATGCATACATTTTTTTAGCTTCATAGCTGAAATCATGCATAAAGAGACACGTCTCTGGATGCCAACCACTTCCACCAAACCACCAGAACGGTCCAAACACTTCAATAACTTATTTTTTCAATCTATGACTTCCTGATTGGATGACAACCAATACATGCCCAAGAGATTATCATAAGAACCAAGAGGCATGAAATGTAGATCCACAAAGTTATGGAGGGTACCAATCTGCAATTCACATCCACAAACCAAGGATTCTATCACAACCTTAACTCCCGAAGCCAACTCTACTTGCAACCTAACTCCCTGCTCTACTGTCACTAGTCCACATCACTTCACAAGAGAAGGTGTAATAAAAGAATCAAATGTATCAAAATCAAATAAAATAGAAATAGTATTACCATGCAACATGCCAGATGACTCCACCACAATACCCTGATGGTCTGCTTAGTGGTTATCAATCGTTGCATGAATTTTGTGGTTCCTTCCTGCATCTCCAACTATAGGCTCTAAAGCAGCTGGCCTATGGCTAGATCCCTGGGTTCCCTTCTATGGGTAATATCTATCAATGTTTCCCTATTTGCCACATGAAAATCATCTTGTACTACAACCAAAACCACCATCACCAGAGGGTTTTCTCAACTATTGATGAACACCTCGACTAGTTGTTGATTGGGTGTTGTGTGAAGGTTGTTCATTGTGATCACATTTCTCTTCCAATTTTTGTTCTTCCCTAGTTAGGAACTCTCACCCTACTTATAAAAGTAGTTCGTGTACTTAGACTAATGTTGTTGCTGACCACGAGATGATCCCACTCCCTGAGACTGAGTTGTTCTAGAACCCTGACTTCCAGTGGGTGCACTACCAATCTACACTCCAGTGTGGCCCCCAAGTGCCATAGCAAGGTTCTCCTCTACCAAACGGGCTTTCTCAATCGAAACCTCCATGGTTTTAGGCTCAAAAACTCATACACCTCCACTAATCCAAACATTTAGACCTTTGACAAAGTGTTGTACTAACATGGCCTCATCATATCTAATTCCTGCATATCTCTTGAGCTCATAAAAATGACGCCCATATTTCTCAAGAGACATGGTTAGCTGTCGCAAATCATGGAACTCATCTTCTTTGCACTGCCTCCGATGATAAGATAGAAAGCAAGCCCTGAAATGCTCCAAAAACAACTCCCAAAAAATAGTGTTAATGTCCAGGTGAATCTTTTTCTCTTCTAACTTCCACCATGTGGATGCGAAACCCCTCAAATGCATACTTTTACATCTTTCCTTAGTATTGGTATTGAAGGGATGCATTCTGAAACATTGGTCTAGCTCTATCATCCAATTCTCTACCTCAAGACTACTTTCGACACTATTGAATTTAGGAGGTTGAGTCCTCATCAAATCCCTCAAGTAAGAAGCCTCACATTATTTCATGTCATTCAGAGGCCTTATAGGTGACCCCTCACGAGCCCCATTCTCCTGGCAAGGACCCTATCGATCAAGGAGTTGCTCAAGTAAAAGCTTCAACCGATGTCCTACCGAAGTTGACTGATCTCGGTTCCAATTCCTAGCATCCCCTTGGGAACTCTATGTAGTGTCCTAAAATTATACCCCTTGCAATTTTGACCATATTTTGGGCCCTCACCTTATCGGTCTCATTCCCATGCTTGATCGGGACCCATTTATGCCTCCCCTATGCAACTAAACTTCATTGTTTTCATCTTGCACCTTGCATAGCTCTTGTTCCTACCCTAAATTAGGATAGGACCAGGTGGCACCCTGGTCCTCCCTAATTAGGACCTATTTTGGCCCCTAGGCACTATCTCAATTGTGAGTAGGAAATTACTTCCCCATGTCATCCTATATCAGAAAATTAAACAATTAACGATAGGCAAGTATATAAGGAGGTCTTCCCCTCTCATTTGGCATAACACATGATCATAAGGCGAGAACATGACAAAGTGGAGAATGCAAGGAGACTACATTCAGGAATCAAGTATTCAATCATTCATTATCTAGCATTCCTCAAGGCTGCATATTCTTCATCTATCCATTGGAGTATCATTACATCATTCATTTGCAAGCATGTGTGTGTGTGTTAGGGTTTTTTCACATTCATGCTATTTCATAAAACATATGTAATTACATCTAAGAAGCAAACCATCATCATCATCATCTATTTCAGATCTAAAGGTATACATTTTCCATCATTTATTTCAAGTATTTGAAAAATTTCTTTCAAGGTTGATTCCAAACTAGGCTTTGAATTAGGCAAACCCCTATTCCCAACCCCTTTCTTCTTCTTTTTGTGTGCATGAAATAGGTGCGCAGTTGTACTTGTGTAATTAAGCTTTATTCATAGAGACAAGAAACCCTTTTTGATGTGTGGAAAGTTTGAAGGACTGATTGGAGGGTGCCCCTGTTAGGACACATGATCCCTACAACTTTTGGCAAATTTTGAAGAGTAGCTCCAAATCATTTCAAACTTCTTAGATCTAGGAACACGACTGAATCCCAAATCTGTAGCTCATTGTTTCCACCTATTTTGTCTTCAATTTCAACACTTTACATATTCAACTTACAAAAGAGGGTCAAACACCAATCTACTTAGAATTTAGTTCTTGCATCATTTAGGATTGGATCTAGTAGATTCAAACCCTCTTTTGAATGTAAAGTTTCCCCAAGTGAAAATTAAGCTTAGTGATTTTCCCCTTTCAAGAGACGAATTTGCTAAGCCTCTGATATTCCACTTTACACTCTGTGAAGAGGTGTTGTCAGATGCAACCCCTCTACCACGTCCCCTACCTTGGCCTCCTCCATTACCTCCACCTCATGCTCTTGAAATCTTTCTAGACAACACAACAACATGTAAGAGGAAAGATAACGACAAGAATTAAGCACACATAGAAAACATACAAGCAACAAATGAACCCTAGAACACCCAAAGAACCCAATTTTTGAACATGGGCTTTGATACCATGCATCACGCCCTCGCTATAAGGCCTAGAGGACTTAAACAAAGAAACCAATTAAAATGCAAATAATTTTTTTTTTAAATAATAAACTATACATATGCATAGAGTTACATGATTCGCCATGATAAGAGAATGAGATTAATAGACATAAGCAAG
Organism: Cryptomeria japonica; assembly: GCF_030272615.1. NCBI lineage: Eukaryota > Viridiplantae > Streptophyta > Pinopsida > Cupressales > Cupressaceae > Cryptomeria > Cryptomeria japonica. Next base: position 270,775,040 of record NC_081408.1, read on the forward strand.
CAAAATTCCTCAAGGCCCCGCAACATCATTACTCGTTATTACCAATAAACCCAACATACATAACCAAAAGAAACATAAAATGATTCAACATTTTTTATTACATATAATCATAATACACAATAAATTTCCATGAGGATATACATATGATCATCAATTACATTACAATGTATCCATAAGGATATAATCTCCAAGCATACAAACAATGAAATGGATACATAAATCTAGGTCATTATGTAAGTCTTCAATCTTCTCACAAGCTACCATGAACATGCTAAAGGATGGATAAGACCCAATGGGTGTAAAAAGTACTCCACCCAGCCATGTGGTATCGTTAGGTCCACCCCTTGTGCTAGGAGATATCAACCAAACCCATAAGACAGAACTAAGCACACGATGATAGTTTTGATACTTAATGTTAAGTATAGATGCTATGAGAGGGGGGGATGAATCATACAACCTTAATCTTCCATAAAAACAACAGATTCAACCTCAGTAACATATACTTCAGTAATATAACCAAAACTGCTAAACATGCAAACTCAAAAGCATATAAACATCATAAAACTCATAACACCAGATTTAACATGGAAACCCAAATAGGGAAAAACCACTATGGGATTTTGGACCCACTAAGAAATATACTCTTCTAGAGTATGCTCGGTTAAAGGAAAATCATGTTAAAGATTACAAACACATTGCTAGATGTGACTCAGTTAAGGGATTTCCCTCAAATCTGTTAGGATCTTCACCTTGTTAGAAGTGACCTTGTTAAAGGATTTTAAACACTTAATCAGAATGTCACCTTACTAGAGGGTTTTACAAATAAGACTATTAATTCCACTCGGTTAAGAGATTTTCTATCACTTTACAAAATAACAGTAATAAAAATCTATCTGCAACTTCACATCTAAAATGCTAAAGCAGATTCTTATTTGCTCAATACAATATAGACATAGAACTTTATCTTGTCCATCTGTTGGGTTCTATACTCTATTATTCAAATAGGTCTTCAAGCTTCTATGCTTGGTAATCACTATGTAGCATCCCTATGCATACACTTGCCCGCATATGTTGTTTATCAACAATTCCTTATTTATAAACAATTTGCCAACCACTTAATCTCCTTCATCACAGATCCCATGATCAATCATAGCCATCAGATCTTCACGCTTGACCAGGTTCAATGTATCCTTCGATCTGAAAATGTTTTTCCCCGCCTTGGAACTTGCATACATTTCTTGGAACTTGTGCTAGGGTATTGTGGTTCAATCTGCGTTGTAGATCTTCCTGTTGATCTTCCTTTGCCATAGATTCTTTAACAAACTTCATGCATGGCATACCAATCATTTAATCAATTCCAGCTCATCAGCTTCCTTCATTAAATAATTCTTTATTCATTTAATGCATTCTGTTACTACTTGGTTGCAACTTGGTAAATACTAAACTTCACTCGGTAGACATTTCACCTTCATTAACCGATAGTGATAACCTTAGGGTTTACCGACTAGGCTCTTTGCTCGGTAACATAGTATAGTATTAACCTTACAATCAACAACATATGTAGGATATCAAAACAATCTAAACATCATGATCTCATCATTGTCTAACTTGGTAATAGTTGCCCATTGAATAACTTATTCCTCCCCTTATTCATCATATTCTTTCTATGTCTTTTACCGACACCTTTATACTCATCAAATCATGCTTCTTAAGATATGGCAACATCATATTGAATTAGAAAATCAATTTCTTGACATCAATGACAAAATAATAATATTAAGACAATAAACATCCTTGATCAATTATATCCATAGTCATTAAAAACCTTCTCAATATCCTTATTGAAATGCCAACAATCTCCCTTTGTCTGTTATAATGCCAACACACAAGGATACTCAATGACTCACATGAGACTCATAAGAATACTATCACAAAATACTCATAAGTAAACCAACCAATTCCAGAGGCACACAACACATCCCATTGATAATAACAAAAGAGACCACTAGGTATGCAATAGGGAAGAGTCTCATCACTAGGTTGTCATGGGTTACCTTGGTGAGTCTTCACTAGGTCCCGGCCCCATACTGGGTTACCTTGGTGACCTCTACCGACCCCCATAAAAACACTAGTGTACCACACCAACCTTTCGAAGAGATAAGATTGGTGGATGCCATTCCAAGCCTTCTCTACTTACCCTAAACCTAAACAAGCATCTGAGAGTAAGGGAGACAACAAATAATCTTGTTAATGTGATCTAACTACCCACCCAAGTTCATTATTTAAATTTCCTCTTGATTACAAAACCCTCATTGAGTTACCCTGGTGAACACTTTGGGTCCCAGTCCCCAATGAGAGCCACTCCCACTTGACTTGCACCTAGGAATCTAAAATACAACGCAAGGTCTAAGACACCCAAAACCATAAAATGACAAGACCCCCTAGCATAGCAAGGCTTGACTCACTAGCAAGAAACAAGGTTACAACAAGTAGGTACAAAATAGACAAGGAATGACCAACTCACATAAAAGAGATGCAAGGCACTAATCAGATTACATTCAGAGATGAAAAATATCCATACATAGTAAAGGACTCAAAAAAACACATTTACTGCATTCCCGTGTTTCTAACTATGATAGTCAATCTTCACATCGCACCAAATAATCAAAAGAAAATACAAGGGATACATCAAGTCATGCTACGAACTAATTCTTAATTTTAGACTATTAATACATCACATTACTCATTCTCCAGTAACCCTTTTGATACCTCAAGATACATACAATATAACTAATATTTGCCATAATAACATTGCGAGGAGCTATATTTATTAAATTTGAGGTTTATAAATGTATAAGAGAATACAAAAGATCACATATATATATATATACACCTCAAATATAAGTTAAATCACATTACAATCTGTACACACACACACACACACACACACACACACACACACACACATATATTACATATACTATCATAACCCTCTTTTCCTAACTTATTGTTATTATTATTATTATTATTATTTATTGTTGTTGTTGTTGTTGTTGTTGTTGTTGTTTTAATTATTATTATTATTACTATTAGTACAACTACTATTATTTTTATTACTATTGATTCTATGAGTAATGTTAGATAGATAAGATAAATTGAATATGATTGGAATTTTTAAATAAAAAGAATTAATTAGTGAAGACACATATGAGGTCATAAGATTTATTTATAAATTATCTATTCTAGCACATGTCGTAGGAGAAAAAGGGAAGTTTCTAGAAGAGTCTTTTCAAATTCATGTTCTTGCATGTAACTCCCACTATGTCAACAATTAATGTTGCATGAAAAACAATTTTAGAAAAGAATCTCCATTTCAATTAATTCTTTCAAAAGTGGAATATGGTGCACTTTTTATATCTATTGCATGCCAAACTTTTGATAGGGGAGTTCATGGTTTTTGGTGTGAAATAATTTCTCAAGTTCTTGTTAATAGTAGTAGGATTTTGTTTGTACTCAAATTTCATTGTAGAATTATTAAGTTTTCTCTTGAAGAATTCTCACCAAGCTACAAGGAAGGATCTAAGAAGGCTAGAGAGGATTCAACATCAAAAGCTTCGTCAATCTAGGTTCCCTTCTTTGCATTCACTTATTTGCATGTGTGAAATTTGTACTTTCAAAAGGAAATATATTTAATCTCTCTTAGATTTTTTTGATTTTTTTTAATAAAAATTTTGCTTCAAGAAATCATCTCTTAACTATTTAGAAAGATTAATCAAAAGGAAAAATCTATTTTTTTTGCATTGATTAAAATTCATTCCAAAAACACATATGTAGATTACTTTTTATTTATTTAATTTGTTTTAGAGAAAAGAAAGAAAATCAGATTTCTTTTTACCTTTTTCTTTTCTCAAATTTTTAAAAAAAAATTCTAGGAAAAAGATCTGTGAGAAATCTCTGTATTTGATTTTCTCTGTGAGTAGTTTTCTTCTCCTTTTCCTCAGAATGTGCATAGAACAATATATATATATAGAACAACTTCTTTTTTTTTGTGTGTGTGTGTGTTGTGGACAAATCCCTTCTATGTGTTAATTCAAACCCGGTTGTTATTATTTTCAATATGATGTAGAACCATTCATCTCTCTGTGAAAATTGTGGAAATCCAAGTTCATCTCTCTATGAAATCTATGAATGTTCATTTTCATCTCTCTTGAAATCTACCTCTAGGAAATTGTTTATCTATTTTTCTTACTTAATTCAAAACACTACCACAAAATATTTATTTATTCCAAATTACCTCTCTCTCAAACCCCTTCTTTTCTTTGTGGTTGATTTCCTTTGAGACTATTCTCTCCTTAAAACATTCATGAAAATATAGGTTAATTTTTCTCTGGAATTCTTCTCTATGAAGCAATTTATTTTGGAAACTTATCCAAGAATGCGTTGAGAAATTTTAATAATTTCTGAGAAAACTTGCTACAGATTCATATCTACCTCAAATGTATTGTAAATTTATTCCCTGGGAAAAAAAAAGAAAACCATCTTTGAGTAAACAAATAATCTCTCCCTGCAAATAATTTTATCTTCCAGAATACATCAACAAATAAGTTTTATCTCTCTATGAATATATATTTGTTTATCTGTGTTAATTATTTATTTTCTTTCTAAGTCTATTTAGCCTCTCTGTGAAATTTAATAAAACTCAGATAAAAATATATAAATAATCATATATACAAAAAATATATAATAATAGTATTGAAATCAATGTTGTTCGAGCATTTTTATTATGTTCAGGCATTTTAATTATGTTGGCATTTTTAATGCTTTGAGATGGGCAGTGGGGAGTTGTACCCCCACTTCTCTACTCTTGCATGGGTGGTGGGGCCCGCAGGCCCCCACTCCCCCACTTTTCCTTTATTCAAAAGAAAGAATTAAAGACTGCATTATATATATAAATTTGGTCTTATTTATTTATATATTAGTGTTTTAAAAACTAAAAATACATTAATCCTACTTCGTATTTATTAGTGAAAATAAGAATTATTAATATAAAATTTTGTTTTGTAATACAAAAACTTGATTTTTATGGGGTGATTTATAGATAAAATCTAATTGAAAATTGAGTTGGCTAGTTCATGAATAAAATTTTATTAATATAAAAATTTGTAATTTTTTTTTACCATTAAAGGGAATAAATTTGGAGAGTTATTTTTGTTGAATGATTTGGGCTCTTCAATCTTGCTAATTCGAGGGAATTAAATTCGTAGATGGACTTGTGACTATATGTATAGTTTAGACTCATCTAAATAGTTTTAGATTTAATCGAGTTATTTGGTTGGCATTTTTATCCTATTTTAAATTATTAAATTATATTGATTAAGATTGTCTAAAGAGACCTCCTCTCTAAGAAAACATATCCAACTTAGTCAATTGTTTATTTCAAGCAAATGATTCAAATTTAATTTAACTAATCCTCATTTAAATGAACATTTTTAGTCTTCATATGAGTTACATTATTATTGTTTTCATGCAAGTTACATATTTACCTCTATCATGTAAGTTACTTAATTATTGTTTCCATGCAAGTTACAAATTATTGTCATCATACCAGGTACATATTTTTTATTATCATGCAAGTTGCAAGAAGCTAGAAATAATAGTCCTTCTCATTTTGAATATAAATATCGTAGTAGTAGTAGTAGCAGTAGTAAGTTGGATATTGGATTGTTCTTTATTGGATTCCAAGGTGCGGAATAAACAAGTCATTTAGTATAGTCAAACCTAATAATAGTTAAATTTATCTTCTAACTTTAAGAAAACATAAGAATAGTAAAAGGGAGAAGTTACATTTAAATGTAGGGGTGAATCTCATAGTAAAGCTTCATATAATCTACATGGTATAATCGAGAACATTGAAATTAATTGGGAAGTGCAAAAAATTTATCTAAAACCAGAGAGAATTATCAAATCTGAAATCATTTTACCATGAGACTTGACTTAGCTCATGAACCTCAAATCGAGTATTCGTCTTTTGTTGTAAATGTCTAATGAAACTTAGCTTTGAAGATGGAATGAGTTATAATTTTTATTGTTGGAATCTTGCCTTAATGTTTTTTGAGAAACCTATTCCAAGATCACTTAGAAGATTAAACAACAATTTAATTGAGGAAGCTCTAGGAGAAAACCTTAGCTACCATCTAAGAATTTGAGATTGATTAAATTATTATTTGTAAAAAAATATTCAAGGGTTAAATTGCTTCAAGTGGAAGGGTTAGTTAATTATCTCCTTATAATCTGTGAAAGATTTGGCATTGGTTCAAGAACAACTAGAAAAAAAAACAAATTACAATTATTTAGGAACTTTTTGTATATTGGTTGATTGGAATTATTTAGAAACTTTTGTATATTGGTTAATTGGAATTATTTAGGAACTTTTTGTATATTGGTTAATTGGAATTATTTAGGAACTTTTTTGTATATTGATTAATTGAAATTATTTAGGAACTTTTGGTATATTGGTAAATTGGAATTATTTAGGAACTTTTGGTATATTGGTTAATTGGAATTATTTAGGATCCATATTCATATTGGTTAAGATTGATTGGGACTAATTGAGAGTCATATTCA